>NC_079192.1:306033667-307306167 GCF_029499605.1 Hyla sarda
TGCTCAGTATATGTATTGTGCCTGGATTGCTCAGTATATGTATTGTGCCTGGATTGCTCAGTATATGTATTGTGCCTGGATTGCTCAGTATATGTATTGTGCCTGGATTGCTCAGTATATGTATTGTGCCTGGATTGCTCAGTATATGTATTGTGCCTGGATTGCTCAGTATATGTATTGTGCCTGGATTGCTCAGTATATGTATTGTGCCTGGATTGCTCAGTATATGTATTGTGCCTGGATTGCTCAGTATATGTATTGTGCCTGGATTGCTCAGTATATGTATTGTGCCTGGATTGCTCAGTATATGTATTGTGCCTGGATTGCTCAGTATATGTATTGTGCCTGGATTGCTCAGTATATGTATTGTGCCTGGATTGCTCAGTATATGTATTGTGCCTGGATTGCTCAGTATATGTATTGTGCCTGGATTGCTCAGTATATGTATTGTGCCTGGATTGCTCAGTATATGTATTGTGCCTGGATTGCTCAGTATATGTATTGTGCCTGGATTGCTCAGTATGTGTATTGTGCCTGGATTGCTCAGTATGTGTATTGTGCCTGGATTGCTCAGTATATGTATAGTGCCTGGATTGCTCAGTATATGTATTGTGCCTGGATTGCTCAGTATATGTATTGTGCCTGGATTGCTCAGTATATGTATTGTGCCTGGATTGCTCAGTATGTGTATTGTGCCTGGATTGCTCAGTATATGTATTGTGCCTGGATTGCTCAGTATATGTATTGTGCCTGGATTGCTCAGAATGTGTATTGTGCCTGGATTGCTCAGTATGTGTATTGTGCCTGGATTGCTCAGTATATGTATTGTGCCTGGATTGCTCAGTATATGTATTGTGCCTGGATTGCTCAGTATATGTATTGTGCCTGGATTGCTCAGTATATGTATTGTGCCTGGATTGCTCAGTATATGTATTGTGCCTGGATTGCTCAGTATATGTATTGTGCCTGGATTGCTCAGTATATGTATTGTGCCTGGATTGCTCAGTATATGTATTGTGCCTGGATTGCTCAGTATATGTATTGTGCCTGGATTGCTCAGTATATGTATTGTGCCTGGATTGCTCAGTATATGTATTGTGCCTGGATTGCTCAGTATATGTATTGTGCCTGGATTGCTCAGTATATGTATTGTGCCTGGATTGCTCAGTATATGTATTGTGCCTGGATTGCTCAGTATATGTATTGTGCATGGATTGCTCAGTATGTGTATTGTGCCTGGATTGCTCAGTATATGTATTGTGCCTGGATTGCTCAGTATATGTATTGTGCCTGGATTGCTCAGTATATGTATTGTGCCTGGATTGCTCAGTATGTGTATTGTGCCTGGATTGCTCAGTATATGTATTGTGCCTGGATTGCTCAGTATATGTATTGTGCCTGGATTGCTCAGTATATGTATTGTGCCTGGATTGCTCAGTATATGTATTGTGCCTGGATTGCTCAGTATGTGTATTGTGCCTGGATTGCTCAGTATATGTATTGTGCCTGGATTGCTCAGTATATGTATTGTGCCTGGATTGCTCAGTATATGTATTGTGCCTGGATTGCTCAGTATATGTATTGTGCCTGGATTGCTCAGTATATGTATAGTGCATGGATTGCTCAGTATATGTATTGTGCCTGGATTGCTCAGTATATGTATTGTGCCTGGATTGCTCAGTATATGTATTGTGCCTGGATTGCTCAGTACATGTATTGTGCCTGGATTGCTCAGTATGTGTATCGCGTAGTTTACATGCTGCTCGTGTAATAAACCAAGCTTGTTATTAGAAATTGAGCCTATTCCGCTAGATTGCTATCTGATCCTGGTAGCAGTGTGATTCTGTCCCAATTCTCTTGCATAAGTGCTTGACCTGACGCGCATTTAGCCGAGTAAAATTGCAACCGAAAAATCAATTTTAAAGTAAAGTGATAAAAGTTCAATTTTATTTATCTCAATGCTTTCCTCCAAATACTATACTTCCCCTCCCTTGCATAAAAAAATAAGCCAAACATATCTCCAGGATTATAATCTCTCTTTTCTGTGTAATTTTTTATTAGGGATTTTAATAATGTCGCAAAGGTGTATAAAAAAGAATGACCATCTCATATATTGTGAGTATAGTTGTACCTATAAGTCTACATAATAGGACAATATTACGAGAGACACCATTACAAATGAAAAAACAATGGCCTAAAACTCACACAATGTTTTTCAAGAATATTTGATTTGTGAAAATGTGTTCGTAAAACCGTGGACAAGTTGCCTCCACATTTTTAAAGGGGTTATCCAGGAAAAACTTTTTTTTTATATTTCAACTGGCTCCAGAAAGTTAAATAGATTTGTAAATTACTTCTATTAAAAAATCTTAATCCTTTCAGTACTTATGAGCTTCTGAAGTTAAGGTTGTTCTTTTCTGTCTAAGTGCTCTCTGATGACACCTGTCTCGGGAACCGCCCAGTTTAGAAGAGGTTTGCTATGGGGATTTGCTTCTAAACTGGGCACGTGTCATCAGAGAGCACTTAGACAGAAAAGAACAACCTTAACTTCAGAAGCTCATAAGTATTGAAAGGATTAAGATTTTTTAATAGAAGTAATTTACAAATCTGTTTAACTTTCTGGAGCCAGCTGATATATATAAAAAAAAGTTTTTTCCTGGAATACTCCTTTAACATTAATGTTCTGTATGTGACATGTCACTTATTTACACGGCTGTAGAAAGTGTGTCCGTATTTTCACATGTTCTGTGCACAACCAGAGAATATTAAAGGGAACTTGACACATGGGATCAACTCCACTGACTTAAAGCATATCCATCAGATCCAACAAAAATTTTTTTTTTTATATATCACTCAGTACATAATCCTGACCATCTAATTTTTATGTGTCTAGCTCCTTTATTTATTTATTTATTACACTTTTAATTTAGCTCACTAGTCTGAATTCCTCTCAAAGGGAGGGGGCGTGGCCTCACTGTGCAGGGCTCTGCCCCCTCCCTCAGTATGCTGTCTGCTCACACCTCCCTTAGCATTAGCAAAACTACAACTCCCAGCTTGTCCTCACTGACAGTAGCGAGACACAAGCTGATAATGGGAGGATTTTTCCTCTAGCTGTGAGCCCTGCACTCAGCTGTCAATCAAAGAAGTGTGTCCATTACATAGGTGATGATGCATGGACACAGCAGGACTAGTATGTGTCCAAGCAGGCGGGGGGGGGGGGGGGCAGTTGTTTGACTGGCTTTTTTAGTAATAAATACTGAAAATTTTCTAATAAAAGAAATTGCGAAATTGGTTTTGTATGGTTTACAACATATCAAAGGTTTTTGTATCTGACAGTTCCCATTGAAATATACAAGTGAGTATGGGTGATCCTGAGTAAAATGATGTATTCCTTAGGCTGGAATTCCCAATTTTTTATTTTTTTTTGCAAAAACACCATCAAAAGCACAAATTTTCCCGTACAGAATTTTTTTAAGCGGAAAAACACAGCGTCCAGATGTTAGCTGCAAGTCAATAGTAGCGGTTTTTATTCTTTTTTGCACTTTAGCGATCCAAAAAAGTGATTGAGATACCTTTTTTATTAATTAATTTAATTATTAATTATTTATTTCGTAGGGTATCATTAAAAAAAATTATAAAAAAGATACAGTAGTGATGGAAAAAATTGTACCTAACAAAATGTATCTTTTTTATTACGAAATGCTTCTTAATTTTTAAACAGGGATCAATTTATGTGGGCGGGCAGGGCAATAAAAATGTAGCCGACAATAATAAAAATGTAGTGTGTGTGTGTTTTTCACTTTTTTTCTTTATTATTTACATTTTTTAGGTAGTACTACTACTCCCAGCATGGAAAACACTGTTTCATGAAGGGAGAAGTAGTACCTGTACTAATAGACAGATAGCCTGTTGCGATCCTTCTGTATAATGTATGGATGCGGCGAGCCGCTCTTCTGTGGTCCCCTGCACTGCTGTATATATACACATATTCATATTTCCAGAAGAGAGCTGTGATTGGCTAGATGGTTCCAGCCAATCACAGCTCTCTGTGGGAAATAGGAATATGTGTATATACGTCAGTGCAGGGGACCATAGAAGAGCAGCCGCCACATCTATACATTATACAGGAGGATCACAGTGGGTGTCAGTAGTGATACCCGCTGTGATCTTTCCTTAACTACAAGTACTACTACTCCCAACATGGAGTACACTCTGCTCCATGCTGGGAGCTGAAGTACCTGCATTAATAGACAGATCTCAACAGGTGTCAGAAATTACACTCGCTGAGATCTGTCTATTAATGCAGGTACCACAGCTCCCAGCATGGAGCAGAGTGTGCTCCATGTTGGGAGCAGTAGTACTTGCAGGGAAGAACAGATCACAGCGGGTATCACTACTGACACCCGCTGTGATCGTCCTGTCTATAGTAGAGATGGAGCGACTGTATGCATCGCTCACATCACTGCTCTGCATTATACTCCGGCCACTCACTCATTCATATTTTCCTCAGAGCTGTGATTGGCTGCAACCATCCAGCCAATCACAGCTCCTGGCGGAAAATATGAATGATGTTCTATTCACATCACTGGCCGGAGTACAGTGCAGAAATGCGAGTGCTAGTATAGAGCCGCTCGTATCTCTGCTATATTATGGACGAACACATCGGGCGTCAGGGCTGACATGGAACAGTGTGTCCCATGCTGGGAGTAGTAGTACTACATAAAAAATGTAGAAAAAAAAGAGAAAAAAAAGCTAAATATACACACACACACTTTATAAAAAAAATTATAAAAATGTTGTTATAAAAAATAAACATTTAGTTAAATACATTTTTACATCCCTACTGCATCCTTTTTTTTTTTTTTTTTTTGGTACCCAACTATTCCAGCAAATTCCACACAAAGGTAAAAACGCAAGAAAAAACACCAGAAAAAAATGCCAAAATGCAGGTAATAACTGTGGCAGTTTTTCTGGCGATTTTTCTGGTGTTTTTAAGCCAAAAAATCGCAGTGGAATTCTAGCCTTACCCCAGTCCGTTCAGCTGTCCCGAGATATAGCACAATCTTGCAATATTCAAATGACCAGCACTGGAGGCAGGTTTGAAGACTATCTGCACCTCTGATGCGGCTCCTCTGGGTCCCGTTTGCAATGCCCTGCTTATCAAGGAGAAGGCGATGAATAATGATGAGCAGGACAGCGAAAACAGGACCCAGAGGACAGCGACAGAGTTGCAGATAGTCTTCAAAGCCGATTCCAGTGTAGTTAAGAATTATTTTGCATACTGCAAAATTGTGCTATATTTTGGGAACGGCAGAACGGATTGGGATAAGGATAACATTGTTTTATTCATGATCACACGCACAAACTTAATGGGGGCTTAATCCATCTGTTAGTTCCCTTCAATGTTAAAAATGTGGCTGCAATTTGCCTGCAAATTTGCGAATGCATTTTTACAAATGAAATATGTCTGAAAAATATTGTGTGAACCTAGCCTAATTCTTAGACAGGCCAACCCCTGTCCGTAACAAGCACCAATTTGGTAGATTTTTTGCCACTTGAACGGTCGCTGGATTATGTAGGTGTACCGCTGACATCATTGTCAGCCACTTATCCCCTGTATACACTAGGTAATGTGAAGCCAACTATCAATGATTCTTAGGCTAAGTCTCCACTTGTTTTTTTTTTTTGCAAAACGCAAAGAAAAACGCCAATTCTGCCGCATGGCGTTTTTTTGGTCAAAAAACGCTGCGGCCAGATGTTAGCTGTAAGTCAATGAGAAATCGCAAATTTCGAATTCCACTTTGCGTTTTTTCACTTTGGCGTTTTTTAATCCTTTTGGCGTTTTTTCAATTTTTTTGCATTTTTTTCCAATCTTTGGCGTTTTGAAAAAAACGCTGTAGTTCCCTCAAACCGTCGTTTTTTGTCAAAATCGTGGCGTTTTGCTCCAATAGAAAGAAGTTTATGGGAGTGAGAAAACGCCAAGAAAAACGCTATGTGGATTTTAACTTTGGCGTTTTTGTAGGCGATTTTTAATCTTTTTTTGGACTTTAGCGATCCAAAAAAGTGATGTAGATAGCTGTTTTTAATAAAATTTCGTAGGGTACCATTAAAAAATTTTTTCTAAAATATACAGTAGTGAAGGAAAAAATTGTATCTAACGAAATGTATATTATTGAAAAAAAAAAAACTATTACTTTTTAAACAGGGATCAATTATAAAAATGTATTGTGTGTGTGTTTTTCACTTTTTTGCTTTATTTTTTACTTTTTTTTTTAGTTAGTACTACTACTCCCAGCATGGAACACACTGTTCCATGATGGGAGTAGTACTACCTGTACTAATAGACAGATCGCCCGCTGCGATCTTTCTGTATAATATATAGATGCAGCGGCCGCTCTTCTATGGTCCCCTGCCCTGACGTATATTTACACTTATTCATATTTCCCACAGAGCTGTGATTGGCCAGATGGTTCCAGCCAATCACAGCTCTCTGTGAGAAATAGGAATATGTGTATATATACGGCCGTGCAGGGGACCATAGGAGAGCGGCCGCCGCTTCTATACATTATACTGGAGCATCACAGCGGGTGTCGGGAGTGATACCCGCAGTGATCTTTCCATAACTGCAGGTAATACTACTCCCAACATGGAGTACACTCTGCCTCATGCTGGGAGCTGTAGTACCTGCATTAATAGACAGATCAAAGCGGGTGTCAGAAGTTACACTCGCTGCGATCTGTCTATTAATACAGGTACTACAGCTCCCCGCATGGAGCAGAGTGTGCTCCATGTTGGGAGTAGTAGTGCCTTCTTAAGGACACATCACAGTGGATGTCACTACTGACACCCTCTGTGATCGTCCTGTCTATAGCAGAGATGCAGAGCGACTGTATACATCACTCGCATCCCTGCTCTGCACTATACTCCGGGCCGGCCACTTATTCATTCATCTTTTCCTCAGAGCTGTGATTGGCTGGAACCATCCGGCCAATCACAGCTCTGGGTGGGAAATATGAATTTCTGTTGACATCAGTGGCCGGAGTATAGTGCAGAGAGGCGATCGATGTATAGACCCGCTCGCTTCTCTGCTATATTATGGACAATATACCGTATGCTGGGTACTATCTGGGTATGTTGGGTACCGTATGCTGGGAGTGAGGTACTATCACTCCCAGCATGGAACAGTCAGTCCATGCTGGGAGTAGTAGTACTACATAAAAAATGTTAAAAATGTATAAAAAAAAAAAAAAAAGTGAAACACACACTTTATTAAAAAATAATAAAAATTGGGTTATAAAATATATACATTGCGTTTAATAAAAAAATTTCCATCACTGCTGCATCTCCAAGAGATTTTGGGTACGAAAAAAAAACGCCAAGGTGCAATTTCCACACAAATGAAAAAAAAAACGCCAGAAAAAATGCAAGAAAAAATGCATGATGACGTCACTTGCACTGGCGATTTTTCAGGCGTTTTTTTAATCCCTAAAAACGCAGTGCAAAAAACCAAGTGGAGACTTAGCCTTAGGCCTGCAAAAACAATAAGATGAGCCTATGAATTAGCGTTTACTCTCTTGTTGCTGATGGCTGGCCCTTTTACACAGGTCAATTATTGGGTGCTAAAATTCATTAAGCGGATAATCAATATGCACATAAAGGGACTAGACAGTCTAAGAGAGCAGCAGATTTATTGCTATGGCTCAGCCTATTTGATCAATCTGTCCCATTCTTAGACTGTCTAGTTTACCTTTATACCAACTATACATTGAACTAAACTGAGCTTTAACTGCTTAAACTGTTAGTGATGTGTAGAAACCAACACAACCGGCACAGTGTCATGCTGCCTCACAGAGTTGTACTGCACCCCAGCTTATGAAGGTGAATGGGGTGATGTTACCACAAACCAGCTGGTGCGACCGAACTGGGAAACTACCAAAAGTCCAAACGGTTTGCATATCTGGCAACTGCCGGGTTACAACCTTATTTACTCTTTAGCTGCAAAAAGTCTAAAGCCTGTGTATCCTCAAACTTATATTAGTAGAGAGCCAAGCAGACCCATCACTCATTCACAGATGGTCACTGCTATGTCCCCAAAGATATAAATAGAGACCCATGATAACAATAAGAGATCCATAAACAGCATCTAATTCATTGTTTCCAGAAAGAATAACCTAATAAAATCCAATGGAAAGATGTTACAAACAATCCATATTCCACATCTCATGGCTACAAATCCAATATGAATGGTCAAGTTTCCCTTTGACGTAACAATCATGTCTTACCTGTCAGGTACATCTCCTCTCCTTCTGAAAACATCTGTTGGCAGCGCACACACCGGGCACACGTGGGGTGATAATGCTTGCCACCTGCCTGAAGAAATAAGATACAATGAATCTTAAAGCCTAATGGACCCCAGTAGTGGGTAGTACTTGTCACTGGTATACTAAGAAAATAGGCCATTAATATGTAATATCTGTGAGTGCCCAACCATTGGGTACTGGGGACCCAATGGTTGGGCACTCACAGATATTACATATTAATGGCCTATTTTCTTAGTATACCAGTGACAAGTACTACCCAGGGCATATCAATAAGGATACAGACCATAACACAGAATTATTAAGAAGCAATGGTAATACATGTATATAAGACTAAAAAAATATTCTGATTCCTTATTTTCCATTACTGGACTGAGTGCAAGTAAGGCTATAAGCCTACTGGGACTGAAGGAGGAGGAAATCGGAAGCTGAGATCGCGCTGTTGCAGAAAAGGTTCAAGGATACTGGTAGAAGTCTTAATTTCTTTTATTCTATTCACATAACGCGTTTCTGGATATTAATAATCCTTTCTTCAGGGACTGAAGAGCTGCTAGTGCCTAGGGAAATCAATGGACGCCCACTTATGTCTGCAAAGCATTGTGAAGTAGATGGTTGTAAAGTATGAAGTGGTATGAAGTCCAGAGATGACACTTCATCTATCACACATTGGACAAGTGTTGATCACATGCCAGGATCAGTTACTGTAGACGGTTCACTACGTGGCTAAGCCTTGGCCCGCCATATCTCTCATACCTCCAGCACTCTGCCGCTGATGTATTTGTTACAAGTTTCACATTTGATCCCAAACTGAGCGTGGTAATCGGACTCACAGTAAGGCACGCCATCTCTGCAAGACAAAGAAGTGGCATATGATAGAATAAGTGTAATGACAGGCTGGTGGTTACATACGGCGGGCAGGGGCACCATACTCTAGGGATGGCTTGTTATTTGATAACATTGCTAAATTCCATGGACCTGTTTGTTCTTACTCAACGTACAGTAGCAATGCTGCACAGTACAGTACAAGCACGGGAATACTGGATGGTTATTATAGTACAGTGATCCCTCAACTTACAATGGCCTCAACATACAATAGTATCAACATACAATGTTGTTTTCTGGACCATTGTGACTTGAAACCAGATTCAACATACAATGCTACGGACAGTCCAGATCTGGGAAACATGTCACAACCGGAGGAACTGGCCAATCAGAATGGGCATTTTACTGGTAAATTACCTGTATTACTGAAGCGTATGCACTGACTGGTGTCTGGTAGCACCCCCTACAGTACAGGGAGGAACTACAAGTTCTGTACTACTCCTTACCTGTGCCAGGGTTAGCTGTTCCTTTGTACACCAAGTAAGGGGGGCTCCATTTGGGACAGTGTGTGTACTGTATATGACCCCGGAAAAACTCCTGCCATCTACATAAACCATTGTTTCCCAACCAGGGTGTCTCCAGCTGTTGCAAAACTACAACTCCCAGCATGCCCGGACAGCCAACGGCTGTCCGGGCATGCTGGGAGTTGTAGTTTTGCAACAGCTGGAGGCACCCTGGTTTGGAAACACTGAAATAGACAGGCAGCTCTTTCTTACTTTTATATGCTTTATCTACTTATCTACTTATTTTTCTTTAATCCTCATTTTTTCCTATTTTTTGGATGACATTTTGGTGGCTTCAGAACCAATTACCAGGTTTCCATAGATTTATGGTCTCAACATACAATGGTTTCAACATACAATGGTCGTCCTGGAACCAATTAATATTGTAACTTGAGGGGCCACTGTATCAGGAAACCCCTTGCTCCTGCTGTATTTGCCAGTGATCCTCTTAAAAGGGATTCTATACTGGTGCATTATTTTTGGGAAAAACAGATGATTCAAATTGTGAATATATTAAGATAAGCCTGTTTGTGAGCGCACATAATGTAATCTGGTTACAGTCACAGTCTAATCTCAGATATTCATTATGGCAGGGTTATTAATGTGATGGCTCCCACTAATAACTGACGGCAAAATGACATCTGATGGCTGCGCTCATCCATATTAGGCATGGCTCAGGATCACATACAGGAAGCTTTCCCTACACCTTAAAGGGGTACTCCAGTGAAAAACTTTTTTTATTAAAAATCTACTGGTGCCAGAAAGTTAAACAGATTTGTAAATTACTTCTATTAAAAAATCTTAATCCTTCCTGTACTTATTAGCTGCTGAATACTACAGCGGAATTTCTTTTCTTTTTGAAACACAGAGCTCTCTGCTGACATCATGAGCACAGTGCTCTCTTCTGACATCTCTGTCCATTTTAGGAACTGTCCAGAACAGCATATGTTTGCTATGGGGATTTCCTTTTACTCTGGACAGTTCATAAAATGGACAGAGATGTCAGCAGAGAGCCCTGTGCTCGTGATGTCAGCAGACAGCTCTGTGTTTCAAACGGAAAAGAATTTCCACTGTAGTATTCAGCAGCTAATAAGTACTGGAAGGATTAAGATTTTTTAATAGAAGTAATTTACAAATCTGTTTACATTTCTGGCACCAGTTAATAAAAAAAAAAAAAAGTTTTTCATCGGAGTACCCCTTTAACAGGGCCAAAATATGCATAAAACTAGATATAAATAAACAAGTGCACTTACTGTACTGTACATGTACATACAAGGGAGAGAGTAGAAATGTTTTCACTGGGCATTATCCAATCTAAGGCTGTCTCTGTCCTCAATAGAGACACATAATTAAAGGGTACCTCTCACCAAAAACACTTTTGATATATTATAGATTAATGTATGCAGAATAACCTTACAATTGCATGTTATTAAAAAATATGCTTCTTTCTATTTAATTTTCCACTTTGAAGAAATGACCACTAGGGGTCTCCCTACCAGTCCTGGCAGCAAGCATTTCAGACTCATGCTGGAGTCCTAAACACTACGAGCTTCCAGTCTGCTTTGTTCACAAGGGAGAACACTCAGAGATGCCAGCCTGCTTTGTTCACAGCCTGTTTGGCTGTGTACAAAGCAGGCTGGCAGCTCTGAGTGTTTAGGACTCCAGCATGAGTCAGAAATGCTTGCTGACGGGACTGATCGGGAAAAATACAATAGAAAGAAGCATATTTTTCATTAACATGCTATTGGAAAGTTATTCAACATTCATTGATCTAAAATATATCAAAAGTTTATTTGATGAGAGGTACCCTTTAATCTACTACTATTCCAAAGCTTTATGTCATTTTTGTGCTTTTTCTTTTCTTTTTCTATCTAGACAATGAACATTTCAGATTCTGGAATAAAAGTCTAAAGGCTGACATTTGTTCTGGATAACAAGATCGACTTTTAAAGGACCTTTTAGTAATTTTATTTTGGTAGGTCTTCCATGACGTTCTGCTGGCGGGGGCACTGGCATCTGTCCCTCTGGCCTTTCACACTGTCTGATCATTACTCACTTGCTGATATATTCCCCAGTCAGGATAATGCCGCATGTCTGACACTTGAAGCAGCTAACGTGCCACTGTTTCTCCAGTGCCAACAGTGACTGGCCATGTTTGATCTCTTCCTTACACCCGGCACAATCTGCATTTTTAAGGAAAAAAAAAAAAGAAAGCAACAATATCCGTCAGAAGAGTTTGGGATCACAATAGAGAAGAGGTTTGATTTATGGCCGTACCTTCTAGTACACTATCATACAAGCTTTAATTATTAACATTAGAAAACCCATCACGGCTAACCATAGAAATGTGCTTTCCTAATGCAGCATTTTTGGGCACTAGCAGGCCATTGACAATGATGTATTAGCCATTCACTGCTCGCTCCCAAATTGTATAGCAACGTGACTGCTGTATGATAACAAATGATTCATATGAATGCTGGTAACAACTAGCTATACACAAGGCAAAATAAAAGAACTATATATATTGGCCAATATGTGTTTTCAAGATGAAAATAACATTTAGCTTTCCAGAAGGTACAGATACCGATTCTTCACTGAATGTTGATTCACACAATATTTTTTGGATCGGTTCCTCCTGCAGAAACGCAAGTCTTTCTGACAAGGATATGAAGTGTTATTTCTCTACTCCCTTCCACCCAAAGACAAATATGTTTTCAAGCCTGAATGCCCTGAGGTTTCTCTTTCCAATTCCAACAAGGCGATGAGCAGTTCCATGTATCTGGCAGTCGTGCAAACATCCAATATCAGGTTACACATCAGGCTTCTCCTGTCTGAGACAGGTTTATGCTCACTGTTACGCCGAGCGCTCCGGGTCCCCGCTCCTCCCCGGAGCGCTCGCTACACTTCCCTCACTGCAGCGCCCCGGTCGGTTCCACGGACCCGGGGCGCTGCGTTACCACCTCCGGCCGGGATGCGATTCGCGATGCGGGTAGCGCCCGCTCGCGATGCGCACCCCGGCTCCCGTACCTTACTCGCTCCCCGTCAGTTCTGTCCCGGCGCGCGCGGCCCCGCTCCCTAGGGCGCGCGCGCGCCGGGTCTTTGCGATTTAAAGGGCCACTGCACCGCTGATTGGTGCAGTGGTTCCAATTAGTGTTTACACCTGTGCACTTCCCTATATCACCTCACTTCCCCTTCACTCCCTCGCCGGATCTTGTTGCCCTAGTGCCAGTGAAAGCGTTCCTTGTGTGTTCCTTGCCTGTGATTCCAGACCTTCTGCCGTTGCCCCTGACTACGATCCTTGCTGCCTGCCCCGACCTTCTGCTACGTCCGACCTTGCTTCTGTCTACTCCCTTGTACCGCGCCTATCTTCAGCAGCCAGAGAGGTTGAGCCGTTGCTAGGGGATACGACCTGGTCACTACCGCCGCAGCAAGACCATCCCGCTTTGCGGCGGGCTCTGGTGAAAACCAGTAGTGACTTAGAACCGATCCTCTAGCACGGTCCACGCCAATCCCTCTCTGGCACAGAGGATCCACCACCTGCCAGCCGGCATCGTGACAGTAGATCCGGCCATGGATCCCGCTGAAGTTCCTCTGCCAGTTGTCGCTGACCTCACCACGGTGGTCGCCCAGCAGTCACAACAGATTGCGCAACAAGGCCAACAGCTGTCTCAACTGACTGTTATGCTACAACAGTTACTACCACAGCTCCAGCAATCATCTCCTCCGCCAGCTCCTGTACCTCCTCCGCAGCGAGTGGCCGCTTCTGGAATACGACTATCCTTGCCGGATAAATTTGATGGGGACTCTAAGTTTTGCCGTGGCTTTCTTTCCCAATGTTCATTACACTTGGAGATGATGTCGGACCAGTTCCCCACTGAAAGGTCTAAGGTGGCTTTCGTAGTCAGCCTGCTGTCTGGAAAAGCCCTGGCTTGGGCCACACCGCTCTGGGACCGCAATGACCCCGTCACTGCCTCTGTACACTCCTTCTTCTCGGAAATTCGAAGTGTCTTTGAGGAACCTGCCCGAGCCTCTTCTGCTGAGACTGCCCTGTTGAACCTGGTCCAGGGTAATTCTTCCGTTGGCGAGTATGCCGTACAGTTCCGTACCCTTGCTTCAGAATTATCCTGGAATAATGAGGCACTCTGCGCGACCTTTAAAAAAGGCCTATCCAGCAACATTAAAGATGTTCTGGCCGCACGAGAAATCCCTGCTAACCTACATGAACTCATCCATCTTGCCACTCGCATTGACATGCGTTTTTCCGAACGGCGTCAGGAGCTCCGCCAGGATATGGACTCTGTTCGCACGAGGCGTTTCTTCTCCCCGGCTCCTCTCTCCTCTGGTCCCCTGCAATCTGTTCCTGTGCCTCCCGCCGTGGAGGCTATGCAGGTCGACCGGTCTCGCCTGACACCCCAAGAGAGGACACGACGCCGCATGGAGAATCTCTGCCTGTACTGTGCTAGTACCGAACACTTCCTGAAGGATTGTCCTATCCGTCCTCCCCGCCTGGAAAGACGTCCGCTGACTCCGCACAAAAGTGAGACAGTCCTTGATGTCTACTCTGCTTCTCCACGTCTTACTGTACCTGTGCGGATGTCTGCCTCTGCCTTCTCCTTCTCTGCTGTGGCCTTCTTGGACTCTGGATCTGCAGGAAATTTTATCTTAGCCTCTCTCGTCAACAGGTTCAACATCCCGGTGACCAGTCTCGCCAGACCCCTCTACATCAATTGTGTAAACAATGAAAGATTGGACTGTACTATACGTTTCCGCACGGAGCCCCTTCTAATGTGCATCGGATCTCATCACGAGAGGATTGAACTGTTGGTCCTCCCCAATTGCACTTCTGAAATCCTTCTTGGACTTCCCTGGCTTCAGCTCCATTCCCCAATCCTGGATTGGTCCACTGGGGAGATCAAGAGTTGGGGGCCCTCTTGTTCCAAGGACTGCTTAAAACCGGTTCCCAGTAAACCTTGCCGTGTCCCTGTGCTTCCTCATGTAACCGGTCTCCCTAAGGCCTATATGGACTTTGCGGACGTTTTTTGCAAAAAACAAGCTGAGACTCTACCTCCTCACAGGCCTTATGATTGTCCCATTGACCTCCTCCCGGGCACTACTCCACCCCGGGGCAGAATCTATCCTCTGTCCGTCCCAGAGACTCTTGCCATGTCTGAATACGTCCAAGAAAATTTAAAAAAGGGCTTTATCCGTAAATCCTCCTCTCCTGCCGGAGCCGGATTTTTCTTTGTGTCCAAAAAAGATGGCTCTCTACGTCCTTGCATTGACTACCGCGGTCTTAATAAAATCACGGTTAAGAACCGCTACCCCCTACCCCTCATCTCTGAACTCTTTGATCGTCTCCAAGGTGCCCATATTTTTACCAAACTGGACTTAAGAGGTGCTTATAATCTCATCCGCATCAGAGAGGGGGATGAATGGAAAACGGCATTTAACACCAGAGATGGACACTTTGAGTATCTGGTCATGCCCTTTGGTCTATGCAACGCCCCTGCCGTCTTCCAAGACTTTGTTAATGAAATTTTTCGTGATCTCCTATACTCCTGTGTTGTTGTATATCTGGACGATATCCTGATTTTTTCTGCCAATCTTGAAGAACACCGCCAGCATGTCCGTATGGTTCTTCAGAGACTTCGTGATAATCAACTCTATGCCAAAATAGAGAAATGTCTGTTTGAATGCCAATCTCTTCCTTTTCTAGGATACTTGGTCTCTGGCCAGGGACTACAAATGGACCCAGATAAACTCTCTGCCGTCTTAGATTGGCCACGCCCCTCCGGACTCCGTGCCATCCAACGTTTTTTGGGGTTCGCCAATTATTACAGGCAATTTATTCCACATTTTTCTACCATTGTGGCTCCTATTGTGGCTTTAACAAAAAAAAATGCCGATCCCAAGTCTTGGCCTCCTCAAGCGGAAGACGCCTTTAAACGACTCAAGTCTGCCTTTTCTTCGGCTCCCGTGCTCTCCAGACCTGACCCATCTAAACCCTTCCTATTGGAGGTTGATGCCTCCTCAGTGGGAGCTGGAGCTGTCCTTCTACAAAAAAACTCTTCCGGGCATGCTGTTACTTGTGGTTTTTTTTCCAGGACCTTCTCTCCGGCGGAGAGGAACTACTCCATCGGGGATCGAGAGCTTCTAGCCATTAAATTAGCACTTGAGGAATGGAGGCATCTGCTGGAGGGATCAAGATTTCCAGTTATTATTTACACCGATCACAAGAACCTCTCCTACCTCCAGTCTGCCCAACGGCTGAATCCTCGTCAGGCCAGGTGGTCTCTGTTCTTTGCCCGATTTAATTTTGAAATTCACTTTCGGCCTGCTGATAAGAACATTAGGGCCGATGCTCTCTCTCGTTCCTCAGATGCCTCTGAAATTGAACTCTCTCCTCAACACATCATTCCTCCTGACTGCCTGATTTCCACTTCTCCAGCCTCCATCAGGCAAACTCCTCCAGGAAAGACCTTTGTTTCTCCACGCCAACGCCTTGGGATCCTCAAATGGGGTCACTCCTCCCATCTCGCAGGTCATGCGGGCATCAAGAAATCTGTGCAACTCATCTCTCGCTTCTATTGGTGGCCGACTCTAGAGACTGATGTGGTGGACTTTGTGCGAGCCTGCACTATCTGTGCCCGGGATAAGACTCCTCGCCAGAAGCCCGCTGGTTTTCTTCATCCTCTACCTGTCCCCGAACAACCTTGGTCTCTGATTGGTATGGATTTTATTACTGACTTACCCCCATCCCATGGCAACACTGTTATTTGGGTGGTCGTTGATCGATTCTCCAAAATGGCACATTTCATCCCTCTTCCTGGTCTTCCTTCAGCGCCTCAGTTGGCTAAACAATTTTTTGTACACATTTTTCGTCTTCACGGGTTGCCTACACAGATCGTCTCGGATAGAGGCGTCCAATTTGTGTCTAAATTCTGGAGGGCTCTCTGTAAACAACTCAAGATTAAATTAAATTTTTCTTCTGCATACCATCCTCAATCCAATGGACAAGTAGAGAGAATTAACCAGATCTTGGGTGACTATTTACGACATTTTGTTTCCTCCCGCCAGGATGACTGGGCAGATCTTCTACCTTGGGCCGAATTCTCGTATAATTTCAGAATCTCTGAATCTTCCTCCAAATCTCCGTTTTTCGTGGTGTACGGCCGTCACCCTCTTCCCCCCCTCCCTACCCCCTTGCCCTCTGGTCTGCCCGCTGTGGATGAAATTTCTCGTGATCTTTCCACCATATGGAAAGAGACCCAAAATTCTCTCTTACAGGCTTCTTCTCGCATGAAGAGATTCGCAGATAAGAAAAGAAGAGCTCCTCCCATTTTTTCCCCTGGAGACAAGGTATGGCTCTCCGCTAAATATGTCCGTTTCCGTGTCCCGAGCTATAAGTTGGGACCACGCTATCTTGGTCCTTTTAAAGTTTTGTGTCAAATTAATCCTGTCTCTTACAAACTTCTTCTTCCTCCTTCTCTTCGTATCCCTAATGCCTTTCACGTCTCTCTTCTTAAACCTCTCATCCTCAACCGTTTTTCTCCTAAATCTGTTCCTCCCACTCCTGTTTCCGGCTCCTCGGACATCTTCTCTGTCAAAGAGATTTTGGCCTCTAAAAAGGTCAGGGGAAGAACTTTTTTTTTTAGTGGATTGGGAGGGTTGTGGTCCAGAAGAGAGGTCCTGGGAACCTGAGGACAATATCCTGGACAAAAGTCTGATCCTCAGGTTCTCAGGCCCCAAGAAGAGGGGGAGACCCAAGGGGGGGGGTACTGTTACGCCGAGCGCTCCGGGTCCCCGCTCCTCCCCGGAGCGCTCGCTACACTTCCCTCACTGCAGCGCCCCGGTCGGTTCCACGGACCCGGGGCGCTGCGTTACCACCTCCGGCCGGGATGCGATTCGCGATGCGGGTAGCGCCCGCTCGCGATGCGCACCCCGGCTCCCGTACCTTACTCGCTCCCCGTCAGTTCTGTCCCGGCGCGCGCGGCCCCGCTCCCTAGGGCGCGCGCGCGCCGGGTCTTTGCGATTTAAAGGGCCACTGCACCGCTGATTGGTGCAGTGGTTCCAATTAGTGTTTACACCTGTGCACTTCCCTATATCACCTCACTTCCCCTTCACTCCCTCGCCGGATCTTGTTGCCCTAGTGCCAGTGAAAGCGTTCCTTGTGTGTTCCTTGCCTGTGATTCCAGACCTTCTGCCGTTGCCCCTGACTACGATCCTTGCTGCCTGCCCCGACCTTCTGCTACGTCCGACCTTGCTTCTGTCTACTCCCTTGTACCGCGCCTATCTTCAGCAGCCAGAGAGGTTGAGCCGTTGCTAGGGGATACGACCTGGTCACTACCGCCGCAGCAAGACCATCCCGCTTTGCGGCGGGCTCTGGTGAAAACCAGTAGTGACTTAGAACCGATCCTCTAGCACGGTCCACGCCAATCCCTCTCTGGCACAGAGGATCCACCACCTGCCAGCCGGCATCGTGACACTCACATTCTTTTGTCTTTTCTCCGTGAGTTTTGTGAGCAGGAAAATGTATGATATATATATATACACACAGTGGGGCAAAAAGTATTTAGTCAGCCACCAATTATGCAAGTTCTCCCACTTAGAAAGGTGAGAGAGGCCTGTAATTTTCATCATAGGTATACCTCAATTATGAGAGACATAATGCAAAAAAAATTTCATAAAATGACTGTCTAATTTTTTAAGAATTTATTTGCAAATTATGGTGGAAAATATGTATTTGGTCAATAACAAAAAATCTCATTACTTTGTTATATACCCTTTGTTGGCAATACATGTATAGAAAGTGAACAGAAAAGAAAAAGAGGCGCTCTCTAAGTAGTACCGTAGTTGCCAAATAGTGCTGTCAGGTACACGGTGAGATTGTACACTCACCTTTTAGTGTTGTGCTGCAGGCACAACACTGTGAAGCGCATAGATGAGTCTATACACTCAAGTAGAATCCTTGTGGCAGCCGTGCGTCCTGGTCCCGGTCATCGACAATGGCAGTCTGGCGGATCAAAGGTATAGAGAGGTGTGCAGTGTGGATCACTGTAATCAGTCCCCGGAGCGTGTTCGCTCCGGGTCTGATTACATACGACCACAGGGCAGGCGGCATGTGATGTCACGCCTGCGCCCCCGTGTGACGTCACGCTCCGCCCCTCAATGCAAGCCTATGGGAGGGGGCGTGACAGCTATCACGCCCCTTCCCGTAGGCTTGCATTGAGGGGCGGAGCGTGACGTCACACGGGGGCGCAGGCGTGACGTCACACGCCGCCTGCCCTGTGGTCGTATGTAATCAGACCCGGAGTGAACATGTCTAAGCTCCGGAGTACCCCTTTAAAGAAGAAGTTACAGGTCTGTGAGAGCCAGAAATCTTGTAGGTGACCAAATACTTATTTTCCACCATAATTTGCAAATAAATTCTTTAAAAATAAGACAATGGGATTTTAGGGATTTTTTTTCTCATTACGTCTCTCATAGTTGAGGTATACCTATGATGAAAATTACAGGCTTCTCTCATCTTTTTAAGTGGGAGAACTTGCACAATTGGTGGCTGATTAAATACTTCTTTGCCCCACTGTAAACACATATATATATATATATATATATATATATATATATATATATATTTATATATGCATATCCTACTATAGCAATACAACTGTGGTAACCTATTTTATGCCATGTGACTAATATGACCAAAAACCAGATGACAGCTGATCATAGCTTTTTCTGTACATAACATTGCCCTTGATTTATTAATGTGGAGTGTAGTGTTATGTTTTTTTTTATTTCCCGACAGGTATTTTTCCATGTTATTTAATAATTTGGGGCTTTTCCCTACGTTTTGCCTTGTTTACAACTGCTCTAAGCTGTTTGATTCTCCAGAGCTCAAAGTAAAAAATTTTTGCCTTTTTTTTTGTCTTTTTGAATTTCTCTGTCTTGGAGTCTGCTCAGACACTAGTTTTTATGTCTGAGCAGTTTCTGTACTATTCTTCCCAGGGTTGGAAGAGTTAATTCTCTCACCCTATTGCAGCTCGGTTGTGGCTTTAAAACCAGAGCTCTCTTGGAACTCTGGTGCTGGTGATTAGTGCTATTCTGACCATGTCTGGTTTATCTTGCGCCTTGCATCTTGTGATATATCTGAGTTTTAACCACAGTTAATTGTCTTATTTATGATAGATTTTAGTCTGCCTGGTTTTTAGTAAATCTGTCGGTTTTTAAGATTATGTATGTCCGTTCTGCTTTAACCTTGTTATTTTAGTCTGTGTTCACACTGTGAATCTTGCTTGTACCCGTGCTCTATATTTAGTATTCCTGTTAAGACTCCTGATCCGTATTCTTCCATGTTTTGGAGTTTGGTTTTGTATTATTGCTGTTTGGTATCCTGACCTGTATTTCTCCATGTTTGGAGTTTGATTTTGTATTATTCCTGTTTGGTATCCTGACCTTTATTCCTCCTTGTTTTGGAGTTTGGTTTTGTAATATTCCTGTTTGCTCAGTCCAGTGAACACAGTGAACTGTGTTCTATGTTTCCTGACCTGTTTAGTGTTTTACATTCATTTTATAGGTTCATCCACTGCATCTTCTGGTTTTTGCCGTATACATATTCCATATATAGTCTTGTTCATTTATTCATATCTGCAGTTTATCTTGTTTCTGGTTTCTGAACTGTATGTTAGTAAGTTATATCTTGCCCTGTTTGTATATTTATATCCTGTCTGGTATATCTGGTTGTTTGGTTGTTTTCCCGTTATGTCTCTGACCTGTACCCAACTATGTTCAGTATTATTTGTGTACCTTTTCGCCCAATGCACTTTAGCGCAGGAAGGGACCGGAACAGTGGTTGTCGATCTGCCGTTTAGGGGAGATGGGCAAGTAGGCAGGGAGAGTGTTTCTAGGGACAGCTTAAGGCTCACTCTCCCTGTCCACCCCGTCAGTCATGACAACCACATTTTATGTGGGAACATTAGTACATTTTTCGGGATTTTTCGGGATTTTATAACTGAGTAAAACAGACAGTTGGTTGGGTTTTTTGGATTTTTTTTGGTTACAAAATCTAGCCCAAAAAATGTGCCACCTAATTTGGGTGCTTATCCTTAGTAAATAACCCTAATTGTGTTCACACATAATTTTTCACCCATTCTTTTGCATGAAAAAAAAGGACCATGATGTGGGCATTTAACAGTAAAATGGACGGCTAACATATGGCTGATTATTGAGTTCAGTTTTGACACAAATTTGACGCACATTTTTATGTGCCACAATTAAAAAAATTTTTTGAAGATCCATGATAAATTTCCACGACACTGGTGGGACCTAGGTCAGGTGCCAATGACAGCTAGATGGTATTTAAACGTGTAGGTGGGATCTATATTCACCTCCTGATTGTCACGATGCCGGCTGGCAGGTAGTGGATCCTCTGTGCCGGAGAGGGATTGGCGTGAACCGTGCTAGTGGATCGGTTCTAAGTCACTACTGGTTTTCACCAGAGCCCGCCGCAAAGCGGGATGGTCTTGCTGCGGCGGTAGTGACCAGGTCGTATCCACTAGCAACGGCTCACCTCTCTGGCTGCTGAAGATAGGCGCGGTACAAGGGAGTAGACAGAAGCAAGGTCGGACGTAGCAGAAGGTCGGGGCAGGCAGCAAGGATCGTAGTCAGGGGCAACGGCAGGAGGTCTGGAACACAGGCTAGGAACACACAAGGAAACGCTTTCACTGGCACAATGGCAACAAGATCCGGCAAGGAAGTGCAAGGGAAGTGAGGTGATATAGGGAAGTGCACAGGTGATCAGACTAATTGGAACCACTGCGCCAATCAGCGGCGCAGTGGCCCTTTAAATCGCAAAGACCCGGCGCGCGCGCGCCCTAAGGAGCGGGGCCGCGCGCGCCGGGACAGGACCGACGGAGAGCGAGTCAGGTACGGGAGCCGGGGTGCGCATCGCGAGCGGGCGCTACCCGCATCGCGAATCGCATCCCGGCTGGAGGCAGTATCGCAGCGCCCCGGGTCAGTGGATCTGACCGGAGCGCTGCAGTGAGGAGAGTGTAGCGAGCGCTCCGGGGAGGAGCGGGGACCCGGAGCGCTCGGCGTAACAGTACCCCCCCCCTTGGGTCTCCCCCTCTTCTTAGAACCTGAGAACCTGAGGAGCAGACTTTTGTCTAGGATATTGTCCTCAGGTTCCCAGGATCTCTCTTCTGGACCACAACCCTCCCAATCCACTAAAAAAAAGGTTTTCCCTCTGACCTTTTTTGATGCCAGAATCTCTTTGACGGAGAAGATGTCCGAGGAGCCGGAAACAGGAGTGGGAGGAACAGATTTGGGAGAGAAACGGTTGATGATGAGTGGTTTAAGAAGAGAAACGTGAAAGGCATTAGGAATACGAAGAGAAGGAGGAAGAAGAAGTTTGTAAGAGACAGGATTAATCTGGCACAAAATTTTGAAAGGACCAAGATAGCGTGGTCCCAACTTGTAGCTAGGGACACGGAAGCGGACATATTTAGCGGAGAGCCATACCTTGTCTCCAGGGGAAAAAATGGGAGGAGCTCTTCTTTTCTTATCCGCGAACTTCTTCATGCGTGATGAAGCCTGTAAGAGAGAATTTTGGGTCTCTCTCCATATGATGGAAAGGTCACGAGAAATTTCATCCACAGCGGGCAGACCAGAGGGCAAGGGGGTAGGGAGGGGGGGAAGAGGGTGACGGCCGTACACCACGAAAAATGGGGATTTGGAGGAAGATTCAGAGACTCTGAAGTTATACGAGAATTCGGCCCATGGAAGGAGATCTGCCCAGTCATCCTGGCGGGAGGAAACAAAATGTCGTAAATAATCACCCAAGACCTGGTTAATTCTTTCTACTTGTCCATTGGATTGGGGATGATATGCAGAAGAAAAATTTAATTTAATCTTGAGTTGTTTACAGAGAGCCCTCCAGAATTTAGACACGAATTGGACGCCTCTATCCGAGACGATCTGCGTAGGCAACCCGTGAAGACGAAAAATGTGTACAAAAAATTGTTTAGCCAACTGAGGCGCTGAAGGAAGACCAGGAAGAGGGATGAAATGTGCCATTTTGGAGAATCGATCAACGACCACCCAAATAACAGTGTTGCCACGGGAAGGGGGTAAATCAGTAATAAAATCCATACCAATCAGAGACCAAGGCTGTTCGGGGACAGGCAGGGGATGAAGAAAACCAGCGGGCTTCTGGCGAGGAGTCTTATCCCGGGCACAGATAGTGCAGGCTCGCACAAAGTCCACAACATCCGTCTCCAGAGTCGGCCACCAATAGAAGCGGGAGATGAGTTGCACAGATTTCTTGATGCCCACATGACCTGCGAGATGGGAGGAGTGACCCCATTTGAGGATTCCGAGGCGTTGGCGTGGAGAAACAAAGGTCTTTCCTGGAGGAGTTTGCCTGATGGAGGCTGGAGAAGTGGAAATCAGGCAGTCAGGAGGAATGATGTGTTGCGGAGAGAGTTTCACTTCCGAAGCATCCGAGGAACGAGAGAGAGCATCGGCCCTAATGTTCTTATCGGCAGGCCGAAAGTGAATTTCAAAATTAAATCGGGCAAAGAACAGAGACCACCGGGCCTGGCGAGGATTCAGCCGTTGGGCAGACTGGAGGTAGGAGAGGTTCTTGTGATCGGTGTAAATAATAACTGGAAATCTTGATCCCTCCAGCAGATGTCTCCATTCCTCAAGTGCTAATTTGATGGCTAGAAGCTCTCGATCCCCGATGGAGTAGTTCCTCTCCGCCGGAGAGAAGGTCCTAGAAAAAAAACCACAAGTGACAGCATGCCCGGAAGAATTTTTTTGTAGAAGAACAGCTCCAGCTCCCACTGAGGAGGCATCAACCTCCAATAGGAAGGGTTTGGAAGGGTCAGGTCTGGAGAGCACGGGAGCCGAAGAAAAGGCAGACTTGAGTCGTTTAAAGGCGTCTTCCGCTTGAGGAGGCCAAGACTTGGGATCGGCATTTTTTTTGGTTAAAGCCACGATAGGGGCCACAACGGTAGAAAAATGTGGAATAAATTGCCTGTAATAATTGGCGAACCCCAAAAAGCGTTGGATAGCACGGAGTCCGGAGGGGCGTGGCCAATCTAAGACGGCCGAGAGTTTGTCTGGATCCATTTGTAGTCCCTGGCCAGAGACCAAGTATCCTAGAAAAGGAAGAGATTGGCATTCAAACAGACATTTCTCAATTTTGGCATAGAGTTGATTGTCACGAAGTCTCTGAAGAACCATACGGACATGCTGGCGGTGTTCTTCTAGATTGGCAGAAAAAATCAGGATATCGTCCAGATATACAACAACACAGGAGTATAAAAGATCACGAAAAATTTCATTAACAAAGTCTTGGAAGACGGCAGGGGCGTTGCACAGGCCAAAGGGCATGACCAGATACTCAAAGTGTCCATCTCTGGTGTTAAATGCCGTTTTCCATTCATCCCCCTCTCTGATGCGGATGAGATTATAAGCACCTCTTAAGTCCAGTTTAGTAAAGATGTGGGCACCTTGGAGGCGATCAAAGAGTTCAGAGATGAGGGGTAGGGGGTAGCGGTTCTTAACCGTGATTTTATTAAGACCGCGGTAGTCAATGCAAGGACGTAGGGAACCATCTTTTTTGGACACAAAGAAAAATCCGGCTCCGGCAGGAGAGGAGGATTTACGGATAAAGCCCTTTTTCAAATTTTCCTGGACGTATTCAGACATGGCAAGAGTCTCTGGGGCGGACAGAGGATAAATTCTGCCCCGGGGTGGAGTAGTGCCCGGGAGGAGGTCGATAGGACAATCATAAGGCCTGTGAGGAGGTAGAGTCTCAGCTTGTTTTTTGCAAAAAACATCCGCAAAGTCCATATAGGCCTTAGGAAGACCGGTTACTGGAGGAACCACAGAGTCACGGCAAGGGTTACTGGGAACCGGTTTTAGACAGTCCTTGGAACAAGAGGGCCCCCAACTCTTGATCTCCCCAGTGGACCAATCCAGGGTTGGGGAATGAAGTTGAAGCCAGGGAAGTCCAAGGAGAATTTCAGAAGTGCAATTGGGGAGGACCAAAAGTTCAATCCTCTCGTGATGAGATCCGATGCTCATTAGAAGGGGCTCCGTGCGGAAACGTATGGTACAGTCCAATCTTTCATTGTTTACACAATTGATGTAAAGGGGTCTGGCGAGACTGGTCACTGGGATGTTGAACCTGTTGACGAGAGAGGCCAAAATAAAATTTCCTGCAGATCCAGAGTCCAAGAAGGCCATAGTAGAGAAGGAGAAGGCAGAGGCAGACATCCGCACAGGCACAGTAAGACGTGGAGAAGCAGAGTAGACATCAAGGACTGTCTCACCTTTGTGCGGAGTCAGCGTACGTCTTTCCAGGCGGGGAGGACGGATAGGACAATCCCTCAGGAAGTGTTCGGTACTAGCACAGTACAGGCAGAGGTTCTCCATGCGGCGTCGTGTCCTCTCTTGAGGTGTCAGGCGAGACCGGTCGACCTGCATAGCCTCCACGGCGGGAGGCACAGGAACGGATTGCAGGGGACCAGAGGAGAGAGGAGCCGAGGAGAAGAAACGCCTCGTGCGAACAGAGTCCATATCTTGGCGGAGCTCCTGACGCCTTTCGGAAAAACGCATGTCAATGCGAGTGGCTAGGTGAATGAGTTCATGTAGATTAGCAGGGATTTCTCGTGCGGCCAGAACATCTTTAATGTTGCTGGATAGGCCTTTTTTAAAGGTCGCGCAGAGGGCCTCATTATTCCAGGATAATTCTGAAGCAAGAGTACGGAATTGTACGGCATACTCGCCAACGGAAGAATTACCCTGGACCAGGTTCAACAGGGCAGTCTCAGCAGAAGAGGCTCGGGCAGGTTCCTCAAAGACACTTCGGATTTCCGAGAAGAAGGAGTGTACAGAGGCAGTGACGGGGTCATTGCGGTCCCAGAGCGGTGTGGCCCAAGACAGGGCTTTTCCAGACAGAAGGCTGACTACGAAAGCCACCTTAGACCTTTCAGTGGGAAACTGGTCCGACATCATCTCCAGATGCAGGGAACATTGGGAAAGAAAGCCACGGCAAAACTTAGAGTCCCCATCAAATTTATCCGGCAAGGATAGGCGTAGACCAGGAGCGGCCCCTCGCTGCGGAGGAGGTGCAGGAGCTGGCGGAGGAGATGACTGCTGAAGCTGTGGTAGTAACTGCTGTAGCATACCGGTCAGTTGAGACAGCTGTTGGCCTTGTTGCGCTATCTGTTGTGACTGCTGGGCGACCACCGTGGTGAGGTCAGCGACAACTGGCAGAGGAACTTCAGCGGGATCCATGGCCGGATCTACTGTCACGATGCCGGCTGGCAGGTAGTGGATCCTCTGTGCCGGAGAGGGATTGGCGTGAACCGTGCTAGTGGATCGGTTCTAAGTCACTACTGGTTTTCACCAGAGCCCGCCGCAAAGCGGGATGGTCTTGCTGCGGCGGTAGTGACCAGGTCGTATCCACTAGCAACGGCTCACCTCTCTGGCTGCTGAAGATAGGCGCGGTACAAGGGAGTAGACAGAAGCAAGGTCGGACGTAGCAGAAGGTCGGGGCAGGCAGCAAGGATCGTAGTCAGGGGCAACGGCAGGAGGTCTGGAACACAGGCTAGGAACACACAAGGAAACGCTTTCACTGGCACAATGGCAACAAGATCCGGCAAGGAAGTGCAAGGGAAGTGAGGTGATATAGGGAAGTGCACAGGTGATCAGACTAATTGGAACCACTGCGCCAATCAGCGGCGCAGTGGCCCTTTAAATCGCAAAGACCCGGCGCGCGCGCGCCCTAAGGAGCGGGGCCGCGCGCGCCGGGACAGGACCGACGGAGAGCGAGTCAGGTACGGGAGCCGGGGTGCGCATCGCGAGCGGGCGCTACCCGCATCGCGAATCGCATCCCGGCTGGAGGCAGTATCGCAGCGCCCCGGGTCAGTGGATCTGACCGGAGCGCTGCAGTGAGGAGAGTGTAGCGAGCGCTCCGGGGAGGAGCGGGGACCCGGAGCGCTCGGCGTAACACTGATGAAGATAACAAATGTAAATCGGGGTGCTTGGAGGGGTCTCCACACAGTTTATAAGCATGTCAACTTCAGGTAATGCTCTTTGTGGGCTTTAGTCTTATTTTGTTAGTTAATATATGGCACTTTTTTCATTATAATGGGCCATGTGCAATTACATACAAGTGGGTTGTTTCCCAATGGAAATGCTGTAAATGCAAAATTACTTAGGCTGGTGTACTTTTGAATACTAACATCTAGAGACCTACTGTAGGGTTCTTGTATGGAGTCAAATGGTATTGGTCTTGTGTGATTTATCACCATCTTAATAGTGGGTTGTATGTTCTATATATTGTGATTTACTAGCTATGTCATCTATCTATCTACAATCCCAGGAGAATAGCAAAGTAGAAATATCAAATAGCATGTGGGTTCAGGCAGATATAGGAAACTTGGTCGCAGGTCCACCACTAGATCGTGCAGAGATGATCACAGAACACAATTGTTAAGTGCATCAAACTAAAAATTTGTTTAAAAAAAAACTGTTTCCAATAGCAATGTTTCAACTGACTGAATTTGGTTTGAGCAAAGTTATCACATTTAAAGAGGAGCTTCGATGGAAAAAAAAATGTTTTCAAATCAACTGGTGCCAGAAAGTTAAACAGATTTGTAAATTACTTCCCTTTAAAAATCTTAACCCTTCCAGTACTTATCAGCTGCTGTATGCTACAGATATACTACAGAGAAATGTGTGTTATTTCCAGTCTGATCACAGTGCTCTCTGCTGACACCTCTGTCCATGTCAGGAACTGTCCAGGGCAGGAGGTTTTCTGTGGGGATATGCTTCTAATCTGGACAGTTCCTGACACAGACAGAGGTGTCAGCAGAGAGCACTGTTGTCAGACAGAAAAGAACTAGACAATTTTCTCTGCAGAATACAGCAGCTGATAAGTACTGAAAGGATTCAGATTTTTAAATAGAAGTGATTTAGAGATCTGTTTAACCTTCTGGCACCAGTTGATTTGAAAATATTTGTTTTCCACATGTTTCCACCGGAGTTCCCCTTTAAATAGTAAATCAGAGTGCATAGCCTAAGCCCCCCCCCCAAATAAGCAAATGGAACAATGTATTTTTAGCGTATGCATTGACAGAGACCCTTTATTTACACCTGGGACTGGTGTATTTTGTCCAGACCCCTGTGTTATTTATTCTTTCTGTATATGGGATCTTAATTGTCTGTGTGACTTTAATAGAGATGGATTTTATTACAAGAATCCGCGATGTTTGCAGCCTTTTATTTTCTACCCCTTCTTTTTCTATTCTTTGCAGTGTTAAGAATTACTCTACTTTAAGCCGGTACCCAAAGAAGGTAGAGTCATCCTGATTTATTATTGTATTGATCTGTAAGGCTGAAAAGACTTCGCACTCTAAAGACTCTCACCACAATAACTTCTCTTGATCAGTATCTGTAGTCTTTTGATGGCTCCCATTACTGCGTGTAGCTTAAATAGAGTTTTCTTTATAAATGTGCTCAGACCTGTGCTGAGTATCTACAAGTAAATCACATTGTGGCCACTAGAACACTGGGTATAAAAACCCTACCAAGAAAAGGCCAAAGTAAAAAGGTATTAAATGGCATCCATAAGAAAAAGCCTGCATTTTATTCTCCATGATTTAATTCTCAAAAAAGTGTAAAATTCTAATAGATCTTATCATATAAAACATTAGAGCGGACCTGTCAGCAGGTTTTTGGTGTATAAGCTCCACTTTAATATTGAATTATGTGTAAATAGGTATTGTATATAAGCACATTATTACTTGCCTTAATGTGTAAGAGCCAGGTAGCATCATTGTATCCCTGGCTGCCGTTCCCTTCCTACATGTGGTAAAGGTGGCACTAGGTGTAAGGTGGCTGCTGTCCATGGTCCTGATTACTTTCAAGTCCATTCCAGCCTAAGGCTCTTTTCACACCATGTTTTTGGACATCCAGTACAGTTTCATTTTTTCTATTTGCTGGAGCCAGCCAAAAAAACATGCAAAATGGACACATTTTTGGATAGACCCAGCTTTAAAAATATGTATCTATCCCATCAGATTTGCATTTTTTTTTTTTAACAAATCCATATTTTATTTGCTGTAGGAAACCAAACAAATGTAGAAGAAAAGTATGTGTATCCGTGAAATTGACTCAAAAAGCAGGCACAATTTGACATCATCCAACACTATCTGTTGCTGTACACATAGAAATGTAAGGTGCATGGAAAGCAATGCATTTTTTTGCTGGACTGCATAGCTGCTGTTGAACTGCTTAAAGGGGTACTCCACTGCTCAGCATTTGGAACAAACTGTTCCGAACACTGGAGCCAGCGCTGGAGCTCGTGACGTCATAGCCACACACCCTCATGATGTCATGACCCGCCCCCTCAACACAAGTCTATGGGAGGGGGCATGACAGAAGTCACGACCCCTCCCATAGACATACATTGAGGGGGCGGGGCTTGATGTCATGAGGAGTGGGGCTATGGCGTCACAAGCTCCCGACACCTGCTCAAAGCATTCGGAACATTTTGTTATAAAACGTTCAGCAGCGGAGTACCCCTTTAAAGGTATATCCTGAAAACCCACAGCTCTCATGATATCACACAGCATGGCCCCAAATACCAGGAATTGTTCAGGTTGGACAGACTTATCTAGACTGTGGGTCCTTATTGATGGTCCTGACAATGGAAATACACTTTATATGATTCATTACGCTTCAGCCACTTAAGGCTATGGCAACAATTTGGACCATCTACTTTGTAAACATTTGGCTATTGCAGCTTGTATATATATGTTACAATGCAAGCTGCTCAATGCCATTTTGTCCTGTTTCCATCAGACAGGTCTCTGATGGCTCTGTCTGTTGCCAGACACTCCTTCGCCTCTTCTGAATGTTAATCTCTTTAATTTTCTTATGTGTATTTCATCTTTTATTTCAGCTTAGATGATGGTTCAGAAGAGGTAAGAGATGGGCTACAGACTGAATGTCAGAGATATGTCTGATGGAATGAGAACAGAATGGCACTGAGCAGCTAGCATTGTATATACATGCATGAAATTTTTTTTATTTCTAAAAGTGCATACAATGAGTGCCTACATACAAACACACTACAACATTACAATATCCCTTATTAGAGTGAAATACTCACGGCTTGGTCCATGGATCTTAATGGGCTTGTCACTTACTAAAGACTGGGAACAAGTCTGGCAAACACAGTCTTTACCCCTGAAGGTCACCTTGTCTCCAATAGGGAAAGGTTTCCTGTAAGACAAAAATATATATTAAATATCCAATATAATACATTACAAGTCATTTGTTATGTGTGCAAAACTATTCTACTAAAGATGTATTGCTACTTCTGAAGATGAGACTAGTCAGGAGGTGGTCTCTGGAGCATTATTTACAGGCACCCTGATATTTTCATTATGCTCTTCGGAATCCTCGTTGAAAATGTGGATCTGTTAGTGATCTTTAGATTATTTCACTTGCAGCTTTTGCCATCATTGTCCAAATAAATAACCCATTACTTCTTCCACCTCAAGAAGTAATGGCATATCACTAGGGTATATCATGACTCCATGAAGGGTAGGAGACAATTTCTGTGACCTCTCTCGGGACTAGAAGGAAGGGGCAGAAGTCCTGTTTGCAATGTCCAGTATCTCTGCTAAACTGCAAATCAATGCCGTTCAAGTCAATGGGACACCAGTGGTTAGAAATGGTCCCATCCAGAACTAGGTTTGAATATGACTAAAGACTATAGCTACATGGAGGTTATACATTCTCTCCATGTCTGTCTGGGCTTCTTCCTGCTACTCCAGTTTTCTGCTATACTTAAAATTACACGGTTAAAAAAAAATAGTTTTGCATGAAAACTGTCTCTATGTGTTTGATATAGAAAAAATAGATTATAGCCATACTTGTGATCGTCTCTGTATTGAGCTGCTAGAGCTCAATAATGGAGCTTTGCTGCATTTTTCTGTAAATCACCACTTCTGTCCATTGCTGTGCAGGGAAATGCAGCCCAACCCTATCATTTTTTATCGTTACCCAAATAATGACTCTAACGCCAAGTTACAGAACAACGACAGCTTTACTGAGTCAGACAGATGTGACAGTCTATACAGCTTGGCTAGGTCCACGGAGATGACCAGTGACTTCAGAGACCTTAGGGCTTTCTGGGACCTGGACAATTTGGGTGCAGGCCACGCTGACTTGAGACAGGATGACTTGGACTGACTTGACTATGACAGACTATGACTGACTTCACCCCTTCTGTAGCTTACCAGGCTTTGACTTGACCTGTGGGGCAATGGACTTGAAAATCTGTGGCTGCTCGACTGACTTTAGGCCTCCTCTGGTCTCCAGACACACACCTAAGACTTGACCTCACTGCAACTCAGCTAAGCAGGAAGAGCCAAGAGCATAAGAGAGAGAGCAGAGGCTTCACCCAAGGCTTATATGGGGGAGACTAGGTGGAGTCCCATAGGTCACCCTTAGGTCACTGATACCTCACTGGGTTACAATCACATGAAAACAGGTTAATCACATGTCAACTGTACATAAAGGGGTACTCCGGTGCTTACACATCTTATCCCCTATCCAAAGGATAGGGGATAAGATGCCTGATCGCGGGAGTCCCGCAGCTGGGGACCCCCGGGATCATGCACGGCGCACCCAGTTTGTAATCAGTCCCCGGAGAGTGTTCGCTCCGGGTCTGATTACCGGCGACCGCAGGGAAGGCGGCGTGTGACGTCACGCCTCTGCCCCCGTGTGACTTCACGCTCCGCCCCTCAATGCAAGCCTCAATGCAAGTGACAGCTTGCATTGAGGGGCGGAGCGTGACATCACACGGGGGCGGAGGCGTGACGTTACACGCCGCCGGCCCTGCGGTCGCCGGTAATCAGACCCGGAGCGAACACGCTCCGGGGACTGATTACAAACGGGGTGACCTGTGCATGATCCCGGGCATCCCCAGCTGCGGGACTCCCGCGATCAGGCATCTTATCCCCTATCCTTTGGATAGGGGATAAGATGTGTAAGCACCGGAGTACCCCTTTAAAGGCATAACACGTTTTATATACAATACACAGCATAACATATGCATAGAAGCACCGGAACAAGGGGAACAGGTGCAGGGGGCCCAGGGGACACTATATGGAGGTTGCCTGACAGGGCAGCTAGGGTACAAGGGTGCAACTCCTGTACTGGGCCACCACATAAAAATCCCTTTTTTCACTGCATTTCACATAAGAACAGTGCAATGTTGATATCGGATGTCAGTATGCCTGGTCAAAGAATGGTACATGGCATATTTAGACTTAACACTACCTAATATGAATTTTACTAATATGAACATAAGATCCCTGGAAACTGTACAGATTCTGACACTTTATGCAGAATGTGCTGCGTAGACTGTATTTTATGCAAAAATCTGGCAAAATTAACTAATATATATATATATGGGATGGGTGGGATGGTCCAAACTATTTGGCCGCCAAATTGTGAGCTAAGTACCTTACTTTTTCATTTTTTGCACTATAGCTGTATAGCATTTCATATTTTATCTGTATCTTTGTGCCAGCAGTGTGCTACTGTATTCTCCTGTTTATATATATATATATATATATATATATATATATATTCCTTATATTATATATATTGAATTGGGTTACACATTTCAAATTGATGGTTAACAGTTTTTTGTATGTAAGATCAGTTTTTATTGACTTTCATGGCATGGCACTCTTCTCCCTGAATATTTATTTACATAATAGGACAGTGTTTCCTAACCAGTGTGTCTCCAGCTGTTGCAAAACTACAACTCCCAGCATGCCCAGACAGCCTTTGGCTGTCCGGGCATGCTGGGAATTGTAGTTTCGCAACAGCTGGAGGCACACTGGTGGGGAAATACTGTAATAGGATATTAGATTGAAATAACATACACATACAGTACATAATAGAGGATTACCCTTCACCTAGGGATCAGCAGCAATGCCAAGTCTTCCACTGAACATCATCCTCACAACTGTAACTGGAAACTAATGTAAATTTCTACCCAAAAAAAAAAAAATTCTAACAAGAAATCCTTACGGTTAAACAACTAGGTTTTGCAAGAGGCTTGTAGGGGGTTGCAGAAAGCTTTCATGTTTTAGTGCAGGTTCTCTGGAGTATCTAGGACAACCCAGGGGGTCTTGACAGCTGAACGGTGTTCCATGGATGTTATCGGGGTTTCATTTCTTTTATGAGAGTTGAATGTATGCACAGCTGTTCCGCAGAGATGCTTAAAATAGACAGAGCGCAGCTGCATTCCCAGCCTCACCCAATTCTGTCTTTCAGAACTTGCTGCTCCCAAGTCATGTGAAAAGGACTTTGTGAACTGCTGAGCTACAAATTACAATATATTAGACGCCTCTATGCACACAGGCAAGCAATGACTAGACTGCATGTATCTGTCTCCACTACATGTCTTTTTCCCCAGCAAACCATTAATGGACTTTGGAGAGCAGTCAGTAGGGCGACAGTATGTGCATCTGTCTACTGCTATACTTATATGTATATGTAATGGGTCCAAGAACTCTGTAGCCTCTGAGCTCATCTTCCAATCACTGTCTAGGAGCTGGCACGACTTCAGAGACAGCTGCCAGTTATTTCTCTCAGAATGTGTCAACGGATCTCAAGAAAGCTCGGCATCCTGCAAATGATAGACATCATAAACTAGTGCCAGAGCAGTTTTTGGTCTATCAAATCTATTTTACAAGCTATATGCCAAGTGGGTATAAAATGTAGCAAACACTGGCCCTCATTTACTATTGTAAACCCAACATGTTTTGTCCGGTTATGCGCCAGAATCTGTCGCATTGCCAGAATCTGTCGCATTGCGCAGGAAATTCTGTCTGCGCCAGATTTTGCACCAGAATTGAAAAAAAAAACCTGACTAAGGGTGCTTTCACACCACGTTTTGTACTTACGGTTCCCAAATACGGTTGGGAGGAGGGGGCGGGGCTTAATCGCGGGGCCCGCACTCAGCCGTATTCGGGAACCGTATTTAATGCATGTCTATGAGCCGACCAGAGTGAACCGGTCTCCAAAAAGGGGCGTGTTCTCAACATTTTCACAAAAAAACAACATAGCTACTAAGGTTTCCCCAGAAAATTGTGGTGGATTTAAGCTGAGGAAAACCCTACAGATCAGAGCATGTGCTAAAAAAAAGCTAAGTGTAGGGAAAGTGGAAAATGTAGGGAAACCTTAGTAAATACTGTGACCCCCCAACCTACGATGGCCCCGACATACGATAATTTCAACATGCGATGGCCTCTCAGAGGCCATCGCATGTTGAAGACAGTGAAGGAGGAAGAAATCGGAAGCTGAGATTGCGCTGTTGCAGAAAGGTTCAAAGATACTGGTGGAAGTCTTAATTTCTTTTATTCTATTCACACAATGCGTTTCTGGATATTAATAATCCTTTCTTCAGGCGTGATACAAGACACAGAATGCAGGAGATATATATAAGGGAAGTGACGTATCGCACCTGGATAACACCACGCCCACAATTCTCACACAGGTAAACATAATGAAAATTATTAATACTACATATAATCACTAAATAATAATAGATACATTATATTCCACAATAGATAATAAACCTATCCAATAACAGAAAGGATTATTTTACATAAAAAATGCAGTAATGCACAAATGCATAAAAAACACATTAATCCATAAAAACACACAATAAAACCTACATTAAAAGGCCGTTTTTTCTATACACTCATTTAACCCCTCGGGCCACATAGTATTAAATCTAAAAATCCAATACGATTCTCGGTTAATTAACTGTTGATACCGATTAGGATTATTAGCAGTCGATATTATCAGGGTGACTTAAGGTGATATGTCTCGAGACATATCACCTTAAGTCACCCTGATAATATCGACTGTCTGTCAGCTTCTATAATTGAGCAAATTCCTGCTAATAATCCTAATCGGTATCAACAGTTAATTAACCGAGAATCGTATTGGATTTTTAGATTTAATACTATGTGGCCTGAGGGGTTAAATGAGTGTATAGAAAAAACGGCCTTTTAATGTAGGTTTTATTGTGTGTTTTTATGGATTAATGTGTTTTTTATGCATTTGTGCATTACTGCATTTTTTATGTAAAATAATCCTTTCTGTTATTGGATAGGTTTATTATCTATTGTGGAATATAATGTATCTAATATTATTTAGTGATTATATGTAGTATTAATAATATTCATTATGTTTACCTGTGTGAGAATTGTTGGCGTGGTGTTATCCAGGTGCGATACTTCACTTCCCTTATATATATCTCCTGCATTCTGTGTCTTGTATCACGCCTGAAGAAAGGATTATTAATATCCAGAAACGCATTGTGTGAATAGAATAAAAGAAATTAAGACTTCCACCAGTATCTTTGAACCTTTCTGGAACAGCGCAATCTCAGCTTCCGATTTCTTCCTCCTTCACTGTCTCTCACACGCCGGTGGATCCAGCGTGGGAAGCCGCAGCAGTTGTTACATTAAGCCCACATCAGCGTTGTGCCTGGAATATGCACAACTCGACCAGGTGAGTGCATTCCTCACTCACCCACATAATCCTACCTGGTCTGGAAGATCGCACACAGAAGCGCTCTGTTGTCTTTTTGTCTTATCGCATGTTGAAGGCAGCATCAACATTTTGTATGTCGGGGCCATCACATAAACGGCTATCCAGCAGCGCAGACTTCTTCAGCTGCCGCCGGATAGCCGTTTACGGTGCCCCGTGTGCTCCGGTGATGGTCTCCTACCTGTCCTCGGGGCTCCAGAGCATCCTCTTTGGGATCCCCTCCATCACCGCGCACGCCATCCCATCATCCAATAGGAGCGGCGTGCATAGTGAAATGATGACGGCGACGTGAGAGCGACGTACCCGGGCAGCAGAGACGTTCTGGAGTGGCGGGGACACCACGGGGACACGGCGACAGCGATGGACAGCGACATCCAGGGCAGCGGTGACCAGCAGTGACGGTCCGGAGCGGCGGGGACAGGTGAGTACAACTTCCTATACTTTACATTGCACGGATCCCTCAACATACGATGGTTTCAACAAACGATGGTTCATTTGGAACGGATGACCATCGTATGTTGAGGGACCACTGTACCGTGGAAAATAAATTGTAGGTAATTAACCCACAAAGAAACCTACACAACACTCTTAGCAAATAAGGGCCACTGTGTGCAGCGTTTCGGGAAACGCAGGAAAACCTTACTGCTTTTGGGATGCAAAAATTGCTCAGGGATTGTGAACGTCTTATTTCTTGCATGTAACATCTGGACGTAGGTTTCTTTCAATGATCAACACCATGTTGGAAATAAAAGCAAAACAAAAAATGATGTATTGTATGAACAGAGCCTGGTACTGTTTTTTTTTTGTGTTTACTTTTTCTGTAATTGTGGTTATTTATGAAAGAGTACTAGATGCTTGGAATAAACCTGCAGCAGATTTAAAAGCAAACACTCACTGACCACTTTATTAAAGGGGTATTCCAGGGAAAAACTTTTTTTTATATATCAACTGGCTCCAGAAAGTTAAACAGATTTGTAAATTACTTCTATTAAAAAATCTTTATCCTTTCAGTACTTATGAGCTGCTGAAATTGAGTTGTTCTTTTCTGTCTTAGTGCTTTCGGATAACACCTGTTTCGGGAACTGTCCAGAGTAGAAGCAAATCTCCATAGCAAACCTCTTCTACTCTGTGCAGTTCCCGAGACAAGCAGAGATGTCAGCAGAGAGCACTGTTGCCAGACAGAAAAGAATAAGTCAACTTCGGCAGCTGATAATTATTGGAAGGATTAAGATTTTTTAATAGAAGTAATTTACAAATCTGTTTAACTTTCTGGAGCCAGTTGATATATATATATGTATATATAAAAGTTTTTTCCTGGAATACCCCTTTAAGTTCTCACCCATGCACGGGCTGTAGGAGGAGTGAGGCTGTATGACGTGCAATTGTTTTGATGATGATGAATTTGACCAATAGTGTGTGAAAGCGGCCACATGATAACATAACATCCAATTATGTTAAAGTACGTCACGGATGAAATCACATGACCGGGATCAGGTAATGATCCAGGAAGCGCGGCATCACAATAGCGCCGATGACAAGACAAACAGGAAACACGCCGATATGAGGCACCAACGCAGGTAAGCATTGACCTCCTAGATTGTTAGCTCTAATTGGAGAAATGGATTCACTAATGTTAAAGGAGAAAATGATTGGAGTATCGGACTGAAGGAGGGGTCTTTATGGTCTATATAAGTTCTAATAATGGGCCCCGCATGCCATATGCCTCAGATACCCCTGATGAGGTGACTGGTCACGAAACATGTAGGGGAAGAAGAGCATTCACTGTTGTAATTACAGCAGTGTGCTTATCCACGTGGCCCTGAACTTTCAGCTGGAAGTCCATATATAATAAAAGTGTGGCAAAGCTGCTGGGTTTTTAACCACTTGGTTTCCTTATAAGTTTGTGATTTTAAAATAATCCACAATAAAAGTGAAGTTTTAAGGGAGGGTGCACTTTAAGGGGGTTTGGTTGTTCTTTGAATATTTCTACCCCAGCACTACCCAGCACTATCTCCTGGGCATTCTTGAGAAATATCTATTAGCTAACAACACAAATAGAATATAAGAAGAGAAGTGTACTTCTAAGGGTTGTATAACTTTCACTCAGGTGAAAAGAGATTAAAAAAAGAAGTTGCAGTGACATTCTAAGTTCAGGTAAGGAACTATGGGTGGTATTTATCAAGGGATTTATGTGTCTTTTATTGCGTTTCTTTGGCGCATTTCTTTGGTTCAGTGTCTGTTTGTGCCAAAGTTTGCCGCATTCTCTCCTCTGTCAATTTATAAACTTGCTAGGACTTTGACGGTCCTGTGTATGATTTTTGCAGTGGTCAGTTATTTATCAATTGAGTCAATTGTATTTTGGCGCTAATTTGCCTGTTTTTGACGCATGTTTGACGCAAATAACCGCCAGCAATATTCTGACATGGAAAACACACATAACAAAGGAAGAATATGGTATGTGCCAAAATTACTAACGGACATGCACCAAATGATAAATTTGGCACATGTCCGTAAAAACCAAAGAAAAAAAAACTGATAAAAAGAAACTGACAACAGATAAGAATGATAAATAACCCCCTATCTGTATAAAAATGGCAAAAAAGACTCTTTGCTGCACTCAAATGATGACATTCTAGATGACTTCTTGCATAATACAATATAGTGAGCAGTTTATTTTAAATTAAAGGTTACAAGGCAATGACACATTTCGGGAGCAATAGCCCCCTTCATCAGATTGTTGTAAGCAGAGGTGCAGCTTGTAGCTTCTGGGCCCCGATACAAAATCTGCAACAGGGCCCCATATGCCAATTATTGTACTGGTCTCTAATGGGGCAGATGTGCTTTGGGGCCCCCTTAGGCACCAGGGCCCTGGTGCAACTGCCACCTGCCAACTGCCACGTAGCTATAGCTACGTCCCTGGTTGTAAGACAACACACATTTATATCAGACAAAAGGAAGTGGGAGGGACCATATACACAAACAATTATGACCGCAGAAGCAAAAACAAAAAGATCGATTACGGATAAGCCAAACTTTGGCCAATTTATACTCAATCAACAGGATAGGGGATAAGTGTTTGACCATGGGGGGGGGGGGGGGGTGTCAACCGCTGGGACCCCCGAGATCTCCTGCATGGTGCCCGGCTTTATCTGCAGCTCTGTCATAGAGAGGCATGAATGGGGCGTGTCGACCACTGCTCCATGTGGTGGTCAACACAACTCCTTGCATTAGGAGAATCCAGGCACCAGGCATGAGATCTCAGGGGTACTGAAGTTCCCCTCTAAAATCAGAATATAGACATAGTAATCAGCTATGACATCACCACATGGTTTCAGTCACGGAAGCTATTCATAATAAGTGGGTTTCACTTAGGTAAACTAATATGACATCATCACAGATGGGTTTCAGTCAGGTAAGATGCTGTTTCGCCATGACAAATGAGTTTCAGTCAGATATGATATGGTGACATCACAAGGACCATTTAGTCTGGTAAGCTGCTGTGAGATCATAGCTGTTTTTAGGAGGTGACTGCTGTCACACTCCAACTGTTTAGCTAAATAAGATATAAGGACATCACAAGTGGCTGTTAGTCAGGTAATCTTCTGTGATATCACAACTAAGTTTCAGTTTAATAAGCGACAGGGGTTTTATAAGTGTGTTTCTATCAGGTAACTGCTGTGACATCACAAGTGTTTTATCCAAACTATTCTGAGGCAGTCATGGCCGTAAATGTTGGTGAGTATTTCTCACAGAAAAGGATTGCAGTAACGCATGTTTTGCTATACACATGTTTATTCCCTTTGTGTGTATTGGAACTAAACCAAAAAAGGGAGGAAAAAATGCAAATTTTACATAATGTCACACCAAACTCCAAAAATGGTCTGGACAAAATTATTGGCACCCTTAACTTAATATTTGGTTGCACACCCTTTGGAAAAAATTACTGAAATCAGTTGCTTCCTATAACCATCAATAAGCTTCTTACACCTCTCTGCCGGAATGTTGGACCACTCTTCCTTTGCAAACTGCTCCAGGTCTCTCTTATCGGAAGGGCGCCTTTTCCCAACAGCAATTTTAAGATCTTTCCACAGGTGTTTAATGGGATTTAGATCTGGACTCATTACTGGCCACTTCAGAGCTCTCCAGCGCTTTGTTTTCATCCATTTCTGGGTGCTATTTGATGTATGTTTGGGTCATTGTCCTGCTGGAAGACCCAAGATCTCGGACGCAAACCCAGCTTTCTGACACTGGGCTGTACAGTGCGACCCAAAATCCGTTGGTAATCCTCAGATTTCATGATTCCTTGCACACATTCCAGGCACCCAGTGACAGAGGCAGCAAAACAACCCCAAAACAACATTGAACCTCCACCATATTTCACTGTAGGTACTGTGTTCTTTTCTTTGTAGGCCTCATTCCATTTTCGGTAAACAGTAGAATGATGTGCTTTACCAAAAAGTTTTATTTTGGTCTCATCTGTCCACAAGATGTTTTCCCAGAAGGATTTTGGCTTATTCAAGTTCATTTTGGCAAAATGTAGTCTTGCTTTTTTTATGTCTATGTGTCAACAGTGGGGTCCTCCTGGGTCTCCTGTCGACGGATAGTTCGCACTGACAGTGATGCTCCCTTAGTCTGAGGGACAGCTTAAATATCTTTGGAACTTGTTTGGGGCTGCTTATCCACCATCCAGAATATCCTGCATTGACACCTTTCATCATTTTTTCTCTTCCATCCATGCCCAGGGAGATTAGCTACAGTGCCATGGGTTGCAAACTTCTTGATAATGTTGTGCACTGTGGACAAAGGCAAATCTAGATCTCTTGAGATTGTTGATATTTTTCCACAATTTTGGTTCTTAAGTCCTCAGACAGTTCTCTTCTCTTTCTGTTGTCCATGCTTAATGTGGCACACACAGAGACACATTGCAAAGACTAAGTGAACTTCTCTCCAATGTATCTGCTTTCAGGTGTGATTTTTAAATTGCCCAACCCTGTTACATGTTCCAGGTGAGTTTAAAGGAGCATCTCATGTTTGAAACTATCTTATTTCTCGTAGACAGCAAAGCATTTTCATGTGGAGTACGCAGAAAGAATAGACATGTCTATTTTTTCTGCGGACACCGAAATTTGAATTTCCGCACCCGATGTTTCCGGCACGGAAAATCTGCTATGGGAATTCTTCTTTATGTACATACATGCATCTATATCATCAAACATACACACACATCTATCATACACACACAACTATCATACATACACACATCTATCATACACACACATCTATCATACATACACACATCTATCATAAACACACATCCATCATACATCTATCATACACAAACACATCTATCATACAAACAAACATCGTACATATACACACATTGTACAAACATCTATCATACACATCACACATATCTACCATACATACACACATCATACATACACATACCTACATCTATAATACACACATGATGCATACACACACATTTATCATACAACCACACATCATAGACACAACTATCATACGTACACACATCTATCATACATACACACATCATACATACACACAACTTTCATACATACACACATCATGCATTCATCTATCATACACACATGATACATACATACACATTTACTGTACATACACACATCATACACACACATCTATCATACATGGACACATCATACACAGACACATCTATCATACACACATTATACATACATACATCTACCATAAATACATATAATACATAAACATATATCATACCCCAGCCCCCCTCCTCCCCAGTCTCCTCACCCATAGCAGATCATTCCTGCCGAGTACGGGTTCCTGTAAGCGGCAGAGGCTTCTCTGTGCACTGTCCGGGGATGTAGTTGGGTCGGAGAGAGGACATGTCATCAGGGGCTTGGAGCAGACATGCGTGTCTGCGTGGGGCACATCTGCTCCCAATAGCCCCTAGCCTCTTCTGCCCTGCTCTAATTTTTTATAGGGGCCACGCCAGCATTAAAATAGTTTAAAAAAAGATATAATGTGCTGGCAGAGGGGGAGGGAGGGGGCAAGTGTCCTGTTGCCCCTCCCCCTCCACCGATCCGCTACTGGTGTGAGGTAAGTTGTTGCAGCATCATATATGGGTTTTCACAAGTACCACGCTGGGATATTACAACTCCCTGTCAATGAGGTAAACTGTGAGCTTGCAGGTACATTTCAGTCAAGAAGGTGCCATCACACTGGCCACCACACTGGCCATCACACTGGCCATCACACTAGCCATCACACCCTCACATTAGCCATCCCACTGATGGACATCAGTTGAACATGAAGGAACATGAAGGAAGCCATAGACTTTCCTTGCATACTGGTCCACTGCTGTTCATGCCCACCTTATGTCATTGGCCAAAACAACTAACAAGATTGTTACACATTGTTTTATACTATTTGCTTTACAGATATGTTAGCTATGAAAGATTAGTACATGCTGTCTGACTACATGTTCTCTAACTACTGCCGCTTGCATGCTCTGTCTTTCAGCAAGAGGACTAAACGGAAGACATCACCCACTATAGCAGCTTCGGAGACTGTGAAGATAATTTGAGCAGATGGATGAGGATTCATGGGCAGGATGTCCTGTGCTTCTTTTTATTCATTGCAGATTTATATTTCTTTATCTTTTGGCCTATTTGTTAATTTTTGTACAAGAGATAAGCTATTTTCTAGTTAAAGACGAACTCTGCTTTTTTGCCCATTTTATGCACACTCACCATTATTAATCCTACAGCACCATTTGTTTTATTCCAGCACAGCTGCATCCATGTGTTTTATTACTTTAACTTGGTCATGTGATCACCAGTCAGACTTACATAAAGTTACATGGCTTAATAGGTCAAGAGGAAGTCAGTCCTGTGTCAGCTGACTTTTTGTGAACTACAGGATGACATCAACACCTATCGGATTCCCTCCTACTAGCTCCCAGACCCCCTTTTTTCCCACCATAGATTTGTATACTGCTGCTATCTCTTTGGGATCAGAATATATAACAGTTATGGACTCCTCCTGAGTCTGTGTTCACACACTACATTTCTTGTTCGGTTTCTTCTCTGTTTTTGATTTTCCTAAAGTTGCAGGGAAAAAGGTGATATTTTATGCCACAATTGTGCAAATTACTGTAATAACCACAATTTGGGAAAATCTAGGCAGAGGCAGCCAAAATGCTGTAAAAATGGAATGTGCGCACAGCCTAAAGACTTCATATCTTCTTAAAACACCTCAATTGTGATTATAGCTCAATTTGCTTTTGCCTCATGGTAGTATTTCTCTAACATGTAGTTTAAATAAGAAAAGGCATCAAAACTGCACGTAGTATGAATTGACACCAGCCCACTTATGGGTCTCACCTGTTTAGGTTTTTGGTTGTATATATGTGGTATGAATTATTTTCTGCTTTGCATATCTGAAAACCCTTTTTTTAAGCTATCCATATCTTTTAGACAGCTGTAGGCTTATAGCTAATTCTCCCAATTCCCCCATCACATGCAGACTTGTATAAGGTGAGCTAGATTGCTGTAGATGGGGCTTATCCCCCCCACTGCCAGACTGCTGTAGCTGGGGCTTATCTCCCCCCCCCCCCCCCCCAAGGACAAAGGTTTCAGGTATTTGGAAATACCACATGCCCAACTGTTCTCTCCCCAAGACCTGCCTTGAAGAAGAGTTTGGTGGCCCCATACACATTAGGGCCCAGATTTATCAATCTGTCTGAGACAAAAACTGTCTGGTTTTCTCCTAGCAACCAATCTTAACAAGCTCTGGTAAAATGAAAGCTAAGCTGTCACTGATAAATCTGGGCCTACATGTAGCATTATAATAATGTGCCAGCTTTAGAGCAGCCCTTCTGGAGACTGACAACATTGAGTGTCTGGGAAATATTACACCATCTAATGTAATATAGCTCTTTGTTTCCTATTAGTTTAATGCTAAGCCTGTAAAAAAAATTCTTTATGCCTTCATATACCATAAGGAGATAAAGTAGCGCCCAAAGATGACATCTTTAAATGCCACCTTCAGTACCTTATGAGGCCTAGGACTGCATGTCATATAGAACCACCATGTAACACCAGCAAGTTTATAAGCCAGACTGAGGTCACAGTAGGCCTTTTTTTTGCAGCAAAATACCCATATAAGAAGAATATTTATGTCATTCGGTAGCGGTGGCATGTTAAGCTGCACTGCAATAGTCCTTGATGGTCCCTGTATGGAAGATACAATATGTAGGTGTTCAGCATATATAACAATGCATACAGTTTACCTGCACATACTGCATACAAAGCATTTTGGATGATATGTTCGTCCAAGGGCTGAAATAACTTCTCCTGTAATGAAATCTCTGCAGCTGTCACACCGGGTCCCATAGAGTTGCTGGTAATCACGTGTGCAGATATACTCCCCATTCTTAAAGAAGAATCCAGACTGCGCCAGATCACAGCCACACACTGTCGGAAGAAAATACAGAGCTTAGAAGACGTAACAAAAACTACAAGCCAGCCTACAAAATATATTCATTGAAATAAGTTCCACTACGATTAGCAAATTTCTTTCACAAAAAAGAAAATGAATCTTCCCCGGAGTCTGTAACCAATCGATAAAAGCCGTAATCGCACTTGTTCTGCCCCCAACATAATTCATTTCCAGGAAATAACTTATCTGGGTCTTTAACATGCATGAAATATGCATAATATATTGAGTGTGCTGGCTAGACTAATGCAATAGAAGCATTCCCATCAAAACACTGAATGTCGTAGACAAAAAATGTGCACTACATTATACAGAGCGATAATGAGAATTTTCTCATGGTGCATTAAGATGTATTATCCAGTGGAAAGCTAAGGATTTCGAATGGGAAGGGGATTCCAAAGCCAACAGCAGGTGACACATGCAGATATCTATACCCATGAAGACCTCTGCGTGTCACCTACATGCATTACAAGTGCTTAAAGGTACTTCCAGCATTTATGTTTCAACACCAGACAAAAAAAGAACTTGATACTGGATGAGTAGTCACATTTTATTTATTTATTTGTTTATTTATTTAGTATATTTATTTATTTACAATTAAATTGTCTATGCATGGCAACATATTGACACTGTATAGCAATAAGTAACAATGCATTATGACATTAAAAGTGTATGGCCCTAAGGTGTACTTGGTGTGGTACGTTGTAGCGTTATATAACAATTTAAGGTTATGTTCACAAAATGTTTGTTCATGTGTATTTTGAGGCAGAATACTTAGACATTCTGCTCCCAAATTCACCAGTAATATTCCTACAAACTACATCCAATTAATTTCAATGGCCAATAAATGCCGTAGTTTACTCAGTGTGTATTCCTATGCTGCTAATTTAAGGTATGTGATGTGTATAAAAAATAAATAAGTGATGTCACTTTGATACATTGGGCTGTATACTAAATAATTAACTGGACATACTCAAATAAAAAAGCGGATATACTTAAATACATAAAACAAAACATAAACAGGTATTTTGATGGTCATTTCATTAAAAAAAATCCTTGTTTTATCCCACATGAATATACCCTTTGGTACTACCATTTTGGCACTATATGGCAGTGATAAATAGTTATGGACTATGCTCACACACGGTTGATATACTATAAACGTTTTTGCAGATAATTTCAATAGGAAAGTGAAAAACAGCCACAAATCTGCAACACATCTGCAACATTTCAGTCCTGTATGAACATGTCCTTATTCAGTTTTATTAGTATTGTATGGCATTGGCACATACTGCTCTCCAGGGATTGAATAGTCTGTGGAGAGAAGCCCAAAATATCATGTTCGATTGTGGCTTAATATCACCTATTGTAGATATCTTGTACAACAGAATTTTAAAACATGGCTAGGCTGTAGTATAAATGTAGGGTTAACAGAAAATGTGCTTTATAAATCAATAAAAGTCTTTAAGGCCAAGAATGCCTAGAGGTATATATGAAAGATTACAGCTCCAAGGCCACCTCCATAAGGACATGAAATGAGGAAACCATGATGTACAGAGGAGAAGATTTAGTTCTTGCCGGGGTATGATGGGGGAGCTGTAATTCCTAACTATATTCTGTATATACTCCATCACCATGTGCCGCCTGCATCAAAGAAGCCATGAAATCTGGCTCCACAGCAAGTCAAATATTAGGCTTTAGTTCTTGATCAATCCAGCTCTGAGGGTAATTGAATCAATCTCACTTGTAATGTAATTCCTCTAGTGGAGACATCAGTGTGATACCGCTGACGATGACCATAATGTTAGAGATAAGACTCTAGATCATAGAGATTTCTTTATGGGTTCATTACCTGGTAGCGTAGAATTACCCACCTCGGCCAACAGTCCAAGTATTCATCAATACTCTCTCAAAGGGGTGGATTTATTTTGTCTTGAAATTTCCTACATTCTGGGGTTTACAAATGTCCCAAAATACCGTAAAACATTTGATTGTGTACCTTTCCTAAAATTGAAAAGTGTCCTTCATAGAAAATGTCCGAATTGCCAAGTTATTGGCCTTAGTTGGGTATCTCTCACCCCCTATGGTATTAGTGCATAACCCTTTTGTCCCTGTGTTTTCCAAACATGGTACTGCACCTTATAGGTAGTAACAGCTAAAGGAAACAGAGTGAAACCGGTACTGCAATCCACAATGAGTACCGTCAAGGAAATGAGACTCCGACAAAAATACCTGTGGGGCTGCCACAGGGTGCACTCCAAACTATGCAAATTGAAGCATACAGTTCAAGGAAAGAAATGGCTGCACTCACCCAGGGGTCTTGCAAGATGAAATCTGTATTCAATAGTCCATACAACAGTATAGCGGGTAGACGAAGAGGAGCAGCCTCGCAGCAAGGCTGCTCCTCTGCGTCTACCTGCTATACCGTTGTATGGACTATTGAATAAAGATTTCATCTGGCAAGACCCCTGGGTGAGTGCAGCCATTTCTTTCCTTGAACTGTATGTTACCTTTTAGGTAGTGTCTGTCAGACCATGCCAGTGCCAAGGGCGGCAGGAAATAGAGTTTCCTGGTTGCCAGCTTGCAGGAGGAATAATTGGTAGGTGTCAATGCAGGGCGAAGCAAAGCCCAATGTGCTGGAAAGCATTATGGAACTTGGTGGTGCATCGTTACTCTGAAAAGAGAGATAGTTTAATGCCAGAGGGCAGAGCACAGCCATGATCTTGCCAGAGGGGTCTGCTGTGACTGTACAGAGCTGCAGGTCCATGTATAGCTGTCATGAAATTGCCTTTGGGCTGGAGGCAGAGGAATAAAAGCACCCACTGAGAAGGACTGGACAAACAAAAGACTGGTTGGCTGAGGCTTACTGTAGGGTCAATCTTTTTGGATGAACACAATAAGTAGACTGTGGAGGGGGAAAAGGGAATAACTGTAAAATTTCAACTTCTCCTCCTGTTCCACCTGGACATAATAAAGATGTCAGCAATTTCTGACACTATGTTAAAGTTCATCTTCTGCTGCTGTATTTTCTGTATGTTTGTGAGCAGTCCTTTAGAGAGGTATTCACTAGTGTTGCTCGCGAATATCCGCAATGCAAATTTTATTCGCGAATATCGCACTATATATTCGTAATTATGAATTTTCGTTTTTTTTGTTTTCTTCACAGTACACATCACAGTGATCACCCCTCTCTGCTTCCAGCTTGTGTGGTGTAAAGAAGGCTCTAATACTACTGTATGAGACTGGATATTTGCATATGCAAATTTTCGCTTATGCTCATTTTTGTATACACACATTTTCGCATATGATAATTTTTGCATATGCTAATTTTCGCAGAAAACGCGAATATTACGAATATGCAAATTTAGCAAATATATGACGAATATTCCTCCATATATTCGCTAAATATCGCGAATTCGAATATGGCCTATGCCGCTCAACACTAGTATTCACATCTCAAGCAGTTATCCCCTATCCACAGAATGGGAGAAGACAAGCCGATCAGTGAGGGTACGCTCAGACCCCCACTGATCAGGAGAATGGGGGTGAAATCCCCCAGAATGAAAAGAGGGCACTCATTGGCCAGTGCTCCACTCATTTTCTATGTAGCCTTTTAACATTGCCAGGGGAGGTGTTGTCTCCATCTTATGGATAGGGGACAACTTCTTGAGATAGCAATACTCCTTTAATAAGACAGCATCCTTGTCCAAAAAGGACTTAGACTAGGCCAGAGGTTGTCACTCTGTGGATCATACACCTGTATTTTTCAAAGTATTACGTGAGGTGCATCCTGCATTATTGCAGCACAAATGGTTTGAGATTTGGGAAAAGTAGTAATATAGCAGCCTGTAGGACATGGCAAAAGGAGAACCTACACAATATTAGGCAGATTTTGATGTTATGGCTGATCTGTGTATGTGGGCCATAGTCTTACTATATTTCTTACCTTATTCCAAACTACACACTAATACATTTAATTTACTATATGTGAACTGTATATTACATGGTATTTCTAATAGTGTGGCTGGTCCATAGGTTTAATAGGCATAGGCATACAGGTTATCACATAGTAAAGAAATTGAGCTCATGCCTTGCTGACAGGTTAAATGGGTACTCCACTGGAAAACATTTTTTTTTTTTTAAATCTGGTGCCAGAAAGTTAAACAGTGTTGTAAATTACTTCTATTTAAAAATCTTAATCCTTCCAATATGTATCAGCTGCTGTACGATCCACAGGAAGTTCTTTTCTTTTTGAATTTCCTTTCTGCCTGAACAGAGTGCCCTCTGCTGACACCTCTGTTCATTTTAGAAACTGTTCAGAGTAGGAGCAAATTCCCATAGCAAACCTATCCTGCTCTGGACAGTTCCTGACATGGACTGGAAGGAATTAACAGAAGTAATTTACAAATCTGTTTAACTTTCTGGCACTAGTGGATTTAAAAATAAAATGTTTTCCAGTGGAGTACCCCTTTAATGTGATCCAAGAATTTATTTTCTCTGTCACAGAGCATTACTAACCTGCAACTGTGTAGGAAAAAGAGCAGTACACACAAATGGGTTATGTGCAGCATGGAGAATGTTTAAGGGAGAGAAAGGAAGAGAGTAAGGAAGGGAATAAGAAAGGGGGTTAGTGAGAGAGAGTAAGGGAGGGAGAGAAAGAAACTGATTTCTGGTCTCCCTCAACCTCTGTTTCAGTGACTTCCGGTTCCCGGCTTCTTCATGTGCAGCAAGGAACCAGAAGTCAGTGGAACGGGACCTAAAGGGGTACCAAGGTAGGTAAATATCACTTGTTTTTTTGTAATGGAGATATACTTGGCACTACTAAGTATGTACCCGTTTCGTAGGTAGACGCTGGACTCAATACAAACACGGCCCCTAGAAGCTGAACTGTTTCCCTGAGGTGCTGACACGCTTATAGTAAGTAAAATATGAAGATGTGTGATATGAAGAAAATTATGCGGAGCTCTGGCCTGACAAAGTGCTTCCGCATGCTACGGTCCGTGGCCAGCACACTACTCCTGCATCTTGTCCACCAGCTCCACTGCATGTTTTACCCCAAATGTTCCAAAGAACTGTGGTGGCCCAGGACAGAAGTGGCCCTTCTGTACAATCTATGGTCCTTTTCAGGTGGACTCAGTCCTAGTCCCCTGGCCCCAGTCCTATCTTGTTCTACATACAAATGGCCAATGCATTTGCTTTAGATGTATATGCTTTTAAGTCCTGTTACGTCCTGTTTTTAAGACATGTAACCAGGGAAGGTGTCAGTGACCAGGTGACTTGTGTGGTGACCTATGGGAGTCCTTTAAATTGCTCCCTTATAAACCTAGGGAGGAGCTAGCTAGTTCTCTTGAGTACATGCTGAGGTTCAGTCAAGACCTGAGAGTGTCTGGTGTCCTGAAGAGACCTAAGGCCTAACCACGCAGCTACGCTTTCACCAACCAAGTGCCCCTACAGGTGAACATCAAAGCCTGGTAAGCAGTCACAGGGGTGAAGTCTAGTCAATCATAGTCCAGTCAGTCAAATCTGATAAAGTCAGCATGGGTCTGCATAATTCAGTCAAGCTCACTACAAGTCCCAGTGAGCCTGCAAGTCTCCTAAGTCACTAGTCATCTCCTTGGGCCTAACTGAGCTGTAAAGACTATTCCATCTGTCTGCCTCAGTAAAGCTGCCGTTGTTCTGTAACTTTGCATCAGAGTGATTGCTTGCCCATGGTACCAGTTGCCATACCTCGGGGGGGGGGGGGGGGGGGGGGGGCGGGGGGGGGCTTAGTGGATAACAACGCCCTGGCGTCACGAACACAAGGGGTTAATGGCATTTGCCCCTAGGGTAACAACATCTGCCTTTTCATCACACCCTGACCACAGAACAATAAAGAAGAACCAGGTGAGTGCTCCGCATTATTTTTCTTCATATCGCACCTCATCACTTGTTTTTATTTTTTTTATTACTGAAATACCCCTTTAAACTAAAAAAAACATGAATACAATATATTAATGATAATAATAATAACAACCCTTTCAAAATGCAGAGGGCTTCCTGAATCCTGGGAGATGCAAACAAAATAATGCGTGTGGGGCTGATAACATTCTATATTCACAGGGACACTATCAGGGAGATTTATCAAAACCTGTCCAGAGGAAAAGTTGCCTAGTTACCCATAACAACCAATCAGATCGCTTCTTTCATTTTTTACAAGGCCTCTGCAAAATGAAAGAAGCAATCTGATTGGTTGCTATGGGTAACTGGGCAACTTTTCCTCTGGACAGGTTTTGATAAATCTCCCCCTATCTGTCTGGCACTGATAAGCCACAGACATTTAGAACTCCCATCAAGATCTGGACTCGGAAATATGTTTTGCGCACATTGTTATATATTGCTTCCAATATTTTCCTTTAGAGCTTTTTTTATAAGGCACCAAGACAGGAGCCCTTATTACATGTAAGAAGGGCTATTAGAAAGCTGACAGCAGCTGTGCACATAAAATGGCTCATACTACGCTTGGAGAGGAGCGAAACATTTTCTGTCATTCTGAAACCTAACATAAAGAATGTGGCACACATTTAAACATATCTGGCATCCACCGTAGTATAAGCTTGGACTATTGGATCCATCTGTATAAGTGACAGACATAAGATGTCTTTTTTTCTTATGGTAAAATTAGTAAAAAGGCAGGTGGGCCAGCTTTTAGAAGGGTAATAGAGCCTGGTAAGACCTGGTTATGCTCTGTGCAGGCTTCACTGCATTACATTTATACAGTCATAAAGACATTTCATTAGCGGCTATCTGGCTGATAGATGCGGGTGAGCTCTCTGCTGTATTAACCCTGACTCTAATGTCCCACTGTATAGATTAACGCAGTGATCTACAATGACCGAAGAAACAAATTCACCTAATTCACACCAGAAATGTAAAAATTGCTATTCACACGATATATGTTTTTGTGATGTTTTACAATGTGGCAAGTGTTGCAGCTTTGTGATGTATTATCTCTGTGACCATCACCTATCGTGAATCCTGTGTCTACTGTATATATAGGTGTTACTTTACATTGTAATCCCGCCTGTGATGATAATAACTGCTCACTGGTTAGCAGGAGTACTAAAATACTGCAAATTATTTTGTAATATACAGCAGTAACATAGTAATAAAAAAAACATAAATATTTTAGTGTTTAACAAAAAAACTTAACTTAATAAGTGATTGTCTGGTTATACATTCCCTATAAGATTTCTGTAAAAACAGGGGCAGGCAGCAGATGCACAAAAACACCCAAAAAGTGTGTGGGGCTCCGTCACTTACTATTACATGCATCCAGGACACTTACTCCAGAAGCACCAGTCACAAGCTGGACATTTTCCCCACACATGCCACTTACATATAGCAAACATCACACACACTCCAATCATGCAAAGGACATGGTTGGCTTTTTTGTTTGTTCTTCAGGGAGGCAGCCACCTATTAAGAGCATTATGGTGTAGATGGCTGGCTTCCAATATCACTGGGAATGAGTGAAAATGAGCGCCATGTTGCTAAACAGCTTCAGTGATCACGTGTTTCCCCTCAGAGGTTGCTCTCGCACTGTGCGCAGGAGTTACCTTAACAATTTTTCAACAGAGGCATGGAGGAAGACGCTTGTTCTTTTACCTGTCGTTCCCCATCGTGTCATCACCAGTAAACAGGGCTGCATGCTTCAAAAGGATTAGACAACCCTCCAGTGACTCTTCATCCTCCCCTGAGGATATTAGGCCCAAGAAGAATAACACACAAGTCAGGGACACAGCACTAGAATACCCTTAGATGAGCCAGGAATTACTGAGAGGAAAGGCTGTTTGAAGAGATGAACCTTGTTTGAGGTACCATAAAATGCTGGCTGAGTCCTAGAGGAAATACATTTAAAACCCTTAAGGCATGCCCGTATGAGTAGAACACCTTCGGAATCAGATGGAGAGACGTTGGTCTTACATACACATCTAGAGGCATTTACCTCTCACAAAGGGACCAAGATTGACCTTGAGAAAGGGTTTTTGTCAACTAGTGTACCACTTCCTCAGACATTTTCTCTGAAGTAGTTTGTGATGGTCACAAATTCTACGTCATCCTCTGAAAGGGGTTCATGGAAAAATCTAAGGGTTGGTCTAGCTGGCCATGCACCACCAGATGGGCAGTTTCTGAACTTTCAAAGGTTAGAGAATTTGCATAACTTTCATCCAAGTGAAAGAGGACGATGGGGTGCTTGGGCTTTTTATAGATATTTTATACATCCAAGCCTAACTTGCCCAATAAATAGATCCTGCCCTTCTAACCATGACTTGGACCACGGTCCATAAAATGGTGGTTGGGCAGATGTTGAAATGCATAGGGGGAGATTTATCAAAACTTGCGCAAATGAAAAGTGGTTCAGTTGCTCATGGCAACAAATAATATTGCTTCCTTCATTTCCCTGAGGCCTCTTTAAAAATGAAAGAAGCGATCTGCTTGGTTGCTATGGGCGACTACACCACTTTTCCTCTGCACAGGATTTGATAAATCTCCCCCATAAAATGTAAGATTAGGGATGTGGTTGAACTACTTCTGCTCGTGCTCCCTACAGCAGAACAAAAGGGAATGTTTTCCTCCCCTAGAATATGAAAGCCTTGTTATCATGAAATTTGGCGTTCTTAAGGCATCCAGAAGAACAATACTCATGATCGCACAGTGTTTTAATTATGTGACTAGCGTTAGCAGGTCTTGGTGGTTCACTTCTGCAGGTATGGAGGATTTCACCACAAAGTCTTATGAGTTTCCAAACACTGAGCCTAACTACTTATTTGGCCCCGATTTAATTAAAGAAGTCAAAGACAGATATAGGGCCAAAGAATCTTTCTCACACCTAACAAAGCACTTCCAGTGTGAAAGTCGCTCTTTTAGATCCCAACAGCAGATCCAAGATTCACAGGCACACACCAGATGAGTTTTCTCAAGGAACCCAAACCCATCTACAGGAACTTTAGGATTGAGGTATGGCTCTAAAAGACAGCTGCCAGGTAAAAGTTTACCTTCCCACACCTTACAGACAATTTTTGGTTGGTCGGGAATGTGAGATACTAGATCTAATTTTAGAGGTGGCATTAGCACAGGGAATAAAATCTCCAGCAGTGGAAGGAAAAAAAAGAATTGATCATTCACATTGATCAGCCACATTTTCCCTCCTCTGTAAGACCTGTTCTCAATGTACAGTCCCTAAACACATTCTTGAAAGCCAAGTGTTTTCTTATGGAAAAAACTACAGATCTGTGTTTCCTATTTGAAAAATACAGTATGTGGTGGCTCAGTACGGGAGTTGTCACTCCGTAACCTTGCTGCCCTATCAGGCAGCCTCCCTGCCTTGTCCCATGGACCCCCCTTACAGCTGTTCCCTTATGAACATATGTTTTGTCATTTATTATGCTGTAAAGTGTGTAAAGAAGTGTTATACCTTTAAGAAATATTCCCATGTGATCTTCAGTTGTCATGTGAGTTATCATGTGATTGTTACCCAGGAGGTATCAGTGACCAGGTGACTTAAGGGTGACCAATGGGATCCCACCAGAGTCTCCCCCATAAAAGCCCTGGGTGGAGCCTCTGCTCTCTCTCTTGTTGCTGAGGTCCAGTGCAGTCGAGTCTAGGAGTGTGTCTGGAGTCATAGGAGGCCTCAAGTCAACTCTGCAGCCACAAGTCTACAAATCTGCAAGTAAGCTAAAGTCACAGCTTAGTCTACCTCAAGTCAAGTCAAGTCTGTCACTGTCATCTATAGTCAAGTCAGCTTGGCCTGCACTGAATTGTCCATATCTACTGCTAGTCCCAGCAAGCCCTTAAGGTCTCTGAAGTCACTGGTCACCTCCATGGGCCTGGCTACACTGTATAGACTGTACCATCTGTCACTCAGCAAAGCTACCGTTGTCCGTAACTTGGCATAAGAGTCATTGTTGCCCCCGTGCCTAGCCCAGGATCAAGCGGTATACCTTCGGGTGGTATTGAGGATAAACCACACCCTGGCGTCACGGATACAAGGGGTTGATGCCATCTGCCCCAAGGGTAATTCCATCTGCCCTGCATCACACCCTATACCCCAAAGACATGTTCATGATCAAAGTAAATCTAAGGAATTCCTTTCACATGACATATATGGCACCAAAACACTGACATATACTTTGGTTCTGTTGGATAGGACAACTTTTTCACTGGAACATGATAATATTTAGCCTTTCCAATGCCCCATACACATTTTCTTAGGTCATGAAGGTGATCATATCCCACATAAGGTTATCAGATACAGCATGCCTAATATATCTAGATGACTTTCTTGTTTTCCACTTAGACACTGGAAAGCTTATAGTTCAGAAATACAAACTTATGACGATTCTCATTGAGTCTTACTAAACACAGAAAAATCCATTCTCCCTTCCACATAATCGCTTTCTGGGGTTAGACATAGTGACATAGTTCATAAGGTTGAAAAAAGACCAGAGTCCATCAAGTTCAACCTATATCCCTAATGAGTCCCTACTGAGTTGATCCAGAGGAAGGTAAAAAAACCCTCATACTAGAGGTAAAAATTCCTTCCCGACTCCAAATATGGCAGTCAGAATAAATCCCTGGATCAATGTTCTGTCCCTATAAATCTAGTATACATAACCAGCGATGTTATTACTCTCCAAAAATGCATCCAGACCCCTTTTTGAATTATTTTACAGAGTTCACCATGACCACCTCCTCTGGCAGAGAATTCCACAGTCTCACTGCTCTTACAGTAAAGAACCCCCAGTCTGTGCTGGTGTAGAAACCTTCTTTCCTCTAAACGTAGAGGATGCCCCTTGTTATAGATACAGTCCTGGGTATAAATAGGTCATGAAAGAGATCTCTGTACTGCCCCCTGATATATTTATACATAGTTATTAGGTTTCCCCTAAGCCTTCTTTTTTCTTGACTAAATAAACAAATGGTTAAAGTTAGTGGACCAATTACTAGGAGTTCTAGAGAACCAGAATATTTCTTTATATAAATGATCCAGTTTGATCAGAAAATACTTTTTTTTGTGAGAGATAATTCTTTATGCCCCCTGTCATACAAGCTGCTCCCCCATTCACACAGACTGCTTTAGTTTGTAACAGGAAATGTAACACCTACTTGTTCCTCCCTGCACTTAACATATAGGTAAGTGCAAGATGGGAATGGAAAGGACTGTCTCGCAGTTCTATCTTAGGTAGAAAGTGGCATCAAATTAAAGTTTAATCTATAGCAAAGAAAATAAAAAATCTACCATATGAAACACATTGTTATATTCCATAAGGAAACAATGGAGGTATTTCCAAAACTTGACCTCAACGCACACCTGACCAAATGTCCCCATGTAGTCCTTGCCTGATCCATGCAAATTTCAAGCACAAGGTCAGATTTACATACATGCAACATCTGAATGTAAAGGACTAAAAACAACCACAAAAAGCTTGTAGACGTAAAAGAGAGGCACTTTTTTTTTTTTTTAAGCTATTCTGACAAGTACTATATAAAAATATTTTATTACCTATTTGGTTCCATTACACAGAACTTTATGTTACTGGCATTAATGAAGCTAGTAAGCAGAATCACAACAGGAAAAAGGAGGCTAATATTTTTTAAGGAATGGTGGCAGTTATGAAGTGATAAACACTAACACAAGGTAATACATCACTCTGCATCTTGGCATGTCTTCTGCTTATCTTTAAAGGGGCACTCCAGATGCCAAAAAAAAATAAATCTAAATCAACTGGTGCCAGAAAGTTAAATAGATTTGAAAATGACTTCTATTAAAAAATCTTTACCCTTCCAGTTCTTTTTAGCAGCTGTATGCTACAGAGGAAATTTTTTTTCTTTTTGAATTTCTTTTTTTGTCTTGTCCACAGTGCTCTCTGCTGACACCTGATGCCCATATCAGGAACTGTCCAGACACGGACAGAGGTGTCAGCAGAGAGCACTGTGGACAAGACAAAAAAAGAAATTCAAAAAGAAAAAAAAATTCCTCTGTAGCAAACAGCTGCTAAAAAGTACTGGAAGGGTAAAGATGTTTTAATAGAAGTAATTTTCAAATCTGTTTAACTTTCTGGCATCAGTTCATTAAAAAAAAAAGGTTTTCCACTGGAGTACCCCTTTAAATAACATACATGAATATATTGCCTTACCTTGACATGTGAAGCACCGAATATGGAAGTGGTTGGTCTGCACCCTCACTACTTCTCCTTTACATGTCTCTCTACAACGATAGCATTGGATAGGTCCAGAGCTCCCTGATGAACTGTACGAGTTATGTGGGTAGGGCATTGCTGAAAAAAGACACAAGAAAGGCTTATTACATGCATTTCCATATCATTATTATTAATATTATTATTATGAAGACACTATTTTGTTATGTTTGTTGCAAAAATGAAATAACAATGATCCAAGACCAAGTATTGGTGTTACTTATATAGCGCTGACATATTCCGCAGCACTATTTATTATTCCCTGTTCCCAACATGGTTCAAAATATAATTTAATCATAAAAAAAGCAATAGGTTTAACATTATTTTGGAAAGTCACAACAAACATGGCTGCACACCCTGCTGCCACCATTTTTTTAGTTATTGTAGAAGAAAAATAGAAAGCGTTTTGGAATTGTCATGTCCAGGGGTAGGGAACAGTGCACACTAATACTCACCCCAGCCACTATCCCTACCTACTTTGAAGATCCACCCTATACGGCAGCCCCATATGAGCAATGGTCTTTTCAATAGACCAAGTGCAGGGGCGTCAGGATAGTCAGACAGGCCAGTTCAATGACAAACGGGCAGACCAAGTACAAAATCAACATACAAGGGATTAAAAACAAAAAAACAAAGTAGGGAGTCAAAACTTAGGGCGGAGCGTAGTGCAAAATCAGACAGAAAAAACAGAGCCAGGAGAAGGGGGGTAAACCAGGAGGGTAGTGCAGTATAAAGTCAGAAGAAAAAGGTAGGAACAGGTCAGGCAAATGGTCAGGATCCAATTAAAGCCAAGTAGTACAAGGAATGGTGATGTAGGCTTAAAGGGGTACTCCAGTGGCAAACTTTTTTTTTTAAATGAACTGGTGCCAGAAAGTTAAACAGATTTGTAAATTACTTCTATTAAAAAATCTTAATCCTTTTGGTACTTTTTAGCAGCTGTATTCTACAGAGGAAATTCTTTACTTTTTTCCTTTCTTTTTTGTGTTGTCCACAGTGCACTCTGCTGACACCTCTGACCATGTCAGGAACTGTCCAGAGTAGCATAGGTTTGCTATGGTGATTTTTCTCCTGCTCTGGACAGTTCCTGATACGGGCATCAGGTGTCAACAGAGAGCACTGTGGACAACACAAAAAAGAAATTCAAAAAATAAAGATTTTCCTCGGTAGCTAACAGCTGCTAAAAAGTACTGAAAGGGTTAGGATTTTTTAATAGAAGTAATTTACAAATCTGTTTAACTTTCTGGCACCAGTTCATTTAAAAAAAAAAAAAAAAAAGTTTTCCACAGGAGTACCCCTTTAAAGTAAGACCAATCACAGGCATGGTAGAAGTACAACTGTTGGATTAAATATCCCTCTCTCAGGAGTTGTGAACCCTAGCACTAAGCTGATTGGCCTGGTGCCTCCACCTACTGATTGGTCGACAGGGCTGTCAGCAATGATATTTTTTTTTTCCTTTTGTAATTCAACATAATTAATTTTACCAGTCAAATTTATGTCTCAAAACAATCCATGCCCTCTACCATGTAGAATGATACCAAGATGGCCATAAGCCATAAGATGGGGACATAGATAGGGAGACAAAAATTAGTGACTGGTGATCATTTGTATTTCTGGAACAAAAATCAGACCCTTTTTACTTGCTGTTATATAATAGAACTGAGAATTGGTCATCTGACATTCCTTAAATCCTATCGCAGCATACCTCAGTATAGGCTTCGGAGAAGCCGAGAGCCGACAACAGTTCACTAAGAGGTTTGATTGTATTAATTTGAGCATGATGATCTGAAGGCAGATGCTGGGTGAAAGCGGCCTATTCATGCTTCTCCCATCAGTTACTTCTAGATAACCTTTTCAGACACTGCACAGACTTGCTCTGCCGCTCCTGGGTTTTCAGCCATGGATACGCTGTCCTGACCTGTTATTACCTTCAGGGGCCGCAATAACAGTCAATGGCAGTTACATAGGTTTATTCCTTCACCCTACACTATTCCGCTTACAGCCTGCCAGCACCTGTCCTTAAATTCCAAAAAGGCTTTCAAGAGAAAACTCTGACATTTGGCCCGGCACTCATAATATTAGGTTACATAACTATTTCAGTTTTCTAATTAGTGAAAACAGGTTGATGCCAATGATAATGCTGTGATATATTACACGGAATGGGTTCCACATGCCAGTTATTTGGCAATTTTAAATATGGGAAAATGTTCCGTAGAACAAATTATATGGTCTCACACTTTGGCGCCACATCTCTAGACCAGAAACCTATCAGGCTGAATGGCTTTTACACATAAAATGGAAATTTATGTTGATTTCTGTACATAAAAAAATCTACAATGCTAATTTTAGTCACAAAATTGATGATCACTTCACTAACCCATTTGCAATTTTATTGTCTAATATGACAACTATAGGACAAGAAGACATGAAGGGATGGTGCCTCATGGGGTAGAAACTGTGGAAAACTATGGGAATGTTGCTTACATTTTGTACAGTTCTTTGCAATACAATGTTGGTTTAGGAGAAGCAGTGTTTTTCTTTAGTGTTTTTGTACTTGTAGTTCTACTTGGCTTTGGTAGATGTATGTAGCTTTAGTGATGCCCTAGCTTGTTGTCATAAACTACTGTGCAAACTAATAATGAGATTCAAGGGGGGTGTACCGTGTTAAACTGTTTAAGACTTCCCTCCGCTTACTTTTTTATGGGCAATGCTGAGACACATCCAGGAAAAATATCCCAATTGTTTGGTTGTTTGGTGTGTTCTACACCAGGGCCTGAGGCACAATGACGCCCCAGTGTTCTTTTGCAATTGAACCCTTTTTTTTCTATCCAAACCTACCCGTTTCTTTACTTCTTCCTGTAGAAATATGCAGCAGGACTTGCTAGGCAGATTTGCTGGGATCTTGTTTGAAGACAGGGCTAGTAATGGTGGCCTATAGGTCTGTGGTGTGCCTTATTATTGCTATACCTAAGACTCACTATTGCAGTGTCCATAGCTGCAGAGCTCCGTGTGCTCCGTGATAACTCACTAACTAGATAAATGGGTTCTACCTCTAATCCCAGAAGAGGGGGTGCGCTTAGACTGTTGAGACCCAATTAGCTCCTAGCAGGCTATAACTACCCCTCCCCCTTACTACAATAAATAATAATAACTGACACAACAACAATTTAACTTTTGTGTGGGTGGGGATCGGCCACAGCTTTATTTATTAAATTACTTCTATAAATAACAATTTAACTATAACAAAGACACCGATTGGCTTCTTGCCAACCCGAGAGGTGCTGCCACACCGTCCTGTGTGGAGGCCTACCCCGGGTTGACCCCGCTTTCACCATCTTCTTACCGCCAAGCTGTGACTTACAACAAACAGAGATACAAAAAAGGGAGGGCAAAACTCCGGGTCCTGGGCAGATTGAGGGGGAAAGGGAGACACCCCAACTATAAATACCCAGGGTAGGGTATACCACTATAGTTACTGACAAATTTTACATGCGGGGGAGGGGGCTAAAAACCTTGCCTGTATTTTTCTTAACCCCTTAACTGTTCACCAGTCAGGGGGCAAGCTAGTTATGCACAGCTTGCCCCTCCAGTTTGTCTCTTGCATTTCTTTGAACAAGAGCTGGACATGTTACCAGTTCTGCCTTTCCACTGCACAGAACATATATTTTGCATTGAGACAGGTTTTGCAGGACTTTACCCTCTACACTATTTAGGAAACTCAATGTATGCATGTTTTTCCAGAGAAACACAACAATATGCTTGTGCAATATAGAACAAGCGCCTTCAGCACTTTATATCCACTTTTTACCCTATAGCACTACAGACATCTTATCCCCTATCTTTTGAATAGGGGATAAGATGTTTAAGGGCAGAGTACTCCTTTAAGTTCGGCGTAGCAGCTGGTAAAGATGCGCTGGGCCACCACAAAACTGCTACAGAAGCAAATGGCAGACACCAATATAACCCACAATTCAATCAGGGGCACAATATACCCCCCTGCTGGAATCCCACCATGATAATGAGACCACTTGAAATGTAAATTACTTCTATTTAAATATATTACTTATCAGCTACTGTAGACTAAAGAGAAAGTTGTGTAGTTCTTTCCAGTCTGTTCACAGTGCTCTCTGCTGACACTTCTGTCCGTGTCAGGAACTGTCCAGAGCAGGAGAGGTTTGCTATGGGGATTTGCTTCTACTGTAGACATTTCCTGACACGGACAGAGGTGTAAGCAGAGAGCGCTGTGGTCAGACTGGAAAGAATTACATGTGGTGTCCCGGTACCGTATAGTATACCGTACCTTGTATGGTGGTCCCAAAAGCCAGAGTTACTCCGTAACGGTAGGGTCCTCCTCGTGGGATAGCCCCTAGTCACCTCTTCCTTCTTTCATTTTGTGATGTTTGTGTGTGTATATTTAATTGTGTATATAGTGTCGCAGGACCTTCGGTCATGTGACTAATGTTAATTCTATTAGGGTATGCTAAAGGACCTTCCTAGGTCACGTGTGTGGTCACATGTTTAGACCATAATCCCTTGTGTAAAGTGACTGACAGATGGTATGGACCAATGAGCTCCAGGCCAGCCCCTGCCCATATAAGTGGAGCTGCCAGCCAATCCTCGCTCTCTTGGGTTCTGGACTAGCAGAGAGGAGAGATCCGTGCAACTTTCAAAGACAAGACCAGGCCGAAGCCTGATAATACTGCAACTTACCAAATCGTGAGTTACAATACAACTCTCCGCTAAAGTCTGTGTGACTGCTGGACCTAAACTCAATCCCCTAAATCCAGCGGAACAGCACATATAAATCCCCTGAACTTAAAACTCACAAGGTCCCAACCAACTGTAAGGATCCTAATAGACTCTTCTTGTACAAAGACTGTTCCTGTTTAACTCTGCATAAAACCTGCAGTAAAAGTTCCGACAGTTTTCTGAAACTTCCGGTTGTGGACAATCATTTATTATCCCTTCCTATCGCTCTTGGGACGGGTGGCGATAGGACAAGTATATACAGAGGAGCCGTCACCCTGGCGTTATCAGTGTTAGTCACTGTACAGCTAAACCCCATATAGCCTACACTCCCACAAGCTTACCACATACACAACTTCCCCTGTAGTATTCAACAGCTGATAAGTACTGGAAGGATTAAGACTTTTATATTGAAGTCATTTACAAATCTATATTACTTTCTGGCACCAGTTGATTTAAAAAAAATTGTTTTCCACCGGAGTACCTCTTAAATGGGCACTCTCAACAATTTTTTTTTTTATGTACTTATGTACTTATGTACTACAACATATCTCTAATATACTTTTATTTTTTTCCATTAAAATTGTTTAATTTACATTTAAAAACCGGCCACTAGGGGTCTCCCTCCTAGTGACCGGCTGCGCTCGCTCCCTGCCTGTCAGTCGGACAGGCGGGAGCGAGCGCTTTGAAGGAAGAGGATGCGTGCAGGCTCCCTGGCCTCGCACGCCGGCCCCGGCTCCCGGGGACAAGGTTAAATATTATGCCGGGGGGGTTGCGTGTTCACCTATACAGTATGCCTCCAGTTTCCCCACTACAACTCCCAGCATGCCCTGACAGCCAATAGATGTCAGGGCAAGCTGGGAGTTGTAGTGGGAAAACAGCTGGAGGGACACTGAATAGGTGAACTAAGGGGGGTGGGGAGGGGGAGTGGGTTAAGCGGAGCGGCGCGGCGGGGCCGGGGGTGTTGCGGGCTGCACGGCGGGGAGGGGTTAAACAGAATGGGTGAACTAAGGGGGGAGTGAGTTGAGCGTCGCGGCGCGACGGGGCCGGGGGGTTGCGGGCTGCGCGGCGGGGAGCGAGATGTGCAGCCATCACAGATACGGTGTTCACATATACAGTATGCCTCCAGTTGTTTCCCCACTACAACTCCCAGCATGCCCTGACAGCCAGGATGTCAGGGCAAGCTGGGAGGTGCAGTGGGGAAACAGCTGGAGGCACCCTGTATAGGTGAACTAAGGGCGGAAGTGTGCCCCCCCAGCAGGCATTAGTGATGTCGTGCCTGCTGGGGAAACCTACCTGGTAGTGAGCACACTACCAGGCAGACAAAAGGCATTTTTAATATGTAAAAAAAAAGGTTAGGGATAGATGGGCAATAAGCAGGGACAGAAAAAAAAAAAAAAGGGATGGTGGGAGCTACCCTTTAAACTTTGGATGAGACAGAGCAGCTATAATAAGTACAATGTTATAAGGAAAAATATAATACATTTAAAGGTTCCCATAAACTTCAACACTTAATCCAAAGAGTCCTCTGTGCATAGATTTGAAGTTCACACTGACTATTCATATGTATCTAATAGCGATAATAAAACAGGCATGCACTGTGCATTTTCAATTACCTTTTCTGCATTGACACTGTGCACAAATAGCTCCTTGGTATACGAATAATAAAAAAAAGAAAACAAAAAAACACATAGGCTTCTTCAACTGGCCGCATTCATGGAGGTATTCATGTGCAGCACCGGCACAGAGCATGGAAATGAAGATCCATGGTGCATGCTTGTTCTCCTCTGTTTTGCTGGTGAAGGTCAATTGGATTTGGACACTTTAGAAAAACTAGGGTCCCCTACCACTAACACGAATGTAAGTCATCTCTGCAGATAAACATTATTTTCATAAACTTTTATTGCAGATAGACTTAAGTGGACCCTTTCAGCTTACTTCTTCCTATTAAACAACAGAGAGTGTTTGATAAATTCTTGCACATGTATTTTACACATACCTGTTGCAGTAGATTGTGATGATGTGGAAAAATGAAAGAAGCAATCTGATTGGTTGCTATGTGTAACTGGTCGACTTTTACTCTGCACAAGTTCTGAGGAATCTTTCCCAAAGAGTGTAAAGTATGTTAGCGATCATTTAAGTTAAAGGGGTATAATGTCTTCTGCTCCCCAGCGCTCCACTTCCACCTTGTGAACTTCTTGGTAGTATACCTTCTGAGACGAGAGGGAGCTATCACTGTGTCACAGGCATGCGATGTCCAATAGTTGCCGATGTTGTGCAGCTATTGGACATCGCATGTGGGCATGTTTTTACCCACGTGCAATGTGGACAATTTGGTACCTTCTCTTCTAAGAAGGTATACTTCCCAGAGAGTGGAAATGGAGTGCCGGGAGCAAAGCAATAATACTTTTTCTGCTTCCAGGACAACCCCTTTAAAAAGGGAAAATAAGCTGACTTTTACTGTAAAATAACATGTGGTGTCTGGGGTGTTGCAATGGTGAAGCAGGGTCTGGTGGTATTAACACTGTGGGGTAAGGTGTTATTAACCCCTGAATAGTCGTGATGCCAGGATGTGGTTGTTTTCTGTATAACCAACACAGAAACGGCAGGCAATAAAGGAATGTCCACAGCAGGAATTATGCGATAACTGGAACTTTTACTTAAACTTCTTATGGAACAGTCTTTATAGTTATGCAGTTTCTCTAGAGGCAACTGGGATGCAGGATACCTCACAGGCTTGCTGGGACCTGTAGTATTGAGATTTATGCAGGCCACTGTGCTACTAATTGTATACTTGAGTTGAGTAGTAGTCACAAGAATTGTAGATAGAGCTTGATAACCCACGTTTTGAAGTGGCTGCAGGTTCTTTAGACTTTGGCCTAGATGAGATGAATTTAGTAGATGCAGAGATTGTGCTTGCTTTGTAGCCAGGAATTAAGAGTGTGAATTTAGAGACTACATCTATACTATACTAGGGGGGCTGGACTAAAGCCCATTGGTTGCAAAGCCTGTAGGTCCTGTACCCAGGGAACTCTGGGTACATCACATGACAGTAGATCACATGACCCAGAAAGGTCCTATACATTTGTACATCTTTATATACAAAGAACAATATGTACAATACATTTACAATGCATTTATAGAAGGTGAACAAGGGGTGAGCCCTGCAGGAGAGCCCTATGGACTGCAGAGACTCTTCCTGAGGGGACTTAGGAAGGGTACTGGACCATGTCCTGTACCGGGACACCACAATAATATTTTTCATGGGATAACCCATTGTATATATATATATATATATATATATATATATATATATATATATAATCATATGGATAATCTTACAGCATATAACTGTTACCTCTCTGTTTCTACTACGTTGATGAAACAGAATGTTTCCAGTGATTTATTTTCATGTTATTGTGACAAGATGATATATTTACAAGCCCTTTGTTGCTAAGGAGCTCTGAGTTGTCCCTACCAACCATCGCCAGACTCCCAGGAGACACAGAAGAGGATGATGATCACCAGAGAGAGGAGACAGGGATACGGGAATAGATGAGGACGGAGCCTGCGACATAAGCTTACTGTGTTAAATTATTACCAGTCCATCCAAACAGGAAGGGAAAATGCTGGCTTTAAATCTATTAACCTGAAATATGCTTTGATTTGTCAGCTCATTTACACAGCAATCTACCATGTGCTCAGATGTAGCGTAAAAGGATCAAGAGAAGCTCATTACAGCATTTAATCCACTAATGTAAACAAGCATTAGAAATATCCCTGATGGGAAGGAAAGAGGGCAATGGGGATGGGCCCGATCCGCTCAATTACAATGCTGAAATTTGTTGCTTAACCGTTTTCATGATAGTTAAATATGAATTTTAATTCATTATGTGAAAAATATTAGTGATATCTGTCAATTGCATTTGTCAACTCAAATGCAGACATAAAAAACTATTTTTTTTTCACAAAATGGCTGTCTCCAGTATTTGAGCGTGAGCATCAAAGAATCTTTCCTGGGGACTATAAAGGCATCTGTCGCAAATTATAAGATGTCCTCTAATGATCAGGGAAGATGTAGAAATAAATGGGTCTATTTATTCAAAGGATACTGACACATGAGCCCCCTTGGCAATGCTGATTGTCCTGGCATTAGCATTATCTGTCTTGTGAATGCTTTCCCTTATTCTTCTTAATTATTATCCTTAATATCTTTAATTATCCTTAATTTTGAGAAATGTCCCAAAATAAGGAAACTGAACATTGACTTCCAAAATGATTACAAGCTCCATGCCATAAAGGGTTGTTTCACTGACACACAATTATATAAATGCTATTTATATATGTCTTGGTTACTCTTGGGGTTTGGGGGCTGCCCTGGTAATTTGGAAGCCATTCATAATGCAAGCTCATGGATATCATTCTTTTGATCTTGTGACAGTGACAGGAATGACATGAACTTGAGGAATAGCATATCACAAAAATATTTTTGCTTACATTTCCCGTTTATGTATTCCAGGAATGTCGCTGAGCTACAGTATTACACATTGGGCCTGGGTGCTTCCGTAGACAACAGTCTCACTACAGCTTCAGGATGACTATTGTTGTGGGAGACCAGATCAGGACACCAGAGGCACCACAGATGAACAGAAGGTAAGTAGATGTTTATTTTTTTATGCCCCACACAAAGGGAGCCACCGGAGTGGACAAAATGGGAAGGGAGGGGGCCAAGACATGGGGTGGCATGAGTGCAGTTATGGGGTTAAAGGAGATTAGCTGGGAGAAAGGGACAGGAAGGGGTAGCAATAAGAAGCAAGGCAGGAAGGGGAGGAGTCATTTGGACCAGCGCATACAGAAGAAGATACCGCGGCCCTGTTTTTTCTGTGTGAAGGTGGAGTTTGTCACAGCAGCAGGAGCTGCTTGGAGGCACTCTAGGAAAATGGTGAGCAGCGACCCGGTTATACAAGCCATGGTGGAGCTGGGGTGGTAGCCAGCTGGTCTGGTGGAGACCTGTGGAGAAGGGGCAATGGAGTCTCCGAAGGGTCAGGAGCTGGACAACCAAGGGCACAGTAAGAGATTGGACGCAAATGAACTGTCTTAAAGTCTCCTGCCAATTAGTATCTCAGGGTTAATTACAGTTTTGGTATTTGCACTTTTTTAATGTTATGGGGGTAATGTTTACCCTGTGTATTTATTACAGTTATTTATGTTGACATATTTATTGCTACTGTTTTGAGATAAAAATAAAAGTGGGTCCGCTGTGGCCTTTGTACCTTAACCAAGTGTCTGTGTTTTATAGGGAAAAGGGAGTCTCGGTGGTGGGTTGTGGCTAAGGTTAAAGCGGATCCATGTGATCCTATGGTCATGGGCATAGAACCCTCCTGGTGTTGTTCTCTTTTAATACAGTCATGGGCGTAAATTTTGGCACCCCTGAAATGTTTCTAGTAAATTTATTTCTCACAGAAAAGGGTTGCAGAAACACATGTTTTGCTACACACATGTTTATTCCCTTTGTGTGTATTGGAACTAAACCAAGAAGGGAGGAAAAAAAGCAAATTGGACATAATGTCACACTAAACTCCAAAAATGGTCTGGACAAAATTAATGGCACCCTTTCAAAATTAGGGAAAAATAAGATTGTTTCAAGCATGTGATGCTCCTACTCACCTGGGGCAAGTAACAGGTGTGGGCAATATAAAAATCACACCTGAAAGCAGATAAAAAGGAGAGAAGTTCACTTAGTCTTTGCATTGTGTGCCTGTGTGTGCCACACTAAGCATGGAAAACAGAAAGAGGAGAAGAGAAAATTGTGGAAAAATATCAACTATCTCACGGTTACAAGTCCATCTCCAGAGATCTAGATTTGCCTTTGTCTACAGTGCGCAACATTATCAAGAAGTTTGCAACCCATGGCACTGTAGCTCATCTCCCTGGGTGTGGACAAAAGAGAAAAATTGATGAAAGGTTTCAACGCAGGATAGTCCGGATGGTGGATAAGCATCCCCAAACAAGTTCCAAACATATTCAAGCTGTCCTGCAGGCTCAGATAGCATCAATGTCAGCGCAAATTATCCATCGACATTTAAATGAAACAAATCGCTATGGCAGGAGACCCAGGAGGACCCCACTGCTGACACAGAGACATAAATAAGCAAGAATACATTTTGCCAAAATGAACTTGAGTAAGCCAAAATCCTTCTGGGAAAACGTCTTGTGGACAGATGAGACCAAGATAGAGCCTTTTGGTAAAGCACATCATTCTACTGTTTACTGAAAACAGAATGAGGCCTACAAAGAAAAGAACACAGTACCTACAGTGAAATATGGTGGAGGTTCAATGATGTTTTGGGGTTGTTTTTCTGCCTCTGGCACTGGGTGCCTTGAGTGTGTGCAAGGCATCATGAAATCTGAGTATTACCAATGGATTTTGGGTCGCACTGTACAGCCCAGTGTCAGAAAGCTGAGTTTGCGTCCGAGATCTTGGGTTTTCCAGCAGGACAATGACCCCAAACATACATCAAAAAGCACCTAGAAATGGATGGCAACAAAGTGCTGGAGAGTTCTGAAGTGGCCAGCAATGAGTCCAGATCTAAATCCCATTGAACACCTGTGGAGAGATCTTAAAATTGCTGTTGGGAAAAGGAACCCTTCCAATTAAAGAGACCTGGAGCAGTTTGCAAAGGAAGAGTGGTCCAACATTCCGGCTGAGAGGTGTAAGAAGCTTAATGATGGTTATAGGAAGCTGACTGATTTCAGTTACCGTATTTATCGGCGTATAACACGCACTTTTTAGGCTAAAATTTTTAGCCTAAAGTCTATGTGCGTGTTATACGCCGATACACCCCCAGGAAAGGCAGGGGGAGAGAGGCCATCGCTGCCCGCTTCTCTCCCCCTGCCTTTCCTGGGGTCTAGAGCGCTGCTGGTGGCCCTTCTCTCCCCCTGGCTATCGGCGCCGCTGCCAGTTCTGTCCCCCTGACTATAGGTGCCGGCGCCCCATTGCCGGCGCCGATAGCCAGGGGGAGAGAAGCGGCGCCGACAGCCAGGGGGAGAGAAGGGGCAGCGGCACCCATTGCCGGCGCCGCTGCCCCATTGCCTCTCCCCATCCCCGGTGGCATAATTACCTGGGTCGGGTCCGCGCTGCTGCAGGCCTCCGGCATGCGTCCCCGGCGTCGTTGCTATGCGCTGCTATGAGGGTGCGTTTTATAGGCTGGTGCGTGGTATACCCCGATAAATACGGTATTTTTTCCAAATATTAAGTTAAGTGTATCAATAATTTTGTCCAGCTCATTTTTGGAGTTTGGTGTGACATTAGGTCCCATTTGCTTTTTTTCCTCCTTTGGTTTAGTTCCAATACACACAAAGGGAATAAACATGTGTATAGCAAAACATGTGTTACTGCAATCCTTTTCTGTGAGAAATACTTCATTTTCTTGAAAAATTTCAGGGGTGCCAACATTTACGGCCATGACTGTATAAAAATTCTGGCCTGTATCTATTATTGGGCAGTCAGTGTAAATTAAATGATACAATGATAATAAATGTTTATATGTAAGCTGTCTATGTCTTGGGAAAAAAACAAAGCTTCTTAGGATGAGCACCATCAACTATAGTTATAGATGAGTTCACAATAGTGACATGGCTTGTTCTTGATAGCTATATAAATGTGCAAAGCTGCAACAAAGTCCAGTCATATGCTCTATTATTGCTCCTCCATTCCCTATTGTATCTTTCAATAGATCTCTCCCCCCCCCAAAAAAAAAAACCAAAAAAACATGGTCTACAGTTTTAATTAGGTGTCTGGGGTCGGTCTACTCTCCTACAACATATCTAATATTGTAGAGCTGAACATGACTTACACTTAAAAGAGAGAAATTGCCTAAAAACTTCTTAAATTCAAATATTCAGGATGTTTAGGTTTGTGTATGTTGATTTTTGTGTGTGAGACATGTATGTGTTTTTTTCTCTTTGATATGCATATGTATATGTATATTTTTGTGTCTGAAATGTGTTTTTGTATTTTTGTCTGTTATAAGTGTATGTATATTTTTATGTGTGACGTGTATGTGTATTTTTGTCTTTTATATGTGTATGCTTATTTTTGTGTGGGATAGGCGTACATGTATTTTTGTGTGTGATATGTGTATTTTTATGTTTTATATGCATATGCTTATTTTTGTTTGGGATAGGCATATATGTACTTTTGTGTGTGATATGCTTATGTGTATTTTTATGTTTTAAATGCATATGCTTATTTTTGTGTGGGATAGGCGTATATGTACTTTTGTGTGTGATATGTGTATTTTTATGTTTTATATGCATATGCTTATTTTTGTGTGGGATAGGCGTATATGTACTTTTGTGTGTGATATGTGTATGTGTATTTTTATGTTTTATATGCGTATGCTTATTTTTGTTTGGGATAGGCTTATATGTATTTTTGTGTGTGATACCTGTATGTGTATTTTAATCTTTTTTATGCATATGCTTATTTTTGTGTGTGATATGTGCATGTGTATTTTTGTGTATGATATGCATATGCTTATTTAAGTGTGTGATCTTCCTATTTGTAGCTTTGTGTATGATATGGGTATGTGTATTTTTTTGTGTGCGTGATATGTGTATGTGAATTTATGTGTTTTATACACGTATGTTTATTTTTATGCATGATGTTTATGTGGATTTATATGTTTGATATATGTATGCTTATTTTTGTGTGTGATATGTGTATGTGTGCATGAGTTTGTGTGTGTAAAGACATTGGCCTTGCATAAAGGCTTTACACTTTACTTAAGGACGGTTGTGGTGAAGTAAGTATAGCCTTAGGCTGGTTGGCAATGTCCATGTCTATATGATCGGTAATTAAAGCTGGCATTTTATGGTCTGAACCTATAGCAGTCCCCTTGTCACTTAGAAATGCTTACCGGTACACAGCTTCCCTTGAGCACATTGCTATAATTACTTATCAAAACTAAAAGTCATGTAGAAAAACAGCCATCACACACAAATAGCTGCCAAAAAGTCTCTGTACATTTCACATAATTGTGTTTTTGTTGCTGGGTATTGTGTAAACAGAAAAGGTCAATTCAGAATCTAAGAAAGGTTATCGCTGTAATTTTTTTGTCTGTTTCAGTTAAATTTTTCATTACAAAGGAAATATTGCAATTTGAAAAGTAATCATGACAGTGTAGACCAATAAAACTATTATATTAAAAATAATAAAAAAACAAAACAAAGCTATGTTTTAGTTTTATTGGCCAACAAACGCTCAATACAGGTGAAGTCACAAATAAAAGCTCACAGAGTATTTTAGTAGTTACCCTAGGTTTCTAGCAGAATAAGAGTTTTGTGTTTAGCGTACAATATTTATATTTGAAAATTCCAAATAAAAATGCTTTAAAATAGTATACATTTCTTTGTAGGGAATAGAATTCTAGGTAGATAGCTTATTAATTTGTTACTAAAAAGTAGTAATAAGTCATAGAGTAAATTCACACAGAAGGAGAAAAGCTATATATTTAGCCAACAGATTTGCACAGATTATGGCATGAGAAATGTGGATGAGATATTACAAATTGCATCTACATGCTACAGAATCCAGGATATGCAGTGGAAACAAAAGTTGTTTCTGTGGTCCTAGCCACTTGGCAGCCAATGACCCCCTCATGAGGTAGGATGTGGATCCACATTCTGGGGATACAGCTGAAGTATCAGGTTACAGCTGCCCGTATATGTCTATGGAGACATTAGGAGAAAGAGTGAGATGAGGGGGCTACAGAATAAAAGAGGCATATAGAGAGACACTCAGAGACTGCAAGACCTGTGCCTTAACGACCTGCATAGGGTTAGGTAGGGCAGACTGTATGAACGTGAGGTTCAGAGGTTAGTTAACAAATCTTGCCCAAGCTGGGGAGGGTTTCCTCCCTCTTTAGAAGAGGTTGCAGGCAGAGGATTGGTGACTGTACATGGGGGGAGTGGGTTAGGTTCGAGCATCCAGCCTCTTATTGCAAGGGGGTTATTTAACCCTCCACCCCCCTGCTGCTTCCCGCATTTTGAGGCTTACCTGCTCTGGAGAAGACAGCTGCCCTCTCGCCTACCCACTTATCTTTCTTCAGTTGGGGATGGTGCTCTTTGCTATTTGACTTGTGGTTGTGATTTCTCCATGTTCTTCTTTATCACACAGGTTTTAGGATGACGGTTACTTGGTTTCCATCGGTCTGGTTCTGTTCTTTTGCAGTTCTATTCAAAGTCATAGCTGGCGGTGGAGATGGAAGATTAAGAAGGGATTCAGGTGACGGTGGACTTGCCCGTCGAATGTGGATGGCGGTTGGCATATCACTTCACCTATTTTAAGCCAGGTTTACAGAATTTTGACCTGTTATGTTGTATTTTTAGTTTTATTGGATTTTAGTCATTTAATTAAATACTGTGGCCGACCCCCATGTCCATCAAAGTGTTAATGGTTGTCTGTGTATTCTTTAATACCCGATGGCAGATGGATACTCACTACAAGGGGGTGAGGAGGTTACATGCAGTCTTGTAGTGGGTGATAAACAATACTGAACTTAGTGATGTGGCTTGGTGAACAAAACATTTAAATTTTGGGTCCATGGCAAGAACATTTCCCAGATTTCAATCCCCTTGAGAACCTGTGGTTAATCCTTGGTCAAGGGCAGCCTTGGCTGTCTGGGCATGCTGGGAGTTGGGAGTTTTGCAAAAGGTGAAGGGACACTGGTTGAGAACCACAGTATCATTCACTACTATTATGTAAATGTCAGGGATTTAGTTTAATATGAAGTCTAACTGTTTCCACTGCAGCAAAATTAAACTGCGTATATGTCCAAATCTCCCTAAACCCTCACTATTGTCATGGCGTCCTACGGCCACAATGCAACCGGCTTAATACTGCTACTAGGAGTTCTTAGCACAGAATGCAATGGAGCATATATTCAGTGAGCCATTATAATATATGATAAAACAGCCAATTTCCCTTATCAAAACCAGGCTGCTATTTAAGGAAACATCTGTGTGAGGTGCTTCAATCTGCCACAAGATAGAGCCAGTAAAAGCACTCCATGGAAAGTATCATCTGCACAACATAAAGGTGGAAGAAAAAAAAAAAAATCTTTATAGCTCATTCACTAAAAATAACAGTAGCAGTGCAAGGCTTTCTGTATGGTGTGCCAGCATCTAGTCATATGCTGCATCAGCCTCATGACATATAAATACATTTTGCAAATAACAAATACAGTCAGTATCATGAGTGAAACATATACTTATGTTGAGCACAAAGAATGGCTGTGAGTAGGCATGCCTAAAGACTGATTAATATTTACTTTGTGCATTACGGTACACAATTTGCTTTATTCAAAATTTGTTTCGTTTCTGTTTTACAGCCTTTGCAGTGTCCTTTAAGTGCTGTTGTCAGTGAAGTCTGTCAGAGAGGCTAGTTTGAAGGGTCTGTCTTGAACTCTTACATCTCCTCTCCTCAGCCAACATTCTAAGCTGATTTATGACAAGATCAAAAGTTCACCTTGTAGTAGTCATAGTAGTCATGAATAAGCTTAGATGTTCCTTCAGTACGAGAGAAGCTACTGATAACAGGGCACTGCATGAGGCTGTAGATTAGAAACTAAGCAAAATTATTGAATTAAAAACAGCTATAGCTAATAGAGAGAGACAGTTAAATATACCTAACTAAACCATTATAAAGCTGCTGTATTCCTTTGTAGATGAAGTGCAACAGGGCCACAGCAAACACCTTCTCCCCCTCTCTTCCAAGTTTTACTAAATGATGTACAAGGGTCCATGCTGGAAGCAGAACCCTGTACTTCAACCATGCAGGGCAGGGAGCAGGAATAAGGAGGCGTGCTGTGATACAGATAAAGGTATGATTAGTGCTCTCTCCCAAGGTTTATGCCGATGTCTGCAGCTTTGTACCTGGCGCCAGGTCACCATGGCAACTGAGAATTTCATCCTGGCACCCAGGTTTTTGTCAGCTCTTACTGACATAGCCTAACCCCATGTCACATAATGATGTTGATTTACGAAATGGATCAGATGAGGTGGCTAACACTAAAAAATTATGCTAAGTTCAGACCGAGGTACTGAGTTGCACTATACCCAAAGTGCCGGGAAAAAAAGTAAAAGCAATAATAATGGAAATCAGACCTCAAGGAATGAACTGATATAATGGTGTGTAATTAATTGAAAATGTAACTAGAGAAATACGATGTAGCTGGTTTTATATGAAATTGCGTAATTTATTATTTAAATACACAGAATGGTATCTGGGCAGGGCCCTTGCTCCAGATCCAGTAATAAATAGTTGATATAAAGTTAATAAAATAATCATAGGATTAAGAAAACAAATATAGGTATAAAATAAAACAAATTAAGTACATAGGAATGAGAATATGTCACCTTAAGGAAATGTCTCTGATGTTATGCTGAATTCACTTATTAGCGTGGGTTATGTTGAATCCAATATACAGCGATAACCAGGATGACTTAATTAATATATCAGATTCCAGTCACATAAAACTTTGTTGAACAGTTTGATTTATATAGGTAGTTTCTGTGCAAGAATAAATAATTGCTGGATAACCAGAGATAGTAGAGTGGCAGTATAGTAGCGATATAGTCTGTCCCGCTGGATAAACTATACAGGATGGTACAGACTGCGCCCGGCCTGCACATACAAAAATGCCTGTATGAAAGGTGAAGATCACAGCTTTGGTGGTGTGTGACGTCGGGATGTGCTGACACCGCTATGCGAGGGATTGTCGGCTGTCTCCACTGTGATAAGGCACGGATCTGTGTCTGGCTCACTGCTGCGATGTCCAGGCAGCAGGAGTCACAGGTACAGCCTTCACCTGTCTCGTCCTCATGCAGCAGTTGAGAGGTTGTAAAGCAAGTCTCACACTTGGCAGTGGTCTCCTATTGAAGGACTGCAGCGCTTGCAAGGAAGTATGAATGTTGATATGCAGTGGCAATAAGGTGACTGTACACAACCATACGGTGTACTGATAAGGCCAGACGCTTTTCGGGGGAGTCCCTCTTTATCAATGGCTAGATATAGGTATAGGTCTCCATGGCATGATGGTCTTTTTTATAGTGTGCCATACTAATAGGCAGATCCTGTTAGTTAGGATTGGGAGTTACTAATTGGTATAATAAACAGGGTTTATACTGAATATGGCATCCTATCGATAATTGGTAAAATGAATCTTGATATATGGTATAACTAATGTTACCAGCTAAATCCTATATATCCCTAAAATATCAGTGAGAGAGATGCAGTGTTTCTGTCAATTATTCAGCTAAAGAGAATAAATGATGTAACTATATGAAAAAGTAGGAATGAAATAAAGCGAACATCGATATAAATATGAAGTGAAAAAATTAGAACAAATAAAAATAGAAATATGCATGGTTTAGTATGGAAGTGTGATATAAGGGTGAGTGAATCAGAACACAAATAACTTAAAAAAAATATCTATAAAAAATATAAATATAAAATAGAAATAAATAAATACGGTAAATAAAAGTAAAACAAAATAAAAATAATGAAAAATAAAAAATGTTAATATTAAGGGATAATTTGAGACTAACTTACTGAATGAACTTGCTGATTGGTTAAACTTGCTGTTGTGATTGGTTTGCCTATAGAGCCTCTCATATCCTATACACAGCTCTCCAAAATAAATTTAACACCACCACAAATTCAATTTATTTTAGACAGAATATTATTTATCCTGACTCACAATTATTTTAATTTTAACGGCAATTTTATTGACAGGAGAACGGTACTGCCATGGGGACCATATTTGCGCCTAGTTATGCCAACCTATTCATGACGGAATAGTAGAAGTGGATCAGCACTCTCCGACTAGGCGCAGGTCTGGTCCTATGGCGATGCTACATTGACGATATCATATCAGTATGGGACAAATCACCCACAGAACTGGCCACTTTTATACAAAACCTTAACATTAACAATCACAATTTAAAATACACTGCATCTACTGACCTATCTACAATTGAATTTCTGGACCTTATCATTACCAGCACATCAGGCAAACCCATCTGCAGCACTTACCACAAGCCCACCTCTACCACTAGTTGTTTCATCCCCTACCAAGATGGCTCCTCAAGATACCAGCAGGACAATATAGAAGATTAAATGGAATTGTACAGATCCCACACAATATGAAAAAGAAGCACAGGCCCTTACTACCAAATTTCAGGAATGTGGTTATCCAAGTATCTAAGATTTTACAGCAAGACAGAACCACTTATTTTGAATCTACCCCAAAAGATAAAGATTATGCTGAGAACGAAATTCAACTCATCCTACCCTATAACAATGAACACAAAAAAGTCGAGACTATCAATCGACAAAACTGGCATCTCCTACAGGCAAGACTGATCATTACATCACATCATACCACCCGCCCCAAAAATTATATACACAAAAGCCCCAAACCTAGGCCTTACAATAGCCCCAACCATCCAAAATTAACATACTGCAAGCAATCACACGTGGTTGGACATAAAATGGTTCCACCGTTGTGGAATTCGTTCCAACTGTAAACTGACAAACTTTTCTAAAACAACTACTACAGTACACTCTACTACAAACAATTTCAAATGGGACATCAAAGAACCCATAACATGCAACACAAAACAAGTCATCTACATTCTTCAGTGCACAAGCAATAAACAATACGTTGGAAGAACAAAAAGACCACTTAAAACACGAGTATCCGAGCACACTTATAAGAAAAGGGAACAAGAAACACCCTCTCTCCACGCACTTTCTTAGATTCCACAAGCAAGATCCATCACAACTCAAATATTTTGGTATTCAGATCATTAAGAGAGATTGGAGGGGTGGGAATTTTTTGGCGAAGATGTCGAGATCTGAATCATGGAAGATTTATGAATTTGAAACAATAGAAGCCAAGGACCTTAACTCCTAGCCCTTCGGGAGTATCTTCCAGCAAACCCACCGCAACAGCAAGTTTAACAAATCAGCAATTTCATTCAGGAAGTTAGTCTCAATTTATTCCTTAATATTAAAGTATAATTTTATTTTATTTTTTCATAATTTTTTTAAATATTTTATATATTTTTTATTTTTATTTATATTTTTCATAGATTTTTCCCTGTTATTTGTGTTCTGATTCACTCACACTTATCTCAAACTTCCATACTAAACCAAGCATTTTTCTATTTTTATTTGTTCTAATTTTTTTAAACATATTTATATCGATGTTCGCTTTATTTCATTCATACTTTTTCATGTAGTTACATAATTTATTCTCTTTAGCTGAATAATTGACAGAAACACTGCATCTTTTTCACTGATATTTTAGGGATACCGTATTTATCTGCATATAACACGCATTTTTTAGGATAAAATTTTTAGCCTAAAGTCTATCTGCGTGTTATACGCCGATAAGCCACTGCAGTTCAATGATTTAAAGCGGACCCTTTAAATCAATGAACTGCAGCGGCTTTTGCAGGTCCAGAGACCTGCCGTCGCTGCCCGCTTCTCTCCCCCTGCCTTTCCTGGGGTCTAGAGCCCTGTTGCCGCCACTTCTCTCCCCCTGGCTATCGGTTCTGCTGCCCCATTGCTGGCGCCGCTTCTCTCCCCCTGGCTATCGGCGCCACTGCCCCATTGCTGGCGCCACTGCCCAATTGCCTCCCCCATTCCCGGTTTTATAATTACCTGTTGCCAGGGTCGGGTCCGCGCTGCTACTGGCTCCGGTATGGCGTCTCCTGCGTCATTGCTATGCGCTGCGCAATGAGGAGTGATGTCGCGTTGAAGACGTCACTCGTCATTGCACCTCGCAGCGCATAGCAACAACACAGGAGACGCCACACCGGAGCCAGAAGCAGCACGGACCCGACCCCGGCAACAGGTAATTATAAAACTGGGGATGGGGGAGGCAATGGGGCAGCGGCACCGGCAATGGGGCAGCGGCGCCGATAGCCAGGGGGAGAGAAGCGGCGTCGGCAATGGGGCAGCGGCGCCGATAGCCAGGGGGAGAGAAGCGGCGCCGGCAATGGGCCAGTGGCACCGATAGCCAGGGGGAGAGAAGCGGCGCTGGCAATGGGGCAGCGGCGCCGACAGGGGGAGAGAAGCGGCGGCAGCAGGGCTCTAGACCCCAGGAAAGGCAGGGGGAGAGAAGTGGGCAGCGATGGCCTCTCTACCCCTGCCTTTCCTGGGGGCTTCTGCGGGGTCAGAAACAGTGTATCGGGTCATACACATGCACACACACGCACCCTCATTTTACCAAGGATATTTGGGTGAAAAACTTTTAACTTACCTTGCCGATAAGCCGATAATGCCCCGCCCCCCGCACCGCCCCCACCGCACCACGACGTTGTGTCAGTAACTTTACTACATCTAATGGCACAAAAACGGAAAAAAAATACAGGCTCCTAACTTTTTATTGTTGGCTCCAAGATTAAATACAAATTTGTCAAGGCCTGATTTAAAGTGTACTGTATGTCATATAGAATAAGGTTATATGCTTTCCTGCAGCCAGACTGATTGTTGCTATACAACTCTTGGGCTTAGCAAGGAAATTGGAGCTCTGTATGAGAAAAATGATGAAGATGATGAAATTGATCAGTGCAGAATTAGAGACCTATTTAGAGTTAAAAACATGAAATGGATTATGAGGATGGGCATTTCTGTAAGGCTCGCAGCGATAGGATAAAGCGTTCCTTTAATTAAATATTGGAACGACCTTCAAGGCACTCTCCAGTCAGGCTGCACTGAAGGTTAAGATAGCAATGTTTGAGTAAAGCAGATAAATGAAATATGAACATGACGAAATAGCACAGGAATAACCAGAGAGCAGTCTGACACATCATTATATTCCGGCTGTGTTAAGCATGCCACAGATATTACTCAAGCTTGTAGATGTGTAATGCTCTCTGGCTGTTTCTTAGCAGATTCTCCATCAATTCTGAAAGAGCAAGCTGGGTTGCAATTATTATGTGACATTTTTAATACCAAAAAAACATAAATAGCTGTATATGTTAACCAAGTGGATACATTTTGCTTCACTTAACTATGGAGTAAATCAATCAAGCCGTTTGTTCTCTCGTGAGACATTTCTCCGAGTACTGTATGGGAGCAATTCATCAAATATTAACTACAACATGGTAAATTGGAACTAGTATTGCATCTCGATGAGTTCAGAAGATATGCATACTGAGCGATGTATGGGCTACGCAGTCGAGCCATTCAGAGAAAATAGCTTTATAGCTTATAACCTTTTGATTCAGGATCTATGGGTTGTTTGGAATCTAGGATCATATTGACAGCAGTTGGTTAGACTTTTTCTTGTAATGGAAGTAGTAATGTATAAATATTGTGACTCATTACTGTGGTAAAGAGGTCATTTAACTTGGATGGATTCATTTAGTCAGTCATGAGGCTGACATCTTGTGCATGCTATCTCAATGCTACACTGGCATAACAAGTCTTCACAACAAGTCGTAAAATGATATCTTGTAAATATATTCAAATTACTACTGTACTTCTTCTAAAGCCTGTTATACGCTCAATGTAGCTTTTAATAAAATTTGCTATTTCTCCCGAAACCCCCAAACACATGCATGTGTTCTTAATGGGACGATGGGAGAAAATCTTAGTTGGTAGTTTATCTCCTTGAGAACAGTAAAAGTAAATGTCAAATGCTTCTCTCCCTTGACATTTACCATTAAAAGAGAGTCAGGAGGACACCATCCACATCTGTCAATAGGTCCAGCAGACTGTGATGCCTTGTGCTTAAAGTGGAAAATGACAAGGAACATATTCTCTTTAAAATTGAAACCACATTTCTACTTGACACCGAAATGAGGTGAAAATGAGTCAGAAATGACACGTAATTGGTGCTTATTTGGGGTGGAATGTGACAGATTTTGAGTGAAAAAAAAAAATCCTATTGTAACGCGGGCCAGCATGCAGTGCGTCCCACTGCTTACCTCAGCAGAGCTGCTTGCTCAGCTCCTTCTTCCCGAGGCAGGTTTAGAACTTCCTCTTCTGAACAGTCACTGGCGCACACTGTAGGGGTTGCATGCATGCATGTGCTGTTTCTTGAAGGGTTTGAGCATGTCCCTGATTACAATCCTCCTCCAATCCCTGACAGGGACTGCCTAATTAACTCTGCTCCACCCATTCCCTGATGGCTAAACAACATTGTAGCTTACTGTACCAAAGGTGTTTGTCTTCTCTGTTCCTATGATCCTGTGTTTGATCTGTGCCTATTTTCTGACCCCTGATCCTGTTGCCCTTCACTGATCTCCTGTGTCTGACCTGGAATTTCAACCATACCTGTGCTTTCATCAAGCCTGCTTCACCTAGCTGCATCTGAGATTCTCATCTTTGCTATAACACCAACTTAGCCCTGCTACATTGAACTCTGCTTTACTTTGCTACTACCTACAGGGTAAGCTCACCCCTCCCTCCTGAATCCCTGGTTTTTGGAACCAGGGCATTCTGGCCTGCCTAGTCAGCTGCCACTTAACAAGGACCACTTTTGCAAAAAGTGATCTGGTATCTCCCCTCCAGCTGAAGTCCAGCTTCTGCATCCTGGAGCTGGATAAAGGGTCAAAACCAGTGGAATAGTTAGACTACACTCACGAGTTTGGCCCATAGACAAACTGGTAAGTTGCACAGTGGGCTCACACCTGTTGGGGCCTTATTGACTTCACTGAGATGTTTCTTTCACAGATTCTGCCTCAAAAAATATCATGTCAATTATTCAAGCAGAATTCGGACCAGCATCAGAAATTTACGCACTGAAATTATTATGTGTAAACTTGTTCACAGAAATCCCATTGCAATCAATGGGAATCAGTTTGCAGGCAGAATTCACACCAAATTGGAGGCAAAATATGTGTTAAAATCTGTGTGAATTTTGCCTAAAGTGATTATACCCCAAAGCTATCCATACACAAGATGGCTGTCTGCTGAATCCTTATTTGGCCAACAGCTATCTCTTTTGATTCCCTTATATACATGCATGCTTGGCGAAATTTGCATATGTTCTCAATGGGGAAAAGAGAGAAAGATGCTGCCAGACTTCTCTGGTGGCAGAGGACAAAAGGAACTGAAATGCAACATGGTTAATCCTCTTCTGTATACACACTAGAACAAGTGAGCTCACACACCATATAGTAATTAGGGGTGCTATTATGTGTATCAATACACTAACACTTCACCATACAGAAAAGGGGATACACAATACAGCGTTCACCCAAAAATCTATGTATATCAAAATTAATTGTAAATATCAGAATACAAAACAGACAGTGACACTTAACAACAAATAAAAGGGCCAAAAGGGGCCCTACACAGACGGGGGGGGGAGGGGGGGCTCAAAAAGACCCCTCCCAGGGCACCTGCTTCTCACAATATAACTTATGCCAATACTCTAACCTGTACTATAAGAAAATATTCCACACCGCATGACAATCCTGGCTATAATCAGCAATATAACCTGCATCCAGGTAAATATAGTCAAGTACAGGGAAGGACGGCAGATGGAGGAATATCCTAGGCAGGTGCGTCTGTGTAGTGGCCCTTTTAAATGTCTCTGTCTGTTTTGTATTCTGATATTTACAATAAACTTTGATATACATAGATTTTTGGGTGTGCGCTGTATTGTGTATTCCCTTTTCTGTATGGTGTAATCCTCTAGAGTATGCTCGAGCTGGATAACTGGTCCTGCCAAAAATGGTGGGTTCAAACAAAACTTATCTGAAGAGTATTGATACTCTAGACCAGGGAGCACCAAAACACCAAAGTAGTCCTGCCTATTACAGTTATATAGAGTTTGTGATAGATTTCAGCCTCCCCTATGAAACCCTTGCTTTTCTTAATACCAGCACATGAGAACATAGTCTTCATAAATTACAATAAATTACAATGATATTTTCCTCCTAATATAAAGGTTATATCCTCGATAAATCAAGAGAACAAGGAAACATTGGCATACTCTTCAGCCTGTGGGTACAGAAACGCCTACATGAGTCTGCAAGTCTCCAGATCTAAGCAATTCTTTGGATCGGAAAGACACATACGTATTTTGCAAGTACAAAGTTTTGTGTAACAAATTTCTTTTTTTTTTTTATAGATCTTTATATCTTTGAAGGATATTGTTCCATTTATAGAAATTTTAGGAGAGTTCAGATGAGTTCCTCCAGAAATAATTCAGTTGTAGGGCAAACAATCACCGTGTGTCAAACCAGCCCAGTCTGTGGCCTCCTAATCAGCCCATTGTGTTGGTTCACAGAGGCTTGTCATGTAAGCAGATTGTTCCCAAGCTTGTCTAAAGCTTTTTACGTCATAACTAATTGATAGCGGCATTTGGACAGAGCCTGCTCATATCATTACACGGTAAAAGCATCCAGCTCGGAGAATAATGGAGTCCGCCATCCCCCCCCCCCCCCATCCAAACCGTAGCAAGACTTTATAAAAGTTTTCGTAGGGGCAGGAAGTATATACTCCTCCGTATATAACCCCCTGCAGCACGCCCCCTTCTCCCATCTAGCTCCACAGTGATTAATTACAGTAATCCGGCACATATTTCCCGCTTTAACTGGCCTGTAAGTCATCCTCTTTGCAAAATCCACCTTAAGCTGCTACTGCCAAAACCTACTAACAAATATGCCTGGATAGTCTGAGTACAGCAAAGAATTGCTGGAAGATAAACAGTGGCTATGTGCTACAAGGACCATTAGAAAGAATTTAAGACCAATTAACAGACAGATGGATTCCATTATTGCACATAGGGGAATACTATGGTATAAGGTGTTCATGGAATAACTTAAACTCATAACATATATCTTAACACGTGTGTCCGTAATATTGATAAATCAACACTTAGAATAATGTAATCTTTATTTAAAGGAGTAGTGCAGTGAAAAAGGATAGAGGATAGGGGATAAGTTATAGTACGCAAGGGGTCCGACAGCAGGGACCCCCGCAATCTCCTGAATGTGGCCCCAGCAGTATGCCGGAAGTGGCCGTTCCGACCCTCGCAGGAAGCTGTAGCCAACACGCCCCCTCCATGTATCTCTATGGAATACATGGAGGGGGCGTGTCGGCCGGCAGTCCATGCGGATACATGGAGGGGGCGTGTCAACCGGCATGCCCCCTTCCAGCAGACTGCCAGGCCCCCGTTCAGGAGATCGCGGGGGTCTTACCGCTATACTTTGGATAAGGGGATAAGTTATCTTTAACTGCAGAAGTCCTTTAAATTGTCACTTAATTGTGTATATGTTTATAGTTATTAAAAATCACCATATAGAAAAGTGCCATTTTCCCACTGTCCATGTTAATACGCTTTATAGGCAATGTGATAGTTACACAAGTCTTTTCCGAGGTGTTATTTACAGAGAAGACAGAAGCTGGCAGCCCTCCTTATGAAATATATCCTGACTCCAAGATACCAAACACCTACTCTCGGTTTCAAGACTACAGTTATGTTTCTGAAAAGTATGAACATTTCCCCGCTGGCCATTGTGCAGAAGAGACAGAAGGACTGGCTATATCAGGATTAGTTGTGATGAAACAGCATTAGAATGGCCATTGAAAGATGTGAGGGTACTAGTCATATATTCTTGGTGTGCAACAATAACAAATTGTTAACATGTTTCATGCAAAAAAAATAAAAAATAATAATAATAATATATGCCCACTGTAGTTACATGAGAAAAGGTCATTGGACGTATATTTTTTCTTTTATTGAAGGTACGCATTATAAGTGATTCCTGATATATATACCGCCAATGTAAGTCTGTGATACAAGCCACTGGATACTGTAGGCATACAGATACATGTTATCATTAGGCTTTCACTCTGAGAAAACTATCTCTTCTACATTCTACAGATTTACTGGCAGCCGCTCATCCACTTTAGTAGTGCAACAGGCCTGCCTACGCCTACAGGTCAGTAAGTGTGGTGTGCTACGGCCATAGAGTAGCATGCTACTGAAACAGAATAGCAAGAGCTGTCATGCCTAAAAACCGTAGACCTGGCTCAACAAAAAGGAGCTGAGAGGCAATGCAGCACCGTACAATGTAACGTATGCATCACCACTGGAAGGAGTCTACATACTTTAGAACCTGCCCAGTGTTGCGCTACATCTGTGTATACAAAAGACCAATTATAAACAAAGAGTAGTCGGGCTACTGCTCAGATACCCAGTATGACCTGTTCACACACAGTGGTTATTAAGGGTGATCAGCCTAAAAAAAAAGTCTGTCTTGTAAAATTTCAGAAAAAAAAAAAAAAGATGCACCACACCACTTCTTGACTTCATTACAATAAGATACATGTCACGATGCCGGCTGGCAGGTGGTGGATCCTCTGTGCCAGAGAGGGATTGGCGTGGACCGTGCTAGAGGATCGGTTCTAAGTCACTACTGGTTTTCACCAGAGCCCGCCGCAAAGCGGGATGGTCTTGCTGCGGCGGTAGTGACCAGGTCGTATCCCCTAGCAACGGCTCAACCTCTCTGGCTGCTGAAGATAGGCGCGGTACAAGGGAGTAGACAGAAGCAAGGTCGGACGTAGCAGAAGGTCGGGGCAGGCAGCAAGGATCGTAGTCAGGGGCAACGGCAGAAGGTCTGGAATCACAGGCAAGGAACACACAAGGAACGCTTTCACTGGCACTAGGGCAACAAGATCCGGCGAGGGAGTGAAGGGGAAGTGAGGTGATATAGGGAAGTGCACAGGTGTAAACACTAATTGGAACCACTGCACCAATCAGCGGTGCAGTGGCCCTTTAAATCGCAAAGACCCGGCGCGCGCGCGCCCTAGGGAGCGGGGCCGCGCGCGCCGGGACAGAACTGACGGGGAGCGAGTAAGGTACGGGAGCCGGGGTGCGCATCGCGAGCGGGCGCTACCCGCATCGCGAATCGCATCCCGGCCGGAGGTGGTAACGCAGCGCCCCGGGTCCGTGGAACCGACCGGGGCGCTGCAGTGAGGGAAGTGTAGCGAGCGCTCCGGGGAGGAGCGGGGACCCGGAGCGCTCGGCGTAACAGTACCCCCCCCCTTGGGTCTCCCCCTCTTCTTGGGGCCTGAGAACCTGAGGATCAGACTTTTGTCCAGGATATTGTCCTCAGGTTCCCAGGACCTCTCTTCTGGACCACAACCCTCCCAATCCACTAAAAAAAAAGTTCTTCCCCTGACCTTTTTAGAGGCCAAAATCTCTTTGACAGAGAAGATGTCCGAGGAGCCGGAAACAGGAGTGGGAGGAACAGATTTAGGAGAAAAACGGTTGAGGATGAGAGGTTTAAGAAGAGAGACGTGAAAGGCATTAGGGATACGAAGAGAAGGAGGAAGAAGAAGTTTGTAAGAGACAGGATTAATTTGACACAAAACTTTAAAAGGACCAAGATAGCGTGGTCCCAACTTATAGCTCGGGACACGGAAACGGACATATTTAGCGGAGAGCCATACCTTGTCTCCAGGGGAAAAAATGGGAGGAGCTCTTCTTTTCTTATCTGCGAATCTCTTCATGCGAGAAGAAGCCTGTAAGAGAGAATTTTGGGTCTCTTTCCATATGGTGGAAAGATCACGAGAAATTTCATCCACAGCGGGCAGACCAGAGGGCAAGGGGGTAGGGAGGGGGGGAAGAGGGTGACGGCCGTACACCACGAAAAACGGAGATTTGGAGGAAGATTCAGAGATTCTGAAATTATACGAGAATTCGGCCCAAGGTAGAAGATCTGCCCAGTCATCCTGGCGGGAGGAAACAAAATGTCGTAAATAGTCACCCAAGATCTGGTTAATTCTCTCTACTTGTCCATTGGATTGAGGATGGTATGCAGAAGAAAAATTTAATTTAATCTTGAGTTGTTTACAGAGAGCCCTCCAGAATTTAGACACAAATTGGACGCCTCTATCCGAGACGATCTGTGTAGGCAACCCGTGAAGACGAAAAATGTGTACAAAAAATTGTTTAGCCAACTGAGGCGCTGAAGGAAGACCAGGAAGAGGGATGAAATGTGCCATTTTGGAGAATCGATCAACGACCACCCAAATAACAGTGTTGCCATGGGATGGGGGTAAGTCAGTAATAAAATCCATACCAATCAGAGACCAAGGTTGTTCGGGGACAGGTAGAGGATGAAGAAAACCAGCGGGCTTCTGGCGAGGAGTCTTATCCCGGGCACAGATAGTGCAGGCTCGCACAAAGTCCACCACATCAGTCTCTAGAGTCGGCCACCAATAGAAGCGAGAGATGAGTTGCACAGATTTCTTGATGCCCGCATGACCTGCGAGATGGGAGGAGTGACCCCATTTGAGGATCCCAAGGCGTTGGCGTGGAGAAACAAAGGTCTTTCCTGGAGGAGTTTGCCTGATGGAGGCTGGAGAAGTGGAAATCAGGCAGTCAGGAGGAATGATGTGTTGAGGAGAGAGTTCAATTTCAGAGGCATCTGAGGAACGAGAGAGAGCATCGGCCCTAATGTTCTTATCAGCAGGCCGAAAGTGAATTTCAAAATTAAATCGGGCAAAGAACAGAGACCACCTGGCCTGACGAGGATTCAGCCGTTGGGCAGACTGGAGGTAGGAGAGGTTCTTGTGATCGGTGTAAATAATAACTGGAAATCTTGATCCCTCCAGCAGATGCCTCCATTCCTCAAGTGCTAATTTAATGGCTAGAAGCTCTCGATCCCCGATGGAGTAGTTCCTCTCCGCCGGAGAGAAGGTCCTGGAAAAAAAAACCACAAGTAACAGCATGCCCGGAAGAGTTTTTTTGTAGAAGGACAGCTCCAGCTCCCACTGAGGAGGCATCAACCTCCAATAGGAAGGGTTTAGATGGGTCAGGTCTGGAGAGCACGGGAGCCGAAGAAAAGGCAGACTTGAGTCGTTTAAAGGCGTCTTCCGCTTGAGGAGGCCAAGACTTGGGATCGGCATTTTTTTTTGTTAAAGCCACAATAGGAGCCACAATGGTAGAAAAATGTGGAATAAATTGCCTGTAATAATTGGCGAACCCCAAAAAACGTTGGATGGCACGGAGTCCGGAGGGGCGTGGCCAATCTAAGACGGCAGAGAGTTTATCTGGGTCCATTTGTAGTCCCTGGCCAGAGACCAAGTATCCTAGAAAAGGAAGAGATTGGCATTCAAACAGACATTTCTCTATTTTGGCATAGAGTTGATTATCACGAAGTCTCTGAAGAACCATACGGACATGCTGGCGGTGTTCTTCAAGATTGGCAGAAAAAATCAGGATATCGTCCAGATATACAACAACACAGGAGTATAGGAGATCACGAAAAATTTCATTAACAAAGTCTTGGAAGACGGCAGGGGCGTTGCATAGACCAAAGGGCATGACCAGATACTCAAAGTGTCCATCTCTGGTGTTAAATGCCGTTTTCCATTCATCCCCCTCTCTGATGCGGATGAGATTATAAGCACCTCTTAAGTCCAGTTTGGTAAAAATATGGGCACCTTGGAGACGATCAAAGAGTTCAGAGATGAGGGGTAGGGGGTAGCGGTTCTTAACCGTGATTTTATTAAGACCGCGGTAGTCAATGCAAGGACGTAGAGAGCCATCTTTTTTGGACACAAAGAAAAATCCGGCTCCGGCAGGAGAGGAGGATTTACGGATAAAGCCCTTTTTTAAATTTTCTTGGACGTATTCAGACATGGCAAGAGTCTCTGGGACGGACAGAGGATAGATTCTGCCCCGGGGTGGAGTAGTGCCCGGGAGGAGGTCAATGGGACAATCATAAGGCCTGTGAGGAGGTAGAGTCTCAGCTTGTTTTTTGCAAAAAACGTCCGCAAAGTCCATATAGGCCTTAGGGAGACCGGTTACATGAGGAAGCACAGGGACACGGCAAGGTTTACTGGGAACCGGTTTTAAGCAGTCCTTGGAACAAGAGGGCCCCCAACTCTTGATCTCCCCAGTGGACCAATCCAGGATTGGGGAATGGAGCTGAAGCCAGGGAAGTCCAAGAAGGATTTCAGAAGTGCAATTGGGGAGGACCAACAGTTCAATCCTCTCGTGATGAGATCCGATGCACATTAGAAGGGGCTCCGTGCGGAAACGTATAGTACAGTCCAATCTTTCATTGTTTACACAATTGATGTAGAGGGGTCTGGCGAGACTGGTCACCGGGATGTTGAACCTGTTGACGAGAGAGGCTAAGATAAAATTTCCTGCAGATCCAGAGTCCAAGAAGGCCACAGCAGAGAAGGAGAAGGCAGAGGCAGACATCCGCACAGGTACAGTAAGACGTGGAGAAGCAGAGTAGACATCAAGGACTGTCTCACTTTTGTGCGGAGTCAGCGGACGTCTTTCCAGGCGGGGAGGACGGATAGGACAATCCTTCAGGAAGTGTTCGGTACTAGCACAGTACAGGCAGAGATTCTCCATGCGGCGTCGTGTCCTCTCTTGGGGTGTCAGGCGAGACCGGTCGACCTGCATAGCCTCCACGGCGGGAGGCACAGGAACAGATTGCAGGGGACCAGAGGAGAGAGGAGCCGGGGAGAAGAAACGCCTCGTGCGAACAGAGTCCATATCCTGGCGGAGCTCCTGACGCCGTTCGGAAAAACGCATGTCAATGCGAGTGGCAAGATGGATGAGTTCATGTAGGTTAGCAGGGATTTCTCGTGCGGCCAGAACATCTTTAATGTTGCTGGATAGGCCTTTTTTAAAGGTCGCGCAGAGTGCCTCATTATTCCAGGATAATTCTGAAGCAAGGGTACGGAACTGTACGGCATACTCGCCAACGGAAGAATTACCCTGGACCAGGTTCAACAGGGCAGTCTCAGCAGAAGAGGCTCGGGCAGGTTCCTCAAAGACACTTCGAATTTCCGAGAAGAAGGAGTGTACAGAGGCAGTGACGGGGTCATTGCGGTCCCAGAGCGGTGTGGCCCAAGCCAGGGCTTTTCCAGACAGCAGGCTGACTACGAAAGCCACCTTAGACCTTTCAGTGGGGAACTGGTCCGACATCATCTCCAAGTGTAATGAACATTGGGAAAGAAAGCCACGGCAAAACTTAGAGTCCCCATCAAATTTATCCGGCAAGGATAGTCGTATTCCAGAAGCGGCCACTCGCTGCGGAGGAGGTACAGGAGCTGGCGGAGGAGATGATTGCTGGAGCTGTGGTAGTAACTGTTGTAGCATAACAGTCAGTTGAGACAGCTGTTGGCCTTGTTGCGCAATCTGTTGTGACTGCTGGGCGACCACCGTGGTGAGGTCAGCGACAACTGGCAGAGGAAGTTCAGCGGGATCCATGGCCGGATCTACTGTCACGATGCCGGCTGGCAGGTGGTGGATCCTCTGTGCCAGAGAGGGATTGGCGTGGACCGTGCTAGAGGATCGGTTCTAAGTCACTACTGGTTTTCACCAGAGCCCGCCGCAAAGCGGGATGGTCTTGCTGCGGCGGTAGTGACCAGGTCGTATCCCCTAGCAACGGCTCAACCTCTCTGGCTGCTGAAGATAGGCGCGGTACAAGGGAGTAGACAGAAGCAAGGTCGGACGTAGCAGAAGGTCGGGGCAGGCAGCAAGGATCGTAGTCAGGGGCAACGGCAGAAGGTCTGGAATCACAGGCAAGGAACACACAAGGAACGCTTTCACTGGCACTAGGGCAACAAGATCCGGCGAGGGAGTGAAGGGGAAGTGAGGTGATATAGGGAAGTGCACAGGTGTAAACACTAATTGGAACCACTGCACCAATCAGCGGTGCAGTGGCCCTTTAAATCGCAAAGACCCGGCGCGCGCGCGCCCTAGGGAGCGGGGCCGCGCGCGCCGGGACAGAACTGACGGGGAGCGAGTAAGGTACGGGAGCCGGGGTGCGCATCGCGAGCGGGCGCTACCCGCATCGCGAATCGCATCCCGGCCGGAGGTGGTAACGCAGCGCCCCGGGTCCGTGGAACCGACCGGGGCGCTGCAGTGAGGGAAGTGTAGCGAGCGCTCCGGGGAGGAGCGGGGACCCGGAGCGCTCGGCGTAACAATACAAACAAGCATGGCAGCCTCACATAACAGACTCAATGTGCAGGTGACAGCTGTTTTGTGTGCATACTTTTGGAGACACATTTTATGCTGTATGTACACCAAAAAGGAATATGCACTCCAAAATGTAAAACATAAGAAAATGATAGTGGTGCGGACAATATATATATATATATATATATATATATATATATATATATATATACATACAATACATAGTTATATATCATACCTCCAGGGAAGGAGATAAAGAGCAAAGTTTCAGGTAGATCAAACACAATGCTGCAAGTCAGTCAAATAAATATCACAAGTGAAAAATAAACTGCTAGAAGTGTAAATAAGCACATAAAAGCTACACCAAATAGACTACTCCATACCTTTCCTAACATGTTTCACCTCTTGTTATTTCTTCTAACACCTCAATGTCAAAAACAGACTGTTCACTTGTTACCTTTCTGTATGTTCTGAAGACATGTATAAAGGCAATTCCTATGGATTTGAACATATATATTGCATGTAGCACACTAAGAATAATGAACAAATATAAAACTAAAAAAATTATTCAGAAATAGTGACCATTTTTCTATGACATGCAGTATGACCTAGACTTTTAACACTCCCAGAAGAACACTGGATTACATAATCGGCAGTTAGGGAAACAAGTGTGACCTGGATACATATGGATGTCGTACATACATAAATAATTAATAAAATAATGCATCTCAACTCACAGTCCCTTTCTTTGTGTCCCATTTTATCACCCTGTCTGGTCAAGTTCCTGCATGGACATTTGTAAGACACAATTTTGCCGTGCTGTGACAATGATAAGATTTTTTATTTAGTTTCTCAGTTAAAGGGGTACTCCGGTGAAAACTTTTTATTTTTTATTTATTTTTAAATCAACTGGTGCCAGAAAGTTAAACAGATTTGTAAATTACTTCTATTAAAAATTCTTAATCTTTCAGTACTTATAGTTGCTGTATACTACAGAGTAAATTCTTTTCTTTTGGGATTTCTTAGCTATCACGACCACAGTGTTCTCTGCTGACACCTCTGTCCATTTTAGGAACTGTCCAGAGCAGCATATGTTTGCTATGGGTATTTTTTACTGCTCCGGACAGTTCCTGACATGGACAGAGGTGTCAGCAGAGAGCACTGTGGTCGTGACAGAAAATAATTTTTAATAGAAGTCATTTACAAATCTGTTAAACTTTTGGGCATCAGTTGATTAAAAAAATATATAATTCCACTGGATTACCCCTTTAACATCCTTTCCTAATGCTCTAAAGTTGAGGTCCATAACTATTTGCCATGTCATAAAATATCATCATAACATAGCAAAATTGGCTTACTGCCCATAAAGTAGTAAAGTAATAAAAATTCTAACATATCAAATTACACAATTTTTTCTCCTAAATCAGAAAGTATTGTAATGAATATTAGAAACACCTGAAAAACCGCTTAGTGGATCAGTGATTAGTTAGGCGGACATGATTTCATTTTCTATTGATTGAATGAGAAATGTGTCAAAAATGTCTACATACCATCTCCCTTGGTACATTACCTGACATGCAAACTAACATCATATGGACATCATGGAAACACCAAAGAATGCAATTTTTCCTTGTGCTCTGTCCTTTTATAAAGGATTACATTGCTGTGGCTTCTGCTTAGAGCTAATTTATGAGTGTCTGGGGTATGGATCTGTTAACTTATCAATGGCCTTTTAACTAATACATGCATCTACCCACTCTAGACTAAGTGCAAGGTAGAGATAAAGCTGCAATTTATGTTGTTTGGGCTGTGTGCTATACTATGTACATCAGGACCCTTGCCAGAGACTTAGAAGATCAGGGACACCACAAAAGGATCTCCCAGATGAAATTCAACATGTCCAACCCTTCTCTTCCCTGACATCTGCCATCAGGAAAAAGTCAGAAGTTTAGCAAACCCATTAGATGATTGGCCCGTTCCACTGAAATAAGTCAGCTCCGTGAATTAACATCTTATTTATATAGCTAGTTAAAATGGATACCCCGGCCAAATGTTTTGCTTATTCTATATGCCTGTGCTGCCACTATTAAAATAGTATACTTTAATTCACTTCTGCCACTCCCCCATTGTTGCCGATATCGGTCTCCCGTCCTCTAGCCTTGGTCTTCTTCGTGGTTTTAGGCCTCAACACGGGGCAGCTCATTTAATTGCTGACTACAGCAATGTCCTACCTGGGCCATTGAGCTGAGCGGCAATGTCATGTAACAGACCCGAGCCCGACCTTTTGGTGGGGTCTGGGTCTGTTACATCACACTGACACTCAGCCTATGACTGGCCAAGGCAGGACGATTAGCTAAGCTGCAATGTGACATGCCGAGTCTCAAAACCAGGAAAAAGACTAGACCAGAGGACAGGAGATAAAAATCGGCAGCACAGGGGAGTGGCAAAAGGTTTTAAAAAAGTTTAAGATAATTTTTTTTAAATTTTGGCAGTCTAGGTATACAGAATATATAAAACATTTGTCCGGAGTACCCTTTTAAGACTATTTTCATGTCTGCATCAGAAAATATGGTGGTGCAAGGAATATTTTTGCTATCAAAATAAAGGATACCTCGGTGGAATGCAATGAACCATTACAGGTCAGTGTTGTCCATTTGAAACTGCAGAAGTCAGTTTTGTGATGGATCTAGCAGAACTGTATGGCTTTTCTTACAAACGGAAGCTAAAATGAAGACACCTGAACAGAGCGTCAATAAGTGTTTTTTTTCTAATGTTCTTATATTAGGCCTGTGCAAAGATAATCTATAAGTGTTAGGCTAAATTAGCCGTATTTGTGGGAGGGGCAACTCACACCGCACTCACTGGCAGTAGTCAATGTCATCCTCAATTATGTCTAATGTCTTACTGGTGTGTTAGGCTTTCACGCCTGTTGTGGGAGGGGCTACTGTCCCTACTTAAAGCACTCAGGTCGTCTCCTACACTGACGTCATCACAGCATGCTCCACCCGACCCACCCTTTTTTATTTATTTTTTCATACTTACCTTTTTACAGGGTATGCCCACTTTATAGGCGTACTTTTATTCGGCGGCTAGGCTAGAGCACGATTCAAGCCGCTTATTGTATGTATAAGGTAAGTCACTCAGTCATCATGCTTGGTCAACCTCAGGTCACGATTAATGCTGCATTGTAGTATAGGGGTAGTTAGGCTAGAGGCTTTCGGATAGTTGCCCTGACCACAAATGGGTTTCCCAATAAACATTGACATAAGACAGTCTTTAGTCCGCTGCAATGTGTTAGGGAACCTCTTGTGAATTTTAACTGATTTTAAAACAGGGAATTGCTACTCCAGCAAGTCTTTCATTTTTTCAACTTTATTCCCAGAAGGTGAAGTGCTACATAAAATACTATAAAAGTAATAGTAACACGCGTCCTATCCATCAGTAAAGGATGCATGTTCAACATTTGGCAGTAATCTCACAGGACTATGTAAATCAATACCATAGCATCTGGGAGCCCTTCATTCTGCAGCCAATGTTGATTTTATGAAATGTAGCTATATAAAGCCGAAATATGTTATGTGACAATCAAAGATGTCCCCAAGTAAGTAGGACATAATATGTTTAAATCTGTATGTACAGTACATCATGTACACGAGGCTGATAAAGAAAATATGTTGCATATCAGCTTATATATACACAAGTATAAAGAAATAATTATACTAATTAAAAGCACTTGGATATTACAATACAATTCAATATATATATATATATATATATATATATATATATATATATATATATATAGGGAGATTTATCAAAACCTGTGCAGAAGAAAAGTTGCTGAGTTGCCCATAGCAACCAATCAGATCGCTTGTTTCATTTTGCAGAGGCCTTGTTAATTGGTTGCTATGGGCAACTCAGCAACTTTTCCTCTTTTCAGGTTTTTATAAATCTCCCCCATAGACTATAGGCACACATCATACAAATCTTTTAGGGAGATTGAGTAGGTGCACTTACATTATAGTTACAGATGTATGTTGCGTTATTATTGTCATTTTCCCTTTTATTTGAGGGAGACCAATAACAATGCCCCTACTGAGCTTTTATGTACATGGATATAATATCAGAACTAGATCAGTGGATTAAATTGAATAAAATATAAGAAAAATATTATAAAAGTATGTTTTTTTTTCTCTGCAGTTGGGATGGTGGAGGGGTACTTCTTCTGGATTAGGGTGCATGCACACCACCTATGTGCAATACGGCCACTGAATCAGGCAGAGGAATTTAAAAAAAAAGGCAGTTTCCATGTTCCCACCAGACCCGTACCGTGCCCTATTCATTTTAATGAGCCAGAGTCAGATAGTGACTCCAGTCGTCTCATTTTTGAACCGTATCAGTTTTATTGCCGGACTAAAAACCGTGGCAGACACACAGATTTCAGTCAGGCAACAAAACCAGATACAGTCCAAAAAAGTAGCCAACAGGAGTCACTATCTGACTCTGGCTCATTAAAATGAATAGGGTGCGGAGCGGGTCCGGCAGGGATATGGCAGTGGAAGGTTTTTAAACTCCTCTGCGTCTGTATTGCACAAATTGATGTGAATTTAGCCTTACTGTACTGTAATACTGTTGATTTGGCAAACTGTATGTAAGAAAAAAAAATATTTTAAAAATATTATATGTACGGAGATTACTAAACATACCCAAATAACTGACTTTACAAGTGGGTGCAATATGACAGTATAGTGGATGGACACGGGGGCCAAGGTGTTGTGTGTATGACCCTTAGGACAGTATACTTGTAACTAAAGGAACAACAAAATCAAAATTAGCTAGCAAGCATTTGCCCAAACTTTTTCCATTTTCCATGGCACAGACTCAAAAGTAATTTTGCAATATGACCTTGACATGAGTCTCGGAACTTTTTAAATCTTTGGTCAGTATCAGAAAAATCAATATTGAAGTGTTCCTGCAGTGAAAAATATAAACTTCAGTTGTACAAAACCTATGTGAAGTCTTTTTTCCATAAAACTCATCTCTTTGTGCTGCAGACGTCTACTTCTTCCTAAGTCACCAACAAAAAGTTGTTATTACTTTTTGCCAAGTTAGGCTCCTTTCACACTATACATTCATCCGTTTTAAAGATCCGTTATAATGTTCCATTATGAAAACCCTGAAAATTGGCCGTGAAAACAGCCGTTACAAAATCCCATACGGCCGTTACAAAATCCCATTATAGTCTATGGGATTTTTACATTATCTGTTGTAACCTGCCATAGCCCGTTATTAATAACGGACGTTATTTTTTGACTGGAGAAAGTGCGGTTTAATTAACAATTAATTAACAATATACTTTTATAGTTCGGATATTTCCGCACGTGGCGATACCGCATATGTTTTGTTTTATTTACACAGTTTTATGGGGAAATGGGGGTGATTTAAACTTTTATTAGTGAAGGGGTTAAATGATCTTTATTCACTTTTTTTCCCACTTTTTTTTTGCAGTGTTATAGCTCCCATAGGGGGCTATAACACTGCACCCACTGATCTTTTACATTAATCAATGGTTTCTCATAGGAAACTATTGATCAATGATTCTGCCGCTTGACTGCTCATGCCTGGATCGCAGGCACTGAGCAGTCATTCAGCGAACGGACAACAGGAGGCAGGTAAGGGGACCCTCCTGCTGTGCTACAGCTGTTCGGGATGCCGCAATTTTACCGCGGCGATCCTTAACAGCTCCCAGAGCTATCCGGCATTGGTTTACTGGGGTACATTCTCCAATTTATATTGTTATCCACATATTTCATCAATGTTCCTGTATACTTTGAGATATATGATCTATGTCACTTTTTGTATCTCTATGGTATATTTTGTTAAGACATCAGACCTATGTATAATTTCTATATTTATTTTTTGATTATTGTAGTTAAATTCTGAGGAAGGTCCTGGTGGGACCGAAACGTCAATCATATATGGACTGTGAATATTAAAATCCTTTTGCATCTTGCATTCTGAGTGCCAAGTTTTTCCTTATATAAAGGGTTAATAGCAAACGGTACCGCGATCAGTGCCATGCGCTATTAGCCATGAGTCTCGGCCGTTGTTAGAGGCCCAGCGTTATAGAAAGGGAAAGGACCCAGGACGTACCAGTACGTCCTTAGTCCTTAAGGGGTTAAGCAGCGGGACACGTCTGGCACTGCATGATTTGAGTCCCTGGCAGTATAGTGTGTTACTGATGGTAGCCTTTGTTACTTTGGTCCCAGTCCTCTGCAGGTCATTCACTAGGTCCCCCTGTGTGGTTCTGGGATTTTTGCTCACCGTTCTTGTGATCATTTTGACACCACGGGGTGAGATCTTGCCTGGAGCCCCAGATCGAGGGAGATTATCAGTGGTCTTGTTTGTCTTCCATTTTCTAATAATTGCACCCACAGTGGATTTTGTCACACCAAGCTGCTTGCCTATTACAGATTCAGTCTTCCCTGCCTGGTGAGGCTCTACAATTTTGTTTCTGGTGTCCTTAAACAGCTCTTTGGTCTTGGCCATAGTGGAGATTGGAGTGTGACTATTTGAGGTTGTGGACAAGTGTCTTTTATACTGATAACAAGTTTAAACAGGTGCCATTAATACAGGTAATGAGTGGAGGACAGAGGAGACTCTTAAAGAAGAAGTTACAGGTCTGTGAGAGCCAGAAATTTTGCTTGTTTGTAGGTGACCAAATAATTATTTTCCACCATAATTTGCAAATAAATTCTTTAAAAATCAGACAATGTGATTTTATGGATTTTTTTTCTCATTATGTCTCTCATAATTGAGGTATACCTATGATGAAAATTACAGGCCTCTCTCATCATTTTAAGTGGGAGAATTGCACAATTGGTGGCTGACTAAATACTTTTTTGCCCCACTGTATATCATGTGCTAAAGAACAACTAACATATCTTGTACCTTACCAATGATACAGAGGTGCGATAAAAATGGAAATGAACGTAAATGTAGTTATTCGTTCTGAAACAACTTCCTCTGAATTATCACCCAGGCAAACTGATTTCTCTCACATTTATTTCATCTCAATATAAAATAATAATAAAGTCTGTAATTACGCTTTGATAGAGTTTCCACGGAGCCTCCTTTTGGAGCAGATTGGTTGGTGCACATTTCCCACAGTAAGGAAATAAATGTGTTTTTACAATTTCCATCCGTGCGCAGCTGGTTATGGCTGACTAAGAGAGACAAAATAAGATGGAGATGCCTTCAGAATCCTGCAGCGTAGAGGCCCACTAGAACCATAGCCAGTAGTACAATAATATGTAGGGAAACAGTAGAATATTTCTCTGAAAGAGATAACAGCTCATTTACTAGTATATTAAAAGTCATTGCGCCAGTTGAAGTGATGCAATGGATGTGGAGAGCTATAAGCAGGAGACAGGTCCTAAAGTAAGTGCACACAACATGTAGGCTCAAGAAGTAGACTAAATTCAGCCCATTAAAGTCCATGCAGGTGGCAATTCAGGCTGAACAATAGGAATTCATTTTAGACAGGATGCCAACATAAAGCCCAAACGCACAAAACATAATGTAAATGGGGCCTAAGACTGCATGAACCATGGCACTCAAAATCGGATGCCATATAATCCAAAGAACTTCTAATCTTCTGCTGTGCCCTCCACCACACAGATTCACTGAAAACAATGCCTGGGGGTGGGGGGAGGGGTATCATAATTGCTGTTTTCTAACTTTATAACCCCAATGCTGGTGTTATTTTATTTTTATTAATAAATACTCTATACTGTCTTCTTCATGTAATTGGATTGCCAGTAAGCACCACAAAAATGTATGGCAAAACAAAAAAAGATACATGGCCCCATTCATTCTTTCCTTTACACGGATCAGTCGTCTTAGTCCCTTAGCAGAAAAACATGGGGGTTATTGGAAAAACTTTTTGGGGGGGTTCAGTGTTTACATAGCGCACTGTATGGCAAAACTGATGTTTTATTTTTATTCTGTTGTAATACCAAATATGTTTATTGATTACATTTTTTATTAGGGGAGGCAATTTTTTATTTTCAAAACATTTTTTTTTTTAAAGGAGTACTCCAGTGAAACATAACTTATCCTCTATAGATCGCGGGGGTCCGAGCACTGGGGCCCTCCACAATCTCCTAGACTGGGCAGTCTGCAGGAAGTGTGTACCCAGTGGAAAGCCACGGCAGACACACCCCCTCCATGTATCGCTATGGGGTACATGGAGGGCATGTGTCGGTCGCCGCGTCATGCAAGGATGGAACCCCCCCCCCCTCTTCCAGCATGCTGCCGTGGCCCCGTCCTGGAGATCGCGGGGGCCCCAGTGCTCAGATCCCCCCGATCTATAACTTATATAGGGGATTAGTTATATTGCACTACAGATGTCCTTTAATTTAGATTATTTTAGGTCCCAACAGGGGAATTTTAGAAGCTTCAGAAGCTGCACTCACTTTATAGATATAAATCCTGGTGCATGTAGTACCAGGGCACCAAGATGTACTTTTACGTCCATTGTCGCTAAATGCAAGAAAACGTTTAAGGTAAGGAATATACAACAATAGGGTATTGGATGAAAACAACAGCATCCTATTGGTCAACACTGGCTGAAGATCATATCATATTCAACCTTGGCTGTTCCGTAGACTAATGCCTAATGGTAATGTATTAAAAGTGAAGAGTTGTTCTACTTTAAAAGTTGTAAATCCACAGCACCTAGTATAGTTGTAAAGACATTTTAGACAAGGGAGCACAAAATTGTTCACAAAACAATATGTCATGTTTCCTCTATTCTTTGTTCTGGCCTCAGACGCTTTTATGAAGAAGTAGAAGATACCTTTAATTAGAGAGATGTCACATTTCCTTCACGTTAGAGTCCCAAAGATGTCATGTTTTAATAGCCTAATAAGGATCTTTTCCCATTAGATGCTAATTCTGATCTTGTATTGGCTAAAACACGAAGTGTCTGCGGTCACACAGCATCTGCAAAGCACAACATTATGTATAAGCTTTGAGCCTGCAGCTTCGAAAGCCCTTCTGTGCCAAGCACTGTGTGCGCCGGGGACTCCTGTGCCGGATAATTAGATCACAGACACAATTTTAGCAGCCACCTGTCTGCTGCTGTCACAGCCCGTACCTGTCACTGCAACTCTATGTCACCTCCTGTGGTTGTAGGGGAAGTAAACAAGATGAGGGCATTTAATGGCGGATAAAAGGACAAAGTCAGAGTGACAGAATCTGGGCTGAGGAATAAAAACCTTGCTGATAGGAAAACACTGAACCTAGCAGGAGAACTGAACTGGAATGTTTGTTGCTACTTAAGTGATACAAGCACTGGAGCCACTACAGTCATATGGCCTGACCTAGCAAATGACTCCATATGTTATACCCTTTGTAGATAGTAAAGATATGCTTATAGTGGTTAGTTTTTATATACCTTTTTCTTAAAGGGAAACTGACAGCCTGTTCAACTGCACTAAACCCAATATATTGGGTAATAGTGCGGGTGAACAGCTCTTAAAAGATAGTCACTTACATTAATAGGTGTAGAAGTTGCTGAGTTATGGCTGTTTATTTACTCCTTGCTATTGCACTGCTGTGTGCAATAGAGGTAGGGAGCCGACTCATCGAGCTCCCCTGCCTCCTCAATATTTAATTCTCCATCTGCCCCAGTGATGAATATGCAGATGTCTTCACTCTCACATCACTAGAACATGGGAGCCTGCTGAAGGGGGTAAGCACTCCGATTTTAAACAATGAGTCTGAAAATCTGTGCCTACGTCTAAATTTATGCCTTCTATTAGTGGGTTTACTTTTACATCGAAAATGTGCACCAAAATCTGGCACATTTTTGTGCATCTAAGTCACACCCCTTCCCAATAAGCCATACTCATCTTGAGCATGGTGCTTAATTGATATACCACATCGAAAACAAATCATATGAGACCATTGGTGCTTTTTGGTGCTTAAAAAAAAATTTAAATATTATTTTGAAATATTTCTCATTATACATCTCATACACAACACATATTTATTGTTGCAGTATTGGTTCAACCAGTTTACTGTAATGAAGGTGGAACCAGATGACAGACTTTCAAAGTTAAAGGGAATCAAAGGAGTTATCCAGGAGTAAAAAGCGGAGCAAATTTCTTCCAAAAGCAACACCCCCCCTGGTATTACAACTTGGCTCTATTCACTTCAATGGAACTGAGCTGTAATACTACACACAACCTGTGGTGCTGTTTTGGGGGAAAAAATTGCTCTGCTTTTCTATTCCTGGATAACCCCTTTAAGCCTGGCCACATACAACTACTTTGCCTTTAACTGAATGTCCATGATTCTTCAGTATGTGTCCAGCTACACATTGTTACACCACAATATTCAATGCCAGAAGACTTTGTAAATGGAGGTTATAAAATTACCAATATTAAAAATATTACCAACAACCTTCATAAAATATATCCTTGCTGTCCCTGAAGGAAATAGTTTCCAATGTCCGTGTCTCGTGTACACAAATGGCTGAAAAGTACCCTGGAATTATCACAACCATGCTCAGAGCTTGCAGTGACAGGGGAAGGATGCAGATACTGTATAACTAAATAGTAATTAATCCATTCCTAAATTTACATCATGTTTTTTTATTCTATACACTACATAACGTTATATAATTTTGCATTTCTGTGCTGTTTTGCACAGGCTTTATGTCATTATCACAGAAAGCTTTACTTATTTGGCTTTATCTTTGGAAATATTAACACAAAGGGAAGTTCTTAATTGTCCTGTTATGAGAAAAGTGAAAATATCTTGGAGTGCTCGGCTGGCTGAGCCAGAAAAAATACAACAGCTTACACAGTGTTTGTTTCCTGCTGTGACAAAATGCCAAAAACTAAAAGTCTGGGAAAAGGTTGGGAGTGCAACTTGACCCACTGACCCCTTACACAACATCCCCAACATTGCACTGCTGCTTGTACTCATACTGCTCAGTAGCCAATCTTTCTTGAAGTACTGTTCTGTAAACAATCCACTATATACAGTAAATTGCAAAAGGTGGGATGAAAACACAAACGTTATTAACATGAGCCATAATCAGCTTTAATTTCTAATTTGTATCATCAAATTTTTTTCCTAAATTTACTAGTTTCCTTAGCAAAGTCTGATCCTACTTCTAAAAGGGGAGGAGGGCTGTCTGAATAATATTATCTGCCTATATCTTGTTTTTTGGTTACAATTTCTCTTTGTTCCTCAGTATTTGTTCTCTGATGATCCCATATGTGTGAGGGAAACGTGTTGGGACTGACTCATTTTTTTGCTATTTGATTAATGTGGGAAAAGTGCCTATTTTTGTTTAGGGGTTTATATTTTTCCCCTCATTATGGCATTATTCTCTACATATTTGAGTTTTATCCTACATAAACTAACAGTTCCTTAGTACTCCTTCAAGTGTTTAATATACTGTTTTGTGAAAAAAATTGTGTTCACTATTGAACTGTTTTTAATAATTGTATTTTTTTATTTAGTAAAAGTTAAGTTTTAATGCAATGTGATTTTGTGTTGTTGAAAATTAACACTGTCCTTGAGCATATGATGTACCAATATGCATACGGAAAGTACTGTGAAAGAGCTGAGCTGACCTCTTTAGTTCTATATTCTCAAATATGTTTACTAAGAAATTATAATACAGTATAAGAGTGGGTCCTAAATTCAGGAATATCGTCTATTAACTAGAGTAGGGAGGCCATTTCAATGCTAACCAAAAAATGCTTTCTTTTCCCGGTGGTGACAAGGGAAACTGAACACTTGCTGTTTGGGTCCTCCTCAACTTACAGCTGAAATAAGGAAAGCCTTTGATTAACTTTGATCAACTGATTGGGAACTCTTCTAACAAAAAGGCATGGTCCAAAGTGGGAAACCATATTAAGGAGAGAATTTTTAAATTTTCTAATTTTGTATACTGTAAACAGTAGATAAGCATAAGATTCATGGCACACGTAGCACACGGCCAGTACTTGCCAGAAATTCCTGCAGTTCCTTAAATGTTTCAGAAGGCCTCTTGGAAGCCTCCCTAACCAAGCATAAGTAAAGGTCAGTACAAAATATTTTATCTTAATTTTTAAAGGCACAGAGTGAATTTAAATGTTATCTGTTTTTACATAACTGTTTTTACAATTATCACTACTGAGAATTTCTGCAAGTCTAAAATGCACAAACAGACATAAATCAATATTTGTATCCAAATAAACAATATTAACCATGATTCATGCAGTACGTCTCAGTTTGACAGTAAGACAAATCCTAATAATGTTAGCAGATAACATAAGTGGCGTTACAAGGAAAAAAGACAGCAGCTTGTAGGATTTACTAGGCACTAGAAAGCAGTTCCTTGGTCTCGCTTCATTGCAGAACTGCATAATTTTGGGTCTCCATGGCAACAGGCTGGTTAGAGGCACTGCACTGATGCCCCCATGGTGACTGCAGGGTGGCGAATGAATTAACTATAACCCCAAGGGCAAAGCCAGCTAAAAATTATGAAGACAAATCTGTAATAACATCTCCTTATGAAAAGCGTGACAGCAACACAATGTAAAAGTACTGAATGAAATCTTACATAGACATATCAATGAAAGTAAAAGAGTTAAATAAAACAGCGAGAGAAGTAATAGATAGTAGAAAACACGACAGACAAAACTTCACAAGAGACATGTCTGTATAGGTTGCCTGGTGAGATGTACACAAAGGGAAGTAGCAAATAGTACTAAACTGTGAAATCACTGTGAATGGTTCAGATCCGAGCAAGAAACACAACTATAGCTAAAACAAATGTAGAAAGTGCATCCACTGTATGTAAAATGATTTTATTTTGTATATAACAAACTGGTAATAATCCTGCTATACATTATAACTGGATCCCAGTACTGGAGCCATCCACAGCACTCTTTTCAATACAAGTAATGCCATTTCAAACATGTATTTGGACACAAGAACTACATGATCTCTCTTGTCTTCTTGGCCTACTACAGTCGATATAAAAAGTCTACACACCCCTCTAAAAATGCCATGGTTTTGTGATGTTAAAGAATGAGACATGGATAAGGTATGTAAAAACTTTTTCCCCCTTTAGGCATGGGCTTTTTACTGCCACTGCAGTTTTTGAGACAAAGTCAGAAGTGGATCCAGTAGGGAGAAGTATAAGTCTTTTCTTTATATTTCCCATGCCTTTTACATACACTTCTGGCTTTGGCTCAATTTAGCTGCAAAACAAACTGAAATCTTTGAGAGGATAAGTGCATAAGTGTGCACACTATCTAGAAGATGTGGCTGTGTTCAGAATTTACCAATCACAATTAAATTCATGTTAAATAGAAAGCATTACACACATGCCATCATTTAAAGTGACTCTGAATAATCTATATATATATATATATATATATATATATATATATATATATAACTCAATGGGGGAGATTTATCAAAACCTGTGTAGAGGAAGTGGTGCAGTTGCCCATAGCAACCAATCAGATTGCTTTTTTCATTTTTCACAGGTCTCTTTAGAAAAGAAGTAAGCTGATTGGTTGCTATGGGCAACTGCACCACTCTTCCTCTGGACAGGTTTTGATAAATCTCCCCCAATGTGTGTGTGTGTGTGTGTATATGTGTGTATATATGTGTGTATGTGTGTGTGTATGTTCCAGCATCACGTCCAAACGGCTTAATATATTAACATGAAACTTGGCACACATGTTACTTATATGTCAGCAACAAACATAGGATAAGTGATTTAACCCTTACTCACCCCCATTTGCCAGGGGTGGGGTTTATGTATGTCCCATACAAGTCAATGGAAAATATATGTTACTGCATAACTTCCAAACGGCTGGAGATATTTCGATAATACTTGGTCACATGTTATTTATATGTCCACTTAAAATATAGGATAGTTAATTTAACCCTTAACTACCCCCATTTGTGAGGGTCAGAGTTTTTGTTCAAAGTCCCATACAAATCAATGGGAAATGTTTGTTCTCACATAACTTCCGTTCGGCTGGAGATATTTCAATACTTGGTACACATATTACCGGTCAGGATAGGAGATCGGGATAGGAGGTCAGGACATGAGGACAGGATAGGAGGTCGGGATAGGAGGTCGGGATAGGAGGACATGTTAGGAGGACGGGATAGGAGGACAGGATAGGAGGACAGGATAGGAGGTTGGGATAGGTGGACTGGATAAGAGGACGGGATAGGAGGTTGAGATAGGAGGACGGGATAGGAGGTCGAGATAGGAGGTCGGGATAGGAGGTCGGGATAAAAGGACGTGTTAGGAGGACCGGGATAGGAGGACCGGGATAGGAGGATGGGATAGGAGATTGGGATAGGAGGTTGGGATAGGAGGTCGGGATAGGAGGACGGGATAGGAGGACAGGATAGGAGGACAGGATAGGAGAACAGGATAGGAGGTTGGGATAGATGGACTGGATAAGAGGACGGGATAGGAGGTCGAGATAGGAGGACGGGATAGGAGGACGGGATAGGAGGTCGAGATAGGAGGTCGAGATAGAAGGTCGAGATAGGAGGACGGGATAGGAGGTCAGGGTAGGAGGTCGGGATAGGAGGTCAGGATAGGAGGTCAGGATAGGAGGTCAGGATAGGAGGTCAGGATAGGAGGTAGAGATAGGAGGACGGGATAGGAGGTCGGGATAGGAGGTCAGGATAGGAGGTCGAGATAGGAGATCGAGATAGGAGGACGGCAAATGAGGACAGGATAGGAGGTCGGGATAGGAGTTCGGGATAGGAGGTCAGGATATGAGGACGGGATATAAGGTCGAGATATGATGATGGGATAGGAGGTCGGGATAGGAGGTCAGGATGAGGATGGGATATAGGGTTGGGATATGACAACACTCTATGAGGACAGGATATGAAGTCAAAAGCTTCCTCCTTTGTTTATTTTCCTCCTCAACAAGGATTAGGAAGGAAAAACCGGGCAACGCCGGGTACTCAGCTAGTGACAAATAAAGTTCAGCTGTTCTAGTAGGATTTTCATGACAATGGCTTAGTTGTATCTCAGAGCAAAAGCCATATACCAAAAAACTTAGCTAAGTCGAAGCTGGTGTAAATTCTTGGCAACTTTGCACTTTTTTTGCACCTTTTCACAAAAATGTGTAGTTCAAAAAACCCGTCCTTATCATGTGTATTGCCAAAATCAGTGGATTGCAACTAAAAATCAGCAGAAATGTGTAAACCAAACGGCAAAAAAAAGGCGTAAAAAAGGACACTTGTGCCAAAAATAGCGCCAAATATAGACAGAAAAAAGGGTAAACACTATGGGGGAGATTTATCAAGCTGTTCCTGTCGTTTTTTTGGCTGTAAAAGGCGCAATTTTATTTTATGATTTTGCACAATGTCTTTGTACCTTTTTGAAATAGGCGTTTTTTGGAAAAACTGGCTGTGGGTTGCAGGGCTGTGCAGTTGCCCATGCAGTGGACAGTATTTATTAACTGCACCTTTGTTAAAAAGATGCAAAATTTTTGACCAAACATAAAAATAAAAAAAAATAAAAAATATAGACCATGACCAACTTGGCTTTAAAAAAAGACAGACCACAGTGAAAAGACTTTCAAGCATGGGGAACCACTTATTTAGAAAGGAGTCTAGAATAGAGTAATCCAAATTAGCTAACAACTAAGCACCAAGCAGGGATGTGTGACAGAATATTTTTTTGCAAAAGAGCAATACATTATTATGAAGAGAAATATATTTGGACACATTAGTACATACAATTTGGACATGCCAGACAAGCTAGTATTGTCATGCTGTATTAGATTTCCCATTTGGCAACAGCTGGAGACACCACTGCTATCGTATTTTCTAACAATCCGCTAGAGAGAGTATTCGAGCATTTGGGTTGCTCCATGATCAAAATTGCCTTAAAATGTCACTCACCTAAGAAACTGGAGAGCCCAAAGTGAGAGCCCCAAGCTTTGAGACCAGGTAGCGTTGACAATGCTAGTCACAATGGCCTAGGTGCTGAAAACACTGCGGGGGAGACAGCTCGATAACAGGTAAGCTGCATTTAGTCTGAAGGTTGGTGCATGTATCTTAACAGACAAACGCGACAGGTTCTGTTGCGCTTGCCAGGTTCTTATGTTACTGATCAATTTTGCCGATTAAGCACCAGGAGCAACCAAAATGCCTAAGTAATCTCTATGGCTTTGGGGGAAAAAAACAACACCAGTAGTAGTGTATCCAGCTGTTGCCAGACTATTTAGAACTCTCTGTATGAAAATGTTGTCATTAAAAAAAGGTCCAACGGTACCCTGGTAATGTCTGGTATTCTTTGTAGCTTTTATTTTAGCTTTGTTCAAAAATAAGACAGGCAGAAACACTTTTTTTAACAATAAACACTTACAACTAGGGCATTTTCTTAGAACACATAATACAGAGGTTCCAGTTACACCTAGATGTTGGTGTCTTAGGGGCCCAATGCCCCCATATATGTTATAAAAGGGTAGTTGTTAAATGGCATGTAATGGTTGGGGGAACTTGTTACAGTTTTTTTCTACAGGACCCAGAATTTGTGAGTTACTGACCCAACTGATGGCTAGAACAACGGAAACCTATCCCACATTTTTCTGTCTTTGGGCTGTAGTAAGAATTGTGTGCTCTGCGTGCCCCATACTTGTCCGTGAGAGATATGGAAACAGTTGAGTACTCTAACTCTCCACAGGAGTTGGAATGGGGTCCACTATATAGGAATTGGTGGAGCTGATGTCAACCCATGCTCGGTATGGAAAGAAGGCCTGAAATAGTTTACTAATAAAATATGTGAATGAGAAATATAGCAGGATCTGTTAATCTAAATGCACAAGACAATAACTGGTTACTTGGGAACAGGTTTAGTGTATAAAAATCACGTCAGGTTACGAAGTCAGCCTGAGCTACTGGCCAAAACCAACGTACCCAGGATATCCCCTGTTCTAGGGCGAATTAATTTATATGTCAGCGATCAGCACTCCTGCCAGCAAGCTGTATCGATGGGCACAGGGTGAAGGAGAGATACTGAGCCATTGTTTTTCTGCAAGTCAGGTGAAATACGTTTCTCTTTTTAATTATTATTCCTTTTGGAACATGCACATAATCTATAAATGTGGTGAGATCTGAAGTGGAAAACATTTGACATGACATTTCATATTTGGAGTCCCCTAAAGGGAATCTTCTGAGGGCAGTATAAAGGGTTGAGTATAGAGAGTGTGCACCCTATGTAGTCCACAATATTCACGAGCTGTTGCTCTCCCAACTTACGTGCTTATGACTGACTGTACAGTACAATGGTGAAAACACACAGGTTGTCATCCCCATGTGGCCACAATGCAACAGCCAATCAGCACATGATGTTGTTGGAAAATGTGCCCGTGGATTGGCTGCAGCATTTCAGGTGCATATGGTTGTCAGTCTATATGTTTTAACCCCAAGGGTAAAGTTGTCCATCAGAGGCGGGAAGAATTACGGAGGTGCGGCTCATGAATATCATCCAGTCACATGGTACTTGGCTGATAAAAAAGAGACAGTACTGGAATCAGGGTCTTTATCACTACCTTATGCTGCTCTTAGATGTTACAGTGTAAACCTCGTGACAGATTCCCCTTTATTATATATTGCAGAGGGGCACAATACAAAATACATGATTCAATATGACTTGTTTTAGAGGCCCAGAAATCAGAGATTTTATCAGCATCAATAAAATGACAAACCATAAAGTTAGCTGGCATTGGCCCATGTCATTTTGGCTACCTGGCCGTTTGAATGTGTCTAGTCCTATGACATAATATATGATTATATTTAAATGTTTTAAACATTTCCATTGCTTAACCTTATACCTAGTATATTAAAGTGAAAGGATTATTTTTCACTATTATTTTACATTAATTTTTTAATCTACTCAATGCATGGGGCTAATCTGGGCCACAACCATGATTAAATTTGTGGCACCGAAAGTAGAAATCCACAGCAGAAATCTAAGGGTGTGCCACAGATTCCACTGAAGACTATGCAACGTCAGCAGATATTTTAAATGGAAAAATATGCCATGTTAACATAACCTTAGTGGCTTCTTTTGGCAGTTTGTAGTTAAAGGGGTTTCCTGATCACAGTTTACACTTTCTTCATACACCCTCTGGTTCCTGAGATAGCAGGGTTTATAAGGAATCAGTCAGATGTTTGTGAATAAACTTTTAATAATGTTAGTGTGGGATGTCCCAGTACAGGACATGGTCCTGCACTACCATTAGGCCCTGTCAGGTTGTGTCCCTCGGTGACCTGAGGGCTCTCCTGCAGTGTCTCCCCTGCTGTTATTATAGTGTTATTTAGTGTAATAGGATTATAGTCAGTATGTCAATGTATAGTCAGTATAAAGGACCTTTGGAGGACTCCAGTAAATGCCTAAAGGACCTAAGAAATGTCACATGGTATGTTCATGTTATCACATGTTACCCAGAGGGCACCAGTTTAACACATGACCCGCAGCTTGACCAAGGGGCTTTGGCTCAGTCCCCCCTCCCTCTATATAAGAGGGCAGCCATTACAATTCTCTCTCTTCCATCACTTTACTGAGACCAGCAAACACCAGAGATCTCAGTGCTAGTGACTGTCACGATGCCGGCTGGCAGGTAGTGAATCCTCTGTGCCAGAGAGGGATGGCGAGGACCGCGCTAGTGGACCGGTTCTAAGCCACTACAGGTTTTCACCAGAGCCCGCCGCAAAGCGGGATGGTCTTGCTGCGGCGGTAGTGACCAGGTCGTATCCACTAGCAACGGCTCACCTCTCTGGCTGCTGAAGATGCTGAAGATAGGCGAGGTACAAGGGAGTAGGTGTTACGCCGAGCGCTCCGGGTCCCCGCTCCTCCCCGGAGCGCTCGCTACACTTCCCTCACTGCAGCGCCCCGGTCGGTTCCACGGACCCGGGGCGCTGCGTTACCACCTCCGGCCGGGATGCGATTCGCGATGCGGGTAGCGCCCGCTCGCGATGCGCACCCCGGCTCCCGTACCTTACTCGCTCCCCGTCAGTTCTGTCCCGGCGCGCGCGGCCCCGCTCCCTAGGGCGCGCGCGCGCCGGGTCTTTGCGATTTAAAGGGCCACTGCACCGCTGATTGGTGCAGTGGTTCCAATTAGTGTTTACACCTGTGCACTTCCCTATATCACCTCACTTCCCCTTCACTCCCTCGCCGGATCTTGTTGCCCTAGTGCCAGTGAAAGCGTTCCTTGTGTGTTCCTTGCCTGTGATTCCAGACCTTCTGCCGTTGCCCCTGACTACGATCCTTGCTGCCTGCCCCGACCTTCTGCTACGTCCGACCTTGCTTCTGTCTACTCCCTTGTACCGCGCCTATCTTCAGCAGCCAGAGAGGTTGAGCCGTTGCTAGGGGATACGACCTGGTCACTACCGCCGCAGCAAGACCATCCCGCTTTGCGGCGGGCTCTGGTGAAAACCAGTAGTGACTTAGAACCGATCCTCTAGCACGGTCCACGCCAATCCCTCTCTGGCACAGAGGATCCACTACCTGCCAGCCGGCATCGTGACAGTAGATCCGGCCATGGATCCCGCTGAAGTTCCTCTGCCAGTTGTCGCTGACCTCACCACGGTGGTCGCCCAGCAGTCACAACAGATTGCGCAACAAGGCCAACAGCTGTCTCAACTGACTGTTATGCTACAACAGTTACTACCACAGCTCCAGCAATCATCTCCTCCGCCAGCTCCTGTACCTCCTCCGCAGCGAGTGGCCGCTTCTGGAATACGACTATCCTTGCCGGATAAATTTGATGGGGACTCTAAGTTTTGCCGTGGCTTTCTTTCCCAATGTTCATTACACTTGGAGATGATGTCGGACCAGTTCCCCACTGAAAGGTCTAAGGTGGCTTTCGTAGTCAGCCTGCTGTCTGGAAAAGCCCTGGCTTGGGCCACACCGCTCTGGGACCGCAATGACCCCGTCACTGCCTCTGTACACTCCTTCTTCTCGGAAATTCGAAGTGTCTTTGAGGAACCTGCCCGAGCCTCTTCTGCTGAGACTGCCCTGTTGAACCTGGTCCAGGGTAATTCTTCCGTTGGCGAGTATGCCGTACAGTTCCGTACCCTTGCTTCAGAATTATCCTGGAATAATGAGGCACTCTGCGCGACCTTTAAAAAAGGCCTATCCAGCAACATTAAAGATGTTCTGGCCGCACGAGAAATCCCTGCTAACCTACATGAACTCATCCATCTTGCCACTCGCATTGACATGCGTTTTTCCGAACGGCGTCAGGAGCTCCGCCAGGATATGGACTCTGTTCGCACGAGGCGTTTCTTCTCCCCGGCTCCTCTCTCCTCTGGTCCCCTGCAATCTGTTCCTGTGCCTCCCGCCGTGGAGGCTATGCAGGTCGACCGGTCTCGCCTGACACCCCAAGAGAGGACACGACGCCGCATGGAGAATCTCTGCCTGTACTGTGCTAGTACCGAACACTTCCTGAAGGATTGTCCTATCCGTCCTCCCCGCCTGGAAAGACGTCCGCTGACTCCGCACAAAGGTGAGACAGTCCTTGATGTCTACTCTGCTTCTCCACGTCTTACTGTGCCTGTGCGGATGTCTGCCTCTGCCTTCTCCTTCTCTGCTGTGGCCTTCTTGGACTCTGGATCTGCAGGAAATTTCATCTTAGCCTCTCTCGTCAACAGGTTCAACATCCCGGTGACCAGTCTCGCCAGACCCCTCTACATCAATTGTGTAAACAATGAAAGATTGGACTGTACTATACGTTTCCGCACGGAGCCCCTTCTAATGTGCATCGGATCTCATCACGAGAGGATTGAACTGTTGGTCCTCCCCAATTGCACTTCTGAAATCCTTCTTGGACTTCCCTGGCTTCAACTCCATTCCCCAATCCTGGATTGGTCCACTGGGGAGATCAAGAGTTGGGGGCCCTCTTGTTCCAAGGACTGCTTAAAACCGGTTCCCAGTAAACCTTGCCGTGTCCCTGTGCTTCCTCATGTAACCGGTCTCCCTAAGGCCTATATGGACTTTGCGGACGTTTTTTGCAAAAAACAAGCTGAGACTCTACCTCCTCACAGGCCTTATGATTGTCCCATTGACCTCCTCCCGGGCACTACTCCACCCCGGGGCAGAATCTATCCTCTGTCCGTCCCAGAGACTCTTGCCATGTCTGAATACGTCCAAGAAAATTTAAAAAAGGGCTTTATCCGTAAATCCTCCTCTCCTGCCGGAGCCGGATTTTTCTTTGTGTCCAAAAAAGATGGCTCTCTACGTCCTTGCATTGACTACCGCGGTCTTAATAAAATCACGGTTAAGAACCGCTACCCCCTACCCCTCATCTCTGAACTCTTTGATCGTCTCCAAGGTGCCCATATTTTTACCAAACTGGACTTAAGAGGTGCTTATAATCTCATCCGCATCAGAGAGGGGGATGAATGGAAAACGGCATTTAACACCAGAGATGGACACTTTGAGTATCTGGTCATGCCCTTTGGTCTATGCAACGCCCCTGCCGTCTTCCAAGACTTTGTTAATGAAATTTTTCGTGATCTTCTATACTCCTGTGTTGTTGTATATCTGGACGATATCCTGATTTTTTCTGCCAATCTTGAAGAACACCGCCAGCATGTCCGTATGGTTCTTCAGAGACTTCGTGATAATCAACTCTATGCCAAAATAGAGAAATGTCTGTTTGAATGCCAATCTCTTCCTTTTCTAGGATACTTGGTCTCTGGCCAGGGACTACAAATGGACCCAGATAAACTCTCTGCCGTCTTAGATTGGCCACGCCCCTCCGGACTCCGTGCCATCCAACGTTTTTTGGGGTTCGCCAATTATTACAGGCAATTTATTCCACATTTTTCTACCATTGTGGCTCCTATTGTGGCTTTAACAAAAAAAAATGCCGATCCCAAGTCTTGGCCTCCTCAAGCGGAAGACGCCTTTAAACGACTCAAGTCTGCCTTTTCTTCGGCTCCCGTGCTCTCCAGACCTGACCCATCTAAACCCTTCCTATTGGAGGTTGATGCCTCCTCAGTGGGAGCTGGAGCTGTCCTTCTACAAAAAAACTCTTCCGGGCATGCTGTTACTTGTGGTTTTTTTTCCAGGACCTTCTCTCCGGCGGAGAGGAACTACTCCATCGGGGATCGAGAGCTTCTAGCCATTAAATTAGCACTTGAGGAATGGAGGCATCTGCTGGAGGGATCAAGATTTCCAGTTATTATTTACACCGATCACAAGAACCTCTCCTACCTCCAGTCTGCCCAACGGCTGAATCCTCGTCAGGCCAGGTGGTCTCTGTTCTTTGCCCGATTTAATTTTGAAATTCACTTTCGGCCTGCTGATAAAAACATTAGGGCCGATGCTCTCTCTCGTTCCTCAGATGCCTCTGAAATTGAACTCTCTCCTCAACACATCATTCCTCCTGACTGCCTGATTTCCACTTCTCCAGCCTCCATCAGGCAAACTCCTCCAGGAAAGACCTTTGTTTCTCCACGCCAACGCCTTGGGATCCTCAAATGGGGTCACTCCTCCCATCTCGCAGGTCATGCGGGCATCAAGAAATCTGTGCAACTCATCTCTCGCTTCTATTGGTGGCCGACTCTAGAGACTGATGTGGTGGACTTTGTGCGAGCCTGCACTATCTGTGCCCGGGATAAGACTCCTCGCCAGAAGCCCGCTGGTTTTCTTCATCCTCTACCTGTCCCCGAACAACCTTGGTCTCTGATTGGTATGGATTTTATTACTGACTTACCCCCATCCCATGGCAACACTGTTATTTGGGTGGTCGTTGATCGATTCTCCAAAATGGCACATTTCATCCCTCTTCCTGGTCTTCCTTCAGCGCCTCAGTTGGCTAAACAATTTTTTGTACACATTTTTCGTCTTCACGGGTTGCCTACACAGATCGTCTCGGATAGAGGCGTCCAATTTGTGTCTAAATTCTGGAGGGCTCTCTGTAAACAACTCAAGATTAAATTAAATTTTTCTTCTGCATACCATCCTCAATCCAATGGACAAGTAGAGAGAATTAACCAGATCTTGGGTGACTATTTACGACATTTTGTTTCCTCCCGCCAGGATGACTGGGCAGATCTTCTACCTTGGGCCGAATTCTCGTATAATTTCAGAATCTCTGAATCTTCCTCCAAATCTCCGTTTTTCGTGGTGTACGGCCGTCACCCTCTTCCCCCCCTCCCTACCCCCTTGCCCTCTGGTCTGCCCGCTGTGGATGAAATTTCTCGTGATCTTTCCACCATATGGAAAGAGACCCAAAATTCTCTCTTACAGGCTTCTTCTCGCATGAAGAGATTCGCAGATAAGAAAAGAAGAGCTCCTCCCATTTTTTCCCCTGGAGACAAGGTATGGCTCTCCGCTAAATATGTCCGTTTCCGTGTCCCGAGCTATAAGTTGGGACCACGCTATCTTGGTCCTTTTAAAGTTTTGTGTCAAATTAATCCTGTCTCTTACAAACTTCTTCTTCCTCCTTCTCTTCGTATCCCTAATGCCTTTCACGTCTCTCTTCTTAAACCTCTCATCCTCAACCGTTTTTCTCCTAAATCTGTTCCTCCCACTCCTGTTTCCGGCTCCTCGGACATCTTCTCTGTCAAAGAGATTTTGGCCTCTAAAAAGGTCAGGGGAAGAACTTTTTTTTTAGTGGATTGGGAGGGTTGTGGTCCAGAAGAGAGGTCCTGGGAACCTGAGGACAATATCCTGGACAAAAGTCTGATCCTCAGGTTCTCAGGCCCCAAGAAGAGGGGGAGACCCAAGGGGGGGGGTACTGTTACGCCGAGCGCTCCGGGTCCCCGCTCCTCCCCGGAGCGCTCGCTACACTTCCCTCACTGCAGCGCCCCGGTCGGTTCCACGGACCCGGGGCGCTGCGTTACCACCTCCGGCCGGGATGCGATTCGCGATGCGGGTAGCGCCCGCTCGCGATGCGCACCCCGGCTCCCGTACCTTACTCGCTCCCCGTCAGTTCTGTCCCGGCGCGCGCGGCCCCGCTCCCTAGGGCGCGCGCGCGCCGGGTCTTTGCGATTTAAAGGGCCACTGCACCGCTGATTGGTGCAGTGGTTCCAATTAGTGTTTACACCTGTGCACTTCCCTATATCACCTCACTTCCCCTTCACTCCCTCGCCGGATCTTGTTGCCCTAGTGCCAGTGAAAGCGTTCCTTGTGTGTTCCTTGCCTGTGATTCCAGACCTTCTGCCGTTGCCCCTGACTACGATCCTTGCTGCCTGCCCCGACCTTCTGCTACGTCCGACCTTGCTTCTGTCTACTCCCTTGTACCGCGCCTATCTTCAGCAGCCAGAGAGGTTGAGCCGTTGCTAGGGGATACGACCTGGTCACTACCGCCGCAGCAAGACCATCCCGCTTTGCGGCGGGCTCTGGTGAAAACCAGTAGTGACTTAGAACCGATCCTCTAGCACGGTCCACGCCAATCCCTCTCTGGCACAGAGGATCCACTACCTGCCAGCCGGCATCGTGACAGTAGGCAGAAGCAAGGTCGGACGTAGCAGAAGGTCGAGGCAGGCAGCAAGGATCGTAGTCAGGGGCAACGGCAGGAGGTCAGGAACACGGGCTAGGAACAGACAAGGGAACGCTTTCACCAGGCACTAAGGCAACAAGATCCGGCCAGGGAGTGCAGGGGAAGTGAGGTAATATAGGGAAGTACACAGGTGATCACACTAATAGGTAATTGGGAAGATTGGGCCAGGCACCAACATTGGTGCACTGGCCCTTTAAATTGCAGAGACCCGGCGCGCGCGCGCCCTAGGGAGCGGGGCCGCGCGCGCCGGGACAGGACCGACGGAGAGCGAGTCAGGTACGGGGACCGGGGTGCGCATCGCGAGCGGGCGCCACCCGCATCGCGAATCGCATCCCGGCTGGAGGCGGGACCGCAGCGCACCCGGTCAGTGGATCTGACCGGGGCGCTGCAGCAACGAGGATGAGGCGAGCGCTCCGGGGAGGAACGGGGACCCGGAGCGCTCGGCGTAACAGTGTCCAGTACCTGGAAGGCCTCAAATCTACAGTCATTCCAGTAAGTCAAGTCTATGTCTGCTGCCACTATCTACAGTCTACTCAAGTCAATTATCTAAAGTCTATTACAAGTATAATTGGTCCCAGCAAGCTGCGAGGTCCTTCTGTGAATCTGGAATCTGGCCTAGCTGTGAAGATAATAACACCTATCTGACCTCAGTAAAGCCTCTGTTAAACCATAACCTGGTTGTGGACTCTCATTTTCACTGACTAGCTATTAGAATAGCGGAAATACCGTTTGGATGGTTCCGGTACCCAAAAACCACTCTGGTGTCATGAACATTAGGGGTTAATAACACCTTACCCCTGGGGTTAATACCATCTTGCCCCATCCACCTACACCGCTACACCCTGTGGTCCCGCCATCACTGTTGGTCACCACAAGTGATTGGTGGGATTATCAGTCAGGGGTGTGTATTAGGTATACACCCCTCAATGATCGGCCATCACCTCATAGTCACTCCTTTTTTTTAAATTAAGTCCCCGAATTGTCAGACAAACTATAAACCCTTATATCTCAGGAAGGGGAGGGTGCATCAAGAAATTATAAAAGGGTGTGTAATTAGGGAATCCTAAACTACTCAATAATAATACAATCTCATTTTTTGGGGGTTGACCACAAGTACTCATTAAGAAGATCAGAAATATAAATATTAAGGTCACACCAGAGGAGGACCTTTACTTCGAACTCCAGTCACTTATAGATACTAGTGATGAGAGGCATAGGCCATATTCGAATTCGCGATATTTTGCGAATATATGGATGAATATTCATCCTATATTCACGAAATTCGCATATTCACTATGTTCATTTTCCCTTTTTTTTCCATGCAAAAATTCACAATGAAATTCATATAGTGCACATGCGCGATTTTATCTCACCAAAAAAAGGGAGGGATCAGTGTCCATTTGACTAGAAGTGCCGATATTCGTGCATATTTGTGGATATTTGCATATTCGCAAATTTACAAAAAACAAAAAAAAAACAAATATATAATTAATATCATTAAGAATATATCACTATATTCTAAATATTTGCGAAATCGAAGATATTCGCAGTAAAAATTAGCATTTTTAATATTTGCGCTCAACACTAATAGATACAATACAGGTGCAGCACTGTAGTAACACTACCCTACAAGGCTACATTTTCATTATATCTCAGGTACACGTGCATGCTTGGAAAAGCTCCTAAAACATATACCTACATGCCAAAAGGTAGTCTTAAAGGGGTACTCCGGCGCTTAGACATCTTATCCCCTTTCCAAAGGATAGGGGATAAGATGCCTTATCACGGGGGTCCCACTGCTGGGAACCCCCGTGATCTTGCACGCCGCACCCGGTTAAAATCAGTCCCCGAAGCGTGTTCGCTCCGGGTCTGATTACTGTCAATCACGGGGCCGGAGTGTTATGACGTCATGGCTCCGCCCCCGTGTGACATCATGCCCCGTCCCCTCAATGCAAGCTTATGGGAGGGGGCGGAGCCATGACGTCATAACGCTCCGGCCCCCTGATCGACAGTAATCAGACCCGGAGCGAACACGCTCCGGGGACTGATTTTAATGGGGTGTGCCATGCAAGATCACGGGGGTCCCCAGTGGCGGGACCCCTGCGATCAGGCATCTTATCCCCTATCCTTTGGATAGGGGATAAGATGTCTAAGCGTCGGAGTACCCCTTTAATATGTGTTTTTTAGGAATATTTCAGGATCCTTTAACTTTAAGGCTTGATAAATAGGGAATGTCATTAGGAAGGGACACTCATGGTGTGATATGAGAATTAAAATCAATGAGAATTGAGATCAATGAGTTATGGAGGAGTATATGGACATCAGAGGACGTTCTCGCGGAACAACTGTCAGTATTGCTTACGTTGTCATTCTGTTAGATAATGAAAAGGATTTAAAATCACCTATAATGCATTTGTTGTCTTCTTTCTTGCAACAGAACACATCATTCCTGGTCTCACAAGAGGAATAAAGTAAACATTTTACATCTTCCCTTTATTAATATCATGCAATCCTACTTTATCCGCCATAATACTTTCCTGTACAAAAAAAAATCAGCACATCACTAGATATTTATGGAACAATGAATCGCTATGAGCTCAATATGGTACTTGTCATACTCTACAAATCCTTGACATTTACAGAGTATTACTTTTTTGCCATAAAATTGCTTGTAAATGATTGATGTTATTCTCCTTACAGATTTTGTTACAATGATAATCACCGCTGAGGATAAGATTCTCTTAAATAATATTACAGTGTCAAATAAACTTCAGCTCCGCTGCACTATGAGGATTAATGGGAAAACAAAAAGCACAGAAATCCAGATTGTTAACTGCAAACACTCAAGAGGGCAAGGAGCAATGCTGTACGGGTGCTTGTGTAGTCACTGCTCAGGAAGGTAGTATGTATTCACATCACTCACCAAAGTATTGGCTGGAGCCCAAGTAAAGCATGTGTTAGGCTCTGTTCACTCAGGTACCAAGTAAAGCATGTGTTAGGCTCTGTTCACTCAGATACCAAGTAAAGCATGTGTTAGGCTCTGTTCACTCAGGTACCAAGTAAAGCATGTGTTAGGCTCTGTTCACTCAGGTACCAAGTAAAGCATGTGTTAGGCTCTGTTCACTCAGGTACCAAGTAAAGCATGTGTTAGGCTCTGTTCACTCAGGTACCAAGTAAAGCATGTGTTAGGCTCTGTTCACTCAGGTACCAAGTAAAGCATGAGTTAGGCTCTGTTCACTCAGGTACCAAGTAAAGCATGTGTTAGGCTCTGTTCACTCAGGTACCAAGTAAAGCATGTGTTATGCTCTGTTCACTCAGGTACCAAGTAAAGCATGTGTTAGGCTCTGTTCACTCAGGTACCAAGTAAAGCATGAGTTAGGCTCTGTTCACTCAGGTACCAAGTAAAGCATGTGTTAGGCTCTGTTCACTCAGGTACCAAGTAAAGCATGAGTTAGGCTCTGTTCACTCAGGTACCAAGTAAAGCATGTGTTAGGCTCTGTTCACTCAGGTACCAAGTAAAGCATGTGTTAAGCTCTGTTCACACAAGTACCAAGTAAAGCATGTGTTAGGCTCTGTTCACACAGGTACCAAGTAAAGCATCTGTTCACACAAGTACCAAGTAAAGCATGTGTTAGGCTCTGTTCACTCAGGTACCAAGTAAAGCATGTGTTAGGCTCTGTTCACACAAGTACCAAGTAAAGCATGAGTTAGGCTCTGTTCACACAAGTACCAAGTAAAGCATGTGTTAGGCTCTGTTCACACAAGTACCAAGTAAAGCATGAGTTAGGCTCTGTTCACACAAGTACCAAGTAAAGCATGTGTTAGGCTCTGTTCACACAAGTACCAAGTAAAGCATGTGTTATGTTCTGTTCACACAGGTACCAAGTAAAGCATGTGTTAGGCTCTGTTCACACAAGTACCAAGTAAAGCATGTGTTAGGCTCTGTTCACACAGGTACCAAGTAAAGCATGTGTTAGGCTCTGTTCACACAAGTACCAAGTAAAGCATGTGTTATGCTCTGTTCACACAGGTACCAAGTAAAGCATGTGTTAGGCTCTGTTCACACAAGTACCAAGTAAAGCATGTGTTAGGCTCTGTTCACACAAGTACCAAGTAAAGCATGTGTTAGGCTCTGTTCACACAGGTACCAAGTAAAGCATGTGTTAGGCTCTGTTCACTCAGGTACCAAGTAAAGCATGTGTTAGGCTCTGTTCACACAGGTACCAAGTAAAGCATGAGTTAGGCTCTGTTCACACAAGTACCAAGTAAAGCATGTGTTATGCTCTGTTCACACAGGTACCAAGTAAAGCATGTGTTAGGCTCTGTTCACACAAGTACCAAGTAAAGCATGTGTTAGGCTCTGTTCACACAGGTACCAAGTAAAGCATGTGTTAGGCTCTGTTCACACAAGTACCAAGTAAAGCATGTGTTATGCTCTGTTCACACAGGTACCAAGTAAAGCATGTGTTAGGCTCTGTTCACACAAGTACCAAGTAAAGCATGTGTTAGGCTCTGTTCACACAAGTACCAAGTAAAGCATGAGTTAGGCTCTGTTCACACAAGTACCAAGTAAAGCATGTGTTAGGCTCTGTTCACACAAGTACCAAGTAAAGCATGAGTTAGGCTCTGTTCACTCAGGTACCAAGTAAAGCATGTGTTATGCTCTGTTCACTCAGGTACCAAGTAAAGCATGTGTTAGGCTCTGTTCACTCAGGTACCAAGTAAAGCATGTGTTAGGCTCTGTTCACACAAGTACCAAGTAAAGCATGTGTTATGCTCTGTTCACTCAGGTACCAAGTAAAGCATGTGTTAGGCTCTGTTCACTCAGGTACCAAGTAAAGCATGTGTTAGGCTCTGTTCACTCAGGTACCAAGTAAAGCATGTGTTAGGCTCTGTTCACTCAGGTACCAAGTAAAGCATGTGTTAGGCTCTGTTCACTCAGGTACCAAGTAAAGCATGTGTTAGGCTCTGTTCACTCAGGTACCAAGTAAAGCATGTGTTAGGCTCTGTTCACTCAGGTACCAAGTAAAGCATGTGTTAGGCTCTGTTCACTCAGGTACCAAGTAAAGCATGTGTTATGCTCTGTTCACACAAGTACCAAGTAAAGCATGTGTTAGGCTCTGTTCACTCAGGTACCAAGTAAAGCATGTGTTAGGCTCTGTTCACTCAGGTACCAAGTAAAGCATGTATTAGGCTCTGTTCACTCAGGTACCAAGTAAAGCATGTGTTAGGCTCTGTTCACTCAGGTACCAAGTAAAGCATGTGTTAGGCTCTGTTCACTCAGGTACCAAGTAAAGCATGTGTTAGGCTCTGTTCACTCAGGTACCAAGTAAAGCATGTGTTAGGCTCTGTTCACTCAGGTACCAAGTAAAGCATGAGTTAGGCTCTGTTCACTCAGGTACCAAGTAAAGCATGTGTTAGGCTCTGTTCACTCAGGTACCAAGTAAAGCATGTGTTAGGCTCTGTTCACTCAGGTACCAAGTAAAGCATGTGTTATGCTCTGTTCACACAAGTACCAAGTAAAGCATGTGTTAGGCTCTGTTCACTCAGGTACCAAGTAAAGCATGTGTTAGGCTCTGTTCACTCAGGTACCAAGTAAAGCATGTATTAGGCTCTGTTCACTCAGGTACCAAGTAAAGCATGTGTTAGGCTCTGTTCACTCAGGTACCAAGTAAAGCATGTGTTAGGCTCTGTTCACTCAGGTACCAAGTAAAGCATGTGTTAGGCTCTGTTCACTCAGGTACCAAGTAAAGCATGTGTTAGGCTCTGTTCACTCAGGTACCAAGTAAAGCATGAGTTAGGCTCTGTTCACTCAGGTACCAAGTAAAGCATGTGTTAGGCTCTGTTCACTCAGGTACCAAGTAAAGCATGTGTTAGGCTTTGTTCACACAAGTACCAAGTAAAGCATGAGTTAGGCTCTGTTCACTCAGGTACCAAGTAAAGCATGTGTTAGGCTCTGTTCACTCAGGTACCAAGTAAAGCATGAGTTAGGCTCTGTTCACTCAGGTACCAAGTAAAGCATGTGTTAGGCTCTGTTCACTCAGGTACCAAGTAAAGCATGTGTTAGGCTTTGTTCACACAAGTACCAAGTAAAGCATGAGTTAGGCTCTGTTCACTCAGGTACCAAGTAAAGCATGTGTTAGGCTCTGTTCACTCAGGTACCAAGTAAAGCATGTGTTAGGCTTTGTTCACACAAGTACCAAGTAAAGCATGAGTTAGGCTCTGTTCACTCAGGTACCAAGTAAAGCATGAGTTAGGCTCTGTTCACACTAGTATCATGGCTTAGAAGTCTATCAAATCAGTTTCTAACAGACAGAAAGCTCAACAGATCCTAATAACATTTTTCTATTCTGTCCACTAACATTAGAAGAAACCTGATTAAATGGAGGATAACTATTTCTAACTGATGACAACTACTTAAAGGAGTACTCTGGTGCAAAAAAAAAAAATCTAATTAACTGGTACCAGAAAGTTTAACAGATAATTACTTCTATTTAGAAATCTTAATCCTTCCTGTACTTATCGGAATTTGTGTAGTTCCTTCAAGTCTGACCACAGAACTCTCTGCTGAAACCTCTGTCCATGTCAGGAATTGTTCAGAGCAGGAGCAAATCCTCATAAGAAACCTCTCCTTTTCTAGACAGTTCCTGACACAGACAAAGGTGTCAGAAGAGAGCACTAAGGTAAGACTGGAAAGAACTCTACAACTTCCTCTGGAGCATACAGCAGCTCTGGAGCATACAGTAATGACGGGGTTAAGATTTTTAAATAGATGTTATTTACAAATATGTATAACTTTCTGGCACCATTTGATTTGAAAACAGTTTAACTGGTTAACGACCATAGACGTGTATACTCTTCCAATGGTCGTTAACGGGGTATGATGCAGGCTCCCGACTTGAGCCCGCGTCATACCGGCCGGCCCTCAGCTGATTCTTATAGCTGAGGGCCGGCATTAATAGTCGACATGCTGCGATCGCCGTGGCCGGCTATTAACCCTTTAGATAGCCTCTGTCAAAGTTAACAGCAGCGTCTGAAGAACCCTGTGAACACTCCCTGGTGGTCCAGTGGGGTGGTTGGCCGGAGGGCTTACCTCTGCTGCTGCAGCTGTCCCATTTCTCGCATTGATAAAGCCTGGCAGTACCAGGCTTTATCAATGGAGTGCATATCACACAGATCAATGTGATTCTATGGAAACAAATTGATCTGTATGAGGAATCAAATAAAGTTTAATAAAAGTAAAAAAAACAACACATTAACCCTTTCCTTAATAAAAGTTTAAAACACCTCCCTTTTCCAAAATTCCATATAAAAAATAAACATATGTGGTATCGCCATGTGCGTAACTGTCTGAACTATAAAAATATATCATAAATTAAACCGCTCGGTCAATGACTTACGTGCAAAAAAATTCCAGAGACCAAAATAGGGTATTTTTGGTCATTTTTTACACCATAATAAAATGAATAAAAACAAATCAAAAAGTCAGATCAAAACAAAAATAGTACTGATTAAAAATTCAGATCATGGCGCAAAATATGAGCCCTCATACCACCAGAAAAATTAAAAAGATATAGGGGTCAGAAGATGACAATTTTGAATGTATACATTTTTGCACATGTAGTTATGATTTTTTCCAAAATTACGACAAAATCTAACCTATATAAGTAGGATATCATTTTAACCATATGGACCTACAGAATAAAGAGAAGGTGCCATTTTTACCAAAACATTTACTGCGTAGAAACGGAAGCCCCCAAAAGTTACAAAATTGTGTTTTTACTTCAATTTTGTCGCACACTGATTTTTTTTCCCGTTTCGCCATAGATTCTTGGGTAAAATGACTGATGTCGTTACAAAGTAGTATTGGTGGCGCAAAAAATAACCCATCATATGTATTTTATGGTGCAAAATTGAAAGGGTTATGATTTTTTAATTGTAAGGAGGAAAAAACTAAAGTGCAAAAACAGAAGAACGCTTGGTCCTTAAGGGGTTAAAACAGTTAACAAAATTTGCCTACTGGTTTAACCCTTAACTCAACCCTGAACATTCTGCTGTTTCAGTGTGTCCCCACCAGAAGTGCTGCAATGATATCCCGCACACTGTGCACACAACACTGTATCCAACCACTAGCCTCTTTGGTCGTATGTATTGCACGTGATCTCTAAGGCCAGTGATTGGCTGCAGTGTCATGTACACAATGTACAAGATGTCAAAGCAGCACTTCTGCTATTCCAACACCTCCCCTCCAGAAGTGCAGTGATCATGTCCTGTACATTGTGAACATGACACTACAGCCAACCTCTGGCCTCTATAGTTGTATATATTGCACATGCCTCTAAGCCCAGTGATTGGCTGTAGACTCTCGTGCACAATGTACAGGACATGATCACAGCACTTCTGGAGGGGTCGCGTTGGAATAGCAGAAGTGCTGCTTTGACATCTTGTAGATTGTGTACATGACACAGCAGCCAATCACTGGCCATAGAAGTCACGTGCAATATATACAATTAATGAGGCCAGTGGTTGCAGTGTCATGTGCACAATGTACAGGAGGTTTTTTTATTTTATGCCAGGCCCCGCCTGTAGATAATTTTAGTTAACTGTTAAAATATCCTCAACTGGATACATTTTATTATGGTTAAAAAAAAATAAAAAAAAAAGATCAAACAAGCATAGAGAAAATCGCAGCTTGATCTTTACTTTTAGAGGGTTTGAATCATAGGCAACCCATGTCCCTAATAAATATTTATTACTGATCCATGTGTTGCTGTCATGGTTGTGCTGTGTGATTACATAACCTACAGGGCCAATGGACATTAGCTGCTGGACCACTGCATATGATGGTGATGCTGACACCATAACCTCGAAATAGTTGATACGCAGAATAGGATTTCATTGGTCTCAGCTTGCAGGAAGAAGAGATGTCCAGCATTGGGGCCATTGTAATAGAGCCCTAAATTCAAGCGATGGTGAACAGTTGTGGCACCACAATGTTGAAAGGTGGGGTAGGGGCATGTCTGCAAGAGACAGTGTTTGAGGCCAAGTTAATGTGTGTTCATGGTAAAGTGCATGAACTGCCAAATAGACTTGCACTCAAAGTGAGCCGGGGGAAAACCTACAAGCCAGTGGGATGAGAGACAACTGTGGGTGAAGGAGAGTCTGAGGGGAGTTGTGAGCAGTTGAGGTGCGGATGCTGTTAGCAAAGGAAGGCCTCAGAAATCTTATTGGGAATAAGTCAGATTCTAATAAGGAGTCTGTAAGGAGACACTGTTGTGTGAGAACCAAAGATAAGATACTCTGAGTCAAGAAACAGTTTGGTCAGGTAAAGTGTGTAGCAAAGAGTGGCTGCCCAGAGGGAAGTCTGTAGAGATCTACCCACACATTGTAAGTGGGCCAGAGCTCGAGCTGAACATAGACAAATCTGCAAGTAGATGATCTATAGGCCAAATATTTCCCAATGTGTATCCCATTCATGCACGCTGAGAAGGTGCACCACATGTTACCAAGTAATCTTCTGTGATCAATTTTGAATTGAGAAATTAAATCGTTGGTCCAAGTACAATTTAGGCAGCATTACTGTTCTAGATTGTGAATATATAAGCCGTTTTCTTAAAGAGATGGTGCCCCTATTCATAATACATAATATAAGACTATTTGAACTACCTGGTGGCTACTCTGACAGCCTAAACTGTTGTGTGCTACCACGTTTGTGCATATGCGGCTGTGGGCAGTCAGGAGATAACTACCTAAGGGTGAAAGCCTATGATCTGGTACCTGCATGCAGCTAAAATGTGTTAGCAAATCACCACACACCAACAAATTGTTTGTTTCCACCCTAAAGAGTAGCATCCTAGCAGTCACAAGGACCCATAAAAGCACCATAGAAAGGTAAACAAAAAGCTGTAGCAGCCTCAAAAGAAAGGAGGTCTAGGTGGGGTAGGCTGTGGCAGAATCCAATTGTCATTTTGGGCACAACTTGACTCTCTGGTACTTATCACAGTCTTCCGCTCTTGTATGAAAATACTATATCCAAAATTGGAAGTCTGTCCAAAATAAAATGTTATTATCCAAGTTATCTCATTGCCAGGAACACTAAAACACATGTACTCACCTGCTGCTGATCCCTTGACGGTTCAATTGTGCAGGTCTCACTACTGAGAGCTTTTTTATTTACTCCTGGCATATAGGATGTGGTCGCTCAATAGATCAATGGTTTTGGTGGGTCGCTTCCTTGGCCATTGATAGGCTGACACAGAAATTATATTCATAGGATATGCCATAAATGAAAATCTATCTCAAGAAGAGGGCCCCTTGGTTCTATCTTCGGCTGGAAGTGGTTGGCATGGCAAAAAAAAGCTTAACAGGTTCTTTTACACAGTTTATGTAATTCCCATAAAGGTTATTGGGAGTTGTGTAAACAGCACAGATAAACACGCTGTTTCTGCAATTTCTGCATTCTGAAGTTTAAATGGCTCCAAATACCATGACCATACTTCCTTTACTGTAAAAGATTCATTTCTCGGTCACAAAGTTCTTACAGTTATCGCATGTTTGTAAATAATCAGATTAAAATACTCTTGTGTAACTAATACACAGCAATGTCACTTATCAGAAACCAGCAAGCAGAAGCGGACAGAGCATGTGGAGTCACTGAGCATAATTGTAATGATTGACCCTGCTAAGAGGATGCACAGTGTTATCTTAACAAAGGTCCTGAGCATGCTTAATACTTGGAATAGTCTATAATACAGCTGGAGATTGCGTGTATGTCATCGCCTGGGGGCTCATGCTCAATGAATAAGCATCAAAGCTGAAACACAGTCACTGGAAAAAATGTATCAAGTGTTACAAACCAAGACACTGCTTAAGAAAACAGATGGGAATCCTGCCATTTGTACTTGGTGTAGCTTGCTAACTAGCCATCCAAGTGCAAATTCATATTACATTCATCCAACGCAGGCCGCTTGCCACATCATGTTTTCGCTGCTAAGAATATCAATTCATTTTTTCTCAAATTTTTACATAAAAATTCAACAGTATTTAAAGTATTGAAAATGTTTGTGAGGCAAAGGTGCCTCCGAGTGTACCCTATATAAAAATTAAGATGTATAGAGTAAAACAAAATAGATGTTTCATTGCTAAGGATGTTTTCTTTGGTTAAGGACTAGTTAAAGGGGTACTCCGGCGCTAAGACATCTTATACCCTATCCAAAGGATAGGGTATATGATGCCTGATCGCGGGGGTGCCCCCGCTGGGGACCCCCATGATCTTGCACGCAGCACCCCGCTAAAATCAGTCCCCGGAGCATGTTCGCTCCGGGTCTGATTACTGTCACGGGGCCGGAGCATTGTGACGTCACGGCTCCGCCCCGTGTGATGTCACGCCCCGCCCCCTCAATGCAAGCCTATGGGAGGGGGCGTGACAGCTGTCTGTCTGTATGAAACCAGGTCCGCATATAGAAGTCAATTGTCATTGCCATTGGATACCATATGTGGCAATGTTAGAATGTTCCCTATGGGAAGATCACCCATCCTCAGGTGAGGACATTTGCTGGCCATATGTTTAAATGTGCATCAATTGCTCCTCAGCAAGGTTTTGTGGACCCTGTCCTACAATTTGGCATTGCTGCTTTTCTAGCTGTCTCTTAGACCTAGCTATAATTCCAACCTCAGCCTGGTCTGCTCTGCTAATCTGCACTAAACATACATGTTCATTTCTTTAAAAGGGGTACTCCGCTGCTCAGCGTTTGGAACAAACTGTTCCGAATGCTTGAGCAGGTGCCGGGAGCTTGTGGCGTCATAACTCCGACCCCTCATGATGTCACGCCCCACCCCCTCAATGCAAGTCTATGGTTTTCTTAGTACTTATTCAATGCATTGAGGTGCCAATAGGCCATGTGTTCAATGGTGCACCACTGCAGGGAATGGCGCAACCACAGGTGTTGCTGTGTGAGTGGTGAGATCAGATGTTATTAACCCCGGGGGTCGGATGGTATTAACCCCTATGTTTTTGTGACGCCAGTGTGGTTTTCGGGTTCCAGAACACCACACACCCGGATTCTTTGCTATCCCACAGGCTAGTTGTGAATAAAGAGTCCACAACCAGTTATGGGAATTCCCAGAGAGGTGACCAGTACCCAGAGGACCTCGCAGCTTGCTGGACCAATACTTGTAATACACTTGATTTTGACTTGTAATTTAGACTTGACTTTTATTAGACTGGACTTGACTATGTGTAGGACTTGACTAGTTGTAGTGACAGTAGACGTAGACTGGTATACATACCGGAGAGTTGAAGCTTTGTGGTACTTCAGATGCTGAACACTTGTCCTGAGATCTCTGGTAGCTGCTTCAGCAAAGACTTAGATGTTACTCTCAGAAGAGTCTGAGGAAAGAGAGCTAATTAAAGATGGCCACCCCTTTATATAGTGGGGGGGGGGGGGGGCTGGACTAAAGCCCATTGGTCAAGCTGTGGGTCATAGGTTAAAGCTGGTGCTCTCTGGGAGTACATGTTACAACAAATCATATAACTGAATAACATAACATGTGACAGGATTACTCACACAGGTCCTTGAGTCCTCCAGAGGTCCTGTATACTATCTAGACATAAGAATCCTATCTATGGTCTCAAAGATACACATACCACATTTAATAAATTAACAAGAGAACAAGGGGGGTCCCTGCAGGGGAGCCCCCAGGTCACTGAGACAGGGCCTACAGGAACGTGTACCTGTACTGGGACATCACAGTTCCTTATTTCTTCTGCTATTATTACTACCATTGTTTGAAAGTTATAAAGCCCGAGAAGCGGCTGTCCCCCCAAAGTTCTAAGCGAGACCGTGTTCGCCAGGCTTGGCTTGACTACTATTGTTCTTGTGTCCCTGAATTACTTTAGCAGTACGGTGATAATGTAGGCCATTTGCACTGATACATACATTTTAGTTAGGTGAAGCTACACTATGTAGGCAATCCATCGGAATCTATGTAACAATGTAACTACAGGTATAAATAGACCGTGCTGTGACTAAAGCTTATTGCAAAGTGAGCATTTTACATATGATTTAAGCTTCCATTTAATGACAATAGAACTTACAAAAGAGCTTCATAAGTTACTTTTAAAAGACATTATTATCCCGCAGAGACACTAGGAAAATCATTTAATAAAAAAAAATAAAAAAAATACTATTCAGAGAAAGGTAAGACTTCAGAGCATGGTGAAGACTACACGTCGCTACTTCTAGCATTTGGTAGAAAAAATATATTGATATCAGAACAAGAAATGACAAAAAAAGATGAGAAACAGTTGTCAAAAGGTATTTCAACAAAACCAGGGCAAAGGATTGTAGGTATTGTGTCTATGTGTATTGAATCCTGCTGAATTCCTGATGCCGAAATAGAGACAGGGCAATGGCCAGCACAGAGGCTCCAACCTTAAAGGGGTACTCCAGTGGAAAACAATATTTTTCAAAATCAACTGGTGCCAGAAAGTTAAACAGATTTGTAAATTACTGGTGCCAGAAAGTTAAACAGATTTGTAAATTACTTCTATTTAAAAATCTTAATCCTTCCTGTACTTACCAACTGCTGTATACTACAGAGGAAGTTCCTTTCTTTTTTAATGTATTTTCTGTCTGACTACAGTGCTCTCTGCTGACACCTCTGTCCATGTCTGGTACTGTCGAGAGTAGGAATAAATCCACATACCAAACCTCTCCTGCTCCGGACATTTCCTGACATGGACAGAGGTGTCAGCAGAAAAGTGAACACAGCCTTATGAGGCCAAACAGCAGGGGTTAAATAAATCTGTCATCAGTGTCACCTGAACTAACCTGCCCATACTGACAGGTAGTGCAGGTGATACTGATGACAACGGTACTTACCTTGTCCTGTTCTGTGCAGGGTATCTCCAGTAATCTTCTCTGTTAACTTCAGCTCCGGCCTGGCTTGGGGCACGGGTGGAGCTTAGTGATGCCACCGCTGCTGTTCTCCAGCAGTGGGAGCCAGCAGAGAACAGCAGCGGCTTGGGGCATGGGCGGAGCTTAGTGACATCACCTCTGCTGGGTCCCACTGCTAGAGAACAGTAGCAGTGGCATTACTAAGCTTCGCCCGTGCCCCAAGCCAGACCAGAGCTGAAGTTAACGGAGGAGATTACCGGAAATCCGCTGCACGGAACTGGACATCAGTGCCACCTGCACTACCTGTCGGTACAGACAGGTTAGTGCAGGTGACACTGGTGACAGATTTCCTTTAAGCTTAGTAGTAGACACACTGGGGGGTATATATAAAACTTTGTACTCCATTATTTTGGCTGTAGTTTGCCTGTATTTTTGGTGCAGTTGTTTAGAGAGACAACGTTTTGCGACAAACCAAATAGAACATTTTTTTCAAAGTGATGTTGGAAGTTATGATTTCAGTTGAAATCATGCAGTGGTCAGGAATTTATGATTTGTGACTTTTCAGTTTGTCGCATATTTTGGCGCAACTGCGCTTATTGTGGTGCAATTCTACACCAGACTTCAGTTGGCTTAGAAACTGACTGTGGATGGCATTATTAAAATGTCGCACATTTGTCGCACAGGTTAAAAAGTCGCACATAAAGTCGCAGAGTAATCACCATATAAAGTGGGGTATTGAAGTAAGAAATGTGATCAGCACCAGATGTATTACATGCCTTGAACCATGTAATTTGGTGCAGGTACACAGCTTCCACCGTGTGAATTAATGGAGTAAAAAGGTGTTCTCTACCTCCAATTTTCATGAATACCCCCACTGTTTTAACCTTTATGGCATTGGTCTCATACCTTTGGTTAACCTGCTGTTACACAATTCTAACTAAATATGCACTGAGCCTGAGGGTACGTTCAAAATTACGGTGGACACTCTGCATACAGCAGGTGCTGGCAGAACATGCTGGTGCTAGGACCGCTCAGAAATGAAATGTGCAACCTCCATAGACAGCAATACATTTCCAAATGGATTCCGCAGAAAGAATTGGCATGTCAATCGAAATTTCTGCGGCAGAAGTTTCTGCTACAGAAATTTCGCTGTGTGCACAGGGCAGCAGAATCTCATTGAAAACAATGGGACTCTGCTGCTTGGGAATTTTTGAGCAGAATTTTTCGACTGGATTCCGCTCGTAAATTCCGCTGTGTGAACAATGCCTTAGGGTAGGTTCACATGGTGGAATGTGAATGTGGAATTCCGCCAGAATATTCTGCTAGAACATTCAACTGCAGCTGAGTCCATAGATTTAAATGGGTTTCTGCTAGACGGTGCACAAGGCTGAAATTCTGAATCCGGTGGCCGCAAAAAGAATATACTTGTTATGAATTGCGCATAGAAATGCATTGCCGTCTATGAAACAACGCATTTACAAATGGCCCTAGCACCTGGATTATTTAAATCTGCAATCTTCCCATATGTTCATATATAGCTTGTATCTGTCATCTGGCCTAATTGATTCCCTTTAATTCTACTTATCAATGATCCGGAGGGCTGTCTAGGCTTGCGCTTTCATGTTTCTTATTTCTATGAACCTGTTTACACTGCCAGAGCAGCTATAACTGGTAATTATTACATTATTCAGGATACAATCTGTTAGAAAGCTTCACCCAGACAATGAAGAATTAAGGCAATCTTGCCTAGAGAAAACATTTATGAACTGCCATACTCAGCAAAGCCAAGATAGCAGGCTTTCAGCATCATACTAGATTATGTAAATTGTAGTGTGTACAGAGGAGAAAGACAAAAACATTCTGATTGCTTGGATGAGTTATAGAGGCTTCCCATGGGAGGACGCCATAATGGTGAAAGGATCTCTGTTTAGATGCATTGAACTTCTCGAAAAATAAGACATAAAATTAAACTCCAGAATAGGATAAAATTGATACAATAAACTGATGAGAACTTGATTTTGCTCTATGTGCTACCTTTACATTATAAAAAAACTCATTGCAACGTATACTTTTTTTGCAGTAAACAATAACATGGTCAGCTCCGTTTTTCAATAGAGCAAACTAAGCATAAAGAAACGTAAACAGTGAAATGTAAACACAAAATACAGTGTGAGCCCAGCTTAGGCCCCATTCACATCACGATTTCAGCCTACGGTTGCCGGATCCGGCTAGGGGAGGGGAAAATCGGGAGCTCTCGTACTCCAGCCGGACCAGCGCTGAAATCCATTTACTTTAATGAGCCGCCTGGAGTCAAACAGTGACTCCGGTTGGCTCATTTCTGTCCCGTATCCGGCTTTGTGACCGGACTTCAAACCGTAGTATACATAGTTTGGCTGGGGTATGGGAGCGCCCGGTTTCGGCTAGGTTATCCCTTGGGTTTTTTTCTGGCAGTTTTTGGAAAACTGCCACTGCAGTTTTTGAGCCAAAGTCAGAAGTGGATCCATAAGGGAGGAGAAGTGTAAGTCCTTCCTTTATATTTCCCATTCCATTTGAATACATTTCTGGCTTTGGCTCAAAAACTGCAGTGGCAGTATTCCAAAAACTGCCAGAAAAAAAAAAAAAGTGGAATCCTAGCCTTTCCCCTCCCCAGCCGGATCTGGCAACCGTAGGCTGCAATCGTGGTGTGAATGTAGCCTTTGTATGCAGGATTCTGAATGGACTACAGACCATGATAACCTTCATTCTGCTGATGGATCTTCATTGCAAGAACCTCAAGCTGTTTAAACTTTTCTATGAAATCTATTAAAACTGAAAGGATCCTGAACTTTTTAAAGTAAGCTGCCTATATAAAATAGTCTCATTAGTATATGAGTGATCAATATCAATAATGTGAATGGTTTTAATGATCCACACTGAAGGTCACAGCACTGGTAGTTAAAACAGCCACTTTACTTCTTCATTAAAATTAGCATAACAAAAGTGCGGTACAAACAGGTAATTCAATGGTAAAATCTGTGGACGGTGGGAGAGAACCGCATTCACAAGCACAGGGGGAGGTGAGCAATATACATACCTTTTCTACCTATGCCAATAAAGCAATAAATTCCCACACTATATATTGGGTTATAGTACGGGTGATATATACGGGTGATCAGCTTTAAAAAAAAGTTGTCACATATCAATCTGTCCAGTATTTGTAGAGTTACGTCCGTTTATTCTCCTATTCCCATTGCGCAGCTCTGCCCAATGGAGGTTGGGAGCTGGCTTGCCTAGCTCCCCTGCCTCCTCCATATTCCCTTTCTGCCCCCCCTCGTAATGAATTTGCTAATGTCTGCCTTGAGGGTGAGCACTATGCTTTCTTAGGTGCTTCCAACTCTCTATACCCGGAAGGCAGCTCAGAGATCAGAGAACTAACCCTGGCAGACCATAACATATTCATTACTGGGATGGGCCTGACAGGGAATATGGATGAGGCAGGGGAGCTCAGCCAGCTAGGTAATGGGAATAAAAGAATAAACGGATGTAACTCTACAAATACTGGACAGATGGAATTAAAGATGTTCACCCGTACTATAACCCAATAGCTTGGGTTTAATGTGGGTGAACAGCTTGTCAGTTTCTCTATAATGAACTAAACATTGGTGGGTATTGAAGTGCTAGGGTATGCTCCCATGCAGCAGATTTGTTGCAGACATTTTTACAACTGAAAACCTGGCTGAAAGTCTGTTTGCAGCAGGCTCTGCCAGCAGGGCTGATGCAAGGATTTTTGCCACCCTAGGCAAAAGCAAATTTTGCCGACACCTACTACTACTTACCTTACTACTGTAACTACTGTGGTGACACACTGTAAAAAACCTCCTCCTCATGCTGCTGGCTGAGTGAGTGGTTCGGATGCTGGTTATCTTACTTTCTTGTGGCAGGCAGACAGGTGTGTCCCCCGTATCCGGCTTTGTGACCGGACTTCAAACCGTAGTATACGTAGTTTGGCTGGGGTATGGGAGCGCCCGGTTTTGGCTAGGTGTGTCCCCCGTATCCAGCTTTGTGTCCGGACTTCAAACCGTAGTATACGTAGTTTGGCTGGGGTATGGGAGCGCCCGGTTTTGGCTAGGTTTCCACTTGGTTTTTTTTCTGGCAGTTTTTGGAATACTGCCACTGCAGTTTTCTAGGCTAGGTTTCCACTTGGTGTGTCCCCCCCATCGAGAGGGCGCCCTAGGTGGCTGCCTATTTTGCCTACTTTGCTAACTTACCTCTTCCACGTCCCATTGCCTCGTGCATCTGAATGTAGCAGTGCGACTCCAGCTTCCCGTTCCCTCCTTCTCCATTTGATTGTATTTTGCCTATAGGCAGAGCTGGCCCTGACCGCTAGACACTCTGGCAGTAGGACAGCACAGACATTGCTGTCTCTATAGATGGCAATGTAATCCTGGCAGAATTCCACCTAAAGAATTAACATGTGCGGTGATTTCTCAGTCTGAACAGAGCAGCAGAATCCCATTGAAAACCCCTATAGCAGTTGTTTATATCCTCAAGACCAAACTAAAGTATTAGACAAATGAAATCCAACTACCTGATTCCTCCCTCCTCTAATACCTGCCATTGAGAGGAAGTCTGGGGACCGCCAAACATATCAGATGGTCTGCTGGTCCCACTGAAATCAAAAGGTTCTGCTGACATTTTTCTATGTGTATTGTTATATATATTGTCCTTTTTATGCAATACATAATAACAATAACAAATCCACCAACAGTAAATTGTAGGCAATATTCGGACAGCAATAGAAAATATTTTTTCTACATGGCAGATAGTTAAAACATAAGTGAAAAATAAACAAAAACATCATGATAGTAAATGGCACTCTTCTGAACCCTTAGATTTGCCAACTAGCCCATGTTCATTTAAGGTGGCCGTAACTTGAATGTATGGAAAATTTGATAAATAAATAGAGAGATACTGTTAAAGTTTGCTAACACATACCGTACGTAACAGTGTATAAAACTCAGTCCCCAATGAACCGACGCGCGCAAAATGTGCCCGACATAATCGTTTTACCAGTGAATCTTCCCTGAAATTATTTAATGGTTTTTCTGTTGCCAGCCGTAAAAAAAAAAAAACATATTATTTTCACAAAGGAGAAAGCTATTACATATACTTAAATACATGAGGCGAGAAAGCGTTGATTAAAATGCAGGATCACCATGACAACTGCAATACACAGCTTGAGTGACGGCTGCTGATCGGAGATGGAAGGTGTCAGTCGAGGTCAGAATTGTGGCTTACTGGTTGCCGTTCTGCGCGTGTTCCAAGTCCATTTGTTGCACCTTTACTAGACAGCTTGCAAATTTGGGCAAGAAACCTCTGTTTAAAGTTAGCATTTGGACGGCGTTCAGCTGGGCTTAAGAGGCTTTATTACTGTTCTTGTTATTTTCTCTTTCATTACTGAATGTGATCTGAGTAGCGATTTGTCGGCCATTATCACATTATAATCCGCCGCTAACAAAAAAAAAGAACGGAACAAAACAAAGGAACAACATGTTGCATTTGGCTGCATATACTCTCTAGACAGTAGCAGGCATTGGCATAAAATGAATGGGAATCATGTTACACTGCCTGCTAAATTCATTCTCATTAATAACTACTACGTTTTTGCTTAGATCAGTGTTTCCCAACCTGTGTGCCTCCAGCTGTTGCAAAACTACAACTCCCAGCATGCTGGGAGTTGTAGTTTTGCAACAGCTGGAGGCACACAGGTTGGGAAACACAGCATTAGATACTTTATCTTGCTTTGGAGAATGTAGTGCAGTTAAAGGGGTATTCCGGCCATATAAATCTTATCCCCTGGGGATAAAATGTCTGATCACTGATATTTAAAAATCTTAATATTTCCAGTACTTATTAGCTGCTGTATAATACAGAGGAAGTTGTGTAGTTCTTTCCAGTCTGACCACAGTGCTCTCTACTGACACCTCTGTCTGTATCAGGAATTGTCAGAAACAGTAGAGGTTTGCTATGGGGATTTGCTCATGTTCTGGACAGTTCCTGATGCGGACAGAGGTGTCAGCAGAGAGCATTGTGTTCAGATTGGAAAGAACTATACAGTAGCATACAGCAGCTGATAAGTCCTGGAAGGATTAAGATTTTTAAATAGAAGTAATTTACAACACTGTATAACTTTACTTTCTGGCACCATTTAATTTGAAAACATTTGTTTTCCATCAGAGTAACACTTTAAGCATAAAGATTTCCTATCTTTTTGTGTCTGCAGTACCTATGGAGATCCATGTATCTCTGTGAGTACCATGTACAAATCCTACTATAGATTCTTTGCCTCCCCTTCCTGCCAACCTATGGACAATGGTCAAGCAAGAATAGGGAGTAGAGGGAAAGGAAGAACATTTGACCACAGATTTCTTTGTAAGTTTACATGGAGGCTATAGGTCTGCATAGGAGCCGTATACTCAGAACATAAGGATATTTTTATTATGGACTAATGGCTTTATATTGTCTATAAGATCAATGGAAGCAATAACAGAACACTAATTGCAAAAGTGTATAAAGTCATATATAAGAGCCATGCAAACTGCTACCAAACTGCTGGCATCATCCTTCTTATGTTATCATCATTCATGTCATCATATGTTATCATCATTTATGTCTTCATGTTATCATCACTCATGTCATCATATGTTATCATCACTCATGTCATCATATGATGTCATCATGTTATCATCACTCATGTCAGCACTCGTCATCATACGTAATAATCACTCATGTCATCATGTTATCATCACTCATGTCATCATATGTTATCATCACTCATGTCATCATATGTTATCATCACTCGTGTCATCATATGTTATCATCACTCATGTCAGCACTCGTCATCATACTTAATAATCACTCATGTCATCATATGTTATCATCACTCATGTCATCATATGTTATCATCACTCATGTCATCATATGTTATCATCACTCATGTCAGCACTCGTCATCATACGTAATAATCACTCATGTCATCATATGTTATCATCACTCATGTCATCATATGTTATCATCACTCATGTCATCATATGTTATCATCACTCATGTCAGCACTCGTCATCATACGTAATAATCACTCATGTCATCATATGTTATCATCACTCATGTCATCATATGTTATAGTCACTCATATCATCATATGTTATCATCAGTCATGTCATCATATGTTATCATCACTCATGTCATCATATGTTATCATCACTCATGTCATCATGTTATCATTATTTATTTCATCATATGTCATCATGTTATCATTATTCATTTCATCATATGATGTCATCATTCATGTCATCATATGTTATAATCACTCATGTCATCATGTTATCATCACTCATATCATCATATGTTATCATCACTCATGTCATCATATGTTATAGTCACTCATATCATCATATGCTATCATCACTAATGTCACCATATGTTATAGTCACACATGTCATCATATGTTATCATGTGTCTATACAAATGATTGGTGGGTGGCCCTGATAAATCTTACAATATTAGGATGTCTTAGCTAAAAGACAGTAATAAAACTGTTGACTTAATGTTACACAAAATATAAAAAATAATATCTACAGTTCTGCTTCTAGTGTAACATGTGGATCTTGGTGAAAATACTCTGAAATACACTTACACTAATGGAGGGATAGCATCATGTAGGGCCCAAGGGGCACACAGGGGGCATTGTATATAACATGCTTAGATACGCTTCCTAAGCAGCAACCTATCCCCACAACATTTTTATTTCAAACCAATAAAAAAGAGAAAATAAAGTCTAATAATTTGCAGATATCTTTTTTAATACTAAGATATATCGACACATACGGGCAAGCTAGAAAGAAATCCATTGTCTTATCACAGCCAAAGTCTTATTACCATCTGATTGGCTGGGGGAGAACAATGAAGGGAGACTGGTTACCGGGAAGAAAATGCACCACGGATGTCATAGGAAGAGAATTGCCTCATCCGAAATTAGCTCTTTCTACTCAAGTCTGGAAATTCTGACACAACGTGAAAAGGAGGAAGGCTGGTCAGAGTACATAGACAAACGGATAAATATTATAGAGATGCAAAGAGAAATACACTGGAAATGTAAAATTCCAATCATTTGTGCATACAAAGCAACCGCCCAAACATATGTACATAGTGACTGCATCCTCCATCTCACATTCCTAGATAGCAGTACAGGCACAATTACAAGCCTGCGCATAAAGGGGGAGATTTATCAAAACCTGTGCAGAGGAAGAGTGGTGTAGTTGCCCATAGCAACCAATCAGCTAGATTCTTTCATTTTTAAAGAGGCCTGTAAAAAATGAAAGAAGAAATCTGATTGGTTGCTATGGGCAACTGCACCACTCTTCCACTACACAGGTTTTGATAAATCTCCCGCAATAAGAATTAGGCAAGAAATCATATACCGTATTTTTCGCTGTATAAGACGCACCCAATTTTAAAGGAGGAAAATCTAGAAAAAAAAGTGATCTTCAACCTGCGGACCTCCAGATGTTGCAAAACTACAACTCCCAGCATGCCCGGACAGCCGTTCCCCGCCGCTCCGGACCCGTCACTGCTGCCCTGGATGTTGCCCTCCTTCGCTGTCGCCACGTCCCCGTCACTCTGGAACGTCTCTGCTGCCCAGGATCCACGCTCTCCGTCGCCATCACGTCACTAAGCACACCGCTCCTATTGGATGACGGGACGCCGTGCGTGACGATGTGATGACGACGAAGGAGAGCGCCGGCCATGCAGGGGATCCCGGCGCAGAGCAGTCATTCGCCGATCGGACACCGAGAAGGCAGGTAAAGTCCCTCCCAATGTCCTGTAAGCTGTTTGGGACGCCGCGGTTTCACTGTGGCGGTCCCGAACAGCCCGACTGAGCAGCCGGGTTAGTTTCACTTTCGCTTCAGAGGCGGCGGTCAGCTTTGATCGCCGCGTCTGAAGGATACACATCACCGCGATCGGTGATGTCCTGTATTAGCCGCGGGTCCCAGCCGTTGATGGCCGCCGGGACCGCTGTGATATGACAGGGTTTTAATGTGTATTTGCCATATAAGACGCACCAACTTACCCCCCCAGTTTTGGGGAGGAAAAAGTGCGTCTTATACGGCAAAAAATACGGTACATCCTTCAACCAAATCTCTTTTATTAGGAATATTCTGCAGCAGGCATTCTAATTATATTGCATAGATTTGTACATATATATATCCGCGTGTGTATATTTATGCTGGTATATTGAATACAGTATTTATTCAGTTTAACACTAAAATCCAGGATAAAGCAAGCCCAGAATCACAACCAATCTGGAGGTTATATTTATATGTTTTATAATAATTAATCTTAGACATTTTTCCCAAGAAGGCCTCTAACTTACTGGTATCTATTTATACATTTCCATGATGATAATTTAGTATCAGTTAAAGGAAAGTTAAAAATATAAGTTAAAAAATGTGAAAAAATAAAGTAAAAAATATTATGCATGCCCTGTTACATATTTAAAGCGGTTGTCAGGTAACAATGGACCCAGACTGCCTAATAACACAACAAAAATCTTAACAATACCTTTATATCTCCCTCTGGTATTAGTGCCCAGTCTCTGCCGAATTTCCCCTTCACAGAGCTGCATATTATTCAGCACTATTCAGCCAATCGCTGACCGCGGCGATGTCCCGCTGCTACATCACGTTTGCAGCCCCATGTAGGGGAAGTTCAGCAGTGAAAGGACGCCGGAGGCTGCAAGGGAGTAGGGGAGGTATGTATAAACTATTTTTTTATGTTACTAGACAGTCTGGACCCATTGTTTAAATAAATAAATAAATAACCACCCATTAATAAAGAAATTAGAAATATAAAAATGCCTTTGTGTTGCTGCAAATTAACCAGTTAGCTTTCCTTTTTTCACGTTCCTCTATCTGGCTTTAACCCCTTAAGGACTTGGACATTTTTTGCAATTCTGACCACTGTCACTTTAAACATTAATAACTCTGGAATGCTTTTAGTTATCATTCTGATTCCGAGACTGTTTTTTCGTGACATATTCTACTTTAACATAGTGGTAAAATTTTATGGTGACTTGCATCCTTTCTTGGTGAAAAATCCCAAAATTTGATGAAAAAATTTAAAATTTTGTATTTTTCTAACTTTGAAGCTCTCTGCTTGTAAGGAAAATGGATATTGCAAATACATTTTTTTTTATTCACATATACAATATGTCTACTTTATGTCTGCATCATAAAATTGATGTATTTTTACTTTTGGAAGACACCAGAGGACTTCAAAGTTCAGTAGCAATTTTCCAATTTTTCCAAAAATTTTGAAACTCGCTTTTTTTCAGGGACCAGTTCAGTTTCATATTAGAAATACCCCACAAATTATCCCATTATAAAAACTGCACCCCCCAAAGTATTCAAAATGACATTCAGTCAGCGTTTTAACCCTTTAGGTGTTTCACAGCAAAGTGAAGGAGAAAATTCACAATCTTCATTTTTTACACTTACATGTTCTTGTAGACCCAATTTTTTAATTTTTGCAAGGGGTAAAAAGGAGAAAATTTTTACCTGTATTTGAAACCCAATTTCTCTCAAGTAAGGACATACCTCATATGTCTATGTAAAGTGTTCGGCGGGGGCAGTAGAGGGCTCAGAAGGGAAGGAGCGACAAAAGGTTTTTGGGGGGCATGTCACCTTTAGAAAGCCCTTATGATGCCAGAACAGCAAAAAACAAACAAACACATGGCATACCATTTTGGAAACTAGACCCCTCGTGGAACATAACAAGGGGTAAAGTGAACCTTAATACCCCTCAGGTGATTCACGACTTTTGCATATGTAAAAAAAAAATGTTTTTTTTTCCTAAAATGCTTGGTTTCCCAAAGGTTTTACATTTTTAAAAAGGGTAATAGCAGAAAATACCCCCCAAAATTTGAAGCCCAATTTCTCCCGATTCAGAAAACACCCCATATGGGGGTGAAAAGTGCTCTGCTGGCGCACTACAGGTCTCAGAAGAGAAAAGTCACATTTGGCTTTTTGAAAGCAAATTTTGCTCTGGGGGCATGCCGCATTTAGGAAGCCCCTATGGTGCCAGGACAGCAAAAAAAAAACACACATGGCATACCATTTTGGAAACTAGACCCCTCGGGGAACGTAACAAGGGGTTAAGTGAACCTTTATACCCCACAGGTGTTTCACGACTTTTGCATATGTAAAAAAAAAAATTTTTTTTCCTAAAATGCTTCTTTTCCCAAAAATTTTACATTTTTTAAAAGGGTAAAAGCAGAAAGTACCCCCCGAAATTTGTAACACAATTTCTCCCGAGTACGGCGATACCCCATATGTGACCCTAAACTGTTGCCTTGAAATACGACAGGGCTCCAAAGTGAGAGCACCATGCGCATTTGAGGCCTAAATTAGGGATTGCATAGGGGTGGACATAGGGGTATTCTACGCCAGTGATTCCCAAACAGGGTGCCTCCAGCTGTTGTAAAACTCCCAGCATGCCTGGACAGTCAGTGGCTGTCTGGTAATACTGGGAGTAGTTGTTTTACAACAGCTGGAGGCTCCGTTTTGGAAACAGTGGCGTACCAGACGTTTTTCATTTTTATTGGGGAGGGGAGGGGGGCTGTGTAGGGGTATGTGTATATGTAGTGTTTTTTACTTTTTATTTTATTTTGTGTTAGTGTAGTGTAGTGTTTTTAGGGTACAGTCACACGGGTGGGGGTTCACAGCAGTTTCTCGCTGGCAGTTTGAGCTGCGGCAGAAAATTTGCCGCAGCTCAAACTTGCAGCCGGATACTTACTGTAAACCTCCGCCCATGTGAGTGTACCCTGTACATTCACATTGGGGGAGGGAACATCCAGCTGTTGCAAAACTACAACTCCCAGCATGCGCTGTCAGACTGTACATGCTGAGAGTTTTAGTTTTGCAACAGCTGTAGGCACACTGGCTGTGTATCACTGAGTTTGTGACCTAACTCAGCGTTTCACAGTGTGCCTCCAGCTGTTGCAAAACTACAACTCCCAGTATGTACGGTGCATGCTGGGAGTTGTAGTTTCCAACAGCTGGAGGCACACCGGTCGTGAAACACTGAGTTAGGTAAAAAAAAAACTGAGTTTCACAACCAGTGTGCCATCAGCTGTTGCAAAACTACAACTCTCAGCAGTCACCGACAGCCAACGGGTATGCTGGGAGTTGTAGTTATGCAACCAGCAGATGCACCACTACAACTCCCAGCATGCACTTTAGCTGTTTGTGCAAGCTGGGAGTTGTAGTTATACAACAGCTGAAGGTACACTTTTCCATAGAAAAAATGTGCCTCCAGCTGTTGCAAAACTATAAGTCCCAGCATGCCCATAAGGGAATGCTGGGAGTTGTGGTGGTCTTCCTCCTGCTGTTGCATAACTACAGCTCCCAGCATGCCCTTTTTGCATGCTGGGAGCTGTTGCTAAGCAACAGCTGGAGGCTGTCAATCACCTCCAACTGCTGCTCCCCAGGTCAGTCCCTCGCCGCCGCCGCTCCTTGGGCCCCGATCCCAACAGGGACGCCGGGGATCGGGATCCCCAGCTCCCGGGGTCCACGTCCTGCACCCGCTCACGTGCTCCGGAAGAGGGGCGGAGCGGGTTGGGGGAGTGACACCCGCAGCAGGTGCCCTGATTGGTCGGCCGGTAAACTGGCCGACCAATCAGGGCGATCGTGAGGTGGCACCAGTGCCACCTCACCCCTGCTGGCTATGGCTGTTCGGGGCCATCAGAGACTGCCCCGATCAGCCAGTAATTCCAGGTCACCGGGTCACTGGAGACCCGATTGACCCGGAATCCGCCGCAGATCGCTGGGCTGAATTGTCCAGCGATCTGCGGCCATCGCCGACATGGGGGATCATCATGACCCCCCTGGTTGATATGCTGCGATTCCTGCTGAACGATTTCAGCAGGCATCGGGCACCGGCTCCCCTCCGGCTAGCGGCGGGGGGCCGGGATTTGACAGGACGTACTCAAACGTCCTGAGTCCTTAAAGGAGTAGTCCAGTGGTGAACCCAGTGGTGAACAACTTATCCCCTATCCTAAGGATAGGGGATAAGTTTGAGATCGCGGGGGGTCCGACCGCTGGGGCCCCCTGCGATATCCTGTACGGAGCCCCAACAGCCCGCGGGAAGGGGGCGTGTAGACCTCCGCACGAAGTGCCTTCGTCAATCTCCGGCTCTGCCATAGAGATGTATTGAGGGGGCATGTCGGCCGCCGCTTCGTGCTATCTGGCCGGAGAGCCTGGCCCCCGTACAGAGAGATCGCAGGGGGCCCCAGCGGTCGGACCCCCCACGATCTCAAACTTATCCCCTATCCTTAGGATAGGGGATAAGTTGTTCACCACTGGGTTCACCACTGGACTACCCCTTTAAGGACTCAGAAAAGGGGCCGTTTGAGTACGTCCTGCGTCCTTAAGGGGTTTAGGCAACTGGCTGCAGGAGGAGCCCTTCCCCACTGCCCTGTCAGATATAGGAGACTAGAAATTCTGAGCCCCACCCCTTTAAAAGCTCCACTTTTTTGTCCCTGAAAATAAAATGAAAAATAAAAAATGCATACTTACCTGCCCGAGTCAGATATTGACTGGGTGCGCAGTCCTGCCTAGACCAGTCAGTCTTGCAAGTGCTAGCAGCCAATCTGAACAACCTGTAGCTGAAAGTTGTCATAGGGGGAGCACTGAAGGAGCGAGGCAGGTGTGTATTCATTCTTACAAGGAAATCTGTCATCAGTGTCACCTGCACTAACCTGTTGGTACAGACAGGTAGTGGAGGTGACACTGATGACAACCATACTTACCTCATCCCATTCCGTGCTTCTGTTCTCCTGATATCTTCCTTTGTATCTTCCGTTCTGGAGCCAAGAAGCAGCAGCCGTGAGGTAAGTATGGTTGTCCATCAATGTCACCTGAACTCCTGTCTATACTGATGACAGCTTTCCTTTAACCCGTTAAGGACCAAGGACATACCGGTACGTCCTGGGTCCTTTCCCTTTCTATAACGCAGGGCCACAGCGGCCGGGACCCCTGGCTAATAGCGCGCGGCACTGATCGCGGTGCCGCACGCTATTAACCATTTAGACGTGGCGTTCAAAGTTGAACACCGCGTCTAAAGTGAAAGTAATGCCGGTTAGTTCAGGGAGCTGTTCGGGATCGCCGCGGTGAAATCGCAGCATCCTGAACAGCTGTAGGACAGCAGGAGGGTCCCCTTACTTACCTGTTGTCCGATCGCCGAATGCAGAAACATTGATCAATGGTTTCCTATGAGAAACCATTGATCAATGTAAAATATCAGTGTGTGCAGCGTTATAGCCCCCTATGGGAGATATAACACTGCAAAAAAAAGTGAAAAAAAACTTAATAAAGATCATTTAACCCCTTCCCTAATAAAAGTTTTAATCACCCCCTTTTCCCATTTAAAATAAAAACTGTGAGAATAAACATATGTGGTATCGCGTGCGGAAATGTCTGAATTATAAAAATATATATCATTAATTAAACCGCACGGTCAATGGCGTACGTGCAAAAAACATTCCAAAGTCCAAAATTGTGTATTTTTGGTCACTTTTTATATCTTGAAAAAATGAATCAAAAAGTCAGATCAATACAAAAATGGTACCGCTAAAGACTTCAGATCACACCGCAAAAAATGAGCCCTCATACCGCCCTATATGCGGAAAAATAAAAACGTTATAAAGGTCAGAAGATGACAATTTTAAATGTATAAATTTTCCTGCATGTAGTTATGATTTTTTCCAGAAGTACGACAAAATCAAACCTATATAAGTAGGGTATCATTTTAATCGTATGGACCTACAGAATAAAGATAAGGTGTCATTTTTACCGAAAAATTTACTGCGTAGAAACGGAAGCCCCCAAAAGTTACAAAATTGTGTTTTTTCTTCAATTTTGTCGCACAATGATTTTTTTTCCCTTTCGTTGTATATTTTTTGGGTAAAATTACTGATGTCATTACAAAGTAGAATTGGTCGTGCAAAAAATAAGCCATCATATGGATTTTTAGCTGCAACACTGATAGAGTTATGATTTTTTAAAGGTAAGGAGGGAAAAATGAAAGTGCAAAAACGGAAAAACCCCTGGTCCTTAAGGGGTTAAATTTGTATTGCAGACTCAGCAATATATATATATATATATATATATATATATATATATATATAAAGTAATATACAGAATAACCCTTCAATAACTTTTATTTCCTTATAACTCATTTAACCCTTTAATAACTCATCCACTTTCCTACACAAATCTGTAGCAAATAGAAGTATCCCACTGTGTCTGATCCAACCCTTGTAGAAGTGAAACAATTCAGGTAGATGTGACAGATATGTCTTTATTTGTAGACACATTCTTCAGAGTAATCGTACATTGGATAGAACAGATTTGTCCATCTTGCCTTGTTCAATAGCATTCCTTTAAGCAATGTTACACAAGTATCTTTAAAGGAGTATTGCGGGTTTATACATCTTATCCCCTATACATGCCACGCCCCCTCCCATAGACATGAATAGAGGGGGCTTGGTATTACATCACTGGGGGGGGGGGGGGCGTGACCATGACGTCACGTTCCCGTCTCGGAAGCAGTGCCCGGCACAGAATGCCGGGGGCTGCACCGAGACCGTAATGGCAGGACCCCTGAGATCATACATCTTATCCCCTATACTTTGGATGTATAAACCTGGAATACCCCTTTAATTTTCTATCTGCCTTATTAGCAAGTGAATGATTTGGCCTTTGTGAGCCTCGGCTATCATGGTGCAGTTCTGATTTACATATTATGAGATGCTGGGATCACTTTCATTGGAACAATTTACCAGACATGAAATACTGTTGGAATGTGCGGTCATAACCTCCCAATGAAAGGACTTCAGGACAGGTGGACATTTTCAGGGCAGTCAAAGAATGGAAAAAACTGTAAATGTGAATGGCTTTGTTCGGTCAAAGTCTTGTTCTCATTCTGCACCTGTTGCCCCTTGCTGATTCGGTCTGATGTAGTATGCACTCGGATTTCATCCTGTGGGATTACTCTCCTGAAATCTGGATGAATTACACAGTAGCTGCTAATGTGTTGACAATTCCAGTGTCAGGGTTGAGAGTCACCGGAGACCTCGGAGCAATATCTACTTACTCACTGTGTTTCTCCCCAAAAAAGCTGCACTCTAATACTAAACTCTTTCTCCACTTTCACTGTGGTCATGATAAACGGTCACTGAACTTGGATACTGTTTCATGAACAAACACATGACCTTGGGCAAAGTCATTCTTCAAGTGGGATGCTAAATCAGATTACAAGATCATCTGTGTAAAGCCAGTCCGTGCCAACTTCAATATACTGCAGAAAGTCCAGCACATACACAATCAGTGTTTAGAAGGCAGCGCCAAGTGCCCCACATTCCAGCATCTTCAATGCCAAAAAGGACTTTGATTTACGATCCCTAGAGCAACACTATTTTTGTCATGTTATTTTTACATTAATATGCTTTATATGACATCATTTTAGTGTGAAACATTCTTAACCTTTCAGCATAAGTTAGCTAACAGAAAAATTATCCTTTTAAAGGGAAATGTTAATAAAATATACATAGAACAGGGCAACAAGGAATGCTGAGCTCAGCACTATACATTTTTTATTTCTGACCCCTTTTTTTTAAAGGAGCGACATGCTAGGTCTGCAAACTCTTGAAGTCTGGGAACCATGGCCTCTAAGCTGCGGGCCTACATTCAAAGGACTTGTGTCATATAATAAGAAAATGGTGTATTTTTCCACTGAATGGAACACATGCATAAGTGTTCTCTCTATATAAATTGTCCACTTAAAGGGGTACTCCACCCCTAGACCCCTTATAAGATGTCAGATCGCCGGGGTCCCGCTGCTGGGGACCCCGGGGATCGCCGCTGTGGCACTGCGCTATCATTGCTGCACAGAGCGAGTTTGCTCTGTGCGTAATGACGGGTGATACAGGGGACGGAGCAGCGTGATGTCATGGCTCCGCCCCTCGTGACATCACGGCCCATCCCCTTAATGCAAGTCTATGGCAGGGGGCGTGACGACCACCACGCCCCCTCCCATAGATAGACATGTATTAAGGGGGGCGTGCATTGATGTCACGAGGGGCGGAGCCGTGATATAACAATGCTCTGGCCCCTGTATTGCCCGTCATTACGTGCGGAGCGAACTCGCTCTGTGCAGTAATGATAGCGCGGTGCCGCAGCGGCAATCCCAGGGGTCCCCAGCAGCGGGACCACGCCGATCTGACATCTTATGCCCTATCCAAAGGATAGGAGATAAGATGTCTAGGGGCGGAGTACCCCTTTAAATAGCACTGAAGTATACTAGTCATTAGACCAGATTCACACACTAAGAGGACCAATTGGACATTGCCGGTCCCCTAACACAGCAACGTATTCCATGCAGTATTTCGCCAAATCACAAGTTCATTCTTTCATCGGCAGAAAGCTCAGTCGCAGAAATTTTACAGTGTGCACTGTGCAGCGTAATCCCATTGACAGCAATTTCTGAGCAGAATTTAAAGTGGCGTGCCTTCTGCTCGGGAAACCCCCTGGCAGCAAGCACAGATGATGTTAGAGAGGTAAGTATATTTTGTTCACTTTTTATTTTCAGTACAGTATACTAGGTTATAGCTAACATTGATTTCCTGGGTCAGGCCAGAGATTGTACAGTATTTACAGTGAAATGGGATGCATAAAGCATCCCTAGTTTCCTGTCCCTATGCACATATAATGACAATGTAAAGTTGCTTACTACATGAAATAAAAACATTTAAAAAAGTATGGGATGGAAGCAATTACAATTTCCAAGGCAAGGAATTATAGGTCAATAATATAGCAAGGCTAATGTGCCCTCTGTCACTGTACAGAAGCCAGGACACTGGTCAAAATGACAGGAGTCCTGCTCAGTATGGGATATGTAAGGGAGTGTAGAGTAAATATGGCTGCTCTTCACTGGGGATACCCACCTACATCCTGGGTGCACCCATCTCCCTAATGGAGGGCAGTAACCTACTACGGGGCACCTATCTACCTACTGTGGGGTACATACTCACCAAGAGGAGCATTATGACCATTTGGGGGAATACACCAGTATTCCAAAACAGATGCAAAAGTAAAACACCATCCCTAAGTCCCCTCAGGAAGAGTCCCTGCAGTCCATAGGGCTCTCCTGCAGGGCTCACCCCTTGCTCACCTTCTATGATGTATTGTGCATATTGTTCATTGTATATAAAGTTGTACAAATGTATAGGACCTTCCTGGGTCATGTGATCTATTGTCACGGGATGTACTCAGAGTTCCCTGGGTACAGGATCTACAGGCTTTGCAACCAATGGGCTTTAGTCCAGCCCCCCTAGTATATAAGGGGCTGTAGTCTCTCAGTTAGCTCTCTTCTCTCTTGTTCCTGCACTCTCTTATCTCCTGGATCTAAAGCAAGGACATTCTCTGCACCTACTAAATTCATCTCGTCTAGGCCAAAGCCTAAGGAACCTGCAGCCACTTCAAAATGTGAGTTACTAAGCTCTATCTACAATTTCTAGTGACTACTACTCAACTCAAGTATACAATTAGTAGCACAGTGGCCATCATAAATCTCAATACTGCAAGTCCCAGCAAGCCTATGAGGTATCCTGCATGCCGGTTGCCTCTAGAGAAACTGCATAACTGTAAAGACTGTTTCATAAGAAGCTTAAGTAAAAGTTCCAGTTATCGCACAATTCCTGCTGTGGACATTCCTTTATTACCTGCCATTTCTGGGTTGGTTGTCGGCAGGCCGTATACAGAAAACAACCACATCATGGCGTCACGACTAATCAGGGGTTAATAACACCTTACCCCACATAGTGTTAATACCACCAGACCCTGCTACACCATTGCAACACCCCGGCACCACACTCCCATCATGTCATGACAAGAAGGATGCTCCAATGGCATGATGAGAGTTATAGTTTTACATCTGTTGTTGAGCCACAGGTTGCAGAACACAGGAGAAGCTTTATGCTATACACCAGTGTTCCACAATCAGTGGCTCTCCACAAACAAAAGCTCTAATGGCATGATAGGAATTGTAGTTTTTCATCAGTTGTTGAGCCACAGGCTGGAACATCCAAATATAAACAATTTTCCTATATGTGAAAAGCACATTATGGCAAATGAAGTGACGTCATGCGCCGCGCCATGCAGCGCATAGCAACGACGCAGGGGACGCACGCCGGAGGCCTGAAGCAGCGTGGACCCGACCCCGGCAACAGGTAATTATGCCACCGGGGATGGCGGGAGGCAACGGGGCAGCGGCGCCGGCAATGGGTGCCGCTGCCCCTTCTCTCCCCCTGGCTGTCGGTGCCGCTTCTCTCCCCCTGGCTATCGGCGCCGGCAATGGGGCGCCGGCACCGATAGTCAGGGGGACAGAACGGGCAGCGACGCCGATAGCCAGGGGGAGAGAAGGGCCGGCAGCAGGGCTCTAGACCCCAGGAAAGGCAGGCGGAGAGAAGCGGGCAGCGACGGCTTCTCTCCCCCTGCCTTTCCTGGGGGTGTATCGGCGTATAACACGCACATAGACTTTAGGCAAAAAAAATTAGCCTAAAAAGTGCGTGTTATACGCCGATAAATACGGTATATTTAGCATATGGGGCCCTTTTGCATATTTTTTTTTTTTTTTTGCATCAGGGCCCAAAAGCTACAAGCTACGCCTCTGTAGGTGGCATTTACTTCTGACACTGTGGAAAAAGCAAAACAACTGATGACAACTGAGGCACTTTTGTCTTAAGGTGTGGCATCAGTTGCGGTGAGTTTAGACTGGGTTCACTGAGCTGGACATATGTGCTGCAATTTCTTCTTTTTTTCCTCGAGAGAAAAGCTACGCCACCACAAGACATCTCTGCAGTGGCTTTTCTCCCCGATAACAAAAGGGTCAGGAAGTTGAAATCTAGAATGCTCCATCCTTCTCTCCCCACATTATGTATCAAAAATTAGTCAGAAGGCCTCCACACACATTAGACGATGGGCCAGTCCCACCAAAATTGGTGGATTCGGTCCACTTTATATTTATATGTATGGGGGCCTTAAAGGGGTACTCCGCCCCTGGCATCTTATCCCCTATCCAAAGGATAGGGGATAAGATGTTTGATCGCCATGGTCCCGCTGCTGGGGATCGCCGCTGCAGCACCCCGCCATCATTACTGCACAGAGCGAGTGTGCTCTGTGCGTAATCACGGGCGATACAGGGGCCAGAGCCGCGTGACATCATGGCTCCGCCCCTCATGACATCACAGCCCGTCCCCTTAATGCAAGTCTATGGCAGGGGGATAGGGGATAAGATGTCTAGGGGCGGGGTACCTCTTTAACCCCTTAAGGACCAGGCCATTTTATACCTTAAGGACCGGAGCGTTTTTTGCAATTCTGACCACTGTCACTTTAAACATTAATAACTCTGGAATGCTTTTAGTTATCATTCTGATTCCGAGATTGTTTTTTCGTGACATATTCTACTTTAACTTAGTGGTAAAATTTTATGGTAACTTGCATCCTTTCTTGGTGAAAAATCCCAAAATTTGATGAAAAAAATGAAAATTTTGCATTTTTCTAACTTTGAAGCTCTCTGCTTGTAAGGAAAATGGATATTCAAAATATATTTTTTTGGGGTTCACATATACAATATGTCTACTTTATGTTTGCATCATAAAATTTATGAGTTTTTACTTTTGGAAGACACCAGAGGGCTTCAAAGTTCAGCAGCAATTTTGAAATTTTTCACAAAATTTTCAAACTCGCTATTTTTCATGGACCAGTTCACGTTTGAAGTGGATTTGAAGGGCCTTCATATTAGAAATGCCCCATAAAAGACCCCATTATAAAAACTACACCCCCCAAAGTATTCAAAATGACATTCAGTAAGTGTATTAACCCTTTAGGTGTTTCACAGGAATAGCAGCAAAGTGAAGGAGAAAATTCAAAATCTTCATTTTTTACACTCGCATGTTCTTGTAGACCCAATTTTTGAATTTTTGCAAGGGATAAAAAGGAAAAAATTTTTACTTGTATTTGAAACCCAATTTCTCTCGAGTAAGCACATACCTCATATGTCTATGTTAATTGTTCGGCGGGCGCAGTAGAGGGCTCAGAAGGGAAGGAGCGACAAATGGTTTTTGGGGGGCATGCCGCATTTAGGAAGCCCCTTTGGTGCCAGGACAGCAAAAAAAAACACATGGCATACCATTTTGGAAACTAGACCCCTCAGGGAACGTAACAAGGGGTAAAGTGAACCTTAATACCCTACAGGTATTTCACGACTTTTGCATATGTAAAAAAAATATATATTTTTTTTACCTAAAATGCTTGGTTTCCCAAAAATTTTACATTTTTAAAAAGGGTAATAGCAGAAAATACCCCCCAAAATTTGAAGCCCAATTTCTCCCGATACAGAAAACACCTCGCATGGGGGTGAAAAGTGCTCTGCTGGTGCACTACAGGTCTCAGAAGAGAAGGAGTCACATTTGGCTTTTTGAAAGCAAATTTTGCTCTGGGGGCATGCCGCATTTAGGAAGCCCCTATGGTGCCAGAACAGCAAAAAAAAAACACATGGCTTACCATTTTGGAAACTAGACCCCTCGGGGAACGTAACAAGGGGTAATGTGAACCTTAATACCCTACAGGTGTTTCACGACTTTTGCATATGTAAAAAAATATATATTTTTTTTACCTAAAATGCTTGGTTTCCCAAAATTTTCACAATTTTAAAAAGGGTAATAGCAGAAAATACCCCCCAAAATTTGAAGCCCAATTTCTCCCGATTCAGAAAACACCCCATATGGGTGTGAAAAGTGCTCTTCTGGCACACTACAGGTCTCAGAAGAGAAGGAGTCACATTTGGCTTTTTGAAAGTGAATTTTGCTCTGGGGGCATGCCGCATTTAGGAAGCCCCTATGGTGCCAGGACAGCAAAAAAAAAACACATGGCATACCATTTTGGAAACTAGACCCCTCGGGGAACGTAACAAGGGGTAATGTGAACCTTAATACCCTACAGGTGTTTCACGACTTTTGCATATGTAAAAAAATATACTTTTTTTTAACCTAAAATGCTTGGTTTCCCAAAATTTTTACAATTTTAAAAAGGGTAATAGCAGAAAATACCCCCCAAAATTTGAAGCCCAATTTCTCCCGATTCAGAAAACACCCCATATGGGTGTGAAAAGTGCTCTGCTGGCGCACTACAGGTCTCAGAAGAGAAGGAGTCACATTTGGCTTTTTGAAAGCGAATTTTGCTCTGGGGGCATGCCGCATTTAGGAAGCCCCTATGGTGCCAGGACAGCAAAAAAAAAACACATGGCATACTATTTTGGAAACTAGACCCCTCGGGGAACGTAACAAGGGGTAATTTGAACCTTAATACCCTACAGGTGTTTCACGACTTTTGCATATGTAAAAAAATATATATTTTTTTTACCTAAAATGCGTGTTTTCCCAAAAATTTTACATTTTTTAAAAGGGTAATAGCAGAAAATACCCCCCAAAATTTGAAGCCCAATTTCTCCCGAGTACGGCGATACCCCATATGTGGCCCTAAACTGTTGCCTTGAAATACGACAGGGCTCCAAAGTGAGAGCGCCATGCGCATTTGAGGCCTAAATTAGGGACTTGCATAGGGGTGGACATAGGGGTATTCTACGCCAGTGATTCCCAAACAGGGTGCCTCCAGCTGTTGTAAAACTCCCAGCATGCCTGGACAGTCAACGGCTATCTGGCAATACTGGGAGTAGTTGTTTTGCAACAGCTGGAGGCTCCGTTTTGGAAACAGTGGCGTACCAGATGTTTTTCATTTTTATTGGGGAGGGGGGTTGTATAGGGGTATGTGTATATGTAGTGTTTTTTACTTTTTATTTTATTTTGTGTTAGTGTAGTGTAGTGTTTTTAGGGTACAGTCGCACGGGCGGGGGTTCACAGTAGTTTCTCGCTGGCAGTTTGAGCTACGGCAGAAAATTTGACGCAGCTCAAACTTGCAGCCGGATACTTACTGTAATCCTCCGCCCATGTGAGTGTACCCTGTACGTTCACATTGGGGGGGGGGGAACATCCAGCTGTTGCAAAACTACAACTCCCAGCATGTACGGTCTATCAGTGCATGCTGGGAGTTGTAGTTTTGCAACCGCTGGAGGCTCCGTTTTGGAAACAGTGGCGTACCAGACGTTTTTCATTTTTATTGGGGAGGGGAGGGGGGCTGTGTAGGGGTGTGTGTATATGTAGTGTTTTTTACTTTTTATTTTATTGTGTGTTAGTGTAGTGTTTTTAGGGTACAGTCGCACGGGCGGGGGGTTCACAGTAGTTTCTCGCTGGCAGTTTGAGCTGCGGCAGAAATTTTGCCGTACCTCAAACTTGCAGCCGGATACTAACTGTAATCCTCCGCCCATGTGAGTGTACCCTGTACGTTCACATTGGGGGGGGGAACATCCAGCTGTTGCAAAACTACAACTCCCAGCATGTACGGTCTATCAGTGCATGCTGGGAGTTGTAGTTTTGCAACAGCTGGAGGCACACTGGTTGTGAAACACCGAGTTTGGTAACAAACTCAGTGTTTTGCAACCAGTGTGCCTTCAGCTGTTGCAAAAGCTACAACCCCCAGCATGTACGGACAGCGGAAGGGCATGCTGGGTGTTGTAGTTATGCAACAGCTGGAGGCATACTACTTTGGCTGGGGATGCTGGGGATTGTAGTTATGCAACAGCTGGAGACACACTGGTTTACTACTTAACTCAGTGTGCCTTCAGCTGTTGCAAAACTACAACTCTCAGCAGTCACCGACAGCCAACGGGCATGCTGGGAGTTGTAGTTATGCAACCACCAGATGCACCACTACAACTCCCAGCATGCACTTTAGCTGATTGTGCAAGCTGGGAGTTGTAGTTACACAACAGCTGAAGGTACACTTTTCCATAGAAAGAATGTGCCTCCAGCTGTTGCAAAACTACAAGTCCCAGCATGCCCATAAGGGCATGCTGGGAGTTGTGGTGGTCTGCCTCCTGCTGTTGCATAACTACAGCTCCCAGCATGCCCTTTTTGCATGCTGGGAGCTGTTGCTAAGCAACAGCAGGAGGCTGTCACTCACCTCCAACGATCCTCGCCGCACAGGTCAGTCCCTCGTCGTCTCCGCCGCCGCCGCTGCTCCTGGGGCCCCGATCCCAACAGGGATGCCGGGGATCGGGGTCCCCAGCACCGGGGGTCGTCTTCCCGCACCCGCTCACGTCCTCCGGAAGAGGGGCGGAGCGGGTTGCGGGAGTGACACCCGCAGCAGGCGCCCTGATTGGTCGGCCGGTAATCCGGCCGACGAATCAGGGCGATCGTGAGGTGGCACCAGTGCCACCTCACCCCTGCTGGCTCTGGCTGATCGGGGCCGTCTCTGACGGCCCCGATCAGCCAATAATTCCGGGTCACCGGGTCACTGGAGACCCGATTGACCCGGAATCCGCCGCAGATCGCTGGACTGAATTGTCCAGCGATCTGCGGCCATCGCCGACATGGGGGGTCATAATGACCCCCCTGGGCGATATGCCCCGATGCCTGCTGAACGATTTCAGCAGGCATCGGGGACCGGCTCCGCTCCAGATGGTTGCGGGGGGCCGGTAAAACACATGACGTTCTCATACGTCATGTGTCCTTAAGGACTCGGAAATGGAGACGTATGAGAACGTCATGTGTCCTTAAGGGGTTAAGGCTGACTGTAACCAAATGAGCGGTAAGATAAGGAATAAAATAGTAAAATGAAATGTGGATCGCTACTCAGGATCATGTAGGAAATATTTCCTTTTTAGGGCAGATTTATACTTTATTGGTTTCTTCCCTTATTCATACTCCTGTCATCCATATTTTTCCACGTGATTGAACTTGTAAAACATATGTCTTTTGTCAATCTATGTAACTATGAAAGCAACAAACAAGTCCCTTATAGGTTAGACATGTCGGCATTTTAGTGGATGACCCCTATAGATAACGCTAGAAGTATAAGACAAGTGCAGTCACTATGTATAATTACCACACGTGACTTTAGTGCTGAGGGCACAGCAGCGGAAGAAACCTAGAGGAGCTGGTAACGGTGTCAGAATAAGGTCATTTGGAAAGCATTACAACACTTCTCTAATTCGGAATAAAGACATACACTGTTTATATCAATGCAGAAAATTATAACTCACGTCAAGCCCACCCAAACCATCTGAGTAAATAAATGCTAGGCACTATTTATAAATGTGGCAGATTGCCCTCCTTTCTTCTTCATGTAGAAAAGATAACAATATGTTAGGCACGAAAAGGGCAAAGTGTGGAGGCAAGATCTGCTTTGAGGCGACGCTCCTGTCATTACAAGTGGCACTAAGAATGTAGGAGGACGCACCCTGTCACCAGTGGGTACTTAAAATCATGCACATAGTGAAGGGCACTGGAAAAGGGCATGGGTTATTTATTTAGGACACTTTCAATTATTTCTATGTTTTTCCTTTATTTTTTATTAAATAAAAGCCTACAGTAAACCTGAAAACTGAATGTAAGAAATCCTTGCACTGCTAACACTATGGACGCGTGTTGCTGAAATGATGAGCAGGGATCTCACAGCAACAGCTTCGCACCAGATTGTGCAGGTTCTGGTGTAGATTTGCTGCTGCAATTTTGGTGACAAATATGGCCATCCACCTTCAAAAGCTGTGGGCCGAAATGCTAATCTGGACAACTGCTATTTCTCCCCATACATACACTGGAGATCAAAATTAGAGAACAACACACAATTTCCTAAATGTCAAGGTCATAGTGTAGTCCTATGTGAATATATCATAACATGAGTAAAATAGCAGTATTTTAAGATTATTTTATAAATTGTATTTATTCTAAAGCACAGAATAAAAATGTAAATGAGATAATTCAAAAAGAAAGATTAGAGAACACTTTCAGATAACTGCAAGTTATTGGTGTTAATCTGGCAACTGGTGCTAATTTCCTTAATGATCTGACAAACCCTATTTAACTGGCAGCCTAACTTTCCAGTTTTCACTGACTTTGCCAAAATGGTGTGCCATTCCCAAACCCTCCGGCAGCATGTGATCCAGATGAAGGCCAAAGGGGTGACCCTATCAGCCATAGCAAGAGAAGGTGGTTGTTCCAAGTCTGTGATTTCAAGACTATTGATTCTTTACAACATCACAAACAAATCAAGTCCCCCAAGAAGGCTGGTGGCCCCTGAAAGACAAATTCAAGAGAGAACAGGATAATGCGGAGAATCTCCATGGGTAATTGTTTCAACACTGCAGCTGGAATTGCTTACCACTTCAGCACTGAACAGGGTAAGGATCTGTCTCGTTATACAGTGTCTCGACGTTTAAGAGCATTTGGACTGAAAGCCCACTCTGCAGTGACCAAAACTCTCATTAGCAGAAAGAATCAAAAGGCTAGACTCACTTTTGCTGAGGAGCATGTTGTGTGGACAGAGGAGTGGTCCAGAGTTCATTTTAGTGATGAAATTAAGTTTAATTTATTTGGGTCTGATGGGAATCATTATTTTTGTCAACAAACTGGGGAAAGACTGAACCCAAAGTGTGTATAAAGTAAGTGAAAGGTGGAGGAGGAAGTGTCATGGTTTGGTGAACATTTTCTGCAGCAGGAGTTGGAGTGAGGTATCAGAACCTTCTTCAACAACACATGGTTCCTTCCTTGCGCTCATCACTCAATCAGCAGCAATTTTCATGCAGGACAATGACCCCTGTCATACAGCAAAACTTGTAAAGCCGTTCCTTGAAACTAAAAACACTGAAACAATGAAATGGCCGCCCAGAGTCCTGATCTAAACCCAATAGAAAACCGCTGGAAAAATCTTGGTGACAAAGTTATAGCCAAGAAACCCACAACAGTCACAAAACTGTGGAAGAGACTGGAAGAAGAGTGGACCAAAATCCCACCAGAGCAGTGTGAGAGACTAGTGAAGTCCTGTGGGGGGCGCACATGTGCTGAAGTCATTGAAAGTAAAGGTCTGTACACTTTTTACTGATTGGTGACTGTTGTAACCTTCAGAAAATTTACTTACAATCTTTCTCTGTGCTACAGTCATTGCTGTTCTATAATTATGATTATCAAATTTTTTGAAAAATAAAGGTTTTATGTATATATACATATATATATATATATATATATATATATATATATATATATATATATACCTTGGTTATTTAGTAAAATGCTGTTCTAATGGCATGGTGTTCAATACAAAAACATTTCTTAGTTCCCACACAATTTGATTTTACCCCTGTAACTGTTACAGAATTAAATTAGGTGGCACATATTTAGGGACATAACAGTCTCTACTACAAAAAGCCATTTGTTGGCTCTTTCTGCAGCTTAAAAAAACAGCTAGTTAAAATAAATTCCCAAAAAAGTAAAAAAAAAAAAAAAAGGCTAAACAACATTCCATATGCAAAAGTATATGCTGAAAAAATTATCTGACATTTTTTGGGGGGCTTTTTGCCTGTAAGATGGTGTGTGAACGTTCTTTTATTAGAGACAGATACCAAATGTGTTGTGTTTTTCCAATTTGTTTACATTTTCTGATGGTAAATGATTATTAGATCCTTTTTGTACATTACATGGTTGCAGCCATCTAGTCTGAGCTTCTGCTCAGTATTTAGGCTAGAATTCCACTGAGTTTTTTTTTCCCACCAGCAAAAACGCCAGGAAAAAGTGCCAGAAAAACTGCTACAGCGTTTTGGCATTTTTTCTGGCGTTTTTCCTGGTGTGTGGAAACAGACAGTTTTGTCCCCTGTGGCAGTTTTTTCACTGCCTTCAGGTACCACTCTGTGGGTCGGATGCTGAGCGCCCAGTCCACAGAGTGTAAGGAGATGAGGAGGGATGTACAGCATCATTGCTGACCTCCCCGGCAGTATAGTATACAGGGGGCATAGTGTACCGGTGTATACTATGCAGGAGCCAGTAATCACCAGACTGACAGGACTCCATGCTCCTATAGCCCCTTTGGGCGGTATACACTATATACAGCTATCTATAGATAGCTGTATATAGCGTATACAGAAGACAAGGTCCACTTACCTTCCTTGCTCCCTGTCCCCGTCGGGTCAGTGTAGCTTCGCCCCTAGTGATGATTTCATTAGGGGCGGAGCTACAGACGGGAGCCAGGCTTGTAAGGGTGTGAGGCTCTGTTCACATTGTACGTTTTGTATAATGTGAACAGACTTTTCTGGCAGTGTCTTCCCAGACAGGAAGACTCCAGCTGTTGATAAACTACAACTCCCAGCATGTCCAGACAGCCAAAGATGTCTGGGCATGCTGGGAGTTGTAGTTTAGCAACAATTGGAAGCTCTTTGTTTGGAAAGACATTGTATTATGGGTGCTCTCCCATGTGTTTCTTTTTTTCTTCCCTTTTCAGATCCATGTATGTAGATGATTACTACGGATTCGGAGGACTACTGCGGATAAACTGGATTTTTTTTTCTTTTAATAAAATGGCTAACGAGGGCTGTAGGGGAGTGTTTTTTAAAATAAAATAATTTTTCCAATGTGTCGTGTTTTTTTTAAATTACATTTTCAGGCTTAGTAGTGGGAGCCGTCTTATTGACGGAATCCATTAGTAAGCCGGGGCTTAGCGTTATCCCCCAAAACAGCTAGCGCTAAACCCCAATTATTAACCAGGTACCCACCGCCACAGGGGTGTCGGGAAGAGCCAATATCAACAGGCCCATAGCATCAAAAATGGCTCTTCTGGGCCTAGGCAGTAACAGGCTGGCGTTATTTAGGCTGAGGAGGGCCAGTAACAATGGTCCTAGCCCACTCTGGTAATGTCAGGCTGCTGCTGCTTGGTTGGTATCTGGCTGAAAATAAAAATTTGGGGATCCCTATGCGTTTTTTTTATTTATTTATTTATGAAAAAAAAAATGCATAGGGTTCCCCATATTTTTATGACCCCAGCCTAAATAATGACACGCCACACTTGTCTTGTCCCCTGTCCGGCACTACACTCCGCTGTGATGTGAGGTTATCTTCACATTACAGATTCCTATATGCAGGCCAACACTATCCAGCCAATCACAGCTCTCAGAGGGAAATATGAATCTGAGAACTGAAGAGAACTTCCCATCACAGCGGAGTATAGTGCGGCCAGTGGAGCGGAGAAGTGCAGCCAGCATCCCGCTTCTATAGCTTATACCAGAGGATCGCAGCATGGAACAGTATGGGAGTAGTAGTACTACCTAAAAAATCTGAAATTTTTTTTAAAGTAAAATAACACCCACATTTTATTAAACACATAATTAAAATACATTACTACAAAATTAATTATAAAATATATATATTATTTTGATAGTTAAATGGCCCCTTTCTACATTTTTCTATTGCCGACTAGATTTTTAGTTATCCGCCTCCCACATAAATTGATCCCTTTTTAAAAATTAATAAAAATTTTGCTCTAAAAAATATAAATTTAGTTAAATACAATTTTTTCCCATCACTACTGTATCTTTTTTATTTTTATTTTTTAATGGTACCCTACGAAATGGTATCTCCAAAAAAAGAATAAAAACCCGCCTGCAACAACGCCAAAGTTAAAACCCAAATGGCGTTTTTCTTAGTGTTTTTTCACTCCCATAGACTTCTTTGGGAGGAAAATGCCAAGATTTTCCCCAAAAAATGCCATACACTTAATTTGAGGACGTTTTTGAATACCAGCCTCTGAGCCCAAAAGAGCTGAAAAACACCCAAAGTATTACAAAAACCACCAAAATGAAAAACACCAAGTGGATCTGGCATTTTGCAGTTCATTATTGACTTGCAGTTAACATCTGGCTGCAGCGTTTTTTCACAGAAAAATTGACGTTTTTATCAGCGTTTTTGCATGAAAAACCTCGTGGAATTCTAGCCTTAGAGATATAAATTACAGCAGCCCCATGGACCACAAAAAACTATAATCTGGAGCTAACTTATTGACTTCTGTAGGAGAATATTTTTAGACATGCTCAGGTCCTCTTTAAGAACACACATGCAAACAAGAACACATGCATTTATACTGTGTTATACCCTATTTAAACAAAAGGAATTGTCTTATTAGAGGCAAACAGCTGATCTTACTGGGGAAACCCATGGCCACTATTATACAGGGACCATTCAAATGAATAGATGTCCATGTAATACAAATACGGCTTTTGTCCACACTCATTCATGATGGTTGTCAGTTCAGACTCATGGGTGCAGGTTTAAAGCAGGGGACTCTTCTCTATAATGCATAATGCTCATATGGCCTTGTAGGTATTAAATATATATATTAACAATAATAGATGATAATAACAGTTTAAACCCCGAAACCTGCGTAGTGAGGACAGTTGAGGACACCACCATTAAAATATTCCCTCTGCTAAGTCTTTAGCATCCATAAAAATTACCCCAGCAGGAGAAGGAACCAGTGTTTATTATAATAGGGAGGCAGCCGCTGCTCCGGTTTTCAGCAAGTATGATCACGAAGACCTTGTATCTATCTGTGCAGAACTGTGAGCGGTGATATACAGACTGAATACATTAGGACAGGACAATGGGCACATCTTAGGCTCTGTTAACTGATACGGGATGACTAAGATACTGCTAAACATAGAAATTATTTTACAGAGGAACGTTTTAGGTGAGCAGATGGGTGAAGCTGAGTGACAAATTTGTTATGAATCTGGGAGCCACACAAAAAAAAAGTTAGGAGCCAGGATGCCGCACGTCACATAACGTTATGTCACTAAGCAATTTGATGTTATGTGATGTCATATGATCAATCATATGTCCCCTCATGTCACAGTTGTTACTGTTTTACTTATCTTTGCCTTATTTCCCACGCTGATCCCCCATTCCGCCTCCAGTGTTTAGCAATGGATTTTTTCAGTCAGTACTCTGATGTTTAACAGCAGATGTCTTTGGTGGAGTGTGGAACATAACCGCCGAGGCTGACTATTGGCTGCGGCAGTCATCTGACATCTGCTGCTCCTCTAACACCAGAACAGTAGGAAGAGTGTAGGATCAGTGCAGGAACAGAGGCAGAGGTAAGTAAAACTTTTTTTTTTTTTTTTTTAAGATGGTCATTCATTATTGGAAGGTGATATAATAAACCTGGAGCCTGGGATTTGTCAAGCCTTGTGTTAAAGAATCCTCTCTAAGGGGAATTTTAAAGCATATATAAAAGGAGTCCTATCAGACAGGAGAGAGAGCTCTGAGGAGTGCTAACAGACAGGAGAGAGCAAAGACGAGTGCTAACAGACAGGAGAGAGCACAGAGGAGTAGTATCAGACAGGAGAGATCACAGAGGAGTACTATCAGACAAGAGAGAGCACAGAGGAATGCTATCAGACAGGAGAGAGCACAGAGGAGTGCTATCAGACAGGAGAGAGCACAGTGGAATTCTATGAGACAGGAGAGAGCACAGAGTAGTGCTAGCAGACAGGAGAGAGCACAGAGGAGTACTATCAGACAGGAGAGAGCACAGAGGAGTATTATCAGACAGGAGAGAGCACAAAGGAGTGCTATCAGACAGGAGAGAGCACAGAGGAGTACTATCAGACAGGAGAGAGCACAGATGAGTATTATCAGACAGGAGAGAGCACAAAGGAGTGCTATCAGACAGGAGAGAGCACAGAGGAGTGCTATCAGACAGGAGAGAGCACAGTGGAATACTATGAGACAGGAGAGAGCACAGAGGAGTACTATCAGACAGGAGAGAGCACAGAGGAGTACTATCAGACAGGAGAGAGCACAGAGGAGTCCTATCAGACAGGAAAGAGCACAGAGGAGTCCTATCAGACAGGAGAGAGCACAGAGGAGTGCTATCAGACAGGAGAGAGTACAGAGGAGTACTATCAGACAGGAGAGAGCACAGAGTAGTGCTAGCAGACAGGAGAGACCACAGAGGAGGACTATCAGACCGGAGAGAGTACAGAGGAGATCTATCAGACAGGAAGGAGTACAGGGGAGTCCTATCAGACAGGAGAGAGCACAGAGGAGTCCTATCAGACAGGAGAGAGCACAGAGGAGTACTATCAGACAGGAGAGAGCACAGAGGAGTACTATCGGACAGGAGAGAGCACAGAAGAGTACTATCAGACAGGAGAGAGCACAGAGGAGTCCTATCAGACAGGAGAGAGCACAGAGGAGTACTATCAGACAGGAGCGAGTACAGAGGAGTGCTAGCCCACCCTCACTTACTGGACTTTGTCCATGCCTGTGCCTCAGCTTGGACAAAGCCATGATTTTATAAGCCATGATTATAATAAAAAGAAAATAACATTTTCTTGTGAAGTATATTAGAAAGGCTAATGTTTTGCCAAAATGTACAACATATCAAAGGTTTTTGTATATGACAGTGCCCAATGAAAGTCTATTTAAAAAATCCACAAAAAGTCCACAACATCTTGCTGTCCAGTTATCCCCCATGGTGCAGTATTGTGCTGGATCCTCACAGTAAAATGTTGTGAACCCAGTCTAAGAGATCTCTTGTGCCTGATGTACTTCACACTTGTGAGACATATCGGTATATATGTTGCAAGGCTGAGACAAATCTACAGTAATTTGCTGTATAATTGTTTTTTAATTGAACATCTGATAAAATATTGATATCAGTCTTTAATATTCTTTTCAATCCACCAACCATTGATCTCAATGATATAATCACAGCCGAACTGATGAACAGTTTGAGCCGCACTAAAATGAAGAAATGGAAACAATTAGGCTAGGATTCCACTTGTTTTTTTGGGGGGAAAATGTGGTTTTTAATCCTCTTTTCTTGCTTTTTTGAAATCGTTGGTAATCGTAGCATGTTGAGCCACTGGCGTTTTTTTTGTCAAAATCATGGGGTTTTTCTCCCATAGAAGTCTATGGGAGTGAAAAAAAAAAAACAAGAAAAACGATATGTGGGTTTTAAATTTTGCGTTTTTGCAGGCGGTTTTTATTCTTTTTTGGACTTTAGCGATCCAAAAAAGTGATGGAGATACCTTTTTTTAATAAAATTTTGTAGGGTACCATTAAACTAAATAAATAAATAAAAAAGATACAGTAGTGAAGGAAAAAATTGTATCTAACGAAATGTATCTTTTTTATTACAAAATTTTTCTAAATTTTTAAACAGGGATCAATTTATGTGGGCGGGTGGGGACCTAAAAATGTAGCCTACAATAATAAAAATGTAGTGTGTGTGTGTGTTTTTCACTTTCTTTTTTTTTTTACATTTTTTGTAGGTAGTACTACTACTCCCAGCATGGAACACACTGTTCCATGATAGGAGTAGTAGTGCCTGTACTAATTGACAGATCGCCCGTTGCGATCCTCCTGTATAATGTATAGATGTGGCCGGCCGCTTTTCTATGGTCCCCTGCACTGCCGCATATATACACATATCCATATTTCCCGCAGAGCTGTGATTGGCCAGATGGTTTCAGCCAATCACAGCTCTCTGTGGAAAATAGGAATGTGTATATATACGGCAGTGCAGGGGACCATAGGAGAGTGGCCGCTGCATCTATACATTATACAGGAGGATCACAGCGGGTGTCAGGAGTGATACCTGCTGTGATCTTTCCATAACTGCAGGTACTACTACTCCCAACATGGATCACACTCTGCTCAATGCTGGGAGCTGTAGTACCTGCATTAATAGACAGATCGCAGCGAGTGTCAGAAGTTACACTTGCTGCGATCTGTCTATTAATGCAGATACTACAGCTCCCAGCATGGAGCAGAGTCTGCTCCCTTGTTGGGAGTAGTAGTACCTGCAGGTAAGAACAGATACCAGAGGGTATCACTACTGACATCCGCTGTGATCGTCCTGTCTATAGCAGAGATGCAGAGCGGCTGTATACAGCACTCACATCTCTGCTTTGTACTCCGGCCACTCACTCATTCATATTTCCCTCAGAGCTGTGATTGGCTGCAACCATCCGGCCAATCATCACTCTGGGTGGGAAATCTGAATGAGTGATGTTCTATTCACATCACTGGCTGGAGTACAGAGCAGAGATGTGAGCGCTGTATAGAGTCGCATCTCTGCTATATAAAAAAACGCCAGACGCAGGACATTGCACTGGCGTTTTTTCATGCGTTTTCAAACACAGCACAAAAAAAAAAGTGGAATCCAACCTTAGGGTATGCTCAACACAGCGTATTTTTTAGTTGAAAACATATGCTGTGAAATATATGGCAACAATCCAAGGTGCGGAATTCAGCATATATGTTCCGCACAGACATTTCGCAGCAGCAGAGTTGATTTTAATGGGATTCTGCCATACTGCAGCCTGGTGTTTCTGCTGCGAAAATTCTAAAGAAAGATTAGTCAAGTCTATGAGATTTGAGACATTTTTACCCGTGTGAACCCGGCCTTAGAGTTCTACTGTGCGATTAACTTTCTGTTCATGTGTTTTATCACAGTTTAGGATGCAGGTTACCACCATGCAATAGGGCAAATATTTTTTTTTTTATGTTTTTTTTTTTTTTACATAGGATAGTTATGGCATACATGACTGGTAATTTATACATGAATTCATCCGTAATGAATGTCCGTCCTAAAAATCTCAAAAATCCGCCGTTAAACGGCTGTTAGAAAATCCCATTATAGTCTATGGGATTTTTCTAATAGCCATTTTAACCATTACCGCCCATTATTAATAACGGCCATTATTTTGTGACGGGTGAATGAACGGAAGAAATAGTGCATGCACTATTTCTCCTGTTACTATCGCCCGCCACAAAATAATGGCCGTTATTAATAATGGGCGGTAACGGTTAAAATGGCTATTAGAAAAATCCCATAGACTATAACGGCCGATTTTCAAGATTTTTGTGATGGACGTTCATTACGGATGCATTATTATAGTGTGAAAGGGGTCTTAAATTCAAATATATGGCAGAAAAACAAATGTTCCAGTTTACAGTGTGAACTATGATGAATATTGAAAACAACCGGAAGCCTATTATGAAGTTTTCAAGTGTATTTTCCGCTGTTTTTTAATTGGTGTTAGCTTTAAATTGTGTTCTTTCAATTTGTCAAAGTTGTAAAGGAATGTAATATAAAAACTAAGGTTCGATTGTCAATGATAATAAAAGTGAGTGACAGGTAGCGCTTCTGGAATGGAATATGCTTCAGCATGTGTAACATGGGGGAGGGGGTCCCACCTGCTGGAGCAGATATCTGTGCAAGATAAAGCTGTCACAGAAGACCTTTTATTCTGCCGTGTAAAGAAAGCTCTGTTTTGTTTGTCTCTATAAAAGTGCCACATATCAGCCTGGAGTGTCCCTGTCATTCAGTCACTACATGTTACATGGGTACACCTTAAAGGGGTTTCCTGGGACATTTACCCTGACGACTTATCCTCAGGATGTGTCAATAATATCTTATTGGTGGAATGCCAACACATGGTACCCATGCCACTCAGCTGTTGGATAGCATTACTTTAGTAAATCCCTTGTAGCAATGCTCCCCTGGAGACCATGTGACTTCTGATATATTGTATCTGACTGCATGGAATGCTGAGGAAGGTCAGTGACAACAGTAAAAAGACTTACACTACAGGACCAAGCAGCATACTTGGCATACTGTCACACTTGACATTATAACTTGGCATCCTGGGCTCAAAGGCTGAAGAAAAATATCCTAAACCCCTTTAAGTCTGGGTCTGCTAGTTCAGTATAGCAGCTCTTGTGCTGCCATTGATCTGCATTGTATGATGAGCATAGCAAGTACCTATAGCCTTACTAGTGTAGATACTAATGTCGTGAGGTTGTGATGAGGGCAGATGGAATTACCCTAGGAGACGATGGCATTAACCTCTAGTGTTTGTGATGCCAGGGCGTGGTTTAAGCTCTTCACCACCCGGAGGTATACCGCTGGATCCTGGGCTTGGCACGGGGGCAAATAATGACTCTGACGCCAAGTAACGGAACAACGACAGCTTTACTGAGGTAAACAGGTGTAACAGTCTTAACAGCTTAGCCAGACTCAAAGAGAAAGAGGAAGCTCCACCCAGGGCTTATATGGGGGGGACTCAGGAGGGGTCCCATAGGTCATCCTGTAGGTCACATGGTTACTGGTACCTTCCTTGGTTACAACTTATAGCAACATCTCTTAAAGGTATAACACATTATATGTACAATACATTTTGTAACACAGGCACTGGCGGTGCTATATACAAGACCTACCTGAGGGAAGGCCCAGGGGTCACAGGATGGAGTCTGCCGGGCAGGGCAGCTAGGGTACTGGGGTGCAACTACTGTACTGGGCCACCACACTAAGCTTTGTCATAGCCACATAGGGGGAGATTTATCAAAACTTGTGCAAAGGAAAAGCTGCCCAGTTGCCCAGAGCAACCAATCAGATTGCTTCTTTCATTTTGCAAAAGCCTTGTTAAAAATGAAAGAAGCAAGCTGCTTGGTTGCTATGGGCAACTGGGCAACATTTACTCTGGAGGTTTTTGATCTCCCCCATAATGTCACAGGTCTGTTTGGACAACATCAATTTCCATTGCAAGTCCTCCGTTAGAAGGTTGAACAACAACCTTGGGGATGTGCATCCCCTCAGGGAAACCCTGAATAGAGACCCTCTGCGGTCTAAAACTTAACTTTTAATAATTTCAAATAATAATTTTTGTGTGCTCAAAATTTCCACTAAGTGGCAGTGTATGCTAAAATTACAGTCCCTATTTGTAATAGTTTTTATTGCATTCTATGCATGGATGAACTTGATCACGGGGCCTCATACTCTTGAAAAAGCTAGGTCCACCTAGCGAAACGTTGAGGCAGAGGAGGAGATTTTAGCTCAGTCCCCACGCAAATATGGATGGATCACGGTGCGCTGTGACACCACGTCAGTAGACGGTGTCAGAGCAGAGTGCTTTAAACAGAGCCCCGTGATCAGGTTCATCCATGCATAGAATGCAATAAAAACTATTACAAATAGGGACTGTAATTTTAGCATACACTGCCACTTAGTGGAAATTTTGAGCACACAAAAATTATTATTTGAAATTATTAAAAGTTAAGTTTTAGACCACAGAGGGTCTCTATTCAGGGTTTCCCTGAGGGGATGCACATCCCCAAGGTTGTTGTTCAATAATATATAAGTGCCCGTAGACCCTCTAGGGGGTATTTGTTAATTTATTTTTTCTCCGTTAGAAGGTAACCCCATTAGCCGGCTGCATTTTAATAGGCTAGTGGATCTCTGACTACCATCAGACTTCCATAAAATTGCCAGTATCTTTATGTACAGGGAAGTTATAACATGATTCCCCGTTTGTGATAGTGAGCAGACACTGCTTTCCTGTTGCAGGGAAACACAGCACTACCTAAAGATCAGCTCTCCCCGCTATAGTCAGAGCTAATAAGAGTCTGAAGGTGCTCAGCTTAAAGTAGTTATCCAGAAATAGAAAAACAGAGCTAATTTCTTTCAAAAACAACACCCCGTTGATCTGCAGGTTGTGTGTGGTATTACAACTTGGATCCATACCCTTCCATGAATTTGAGCTGCAATACCACTCACAACCAAAGGACAGGTGTGGTGCTGTTTTTTTTTTTTTTTTAAGAAATCAGCTGAGTTTTTGTAATTTTAGACAATCACTTTTAAAGGATTCTACCATCACTTTCACACTGCCTGAACTATAAGTCATTGGACAGCCTCCAGTGGCTACCTGTTGGTGTGTAGAAAGAGATCAAGGCCGGTGGGGCAGGCAGATGCAACCAGAGACTGTCCTGATGACTGGTGGTTTAGGCCAGTGTTTCCCAACCCAGTCCTCAAGGCACACCAACAGTCCAGGATTTTAATTTTTCCCTGTTCTATTCCAATGGTGTGCCTTGAGGACTGGGTTGGGAAACACTGGTTTAGGCAGCATAAAAGTGATGGTAGGTGGTTTAGGCAGCATGAAAGTGAGGGTAGGCCAGAAGAAGCGCAAAACTTCGCCGGCATTCGCCTCGCTTCTGAGCGCCCTGCTACGTGTCTGATACCGGCTCGTCTGTCGCTGCCAGAAGAGTCAAGCCACAGCGGCCCTGCGGTGAGTGCGGGTACCCTGTTTGTTCTTTGCTAGTATTCACTTTAAGGTTAGATTTACACACTGTGTACCATGAGGCCAATTACTACTTGGCAAAACCGGACACAGTTAACTAGAAATGCTGTGGTTTTGCCAGCACAATTTTTTTTTTTACAAATTCTTTCAAAAATAAAGGACAAAATAGTGCTATTTGGACACCATGACGGAACCTTAAAGGGGTATTCCGGCTTTATACATCTTATCCCCTATCCAAAGGATAGGAGGTAAGATGTATGATCGCAGGGGTCCCGCTGCTGGAGACCCAAATGATCGCGGTGCAGCACCCAGCACAGAATGCCAGAAGGACCCCTGCGATCATACATCTTATCCCCTATCCTTTGGATAGGGGATAAGATATATAAAGCCGGAATACCCCTTTAATGCAATCAATTATGGTTAATAAAGTCTGCGGTGCCTCTATTTTCATTGTTCTCCTATGAGAACAATGAAAATACTTGTACAGCAGTGAACAAAGCCTTACATGTGTCATCTGTGTCTATTACTACTTGGAAAGCTAGCCAATTCCATTTAGTAACCACAATGCTAACTACTACCTACAGAAAAACTAAATATCCGATTTGGAACCTCATTGCAGCAAAGTAGCAATTCTCTGCCTCTATACTGCTGCACAGAACATGATGATCATAATATACAGTAATCCTAGTCACTAGTAATATAGTATTACTAAACCATGCTATTAGAAAGCAGGCATTTATATTAGAAAATGCGATGTCTGGAAAAGACTTTTTCCACTTGCAGGATTGGAAAGCTTCCAGTAAAGACAGGAGGATTCCAGTAAGAATCAATGTAATCACAATCACATGTATACCTGGGGTTGACTCTGAAGGGTGTCTGAACATTTTGTTCTGGTTTCATTTAATTTAATTAAACATGTGATAATGTGTCGGTAATAAAAATGCATTATATTGTTTATTCATTCCATTTTTTCCCTGTTATATGCTGTGCTTATGTGTCCCATGTGTTCTTCATGTGATAGAGCCCCCTGCTAGTTTCCACTCAGGTATCCAAACTGTAGTACAGTGACCCCCCGACCTACGATGGCCCCGACATACGATCATTTCAACATACGATGGCCTCTCAGAGGCCATGGCATGTTGAAGGCAGCATCAACATACGATGCTTTTCTATGTCGGGGCCATCGCATAAACGGCTATCCGGCAGCGCAGACTGCTCCAGCTGACACCGGATAGCCGTTTACGGTGCCCCGTGAGCTCCGGTGATGGTCTCCTACCTGTCCTTGGGGCTCCGGCGCGTCCTCTTCGGAATTCCCTGCATCGTCGACACTCTCCATCGTCGTCAACACGTCGCGCGCACGCCGTCCCGTCATCCAATAGGAGCGGTGTGCGTAACGACGTGATGGCGGCGGCGGAGAGAGAAGATGCCAGGGAAGCAGAGGCCTTACCGAAGCTTTGGGGACACCTCAGGGACGCGGCGACAGCGATGGAAGGCGACATCCAGGGCAGCGGTGACGGTCCGGAGCAGCAGGGACAGGTGAGTACAACTTCCTCTACCAGTGGTCTTCAACCTGCGGACCTCCAGATGTTGCAAAACTACAACTCCCAGCATGCCCGGACAGCCAACGGCTGTCCGGGCATGCTGGGTGTTGTAGTTTTGCAGCATCTGGAGGTCCGCAGGTTGTAGACCACTGTCCTATACTTTTTATTGCACGGATCCCTCAACATGCGATGGGTCAACAAACGATGGTCCGTTTGGAACGGATTACCATCGTATGTTGAGGGACCACTGTATCGAGGTCCTTTTTATATTTATATACTGTATAATTATCTATATTATATTTATTCTAGCATAATCTGTACAGCTGACGACTTATTCTCTATTCAAGATGAATAAAGATTCCTTTTCCAGGTGTATTCACATGTACAGTATCCTGCGCATATTTAAATTTGAAATATGTAAACTAAATGCCTGAACATAGTTTCAAATCTGCAGCTTCAAATCCTGCGCATCAAAATTGGATACTGTACGTGTGAATAGACCCTAAAGAGACAATGGCTCAGGTGTCTGAATGTGCCTGAAACCAAAACTGTTTGATTTGCCCATAACAACCAATCACAGCTTTAATATCTTAATGAGCTCTGATAAAATGAAAGCTGAGCTGTGATTGGTTCAGTTTCAGCTAAATTGATACATCAGGGCCACTGACTGCTGTTCTGTATGATGAGAATCTCATGTGTCCTGGACCCCTTCAGCACTGAAAATCTGATATAGCTTTAGGATTAACTACAGCCTTAAAGGGGTACTCCGCCCCTTGACATGTTATCCCCTATCCAAAGGAGTTGTAGTTGTAGTTTTGCAAAAGCTGTAAGCACACCACTTTAACCATTTCAAAACTACAAGTCTTAGTATTACAGGACTGCAAAAGGCTTGCACACATGAATGAAATATAAAACCACAGTACATTTAGCACTAAACCTTCGCACTAATTTAGGAAGATGTAAGTTATACACTCACCATTTTGTCTTTGGTGGTAGAGTACAGGCAATCTCCAATACCCAATAGCCCTCATTTACTATTGCAAACCCGACATGTTTTGTTGGGTTGTGCGCCAGATTCTGTTTGTGCGCCAGATTCTGTCTGTGCCAGATTTTGCGCCAGAATTTGTGCCAGAATTGAAAAAACCCAGGCTAACTCTCCATTTTGCTAAGAAAACCGGGAAAAGGGGCGTGGTTACCTGGATAGGGGCGTGGTCTCTGAAAAGGGACGCGTTCCCAACATTTTCACAAAAACCCAACATATTTACTAAGGTTTCCACATAAAATGTGGTGCATTTGAGCTGAGGAAAATCAGACAGATCAGAGCATGTGTAAAAAAAGCAAAATGTAGGGAAAGTGGAAAATGTAGGGAAACCTTAGTAAATACCGTGGAAAATAAATTGTAGGGAATTAAAACCCACAAAGAAACCTACACAACACTCTTAGTAAATAAGGGCCAATGTGTGTGTTTGTGTGAGTGTTCAGCATAAAACCAGAGAGGAAAGGGTTACAAAGCAGGGCTGCCAGGCTCCCAAGAGCAGTGAGTCAGCTGGGTGAGGGAGGGGGAGGAGTCATTACAGTGCAGGCAAGTGAGGGGCATACCCCCTCCCTTTGACAAGATGGAAAGACATTAAGCAGTTATAATATGCCAGTTTTGAGTTAAATATTGGTGACAGATACATAAAAAATTGCATTGCAGGTGAGTAGAAGCCTTGACAGAGGAAAGGCTGTGGATATAGTGTTTCTGGATTTTGCCAAAGCGTTTGATACTGTCCCTCACAGACGTCTGACAGGTAAGTTAAGGTCTTCGGGTTTGGAAACTTTAGTTTGTAACTGGATTGAACACTGGCTCATGGATCGTACCCAGAGAGTGGTGGTCAATGATTCGTACTCTGATTGGTCCCCGGTTATTAGTGGTGTACCCCAAGGTTCAGTACTGGGCCCGCTGCTGTTTAATTTATTTATCAATGATATAGAGGATGGTATTAACAGCTCTGTTTCTATCTTTGCAGATGACACCAAGCTTTGTAGCACTGTACAGTCTATAGAGGATGTGCATAAGTTACAAGATGACTTGGATAGACTAAGTGTCTGGGCATCCACTTGGCAAATGAGGTTCAATGTGGATAAATGTAAAGTTATGCATCTGGGTACTAATAACCTGCATGCGTCGTATGTCTTAGGGGGGATTAAACTGGCAGAGTCAGTGGTAGAGAAGGATCTGGGTGTACTTGGAGATCACAGACTACAGAATAGCATGCAATGTCAGGCTGCTGCTTCCAAAGCCGGCAGGATATTGTCATGTATCAAAAGAGGCATGGACTCAAGGAACAGGGACATAATACTCCCCCTTTATAAATCATTGGTACGGCCTCACCTGGAATATGCTGTTCAGTTTTGGTCGCCTGTTCATAAAAGGGACACTGCGGAGCTGGAAAGGGTGCAGAGACGAGTGACTAAACTAATATGGGGCATGGAACATCTTAGCTATGAGGAGCGATTAAAGGAGTTACAATTGTTTAGTCTTGAGAAGAGACGTTTAAGGGGGGATATGATAAACGTATATAAGTATATTAATGGCCCATACAAAAAATATGGAGAAAAACTGTTCCAGGTTAAACCCCCCCAAAGGACGAGGGGGCACTCCCTCCGTCTGGAGAAGAAAAGGTTTAGTCTCAAGGGGCGACACGCCTTCTTTACCATGAGGACTGTGAATTTATGGAACAGTCTACCTCAGGAACTGGTCACAGCAGGAACAATTAACAGCTTTAAAACAAGGTTAGATACATTCCTGGAACAAAATAACATTAATGCTTATGCAGAATTATAAAACTACATCCCTTCCCCTTATCCCCTTACACCCTTCACTTCAATTCCCTGGTTGGACTTGATGGACGTATGTCTTTTTTCAACCATACTAACTATGTAACTATGTACATGATCAGGATTAGGTACTGAGTAACATATATAACAGTTTTTTTTGTGGGATCTGACACGTACACTTTAATTGATAGCATTTGTGAAGAAACATTCTTACAGTATTCAGAAAAAAAACAGCAAATTATTAAATGGGCACTGTCATGAAATAAAAAAATTGATATGTTGTAGTACTTAAGTACTACAACATATCTCTAATATAGTTTAATTAAAAAAAGTGATTTTAAACCAGTTTAAAATCACTTTTAAATTCGGCCACTAGGGGTCGCCCTCCTAGTGGCCGAATGCATTCGGCAGTGACGTCACTACAGAATTTCGTCTCATTTGAGCCTGGCAAATGAGTCGAAATTCCAGTCACTGCGGTGCTCGCTCCCGCCTGTCAATCAAACAGGCGAGAGCGAGCACAGTGAAATCCAGGGCTGCGCATTGGCTCCCTGGACTCACACACTGGCCGCCTCCCTGCTGCATATTCTCCCTGCAGCAGGGAGGAACATGGCTCTTACCTCTGCTTACAGCCCCGGCTCCAGTGGGGATACGCCGCCTCCTCACTGCTCCTGTCATTGCCGGGGGGAGCGCGTTATATGGAGCAACAAGTGTATGCCCGGCTTCCTGTCATGCTCCTACACTCTGGTAACTCTCTCTATGGTTCTGGAGGACTTTCAATCCTCCAGAAACATAGAGACAGTTTCCAGAGTGTACGGGCATGACAGGAAGCCGGGCATACACTTGTTGCTTGCTACGGACCCCCGCTCATGGTCCGGCACAGGTGAGGGGGAGGGGGGGTGCGATGCGATATTGGTCGGGGGCTTGGTGTCTTCCAACACAGGGTGCCTCCAGTTGTTTCCCCACTACAACTCCCAGCATGCCCTGACAGCAAATAGATGTCAGGGCATGCTGGGAGTTGTGGTGGTGAAACAGCTGGAGGCACCCTGTCCTGAGAACTATGGGCGGAACTCGGCCCCCAGCAGGCATCAGTGACGTGGTGCCTGCTGAGGAAGTCTGCCTGGTAGTGAGCACACTACCAGGCAGACAAAATGCCATTTTTAAGATAATAAAAAAAAAAATAAAGGCAGGGAGGGGGTTAGGGATAGATGGACAATAGGCAGGGACAGAAAAAAAAAAGAGGATGGTGGGAGCTACCCTTTAAGGTGATAAAAGATTTTACATCTGCATTTCCCTTTTTGCTTCCCATGCATAGTCTTAATGGATCATGCGCTGCCTCAAAGAACATTAGCATACACAGATAAATAAGTCTGCTCACTGGAAAATGATATATCAAACAGGGTCACATGACCACTTAGATTTTCACTTTACCCAAGATGGATCACCATTGATATGCTCCTAGCCTACATGGCTTATGCGGGTATTGTCATTAAGACCTCAAAAAAATCTGGATTGCTATAGGAAACCCCTAGCATTGTATGGTTAGGATGCAAAAAATATGAATGAGACTTAGTGCATGTAAGGAAAGAGGAACATTTTAGGGCTAGCCCCTTTCTGATCATAATGCTAGCAAGATAGAGGGAAACATATGATGGGCAATACCCTAAGCCAGTGATTGTTGGGAAGATGCCATGCCCTTGTATGGATGAAGACTGTGCTTGAGCCCAAACCAGAAATGGCAACATTTAAAAAATAAATAAATTAATGAATACATTATATTACATATATTACATAATAATAATAATTTAAAAAAAATAATTATATATATAAATATTATTAATAATAATAATCATAATATTATATATATATAATATATATATATATATATATATATATATATATATATATATATATATACAGTGGTCCCTCAACATATGATATTAATTGGTTCCAGTAGAACCATCATATGTTGAAACCATCATATGTCGAGTACATATGTCTATGTAAAAATGGTAATTGGTTCTGGGGCCTTGGAACCATTGTATGTTGAATACATATCTCTATGGGAAACTGCTAATTGGTTCCGGGATGACCATTGTATGTGGAGTGTATGGGGAGTGTTTAACAAACCAGGGTGCCTCCAGCTGTTGCACAACTACAACTCCCAGCATGCATGTACAGCCACTGACTGTCTGGGCATGCTGGGAGTTATAGTTTTGCAACAACTGGAGGCACACTGATAGGGAAACATTGATGTATGGGGTGTATAGTGTGTCTATGTATTGTATGTGATGTGTGACATTGCATACAGTACTGTACAGTTCTTTAAATACCTTCAGGGGGACAGAATGTCCTCCATTACGATCCTGCCGACTACAGCTCTATAGGAAAGGAAGGGGAGGGCAGCCAGCAGCTCATTGGATGCCTGCGGCAAGATGCTCCAGGCTATTGGCTATGGCTGCACTGTGGGGGGGGGGGGGGGGGTGTGGCTTAGGCTGGGTTCACACTACGTTTTGTCCCATACGGGAGCGCATACGGCAGGGGGGAGCTAAAATCTCGCGCTCCCGTATGTCACCGTATGCGCTCCCGTATGCCATTCATTTCAATGAGGCGACCGGAGTGAAACGTTCGGTCCGGTCGGCTCATTTTTGCGCCGTATGCGCTTTTACAACCGGACCTAAAACTGTGGTCAACCACGGTTTTAGGTCCGGTTGTAAAAGCGCATATGGCGCAAAAATGAGCCGACCGGACCGAACGTTTCACTCCGGTCGGCTCATTGAAATGAATGGCATACGGGAGCGCATACGGTCACATACGGGAGCGCGAGATTTTAGCTCCCCCCTGCCGTATGCGCTCCCGTATGGGACAAAACGTAGTGTGAACCCAGCCTTACACGGAGCTCACAGTGGAAGCCTGCGTGAGTTAGCAGGACAGCATGTGAGTAACAGGAGGCAGAACGGGGCACACGGGGCACATTAAACAACTATCTGTCAGTTGCTAAAGTTGTCAGCGCTGTCAGATAGCTGTTTGTATGATGGCCCCGACACACAGCAGCATCATATGTCGATGCTGCCTTCAACATACGATGGGCTCTGAAAGGCCATCATATGTTGAAATGATCATATGTCGGGGCCATCATAAGTCGGGGGGTCACTGTATATATATATATATATATATATAATCCCAAAATAAAGCAGCACTACTTATCCAGTCCAACCAAAAAATTGGTGCCAGCGTCCCAAAGGACTTGATCAGAGTCCATCCAAGATAAAAACCAGATACAGGCGCAGCACTCCAACAAAATAAGTGATTTAATATCTCATGTCAGCATTACAACGTTTCAGCTCCTCCTGGAGCCTTTTTCAATATATATATATATATATATATGACATGTATCTGTTTTATTCTGTTACATGTGCTATGTGATTAATACATTTTTTTATTTTTTTTTTCAAAATCTGAATACAGACAGTGTCACCACCAGTGATGTTACCATAAAGCTGAAGGGGTGTCATTTTCTCCTGTGCTGCTTTATTATTCAAGCAAAGGCCATGCCAGATGTATCATTAGCAAAATTGCTATTTATTCTGCCCCCATAAAGCAGGTCCCTGAATATATTTGATCTTTTTTCAGCATCAGTTATTTTACTGTAACAGCAACATCAAACATGAAAATGCTTAAGAAGAATTTCCATATCACAATTACGGATGGATGCAATGGGTTATGTATAAATGCAACATTAGGATTACAAAAACATCTAGGAGCCAATGTAGGACCTTGATTTATTATATACAAAGCTCTATCTTAGGTCTTTGCTAAGTTAGGAGACCAAATTTTTCTAAAACACCTGTCCAAGCAAAGCAGTGGACCACAAAGCAAATGAAGTATTGTACAATTCCTACTGAAAACAACAGACTGTCTGTGTAATGTAAAGAAACCTATAACACAGTGAACCAATGCTCATAACAGATGTATACTACTGAATGCAAATACAATCATACCGCACCTACAGGAAATGTGCAATAGATCACAATATGTGTGTTAGGCTAAGTTTCTACTTGTTTTTTTGTGCTACGTTTTTTGGGTAGAAAAAAACGCATGAAAAAGTGCAATTTCCTGTGTCTGGTGTTTTTTCTGGCGTTTTTTCTTGCGTATTTTCATTTGCGTGGAAATTGCACCTTGGCAGTTTTTTTGGGTGCCCAAAATTTGTTGGGTACCAAAAAAAAAAAAAAAAGAAAAAAGAATGCAGCAGTGATGAAAACATTTTTATTAAACAAAATGAATATATTTTATAACAACATTTTTATTATTTTTTAATAAAGTGTGTGTGTTTCACTTTTTTTTCAAATGTTTTTAAATTTTTTAGGTAGTACTATTACTCCCAGCATGGAACAGACTGCTCCATGATGGGAGTAGTAGTACCTGTACTATAGACATATCGCCCCGGGTGTCACTCCTGACACCCAATGAGATCGTTCATAATATAGCAGAGATGCGACTCTATACAGCGCTCACATCTCTGCTCTGTACTCCGGCCAGTTATGTGAATAGAACATCATTCATATTGATGGCTGGCTGGCTGGAGTACAGAGCAGGGATGCAAGCAATGTATACAACCGCTCTTCATCTCTGCTATAGACAGGACGATCACAGTGGATGTCAGTAGTGATACCCGCTGTGATCTTTCCTTAACTGCAGGTACTACTACTCCCAACATGGGGCAGACTCTGCTCCATGCTGGGAGCTGTAGTACCTGCATTAATAGACAGATCGCAGAGAGTGTAACTTCTGACACCCCCTGCGGTCTGTCTATTAATGCAGGTACTACAGCTCCCAGCATGGAGCAGAGTGTACTCCATGTTGGGAGTAGTAGTACCTGCAGTTAAGGAAAGATCACAGCGGGTATCACTACTGAAACCCACTGTGATCCCCCTGTATAATGTATAGATGCGGTCGCTCTTCTATGGTCCCCTGCACGGCCGTATATATACACATATTCATATATCCCACAGAGAGCTGTGATTGGCTGGAACCATCTGGCGAGAAGGAGAACAGCCGCCGCATCTATACATTATACAGGAGGATCGCAACGGGCGATCTGTCAATTAGTAAAGGTACTACTACTCCCATCATGGAACAGTGTGTTCCATGCTGGGAGTAGTAGTACTACCTAAAAAAAAATAAAAAAATAAAGAAAAAAGTGAAAAACACACACACTACATTTTTAGGTCCCCGCCCGCCCAGATAAATTGATCCCTGTTTAAAAAGTAATTAAAATTTTGTCATAAAAAAGATACATTTCGTTAGATACAATTTTTTCCTTCACTACTGTATCTTTTTTTTTTACACTTTTTTTAATGGTACCCTATGAAATTTTATTAAAAAAAGGTATCTACATCACTTTTATGGATCGCTAAGTAAAAAAAGAATGAAAACCGCCTGCAAAAACGCCAAAGTTAAAATCCACATATCGAAAAAAAGTGAAAAAACGCCAAAAGGATTAAAAAACGCCAATGTGAAAAACGCCAAGTGGAATAACAATTTTGCGATTTTTCATTGATTTACAGCTAACATCTGGCTGCTGCGTTTTTTGGCCGAAAAAACGCAATGCGGCAGAATTGGCGTTTTTCTTGGCGTTTCCCCCCCAAAAAAAGTCGTGAGGGGCGGCCCTGAACACGGAAGCCCGCACGCAGCGTTCAGAACAAACTTCCGGACGCTGGGGAGCGGAGCTTCCGAAGAAGGGCAGCAGAGTACCCCTTTAAAGAGTGACTACAAGTTCAAGACTGATGGACTGAACTGTATCTTATCTCTGCCCTACAGCCTAGCACCAACATACTATATCTGCAAGTGTATGCCAGGTACTCCAGAAAGAAAGATGCTCTTGGTGGCATAGATGATGTCCTAAAAGGGAGAACCCTGTCTAGTAACTTAGAATTTCTCATTAGTGTATTTAAAAAAAAACTTGAAGTACGGTGTCAAAAGATACAAGGAAATAGGATTATTTACAATGGTATTATTGTCAGGAATTATTAACGACACAGAAAGAGAGAGGAGGCAAATTACTGTGGTATCTTTACAGGACAGAGACACTTAGATTCCCAAAAACACAGAAAAGACTTCTCATCTGAACATAATTCTGAAATCTTGTTCTAAAAAAAAGTGATTCTGTTTCTGTTTCTATTTCTGTACTGCCGACATATTTTGCAGTGTTTAATAAAGGCTTTACAAATTCATATCGATCTCTCCTCAAGAGTTCAGTAGAATTTCCTCTACCACTCTCCATTAGAAACAAATTCACCTCCCGCTATAGAAAGGAAATCAAACATAAAAAATGTGCAAACATGAGAAGTACAAGCACATGCAAAGTCAGCTGAGGTTAAAGAAGTCCTATAGTTTTAGAATACAGAAGTGATGTGACTGAGTTTGTGACTGAGCTAAGATATATATATATATATATATATATATATATATATATATATATAGTGAATCCTTTTTGAGACTATTGTGGAAATAAAATTGCAGTGCTACATGGCGTCCTAGACGGTCAATATACATGACATACAAAAAAAATCTGGTTTACATTAGGGACAGTATATTGAAATTCAGCCCCGGAATGCTATTCCGAAAGACAATGGCCCCGATTCTACACATAATCTTCTATTCTACTTACTATCCTGTCTTCTGCAAAAAGGAGTATATTCGGCGGTCTGTTAAATCAGCTCTAAAGGCCTATTCACACTGGATATGAGACACTGGATATGATAACCATATAGCCTGGACATCTGTAACTGTATGCTACATAGGTGTGGCACCGTACCACACCTAACAGCCGTTATTGCTGCAGTATTATGTCTGTGGGGTGGCAGAAGTAAAGTGTCACTGGGCTTGTACAATTTTATCAAAATGCCTACTAACTACCTAATGTAAGTTGTAAGAAAATTGTTGAGAAGCAGTAGATCAATGTGCAGCAGACATGTGGATGTGCATCCATGACCTTTTTTCTATCCAGGTAACCAGATGGAATCAAATATTTTAAAGGGGTTGTCCCATTTACATAGTTAGTACGGTCGAAAAAAGACATATGTCCATCAAGTTCAACCAGGGAATTAAGGGGTAGGGGTGTGGCGCGATATTGGGGAAGGGATGGGGTTTTATATTTCTTCATAAGCATTAATGTTATTTTGTTCCAGGAATGTATCTAATCCTGTTTAAAAGCTGTTAATTTTTCCTGCTGTGACCAGTTCCTGAGGTAGACTGTTCCATAAGTTCACAGTTCTCATGGTAAAGAAGGCGTGTCGCCCCTTGAGACTAAACTTTTTCTTCTCCAGACGGAGGGAGTGCCCCCTCGTCCTTTGGGGGGGTTTAACCTGGAACAGTTTTTCTCCATATTTTTTTGTATGGGCCATTAATATACTTATATAAGTTTATCATATCCCCCCTTAAAAAAAAGGGGCTAAAAAAAAAGTATTAGTCACTTCACCGATCCCCCAACACTGTCGTTCCAACACTCACGGGGTGCCCCTGCTTATAAAATATTTTTTCCCCACTGGACAACCCTCTTTAAGCAAGAAAAATGGTGTCCACATTGAATTGTCCATAGCAGGAAAATAGAATGCACATGTAAATATTGGTAGTACCAATTTGGTATACTTGAAAGGTCAAGTGTAATAGTGGAACTGATATATGTCTCCTACCCCATCTTAATGTAATTTTGTTGCTTGGCTGGAAGCTGAAAAGCTGATGCTGAGCCCTAGATAATATCATACTGTTTATTTGGTAAAGGCTGCATTGCCATCCTCTGAGAGGAAGGTCATGTTATATAACCTGTAATAACCTATAATTACATCCACTTCTTCCTATAAACCATGTTTGCTTAGATGCACAAAACTTACATAAACTGGACCTATAATCAGATGCTGAGCACATATCCCGGACCATTACTCTATACAATCGATGCACAGCTATAAAAAGTCATGAATACTTTGCATGTATATAAATGTATTATATGTCAGTTAAACCCCTGCTTATAATTGACAGTTTCTTCCCATCTACTCTATAGGGAGAGATCTATCAACCACAGGGTGGCATGACAGAGGAGTAATCAGATCATGAGTTCAAGCCAAAAACAGATACTTATTGGGAATACAGTCAGAGATAGATCATGTCACAGAGATCAAACGTAGGTGGATGAAAACAGCAATACTGCTATTTAGATTAACAAGACTTATATGACCTGAGGAAGAGGCAAATGGCCCCTCGTAATGCGCCATCTTTATTCAAAATAACAGTATCGCTGCTTTCCTCCACCTATGTGCAATCTCTGTGATTTAACCATCTGTGCTCTGACAAGTAACTGTTTTTGTACCCCGGTCCCTGAACTTCTGCTGCGAATTTCTGCATCTGATTTCTTTTCCATGAGCCATTTGGAACCACCTGACCTGAGGGAATCCTCACGAAATGCGTTGTCCATGCACTGACTAAATATTAATTTTATTCATACCATAAGTCCGCTTGTTGGTTAGTTTAATGCTCCTTCGGTACCACTATATACATCCACTTTTCATAGGATCATCTGAATTCTCCACTACCGTTCTGCTGCCAGAGGAGTAACCAATGCATGTCATGAATACATTGAACAACTATTCATGACTTCCAAGACAGAGTGCAGTGCGGCGCTGCGGATTAATGAAACTACATTCTGACACAAGAAAGGCTAACATCATTAAACATTTACATCCCTAGACTCATCATCTCTAGAGCTATTAATCGTGTCCTCAGATCGGGCACCATTTTTCAGCTGACAGGTTACATAAACTTTTTCACACATTGTATTATGGTGCTAACTAGGAAGGTGTCCTGACCAATTATTTGCCCTGGGACCTTCACCAACCTTGATCCAGCCCTTTGTGATCCAATGAATCAAGTTGGAAAGCTACAGAGAACTCCGAGTGGCTTCCCTAAAGCTCACAACAATAGGCTGTTCAATAGCAGCGTGTATTCTGCTGACATATAGTGTGTGTTCTGCTGACATATAGCGTGTATTCTGCTGACATATATTCAAGAGGCAGAACACCATTTGCCAGTTTACACTTATTTTGTTTTTACTAAAGACATAACATTTTCAAACTATTATTGATACATTGAATAGATTTTATTATTGTTGTAAAATCCTTTCTGGTAATACATACAGACAGGAGGTTAGAAGAAAACCAGAAGAAATAGTAAATCATACAATGGTACTCCGCTGCTAGACATCTGCTAGATAAGATGTCTGATTGATGTCTGATTGCGGGGGTCCTGCTGCTGGGGCCCCCCACGATATCCTGCAGTACCTGGCATTCTAAATAAACACACGGTTCCTGCGGCATTGGTCGTGACATCACGGCCATGCCCCCTCGGCAGAGACGCCCCCTCCCATAGACATGAATGGAGGGGTTGTGGTGTGATATCATGAGGGGGCGTGACCGTGACATCACGATCACAGCCTCTGGCTCCCAGCGTTCTGAACAAAATATTCGGAACGGTGGAGCACCGGAGTACATCTTTAACCCCTTAAGGACTCAGCCCATTTTGGCCTTAAGGATTTTCATCCACAGACTAGTATGATGGCTTGTTTTTTGCGCGACCAGTTGTCCTTTGTAATGCCATCACTCATTATATCATAAAATGTATGGCGCAACCAAAAAACACAATTTTTGGGGGGAAATTAAAACGAAAAACGCAATTTTGCTAATTTTGGAAGGTTTCATTTTCACGCTGTACAATTTATGGTAAAAATGACATGTGTTCTTTATTCTGAGGGTCAATACGATTAAAATGATACCCATTATTATGTACTTTTATATCATTGTTGCGCTTAAAAAAAATCACAAACTTTTTAAACAAATTAGTACGTTTATAATCCCTTTATTTTGATGACCTCTAACTTTTTTATTTTTCCGTATAAGCGGCGGTATGGGGGCTCATTTTTTGCGCCATGATCTGTACTTTTTTTTGATACCACATTTGCATATAAAAAACTTTTAATACATTTTTTATAATTTTTTTTTAATAAAATGTATTAAAAAAGTAGGAATTTTGGACTTTTTTTTTTTTCGTTCACGCCGTTCACCGTACGGGATCATTAACATTTTATTTTAATAGTTAGGACATTTACGCACGCGGCGATACCAAATATGTCTATGAAAAAATTTTTTTACGCTTTTTGGGGGTAAAATAGGAAAAAACTGACGTTTTACTTTTTTATTGGGGGAGGGGATTTTTCACTTTTTTTTAACTTTTACTTTTACATTTTTTTACATTTTTTTTTTACACTTGAATAGTCCCCATCGGGGACTATTCATAGCAATACCATGATTGCTAATACTGATCTGTTCTATGTATAGGACATAGAACAGATCAGTGTTTTCGGTGATCTTCTGCTCTGGTCTGCTCGATCACAGACCAGAGCAGGAGACGCCGGGAGCCGGACGGAGGAAGGTAAGGGGACCTCCGTGCGGCGTTATGAATGATCGGATCCCCGCAGCAGCGCTGCGGGCGATCCGACCATTCATTCAAATCGCGCACTGCCGCAGATGCCGGGATCTGTATTGATCCTGGCACCTGAGGGGTTAATGGCGGACGCCCGCGAGGTCAAAAGACCATAAGGTGAGAAATAGTTGCATATACCACAAGTAAAGGTAAATCAGGGATGAAGCATTGTACACAAATGAACAAATATCTCAAATGATCTTCTATTTGATCCTCCAAGGTGCGACTGAACATGACTTGCTGTGAATCCTAACCTGGCCATCTTTTCTACCCTCTCCATAGACAATGTATTGGCTATATGAAGCTATTTGTAGCTTGTGGGTCACATCTGTAGAACATTTAAGGGCACTGTAGTGTGAGATAGCTTAGAAAGAGCCAGTTATTACATCATGTGGCTAAGCTCCTGATATGCATCTCCTCGGTGACTATTTATAACCTATTTGAATCCTTCAAGGGTACGACTGGGCAGATAACCAAGCAAAGTGGAGGGGCTATACATAAATGTAGAACTGGGTTTAGTGGCTTTGGAATTAGCTTATGCAGATATTTTATTTGGGCGCTAAGCCTGGAGCTGCCAATGTCGTCAAAGCAGCCAAGAGATTCATAGAGACGGGAGATTTTGTGACAAGACCTTGAGGTCAGGAGCATGGAAAGGCCGTCAGCGTATGGACATGGACCAGAGTCTGGCTGCTGAGCATATCCTGACAGGGAGAAACCATCTGCTCCCTCAATCTTTTCTGCTGTTTGAGTTGGACAGATGCATTTATTGAAGCATGTGAATATAACACATATGCTTCCTAGGAAAATATACATGACGAGAATTGTTCACCACAGTTAAACAAACAAACACCCAACTACATCTACACGTCAGAACGTCTCGCACTCTGCATGCCTAAGCTTGACTACTGAAATGTAGATTTTTCTGCATCTGGTAGGCTGTAAACAATATACAATAGCCTTTTGTACAATAGATCATACACAATAAGTAAACCCACTCAACTGCACACACACTCATAGCTCTATAACCACTACATTCCTGAGATGGTATCTTGTGCTTGCTCCTCTGCAAACTTTAGAATCGCTTCACACACACCATTTACTTGGAAAAACAGAAGAGCAAAGACGCTTTGATATTGTATCAAGATGCCTGCCATTTATCTTATAAGGGACAGCTAAGTTATGTAAGATAGTATAAAAAGCGATGCAAATGCACCAGACCCTCCTGTCCCGGTGAATTTGGTGTGAACTAGTCCCAAAATTAATGATATAAACACATTTATTTTTCCATATACAGGGCTATATGGAGGCTATTTTTTGTGTTGTGATCTGTATTTTTTGTATCAGTACCATTTTTTTTTTACCATTTTTGTTTTGCTGGTATTTTTTGATCACATTTTATAATTTTTTTTCAGGTACTTGAAGTGACCAAAAATCAGCAATTCTAGAATTTGGTACATTTTTTTATGTTTATTCTTTTCACTGTATTGTTTCATTAATGTTGTTTTTTAATAGTTTGGTCTACACCCAGTGATAATGTTTAATGATATGTTTGTTTTATTATATTATTATTTTTTAGTCCCCATAGAAAACTTATGCATGCAATTTTTTGATAATTAAATTTTTTTTATATCGTATTCCATAGCACAACATTGATCAGTGTCATCAGGGCTCTGATTGTACAGACTGTCTTTATCTTCTGAGTGCCAATTGAACGGCACAGTGGTAGGTAGGGACCCTTCAGTTGTGATCATAGCTGATTGGGACCCCACAATTACCCCTGCTGGAGTCTAGATCAGCCCCCCTGAACTCACAGCACCTGTATTTTGTGAACATGACGTACATATAAGTCCTAGGATGGAAAAGGGTTAAAAGAACTTATTATGACCTCACCAATCCCCTGCCACTGTTATTCTGATTCTTACTGGATCTCCATTTATCGCCATTCCCTGCTTACCGTCTTGGCGCTCAAGAAATATTTGCTTAGTCAAATACTGTCCGCAGTGGTGACCATCCGCAGTCAACGATTGGCTAAGCCGGCATTTCCTTGTATCAAAACGGGAACTAGGAACTGGAGGTCAGTGAGGACTGAGGCACCATCAGTGTAGAAGCAGGTGATGTGTTACATTTTATTCTTCCAGACAACCTCTTAGAATTTATTTTTATGTAAGATATTCTTGTTTACGTATCAGATTATCATACACATGAGTTATTGCTTTAGTTAGTATATTTTAATACATTCTTATAAAAGAATCAAGTCATCTCCCTAACAAAAGCAATAGTAAGGCATATCTAGAAAGGGGCAAATTATAAATACGAAATCTCTTAGGTGTACAGGACCAACAGGGACAACATGCAGACGTCTAATAGAGCTGCAAGTGGCTGGGGGTGGGGTGTTAGGGAAACAATAACATGTTGTAGGATCACACATGCATACAGATGTAGCTAAATTTGTCATTTATACCTTATTGAGTGACGACAGCCCGGTCCTTTGCAACCATTGAAGCAACTGTGCTTAATAGCATAATGAATAGAGAAAGGGTATAGCTCACACAGCTTGACACTAGGGTAGTTGTAGTCAAAACAGCAAATATAACATTTAGACATACGGGTCGTGTAGATTAGATAAAACTGCTGTCTAGGAGATGTAACCTTTGACACTGATAATTCTTGACCATAGGACACTAAGAGGTCAAACAATCATTGAACATCTGCTCTAACTGCACAAGAAACTTCCAAACCACAGAAACTCCACTTACAGCTATAATAACATATGTGCTTTGGCCATAAACACTGAATAGTGACAAGACGGGGTCAAGATGTTGGTAAAACCTCTCCAGCTACTCAAAATAACCACAATAAACATTGTCTGCATTTTGTTACGACTGTGTCTTTCACCTGTTAACTGTATAATCTATACCTAATGGAAATGTTTTACAGCAGGGACATCTAATGAAGGATACTCAGCAAGGACATATACATAATGCATAAGACAGTACTGGACCGCCTTCTCGCGAGTCAGGTCTAATAATACAAAAAAATGCAAACTGATGAGGACATAAAAGTAGAAGTAACACAAATAATACAATTTATAATAATATTTTCAATAAGTATAATAAAAAAGAGAATCAGAGCACATCATTCATTTCTTAGCTGAGCACCCAAAAATGTTTGGTGGCCCCATAGAGAATGAATAGATCACTGGCCGTGCAAGTCCATTGCACTCAAATTCTGTCCCCATTCTTGGAATACTATGGATGGGAGATAACAAGCTGAGATGGGAATATCCCTTTACCAACAAACCATTTTTTTTTTAACTGACATACTGTTTTGTCTAAAATGATGTCATTTTTTTTTTTTTTTTTCATTTTTATTTGCTAGTTACTAATCAAAATTTTTTTTTGTGACAGCGGCTAAAGCGCGTAGCGTCAATCTCAGTGAAGTTGACGGTACGCCCCCTCCGCGCCCCCTCCCTATACAGTTCTATGGGAGAGGCGGGGAGGCACGAACGCTGCATCCCTGCCTCTCCCATATAAGTACATGGGGAGGCGTGTCGGCCGCAGCAGAACGTTAGGACGCCCCGTGATCAAACACTTATCCCCTATTCTGTGGATAGGGGATAAGTGTTAATTCACTACAGATGGCCTTTAACTCTATACACATTGTCACATGGAAGTGGTTCAGTCATCGGGTGTTTGGCTCCTAATACCAGATTGCTATCAATTATATGTTATTATGATATTCTGGTCTATAAGCAGCCAATTAAGATCTTATGCCACCTCCATACACAGTCACTACAATATAACTGTACTAAGCAAGTACATTTTTCATTGGATGATTCCATTGCTATGGAACAAATGCTACTGTATATCCATATAAAATTGTCCTAAGCTGTTTCTGTTAATAATTTCCTTAAAAGGATATTCCGGGTTTATATGTCTTATTCCCTATCCAAAGGATAGGGGATAAGATGTATGATCGCAGGGGTCCCGCCGCTGGGGACCCCCGCAATCTTGGTCCATTCATGTCTATGGGAGGGGGGCGAGATGGCCGTCACGCCCCTTTCCATAGACATGAATGGAGGGGGCATGGTGTGAAATCTCTAGGGGCCACAGAATGCCGGGGGCTGTACCGAGATTGCGGGGGTCCCAAGTGGTGGGACCCCTGCGATCATGCATCTTATCCACTATCCAAAGGATAGGGGATAAGAAGTATAAACCTAGAATACCACTTTAATAACTAGACACACTAGATTCTTTGCGATGGCATACTGTAGCAAGGGAGTTCCGTCATTCAAATAACAAGACTATAAAAACCCATTGCAAACGCCAATCTATAATACAGAATCTAGGACAATGGCAAACAGCTACATAATTCATTGTGTACTGTTCCTGCCAAGGAATGTTGTGCTTTGAATGACACAATTACGCTTACTGGGCCTCATCATCTGCTCCTGATTAAATATGCAAGAGCGTCAGTAGTAAACTGGTACATGATGACCAGGGATTCCATAGGTCAGTAACAACTTATAGATAATAGCATCCAATTATTTTACTGGCAGAATAAGGAGCAGTCACTGACTGATATCTTTCCTCTGGGCGTCTCTGTCCAGGGCGTGTGGAGATTGCTAAGACCAATACTTTTACTATATCAATGCTGAGCAACAATATCAGTGATATAAGACTGTAAGAAAGATGCACAAGAATGTCAGTGCACTGTTCAAGAACCCCTTTAGGACTGACAGGTGCCCTTCTACCAGAAGAGTAAGATTCTTATTCTTGCTGTGGATTTACCTGTTTTACTTTGCAGTGTACTATATTTTCTGAGTAAATAGGTTGTTGTGCTTGTTGCGGTATCTTTGCAGTTTGTTGGCATGGTGGCTAAGATGCAGGTGTTGTATTTGCCCCTGAATGCCATGTGGCCTTAGGCAGTTAATGGACTCACATGGACAGCCCTCTGTGAGAATGTGATATAAATATTCTGTCGTCACGTCCCCATGCTCGCTATAAAACAATGGTTTTCCCAACACTTGTGGCTGTTGTGTTCAAGTTGAAGAATTGGGAACAATGTTTGGAGTCACAGCAGTGTTCCTGGTCTGTGAGAGAATCACCTTGGCCTGGGTGAGAAAAGTTCTGGCACTGTGAATAAGAAGCAGAGAGGACAGTGGTAGTGATGATTCCTAACAAAATAAAGTGAGGCACCAGGGGGGGAGCAGAGTTCTCTCGAAGCAGCAATGGAAAAGTGTGAGTTAAGGTACCATCAATGACATGGGCTAGAACCTGAGTAAGTGCTACTAGAGCAGTGCGGAGACTGAGTAGTGAGAGACCATCTAAATTGTGCCCATGGTGATATGGCTTAGTATTAGACTAAGATCTTACAGCCTTGACTCAAGGGTTAAAGATTAAAAGTGCACCACTGTACGCTTGCCTCTGGGGAACCGCAAACCTTGTGTTATTACTGCAAATGAGATGCCTCTCAGTGAGAACTGTCAAGTATTGTGCCTCTGTTGAGTGCTTATTTTCCATAATTTGCAAGCAAAAGGACTGTGACCATCAAGTTAAAGCTGCACCAACAACTGAGGTGGTATCTGCTGGACCACTTGCAAGAAACTCCTCATTACCCTGAGGTTAACTTCAAGGTCACCATATACGTTTCTGACCCCCCCCCCCCTCTTGTGTAGGCTAATCCAGTCTACCCTCCCCCTTTGTGCAGGCTAATCCAGTCTACTGCCTCTTTGCAGGTTTCTCTGATTTTTCAAGGTGCAGCTGAGGCCTAGAATGGGTCCACCAGAGCTCTGTAATACAGTGTAAATGTTTCGCCTACGCGTTCTAGAGTACATTGCTGATAGGATTCATAACCTAATATTTTGATAATATCACTATGAAAACAATGTCTGTCTCATGATAAAAGTATTCAGAACATCTTACGTGTTTCAATTGTATTATATCAGGCCTGATAATCTGATTTACAGTATAATGAACAAACTCCACCCTTGTTTCCTCATTTTGGAGATGCCTTCTGGGACCATATCTCATGGCTCCCACTGACCTGAAAGCGGAGAGATGTAAGGTGAACTTCAGAAGAGATGGGAATATCAGCGCTGACCAAGGAGAGGACAATAGAGCCAGGTGTGTAGCGAACAGATTTAATCCAATGCGACGCGTTTCACCGCGCAAGCGCGGTGAAACGCGTCACATTGGATTAAATCTGTTCGCTACACACCTGGCTCTATTGTCCTCTCCTTGGTCAGCGCCGATATTCCCATCTCTTCTGAAGTTCACCTTACATCTCTCCGCTATCTCTGGGAAGGCTGCAGACCGAGATCATCATATCAAACGCACATCTTGGTTGTGTGGGAGTACACACAACCTGGCAGGGTGAGCCTTTACTTTTCCCTCCCCTCCCACACACCTGTGATCCCGTTCTTCACAAGGGAGCGCCTGTTTCTCTCTTTGCTTTACTGACCTGAAAGGGAATTTTATCACACCGGAAGATGGAAAGTCTCTCCAAGTCAACAGCAGCGAGACCCAAAGAAGTAAAGCTAGACAAAACTCTAGAGCCTGGTACCCAATGTACATAGAAGATTACCACCAGTGATTACTTGTTATAGTTATCCGACACCATTTTTGTGTTTGAGTGAGAAGAAAAATCTAGTTGTCTACCAGAGTGATCTAACCCTCTTCAATTGTATTCCATTCACATTCCATTCCATTGTACTTCCAATGAATGTGTCCTTTCTTATCTGTCCTCTTGGCTCAAGAAACAGCTAGTCCTCTAATTCAAACTAGCCCTTGAGTAGATGGCGACTTACATATGGCTTACATAGTTATTTTAGGATAATTTTTGTAATATATGACTAGCGTCTGTAAAATTAAATGGTCACTGTTGTCAAACAACCTCCCTCCCTTAGCCTGTGTGATTCCTAACAGAGATAAAAAGAGAGGAAGAGAGAGAGAAAGAGAGGGGGAGAAAGAGAGAGAGAGAGAGAGAGAGAGAGAGAGAGAGACTGTGGTGTACCAGCATCTTTATGTCTCCTGAGGATCTGCACTGTCCATGCAAGATAAATCAAGGCTTTCCTCTTACCTCAGCAGCAGCAGTGCCTAGCGTAACCCTCTCCTTGCTGCAATGCTGCTGTTTTTTTTCTGCTCATAACACCTTGCAAAGCAAGTGTATCAAAAACCTATTTTCAATCCACATGTCATATATAAAAGTGCACAGTATAAATTATCATCTGCACAGTGCCAGCCAGTTCAGAGCTTATTGTAACCCTTTTTCCCTGTCTGCTCACAAAGAGCCTAGCAAGAATCCAGTGCATCATCTTCTCCCCCTAATCTTATTAGTATACTATGTAAATAAGTAGCCTAGCGCAATGCAAGTCTGTTCAGTTCAATTTTAACAGCAGTAGGCTATGGTATAGTAGAGAGAAGTATATGATGTGTTCTGCTGTGAGAGAAGTAAGAGAGGAAGTAACTATGCATGTACTATTGACAAACAGCTCATCCCTGGTCCTGTCCCTGCAATGGAAAGAATGAGAAACAGCTGTGCACCATGGGCAGGGCTCTCAGGGGCTCAAAAACAAAAGGGAGAGCACTAAAATCACCTTATCACCACTCTAAAAGGTTAATCTAACAAAACAAACAAAATTAAACAACAGGTATACTATAGTGTTTATATGGAATAGGGGAGATTTATTAATACTGTTCTAAATTTATTCAACACAAAACTAGACAAGACAGGCAGAAACTGCGACAAATTTATCACAATGGCACACACTGTATGATACATTTAGTGCATCTAACTACATCTGTTAGACACTTCCCTATATATTCCAGCCCTTGGCTGCCTTACTTTGCAGCAATACTTTGTGCCAAAATAATGTGGCATGTCATTAATAAATCTAGCACATTATACAACTCCTTTTAGCCATTCTCCCTTTTCTAGACAGTTATCAAAATTGTCTGCAGAGGCATAAAAATTGTCTGAAACACAAGAGAATAAATTTGGCGCACTGCAAGTACTTTGCTTAGTAACTCTCCTCCACTGTGTGTTTATACAGTGTCAACATAACACTTTACTCTGTATGTCATCTGTGAGTAGTCAATAAAAAATGACAGCAATGTAGGTGGTTACATTGACCTGTCCTTACTGCATTCCTGTACCGAGACACAACTCTGCCCGAGGAACAGAATGCAGTGGACATCTTACCTGTTTAACCCGGTAACCAACTATTAATAGACAAGATGTAACAAGTTATTAATGTATTTCACAACAAGTAGTCCTTCAGGAAAGCCATGAATATATTTATATACTATTATATATCCCAAATTAGTCTGAATTTTTCCATCAAAGGACACTTACGCAATGTCACTGAATGTATTCTGTTTCATGCCTCAACTATTAGAAGATTTTAAGTGCTATAGCTTACTCATCATTTAGCCAAATCTTAGATCCTGGAGTTTGATAATGGTGGAAGAAGACAAGACAGTCAACATTCTCAATACTGTTGTGAAAATAGTAACAGCTGCCACATTTACAAGGGGTGGCAATTCTATGCCCAACCACCTTTCAAACGAAATTCTTATGATGTTTTACCCAATAGAAAAAATAAAGAAAAAATAAATAAAACGGCAGAGCTCAAAGTTAAAATAATAAATACCGCATTTAAGACCGGCATATAAGACGCACCCAATTTTAAAGGGTGAAAATCTAGAAAAAAAAGATTCTGAACCTTCAACCTGCGGACCTCCAGATGTTGCAAAACTACAACTCCCAGCAAGCCCGGACAGCCGTTGGCTGCCCGGGCATGCCAGGAGTTGTAGTTTTGCAAAATCTGGAGGCCCGTAGGTTGAAGACCACTGGTATAGAAGGTAATACTCACGTGTCCCCGCCGCTCCGGTCCCATCCCCGCTGCCCTGGATGTCGCCCTCCGTTGCTGTCGCCGCGTCCCCGGGGTGTCCCCGTCGCTCCGGAACGTCTCTGCTGCCGAGTATCCTTTCTCTCCGTCGCCACCTTCACGCCGCTACTCACGCCGCTCCTATTGGATGAAGGGACGGCATGCGAGAAGACGTGATGACGACGAAGGAGAGCGCCGGCCATGCAGGGGATCCCGGCAAGGAGCAGACACCGAGGAGGCAGGTAAGGTCCCTCCCGGTGTCCTGTAAGCTGTTCGAAATGCTGCGATTTCATTGCGGTGGTCCCGAACAGCCCGACTGAGCAGCCAAGTTAGTGTCACTTTCGCTTCAGACGTGGCGGTCAGTTTTGATCGCCACGTCTGAAGGGTTAATACAGCGTCACAGCGATCGGTGATGTCCTGTATTAGCCGCGGGTCCCAGCCGTTGATGGCCGCAGGGACCGCCGCGATAGGACAGGTTTTAATGTGTATTTGCCGTATAAGAACGCACCAACTTCCCCCCCCCCCCCCAGTTTTGGGGAAGAAAAAGTGCGTCTTATATGGCGAAAAATATGGTAAATACATGTGGCTCCTTTCCACATCCAGCAATCCAGTTCAGCTTCCTTTGGCAATAGGATCCCTCAAGGCACCCGTTGTGTCAATGGGGGCTCCCTAATGGTCCAGATGTTGGATGGGAAATGTGTCTTGCAGCATTTTACCATCCAGCTCTGAAACTTCTGTATTACAAAATGGTGAAAAAGCCTGATAACTTAGCTGCTTTCGTACAATAAAACTGAGCCCCTACGGAACTGATACATGAGAATCCAGCCTAATCCTAAACATTTAAGAGACAAATAATAATTGTTGCTCGCATTGGTGACCATTTCAGTGGCCGTCTGGGGCACCATTGTTGAAAATCATCCTCCTCAAGCTGATCATGGGAATGGCAATTTGCTGGAGGTGAGGTGTGTGTATGTATTGGTGGGGGGAGGGCTTCCTACTAACAGATTCTCTCTCATGACTGCTAGAGCTTTATAAGCTGCTGATGGCAAAGGAAAGCAAGATGCGGGTGACCCCTGAAATACATACCGGTCCATGCTATACATCGCACTTACTGACTGCATGTGCAGTTCTCTAGTGGACAATCAACTCTTTATAACCTGGCAGGTCCCGAAATATGTACAATGAAGAAGTTTATCATTTATGTCGCTGAGGCAGATCCATTTTTAGCTCTATGACATCACTGCTGTGAACACCTGTGTCTCTTGGCTGCACTTTCTCAATATAACTGTGCGGTCGAACATTTGGACATAAAGCCAAGTCTTTAAGGGACCATGTTCCAACAATGTGTACTACATGGACCAGCCTTACCTTACTAGCATCACAGAAAAATAAAGCAAATGTATCATCTAAGTGAGTATGATATGATTATATATATACATATATATTATTATTTTCCTAATGATCATATTAATCTCAAGCCTCATATTAATAGAATATCTAAGCCTCATATTAATAGAATAACTGGACAAGACTTCAATATCCTAAATGCAATTTATGTCAGAACATGGACCTCTTTATGCTACATTGGTGAATATATTCTCCTATAGCAGTGCTTCCCAACCAGGGAGCCTCCAGCTGTTGCAAAACTACAGTTGTAGTTTTGCAACAGCTGGAGGCACCCTGGTTGGAAAACACTGTCCTATAGACTAGCAGAATGCTGTTGTTAGGCAATTACATCAGTTCCCTACTGAACTTAGGAACCAGTCATACTCATGGAGAAGTAAAGGGATGGATAGACATTGAGACAGAGAGGAGAGATGGATGGATAGATAGATAGATAGATTCTAGATATATTAGATAGATAGATAGATAGATAGATAGATAGATGGATTAGATAAATAGATAGATGCTAGATATATTAGATAGATATATAGATTAGATAGATATGAGATAGATAGATAGATAGTTAGATAGATAGATAGATAGATAGATAGATAGATAGATATGAGATAGATAGGAGATAGATATATAGATTAGATAGATAGATGATAGATATATTAGATAGATAGATGATAGATAGATTAGATAAATAGATAGATGCTAGATATATTAGATAGATGATATATATATATATTAGCTAGATAGATGATAGATAGATGATAGATAGATAATGATAGATAGATTAGATAATAAGGGTATTCCTGATCTCTATTGGATGTGACATTGAGAATATACAGAAAATATAAAAGTTGCATTGGTACACACACAATAGGCCTGTTTCTATTATTTCCATCTTAGTACATTGTACACTATAGACAATGCCACTATACACAGAGCCAAGTGCTCAGAAATACTGATTTAATAATTCATAAGGATCTGGTGAAAGAGTTGGTAGTATACAAAGAGCCCCACATGGACAATACATTCTATCAAGGCAAACAATAAACAGAACCTTTATATAAATACAGAGAACAAACACATAAACAAACCCCATTGCGATGTAAAGGGATAGCATATAGCACAAGCCGGTGAGGCTATCCTAACAATGCAGTCATTACTCCCCTGGATTTCTCCTGTACACATACATAGATGCAGCATTATCAGACACCAGGGATGGGTGATGGAAGTGGCATGTACTTACAATTGGTGCTCATGATGCCAGTGTCTTGTTCTCATCCAACCTCGGAGGTAAAGTGAGCAGTCTGCTTGTGGTGTATGGCACCCTGCGCTGGATCCTGCTGAGCACACGTCTGCCACTTAGGAGCTCCCCATGCCAGCCATCCCCGGGCACAGTGCAGGCAGCAGCCCCTCTGCTCTCAGGTAGACAGGCTGGAGGAGAGGAAGCAGTAGGAAGACAATGCTGACAGGGAGGTAGGTGACTGTGTGCAGGAGTGATGCCACCTTCTTCTCCCAGCACACGCCTAGAGCCACACACTGCCTGTCACTATCACCACTCTCACAGAGCACAGGATCCTGGAGCTCTCCCAGCACATGGGGGTGTGGACTGTGGAGACAGAGGGGGAGGTAGATCCACCAGCACACAGACCTGACTGCTCTTCCTCCTGCCCTGGGAGGGGAGTTGTGCTGTGCTGTCTGCTCTAGTGATGGGGAATCCACTACATTATGGAGATCAGTTCTCTTTGATCTAGTTCATTCTAAAGATCAAATCAATTTAGAGAGGTGATTGAAAACCTGGATCTGGTCTGTGACCTATAAGAACTGCTACTAGATCTTCCCTGAAAAGTTAAGGGAGCATTCACACCATGTTTTTGCAATACAGTTCCCTTATACGTTTTCAATTTGAAAACCATACGGAACTGTATTGAAAACCATATGCATTGACTCTCCATTGAAAACCTTATGCCAAACGGTGCATCCGGTTGTGTACTTTTTGCATCTTGTCCATTTTTCCCCCGTATCCAAAACAGTAGCCTACCACGTTTTTTTGTCCAGGGTAATGAGAACCGTAGAGAACTGTATGTGCGTACGCTTCCATCCAGTTTGCACAATACAGTTTTTGAGTTTGCATATGCGCAATGAAAACTTAAAAGTGTATACTTTTTTTTTTCAACGGATGCAACAGGACATCATTTTTCAAACCGTATACAGGATAAAATGTATGCACATGTTTTTATAAAGTTTAGTCTGGTTTTGAGTACCAATTTTCACCAAAAACCTTATACAGGAACTGTATTGCAAAAACGTGGTGTGAATGCAGCCTAAGGCTGGCTTCACATATATATCAGGCATCCGGTAGAGTTTACCTCGTGCACCGGAGGGAAACTGATGCTAGAACGGATCCCATTCATTTGAATGGGACAGTTCACAATCATCCAGCATCTCCATTTTGACATCAGATAGTTGGACACATCAGAGGGCACTGGACAGGGGTGTGCTGCTCTGCTTTGCCGTCGGCCATCCAAAAACAATAGGCACCATATGCCATACAACTGATAACAACTTGTCATCAGTTGTGGCATCAGTTGCGTCGAGAACTAGGCTGAGTTCACCTATGCCAGATACCGAACATATTCGTATTCGTATGTGCGTATTTTGCTGCAGATTTTCTACATGTGTGAATGTACACTTGGCGGTTTTGGCACATTGCATCAAAGATGTGTTTTCGAACGTTTCTTCATGCATTCTGGATCCACTGCAGATACGCAGTTGCGGATGGGTAAAATGTGTAAATGTGTAAAATGTGATGATACTGTAAAAAGAAATGCACTACAGTACATCACTGCAAAATATGTTAATGAGAACTGGTAGAAGATCTGGTGGAGTGAACAGTGCATTATAGCCTATGAGACAACGGTCTCCAAAAGGTGGCCCTCCAGCTGTTGCAAAACTACAACTCCCAGCAGTGTTATATATGCAGTGTTATAACCTGAGACCACTACAGTACATCACTGCAAAATATGTTAATGAGAACTAGTAGATCTGGTGGAGTGAATAGAACTGCATTGTAGCCTATAAGACAGTGGCCTTCAAAATGTGCCCCCCCCCCCCCCAGCTGTTGCAGTTTTGCAACAGCTGAATGTCCACAGTTTGGAGACCACTGCTATAAGACATCATGCATACAGATCTCTGTTCTGTATTATGGGACTTGTCAACTAAACTGGATGAACTACTGGATGAGAATGAATCAGGATAATCTTGTTCAATCAGATGCCTGTGACTGGGCGCAGCAGTGCCACCTATGGTAGTTAGTAGTGTTGAGCGCGAATATTGAAAATGCGATTTTTTTACCGTGAATATCGGCAATTCGCGATCTCACGAATATTTTGAATATAGTGCTATATATTCTTAATGACGAATATTCGTTTTTTTTTCTTCACAGTACACATCACAACAATGATGTGTACTGTGTAAAAAAAAGTGATAGTATTAGATAGGGTAGGTGAGTTTAGCAAATAGGTTCTAGTGTAGGGTATAGTGTTAGTTAGTTGAAAGATATAAACGCGCATACGCACTACACGAATTTCATTACGATTTTCGCATTGGAAAATTTTTCGCAAACATAGGATGAAAATTCACCCATATATTTGTGAAATATCGCACATTCGAATATGGCCCCTGCCGCTCATCACTAGTAGTTAGTGGTACTGTCAGACTATATCGGTCAGAATTATTTCAGACAATCATACTGTGTGGCGTCCATCTTAATTGTTCAAGCCAAAAACTCCATGTTGGGTAAAGTTGATTCTTAGGCCCCTTTCACACTATAAAGTTGTTCCTTTAAAAGATCCGTCATAAACGTCTGTTAGAAAAGCCTTAAAAACGCATGTTAAACGGCCGTTACAAAATCCCATTAACCCCTAAAGGACCCATGATGTACCGCTACATCATGGTACCCTGGGTCTTAAGGACCCATGATGTACCTATACGTCCGTGGGAATTCTGTTCCCCGCCACGCGCCGGGCGGGGACCGGAGTGACTGCTGATATCGACCAGCAGGCACCCCGTGCAAATGCCCAGGGGGGGGTCATCTGACCCCCCCATGTCGGCGATCGTCGCAAATCGCCGGTGAATTCACACCGGCGATTGGTGGCTATTCCGGGTCATACGGGTCTATGGTGACCCTTAAAATAAGGGGTATCGGGGGTTGTCCAAGACACCCACGATCCCCCTGAAGGGATAGGAGTGAGGTGGCAGGGGTGCCACCCCTCCTATCCCTGCTATTGGTCGTCTAGAAGCGACGACCAATAGCAGATCGGGGGCGGGGGGGTTAACTTTCGGTTTCCCCGTTTTGACCACCCACAATAGGTGGGGCAGAACGTGGAAACCGAGGAGGATCGGCGCTGCAAGATCCACTTCCCCATCGGCGGCGGAGGCGACGATCGGGCAGCGGTGATCGGCAGCAGCAGAGGACGGCGATGTGGCTCCCTGGATCCTACGGAAGCCGGTGAGTTGCCTAGCAACATCTGGAGGACTACAGTTTGAGACCACTATACAGTGGTCTCTAAACTGTAGCCCTCCAGATGTAGCAAAACTACAACTCCCAACATGCCAGACAGCTGTTTGGGCATGCTGGGATTTGCAGTTTTGCAACAGCTGGAGGGCTACAGTTTTGAGATCACTGTGCAGTGATTTCTAAACTGTGGCCCTCTAGATCTTGCAAAACTACAACTACTAGCATGCCCACACAGCAGTTTGCTGTCTGGGCATGCTGGGATTTGTAGTTTTGCAACATCTGGAGGGCCAAAGTTTGGAGATCACTGTGCAGTGGTCTCTAAACTGTAGCCCTCCAGATGTTGCAAAACTGCAAATCCCAGCATGCGCAAACAGCTGTCTCAGCATGCTGGGAGTTGTAGTTGTGTACCTCCAGCTGTTGCATTACATGCCCTTCGGTGATCAGTACATGCTGGGAGTTGTAGTTTTGCAACAGCTGGAGGCACACTGGTTGGAAAATACTCAGTTAGGTAACAGAACCTAACTGAAAGTTTTCCAACCAGTGTGCCCCAGCTGTTGCAAAAGTACAACCCCCAGCATGCACGGTCTGTGAGTGCATGCTGGGAGTTGTAGTTTTGAAACAGCTGGAGGTTTGCCGCCCATGTGAATGTACAGGGAACATTCACATGGGTAGGTTTACAGTAAGTTTCCTGCTTGAAGTTTGAGCTGCGGCAAATTTTTTGCCGCAACGCAAACTCCTAGCGGGAAACTCACTGTAAACCTCCGCCAGTGTGAATGTACCCTAAAAACACTACACTAACACATAATAAAAGGGTAAAACACTACATATACACCCCCTTACACTGTTCCCCCCCCCAATAAAAAATGAAAAACTTATTGTACGGCAGTGTTTCCAAAACAGAGCCTCCAGCTGTTGCAAAACAACAACTCCCAGCATTTCCGGACAGCCACTGACTGTCCAGGCATGCTGGGAGTTTAGCAACAGCTGGAGGCACCCTGTTTGGTAATAACTGGTGTACCCCTATGTTCACCCCTATGCAATCCCTAATTTAGTCCTCAAATGCGCATGGCGCTCTCTCACTTCGGAGCCCTGTCGTATTTCAAGGAAACAGTTTAGGGCCACACATGGGATATTTCCGTACTTTTTCTCCTCTTACCCCTTATGAAAAGGAAAAGTTGGGGGCTACACCAGCCTGTTAGTGTAAAAATGTAAAAAAAAAATTACCGTATATGCCGGCGTATAAGACGACTGGGCGTATAAGACGACCCCCAACTTTTACAGTTAAAATATAGAGTTTGGAATATACTTGCCGTATAAGACTACACCTCCTACCGCTATGTACAGTACCTTATAGTTCCCCCACATTAGGTCGGCAGCATGTTCCCCCACATTAGGTAGGCAGCATGTTCCCCCACATTAGGTCGGCAGCATGTTCCCCCACATTAGGTCGGCAGCATGTTCCCCCACATTAGGTCGGCAGCATGTTCCCCCACATTAGCTCGGCAGCATGTTCCCCCACATTAGGTCGGCAGCATGTTCCCCCACATTAGGTCGGCAGCATGTTCCCCCACATTAGGTCGACAGCTCCCCCACATTAGGTCGGCAGCTCCCCCCACAGACATACAACTTCCAGCCATATAGAGTGTATGGCTGGAGGCTGTATGTCTGTGTACTGCCCCCCACAGTGTTCCGGTCACCGCTCCTCCGGCCCGGGGTCACAATCTACTGCTATGGCCTATGGACCATAGCAGTAGTCCCGGGACCAGAGGAGCGGTGATCGGAACACTGTAGATGACGCGCCGCCGGTCACTCACCAGGCCCCGGCCGCGCTCGTCCTCCTCCGGTCCTCCTGCGCCTCTATGGTTATACGCACGGGACGTCACTGACGTCCCGTGCGTACAACCATAGAGCGGTGGAGAAGCGCAGAAGGACCGGAGGAAGACCGCAGGAGGACCGGAGGAGGACGCACCGGCGGGCGGGGAATGGTAAGTGACCTGCGGACATCCTTATGTCCCGAAAAGATTTTTCGGGACACGGGGATGTCCGGCATAGGAATACTTACGATTATCGTGCCGGCTCCTGTGTGCGGCGGCAGGCGGGGGCCGGCCAGAGCATGTAAAAACTAATTTATGAATACTAAAAACCAGGGTGCCTCCAGCTGTTGTGAAACTACAACTATCAGCATGCCCGGACAGCCTTTGCCGGTCCGGGCATGCTGGGAGTTGTAGTTTCACAACAGCTGGAGGCACCCTGGTTTTTAAGTATACAGTTATTAGCTTGTACATGCTCTGGCCGGCCACCGCCTGCAGCCGCACACAGGTGCCGAACAGATAATCGTAAGTATTCCTATGCCGGACCCCAATACCCGGCGTATAAGACGACCCCCAACTTTTCAGAAGAAAATTCGGGTTTAAAAAGTCGTCTTATACGCCGGGATATACGGTACACTAACATGCTGGTGTTGCCCTATTCTTTTTATTTTCACAAGCGGTAAAAGGAAAAAAAGACCCCCAAAATTTCTAATGCAATTTCTCGGAAATACCCCATATGTGGGCGTAAAATGCTCTGTGGGCGCACAACAAGGCTCAGAAGTGAGAGTGCACTATGTACATTTGAGGCCTAAATTGGTGATTTGCACATATGTGGCTGATTTTACAGCAGTTCTGACATAAACGCAAAGAAAATAAATAACCACATGTGACCCCATTTTGGAAACTACACCCCTCATGGAATGTAACAAAGGGTATAGTGAGCCTTAACACCCCACAGGTGTTTAATGAAAATTCTTCAATGTTGGATGGAAAAATGAAAAAAAAATTCTGGTGTTACCCTAAATTTTTCATTTTCACAAGGGAAAATAGGAAAATAGCACCCCAACATTTGTAACCCCATTGTTCTGCGGGCAAACTACAATGCTCAGAAGAGAAGGAGCGCCATTAGGCTTTTGAAGAGACAATTTGTCCGGAATTGAAGGCCACGTGTGTTTACCCCCAAAGTGCCAGAAAAGTTGACCCCCCCCCCCCACATGTGACCCAATTTTGGAAACTACACCCCTTATGTAATGTAATAAGGGGTACAGTGAGCATTTACGCCCCACAGGTGTCTGACAGATTTTTGGAACAGTGGTATGTGAAAATGAAAAATAAAATTTTTAATTTGCACAGCCCACTGTTCCAAAGATCTGTCAAACGTCAGTGGGATGTAAATACTCACTGCACCCCTTATTAAATTCTGTGAGGGGTGTAGTTTCCAAAATGGGGTCACATGTAGGGGGTCCACTGTTCTGGCCCCTGACTTCCATTCCAAAAAAATTTCTATCCAAAAGCTCAATGGCGCTCCTTCTCTTTTGAGCATTGTAGTGCGCCAGCAGAGCACTTGACGTCCACACAATGTGGTTACAAATCTTGGGAGCATTTTCTCCTATTACCCCTAGTAAAAATGTAAAATTTGGTGGAAAAAAATGCATTTTTGTGAACATTTTTTTTCCATTTACACATCCAACTTTAACAAAAAGTCGTCAAACACTTGTGGGGTGTACAGGTTAACTGTACCCCTTGTTACGTTCCTTGAGGGGTGTAGCTTCCAAAATAGTGTGCCATGTGTTTTTTTTGTCCTGGCACCATATGGGATTCCTAAATGGGACATGCCCCCCAAAAACCATTTCAGCAAAATTTGCTTTCCAAAAGCCAAATGTGACTCCTTCTCTTCCGAGCATTGTAGTGCGCCCGCAGAGCACTTGACGTCCACACATGAGGTATTTCCATACTCAGAACAGATGGGGTTACAAATTTTGGGGGCATTTTCTCCTATTACCCCTTGTAAAAATGTATAATTTGGGGGAAAACTAGGATTTTGGTGAAAAAAAAAAATTACACATCCAACTTTAACGAAAAGTCGTCAGACACCTGTGGGGTGTTAAGGCTCACTGTTAAGCAGGAAAATCATTGTTGCATGTATTAACATCTTCTACTTAATATACTCATTTCTTAAGTATATCAACTACGTATATGCTATATACCATCAATATCTATGCTGCCATCTTGTGGTCAATTTTGAATACCGTTGTAAACTAGGACAGTATACTCCCATCTAGTGGGCAAATTTTAGGTATTACTGTGTCTTACTATAGTATAATGACATCATATTAATCTGCATATTCCATCGTATTTTATATTTCTATATTTTCATTAATCAATTGTATATCTATTTTTACATATGTAGTGCTGATGTCTTATTTGTGCAACAATATTCCAATCTTCCAAATCTTAATGAATAGAGGTATTTATTGTGTCGACTTCCGAGGATTTCACTTGTTTATAATTTTTTTATCCGCGGTCCTCATATTTTTATTTTTGAGAGATAACATTTAATACTTTATCTTCCTCGTGTATAAATTATACGACAGTACTGATTCACTGTGAATGTATAAAATCTGAAAGGCATTGCAGCACCTAGCACAAAGTGGGGGTGAAGGGTATATGTTCAGAGCAGCATATGTTTGCTGATTTTCTTCTGCCCTGGACAGTTCCTAAAATGGACAGAGGTGTCAGTAGAGAGCACTGTGGCCGTTACAGAAAAGAAATCCCAAATAGAAAAGAAATTGTTCTGTAGTATACACCTGCTAATAAGTACTGAAAGGATTATAACATTTTGATAGAAATAATTTAAATATCTGTTTAACTTTCTGGTACCAGTTGATTTAAAAAAAAAAAAAGTTTTTCACAGGAATACCTGCCTTTCACTGCTCACTACAGTCAGATATATAACTCATCTCTGACATCATATAGTGAGCGGTGAAAGGCAGGTAGAAAATAGCAACTAGTCCATTCATAAGCCACACACTTTACCTTTTTTGCCTCCTGCTTGGCTGAGGCCTCTTAGATTTATTACAGAAATAGCACAGCAGCACAGAGTATTTCTGGAAGGAACTGTAGTGAGGCAGACTGTCTGAAATACTCTGTGCTGCTGGGAAGCCTACTCCATTTTCTATCTGCCTTTTACCGCCCCCTACATGATGGCACAGTCAGAGATATAAGTTATATTTCACATATAACTAAGTCAGACTGTTCCATCATGTAGGGAGCGGTGAAAGGCAGGTAGAAGATACCGTATATACTCGAGTATAAGCCGACCCGAGTATAAGCCGAGACCCCTAATTTCAACCCAAAATCCCAGGAAAAGTTATTGACTCGAGTATAAGCCTAGGGTGGGAAATACCTCATCCCCCCCTGTCATCATCCAGACCCGTCATTAACATCCTCATCATCCCCTTGTCATCATCCCACACATCCCCCCTTCATCATCCCCTTGTCATCATCCCACACATCCCCTTATCATCCCACACATCCCCCCTTCATCATCCCCTTGTCATCATCCCACACATCCCCTTATCCCACACATCCCCCCTTCATCATCCCCTTGTCATCATCCCACACATCCCCTTATCCCACACATCCCCCCTTCATCATCCCCTTGTCATCATCCCACACATCCCCTTGTCATCATCCCACACATCCCCCCTTCATCATCCCCTTGTCATCATCCCACACATCCCCCCTTCATCATCCCCTTGTCATCATCCCACACATCCCCTTATCATCCCACACATCCCCCCTTTATCATCCCCTTGTCATCATCCCACACATCCCCTTATCATCCCACACATCCCCCCTTCATCATCCCCTTGTAATCATCCCACACCCCCCCCCTTCATCATCCCCACCCCCCTTCATCATCCCCACACCCCCCCCCCCCTTCATCATCCTCTTCTCATCATTCGCCCTCAGTGGTCTTCAACCTGCGGACCTCCAGAGGTTTCAAAACTACAACTCCCAGCAAGCCCGGGCAGCCATCGGCTGTCCGGGCTTGCTGGGAGTTGTAGTTTTGAAACCTCCGGAGGTCCGCAAGTTGAAGACCACTGCGGCCTTCAACATGCGGACCTCCAGAGGTTTCAAAACTACAACTCCCAGCAAGCCCGGGCAGCCATCGGCTGTCCGGGCTTGCTGGGAGTTGTAGTTTTGAAACCTCCGGAGGTCCGCAGGTTGAAGACCACTGCGGCCTTCAACATCATCCAGCCCCTCTCACCCCCTTTAGTTCTGAGTACTCACCTCCGCTCGGCGCTGGTCCGGTCCTGCAGGGCTGTCCGGTGAGGAGGTGGTCCGGTGAGGAGGTGGTCCGGGCTGCTATCTTCACCGGGGGCGCCTCTTCTCCGCGCTTCCGGCCCGGAATAGAGCCGTTGCCTAGACAACGACGCATCTGCGTCGTTGTCAAGGCAACGTGACTATTCTGAGGCCGGGCCCGAAGCGCTTAGAAGAGGCCTCCCCGGTGAAGATAGCAGCCCGGACCACCTCCTCACCGGACCACCTCCTTACCGGACAGTCCTGCAGGACCGGACCAGCGCCGAGCGGAGGTGAGTACTCAGAACTAAAGGGGGTGAGAGGGGCTGGATGATGTTGAAGGCCGCAGTGGTCTTCAACCTGCGGACCTCCGGAGGTTTCAAAACTACAACTCCCAGCAAGCCCGGACAGCCGATGGCTGCCCTGGCTTGCTGGGAGTTGTAGTTTTGAAACCTCTGGAGGTCCGCATGTTGAAGACCACTGCGGGTGGGGGAGTTCACTCGAGTATAAGCCGAGGGGGGTGTTTTCAGCACGAAAAATCGTGCTGAAAAACTCGGCTTATACTCGAGTATATACGGTACATACAATTATACAATTCATAAGCCACCCACCTGGCCAGGCTAGCCTGTTTATGTGTCCATGCAGATGCCGACTGAGAAAGCTGGAAGAGATCAGGGCACTTCTTTGGCAGGGCTCTGTACACCGAGGACAAGCGGGGTTCTGTACACCGAGGACAGGCTGGGATCTGTACACCGAGGACAGGCGGGGATCTGTACACGGAGGACAGGCGGGGCTCTGTACACCAAGGACAAGCGGGGCTCTGTACACCGAGGACAGGCGGGGATCTGTACACCGAGGACAGGCGGGGCTCTGTACACCGAGGACAGGCGGGGTTCTGTACACCGAGGACAGGCGGGGCTCTGTACACCGAAGACAGGCGGGGCTCTGTACACTGAGGACAGGCAGGGCTCTGTACACCTAGGACAGGCGGGGCTCTGTACACCGAGGACAGGCGGGGCTCTGTACACAGTGTACAGAATTCAGCTTATCCTCAGTGTACAGAGCGCCGTTTGTCCTCAGTGTACAGAGCCCCGCTTGTTCTCAGTGTACAGAGCCCCGCTTTTCCTCAGAGGACAAGTGGGGCCCTGTACACTGAGGACAAGCGGGGCCCTGTACACTAAGGACAAACGGAGCCCTGTACACTGAGGGCAAGCGGGGCCCTGTACACTGAGGACAAGCGGGGCCCTGTACACTGAGGACAAGCGGGGCCCTGTACACTGAGGACAAGCGGGGCCCTGCACACTGAGGACAAGGATAGCCCTGCACACTGAGGACAAGCAGGGCTCTGCGCACTTAGAACAAGCAGGGCTCTGCTCACTGAGGACAAGCAGGGCCCTGTACACTGAGGACAAACGGGGCCCTGTACACCGAGGACAAGCGGGACCCTGCACACTGGGGATAAGCGGAGCCCTGCACACTGAGGACAAGCGGGGCTCTGTACACTAACGACAAGCAGGACCTCAGTGTACAGAGCGCCGTTTGTCCTCAGTGTACAGAGCCCCGCTTGTTCTCAGTGTACAGAGCCCCGCTTTTCCTCAGAGGACAAGTGGGGCCCTGTACACTGAGGACAAGCGGGGCCCTGTACACTAAGGACAAACGGAGCCCTGTACACTGAGGACAAGCGGGGCCCTGTACACTGAGGACAAGCGGGGCCCTGTACACTGAGGACAAGCGGGGCCCTGCACACTGAGGACAAGGGTAGCCCTGCACACTGAGGACAAGCAGGGCTCTGCGCACTGAGAACAAGCAGGGCTCTGCACACTGAGGACAAGCGGAGCCCCGCACACTGAGGACAAGCGGGGCTCTGTACACTAACGACAAGCAGGACCCTGCACACTGAGGACAAGCAGGACCCTGCACACTGAGGACAAGCAGGGCCCTGCACACTGAGGACAAGCGGGGCTCCATACACTGAGGAAAAGCAGGGCTCCATACACTGAGGAAAAGCGGGGTTCCGTACCTGAGGACAAGTGGGCCCTGTACGAGAGAGCGAGCAGGTCGGCGGGCGCACAGTGAGCTCCGAAGCTGCGCTTAGACGTGAGGTCACGTCACCCCCCACGGTGACGTGACCTCACGCGCCGCAGTGCCATGCTGGAGTTCTAAGCGCATCTCCCAGGCAGCCACTGCGGTTCTCTTTCAGGGCTGCCGTGGCTGTTTGGGAGATGCCAAACAGCAGCCAGCAGCACCATTCTCCGGGTCCGGGTGTGTGTCGGGCCCCGGTCCGGGTGTGTGCCGGGTAATTAAATAAAAAATTGTTTTTATTATATGTGGCAGGCGGCGGACAGCGGACCCTTTCCCCCGTCCGGGCCTTCGGATGAGGGCCGATTGGACCGGCCTGTCAGTCCGCCCCTGGCTGGAGGCTCCAATTCTTATGCCTTCCAATCACGGGGACGGAGTATCGTGTTGTCATGACTCCGCCCCCATGTGACGTCACGCCCCGCCCCATCGATGCAAGTCTATAGGAGGGGTTGTGAATGATAACCCCTGGATAACCCCTTTAAGATAGTTTATATTTTCCTACCCATAACTTGTGGATGAATTTATAGATTTATGTCCAGGTATAACTTTAGTGAATCTGCAGACACTGACATCTATCTGAACAGAATAACTTTAATTGCACTTTTGATTCATATTTTCCAAAAGAAATTTCCCCAAATTGTAGAATTAGTAATAGAAATTCCCCTCTGAATAGCCACCAATAATTTATGTTATCATTTATTAAGACAAAGTTTCATTCATAATATCTCTAAGCGGGAAAATCCCTGTTGCATGTATTAACATCTTGTATTTAATATACTCATTTCTTAAGTATATCAACTACGTATATGCTATATACCGTCAATATCTATGCTGCCATCTTGTGGTCAATTTTGAATACCGTTGTGAACTAGGACAGTATACTCCCATCTAGTGGGCAAATTTTAGGTATTACTGTGTCTTACTATAGTATAATGACATCATACTGATCTGCATATTCCATCGTATTTTATATTTCTATATTTTCATTAATCAATTGTATATCTATTTTTACATATGTAGTGCTGATGTCTTATTTGTGCAACAATATTCCTATCTTTCAAATCTTAACGAATAGAGGTATTTATTGTGTCGACCTCTGAGGATTTCACTTGTTTATAATTTTTTTATCCGCGGTCCTCATATTTTTATTTTTGAGATATAACGTTTAATACTTTATCTTCCTCGTGTATAAATTATACGACAGTATTGATTCACTGTGAATGTATAAAAGCTGAAAGGCATTGCAGCACCAAGTGGGGGTGAAGGGTATAGGAACCATTGCCAGCAGCAAGACTGTATCTCAATATAGTAACAGGTTGATTCAATGAGCCCGCACACACATAGACACAGGCAATGACATAGTAACATAGTGAGTGCAGAGTTTTTTCTTTATTAGACGTATATGCTGGACGGTGTTGTTTTATACTGTTTTCCTTTTCCATCATCAGGACCTAAGGCAAGTGTTAGTGTGACAGTGAGGGAGCTGGATCTGCTGTGCTGGATCACTGCCTGCTTTGCTCCTCTCACTTGCTTTGGTTGCCAGACGTATAAACTAGTAGATGAGTTAGTTCACTCTGAAGATCAGTTTATTTTGAGCAGATCATTCCTGAATCCCCCATCACTAGTCGGCTGGTGGCCGTCAGTCTAATGTTCTTATCCATGGGAATCCTCCGGGACATTCCCATGACAGGATCACATTGACCAGGGGATGTGATTACTGGAAAATGAATGAATGGAAAAGTGCATATTCTGCTGCCACCTGCTGGCCAATAGAGGAGCAACGTATAAGTTTAGACCGTATGGTGAAATAAAAGAGAACAGCGGCTCAGTCTGGGCAACACACAGTACCGTACATCAAAGTGATGGAGGGAATGCTGAGTTCAGCTAGAGTAGTGCAGACGGTTGCACCAGTTCCTACACTGTGAATTTTGCAGCATTAATGTATGCTAACCCGACGAGGTCCTTAGAAACAACTTTTAGTTGCTACATTTATATTTTTTGGTACATTTTTTAAACTCCTCATACTAAAAAGAATCCTTATGAGTCATCTAGATCCTCATATGTATATGGTACCTATAAGAGTAATGAGTTCACACACCTACTTAGGCTAGGTTAGGTTTACATTGCATTCATGCTTAGGACCGATCTTAGGCGCGTTCAGCCTGTGCAAACGTAAAGGGCGTATCATGCTGCCCTAGTCAAGGAGACGCCAGGCCACAGTGGGGCTTATGGTTCTGCCACTGCGCCACTTACCCACCGGCGACCGTACTGACTCAGCTACACTCACAGCTGTAAGTGTGTCTGAGTCAGTGCTGCATCCCAATGGCATCATGTGAACCATTCGTCCCAAAGAAAGAGATGTTTCTGCCCTTAACAAACCACAGCTGTGAAGATGCATGTGGCCTAGTTGCAGGAGGAGAATACATCAGTGACTGTGGGAGACCTGAGAGGCGGGTGAGTATGATTTTTTTTTTTATTTCTTACCGCGGTCCTATCTTCTGGCAAAACTACCAATTAGGGCTACATATAATGGGGGAAACTACTTTTTAGGGGCCTACATACAGTATAGTGGAAGAAAACACCTACTGGGGGCCTACATACAGGGGCGGACTGACCGGTCGTTCTGTTCGGAAGTGGTCTGAGGGCCTGCCGGGTAAAGGGCCCACCACTGTTACTGAGGATCCAGGGCAATTGTCCTAGATCCCCAGGCAGACAGTGCTGGTTTCTGCTGTATGTGTGGCTTACACACATACAGCAAAAAAGCATCCTCTCTATGTGGGCCGCATCTGCGACCTACACAGAGAGGAGATGCGACCTCCGCCCCACACAGCATGCAGTGCAGGCACCGATTACGTCACTCATTGGCACCTGCACTGTGGAGAATGGAAGATGCAGTCCCCTGCTGCACTCCAGAGGAGAATGCTGCGTGGGACATAATCAGGTGAGCATGTTTTTTTACATCCTGGAGAGGGGAGGGGGTGTTGGGGGACGGGGGACTCTGCTGCCTGTACCTACTGTGGGGGAACTCTGCTGCTGCCTATATTTACTGTGGGGGAACTCTGTTGCCACCTATACCTACTGTGGGGGAACTCTGCTGCCTGTACCTACTGCATGGGAACTCTGCTGCCTGTACCTACTGTGGGGGAACTCTGCTTCCTGTACCCACTGTGGGGGAACTCTGCTGCCTGTACCCACTGTGGGGGAACTCTGCTGCCTGTACCTACTGTGGGGGAACTCTGCTCCCGCCTATACCTACTGTGGGGGAACATGCCCAATTGATACCAAATTTATGTAGCCAGTATATAGGTAACTGTATGTTTTACCTGTTGTTTTTGTCAACTTTGGTATTACCAGGTTAGTCACCGAGCTGTCTGGTGTATGAACGCAAAAATATGAGCTAAATTCTTCCAAAAACAGCACCATATCTGTCTTCAGGTTATTTGTAATATTACAACTTAGCTCCATTCACTTCAATGGAACTGAGCTGAAGTACCACATACAACCTGGGGATGTGTGTGTGGCACTGTTTAAAAAAAAAAAAAAAGCTCCTTTTTTCTAATCCTGGATGCACCTCATTCACCCTTTTGTATTTTCTGTAGTGTCATTCTATAGTTTTAACAAAAATAAAATTGTGTGATTATTTTCTAGATCTAATTCCAACCGGGCCATATCATCAGGTTGGTTGAGCAGGATTACATACAGTCTATTACAGTACTGTAACTAGACCATACATACAGTATTTCCTTACAACTGGATTTGGTACTACTGTGCCTCATGCATAAAAGCATGTGTAGACAAGAAGTGGAGTAGTTGCTTATGGACACAAATCAGATTCCATCTTTTACGTCTTGGTGAAAGTCAACTAAAGAAAGAAATGTTTGTTACTATGGGAGACTATTCAAATTTTTGTCTAACAAATGTATCAAAATAAGGACAAAGTGGCAAGGTTGTAGCTTTAGGAGGTGCAGGGTTAGCAGCCGTATCTGAGCCCTGGTGCCTGATGGACTATGAAGGCCGTTCTGTAATCTAAGGAAACATTATTATTATAAATGGTTCATGGTAGGTGGGAAAGCCTAGAACAGATTTTGCATCAAAGCCACGTTAAAGGGGTACTCCAGTGAAAACCTTTTTTCTTTTAAATCAACTGGTGCCAGAAAGTTAAACAGATTTGTAAATTACTTCTATTAAAAAATCTTAATCCTTCCTGTACTTATTAGCTGCTGAATACTACAGAGGAAATTATTTTCTTTTTGGAATTCTCTCTGATGACATCACGAGCACAGTGCTTTTTGCTGACGTCATTATAATAATAATAACTCTTTATTTATTGTTGTCCTTTGTGGGATTTGAACCCAAGGCCCCAGCACTGCAAGGCAGCAGTGCTGACCACTGAGCCACCATGCTGCCCTTAGCATAGATCCGCTATGCACGGTTGCTAAAATGGACAGAGATGTCAGCAGAGAGCACTGTGCTCGTGATGTCATCAGTGTTCCAAAAAGAAAGGAATTTCCTCTGTAGCATTCAGCAGCTAATAAGTACTGGAAGGATTAAGATTTTTTAATAGAAGTAATTTACAAATATGTTTAACTTTCTGGCACCAGTTGATTTAAAAGAAAAAAGGTTTTCACCGGAGTACCCCTTTAAATTTCAGTTGTCCACAGCAGTGCTTTCTTAGGTTTTTATCGGTATTCGCTTTGACATTTCTTTTCACCCGTTTCTTTATTTTCTGCCTCTATGGCATGAAACTGTTCAATGTGATGGTTCATTTACAGCGCAGCACCTGAGGTTTACATGCCTCTGAGCCTTATCATTTCTGCAATATTTTGCTTCCAAATTCTTCTAGGCACTGTCAGATACAAAAAACTAACAGGTTTTGCAATTGCTTTCATTAGAAATTTTTCAGTATTTAATACTGAAAATGCCAGTCAAACATCTGCCCCCCCTGCTTGGACACATACTAGTCCTGCTGTGTCCATGCGTCATGGACACACTTCCTTGATTGACAGCTGTGAGCGCAGGGCTCACAGCTGGAGAAAAAAAATCCTCCCAATGTCAGCTTGTATCCCGCTACTGTCAGTAAGGACAAGCTGGGAGTTGTAGTTTTGCTAATGCTAGGGGAGATGTGAGCAGACAGCATACTAAGGGAGGGGGCAGAGACCTGCACAGTGAGGCCACACCCCCTCCCTTTAAGAGGAATTCAGACTAGTGAGCTAAATTAAAAGTGTAATAAAAAATAAATAAAAGTGATAGACACATAAAAATTACATGTACATGGTCAGGATTAAGTACTGAGTGATATATATATATATATATTTAAAAAAAATTCGTTGGATCTGACGGGTATGCTTTAAGTATCAGGATGCAAGGACGTACCCATCCACCCTGCGTCCCTAACAGGTTAAAGTGTTCCTGTTGTTATCAAAAGCTTTTTATATAATGTAGATAATACCAATATATGTATATTTGTAGTATATATTGGTTAAAAAATGTGTATATTTTTGGGTGCAAAAATGCTGTCCTTGCAGCTATTGCCAGTGTGTCTCTGTGCGGAGAACAAGTATAGGAAGTGAGGGCAGGATTAGTAGGGCTCTGTGCAGGCTCCTGGCTTGTCAATCATCCTTATGTGTGAGCCACCAGCGTGTCACACAGCCCTGCTTGTCCTCAGTGTGCAGAGCCCTGCTTGTCCTCAGTGTACAGAGCCCTGCTTGTCCCCAGTGCACAGAGCCCTGCTTGTCCTCAGTGTAAAGAGTCCTGCTTGTCCTCAGTGTACAGAGCCCTGCTTGTCCACAGTGCACAGAGCCCTTCTTGTCATCAGTGTACAGAAACCTGTTTGTCCTCAGTGCACAGAGCCCTGCTTGTCCCCAGTGCACAGAGCCCTGCTTGTCCTCAGTGTACAGAGCCCTGCTTGTCCACAGTGCACAGAGCCCTTCTTGTCCTCAGTGTACAGAAACCTGTTTGTCCTCAGTGCACAGAGCCCTGATTGTCCTCAGTATACAGAGCCCTGCTTGTCCTCAGTGTACAGAGCCCTGCTTGTCCTCAGTGCACAGAGCCCTGCTTGTCCTCAGTGCACAGAACCCTGCTTGTCCTCAGTGCACAGAACCCTGCTTGTCCTCAGTGTACAGATCCCTGATTGTCCTCAGTTCAAAGAGCCCTGCTTGTCCTCAGTGTACAGAGCCCTGCTTGTCCTCAGTGTACAGAGCCCTGCTTGTCTTTAGTGCACAGAGCCCTGCTTGTCCTCAGTGTACAGAGCTCTGCTTGTCCTCAGTGTCCAGAGCCCTGCTTGTCCTCAGTGCACTGATCCCTGCTTGTCCTCAGTGCACAGAGCCCTGCTTGTCCTCAGTGCACAGAGCCCTGCTTGTCCTCAGTGCACTGATCCCTGCTTGTCCTCAGTGCACAGAGCCCTGCTTGTCCTCAGTGCGCAGAGCCCTGCTTGTCCTCAGTGCGCAGAGCCCTGCTTGTCCTCAGTGTGCAGAGCTCTGCTTGTCCTCAGTGTACAGAGCCCTGCTTGTCCTCAGTGCATAGAGCCCTGCTTGTCCTCAGTGCACAGAGCCCTGCTTGTCCTCAGTGCACAGAGCCCTGCTTGTCCTCAGTGCACAGAGCCCTGCTTGTCCTCAGTGCACAGAGCCCTGCTTGTCCTCAGTGCACAGAGCCCTGCTTGTCCTCAGTGCACAGAGCCCTGCTTGTCCTCAGTGCACAGAGCCCTGCTTGTCCTCAGTGCACAGAGCCCTGCTTGTCCTCAGTGTACAGAGCCCTGCTTGTGCTCAGTGTACAGAGCCCTGCTTGTTCTCAGTGTACAGAGCCCTGCTTGTCCTCAGTGTACAGAGCCCTGCTTGTCCTCAGTGCACAGAGCCCTGCTTGTCCTGTTCACACTTCCTGTATTTGGACTCCTCACAAAGACCAAAGCTGCAGGGACAAAAATATACACTTTTTTTAACCAATATTACAAATATACATATAGGTCCATATTGATCAATCACCCTGAAACCCTAATTGTCTGCATTTTCCCATAGCAACCAATCAAAGCTAATTTTCACTTTACCAGAGGTTGTTATGAATGCTTAGTTGTGATTGGTTTTTATGGGAAAAAATAGACACTTAGGGTTTCAGGCCGATTGATAAATCAGGGCAATAATGTTATATTCTACATTATTTAAAATGTTTTTGCTAATGACAGGTACACTTTAATGTCAGATCCAAAAACGATTTATATGTTGTACTTCAAAACATTAAAGGGGTATTCCAGGAAAAAACTTTTTTTTATATATCAACTGGCTCCAGAAAGTTAAACAGATTTGTAAATTACTTCTATTAAAAAATCTTAATCCTTTCAGTACTTATGGGCTTCTGAAGTTAAGGTTGTTCTTTTCTGTCTAAATCCTCTCTGATGACACCTGTCTCGGGAAACGCCCAGTTTAGAAGCAAATCCCCATAGCAAACCTCTTCTAAACTGGGCGTTTCCAAAGACAGGTGTCATCAGAGAGGATTTAGACAGAAAAGAACAACCTTAACTTCAGAAGCCCATAAGTACTGAAAGGATTAAGATTTTTTAATAGAAGTAATTTACAAATCTGTTTAACTTTCTGGAGCCAGTTGATATATATATAAAAAAGTTTTTTCCTGGAATACCCCTTTAACCTTTCTAATATATTTCATAAGAAAATGTTATTTCCTTTTGAATATACTTCTGGCTCAAAAACTGCAATGACAGTTTTCCCAAAAATGCCAGAAAAAAAACCAGTGTGAAAACCTAGCCAAAAGAGGAGGGTAAAATGGTCAGATGTCCTATCAGCCCACAGGAGGGATATACTCCATGTATGTTGTGTTGCTGTAGATCGTATGGCACATAAATTTCCATTTCAAGATACTACTACAAGATACTAAGATACTACTATAATTCTGCACAAAGACAAAACAGCACATGCTCTATTGAGTGTAACCATAGACATACAGTGTTATCTTACACTGTTCAATATTAGTTCAAAACATTTCCACAGCTAAATATCCAGCATATACAAATAGATCAAGCTCTTTAAATATGTATAAGATAACTATAATGTTCCTGTGCTAATCTTGGAAACTGTGACTTATGGCCCCTTTATGGATGCAGGCCACATACCTATTGCCATATGGGGCTTTCTACAGCATGGCAGGAAAGTCTAATCTCCTTTTAGTTGAGAATTATTCAAAGTGAACCTCTTCTGTGACCAAATTATAATACTGAAGAACACTGAACATTAAAAATAAATGTTATATTATTGTAATATTTGTCACCTTTAGAACAAGTTCTCAAGTGCAGAAATTCCACCCCTCATGCCCAAACTATCAAGTTACCTTCATGTATAAATATGTTACAAATGGGTTTGCCAATTAGATTTACAAAGATGATATATACAGTACAGACCAAAAGTTTGGACACACCTTCTCATTCAGAGTTTTCTTTATTTTCATGACTATGAAAATTGTAGATTCACACTGAAGGCATCAAAACTATGAATTAACACATGTGGAATTATATACATAACAAAAAAGTGTGAAAATATGTCATATTCTAGGTTCTAGCCACCTTTTGCTTTGATTACTGCTTTGCACACTCTTGGCATTCTCTTGATGAGCTTCAAGAGGTAGTCACCTGAAATGGTCTTCCAACAGTCTTGAAGGAGTTCCCAGAGGTGCTTAGCACTTGTTGGCCCTTTTTGCCTTCACTCTGCGGTCCAGCTCACCCCAAACCATCTCGATTGGGTTCAGGTCTCGTGAATGTGGAGGCCAGGTCATCTGGCACAGCACCCCATCACTCTCCTTCTTGGTCAAATTGCCCTTACACAGCCTGGAGGTGTGTTTGGGGTCATTGTCCTGTTGAAAAATAAATGATGGTGCAACTAAACGCAAACCGGATGGAATAGCATACCGCTGCAAGATGCTGTGGTAGCCATGCTGGTTCAGTATGCCTTCAATTTTGAATAAATCCCCAACAGTGTCACCAGCAAAGCACCCCCACACCATCACACCTCCTCCTCCACACCAGCACACCTGTGAAGTGAAAACCATTTCAGGTGACTACCTCTTGAATCTCAACAAGAGAATGCCAAGAGTGTGCAAAGCAGTAATCAAAGCAAAAGGTGGCTACTTTGAAGAACCTAGAATATGACATATTTTCAGTTGTTTCACACTTTTTTGTTATGTATATAACTCCACATGTGTTAATTCATAGTTGATGCCTTCAGTGTGAATCTTCAATTTTCATAGTCATGAAAATAAAGAAAACTCTGAATGAGAAGGTGTGTCCAAACTTTTGGTCTGTACTGTATATATATACACCATACTGTACAATGCATTTAAAAATATAACAATATTTCCACACATCATAAAACAAATGAACAGATAAATACATAAATAAAATATCACTGGCATACAACATACAGTACACAGAGCTGAAGACTTGTATCATTTATGGCAAAAATCATGACCGATATTATGAGTCAGCTGTGGAACAAAGCAGGACGGATGACATGTACTTACATTTTGTAAGGTTTATCTTCTCTCTTTTACTGAGAATAGTGGTACAGCAGTGGGACAGCAGTGTTTTCCATAGTCCTGGTATAGTTAGGGCCATTCCTTGTATATTTATTGCTCAGGTAAGCCAGATTTATGTTCTCTTTTGCCTATATAGCACAAGGTTATTTGCTTTCTAAATGCAAAGTAAACGTAGGCAAGCCATGATCTTAGACTTTGTATGTGTAGACACAGTCTCTGTTCTGAGCCAGTCTGATCAAGTGTTAGAGGAGTCCCTTTGTGAACAGCAGTGGAGGGAGACTAGACAAAGAGGTCCAAATATTTTTACCAGGCTTACAGAGGTTGGGAGAGTAGGGTGTCTCCTTAAGCAGACTGTAGAAAAACTTGGCACTCAGTTTGCTGGGTGAAAATTAAATATTTATTTTGCAATCCACAATGTAAATGCTGACGTTTTGGTCATACATAGACCTTCCTCAGAGTATGGATTGCTGCGGACCATCCCTTAGCCAGAGAGGAATGAGCTATGAAGAAGCGAGCTGCATCGCTGGAGTAAAGCAAAGTCTGGTGCAGAAAATCTGCAGCAAAATACATACATTTGAACGTAACTTAAAGGGGTACTCCGCCCCTAGACATCTTATCCCCTATCCAAAGGATAGGGGATAAGATGTTAGATCGCCTGCTGGGGACCCCGGGGATCGCTGCTGCAGCACCCCGCTATCATTACTGCGCAGAGCGAGATCTCTCTGCACGTAATGATGGGCAATACAGGGGCCGGAGCATCGTTACGTCAAGGATCCGCCCCTCGTGACGTCACGGCCTGCCCCTTCAATACAAGTCTATGGGAGGGGGCGTGGTGGTCATCACGCCCCCTGCCATAGACTTGCATTAAGGGGACGGGCCGTGATGTCATGAGGGGCGGAGCCATGACGTCACGCTGCTCCGGACCCTGTATCGCCCGTCATTACGCACAGAGCGAACTCGCTCTGTGCAGTAATAATGGCGGGGTGCCGCATCGGCGATCCCTGGGGTCCCCAGAAGCGGGACCGTGGCGATCTAACATCTTATCCCCTATCCTTTGGATAGGGGATAAGATGCCAGGGGCGGAGTACCCCTTTAAGAGACATAAGAGCTCAGAAAAAAAGAAATCCAACATGGGTTTTGGCTCTGTTACCAAAGTTGAGCTGAATATCATATATGGCATTAGTTGAGGCAATATATAGGCAACAATAGAGCACACAAATTCTTCACTGCTCTGTGAGTAACATTAACACCCACATAGAATTTCTTCATAATACATAGAAGCAGAATATGAGACAATTTCTACTTGACCTGAGAAAATGGAGTAGCTGACAGATGGTTGATTCCCTGTTCTTTCCTTCACTTTGATGCACAGATCAGAGCAGGAACATGAAGTTCTGAGCAATCAACCTGTAAAGACATAATTGATCATTGGGTGCAAAAGACCAGTTTACACAAATGCAGTAATTCACACTGTCAGAACCAAGCAATGTAGGGAAATCTAGAACATATTATGGATTCTAGTCAGTGATGTACGTTCATTGGAGACAGGCCATGAAACTACATTGGCACCTATTGGCTGAAAGGGGCCCGTCCTGGCCCATCAGTTGCCATTCTTAACTGTATCTGCATTGCCACCACTTGACATGGGAATGAAGAGAGGTATGTTTAGTCTAGTACTAATTTTTGCACAAAAAGGGCACTTTTAATGGGACAATGGGGACTAAACAGATTGTGGGGGCATAAAGGGGGTGTAAATAGTTTGTGGAGTGCAAACTCAGGCTTTTTCCTATATGGGGCATAAAGTAGGGTAACAATTGAGTTAGATGGCACGAGGGCATAATACTGTGTGGGGACATAAAGGGCCAAAGGGGTCTTGGTATACAGGGTTTACATTATGTAAATAATTAGAAAATATACTATATGAACAAAAGTATCAGGCTCCACTTCTTAATCATTGAATTCAGGTGTTTTATGGAGTCCTATTGGCACAGCTGTATAGAGGTGCTGGCACCAAACAGATTGTGGTGTCCTACTTAACATTATGGTGTTTAAGCTTGTCAGAGTGTGGCGATGCACATAATGTACTGTTCACTGTCATTCACTATATTCTACAGACCTGGTGCTTTCCCGCTTGGCCCGGAGAATGTATAGTTATCGGCAATGTACATAGTATCAGCATCACTGCTTATGATAATGCTGTACTTACAGGAGCGGGAAGTCTGGAAGAAGACAGGAGACCCTACTCTGTTACATACAGTGGTTCCTTAACATACAATGGTAATCCGTTCCAAATAGACCATCGTTTGTTGAAACCATCGCATGTTGAGGGATCCGTGCATTGTAAAGTATAGGACAGTGGTCTACAACCTGCGGACCTCCAGATGTTGCAAAACTACAACACCCAGCACGCCCGGACAGCCGTTTGCTGTCCGGGCATGCTGGGTGTTGTAGTTTTGCAACATCTAGAGGTCCGCAGGTTGAAGACCACTGGTATAGGAAGTTGTACTCACCTGTCCCTGCAGCTCCGGACCGTCACCGCTCGTCACTGCTGCCCTGGATGTCGCCGTCCATTGCTGTCGCCGCGTCCCCGAGGTGTCCCCGACGTTCCGGCAAGGCCTCTGCTTCCCCAGGATCCTCGCTCTCCGTCGCTGCCATCACGTCGCTGAGGCATATAGAGGGAGATTTATCCAGACCTGTCCAAAGGAAAAGTTGCTGAGTTGCCCATAGCAACCAATCAGATTGCTACTTTAATTTTTCAGAGGCCTTTTCAGAAATGAAAGAAGCGATCTGATTGGTTGCTATGGGCAACTCAGCAACTCTTCCTCTACACAGGTTTTGATAAATCTCCCATGTTATAAAGTAGAAAAGTAACCAATAGCTGTAGAGTTCCAAACCTTATCTGCCAAAAAATCTGCACAAAAACTGTGCCAGGAGCGTAGGTTTTTATGGCCAAATGTAGACTCCATAAAGCTAGACATGACAGGCTTGTAAGCTTCCAGTAAAAAAATGACTTGACATTATTTTGCTTCAGTTAAAGGGTCCTTTTAGATGGGCTGACTTGTAGCAGTAAATGAGCGCCAATCTTGGTGATTTGTGCTCATTTACAGACTTCACAAGGCGTAATCAGTCGTGAGGCCAGGCCGCATGTACATTCACTGGATCATTTGTGAGACCTGTCAAAATCATGATTATCAGCTGCACCTCCCCTGTTAGCACAGCGATGTGTGGCAAATAACCCTAATTTTATTGGCTACACAAAAGATCCAATCAACCTTGTTTGCTGGCTGATCGCTAACCCTTTTCCCTTTTACTCGAGCCGACTATCGGGAACATGCGTTCCTTGGAACCCTCATTCACCTATATTCACCTAAAGACCTTATGGGACTGCTCTGATAAGGAAACTAAATAAAGCAATCATTTCATTTTTATTTATTTTTTTAAATATTGCCTTAAACTAACACATAGTCACCTGCCCCAGTCCCTTGGGACTGTTCGCCTGATGGAACTTGGTTATTGGTTCCTTCCACTTCCTACTTCTGATGAAGTGCCAACCCTGCAGTGTCTGCCCACTCAACCTATCGCTGGCCACAGCAGTGACTGCTTCCACCACTGCATGTACGCTGACATATAATCCTTTTAGAAAAGTTTTAGTATAACGTTTCATTTATTCATGAAAATCTCTGCTCCTTCTGGGCTTAGCGGTCCAGTAGGCGGTCTTGGTTAGTGATTGACTGCTGTATACACACTTGGGAAAGATCAACATTTTTTAACATTTTGAACACCCCTGAGAAAGTCATCATGGAGTGAGGGAACGCGTGGGGTCCTTGGTCATCCTGTCCTGCATTGATTCATACAGCTGCTCCTCCTTCGTTTGTGGTTTGCTACCTCCAGGGCTGCCATCAGAAATTTTGGGGCCCCTTACACAGCTCAGGCCTGGGCTCCCTGGACATCCCTCACAGTACCGCCAATTGCACATATCACGTTGAGCGTCCTACGACGTACAACATGATACCAGTATCAGCATTACAAATCGGGCTGCTACCCCCCCATTTAACCCCTCCCCCCTTGATCAACCCCCGGTGCTATATCATTTGCTCCCCCCCCCCTCTGATCCCCCCCTGTGCCACTTTATTCCGTCTCTACCCAGTGCACTTTTCAGTAAAAATTATATTAGTTTTATGCTGTAGTTCCATAAGATTACACCAATAACCAATTGTTATAGGCTTTGTTTTATTTTACTATTTTTTATAAGGTTATTTATAATAACATTTTGTACAAAAAGTAGTAGACTTAAAATCATCCTATTCTGACCCCTATGACTTTAGAATTTTTCCATATACTGGGCTGTGTGAGGGCTCACCTTTTGCGCTTTGATCTGTAGTTTTCACTGGTACCATTTTTTGTTTTTGATGGGACTTTTTGATTACTTTTTATTTATTTTTTATGGTATATGAAATAACTTAAAATTAGCAATTGTGGACTTTGGTATTTTTTTTTAACAATTACACCATTGACCATGCGGGTTATTTAACGTTATATTGTAATATAACCTATAAATACGCCACTACAGCGTATAGGGTAAACCCACCAAGAGTAAAAAATGTATATAATAAAATAAATAGAAAATATATTAATCTGAGAAATCAATGACCATAGAATTTAATAAATATGATTTTATTTTACAAAAAATACATATATCATACACAAGCAAGAAAAGTTGGTAATAATATATAGCTATATAACATACATAAAAATAGTAATCATTAGCGCAATTTGATAATGTGTATAATTATTTAAAAAATATTTTATATATATATATATATATATATATATATATATATATGTAAATAAATGAGCTTAAAAAATGCAAAGGATAGCAGGGACGGGAAAAGGATATAAAAAAGTTGTAAAGAGGGAAGACGTAAATGTCGGGGTCAACTGATCACCAATGGATCATAAAAACACCTTTTGCTAAAAAAATATATACGTGCAATGTGATACTCAATTTAAAGCATAACAAGTGTATGTAACCTTAAAGATAAAAATATATAAGGTGCAATGTGCAACACAGAAATATACGTGTATACAATAAACATAAAAAAAGGGAGAAACAGTGCAAGAAACCAAAAATTAAGGTGCTGAAAGTAAAGGTGTCAGAATGTAAATACTTGACCCCACATGTAAAAAGAGGATGGGTTCCACGTCCCTGCAATCACCTCCAACGCGTTTCACCGTGACCGGCTTTGTCAAGGTACTCCATGACAAAGCCGGTCACGGTGAAACGCGTTGGAGGTGATTGCAGGGACGTGGAACCCATCCTCTTTTTACATGTGGGGTCAAGTATTTACATTCTGACACCTTTACTTTCAGCACCTTAATTTTTGGTTTCTTGCACTGTTTCTCCCTTTTTTTATATTTATTGTATACACGTATATTTCTGTGTTGCACATTGCACCTTATATATTTTTATCTTTAAGGTTACATACACTTGTTATGCTTTAAATTGAGTATCACATTGCACGTATATATTTTTTTAGCAAAAGGTGTTTTTATGATCCATTGGTGATCAGTTGACCCCGACATTTAAGTCTTCCCTCTTTACAACTTTTTTATATCCTTTTCCCGTCCCTGCTATCCTTTGCATTTTTTAAGCTCATTTATTTACATATATATATATATATATATATATATATAAAATATTTTTTAAATAATTATACACATTATCAAATTGCGCTAATGATTACTATTTTTATGTATGTTATATAGCTATATATTATTACCAACTTTTCTTGCTTGTGTATGATATATGTATTTTTTGTAAAATAAAATCATATTTATTAAATTCTATGGTCATTTATTTCTCAGATTAATATATTTTCTATTTATTTTATTATATACATTTTTTACTCTTGGTGGGTTTACCCTATACGCTGTAGTGGCGTATTTATAGGTTATTTTAGTGGTTGTTTTGGGTTTTCCCCAATTTTATTCAGACCACAGTACATAGGACTTTTTTAGGTTGTTGTTATATTGTAATAGTTACGCACGTGGCAATACCACATGTTTGGATTCTTAAATTATTTTATTTAACCCCTTAAGGACCAGGCCAATTTTCACTGTAGGACCAGAGCGTTTTTTGCACATCTGACCACTTTCACTTTAACCCCCTAAGGACCGAGCCCTTTTTCACCTTAAGGACCGGAGCGTTTTTTGCAATTCTGACCACTGTCACTTTAAACATTAATAACTCTGGAATGCTTTTAGTTATCATTCTGATTCCGAGATTGTTTTTTCGTGACATATTCTACTTTAACTTAGTGGTAAAATTTTATGGTAACTTGCATCCTTTCTTGGTGAAAAATCACCAAATTTGATGAAAAAAATGAAAATTTTGCATTTTTCTAACTTTTCTAACTGCTTGTAAGGAAAATGGATATTCAAAATATTTTTTTTTTGGGTTCACATATACAATATGTCTACTTTATGTTTGCATCATAAAATTTATGAGTTTTTACTTTTTGAAGACACCAGAGGGCTGCAAAGTTCAGCAGCAATTTTGAAATTTTTCACAAAATTTTCAAACTCGCTATTTTTCATGGACCAGTTCACGTTTGAAGTGGATTTGAAGGGTCTTCATATTAGAAATGCCCCATAAAAGACCCCATTATAAAAACTACACTCCCCAAAGTATTCAAAATGACATTCAGTAAGTGTATTAACCCTTTAGGTGTTTCACAGGAATAGCAGCAAAGTGAAGGAGAAAATTCAAAATCTTCATTTTTTACACTCGCATGGTCTTGTAGACCCAATTTTTGAATTTTTGCAAGGGGTAAAAAGGAGAAAATTTTTACTTGTATTTGAAACCCAATTTCTCTCGAGTAAGCACATACCTCATATGTCTATGTTAATTGTTCAGCGGGCGCAGTAGAGGGCTCAGAAGGGAAGGAGCGTCAAATGGTTTTTGGGGGGCATGTCACCTTTAGGAAGCCCCTATGGTGCCAGGACAGCAAAAAAACACACATGGCATACCATTTTGGAAACTAGACTCCTCAGGGAACATAACAAGGGGTAAAGTGAACCTTAATACCCCACAGGTGTTTCACGACTTTTGCATATGTAAAAAAATTTTTTTTTTTTTACCTAAAATGCTTGGTTTTCCAAAAATTTTACATTTTTAAAAAGTGTAATAGCAGAAAATACCCCCCAAAATTTGAAACCCAATTTCTCCCGATTCAGAAAACACCCCATATGGGGGTGAAAATTGCTCTGCTGGCGCACTACAGGTCTCAGAAGAGAAGGAGTCACATTTGGCTTTTTGAAAGCAAATTTTGCTCTGGGGGCATGCCACATTTAGGAAGCCCCTATGGTGCCAGAACAGCAAAAAAAAAAACACATGGCATACCATTTTGGAAACTAGACCCCTCGGGGAAAGTAACAAGGGGTAATGTGAACCTTAATACCCTACAGGTGTTTCAAGACTTTTGCATATGTAAAAATGTTTTTCTACTTTTTACCTAATATGCTTGGTTTCCCAAAATTTTAACATTTTTAAAAAGTGTAATAGCAGAAAATACCCCCCAAAATTTGAAACCCAATTTCTCCTGATTCAGAAAACACCCCATATGGGGGTGAAAATTGCTCTGCTGGCGCACTACAGGTCTCAGAAGAGAAGGAGTCACATTTGGCTTTTTGAAAGCAAATTTTGCTCTGGGGGCATGCCGCATTTAGGAAGCCCCTATGGTGCCAGAACAGCAAAAAAAAAACACATGGCATACCATTTTGGAAACTAGACCCCTCGGAGAAAGTAACAAGGGGTAATGTGAACCTTAATACCCTACAGGTGTTTCATGACTTTTGCATATGTAAAAAAATTTTTTTATTTTTTACCTAATATGCTTGGTTTCCCAAAATTTTAACATTTTTAAAAAGGGTAATAGCAGGAAATACCCCCCAAAATTTGAAGCCCAATTTCTCCCGATTCAGAAAACACCCCATATGGGGGTGAAAAGTGCTCTGCTGGCGCACTACAGGTCTCAGAAGAGAAGGAGTCACATTTGGCTTTTTGAAGGCAAATTTTGCTCTGGGGGTATGCCGCATTTAGGAAGCCCCTATGGTGCCAGAACAGCAAAAAAAAAACACATGGCATACCATTTTGGAAACTAGACCCCTCGGGGAACGTAACAAGGGGTAATGTGAACCTTAATACCCTACAGGTGTTTCACGACTTTTGCATATGTGAACATTTTTTATTTTTTTTTACCTAAAATGCTTGGTTTCCCAAAATTTTTACATTTTTAAAAAGGGTAATAGCAGAAAACACCCCCCAAAATTTGAAGCCCAATTTCTCCCGATTCAGAAAACACCCCATATGGGGGTGAAAAGTGCTCTTCTGGCGCACTACAGGTCTCAGAAGAGAAGGAGTCACGTTTGGCTTTTTGAAAGCAAATTTTGCTCTGGGGGCATGCCGCATTTAGGAAGCCCCTATGGTGCCAGGACAGCAAAAAAAAAAAACACATGGCATACCATTTTGGAAACTAGACCCCTCGGGGAACGTAACAAGGGGTTAAGTGAACCTTAATACCCCACAGGTGTTTCATGACTTTTGTATATGTAAAAAAAAATAATTTTTTTTACCTAAAATGCTTGTTTTCCCAAAAATTTTACATTTTTAAAAAGGGTAATAGCAGAAAATACCCCACAAAATTTGAAGCCCAATTTCTCCCGAGTACGGCGATACCCCATATGTGGCCCTAAACTGTTGCCTTGAAATACGACAGGGCTCCAAAGTGAGAGTGCCATGCGCATTTGAGGCCTAAATTAGGGATTGCATAGGGGTGGACATAGAGTATTCTACGCCAGTGATTCCCAAACAGGGGGCCTCCAGCTGTTGTAAAACTCCCAGCATGCCTGGACAGTCAGTGGCTATCTGGCAATACTGGGAGTAGTTGTTTTGCAAAAGCTGGAGGCTCCGTTCTGGAAACAGTGGCGTACCAGACGTTTTTCATTTTTATTGGGGAGGGTGGCTGTGTAGGGGTATGTGTATATGTAGTGTTTTTTACTTTTTATTTTATTGTGTGTTAGTGTAGTGTAGTGTTTTTAGGGTACAGTCACACGGGCGGGGGTTCACAGTAGTTTCTCGCTGGCAGTTTGAGCTGCGGCAGAAAATTTGACGCAGCTCAAACTTGCAGCCGGATACTTACTGTAATCCTCCGCCCATGTGAGTGTACCCTGTACGTTCACATTGGGGGGGGGGGAACATCCAGCTGTTGCAAAACTACAACTCCCAGCATGTACGGTCTATCAGTGCATGCTGGGAGTTGTAGTTTTGCAACCGCTGGAGGTTCCGTTTTGGAAACAGTGACGTACCAGACATTTTTCATTTTTATTGGGGAGGGGAGGGGGGCTGTGTAGGGGTATGTGTATATGTAGTGTTTTTTACTTTTTATTTTATTGTGTGTTAGTGTAGTGTTTTTAGGGTACAGTCACACGGGCGGGGGTTCACAGTAGTTTCTCGCTGGCAGTTTGAGCTGCGACAGAAAATTTGCCGCAGCTCAAACTTGCAGCCGGATACTTACTGTAATCCTCCGCCCATGTGAGTGTACCCTGTACGTTCACATGGGGGGGGGGGGGGGGGGGGGGGAGAAACATCCAGCTGTTGCAAAACTACAACTCCAAGCATGCAAGCATGTACGGTCTATCAGTGCATGCTGGGAGTTGTAGTTTTGCAACAGCTGGAGACACACAGGTTGTGAAACACCGAGTTTGGTAACAAACTCAGTGTTTTGCAACCAGTGTGCCTTCAGCTGTTGCAAAAGCTACAACCCCCAGCATGTACGGACAGCGGAAGGGCATGCTGGGTCTTGTAGTTATGCAACAGCCGGAGGCATACTACATTGGCTGGGGATGCTGGGGATTGTAGTTATGCAACAGCTGGAGACACACTGGTTTACTACTTAACTCAGTGTGCCTTCAGCTGTTGCAAAACTACAACTCTCAGCAGTCACCGACAGCCAACGGGCATGCTGGGAGTTGTAGTTATGCAACCACCAGATGCACCACTACAACTCCCAGCATGCACTTTAGCTGATTGTGCAAGCTGGGAGTTGTAGTTACACAACAGCTGAAGGTACACTTTTACATAGAAAGAATGTGCCTTCAGCTGTTGCAAAACTACAAGTCCCAGCATGCCCATAAGGGCATGCTGGGAGCTGTGGTGGTCTGCCTCCTGCTGTTGCATAACTACAGCTCCCAGCATGCCCTTGTTGCATGCTGGGAGCTGTTGCTAAGCAACAGCAGGAGGCTGTCACTCACCTCCAACGATCCAGCCGCACAGGTCAGTCCCTCGTCGTCTCCGCCGCCGCCGCTGCTCCTGGGGCCCCGATCCCAACAGGGACGCCGGGGATCGGGGTCCCCAGCACCGGGGGTCGTCTTCCCGCACCCGCTCACATCCTCCGGAAGAGGGGCGGAGCGGGTTGCGGGAGTGACACCCGCAGCAGGCGCCCTGATTGGTCGGCCGGTAATCCGGCCGACGAATCAGGGCGATCGTGAGGTGGCACCAGTGCCACCTCACCCCTGCTGGCTCTGGCTGTTCGGGGCCGTCTCTGACGGCCCCGATCAGCCAGTAATTCCGGGTCATCGGGTCACTGGAGACCCGATTGACCAGGAATCCGCCGCAGATCGCTGGACTGAATTGTCCAGCGATCTGCGGCAATCGCCGACATGGGGGGACATAATGACCCCCCTGGGCGATATGCCGGGATGCCTGCTGAACGATTTCAGCAGGCATCCGGCTCCGGCTCCCCTCCGGCTAGCGGTGGGGGCCGGAAATGCTCAGGGCGTATCCATACGCCCTCGGTCCTTAAGGACTTGGAAACGGGGGCGTATGGATACGCCCTATGTCCTTAAGGGGTGAAGCGTTAAAGGGATACTCCGGTGGGAATTTTTTTATTTTTTTTGCACCATTGCAAACCTATGCTGCACTGGACAGAGGTGTCAGCAGAGAGCACTGTGGACAAGACACAAAAGAAATTCAAAAAGAAAAGAATTTCCTCTCTAGCATACAGCTGTTAAAAAGTACTGGAAGGGTAAAGATTTTTTTAATAGAAGTCATTAAAGGGGTACTTCGGCGCTAAGACATCTTATCCCCTATCCAAAGGATAGGGGATAAGATGCCTGACCGCGGGGGTCCCACCGTTGGGGACCCCCGTGATCTTCCACGCCGCACCCTGTTAGCATCAGCCCCCGGAGCGTGCTCGCTCCGGGTCTGATTACTAGCGATCACAGGGACGGAGCATAGTGATGTCACGGCTCCGCCCCCGTGTGACGTCACGCTCCGCCCCCTCAATGCAAGCCTACGGGGGGGGGGGGGGGAGGGGCGTAATGGGAGAAAATGCCCCCAAAATTTGTAACCCCATCTCTTCTGAGTATGGAAATACCCCATGTTAGGACATAAAATGCTCTGCAGGCGAACTACAATGCTCAGAAGAGAAGGAGTCACATTTTGCTTTTTTAAAGCAAATTTTGCTGAAATGGTTTTTGGGGTCATGGTTTTTGGGGGACATGGCATAGTATTTTGGAAACTACACCCTTCAAGGAATGTAACAATGGGTACAGTGAGCCTTAACACCTCACAGGTATTTCACGACTTTTTGTTAAAGTTGGATGTGTAAATGAAAAAAAAATTTTTTCACTAAAATGCAGTTTTTTCCCCAAATGTTACATTTTTACAAGGGGTAATAGGAGAAAATTACCCCCAAAATTTGTAACCCCATTTCTTCTGAGTATGGAAATACCCCATGTGTGGACGTCAAGCGCTCTGCTGGCACACTACAATGCTCAGAAGAGGAGGAGCGCCATTGAGCTTTTGGAAAGGGAATTTGTTTGGAATGGAAGTCAGGGGCCATGTGCGTTTACAAAGCCCCCCGTGGTGCCCGGACAGTGGACCCCCCCACATGTGACCCCATTTTGGAAATTACACCTATCACAGAATTTAATAAGGGTTGCAGTGAGTATTTACACTCCATTGACGTTTGACAGATCTTTGGAACAGTGGGCTGAGCAAATGAAAAATTACATTTTTCATTTTCACGGACCACTGTTCCAAGAATCTGTCACACACCTGTGTGGGGTAAATGCTCACTGTACCCCTTATTACATTACGTGAGGGGTGTAGTTTCCAAAATGGGGTCACATGTAGGAGAGGTCCATCGTTCTGGCACTATGGGGCTTTGTAAACACACGTGGCCTTCAATTCCGGACAAATTTTCTCTTCAAAAAATGAACACCCCTCATGGAAACCCCTCATATGGCGCTCCTTCTCTTCTGAGCATTGTAGTTTGCCAGCAGAGCACTTTACATCCACATATGGGGTATTTTCTTACTCAGAAGAAATGGGGTTTCAAATTTTGGGGGGCTTTTTTCCTATTTTTCAGCATTTTAGTGAAAATGTTTTTTTATTTTCCCATCCAACTTTAATGAAAATTTGTGAAACACCTGTGGGGTGTTAAGGCTCACTATACCCCTTCTTACTTTCCATGAGGGGTGTAGTTTCCAAAATGGGGTCACATGTGGGTATTTATTTTTTGGCGTTTAATTCAGAACCGCTGTAAAATCAGCCTCCCCTGTGCAAATCACCAATTTAGGCCTCAAATGTACATGGTGCGCTCTCACTCCTGAGCCTTGTTGTGCGACCGCAGAGCATTTTACGCCCACATATGGGGTATTTCTTTACTCAGGAGAAATTGCTTCACAAATTTTGGGAGTCTTTTTTTTTCCTTTTACCTCTTGTGAAAATAAAAAGTAAAGGGCAACACCAGCATGTTAGTGTAATTTTTTTTTTTTTACACTAACAGGCTGGTGTAGCCCCCAACTTTTCCTTTTCATAAGGGGTAAAAGGAGAAAAAGCCCCCCAAAATTTGTAGTGCAATTTCTCCCGAGTACGGAAATACCCCATATGTGGCACTAAACTGTTTCCTTGAAATACGACAGGGCTCCGAAGTGAGAGAGTACCATGCGCATTTGAGGACTAAATTAAGGATTGCATAGGGGTGGACATAGGGGTATTCTACGCCAGTGATTCCCAAACAGGGTGCCTCCAGCTGTTGCTAAACTCCCAGCATGCCTGGACAGTCAGTGGCTGTCCGGAAATGCTGGGAGTTGTTTTGCAACAGCTGGAGGCTCCGTTTTGGAAACACTGCTGTGCAATACATTTTTCATTTGTATTGGGGGGGACAGTGTAAGGGGGCGTATATGTAGTGTTTTACCCTTTATTATGTATTAGTGTAGTGTAGTGTTTTTAGGGTACATCCGCACTGGTGGAGGTTTGCAACAGCTAGAGACACACTGGTTGGAAAACCTTCAGTTAGGTTCTGTTACCTAACTCAGTATTTTCGAACCAGTGTGCCTCCAGCTGTTGCAAAACTACAACTCCTAGCATGTACTGATTGCTGTAGTGCATGCTGGGAGATGTAGTTATGCAACAGCTGGAGGTACACAACTACAACTCCCAGCATGGCGAGACAGCTGTTTGGGCATGCTGGGATTTGCAGTTTTGCAACATCTGGAGGGCTGCAGTTTAGAAACCACTGCACAGTGATCTCCAAACTGTGACCCTCCAGCTGTTGCAAAACTGCAAATCCCAGCATGCCTAGACAGCTAACTAACTATGTGGGCATGCCGCGAGTTGTAGTTTTGCAAGATCTAGAGGGCCACAGTTTACTGCACAGTGATATCCGAACTGTAGCCCTCCAGCTGTTGCAAAACTACAAATCCCAGCATGACAGGTGTCTGGGCATGCTGGGAGTTGTAGTTTTGCAACATCTGGAGGGCAACAGTGTAGAGACCACTGTATAGTGGTCTCGGACTGTAGCCCTCTTGATGTTGCTAGGCAACTTACCGGCTTCCGTCGGATCCATGGAGCCAGCTGCACAACATCGCCGCCCGACGATCTCCGACACCAATCGTCGCCGCAGCCTCGCCCGCAGGGTAAGTGGACTTCGGCACCGGTCCTCTGTCGTTTCCCCGTCCTGCCCCGCCTATTGTGGGTGGGCAGAACGGGGAAAACTAAAGTTACCCCTACCCCCGATCTGCTATTGGACGTCGCTTCTAGACGCCCAATAGCAGGGATAGGAGGGGTGGCACCCCTGCCACCTCACTCCTATCCCTTCAGGGGGATCGTGGGTGTCTTAGACAACCGCAATCCCCCTTATATTCCAGGTCACCGGGTCACCATAGACCCGTAATGACCCGGAATCGCACAAATCGCAAGTGTGAATTCACTTGCGATTTGCGCTGATCACCAACATGGGGGGGGTCTGATGACCCCCCTGGGCATTTGCGCAGAGTGCCTGCTGATCAATATCAGCAGGCACCCCGGTTCGGTCCCCGCCGCGCGTACAGGTACCCCCTTGGTCCTTAAGTACCAGGGAGCAAAGGTGTACCTGTATGCCCTTGGTCCTTAATTTAACAGGTTAAAAAAAAATGGGAAATAGGGGGTGTGTGGTGGGTGTGTTAAATGCAGTATGTGTGAATTTTCCAAACAATGTATCTCCAGCTGTTGCAAAACTACAAGCATGCCCAGACAGCTGTCGGCTCCCCAGGCATGCTGGGAGTTGTAGTTTTGTAACAGCTGGAGGCACCCTGTTTGAAAAACACAGATATAGTTATTTGTGTGAGTGTGTATGTACTATATGTTACCTTCTCATGATACACATTCTTCCACAGCACAGCAGTCAGGCTCCTCCCACCCATGTGACCGATCACATGGTAATGACATCATCAAAGGTCCTCTGCCTCCCATACACAGCCCGATATCGAACATTTAATCGCTCCACTGCGCTGCTGCCTGTAAGATCCTCCGCTCACACAGGGAGGAGAGGACACTCTAGGTATTTATTATTGTGTGATTACTTACCTTGTTATATGTACTGTGCACTTTGGATTTCCAGCCTCACTATACATTATATATTGCAGGACAGGATTTGGTGAAAGGGGGTTCATGGCCCCTTTCCCATGTTGTGCTTTGCTCATTTCTTGAGTTTTTTAATTGCTTTTAGCTGCCCTTGTGTTGTCTTACACAAATGATAAATGTATGTTTCTTCACAATAAAGATACTATGGGGGAGATTTATCAAAACGTGTTCAGAGGAAATGTTACTGAGTTGCCCATAGCAACCAATCAGATCGCTTCTTTCATTTTGCAGAGGCCTTGTTCGGAATTAAAGAAGGAGGCTGATTGGTTGCTATGGGCAACTCAGCAAATTTTCCTCTGGACAGGTTTTGATAAATCTCCCCCTATTTGTTTACTGATCTGTTTTTGGGTGTGCACTTTATACAGTCATTTCTTTTTCTTCTGTGGTATATTGTCTCTTTTGCTGTTAGTGACACCCCTGCATACATGATTTGATAGGTTGAGCCCCCCTGCTCTTGCATACTATTTTTAGACTAAACTGTATATCAATGTACTCATCTTCTGTTTCATTGCAGATTGGACTGAGTTTTAAATATGACAGGAAAGCCTAGACCAGTGGTCTTCAAACTGTGGCCCTCCAGATGTTGCAAAACTACAACTCCCAGCATGCCCGGACAGCCGTTGGCTGTCCGGGCATGCTGGGAGTTGTAGTTTTGCAACATCTGGAGGGCCACAGTTTGAAGACCACTGGCCTAGACAGTCCATTTCTCTATGGCTCCTCTTGTGGCTTTTTGCTTTATAATGGACACATCAAATGGAGGAGTAAAAATTCCACGGGTTTTCGGCGCAAACCCGTGGAATTTTTACTCCTCCATTTGATGTCTCCACGTTCAGCTGAAGACTCCTGACTGCCGAAACCCGGGTGGCTGCACCGACATTCCAACGTTGTTACTGGGGGTTGTGTATGGCACATAACTACGAAAGGTGAGCAAGACTGCCCCTATCGCTTGTTTGTATGGATGGGCTTGATCCCACTATCCAGACTACTATCCCATGAGAAGCTCTGCTTTGTTATTTTCAGACACGTTTACTCAGCTTTCTAATGGAGTGACTGGATACATTCTAGAACGAGTGATGTTACATGTGTCATCTCATGTAGTAAACATCTCAGATCATTGCTTACCCTCATATTGCCCCTGTGGTGAAGCAGTAGTTTAAAGTGGTTATTCAGGAATAGAAAAACAAAACCAGTTTATTTCAAAAAACGCTCCCTGTCTGTCTCCAGGTTGGCTGTGGTTCTGTAGCTCAGTTCCATTGAAGTGAATGGAGCCAGGTTGTAATACCACACCCAATCTGGAGACAGGGAGTGGTTTTTGAAAGAAATTATCTCTGTTTTTCTATTCCCGGATAACACCTTTTAAAACCATCTTGACACACTGGCAATTACTTTGACTTTCAGTCCCTGCAGCATAGGGATCGACCGATATCGTTTTTTTTAGGGCCGATACCGATAATCGGTGGAGGTTAGGGCCGATAGCCGATAACTTATACTGATATTCCGGTATAAGTTATCAGCTATTTATGACCCAGCTGCAGATCATTGATTTAAAGTGGGCGCTTTAAATCAATGAACTGCAGTGGCTTTTGCGGTGCCATAGACCGCCGCCGCCACCCCCTTCTCTCCCCCTGCCTGTCCGGGTGTCCTGAGTCCTATCACCGCCACCGCATAACCCCCACCCCCCCACCGCTCCACGCCCCCTACCGCACCGCGCCACGTCGCACCCCCCACCGCCCCGCCCCGGCCCCATTGCCTTCCCCATCCCCGTTTTATATTTTCCTGTTCCTGGGGTCCACTCTACATCTGGCTCCGGTGGCGTTCTTCTGAGCCGTCACTGTGCGCACTGACGGTGACGTCACTCGTCATTGCGCACAGCGTAACGAAGGAGGCAGCAGGAGCCAGAAGTAGCGTGGACCCCGGACCCCGGGAACAGGCAATTATAAAACCGGGGATGGGGGAGGCAATGGGGTCGGGGCGGTGCGGTGGGGGGTGCGACGCGGCGGGTCAAGGTGGGGGCGGTGCGGGGGGTGGGGCATTATCGGCTTATCGGCAAGGCAATTGCCGATACCGTTATTGCACAAAATCGTGATTATCGGATGATAATATCGGCCAAACCGATAATCGGTCGATCCCTACTGCAGCATTGATGTATGTGAGAGTCTACTACACAAATGTAGATAATAACATTGGAGTAAATGGCAAGAATCAAGAAGCAACTTCTCAGCAGTTCATATATGATTAAAAACAACAAAAGAACAATAAGAAAAACGTTCAGTACAAACCAGCAGTTTAGCAGTACAAACCAGAAGCACAGAGTGTGAAACAGATGCTCTTCTCTCTCACAAGATCACAAATCACATTGAGAGGCAATTTAGCTTTAAGTGCAGTACTCATTTGAAAACATAAAATTTACCGCTTCACAAAAGCTTCATCTATAAAGTCTCCATCTTACTTCAAGATAAAATCCCAAGAAAGACCCCATGCCTGCACTCCCCATTATATTAGAACAGCTAATGGAAATGACCTACTCAGACAGTTAGGCATTTTCCCAGTCAGCATCCATCTATTCACACTATGGGGGGGATTTATCGTTCCTTGCACCAGCACAGAATGGCAACATTTCACAATTGTTTGCACAAACCCTGCCTTTACACAAAAAATGTTGCACAAACGCCTGCTATAAACAACATATTATGTACATAAATGGAGCTTGCACACAAAATGTATACATTTTGCCAGTATATTAGTCTCGCTTGCCGTTGCTTATAGCTCCAGTAGTAATGATACCTTTGCAAACAGAGAACAATATCAAATAAGCACACAATCGATTTCTATGCTGGTGTTAATCTAAAATTTGCTCAGATTATTTGCAGCTGGTAATTCACACACTTTATTGTGCTCATACAAAGAGGACACCCACAGACTGAAGATGCCTGGCTCAGTGTTGGGGTCCTTTTACATGGGCCGCTGCTTGCTGTTAACAAATGTTGATCTCCTAGATTACAATGCTCAACCATTGCTCTGGGAGAGCCAAATGAATGATCCTCTTGTTCGTGTAGCCCTTTGGTTTCCTCATTTGTCATTCGTTGGCCACACACACACACGACCAGCCAAAAAACGAGCCTATCACTTAGGGCTGAATCAGAGAATATATACATAGCCTTTACTAGAGAGTGCAAAAAATGAAATTTTACTATACAGTATAATTTGTGTACAAAAAAGAAAGAAAGGTTACAGCAGCACTCTTGGTCAAAAAATGGAGGCTCTTGTGCACTTTTTGATCAAAATGTGTCCCTCATCTACCAGGCGGAGGTGGCCTCATTTCTGATGGGACCCTAACATGCTAAATCTATTTACCTTTTGCTGGGCATATGGCCTCTGACTGGGTGACATGCAGGATCCACTATCAAATGAAAATTAAAAACCTCCTTTGAGGTGGCCCCATTTTGGATGAGACCCTGACAAGCTTAATTCACTCACCTTCTGATGGGCATAAGGCCTCTGACTGGGTGGCATGCAGGATTCACTACCAGTTTAAAACCTCCTGTGAACAGGGAGGGGGGCACAGCTAGAGAGGATGCCACTCCCCCTTGCTTGTAAAGCAAAACACTACCTAATACATGGGTGCACGCTGCTGTGGAAAATATAGAGTGTACAAAAAAGAAAGAAAGGTTGCAGCAGCACTCTTGGTCAAAAAATGGAGGCTCTTAGCGCCCTTTTTGATCACAACGTGTCCCCCCCCATCCACCACGCAGAGGTGGCCTCATTTTGGATGGGACCCTAACATGCTAAATCATGATTTGTATGATTATGATTTGTTTTTGTCCTGGTCATGTAACAATTCAAACACAGTTGATATCCAAAGCAAAACTGAAAATAGGTCAGTTTCCAATTCCAACACTTGCTTAGCTGAGTTCCCAGAGATGTTCTCAAGTCTTAAAGGAAATCTATCACCAGTGTCACCTGCACTAAACTGTCGGTATCCACAGATAGTGCAGGTGACACTGATGACAACGGTACTCACCTTGTCCCGTTTCGTGGTGGGGATCTTCGGTAATTGCCTCTGTTAGCTCCAGTCCCGGCAGCCGGCTTGGGGCATGGCCGGAGCTTACTGACGTCACTGCTGCTGTTCTCTCACAGCGGGACCCAGCAGGCGGCAGCAGTGGTGGCGTCACTATGCTCTGCCCTTGCCCCAAGCTGCCGCTGCTCTCTGTAGATTCTCGCCGCAGCGGTGATGTCAGTAAGCTCCGCCCATGCCCCAAGCTGGCTGCTGGGCCTGGAGATAATGGAGGAAATTACTGAAGATCCCCCGCCACAGAAGAGGACAAGGTGAGTACCATTGTCATCAGTGTCACCTGCACTGACACTTCTGTGGGTACTGACAGGTTAGTGCAGGTGACACTGGTGACAGATTTCCTTTAAGTCTCAGGGTATAGGCAGCAGAGACCTTCTATCCCAAATTCAACCTTCTATCCCAAATTCTCAACTTAAAATAAACTGAAAAAACTGAACGACCAGGACTTTGATCTTTATTAACCCATTGCTACAATTTTTAAACTCTTACTGTTCTTTATAAAGACTGCCCTGTTAGGGTTGAATGTATATACTAATAATTGAATAAAGTGAATTAAGTTGAGTGCTGCAGTGGTATAAAAGGTCTATAAACCTATTTTTTTCTAAACAGTAAAAATAATACAGATATCACTGTACAGTAAGATGGTGGCTGAGGGCAAAATGCCTTTATTCTTGAGGAAGGGAATGATCATGATCTTGTATAAGTGGAAGTGAGATGAGATTTTAAAAGAATGGTGTCCTATCTCTCTCCTGATCATGAAGTACAAGGTGCTAGGCAACCGGCTGAAGTTTCTCATCAGACAAATCATCCACCAGATCAGACCTGTGGACAGCCGCTCCCTCACTAGGGATGTCATGCATATCAGTGGTCCTGTACAGTTTAGAACAAGAAAAGCCATTTGATTGTATTTCACATGTGTTTATAGGCAGGTTGCTGTGGAGGTTCGGCTGGGGGAATGTTCTGCTCTTATGTCGACCTGAGGTACCTTGACATTTTCAGCATGTTGTTGGTAACCGGCTGGAAAAGTGACTGACTCCTTTCCAGTCTTTTCTGAAAAAATAAAGAAATAAGAAAATGACCGTACTGGGACTAGACCATCAAGTTGCCTAGTGTTCGCTATACATGGATGATGTGAACTTCTGTGCTGACAAGCATTCTGTGATGGCCCTTGTCCAGACTTGTAAAGAATTTGGCCAGGCTTCGTGAGCAAAAGTCAACTGCGGGAAGATGGAGGCCAGACCCTTCAGGGAGTGACCTGATTTTTTCTTCTTCATCCAAGTGAACGTTATCAAGATCTTGGGAGTCTGGGAGCAGCTCTAAAGCCTTGGCAGGATTGTTTGGTCAAAGTATACTCTATGATCAGATTGTGCAGCCTACCACAACTGACCATGAAGGAAAACACTCTTGTGCTGTGTAATGAGATTTTGCACATGCTTCAATATGTGAGGCAAGTGAAATGAACAGTCACGTACACAGAGCCATGCAAGGGTGATGCAAAGGTGGGAAAGGAGTTTTGGATATCCCCACTCTGCTGTGGGCTTTCTTTGCATATGACTCTGTTTACAGGACCCTGTTGACATCAAAAGGAGGCTTGACAGGTTGGTCTATGTCTTGCTTCTTTCTCCTGCTTCTATGGAGGAGTCTGGGAAGGGAAAAAGTGGGACAACTCCTACCCTTACAACTCGGATCCCCTGGTTCTACTAAGAAGCTCTGAAATTCGGGAGAAAAAGCAGCTGGAGGGACTTCAGGCCGACTTGTGCACACCAAAGACTGTCCATGAGCTTATGCAGTCAAATGATTCATTGGAGTCTATCCCAGAGCTCTCTGCAGCTACAGCTGAGATAGTGTGGAACTCTGTGGCTTCTTGCAGACTATCCAATGGGTACAAAGACCTGGCAGGGATGCCCCTGATGCCCCTGCCCCTGAGAACTGTCATGGATGCCCAGGGACTTTGCAACAACAGGTACTGTCCGAGGAGCCCACTTGGTGTGGAAACAACTTTGTACCTCTTTTGGCAGTGCTCATTTTCCTAGAATGTGAACTCAGAAACTATGATCACAGGAGTAGTCTATTGCATCACTCAGTTCTTTACAAACTATTTCTTTTGCATCCCACGGTTGGGGCTATCCAGGAGGCCTGGTGCCTTATGAACTGTTATAAGGATGCTATGTGGTTTGCCCAGAAATGTCTGATAATAAATTCAGAGAGGAAGTCATTCAGGCCTGCTGCAGGCTCAGAGACTCCGAGACTATTACATCAGGGATGGTCCGGACATCAAAGAAGAAGAGGATAAACACACCTCTCTTTTCCTCTCTTCCGTCATGTGTTTTGTCCCTCAATGAAGCTTCAGGCCTGTGATCTCCCCTCCTTCCCCCTTTTTTCCAAATCCCCATCCCCTATTACTGTCTGCAATACTTTATTGTTTGATTCTCGTTACTAATTTTTGCAGAAATGTTAGTGTAGTGTATGGTATGGATTAAAGTGTACCTGTCACCAAACTAAACTTTTAATATATTGTTCCTTATGTAATTTTAAGACACTTTGCTATTTACTTGCTGTTAAAATTCTCAACCTTTATATGTTTTTAATGTGATTGAAAAAACAGCCATTAGGTGGCTCTGTTCTGTTCCCAAACAGTTAATTTGGTCTCCACCCAGATTTGCAGAAGTCCAAACTTAGAAAGTGTGTGCGGGGCATGGCAGGGCACAGCTTTCATAGGCTTCAGTGAGGTCGCCCCTGCTGGGGAACGCCCACCTTCTTCTGCCGGGAGCTCACACAATGTGAGCAAGAGGAAAGTTATGATACACAGCTTTTTTAAAGCTCAGATTTTTTTTTAGGGCAGGAGGGGTGTTAGGAGTAGTTAGAGAATATAATTAGAGTTAGTTTAGAAAATATGGTTTGATGACAGGTACTCTTTAAAGGAGAACTCTGGAATAGGAAAATTATCGTCCATACTGCCGGCAGTAAAAAAATAAGCAGGCACATACCTTCCTTCACTCCCCTGGTGCCTCCGGTAACCGGCTCCGACCTCCACCGCGATTTCCTGGTTGCCGGTGGTTGGCGAGTCATACTGCACTTAGCCAATCACCCTCCGCAGCGAAGTCCCGACTCGGCCGGCAATAGGCTGAGCGGCAGTGTGAGAACGCTTCAAGACACACAATACTTCACTACATCGGCACCTGCTGCCGGGGCCGAAAACGTCACACTGCCGCTCAGCCTATCGCCGGCCGAGTCGGGACTTCGCTGCGGCCGGTGATTGGCTGAGTGCAGTATGACTCGCCGGCTCCCGGCAACCAGGAAGAGGATCGCGGCGGAGGCCGGAGCCGGTTACCGGAGGCACGGGGGGAGTGAAGGAAGGTATGTACCTGTTTATTTTTTTATTGCCGGCAGTATGGACGATAATTTTCCTATTCCGGAGTTCTCCTTTAAGGAAAATTATGCTTGATAGGTACAACTTAGAATAATTTATGTGCTTACAGTTATGCTCCATGTTAGGTGATATAGTGCACGCTACACTGCATTCCTACTGTATCAAATGATCCCCAGCATGTAGTGAAGGGGGGGTTGTGCTCATTTATATTTCAATAGACTAAACATAGTCTACTAGTGACTACGTTTGGTCCCTTTCTGAGTTTATACTGTAATTTTGCAGGACTCTAAACTGTACGCAACTATGTTTTTGAGTAAAGCAAAATTATAGTATACACGTGGAAATGATCCAAACATAGTCACTAGTAGAATAGTAGAATACTTTTGCTGTACTGAAATAAATGGGCACAGTTCCAGTATGTATCGGACTACTGTTCTTTTGGCATGCCCATGTATAATAGCAAAAAGGCAGCCTGAAAAATTACAATATACACTCGTAAATTTATCAAATGTAGTCACTAGTAGAAAACTTTCATGGTATTGAAATGCGTTGGCACAGCTTGGGTATATGGTTGATATGACAGCACACTTTTCTTGTTCTGACTATCTTGCAAGCAGGGACGCATGATCAATTGCTGAATTGTTCATGTGGCTCTTTGCTTGTATCAATTTTATTTATTTTTTTTCCAAATAAATGTTTACTGTATTTTCACTCAAGTAAACATTGCAGTTAACATGTAACATTACATAAGAGTGGTAATCCAAAGACAAAGGAAACATATCATATCATCAGGTGCTAAGGCAATCCAAAAAGTATCGGTATCAAAAATCCACTCGCTTAGAGGGGGGGGGGGGGGAATACTAGGAAGGAAGGCTGGGGGGGGGGAGGGGTCATAAGGACAGGACAGGGCAGGGAGATGTAAGGGGAGAGGGGAAGGGGCAGGGGAGAATGGAGAGAAAAGATATAGCCGAGGCAGGAAAAGAGGAAAGAAAGGGGGAAGAAAGGAAAGAGAGAAGGAGTAGAGACATAAGTATAGAGAGAAAGGAGAGAATGAACCAAAGCACCAGCACGAATGAGGTCTAAAGAGCAGCTTAACATCTCAGGGCGATCCCCGCTCCGAGCTCACCTGGCGCCAAGGCAAGGCAAGGCGTCCACTTTAAACCTCGAGGATGGAGAGACATTAGAGTGCAGCAACAGGAGGATGCGTGTGCATTGTTGTGAAGTCCGGTCAGTTGAGCAATGCTAACCATGGGGACCAGATTGCGGTGTATTTGTGGAGAGAGCGACGCGAGTCTGCGAGGAGCTCCTCCATCCTATGCAAATAGGCTACCTCCTGAAGCCAAGACGATAGGGTCGGTGGGACAGTGGACCTCCACAGACGGGGAATTACTGTTGGTGCCGCTAAAAGCAGGAAGCATAGGAGGGGTCTAGCACCCCTCAGCACCGAACCTGGTAGCACCGTTAGGAGAAGGATGAGCGGGTTAAGTGCCAAACGGACTGAGGTCATACGATGAATAGTGTCTAGCACTTGAGACCAGTAAGAGGAAAGGGAAGGACAATCAATCCAAATATGTGTGATAGTCCCCCCTGGGGCCCCACACCTCCAGCACACGTACAGCACTGAGGGGTAAAAGCGCGTGAGGAGGTCTGATACTCTGTACCACCTCGTAAGGAGCTTATAATTAGTTTGTTGCGCCCTGCAGAAAATAGAGGTCATGTGACACCACTTCACTGCAGACTCCCATTCCTCGTCTAATAGCGGGCGTCCTATCGCCGTTTCCCAGGTGCGTCTAAAGGGGAGTTGCGTCTCCCTAAGCAAGTCCAGATGGAGGCTATATAACACTCTAATTGGGTGCCATACAGGCTGCTTGTATACATTTTTGACCTTACATCCTCTATTACAAAGTTGAGAAGTATTTTTTAACAGGTGAAAGCAATTCGATCAACTCATGAACGAGTACTTTTGTTGGCTGGGCCTATTGCACAGGGTGGTTATTGGCCTATTCTGTCAATTATCGCCCCTTGTAAAAAGTCTATATCCATTGTTTTCCTGCTGTCTAGGAAACAAATGATACTATACAGATTATAAGTTTTATTTGTTTGTGTTATTTCTCTAATTTGTTCATGTTAAGTCATCTTGCTTTGTATATTTGTAAGCACTTTTTTTCGCATTTGTAAGCAATATTACAAAATTAAAATGCCACCATCAAAATAAAATGTGTAGTTATTAGTAATTCTTTATTTATAGATATAAAATTACCATCTGACCATGTACAGTGCAAATGACCTGACACATCCAACATCCTTTTGCTGCATTAATGATGTAAAGAAGACTTATGTAATAGAATCTGGTAATGTTATATTTTTATTTATTAATTTGTATGTCCTCTTTGTATAATCATCCGATCCTTGGGACGTCTCAGGCTTTCGTTCAAGTACAAACACCTAAAGGGAAACTGACAGCAGGGTCACCTGCACAAACCTCCATATACAAGTTGATAGTGCAGGTGACCCTGTTTCTAATGCTTCCTACTGGGTAAAAATAAGTGCAGCCATTTAGAAGATATTCATCTTTATTTGCCGCTTCTCGGCCTTTTGGCTAAGATCAAGTGTAGTATCTGTTCTTATCAGTTTTCATGCTGTTGGGGATGGGTGCTGCATGGAGGATGCAGGTGTACCAGGGCTTTCCGGGGCTGGTTCTGAGGAATCAGCTCGACGGCTGCCCTGATGTGACCTGTTCCCTCCGGGTCTCGCCATGAGGCTGAGAGGGTCTAGAGCCGAGGTACTTTTGTGCCTCGGGGAGTGGTGACCCCGAGGTGCCGAAACCCACTGGGAGGATGGGCTCACTGAGTTGAAGCACGGGCACCATAATCTCTTCACCTTGTGGCACTCACCTCTTGATTCCCGGCCTTCTGGCTAGGATCAGAGAAATTTTTATAGATCCGGCCGGATGTCCGGGCAGTATATCTGCACACATTCACTTATTTATTTCTTTTTGTCTCGCTGTGTCACTTTTTGTGTGTTGTGTGTTCACAGGATTGGTCAGGATGCGGTAGCCCTTCTGGGTGTCCCTCCTTGCGGTCTAGGGGAGGTGTGTGTGGCCATTAGGTTCCGCACCTCCCTGCAAACACCCCGGGTACTCCTGCTTTGGCAGGGTACCTACCGTTATCGGCTCTGCGGGCAGATACCTTGGCTAACGCCAAGGGGGATGCCGGGAGCATTTGTGGTCCCCTAGTAGCTTCGGCGAAAAGGGACATCGAACCTGGAACCTCGCAGGTACCTTTTGGTCCGGAGGCGAAGGGTAAGGTTTGGGGGGCCTCTCTTCTATCGGAGAAGGGCTTGCGATAGACCGCATCCTTTGTGCACGTTTTTTTAGTGTAACACGTTTGCACTTTTTCTTGCACTTTGGGTGAATCGAGAGCACGTTCCTCGGCTTTAGATAAAAAAAATTAAAAATTGGTGCATTTGTGATGACTACATAGGTTATGTAATGTCTAGAAAAAAACTTTGTAAGTCTTTGTATGAAACTGGAGACAATTTCTGTGAAACGAAAACACCTCGCCTTACCGATATCTTGTCCTTTAAAACCATGTTGTCAAGAATCCTCTCTATAAACATTGGAATAGGTAAACAAAGTCTAAATAGCTTTGTTCTTTACCCCACACTTACAATGTGTGAATTTGCCTGTATCTCAGGTTGTGGTCCTCAAAGTATTTTGTATTGACTGGCATGAATTCAAGGTAATAACAGATAACTCCCTAATTCAACAGGCAAAAGAAATCCAGGAGGTCATCAGAATGTTGGAGGTCATCAGAATGTTGAAGAAGTGGGGTTTAGGCAAAGTCAGATGGAACATATGCAGCTATTGAGAAAAAGAAAGGAAGATGCAAATAGACAACAAAATACAACAATAAGTAATACAAGACCAGCAGAGCTTTTGGTTAGCAACTGCAGACATTTAAAAAAAAATCTTTTATATTGCAATTGAAAGTCACATCATCATTGACGTCAATACAAACTTCATGCAGCTATGTTATGCTTGTTCCTTCTTTCCTTACTTAACAGCTAAACTGCAGCAGTAATAAAGTAGTGCAATACTGCGTGGCAGACAATTTGCACAAAATATTTTGGCCACGTGTCTCGGATGAGATTTGCTTTCACGCGGCATGTGTCACCGTGTAGCCCATACCTTGAATTTTTGGATGCAGGGTGCAAGTCATACACGACTTTGCCACCATTGACCTCAGTGGAAGTGGTATGTGACTGCAACTTGCTTGTGACTTCTCTGCGATTTGGCTATGCGATTTGGCTCTGCCATTGCAGATCCTATCAACCTCTGTCGGTGGATGGGGACTGTTGTTGTGAGCCATTTTCAGGTTTCTCCAGAGATGTTCGAATGAGTTCAAGTCAGGCCCCTGGATGGGCCCCTCAAGGACATTTACAGTGTTGTCCATAAGCAAGGCATGTGTTGGCTGTGTGCTTAGGGTCATTGTCTTGATGGAAGATGAACCTTTAGCCCAGGCTGTGGTCCAGAGCACTCTAGATCCAGTTTTCATTAAGAATTTCTCCTCCACAGCATGATACTGCCATCACCATGGTTCCCTGTAACCACTGGGCAGGTGATAAGCACTTCCTAGTTTACCTTTTGATACGATGCTTAGTATTGAGGCCAAAGTGAGAATCTTGGTATTTAACCATTTGAGAGTCCTCTAGGTGCTTATTTGCAAACTCCAGGTGAGATTTTATGTGGTATTACAGAGTATAGGGTTCTTTCTGGCCATTCTGCCATAAAACCCAGGTTGGTGCTGCAGTAATGGTGGCGCTTCTAAAAGTTTCTCCCATCGGCACACAGGATCTTTGGAGATCATCCAGGGGAGCACCCCTTTAAAGGGAATATACCAAAAAAACAGTTTTTGTTTTTTGCACAAAATGTAAAGCATAGTCCAACTAGAATATTTTATAATTTACATTTTATTAGTAGCCTCTATAAAAGCCTACAATTAGAAGAAGAAATGTTGAACAAGTTCAATAATGCTCCTTTAACGCTGTATAAATTTATAGCTTAAATAAAATCTGCTTCTATAGGAAAGAACAGTTCACATCATTCATAAATATAGAATTATTTTTATAAATGTCCTTACTATAGCAGTTACTATAGCCAAGAAATAAACTAAGCTTAATTACATTAATTTAATGTATGTTCTGCAGCAATAATTCCATTTAATTGGTTCTAATGGAATCTCCCAACATTGCAGTGCACACTGCAGTCACTTCAGAAACTGTCCACTCATCTTAACCCTCCTCATTGCAGCAATTTTTGGCAACTTCATTTTCGATTTTTGTTCATTCCCTCCTTCCAATAGCCATACCTTTCATATTATCATCGCCAAGTTGAGGGCTTGTATTTTGTGGGTTTAGTTGAATTTTTTGTTGGCACAATTTCATGTACCAAATAATGTATCATATCAAAATCTGTTTAAAAATGTTTAAAATATTACTATAATTTAAAAAACTTTGAACATATTATAAAGACGTTACAAGTTTTAATCGTTTAGGGTCTGGGCACTAAAGTGTGGGCGAAACGCTCAGCTGAGTACTTCTTCCCTGTCTTTGTCCACTGCAGGAAACAGGCTCCATATACAGTGTCGTAGTACAAGCATATTTTGTATGGGTTGATCACCTGACCTTTTCATGCCATATGTAGAATACACTCTTGTGTTGTTAAATTGCACTTTTGTATGTTACCAGGTAATGACAGATGGTAAAACAGAGGTAAACCCATTTGCTTATATACATTTACATTCACATATCCTTTCTGCAATCTGTGGCCACCTCTAGAGATCAGCATTACAGTAGTAAACTGTCTTTAATTAATCAAAATCCTCCAGAATTTTCTAGTAAAATGATGGTTTTTTTTTATAATTAACTCCCTATCAAAGTCTAGTTTTTCTAGGCCCCATTGTCTCTAGGCCACATGGTCTTAAGGTGAGTTGACAGTCTTAATGGGTCTGTCAACTCAGAAGCTATTCAATTGAACATCTAAACTCCACATGGGTTAAAGGAGATGTCCGGTGCAGACTTTTTCTATTCCATCCTGCCCGGGCTGCAAATAAAGACAAAACAAACTTTCACTTACCTTCCTACCTTTCCCCGGAGCTCCGCAACAGCTGATTGGTCGGCCGGGCTGTCTACTTCCCTTAGGCTGAATCGCCGTGTGACGTACCGGGCTATCACAGGCAGCAGCGATGTCCCGCCTCGGCCGGTGATAGGCTGAATCGCCGTGTGACGTACCGGGCTATCACAGGCAGCAGCGATGTCCCGCCTCCTCCGGTGATAGGCTGAAGCGCCGTGTGACGTACCGGGCTAAGGGAAGTAGGTAGTAGACAGCCCAGCTGACCGATCAGCGGTAACGGAGTTCCGGGGGAACGTAGGGAGGTAAGTGAAAGTTAGTTTTTTCTTTTTTTGCAGCCCGGGCAGGATGGAATAGAAAAAGTCTGCACCAAACATCTTCTTTAAAGGGGTACTCCGGTGGTTAAGATTTTTGGCTATGTTGCATCTTCTTTTGATCATGTTTTTTGCAATTGACATGTATTATGTGTTTGTGTAGCATATGTCTTTTTTTCTTACCTGTTTGTGGGCCAGGAAGTTCTGTAGTTCTGTGTTGGATCTCTTACTGTTGTCCACAACGTCGGCCATGTTAGGATTAGGCTGTAGACAATATGTCAGGGCTTTTTTTCCTCTGTTCTTTCAGAACTGCATGAGAGAGATAAGCTGCGCCCCCTCATCTCCCCCTCCTGGAGGACACCGGTGTGCATGAGAGAAAGAAGCCACCCCCCTCATCTCCCCCTCCTGGAGGATGCAGGTGTGCATGAGAGAGATAAGCTGCGCCCCCTCATCTCCCCCTCCTGGAGGACGCAGGTGTGCATGAGAGAGATAAGCCACGCCCCCTCATCTCCCCCTCCTGGAGGACGCAGGTGTGCATGAGAGAAAGAAGCTAGAGCCAGGGGAGAGAGAGGACATACTTCTGAGGATGCAGGTCTGCACTGAAAGAAGACAGAGAAGATAAGTGTTATCTGAAGGGGAGGATAACAAAGTGCACGGGCTGGGGATGTATAGACTGCAGGGGAATAAATATCATACTGGAGATGATTTCTATGTGTGAAGGGGGTGGGGGGGGGGACTCCTGAATGACACATGCTGGGAGTTGTAGTCCCTGTTATGTGTGTGTATGCTAGTGTTTACAAACCATTGTGCCTCCAGCTGTTGTAAAACTACAACTCCCAGCATTCCTGGACAGACTTTGGGCATGCTGGGAGTTATAGTTTTGCAACAGCTGGAGGCACACTCGTTGGGAAACACTGCCCTAGCCTATTCAGCATACACATCATGTTACACCAGTGTTTCCAAACCAGTGCGCCTCCAGCTGTTGTAAAACTACAACTCCCAGCATGCCCTGACATCCTTTGGTTGCTGGGAGTTGTAGTTTTGCAACAGCTGGAGGCACAATGATTGGGAAACACTGGCCTAGCCTATTCAATATATTACAAACAAAGTGCATTGTTTCCCAACCAGGGTGTCTTCAGCTGTATCAAAACTACAACTCCCAGCATGTCCAGACAGCTTTTGGCTGTCCGGGCATGCTGGTAGTAGTAGTTTTGCAACACCTGGAGGCACCCCGGTTGGGAAACACTGGTGTATGCCCTATAGAGGTGTGGTGAACTACAACCCCCAGGAGACTACAGAGGCAGCATGCTGGTGTTGTACCAGAGACTGAAGACTCCTGAATGACACATGCTGGAGTTGTAGTCCCTTTTGTGTGTTTATGCCAGTGTATCCCAACCAAGGCTGATCATATTAGTGTGTATAAGGGGGCCAACCCGGGAAAATAGTAGGGCGGGTAAAGGGCGGAAAAAAAAAAAAAAAGGAGCCGCCCCAAACCAGCAAGGCATGTGGCATGCTGGGATTTGTAGTTTTCAGCACAGCAAGAAACAGGAAATAGAAGCAAAGATAGGAAAACAAAGTGGGGATAAAAAGACAACAAAGAATGAAAATAGAGTAGGCTAAACAACAAGAATAGAAATGAAACAAAACAAATAGGGTAAGTCAAAAACGGAAAAACACGTTGACCACCGGAGTACCCCTTTAACTCTTTCAGTACCATATGTCACCTGCCATTATCTACCTTAGGTATTGTAGTTGTTGGAACTGTTAAAGATATGTGCCTCCGCTATGTGGAAGATATTCAGTAAAAGTCAACCATTATATCGTAACACCTGGTTGAGTCCCAATGTCTTTGTTTCTACATAACATCAAGGGTCTTTCATATACAACCGCCTAGGACCCTGTGCCCATAGGAAAGAGACTATATACCTTCAGTGCTGCCCCTCACCTTTGACAACTTTACAGGGATTTTTTTCACCTGTGACAGCTGACATCTGTGACTTTGCGTTAGTTCTGATTCTGGAACAAGTGGGACTATAAGTACTGGCAAACCCTGTTCCAAAACCATATCCTCCCTGGTTCAAAGACTAACTACAAAATCCATCCCCTGCAGTGAAGAGAGAGACAGGGAGAGAATGTCTTAGCATATCGATTATTAGGGGTCTCAACAACCAAACCCCGACTGATTACAATTTTGACACGTCTTTAAAAATTATATTAACATTTTAAGTTAAAATGAATGGAAAAAAATGCAACTCTTCAATCATGAGCTTGGGTTTTGCTGCATGGTGACTGTTGTTGTTAGACTTGAAAGGTACCATATTTAAACTAAGACATACACAATTCCTGTAAGGCTGGTCCCAGAGGTTGTATAGCTTTGCAGTAGGGAAGTGCACTGTCTCTGTGTGCTCGCATACAGGCTCAATTGAATGCTGCATGATGTTTGACTTCTTTCCATGTGTGGTGGCCCAGTACAGAACTGACCCTTCTGTACAATCTCTATGGTCCTTTTCAGGTGGATTCAGTCCTAGTCCCCTGGCCCCACTCTCCTCAGGACTCTGGTTATGTGATTGTTCCTACAAATGGTTAATGTACTTTATTTAGATGTGTATACCTTTAAGTCCTGTTGTTAAGATGTGTAACCAAGGAAGGTGCCAGTGACCAGGTGACTTGGAGGTGACCTATAGGACTCCCCCAAAGTCCTCCTATATAAACTAAGGGAGGAGTTAGCTAGCTCTTGAGTTCCAGTCTTATCTGAGTATAGGACAGTCAAGACCTGAGAGTGTCTGGTGTCCTGAAGAGACCCAAGGCCTAACCACTGAGCCACGCTTCTACCAACCAAGAGCCCCTACAGGTTAACGTCAAAGCCTGGTAAGCAGTGACAGGGGTGAAGTCTAGTCAGTCATAGTCCAGTCAGTCAAATCTGCTAAAGTCAGCATGGGTCTGCATAATTCAGTCAAGTTCACTAAAAGTCCCAGCGAACCCGCAAGTCTCCTAAGTCACTGGTCATCTCCTTGGACCTAACTGAGCTGTAAAGACTATTCCATCTGTCTGCCTCAGTAAAGCTGCCATTGTTCCGTAACTTTGCATCGGAGTGATTTTTTTGCCCTGCACCTAGCCCAGGAACCAGCGACCACATGCGGTGGTGTAGAGGATAACCACGTCCTGGCGTCACGAATACATGGGGTTAATGCCATCTGCCCCTAGGGTAATAACATCTGCCTTTCATCACACCCTCACCACACATGCTTTTGTCCATATTGACATCTGAACGAACATGTCACAGGTTTTCTTTCTACCAAACCCAATATACATGGATACAAAAATACACAATACAATTAAAAACATTTAAAACTGCTCTAACCAGAGCAACCTCCTAAAAAATATGAGGGGAGAATATAACCATCCTCAAGTGGGTGCATATACATAAATAATAGCAGATGTCACTGCACAGTCTGTCCAAAACTTTCTGAACCTTCTGAACCAGGAAAAACTCAGTTACCCAGAATCAAATTCACTCTTCTTGGAGTCTGGACGGTACGGGCTGCATAAGGTACTGTGGCTGTGACTTTTTCTATTTCTTGTTGTTGGTAACTGCATATGGGCCGCAGCTCATGCCAATGAGAGATTGCAGCAGCAGGCATTAGGTCTTCTGTTCCTGCACTCCAGTACACTAGACTGCAGTTCACAGCATCTCATGCTTCTTTATGCCTATACATATGTTTCAGAGGAACAGACTCATTGACTGTGCAATGACCTGTGTGAGGGCAAAGTGCAAGAAGGAGAAAGGAGAGCCTCACTGCTCTTACAGTAAAGAATCTTATTTTGTGCTGGTTTAAAAGCGTTGTTCTGTCTAGGTTAAATAACCTTAATTTGGATAAAGATAAGTCTAATTTTCATCAGTAATCTTGTATTGTTAGGTCGTTCCTGTTAGCTAAATTTAATACTTTTTTATGATGTTTTACCTAATAAGAGAACTGGCCTGTCCAGTTCCTATGCTGCTTTTAACCTGTTGGGAACTGAGGACGTACAGGTACGCAGCAGGGCAGTAAACAGAACGGAATGCTTGCTCAAATCATTCTGCAGACATCCCGTAACATCGCCCAGGGGGGTCCTGAGACCCCCCCCCCTTGTCAATTCTGACTGTCGAATCACGTTTTTTTCTGGGCTGATCAGAAAATCGCCTGGAAAATAAGTGTGATCGGAGCTGTTAGAGACAGCCCAGATCACTCTGAAGTATAGGAGGCAGGTGGCAGGGGTGACCGACCAATGGCAGTTGGGCGCGGAGTGGGGTGAAAGTTCATTTCCCCCACTCTGCCCACCAATCGAAGTCCAGGCAGAGCAGGGGGAAGAAGTGGGAGGAGGGGGGAACAATCTGATTACCGGGCAGCATGGATGGATGGATGGCTGGTGGCACAGACAGCAGGCGGCACAGATGTCAGAAGAGGCTGCAGTGAAGATCTATGGTAAGGGATCTTCACTGTGGCCTTCTCGAAGTTGCAAAACTACAAGTCTCGGCATACCCAGACAGCCAAAGGCTGTCTGGGCATGCTAAGAGTTGTAGTCTTGCAACATCTGGAGGTCCACAGTTTGAAGACCACTGTGTAGTGGTCTCCAAACTGTGGTTCTCCAGGTGTTGCAAAACTACAACTCTCAGCATGCCCAGACAGTCCAGACATGCTGGGAGTTGTAGTTCTGTAACATCTGGCCCTTCAGATGTTGCCAAACTACAACTCCCAGCATGCATGGACAGTCTGGGCATGCTTGAAGTTGTAGTTTTGCAACATCTGGAGGGCCACAGTTTGGAGACCACTACACAGTGGTCTCCAAACTGTTCTTCTCCAGTTGTTGCATAACTACAACTCCCAGCATGCCTTTCGGCTGTCAGTGCATTCTGGGGGTTCTAGTTTTGCAACAGCTGTAGGCACACTGGTTGGGAAACACTGAGCTAGAATCTATTTCCTAACTCAGTGTTTTTTCAACCTGTGTGTCTCCAACTCTTGCAAAACTACAACTCCCAGTATACCCTGACTGTCCGTGCATGCTGGGACTTGTAGTTTTGCAACAGCTGGAGGCACGCAGGTTGGGAAACACTGAGTTAGGAAACAGACTCTAGCTCACTTTTTCCCAACCAGTGTGCCTACAACTGTTGCAAAACTACAACTCCCAGCATGCACAGTCTGTCAGTGCATACTGAGAGTTGTAGTTTTGCAACAGCAGAGGCATCCTCCCCACCCCATGTGAATTTACAGGGTACAGTCACACAGTTGGGGGTTTACAGTGGGCTTCCTTCTGCAAGTTTGAGCTGCGGCAAATTTTCTCTCGGCTGGAAATTCGTTCACTGAGGATCCCCGTCTGTGTGAATGTACCCTAAAAACACTACACTACACTAACACAAAATAAAGAGTAAAACACTACATGTACACACCCTCTCCCTTACACTGCCTGCCCCCCCCCCTCCCCAATAAATAACGTCTTGTGTGGCACTGTTTCCTAAACTGAGTCTCGAGCTGTTGCAAAACAACAACTCCCAGCATTGCTGTACAGCCATTGACTGTCCAGGCATACTTGGAGTTTTGCAACAGCTGGAGGCACCCTGTTTGGGAAACGCTGCCGTAGGATATTTTTGGTGGAGGAGGCAAATGCCATGCTTGCATCTGGGTTTGCCCCTATTGCAAATCCCTAATTTAGGCCTCAAATGCGCATGGCGCTCTCTCACTATGGAGCCCTGTCTTATTTCAAGGAAACAGTTTGGGGCCACATATGGGGTATCTCTGTACTCGGGAGAAATTGTGTTACAAGTTATTTATTTTTTTCTTCTACTTTTACACCTTATGAAAAGGAAAAGTTAGGGGCTACACCAGCATGTTAGTGTAAAAAATAAAAACATTTACACGAACATGCTGGTCTTGCTCCATACTTTTTCCACAAGACGTAAAAGGAGAAAAAAAAAAAAAAATTTGCAATGCAATTTCTCATGAATACAGTAATATCCCATATGTGGACGTGAAATGCTCTGCAGGTGCACAACAAGGCTCAGGAGTGAGAGCGCACCATGTACATTTGAGGCCTAAATTGGTGATTTACACAGGGGTGGCTAATTTTCTAGAAGGTTCTGACATGAAGGCAAAAATGAAAACCCCCACATATGACCCCATTTTGGATACTACACCCCCTCAAGAAATATAACAAGGGGTACAGTGATCCTTAAAGGGGTATTCCAGGCCAAAACTTTTTTATATATATATCAACTGGCTCCAGAAAGTGAAACAGATTTGTAAATTACTTCTATTAAAAAATCTTAATCCTTCCAATAGTTATTTGCTTCTGAAGTTGAGTTGTTGTTTTCTGTCTAACTGCTCAATGATGACTCACATCCCGGGAGCTGTGCAGTTCCTATGGGGATATTCTCCCATCATGCACAGCTCCCGGGACGTGACATCATCATTGAGCAGTTAGACAGAAAACTTCAGAAGCTAATAACTATTGGAAGGATTAAGATTTTTTAATAGAAGTAATTTACAAATCTGTTTAACTTTCCAGAGCCAGTTGATATATATTAAAAAAGGTTTTGCCTGGAAAACCCCTTTAACAACCCACAGGTATTTGGCAAATTTTCATTAAAGTTGAACGTGAAAATTAAAATGAGTTTTTTTTTCACTGAAATGCTGGTGTTGCCCCAAATTTTTATTTTCACAAGGGGTAATAGATGAAAAAGCCCCCAAAATTTGTAACCCCATTTCTTCTGAGTAAGGAAATAACCCATATGTGGATGTAAAGTGCTCTGCTGGAGGACTACAATGCTCAGAAGAGAATGAGCAAAATTCATTTTTTGTAGAGAGAATTTGGCTGGAATTGAAGGCCATGTGCGTTTTCCAAGCCCCCATGGTGCCAGAACAATGGACATGTGACCCCCATTTCAGAAACTACACCCCTCATGTAATGTAATAAGGGGTGCAGTGAGCATTTGCACCCCACTGGTGTCTGACAGATTTTTTTAACAGTCGTCCGTAAAAATGAAAAAGATAATTTTCCATTTGCACAGCCCACTGTTCCATAGATCTGTCAAACACCAGTGGGGTGTAAATGCTCACTGCACCCCTTATTACATTACATGAGGGGTGTAGTTTCCGAAATGGGGGCTTTGTGAACGCACATGGCTCCCTACTTCCAACCAAATTCTCTCTCCAAAAGCCCAATGTCGTTCCTTCCCTTCTGAGCCCTCTAGTGCGCCCGCAGAGCACTTAACTTCCACATATGAGGTATTTCTTTACTCGAGAGTAATGGGGTTACAGATTTTGGGGTAACATCATCATTTTAGTGTTAAAAATCAAATTTTTCATTTTCATGTCCCACTTTAACAAAAGTTCCTCAATCACCTGTGGGGTATTAAGGCTCACTTTAACCCTTGTTACATTCCTTGAGGGGTGTAGTTTCCAAAATAGTATGCAATTTTGTTTTTTTTTATTTTTTTTGCTATCCTGGCACCATAGGGGCTTCCTAAATGCGACATGCCCCCCAAAAACCATAAACGCAGCATTCACTCTCCAAAGTCCCATTGTCTCTCCTTGCCTTCTGAGCCCCGTAGTGCGCTCGCACTGCATTTAACATCCACATATGAGGCGATTTCTTACTTGAGAGAAATTGAATTACAAATTTTGGAGGGCTTTTTCACCTTTTACCCATTGTAAAAATGAAGAAAAAAAAATGGGACAAAAGGGTGTAAAAAAATTGAGATTTTGAATTTTCTCCTCCATTTTGCTGCTATTCCTGTGAAACACCTAAAGGGTTAACGCACTTTCTGAATGTCATTTTGAATACTTTAAGGCGTTCAGTTTTCATAATGGGGTCCATTGTAGGGGATTTCTAACATAGACCCTTCAATTCACTTCAAAACTAAACTTGTCCCTGAAAAATTCTGATTTTGAAATTTTTGTGAAAAATTGGAAAATTGCTGCTATACTTTGAAGCCCTCTGAGGTCTTCAAAAAGTAAAAACATGTCAACTTTATGATGGAAACATAAAGTAGACATATTGTATATGTGAATCAATATATAATTTATTTGGAATGTCCACTTTCCCTATAAGCAGAGAGTTTCAAATTTCGAAAAATGCTAAATTTTCTAATTTTGGCATTTTTCACCAGGAAATGATAAAAGTATTGACGAAAATGTACCACTAACATGAAGTAGAATATGTCACAAAAACAATCCCGGAATCAAATTTATAAGTAAAAGCATCCCTGAGTTATTAATGCATAAAGTGAAAGTGGTCAGATTTGCAAAAAATGCTCTGGTCCTTAGGGTACATACTCACGAATGGATCTACAGCACGTATTACGCTGTGCATCCGCTGCTGAAGGACCACCATATGCTGCCTTTACAGGTGCCTGCTCGGAGCGGCATCACGTCGCTACGAGCAGACACACTGTGATGTGTGAGTTGCCGTTGGCATGCGCGGTATACTCGCACATCGCGGCAGCTCTCGGCCTAGCTTATAGAGCAGGGGGAGTGGCCACAATGTGTGCGAGTACACCGCGCATGCGCAGCGACTCACACATCTCTTCAGTGTGTCTGCTTGTAGCAGTGTTTTGCCGCTCTGAGAAGGCACCTGTAAGGGTACGTTCCCACACGGCGTATTTTGCTGCGTATTTGCTGCGTATTTGGTGCTGCGTATTTTCCCACCCATTGAATTTGACAGAGAAAATAAAATACGCAGCAGCAAATACGCAGCAAATACGCCGTGTGGGAATGTACCCTAAAGGCAGAATACAGCAATCCCTCAGCGGCGGATCCACAGTGTAAAATGTGCTGGGGATCCACTTGTGTGACTGTACCCTAAGGGTCAAAATGGGATCCATCCCCAAGGGGTTAAACATGGCTATTTAGTTAAATATGGCTATTTCTATTCGATTGTGTCCAAAAATCGTAATGTTAGCCCTTGTAAGAGTGACCTGTTTTTGTTGGCTTTATATTATAAGTGTTGCTACTGGCAGATACTTTGCAAGTGTTACTCTGTGGGCAAAATCATTCTTCAAGGACTATGAAGAAGTTCACAATTGCAGGAGGCTGCATTTAGCTTCTCTCACCACTAGGTGGCGGCATATTTCTCTAATTATAATAAATATCAAGAATTCTCATTCATCACTATATATACATACAAATATTTCTGAATAAAAGAAATACATTTCTTCTGTCAAAACGTTAAGTGCCTGGACCCGAAGGCACCAAATAGCATTCAGTGCATCATAAACAACTCAAAGTAAAATTTATAGCTGATACACAATCTTTTCTATCTGCATTTTGCGAGCCATATTAACATATGAACATGTGCATTCATATTAAAAAGCCAAACCCTTAGGCCTACAAGTAAATTCAGTATCTTTTTTTTTTTTTTACTCATTTCACTTATGCTTATGGTTCTCAAGGATATTTTTCTAAAGTAAAAGAATTAAAGGGGTACTCCGGTGGAAAACTTTTTTTTTTTTTTTCATCAACTGGTGCCAGAAAGTTAAACAGATTAGTAAATTACAGTGACCCCCTCGACCTACGATGGCCCCGACATACGATCATTTCAACATGCGATGCTTTTGTATGTCGGGGCCATCGCATAAACGGCTATCCAGCAGCACTGACTGCTTCAGCTGCCACCGGATAGCCGTTTACGGTGCCCTGTGTGCTCTGGAGATGATCACTCACCTGTCCTCGGGGCTCCGGAGCGTCCTCTTCGGGATCCCCTCCATCGCTGGTGCTCTCCTTCGTCGTCATCACGTTTCCGCGCACGCCGTCCCGTCATCCAATAGGAACGGCGTGCGTAGTGACGTGATGGCGGCGATGTGAGAGCGAAATCCCGGGCAGCAGAGACCTCCGGAGCGTCGGGGACACCCCGGGGAAGCGGCGACAGCAATGGAGGGCAACATCCAGGGCAGCGGTGAGGAGCGGTGACGGTCTGGAGCGGCGGGGACAGGTGAGTACAACTTCCTATACTTTACATTGCACGGATCCCTCAACATTCGATGGTTTCAACAAATGATGGTTCATTTGGAACGGATTACCATCGTATGTTGAGGGACCACTGTACTTCTATTAAAAAATCTTAATTCTAATACTACAGAGGAAATTCTTTTCTTTTTGGAACGCAGTGCTCTCTGCTGAATCATGAGCACAGTGCTCTCTGCTCACAGTTTGGAACTGACCAGAGCAGCATATGTTTGCTATGGGGATTTTCTCAAAATGGACAGAGATGTCAGCAGAGAGCACTGTGCTCGTGATGTCACCAGAGAGCACTGTGTTCCAAAAAGAAAATAATTTCTTCTGTAGTATTCAGCAGCAAATAAGTACTGGAAGGATTAAGATTTTTTAATAGAAGTCATTTACAAATTTGTTTAACTTTCTGGCACCCAGTTGATTTAAAAAAAAAAAAGTTTTTCACCGGATTACCCCTTTAATACAGAACTCTGGCATAGCGATACCGCCATCTACTGATCGCTATAAGAAATAACAAGCGCATTAGTTAAAGGGGTACTATGGTGGAAAACTTTTTATTTTTTTGAATTTTTTTTTAAATCAACTGGTGCCAGAAAGTTAAACAATTTGTAAAGTACTTCTATTAAAAAATCTCAATCCTTCCAGTACTTATTAGCTGCTGAATACTAAAGAGAAGATTCTCTTTTTGGAACACAGAGCTCTCTGCTGACATCTCTGTCCATTTTAAGAACTGTCCAGAGTAGGACTGCTGCTCTGGAAGTTCCTAAAATGGACCGAGATGTCAGCAGAGAGCACTGTGCTCGTGATTCAGCAGAGAGCTCTGTGTTCCAAAAAGAAAAGAATTTCCTCTGTAGTATTCAGCAGCTAATAAGTACTGGAAGGATTACTATTTTTTAATAGATGTAAATAACAAATCTGTTTAACTTTCTGGCACCAGTTGATTTAAAAAATAAATAAATAAAGTTTTCCACCGGAGTACCCCTTTAAGATTTTTACAGATTTAAACTTGTGTGCTCGGCATCTTCTTTGTCTTCTGTACATGAAAGTTCTGTAGTCATTTATCTTTTTCTCCTTGTCATCTATGATGTAATACATTGATTTTACCTCCCATCACACAGACAACTCCTCCAGTTTTCTCTCCCACACATCTGCATTACAGTGAATTACTCCTACAGAGATACACATGATGCATCACTGCGGGGAGTTATTGAACACCACATATGTTAAAGGATGATGAGGTGGGGGGGGGGGGGGAAACTTGCCTTTGTGGGTTTGTCTTTTGTTTGGAGACGCTTTTGTGGTGTTTATCTTTTTATCATACGCTGTGACTGCAGATTGTGTGTGGAGACAAGATGTATACTGCCCACCTTCTATTACAACACTCATTTTCATATGTTTATGCAATACCTGCTTAGGGCAGCATTAAAAGAAATATTGTATCACATAGTACAGTGGTCTTCAAACTGTGGCCCTCCAGATGTTGCAAAACTACAATTCCCAGCATGCCCGGACAGCCAACGGCTGTACAATTTAAGCATTAGATACATAATAAAAACATTAGATGCATAGTATTAGATATATAGTAAAAGCAGGTACACTTCTTTTTTCCCATAACATATGCAAGAGGATGTATATTTACATCCTTCTGTATTAACGGTCTATGAAGTGGTAATTGCTTGACAGTAAGAAATGGGTCCGAATATGGGTGCGGAAATGTTCTCTCCATTAAATAGGATGTTAGTGAAACCGTACGGTGAATGGCGTAAACCTATAAATCCAGAATCGCTGATTTGTGGTCACTTCACATACCAGAAAATGTATAAAGGCAATCAAAAAGTCCCATCAAAACAAAAATGGTATTGAAAAAATTGCAGATCACAATGCAAAAAAAAAGCCCCCATACAACCCCATGTATGAAAAAAAAAAGTTAGAAGGGTCAGAAGAGGGGAATGTTAAAGGGATACTCTGCCTCTAGACATCTTATCCCCTATCCAAAGGATAGGGGATAAGATGTCAGATCCTGGGGGTTCCGCTGCTGGGGACTCCGGGGATCTCCGCTGCGGCACCCCGCTATCATTACTGCACAGAGCACACTCACTCTGTGTGTAATGACCGGCGATACAGGGGCTGGAGCATTGTGACGTCACGGCTCCACCCCCTCGTGACATCATGACCCGCCCCCTTAATGCAAGTCTATGGGAGGGGGTGCACCAGCGGAGATCCCGGGGGTCCCCAGCAGCGGGACCTTGGCAATCTGATATCTTATTCCCTATCCTTTGGATAGGGGATAAGATGTCTAGGGGCAGAGTACCCCTTTAAGCCTACTCATTTTCATGTTCTAATTTAGTAAAATAAAACTAAACCTATTAAAATTGGGTATCATCGTAATTGACCTATAGAATTAAGTTAACATGTCATTTTTTTTACTGTAATGTGCACTGCTCAGAAACAAAACCCCTACAAGTTGAAAAATTGCTTTTCTTTCTTTTTCTCACTTTTACCACACAAATAATTATTTTTGGCCTCGTCGTAGATCTTGTGACTAAATGAAAGAGGCTATTACAAAGTACAATTGATCCCACATAAAACTGTAGCTCCACTGAGTCAGAGTTCCTTCAGACACAGCACGGTGGCTCAGATGGGTGGGAAGGTGTTGGTGTGGACTCGGAGGGGCTGAAAAGCCAATCTCACTGCCAAATCTCGCATGAGTTTCGCTGTATATAATTATTTACAGCTCTACCATAGAGCTGCAATGAAAATGTTTAACAAGCATCTGCGGACCAGGGGAAGGCAGGGGGCATACCCCTGCAGATGCTGAGTGGGGGGAAAAAAAACTATATATATATATATATATATATATATATATATATATATATATATACTGCTCAAAAAAATTAAGGGAACACTAAGATAACACATCCTAGATCCGAATGAATCAACTAATCATATGAAATACTTTCGTCTTTACATAGTTGAATGTGCATTACTGACCCACTACCAAACCGGTCATGCTGGAGGATGTTACAGGCAGCAGAACGTTCCCCACAGCGTCTCCAGTCTCTGTCACGTCTGTCACATGTGCTCAGTGTGAACCTGCTTTCATCTGTGAAGAGCACAGGGCGCCAGTGGCGAATATGCCAATCTTGGTGTTCTCTGGTAAATGCCAAACATCCTGCAAGGTGTTGGGCTGTAAGCACAACCCTCACCTGTGGACGTCAGGCTCTCATACCACCCTCATGGAGTCTGTTTCTGACCGTATGAGTGGACACATGCACATTTGTGGCCTGCTGGAGGTCATTTTGCAGAGCTCTGGCAGTGCTCCTCCTGCTCCTACTTGCACAAAGGCGGAGGTAGCGGTCCAGCTGCTGGGTTGTTGCCCTCCTACAGCCTCCTGCACATCTCCTGATGTACTGGCCTGTCTCCTGGTAGTGCCTCCATGTTGTGGACACTACGCTGAAAGACAAAGCAAACCTCCTTGCCACAGCTCGCATTGATGTGCCATCCTGGATGAGCTGCACTACCTGAGCCACTTGTGTGGGCTGTAGACTCCATCTCATGCTACTAGAGTGAAAGCACTGCCAGCATTAAAAAGTGACCAAAACATCAGCCAGGAAGCATAGAAATTGAGAAGTGGTCTGTGGTCACCACCTGCAGAGCCACTCCTTTTATGGGGGTGTCTTGCTAAGTGCTTATAATTTCCACCTGTTGTCTGTTCCATTTGCACAACAGCATGTGAAATTGATTGTCAATCAGTGTTGCTTCCTGAGTGGACAGTGTGATTTCACAGATTGACTTGGAGTTACATTGTGTTGTTTAAGTGTTCCCTTAATTTTTTTGAGCAGTGTATGTATATAATATATATATATATATATATATAATGTATATATTTATATCCCACAATCCCCCATTGCCTACATGTGCAGTGGAGACCAATTATCTTCAAGAGACAGCAGTTCAATGAAACATTTGTGACCTTGGTGGATCGTAACTAAGGGCAGCAGTTATAAAAACAAAGCAGGCACATGGGGGATTATATATGTCCCAAACAGGATATTTTAAGGAATGCTTGCACATTTCAAATATGTTTTATTTCACATAATGCATCAGTTTAGACCTATTTTTCTGACCAACCTTTCCCCCCCATTTCTGCAGAATGTTTCCAGCAACATATAGAAAGAATACCAATAAGAATGGAGGCAGTTTTATAAGCAAAAGGGGGTCTAACCCGGTACTAGCAAGGTGTACCTAATAGAGTGGTCAGTGAGTGTATGTACCATTTAAAGAACAAAACATAAGGCTCTACTGAGTCATCCATACATTTAGTAGCACCTCTGTTATTGTTTTGCAATCGTTCAGAATGCAAAAGTTTTAAATGGCTTTGTGTCCCTTAGCAACCATGTTTTCCCAGTGAATACAATGTGAAAAAAGAATCAACTTTGAAATAATCTTGAGGTAAAATATTCTGTTTTGTGCCTACAGCAATTAGATTTCTGTTACGCCGAGCGCTCCGGGTCCCCGCTCCTCCCTGGAGCGCTCACAGCGTTCTGCTATTCGCAGCGCCCTGGTCAGACCTGCCGACCGGGTGCGCTGCGATAATGTTCCCAGCCGGGATGCGATTCGCGATGCGGGACGCGCCCGCTCGCGATGCGCATCCCGACTCGCTTACCAGACCCGTTCCCCGTCTGTGCTGTCCCGTCCTTAGGGCGCGCGCGCGCGCCGGGTCTTTGAGATTTAAAGGGCCGGTACGCCACTGATTGGCGCATGAGGTTTTAATCAGTACCTTCACCTGTGCACTTCCCTACTTATACCTCACTTCCCCTGCACTCCCTTGCCGGATCTTGTTGCCATTGTGCCAGTGAAAGCGTTTCCTTGTGTGTTCCTAGCCTGTGTTCCAGACCTCCTGCCGTTGCCCCTGACTACGATCCTTGCTGCCTGCCCTGACCTTCTGCTACGTCCGACCTTGCTCTTGTCTACTCCTTTGTACCGCGCTTATCTCAGCAGTCAGAGAGGTTGAACCGTTGCCGGTGGATACGACCTGGTTGCTACCGCCGCTGCAAGACCATCCCGCTTTGCGGCGGGCTCTGGTGAATACCAGTAGCAACTTAGAACCGGTCCACCGACACGGCCCACGCCAATCCCTCTCTAGCACAGAGGATCCACCTCCAGCCAGCCGAATCGTGACAGTAGATCCGGCCATGGATCCCGCTGAGGTCCCGCTGCCAGTTGTCGCTGACCTCACCACGGTGGTCGCCCAGCAGTCGCAACAGATAGCGCAACAAGGCCACCAGCTGTCTCAACTGACCGTGATGCTACAGCAGCTACTACCACAGCTTCAACAATCATCTCCTCCGCCAGCTCCTGTACCTCCTCCGCAGCGAGTGGCCGCATCCAGCCTCCGTTTATCCTTGCTGGACAAATTTGATGGGGACTCTAAATTTTGCCGTGGTTTTCTTTCACAATGTTCCCTGCATTTGGAGATGATGTCGGACCAGTTTCCAACTGAAAGGTCAAAGGTGGCTTTCGCAGTCAGCCTTCTGTCTGGGAAAGCCCTGTCATGGGCCACACTGCTCTGGGACCGCAATGATCCTGTCACTGCCTCTGTACACTCTTTCTTCACGGAGATTCGAAGTGTCTTCGAGGAACCTGGCCGAGCCTCTTCTGCCGAGACTGCCCTGCTGAACCTGGTTCAGGGTAATTCTTCTGTTGGCGAGTACGCCATCCAATTCCGTACTCTCGCCTCCGAATTGTCCTGGAATAACGAGGCCCTCTGCGCGACCTTTAAAAAAGGCCTATCCAGTAACATCAAAGATGTGCTGGCCGCACGAGAAATCCCTGCTAACCTGCATGAACTTATTCATCTTGCCACCCGCATTGACATACGTTTTTCCGAAAGGCGTCAGGAGCTCCGCCAGGATATGGACTTTGTTCGCACGAGGCGGTTTCTCTCCCCGGCTCCTCTCTCCTCTGGTCCACTGCAATCCATTCCTGTGCCTTCCACCGTGGAGGCAATGCAAGTTGACCGGTCTCGTCTGACATCTCAAGAGAGGACACGACGCCGCATGGAGAACCTTTGCCTCTACTGTGCCAGTACCGAACATTTCTTGAAGGATTGTCCTATCCGACCTCCATGTCAGGAAAGACGCACGCTGACTCCACACAAAGGTGAGACAGCTCTTGATGTGAACTCTGCTTCTCCACGTCTTACTGTGCCTGTGCGGATTTCTTCTTCTACCTTCTCCTTCTCAGCTATGGCCTTCTTGGATTCCGGATCTGCAGGAAATTTTATTTTGGCCTCTTTCATTAACAGGTTCAACATCCCGGTGACCAGTCTCGCCAGACCCCTCTACATCGCCTCTGTTAATAATGAAAGATTGGACTGTACTGTGCGTTACTGCACGGAACCCCTTTTAATGTGCATCGGACCCCATCACGAAAAAATTGAATTTCTGGTCCTCTCTAACTGCACTTCGGAAATTCTTCTTGGACTACCGTGGCTTCAACGCCATTCCCCAACCCTCGATTGGACCACCGGGGAAATCAAGAACTGGGGTACTTCTTGCCACAAGGACTGTCTTAAGCCTGCTCCCTGTACTGTCAGACAAGACCCTGTGGTTCCTCCGATATCTGGTCTCCCCAAGGCCTATCTGGATTATGCTGATGTTTTTTGCAAAAAACAAGCAGAGACTTTGCCTCCTCACAGGCCTTATGACTGTCCTATTGACCTCCTCCCTGGTACTACTCCACCCCGGGGCAGAATCTATCCTTTGTCTGCTCCGGAAACACAAGCCATGTCGGAGTACATCCAAGAGAATTTAAAAAAGGGGTTTATCCGCAAGTCTTCCTCCCCTGCCGGAGCTGGATTTTTTTTTTGTTTCCAAAAAAGACGGCTCCTTACGCCCTTGCATTGATTACCGCGGACTTAATAAAATCACTGTAAAAAAACGCTATCCCCTACCTCTTATCTCGGAACTCTTTGATCGCCTACGAGGCGCCCACATCTTTACCAAGCTGGACTTAAGACGTGCATATAATCTCATCCGCATCAGGGAAGGGGACGAGTGGAAGACCGCATTTAACACCAGAGATGGACACTTTGAACATCTGGTTATGCCCTTTGGGCCTTGCAACGCCCCTGCCGTCTTCCAAGACTTTGTAAATTAAATTTTTCGTGATCTTCTATATACCTGTGTTGTGGTTTACCTAGACGATATTTTGATTTTTTCTGCTCACCTAGAAGAACACCGCCAGCATGTCCGCATGGTTCTTCAGAGACTTTGGGACAATCAATTATATGCCAAAATGGAAAAATGTCTCTTTGAATGTCATTCTCTTCCCTTCCTAGGATACTTAGTCTCTGGCCAGGGACTACAAATGGACCCAGATAAACTATCAGCCGTATTGGATTGGCCACGCCCCTCCGGACTCCGTGCTATCCAATGTTTTTTGGGGTTTGCCAATTATTACAGACAATTTATTCCGCACTTTTCCACTATTGTGGCTCCAATCGTGGCCCTAACCAAGAAAAACGCTAACCCTAAGTCCTGGCCTCCTCAAGCGGAAGATGCATTCAATCATCTCAAGACTGCCTTTTCTTCTGCTCCCGTACTCTCCAGACCTGATCCATCTAAGCCCTTCTCGCTGGAGGTAGATGCCTCCTCGGTGGGAGCTGGAGCAGTACTCCTACAAAAAAATTCTTCCGGACATGCTGTTACTTGTGGTTTCTTTTCTAGGACCTTCTCTCCGGCGGAGAAAAGCCACTCCATTGGTGATCGAGAACTACTGGCCATAAAATTGTCGCTTGAGGAATGGAGGCACCTGCTGGAGGGATCCAAATATCCAGTTATTATATACACTGATCACAAGAATCTCTCTTATCTTCAGTCTGCCCAACGGCTGAACCCTCGCCAGGCTAGGTGGTCGTTGTTCTTTGCCCGATTTAACTTTGAAATTAATTTTCGCCCTGCTGACAAGAACATTAGGGCTGATGCCCTCTCTCGTTCATCGGATGCCTCAGAAGTGGAAGCTTCCCCGCAACACATTATTCCTCCGGACTGTCTGATCTCCACTTCTCCAGCTTCCATCAGACAAACTCCTCCAGGGAAGACCTTCGTCTCTCCACGCCAGCGCCTCAGGATTCTCAAGTGGGGACACTCCTCACACCTCGCAGGCCATGCTGGCATCAAAAAATCCATCCAACTCATCTCTCGATTTTATTGGTGGCCTACTCTGGAGACTGATGTTGTTGATTTCGTGCGGGCTTGTACAGTCTGTGCCCGGGACAAGACCCCTCACCAGAAGCCTGCTGGTCTTCTCCATCCTCTGCCTGTTCCTGAACGACCATGGTCTCAGATTGGTATGGACTTTATTACTGACTTACCTTTATACCATGGCAACACAGTTATTTGGGTGGTCGTTGATCGATTCTCCAAGATGGCACATTTCATCCCTCTTCCAGGTCTTCCTTCTGCGCCTCAGTTGTCGAAACAATTTTTTATACACATTTTTCGCCTTCACGGGCTGCCTACGCATATCGTCTCGGATAGAGGCGTTCAATTTGTGTCTAAATTCTGGAGGGCCCTCTGTAATCAACTCAAAATCAAATTAAACTTCTCGTCTTCTTATCATCCCCAATCCAATGGGCAAGTAGAATGAATTAATCAGGTTCTGGGTGACTATTTGCAACATTTTTTTTCCTCCCGCCAGGATGACTGGGCAGATCTTCTACCATGGGCTGAATTCTCGTACAATTTCAGAGTCTCTGAATCTTCCGCTAAATCCCCATTCTTCGTGGTGTACGGCTGTCACCCTCTTCCCCCCCCTTCCCACTCCCATGCCCTCTGGTTTGCCCGCTGTTGATGAGGTGACTCGGAACTTCTCCACCATATGGAAAGAGGCTCAAAATTCTCTCTTACAGGCCTCATCCCGGATGAAAAAACATGCCGATAGAAAAAGAAGAATTCCCCCCATTTTTTCTCCCGGAGACAAAGTATGGCTCTCCGCCAAGTATATCCGCTTTCGTGTCCCCAGTTATAAACTGGGACCACGTTATCTTGGTCCTTTCAAAATCAAGTGCCAAATCAACCCTGTCTCTTACAAACTCCTTCTTCCTCCTTCTCTCCGTATTCCCAATGCTTTCCATGTCCCTCTCCTTAAACCACTCATCCTTAACCGCTTCTCTCCCAAAGTTGCTCCCACTCCAGTTTCCGGGTCCTCTGACGTTTTTTCGGTGAAAGAAATTCTGGCATCCAAGACGGTCAGAGGTAAAAAAAATTTTGGGGTTGATTGGGAGAATTGCGGCCCAGAGGAGAGGTCATGGGAACCTGAGGACAACATCCTGGAAAGAATCTTATCCTCAAATTCTCAGGTTCCAAAAAGAGGGGGAGACCCAAGGGGGGGGGGGGGGGGTACTGTTACGCCGAGCGCTCCGGGTCCCCGCTCCTCCCTGGAGCGCTCACAGCGTTCTCCTATTCGCAGCGCCCCGGTCAGACCTGACGACCGGGTGCGCTGCGATAATGTTCCCAGCCGGGATGCGATTCGCGATGTGGGACGCGCCCGCTCGCGATGCGCATCCCGACTCGCTTACCAGACCCGTTCCCCGTCTGTGCTGTCCCGGCGCGCGCGGCTCCGCTCCTTAGGGCGCGCCGGGTCTTTGCGATTTAAAGGGCCGGTGCGCCACTGATTGGCGCATGAGGTTTTAATCAGTACCTTCACCTGTGCACTTCCCTACTTATACCTCACTTCCCCTGCACTCCCTTGCCGGATCTTGTTGCCATTGTGCCAGTGAAAGCGTTTCCTTGTGTGTTCCTAGCCTGTGTTCCAGACCTCCTGCCGTTGCCCCTGACTACGATCCTTGCTGCCTGCCCTGACCTTCTGCTACGTCCGACCTTGCTCTTGTCTACTCCTTTGTACCGCGCTTATCTCAGCAGTCAGAGAGGTTGAACCGTTGCCGGTGGATACGACCTGGTTGCTACCGCCGCTGCAAGACCATCCCGCTTTGCGGCGGGCTCTGGTGAATACCAGTAGCAACTTAGAACCGGTCCACCGACACGGTCCACGCCAATCCCTCTCTGGCACAGAGGATCCACCTCCAGCCAGCCGAATCGTGACAATTTCTTCTTGAATTAATTTTTTCTTTAAAAAAAAGGCCTTTGAAAAATGAAAGAAACCATCTTATTGGTTGTTATGGGCAACTGCACCACTCTTAGGCCCCTTTCACACAATAAAGTTGCTCCGTTAAAAGACCAGTTGTAAACTTCCGTTAGAAAAGCCTTAAAAATGGATATTAAACGGGCGTTACAAAATCCCACTAAAATCTAGGGATTTTTTGATAATCCGTTATGACCCATTATAGCCCGTCATGAATAATGGACGTTATTTGTGACGGAAGAAAAAATGGCACATGCACTAATTTTTCTTCCGTCACAAGAAATGGTTAAATTAACGGCTGTTATTTTAACATTGAAGTCTATGGCAAACGGATGAGCCTTTATGTCATCCGTTTGCACCTGGTTTATAATATCCGTCATTACTTCTGAGCATGCTCAGAAGAGGTGACATCAGCAGACTCCTGCAGTGCTGAGTGACTACTACTACTCCCTTCATGGAACAGACTTGTTGCCATGATGGGAACAGAAATTCCCCGGCTGCGGGAGTCTGCTGGTGGCTGGGGAGGCTACATTAGTGTTTGAACTACTACCCCCATCATGGAACAGACTTTGTTCTATGATGGGGGTTGTAGTACAGGGGCTGAGGGATTGATCACACCGGGTATCACTTCTGAGACCCGATGCCATTAGAAGTTATTAAACAGGGGAGAGGGCGGCATGTTCCACTCCCCTATGTACAGTGTATTTTACTTTAATTTTTAAATTCCCCACTGGGAGCCCTGAATGGCCCCCACAGCGCTTCTATATATCTTGCCCCCTGCTGTGTTATATAAGTCTTGCCCCCCTCAGCGCATTTATATAGGTATTGTCCCCCCACAGCGCATATATATATTTTCCCCCCGCAGCTCATATATATATTTCTCCCCCACAGCGCATATATATATATATATATATATTCCCCCCCCCCTGTAGCGCTATCATAAGCCCCCAGCAGCCCTATGAATGAAAAATATTTTATTAGCAACACCCTGGGCCGGCCCTATGCGCTGCTAAAAGAATACTTGTCTTTCGTAGCGCTGCGGCGGCATATGTACATAGAAGCACTGTGGGGGCCAGATAACGCTATATGTCTGGCCCCCACAGTGCTTTTATAATCATATGCCTCCTTAGCACTATGAATGAAAAGTATTCCGATGCGCATTTGAAAGAATACTTGTCATTCATAGTGCTGCAGCGGCATTTGTATATAGATGCCCTGTGGGGGTCAGACATTGATCCAAATGTCTGGCCCCCACAGCGCTTCTATAATCATATGCCTTCTCAGCGCTATGAATGAAAAGTATTCTAACAGCAGTGCATCTGGCCAGCCCGATGCGCTGCTGATAGAATACTTTTCATTCATAGCGCTGCAAAGGCATATGATTATAGAAACGGTGGGGGGGGCAGACATATGGATATATGTCTGACCCCCGCAGGGCATCTATATACAGGGGGGGGGGGGAATCAGGGGATGCACTGAAGTTTAAAAACCCTACCGGGAGCCCTGAATGTATCCTCCGTACCGGCCATTCAGGGCTCCCAGCGGGGAATTTTAAAATGAAAGTAAAATACACCGTACATGGCAGGGGAGTGGAGTATGCCGCCGACTCCCCTGTTTAATAACTTCTAATCGCATCGGGTCTCAGAAGTGGGACCCGGTGTGATCAGTCCCTCAGCCCCTGTGCTACAACCCCCATCATGAAACAGAGTCTGTTCCATGATGGGGGTAGTAGTACAAACACTAATGGAGCTTCCCCAGCCACCGGCAGACTCCTGTAGCTGGGGAACTACTACTTGCATCATGGTAACAAGTCTGTTCCATGATGGGATAAGTAGTAGTCCTGGCTGTCTGAGTCTGTAGGCAGAGCTGTTAAAACGTCCGTACATGAGGGATGTTATAACGGGTCTTAACGGATGAATATGCCCGTTATTTTGACGGACGTTATTCAGCCGTTAGCACCTGTTATTTCATCCATTATTATACATCCGTTTTTACACAGAAAACGGATGTTTAATAATGGATGAATACTCATAGTGTGAAAGCAGCCTAACTCTCCATAGGTTTTGATAAATCTTCTCCCCTGTGTGGAGCATAATACTCTAGTCATGTATTTTTAGTGATAATTCCATGAAACGCACAATGCAAATAAAGGACTGATCTAGCTGCCCCAGCTATTCCTCATAGGTTGTAAACTCTTGGACGCAGGGCCCTCACTCCTCTTATTTGAACAACTTATGTGTCATTCTGTAAATGTTTGCTTGTCTCTTGGTGTACCCCAGAATATGTTGGCCACATATAAAGAAATGTTATTATTATGTTGTGCTTATTGTTTTATGTTTGATGCCAATGTATGGTGTTCATCGTGTATAAAGTATACTGTGTCTTTAAGGGAAAGGTTGCAGAGGTGTCATGTGATCACAGTGACCAATTAGATCAGGGAACTTAGAACCGGAGAACCTATCTAGACAGGGAGGAATCAGTCTGGTCCTGGTCTAGGAGAAGGAGCGTGTGGAGTCAGTGTAGTTTGGTGTGGAGTTGGTGGTCAGTGCAGTGCTCAAATCAGAGGAATTAGTGTAGTTTGAGGAGAAGTGACGTGTGGAGCAGCTACACTAAATGGCAAGCATCCCACCATCCAGGTCAAGTCAGTCTAGTTGTGGCGAGAAGAGCCTGAGAGCTGAAAGGGCCCCTATAGAGCAAGTCACGGATAGTGAGAGGGAAGTTCCTCCAGCAACTCCTGTCCACAAGTCAAAGTCCACCCCTGGAAGTAAGCAATTCCATGGATGTATCATGAAGTACTCCAATGCCTCCATCTTGAAAGTGTTACCAGCATTGCCCAGTAAAGAGGACTGTGAGTTATTCTTTTACAAACTATGCTCCTGTCTCTGGCTTTGTTACAAATGATCATATAAGGCACACCAAACACCACCAGCCAGGACTTTACACACAGGGGTGCCCCAAGGGGTAATGCACCCCCCCCCTTCTCACAATGCCAGCCTAAGGAGAATTTGAGTTCTGGTAGGAACACTCAAGCCATCATGACCAACTGAGAGTTACTCATCGATACCCTGGCTCTTCCATATCCATCTACGATCCCTATGGGCTACTGCACTTACAGTAAGACTGCGCAAAATACACCTACCCCTATTAACTGACCATAACACCCCTCCCCCCCCCTTTCCCATAATAAACAACATAACACATTGTAACCTTCTTCAGTGGAAGTGGGGGTCGGCCACAGCTATGTAAAACAACCTCATGTAGGTTGGCGACCAGAGAGGAAGCACACTGCCAGCCGCTGGCATTGGCTGACGGGCAACTCAGCCAGCCACCTCCATTATTGCTTGAAATTCACACCTGCACCACCACAGGAGGAGCTCACATATACTCATATTGGATATCAAAAGAACCCGACATGACACACTGCCGACAGCGTGGATCTGAAGCTAGGAACCCTGACCCAACTGATTTGTCTTCGAGCCCCTAATGCGCAACTGAACCACACCATTAGTGAGAAAAACGCCATCGAGCAGATGCCAGCCGAGGAGGGAACCAACTCACCCACCCGCAATGCACCAAAAAATGGCAAAGAAAAAGCAGCACGAAAAAGTGAAATCTCATAACTGGAGGAACAAACCGATTCAGTCACATGCAAAAGCGTCTCCAAGAGCGCAAAAGAAACAGTGCACCGGCATTCCTTGCGGACATGCACCCGCTGCCAACCCTTAACCCCTTAAGGACCAGGCCATTTTACACCTTAGGACCAGAGCGTTTTTTGCACATCTGACCACTGTCATTTTAAACATTAATAACTCTGGAATGCTTTTAGTTATCAATCTGATTCCGAGATTGTTTTTTCGTGACATATACTACTTTAACATAGTGGTAAAATTTTGTGGTAACTTGCATCCTTTCTTGGTGAAAAATCCCAAAATTTGATGAAAAATTTAAACATTTTGCATTTTTCTAACTTTGAAGCTCTCTGCTTGTAAGGAAAATGGATATTCAAAATATTTTTTTATTTTATTCACATTTCCAATATGTCTACTTTATGTTTGCAACATAAAATTGACGTGTTTTTACTTTTGGAAGACACCAGAGGGCTTCAAAGTTCAGCAGCACTTTTCCAATTTTTCACAAAATTTTGAACCTCGCTTTTTTTCAGAGACCAGTTCAGGTTTGAAGTGGATTTGAAGGGTCTTCCCATTAGAAATACCCCACAAATGACCCCATTATAAAAACTGCACCCCCAAAGTATTCACAATGACAATCAGTAAGTGTTTTAACCCTTTAGGTGTTTCACAGGAATAGCAGCAAGTGAAGGAGAAAATTCACAATCTTTATTTTTTACACTCGCATGTTCTTGTAAACCCAATTTTTGAATTTTTACAAGGGGTAAAAGGAGAAAATGTATACTTATATTTGTAGCCCAATTTCTCTCGAGTAAGCACATACCTCATATGTCTATGTAAAGTGTTCGGCGGGCGCAGTAGAGGGCTCAGAAGCGAAGGAGCGACAAGGGGATTTTGGAGAGTACGTTTTTCAGAAATGGTTTTTGGGGGGCATGTTGCATTTAGGAAGCCCCTATGGTGCCAGAACAGCAAAAATAACCCACATGGCATACCATTTTGGAAACTAGACCTCTTGGGGAACGTAACAAGGAATAAAGTGAGCCTTAATACCCCACAGGTGTTTTACGACTTTTGCATATGTAAAAAAAAAAAAAAAAATTTCACTAAAATGTGTGTTTCCCCCCAAATTTCACATTTTTGCAAGGGTTAATAGCAGAAAATACCCCCCAAAATTTGTAACCCCATCTCTTCTGAGTATGGAGGTACCCCATAAGTGGACCTGAAGTGCACTACGGACGAATTACAATGCTCAGAAGAGGAGGAGCACCATTGAGCTTTTGGAAAGAGAATTCCTTTGGAATGGTAGTCAGGGGCCATGTGCATTTACAAAGCCCCCCGTGGTGCCAGAACAGTGGACCCCCCCCACATGTGACCCCATTTTGGAAACTACACCCCTCACAGAATTTAATAAGTGGTGCAGTGAGCATTTACACCCCACTGGCGTTTGACAGATCTTTGGGACAGTGGGCTGTGCAAATGGAAAATTACATTTTTCATTTTCACGGATCACTGTTCCAAAAATCTGTCAGACACCTGTGGGGCGTAAATGCTCACTGTACCCCTTATTACATTCCATGAGGGGTGTAGTTTCCAAAATGGGGTCACATATGGGGGGGGTCCATTGTTCTGGTACCATGGGGGCTTTGTAAACACAAGTGGCCTTCAATTCCGGACAAATTTTCTCTTCAAAATCCCAATGGCGCTCCTTCTCTTCTGAGCATTGTAGTACACCAGCAGAGCACTTTACATCCACATATGGGGTATGCTCTTACTCATAAGAAATTGGGTTACAAATTTTGGGGGGCTTTTTTTTATTTTCTCTTGTGAAAATGAAAAGTTTCCCATCCAACTTTAATGAAAATTTGTCAAACACCTGTGGGGTGTTCAGGCTCACTTATACCCCTTGTTACATTCCGTGAGGGGTGTCGTTTCCAAAATGGGGTCACATGTCTGTATTTATTGTTTTGTGTTTATGTCAGAACCACTGTAAAATCAGCCACCCCTGTGCAAATCACCAATTTAGGCCTCAAATGTACATGGTGCGCTCTCACTCCTGAGCCTTGTTGTGCGTCCGCAGAGCATTTTACGCCCACATATGGGGTATCTCCGTACTCAGGAGAAATTGCGTTACAAATTTTGGGGGTCTTTTTTTCCTTTTACCTCCTGTGAAAATAAAAAGTAAAGGACAACACCAGCATGTTAGTGTAAAAAAAAAAATTTTTTTACACTAACAGGCTGGTGTAGACCCCAACTTTTCTTTTTCATAAGGGGTAAAAGGAAAAAAAGCCCCCAAAATTAGTAACGCGATTTCTCCCGAGTACGGAGATACCCCATATGTGGCACTAAACCGTTTCCTTGAAATACGACAGGGCTCCGAAGTGAGAGAGCGCCATGCGCATTTGAGGACTAAATTAGGGATTGCACAGGGGTGGACATAGGGGTATTCTACGCCAGTGATTCCCAAACAGGGTGCCTCTAGCTGTTGCTAAACTCCCAGCATGCCTGGACAGTCAGTGGCTGTCCGGAAATGCTGGGAGTTGTTGTTTTGCAACAGCTGGAGGCTCTGTTTTGGAAACACTGCCGTACAATACGTCTTTCATTTTTTATTAGGGGGACAGTGTAAGGGGGTGTATATGTTGTGTTTTACACTTTATTATGTATAAGTGTAGTGTAGTGTTTTTAGGGTACATTCACACTGGCGGGTTTACAGTGAATTTACCGCTAGGAGTTTGCGCTGCGGTGAAAAATTTGCCACAGCCCAAACTTGAAGCAGAAAACTTACTGTAAACCCGCCAGTGTGAATGTACCCTGTACGTTCACATGGGGGGGGGGGGCAAACCTCCAGCTGTTTCAAAACTACAACTCACAGCATGTACTGACAGACCGTGCATGCTGGGAGTTGTACTTTTGCAACAGCTGGAGGCACACTGGTTGGAAAACCTTCAGTTAGGTTCTGTTACCTAAGGGTGGGTTCACACTACGTTTTCTCCCATACGGGAGCGCATACGGCAGGAGGGAGCTAAAACCTCGCGCTCCCGTATGTAACCGTATGCGCTCCCGTATGCCATTCACTTCAATGAGCCGACCGGAGTGAAACGTTCGGTCCGGTCGGCTCATTTTTGCGCCGTATGCGCTTTTACAACCGGACCTAAAACCGTGGTTGACCACAGTTTTAGGTCCGGTTGTAAAAGCGCATACGGCGCAAAAATGAGCCGACCGGACCGAACGTTTCACTCCGGTCGGCTCATTGAAGTGAATGGCATACGGGAGCGCATACGGTCACATACGGGAGCGCGAGGTTTTAGCTCCCTCCTGCCGTATGCGCTCCCGTATGGGACAAAACGTAGTGTGGACCCAGCCTTACTCAGTATTTTCCAACCAGTGTGCCTCCAGCTGTTGCAAAACTTCAACTCCCAGCATGTACTGATCGCACAGTATAGAGATCACTTTGCAGTGGTCTCAAACTGTAGACCTCCAGCTGTTGCAAAACTGCAACTCCCAGCAAGCCTAAACAGCTCTCTGGGCATGCTGGGAGTTGTAGTTTTGCAACATCTGGAGGGTTACAGTTTAGAGACCACTATAGTGGTCTCAGACTGTAGCCCTCCAGATGTTGCTAAGTAACTCACCGGCTTCCGTTGGATCCATGGAGCTGCGTCGCGGTCCTCTTCTTCCGCCGATCGTCGCCCGCTGCCGCCGCTGATCGTCGCCGCTGCTGTCGCCGATGGGTAAGTGGATCTTCGGCGCCGGTCCCTGTCGGTTTCCCCATCCTGCCCTGCCTATTGTGGGTGGGCAGGACGGGGAAACCGAAAGTAAACCCCTCCGCCCCCGATCTGTTATTGGTGGTCGCGTCTAGACCACCAATAGCAGAGATAGGAGGAGTGGCAACCCTGCCACCTCACTCCTATCGCTACAAGGGGATCGTTGGTGTCTAGGACACCCGCGATCCCCCTTCTATTCCGGGTCACCATAGACCCGTATGACCCGGAATCGGCGCAAATCGCAAGTGTGAATTCACTTGCGATTTGCGCCGATCGCCGACATGGGGGGTCTAATGACCCCCCTGGGCATTTGCGCGGGGTGCCTGCTGATAGATATCAGCAGTCACCCCGGCGCGATCCCCGCCCGGCGCGTGGCGGGGACCGAAATTCCCACTGGCGTACAGGTACGCCCTTGGTCCTTAAGTACCAGGGAGCAAAGGCGTACCTGTACGCCCTTGGTCCTTAAGGGGTTAAGCACCTGTTGTACACAAAAACGTTTAGTGACAACAGCCCAGCACCGCAACTTTAGATGAAAACAACCCCGCACAAGCGCCACCGCTGCGGAGGCCCCCAAAGCCTGCATGTTACGTTATGCGCTCCAGCTGCACATGCTGGCCATGAGCGCATGGTCCCATTACCTGCTGCTGCTGGCGTGGCTAGGATTCGCATCGCGGGAGGCGCCCGCATGCGAATCCCAGCCCATCACTCACCTGGTGCTTCTCCTGCCCCCGCTTCTGCCTCTCCAGCGCGCATATCTCCGTCTCCTTGGGCGCGCGCGCCGGAGCTTTAAGATTTAAAGGTGCGCCCATTAGTGAACACTTGTGGCTCATTGATAAATTCCTCCACCTCCCACACTTCCCTGCCAGATCTTTGTTGCCCTACTGTGTTTCCCCTAAAATAAACCCTACCCCGAAAATAAGACCTAGGCCAGGGGTAATCAACTGGCGGACCGGGGTCCAGATCCGGACCGGGGCCACCAGTAATGCCCGCAGACCCGACCTCCTCCCCCGGCCACCCCCCCTCCTTTGGCTGGTCCCGTGGCAAGTTACCGTAATTGAGCCGGGGCAGGGACGCTGTCACTTTAAAACGTCGGCGCATATGCACAGCCGACATCACGGACGTGTCCCTGCCCCCGGCTGCTAAGCAACAGAAGGAGGTCCCGCCACCACTGAGAGCTGCAGCTTCTGTATGGTATGATGGTGTAAGGTACTGTAGTTTATTATGGCAGAGGGGTGGGGGGCACTGTAGGAGTGTGGAGGACGATGGGGGGAAGGGGAGGATGGAGGGCTGTAGCAGTGTGGAGGATGGGGGCTGTAGCAGTGTGGAGGATGGGGGGCTATGGGAGGATGGGGTGCTGTAGCAGTGTGGAAGATGGGGGGGGAGGGGTGTGGCATCCTCCACACTGCTACAGCCCCCCATTCTCCACACTCCCACAGCCCCCCATCCTCCACACTCCTGCAGCCCCCCATAAATAAATAAGCCCTACCCTGAAAATAAGCCCTAGTGTGTTTTTTGGGACTAAAATTAATATAAGACCCAGTCTTATTTTCGGAGAAGCACGGTAGTGCCTGAGAGAAAGCGTTCCTGAGAGTTGCCTTGCCGTGAATCATACGCTTTGCTCCGTGACCTGACCTTGCTCCTTTGCCACCTGCCTAATGACCACTTGCTACGTTCCTGACTACGCTACTGTGCAGGCAGCCCTGACCTGCTATCCTGACCACGAGTTGCCTTATCCCACCTGTGCCTCGACTCTCCTCAGCCGCCTGTGTGGTCGAGCCGTGCCAGGGGTAGCGACCTGGATGCCGCCTGCTGCAGGTAGTCCATCCCGCTTTGTGGCGGGCTCTGGTGAAAACCAGCGGCACCTTAGACTCCACTCCTTGGTACGGTCCGAGTCATCTACCACACAGGTCCAGCGGTGGAATTATCAGTGTTCCAGTCTACTGAAACGTGAGTGTTACAGTAAGATCCCGCTGAGGTATCCCTGCCTGAAGTTGCGGATCTTCCCTCCGTTGTGGTACGTCAGTCTCAGCAATTGGCACGACAGATGTAGCAACTTACCCAACTGTCTGCTATGATGCAACAGCTTTTGGCCTTGCAGCAACAACAGCAGCAGGTACCGCAACCTGGCCCACTCCCACCACCAGTTCCTGCAGTGTCTTCTGGCTCCCAGCTACGTCTGTGTTTACCTTCTAAATGTGATGGGGATTCCAAGTTATGCAGAGGCTTCGTCACACAGTTCTCCATGCACTTGGAGCTCATGTCTGAACAGTTTCTGACGTAACGTGCAAAGGTGGCCTTTGTCATTAGTCTACTGTCCGGAAAAGCCCTGGCCTGGGCTACACCCCTTTGTGACCGTGGTGATCCGGCATCCTCCAATTTGTCGGCTTTCTTGGCAAAATTTTGCAGTGTCTTTGAGGAACCCGCACGTGCCTCTTCTGCTGAGAAGGCTTTGCTGAACCTCTGTCAAGGGAATTCTTCCATTGGTGACTACGTGGTTCAATTCCGCACTCTTGCCTCAGAACTTGCATGGAATGATGGGGCCTTGTGTGCCACATTCAAAAAAGGACTGTCAAGCAGGATTAAAGATGCTCTCGCAGCACGTGATCCTCCATCTTCTTTGACTGAACTTATCCACTTGGCCACACGCATTGATGTGCGTTTTGCTGAGAGACAGGAGAAACTGGGCTTAGAGAGGGAATCAGCCCGAACATGGAGATATCCACGCCTGGCACCCGCGTTTCAACGTCCACCTCTTCAGTTTCCTGCGCCTCTTGCCGAAGAGGCTATGCAAGTGGATCGTTCTCGTCTTGCGCAACAGGAGAGGTCACGACGACGCAGTGAGAATTTGTGCTTGCATTGTGCTAGCCTGGAGCACTTCCTCAAGGACTGTACAGTCCACCCACAGCATCCGGGGAATGCCCGCACCTAGGGTACGTGGGAGAGTCGTCCCTTGGTGTGAATACTACCTCTCCACGCTTAACTATTTCTGTACAAGTCTTCACTTCAGCCAAGTCTTCCTTCAGTGCTACAGCATTTTTGGATTCTGGATCAGCAGGTAACTTTATTGATGCTTCTTTGGTCCACAAGTATTAGCTTCCTGTCACTCAGCTTGCCAAGCCCTTGTTCATGTCCTCAGTTAATGGACAAAATTTGGACTGTTTGGTTCACTTATGTACAGAATCTCTCATCATGCAAGTGGATGTATTGCATAAAGAAAAGATTTAATTCTATGTTCTGCCACACTGTACTTCAGAGATTCTTCTTGGCCTTCCTTGGCTGCAACCCCATTCTCCGCAACTGGATTGGAGAGCTGGAGAAATAATTTGCTGGGGACAATCCTGTCAAAATCTTTGCCTCCAACCAGTTCAGCCTGAAGCGGTTTCTCATCTTCCGCCTTTTTCTGGTCTGCTGTCACCTTACCAAGATTTCTCTGATGTATTCTGCAGGAAACAGGCTGGGTCTCTGCCTCCACATCGTCCTTACGACTGCCCTATAGATATTCTGCGTGGCACCACTCCTCCTCGTGGAAGGATGTACCCACTATTGGTTCCTGAGACCAAAGCTATGGCTGAGTATATCTAGGAAAATCTCCAAAAGGGATTTATCTGTAAGTCCTCTTCTCCTGCTGGAGCTGGTTTCTTCTTTGTAGGGAAGAAGGATGGCTCACTCCATCAATGTATTGACTACAGGGGACTTAACAAAATCCCGGTAAAGAACTATTACCCTCTACATCTTATCTCAGAACTTTTTGACCGTCTACATGGTGCCAAGGTTTTCTCCAAGTTGGACTTACATGGAGCGTATAACCTCAATCGTATCTGCAAGAGAGTATCACGTAATGCCTTTTGGTCTCTGCAATGCTCCAGCCGTTTTTCAAGAGTATGTTAATGATATCTTTCATGATCTTCTCTACACCTGTGTTGTCGTATACCTAGATGACTTCCTGATGTTCTCTTCCAACTTAGAGGAACATCGTACTCATGTTCATCTGGTTCTTCAGCGACTACAGAAGAATCATCTCTACGCCAAACTGGAGAAATGCCTGTTCTAGAAGTCTAGTCTTACGTTTCTTGGCTACATTGTCTCTCATCGGCGCCTGCAGATGGATCCAGATAAATTGCCTGCAGTATTGGATTGGCCTCGTCCTTCGGGCCTACGTGCTATTCAACGCTTTCTGGGATTCACTAATTATTATCTTCAATTTATCCCACATTTTTTGTCCTTCGTTGCTCCAATCTGGCCTCTTACTAAGAAGACTTCTAATCCTAAGTCTTGGCCTCAAAAGGCTGAAGAGGCCTTCTCCTGTTTAAAGTCTGCGTTTGCCTCTGCTCCTGTGATTACAAGACCAGATCCGGAGAGGCCCTTTGCTTTGGAGTTTGATGCCTCATCTATTGGAGCGGGTGCCATTCTTACTCAGAAAAACACCAAGGGCAAGACTGTAACTTTTGGGTACTTCTCCAAGATCTTTTCTTCAGCTGAGAAGAATTACTCCATTGGAGATCGTGAACTCCTCGCTATCAAGCTAGCCTTGGAGGAATGGCGACATTTATTAAAAAGTTCTTTTCATCTGGTCAGCATCTACTCCGACCATAAGTATCTTCTATACCTTCAGTCTGCTCAGCGTTTGATACACCGCCAGGCAAGGTGGTCACTGTTCTTTTCTAGGTTCAACTATTTCATCCAGATAAGAACATCAGGGCTGAAGCTCTCTCCAGGTCCTCGGACGTCATTGGTTTGGACTCCACGCCTAGGCATATTATTCCTCCTGACCATTTGATTCCTGGTGCTCCTGCTGAAATTCAACAAGTTCCTCCGGGAAAATCCTTTGTGCCTGCCAGATTTAGACGCAAGGTATTGAAATGGGGTAATTCTTCCTTGACAGCAGGTCATCCTGGTATACACAAGACTCTATTTCTATTCTCCCGGCACTACTAATGGCCCCATCTTGAACGTGATGTTTCTGATTTTGTTTGTTCCTGTGAAACTTGTGCCCGTGACAAAACTCCCTGACAGAGACCTACAGGACTCTTACAGCCTTTACCCATTCCGGAGACTCCCTGGTTCCATATCGCCATGGATTTTAACACAGACCAATAAAAGTTATATTTTAGGGGGTTTTCAAACGATGGGAGTTAGTGACTCCGGGCTTCGGCCCAGCAGTTTATTGTTTCACTTTGTAACCATCTGGACATCAATCTGGACTTCTCCTCCAGCCTCGTGTCATAAACCGGTCTTCTCAAAAGAATCTTGTCCCCACACCTGTCTCCGGCTTTTATGACGTCTACAAAGTTAAAGAGATTCTTGCCACTAAAACTGTGAGAGGTAAACAATTTTTTCTGGTCGATTGGGAGGGTTACCGCCCTGAGGAGAGATCTTGGGAGCCTGAGGAGAATAGCCTTGGACCATGACCTTCTCAGGAGTTTTCTGAATCGTAAAAGGAGGGTGAGACCAAGCGGGGGGGGGGGGGGGGGTGGTTACTGTTACGTTCTGTGCTCCGACCGCACACGCTGGGCGTGAGCGCATGTTCCCATTACCTGCTGCCGGCTGTGATTCGCATCGTGGGACGCCTGGTGCTTCTCCTGCCCCCGCCTCTGCCTCTCTGCTCCGGTGCGCGTGTCCCCGTCCCCTATTTTAAGATTTAAAGGGCCAGTGCACCCATTAGTGAAGTAACACCTGTGGCTCATTGATAAATTCCTCCACTTCCCACACTTCCCTGCCGGATCTTTGTTGCCCTAGTGCCTGAGAGATAGCATTCCTGAGAGTTGCCTTGCCATGTATCATACCCTTCGCTCCTGACCTTGCTACTGTGCTGCCAGCCCTGATCTTCTGCTATTCTGACCACGAGTTGCCTTATCCCACCTGTGCCTCGAATCTCCTCAGCTGCCTGTGTGGTCGAGCCATGCCAGGGGTAGCATGCCTGCCGCCTGCCGCAGCTAGTCCATCCCACTTTGCGGCGGGCTCTGGTGAAAACCAGTGGCACCTTAGACTCCACTCCCTGGTATGGTCCTAGTCATCTACCACACAGGTCCAGCGGATCCACAATCATCAGTGTTCCAGTCTACTGAAACGCGAGTGTTACACTGCACAAATAGTCAACAGTGATGAAAAAATGCACATCATCCCCCAGAAAAATATTCGTGTGCCAGCAGCAAGCAACCAGTCCCTCCAAGTCTTACCGTGACCTGACCAGGTGGCCGGCACCACCGAGGATGCAATCAGCGGCAGCAGTCCTGAGACACCAGTTCCCACATCTCCTGTGGGCAAGGCGAGCCCTCCGGGGCCGCTCCCGTGCACAGTTCCTGAAACTCCTGGAAACGAAAACGAGACAAGTCAGCCAAAATATTGTCAACCCCGGGAACATAACGGGAACGGAACCATATGTTATGTTCCAGACACCGGAAGTGATGAAGCAAGGCCAAAACCGGGAGAGATGAGCACAGGCCGTTTATGCAATGCACTACACTGAGGTTGAACGTCCAAAAGCACACCTTGCGATCCTTGAGCTTAGAACCCCAAAGTTCAACAGCCACAATGATGGGAACAGCTCTAACAGCGTCATATTATGACATAACCCCTCCTCTCTCCACACCTCAGGCCAAGGCTCGGCACTCTAAGCCGCACCGAAAATGGCCACATAACCTGCAGATGAAGCCGCATCAGTTAATAATGCCAACTCCGGGGCTTGAAAACAGGTATGGCCGTTGTAGCGGTGTAGAAACTCATGCCACACCAACAGGTCCGCTTTCAACAGAGGAGAGGTGTGAATCTGGTGCTCAGGTCTCCTGACTCCCTTAGTCGCCAAAGAGAGACATCTAGAAAAAAACACAGCCCATCAGCATAAAAGGGCAAGCAAAGACAAGGAGACCCAAGAGGGACTGCATCTGATTCAAAGTGACCTTAGAAATCCCACAGAAACCATCAATGAGCCCCGCCAACTTGGACAATTTGTCATCAGGAAGCCGAAACACCATATCCACGGAGTTGATTTCAATCCCCTGGAAGTCCAAGGGGGTCTGAGGGCCCTCTATCTTTTCAACAGAGAGTGGGACACCCAGCCGACTCATGAGGAAACAAATCGAGTCCAACAGAAACTTACAGCGAGGAGAATCACCAGGGACCACGAAGAAAAAATCGTCCAAATAATGAATTATGGATGAACAACCAGTTTCAAACCGTACCACCCACTCTAAGAAAGAACTGGACATCTCAAAGTAGTGGCACGATATGGAACAGCCCATGGGCAAGCGTCATAGTAATGCATACCATGCATGCAGCAACCCAGAAGGTGATAATATTCCGGGTGTACCAGGAGGAGCCGGAAGGCAGATTCTATGTCAGATTTTGCCATAATGGCACCCCTCCCCGCCCACCGTACCAACAACACCACCCTGTCGAAGGTGCATCCTTAGGGATCATGCCACCTTTCGGGTATGATAGCTGATTTATTATTCAAAACTTGTGACTCTCCTTTTTTGGGACCACCCCCAAGGGGGACACCCTCAAATTAGAGAAGGAGGGGGGACAAAAGGACCTGGAAATTGACCCAGATTGATTTTTTTACTGACTTTTTTCCTTAGTGCATCAGGGTGAAGGCTAGTGGACTGCAAATTTGGGGCCTGCTGCAAAAAAACAGAGGGGACATAGGGGATGAAAAAAGCATATGAAAAACAGAGATATAACTGATTTGCCTCCGACCTACTGGGGTAACACTCTAGCCAGGGCAACATTGCGGCCACATTCACCGGTGTCTTTCCCGTCAGGAGAGGCTTGCCCCTTGACTGGAAGTTTCGCCACTTTGGGACATCGGACTGTTGCATGATTGCCGCCACAGGTGGAGCATTCATGTTTGAACTTGCACAGTCCAAAGAACTTGCAGTGGCCCTCAATAAAGAGGCAGCAAGATCTGGGGCGGCATGTGGCCATTGAACCCTGGGAACCCGATGAGGGAGCAGTGGCCCCTGATGGAATGGGAGTAGAACGCTGGGACATCATTAACCTAGGTCAAACATTGGTAGCCCTAGAACCCCAACCAACCTCCGGCTGCAGAGCTAACCGCCGTCTGAACTCATTGTACTTCCACCATGCAGAACTGCCATGCAACTTGAAAGCGCTATAGATGGAATCCATGTATATGAAGAGTTCAGAACAGCGCTCAGGGTGCCATTGTCCCATAATATACCCCAAGACCGAGAAGGCCTGTAACCAATTACCCACCGTTTTTGCTATCTGCGGCCTGCGGTCAGTAGGTTTGTCAGAAATAGGCAGTACTTTGATCAACAGAAATCAAGGACCATATATCAATATACTGATTTGCCCATATCTTTTTCTTGACTTCTTCATTGACATGAGCCCCCAGAGGGCTGATGCTGCAGAAAAATGCCTCTTTTTGCACCCCAGCCCGGGGCGGAGAAGGAGCCCGCTTCGCCAAAGAGGGCTGTAACATTCCCGCCCCCTGAGAACCGGACTCCAATTGTGCAAGCAAGGCCTTAAAGGGCCGGAACTAACGACCTCTGTCGGTCGCAACAACCTGCCCCCACCCCGCACCGTATTCACCGCTGCATTGCGGCCTCTGCAACGGGAAACCCTGGGAGGACTGGGGGATAAGCACTCAGGAGCACGAGCACGCAGCGCAGTGCGCCTGTCGCCCGTGATACCCGGCGTAGGATCAATGGAGCTCAACGAGGGGGCCCGTCGGGAGGGCCCCAGCTCCGTCAGCATGCGGGCCAGGAACCCTGGATCTGCCGCGGCCCTCTCCCAGAGAATGCACAGCAGCTCCTCAACCATCACACAGTCAGGAAGAAAAACTCCTGCTAGATGCAACAGGTAAGAGGAGGGGGGGGGGTACTAAACCCCCCAACCCCCCTGTTAACCCCTTAACCACCAAATGGGAATATCTGGCTGAATGAGACATGGGGGGCGGGGAGTGAGGTTGAACTGCCTGAGCTGCTCTTAAACATTCACCCAGTCCATACCACCTAGCCCTATATGGCCTGTGGGAACCAATTCAGTCTCATAGTATGTATTTTGTTACAAACAAAGGAACTCACAAACCATGACTATTAAAATCCTTTTCCTAAATGTAAAGAGCTCTAACCATCCCTTCAAATGCTTATCACTTTGTCCTAGAGCACATTCTAGCAATGCAGATATTATATGTATTCAAGAAACATATCTTCTCCCCTTTAATGCCTTTAGAATAAAAAAAAAATCCTTTCCTAATGTTTTTTGCTCCCACGCAAAGAGAAAATTTGCAGAAGTAGCTTTAGCTGTTAAAAATACTGTCGTCTGTGAAATGTCAGAGCTGGTAGTTTACATAATGGGCAGATTTTTTAATCTTTTGTGCAGCCTAAAAACCATACTTTTACAATTTGCAATGTCTTCTTAAAGGACACAGCCCATTTTGGCCTTAAAGGGGTGCTCCGGTGGAAAACAATTTTTTTCATATCATCTGGCTCCAGAAAGTTAAAAAGATTTGTAAATTACTTCTATAAAAAAATCTTAATCCTTCCAGTACGTATCAGCTGCTGTAAACTACAGAGGAAGTTGTTATTTTCTGTCTGAGCACAGTGCTCTCTGCATACACCTCCTCAGATACAGACTATCAGGAACTGTCCAGAGTAGGAGCAAATCCCCCTAGCAAACCTCTTCTGCTTAAGACAGTTCCTGACATGAACAGAGGTGTCAGCAGAGAGCACTGTGGTCAGATGAAAAAGAACAATAACTTCCTTCGGAGTACCTACAGGTCCGAGGTGGAGACAGCATCTCCTGTGCCAGGCGCGGGGCAATGAACACAACAATGTCCAGTTATGATAACTGTCTTTTTAGTGAGCCAGGAGCAGATTTTACAATACACGCAGTACAGAACAGAGTAGAAGGGATGCAGTGTAACCCGTGGGAGCCCTGTGTCCTTGCTGGGACTTATAGTGATTTTCAGCCACTATAAGTCAACTTGAATTGAATTGCTATAAGATATGACAGATGTGAGACTTGGAGATATCTCATGCTGACTAAGGTTGTGCCATAGTCCAATTTACTGACATTGCCAGGGTATGAACTCATCAACTGTATGGGGAACACTTGCAGAAGGGCCGGGTTAATTTTATAAAATATTTTCTTTAGGCTTTCAGAGAATCACCTTACACTTCTTCCACCTCCTATTCACACTGCAGCTCGCATGGAGCTCTGCACACAGCAGCAACTAACTTACTCTTGGGCAACTCCTCCCCCTATACTATATACAGGGCAATTTGGGGGTTCACATTGGGCAATAAGGGTCACATGGGTACTCTGCATCTCCCTCCTTAAAGGGGTACTCCGCCCCTAGACATCTTATCCCCTATCCAAAGGATAGGGGATAAGATGTCAGATCGCCGTGGTGCCGCTGCTGGGGAGCCCTGGGATCCCCGCTGCAGCACCCCGCTATCATTACAGCACAGAGCGAGTTCGCTCTGCACGTAATGACGGACAATACACGGGCCGGAGGATCGTTACATCATGGCTCCGCCCCTCGTAATGTCACGGCCTGTCCCTTTCAATACAAGTCTATGGGAGGGGGCGCAGCGGTCGTCACGCCCCCTGCCATAGACTTGCATTAAGGGGACGGGCCGTGATGTCACAAGGGGCGGAGCCATGACATCACGCGGCTCCATCCCCTGTATCGCCCATCATTACGCACAGAGCGAACTCGCTCTGTGCTGTAATGACAGCGCAGTGCCGCAGCGGTGATCCCGGGGATCCCCAGCAGCTGCACCGTGGCGATCTGACATCTTATCCCCTATCCTTTGGATAGGGGATAAGATGTCTAGGGGCGGAGTACCCCTTTAAGGGTACAGTACACATATAATACCATCATACGGTGAATCACAATATCACAGTAAACGATAAAGTAGTGAGTCCAACAGGCATATTTAAAGCAATCTGCAGCCCACAGTACAGCCTGTTGGTGCTGGGACACCACATCTTTATCTGGCAACATCCTTGTGTGGTGGCGGAATTAGGATAAAGCCTTTTGGGGGTGTAGGGTAGTTAGGGTGTTGCTGTTCAGGATAATTAAGGGCGCTGTTAACCCTTGTCACTCGTGACGCCAGGGTGAGGGTTAAATGCTGTATACTTGACAGGCCTATTGCCACCCTTCCCAAGAGCAATAGGTGATGCAGAAATAAAGGATTGTCCACAACCACTGTTAACTGAAAACTTGCAGGAACTTTTACTGAAGAATTTCTGTACATGCAGCAATAGTAACAGTCCAGATATCAGAGTGTCTATGCATATAGCTTAAGCAGCGATTGACAGTTGGTTGGGATCAGATAAGCTCAGTTCAGCTTCTTAGGGATTGTATAGCAGAGATCCGCTGGATTTAAGGGTGCATTTAGGTCCAGTGATCTTGCAATGAGTAGCGGGGAATTGCATAGTCTATCCGCTATGTTAGAGGCTGAGGGCGCAAGGCTTTGGCCTAGTAAATCGTCTTGTAAGCTGCGGAGGTCCTACCTCTTCCAGAGTCAGCAACCCAAGAGAGGGATCAAGATGGCGCAGGTCCCTTATATGGGCAGGGGCTGGCCGTTTTGGATTGTTCCATAACAAATGTCACTCACCGTTACAGTGCATTGTGGGTGAACAGTGCATTGTGGGTCCTGTAGCAAAACCATACAGTTCTAATCTAATCACGTGACCCGCAGGTCCTGCTACACTCGAACAGGTAGGCAATTAAATATATACACATATCTATACTAATTTTATAAGAACTTCTATACAGTCATAGACTAACTGAGGGGTGACAAGGGGTTAACTACAGAAGAGGGACCCCAACGTCCTAGGGACTCTGACTATGGGGACCTCTATAAAGGTAATGTATGAAATACGGTACCGGGACACCGCACTTGCATCTAACTATTAAGAACACCCCAAAGTGCTATAAGCCCAGATACTACACAAGGTGTGCCCCAGTGAAACACCATCACTACCATCATTAGTGCAGTCCCCTAAAACTGCGCTAGTCTAGGGTATATTGATAGAACCAGTGGAACCACTCTTGCCCTGTTGACTGTTGATTTTACCATGACCACAAAGGACTACTGCTCCTATTATCTTACTTTTACCCACGTGGCCTCTTGTCTCCTGCACACTTCAATTCAAGGCTGCTGCACTTAGTAGGCCAATTAAACTGTTAGGCTATGTTGACACGGTGAAATGTCTGTACAAAAAAACTCTGTGTGGACATTTCACCAACAGTGGACCACTTGGAAATGCATTGTCTCATAGACAGCAATGCATATCCGTGCAGACTCTGCAGAAAGATTATACATGTCTATTCTTTGTGCTGACTCCGGAATTGGGATTTCATCTATTTTCCCTATAATCAAAAAGGTAATCAATGCAGATGTTCTACCGTGGACTCTCAAAGTAGTCACCATGCAGTCTTTTTACACTGATCTTACCATGATTATAGAAGTAGTAAATATAGTTAAAAATAATTCATAAGACACATATTTGACCTTCAGAGAGATTGGTCAGTGGATAAAATAAATTGTTCACATACAGTTCCCATTTATATCATATAATGGTACTCCTCTTTTGCACCCTGGTTTAAAATTAATCATTGGTATTAGCAAACTATTACCCTGTTGTTATTAAGACGCCCACTTGGATTAGTTCTTTACTACAGCCTTTCATTTTCTGAATGTGCCAGCATGATGCAATGGCGCAGTCTGTTCAGTGATGAGATTGCTGTGTCTTCTCATTGCCAATATTACTAATGAGACAGAAATTGCTGCATGAACATGTTGTTCGGGTACTTTGATGTCTAGATTGTTATGGTGCATGTTTAGGATGGAGCACAGCAAAAATTATATCCTGTGGGCTTTAGAGCTCAATCCAGTTCAACACCTTTCGGGTACGTTCAGACGAGTGGATCCACAGCATATTTTACGCTGCAGATCCGCCGTTGAAGGACCCTACAGTGTGCCTTTCGATGTGCCTGCTCAATGTGCGAGTTGGTAAGCATGCGCGGTGTACTCCCACACATCGCGGCTGCTCCCCCTGCTCCCTGAGCTAGCCCGAGAGCATGCGCGCAGTGTGCCTGCTCATAGCAGCGTAATACGCGCTGGGGATCTGCTCATGTGAACGTACCCTTCTAATGAAGCAAAAAAAAAAAATACTCTAGAACCGTGTTTCTCCAGCAGAGTCCTCAAGTACCCCCAACAGGCCATGTTTTCAGGATTTCCTTGGTCTTTCAAAGGTGATATAACTGTAGTGATTAGAGATGAGCTAATTGAATTGGAGGAAGTCGAATTCGTTCCAAATTTCATGAAAAATTCGATTCGGACCGAATCCGAACTTTGACTCGATTTGAAATAAGAAATTTCTTTAGTGACACACCTGCTGTGATCTGTCCTCAACTGCAGGTACTACTGCTCCCAACATGGAGCACACTCTGCTCCATGCTGGGAGCTGTAGTACCTGCATTAATAGACATATCACAGAGGGTGTCACTTCTGACACCTGATGCGATCGTCCTGTATAATGGATAGGGGCTAAAAAAGTCAAGTGAAAATAAAACAAAATTATGATTTAGAACAAAAACTAGAAAAAAAATTATGAAATGCACTCCTCATTCATTTTTAATATTGAGCGCTGAATTTTCTGGTCCCTGCCCGCTCCCAAAAATTGAAAGACAAAACAAATAAATAAAAATGTTAATGTTAATTTTTAAACAGGGATCAATTTATGTGGGCGGGCAGGGACCTAAAAATGTAGCAGACAATAATACAAATGTAGAAAAGGGCCATTTAAATGTAAAAATTATATATTTTTTTATAATTCATGTTTACATTTTTTTATTAGTAATATATTTTAATATTGTGTTTAATTAAGTGTGTGTGTGTATATGTGTTTCACTTTTTTCTCTATTTTTTTATTTTTTTTAGGTAGTACTACTAATCCCAGCATGGACCAGACTGTTCCATGATGGGAGCTGTAGTACCTGAGCTAATAGACAGATCTCAGCACTACTGACACCTGATGCAATTGTCCTTTCTATTGCAGAGATGGAGCGGTTTTCTCCTGCGCTCACATTTCAGCTCTATTCTCCGGCTGGCCAGTGATGTGAATAGAATTCACATCATTTATTCATATTTCCCGCAGAGAGCTGTGATTGGCCAGATCGCTCCAGCCAATCACAGCCCTCTGCGGGAAATATGAATAATAGGTATATATACAACATATACTCATAATACAGTGGGACCAGAGAAGAGCGGCTGCCCGCCCGCATGTATGCATTATACAGGACAATCGTATCGGGTATGAGAAGTGACACTCACTGCGATCTGTCTATTAATGCAGGTACTACAGCTCCCAGCATGGAGCAGAGTGTGCTCCATGTTGGGAGCAGTAGTACCTGCAGTTGAGGACAGATCACAGCAGGTTTCACTCCTGACACCCGATGCAATCATCCTATCTAGATGCGAAAAAGCCGCCCATATCTATACATTATACAGGACGATCGCAGCTGGTGTCAGGAGTGACACCTGGGGCGATCTGTCTATTAGCACAGGTACTACTACTCCCATCATGGAACAGTCTGGTCCATGCTGGGAGCAGTAGTGCTACCTAAAAAATGAAAAAAAAAATATAGAAAAAGTTAAACACACACACACTTTATTAAACACATTATTAAAATACATTACTAATAAAAAATTCAACGAGAATTTATTCAGATCAAATAAAAAAAATGTATTCCACGAATAAATACGCTCATCTTCTAGTGGTGATGCCTGATTCACTGACCATAATGATATCACCTGTGAAAGACTAAGGATATCCAGAAAATATGACCTGTTGGGAATACTTGAGGACTGCGCTTGAGAAACACTTCTATAAAAAATGTAATCAAAATTACTTAACCCCTTGAGGACGCAGGGTTTTTCCGTTTTTGCATTTTAATTTTTTCCTCATCACCTTCTAAAAATCATAACGCTTTTAATTTTGCACATAAAATTCCATATGATGGCTTATTTCTTGTGCCATCTTCTTCTTTCTTCTGTCATCTTCTAACCCCTATAACTTTTTTATTATTCTGCGTACGGGCCGGTATGAGAGCTCATTTTTTGCGCCGTGTTCTTAAGTTTTTATCGTTACCATTTTTGTATTGATTGGACTTTTTTTTAATCACTTTTTATAATTTTTTTCATGATATAAAAAGGGACCAAAAAGACACTATTTTGGACTTTGGATTTTTTTTGCGTGCATGCCATTGCCTGTGATATTCAATTAACGATACATTATGTATATATATTTTTCCGCACGTGGCGATACCACATATGTTTATTTTTGTTTTTATTCACACAGTTTTATTTTTTTTTTTATGGGAAAAGGGGGGGGATTCAAACTTTTTATTGCGATGTCCCGATCAGCCCGACTGAGCTGCTGGGAAGCGTTTACGTTCGCTTTCAGACGCGGCGGTCAACTTTGATTGCCGCGTCTGAAGGGTTAACAGCGCGCGGCACAACGATCGATGCCGTGCGCTGTTAGCCCAGGGTCTCGGCTATGATTAGCAGCCGGGACCGACCCGGTGTGATGCGGGGTCACAGCGTGACCCCGTTTTAAACACCTGGCGTAGGGCGTACAGGTACGCCCTACGTCCTTAACTCCTTAAGGACGTAGGATGTACCTGTATGCCAGGTCACGGTGTTTAAAACGCTGTGATCCCGCATCACACCGGGTCGGTGCCGGCTGCTAATCATAGCCATCTTATAACACTGCAAAAAAAAGTGAAAAAAAAAAGTTAACAAAGGTCATTAAACCCCTTCCCTAATAAAAGTTTGAATCACCCCACTTTTCCCATAAAAAAAACAAACTGTGTAAATAAAAATAAACATATGTGGTATCGCCGCTTGCGGAAAAAAAAAAATATAATATATTGTTAATTAAAGGGGTACTCCCGTGGAAACCTTTTTTTTTTTTTTTAAATCAACTGGTGCCAGAAAGTTAAACAGATTTGTAAATCACTTCTATTAAAAAATCTTAATCCTTCCTTTAGGGGCTGTATACTAAAGAGAAATCCAAAAAGAAATGCATTTCCTGTGATGTCCTGACCACAGTGCTCTCTGCTGACCTCTGCTGTCCATTTTAGGTAACTGTCCAGAGAAGCATATTTTTGCTATGGGGATGTTCTCCTTCTCTGGACAGTTCCTAAAATGGATAGCAGAGGTCAGCAGAGAGTCAGGACATCACAGGAAATGCATTGTGACTGTGGTCAGGACATCACAGGAAATGCATTTCTTTTTGGATTTCTCTTTAGTATACAGCCCCTAAAGGAAGGATTAAGATTTTTTAATAGAAGTGATTTACAAATCTGTTTAACTTTCTGGCACCAGTTGATTAAAAAAAAAAAGTTTTCCACGGGAGTACCGCTTTAAATCTCACGGTCAATGGCGTGCGCGCAAAAAAATTCCAAAGTCCAAAATAGTGTATTTTTGGTCCCTTTTTATATCATGAAAAAATTAATAAAAGGTGATCAAAAAGTCCAATCAATACAAAAACAGTACCGATAAAAACTTCAGAACGCGGCGCAAAAAAAGAGCCCTCATACCTTCCCGTACGCAGAAAAATAAAAAAGTTATAGGGGTTAGAAGATGAGAATTTTTAACATATAAATTTTACTGCATGTAGTTATGATATTTTCCAAAGTACGACAATATCCAATCTATATAAATAGGGTATCATTTTAACCGTATGGACCTACAGAATAAAGATAAGGTGTTATTTTTAACGAAAAATGAACTGTGTAGAAACGGAAACCCCCAAAATTTACAAAATGACATTTTTTCTTCAATTTTGTCGCACAATGAATTTGTTTTCCGTTTCGCCGTGGATTTTTGGGTGAAATGACTAATGTCACTGCAAATTAGAATTGGTGGCACAAGAAATAAGCCATCATATGGAATTTTATGTGCAAAATTTAAAGCGTTATGATTTTTAGAAGGTGATGAGGAAAAAATGAAAATGCAAAAACGGAAAAACCCTGCATCCTTAAGGGGTTAAAATCACAAAAAAGAGGCCATACTGGACACTGGTACATAGGCAGGTTAAAAACCTAATGCCACCATGATATATACCAACCACAATGCTATATGAGGGAAGTTGTACAAGAGCAAAATACTGATGAACAACTATTCACATGTCTACTATTCATGAGGGGGCAGCTGCTTAGTATTATAACTGCTCACAGGTAAAGGTTGACAAAGGTGGCAGTGACATGATAATGTTTCATGCACAATGCTGGTTACAGCCTCTTAGTTACTCCCATACTATTCTATCAGGTGGCCTGCCACACAGAGCAGTGTATACCTTTACTTGTGTGCAGTTTTAATACTAACCAGCATCTCTCCTCATGAAAAGTCCTTTAGTTGAGTCAAAGTTGATAAAGAAGCATATTTGATAAATGTTTTTGAGGTAATGGCGCAGGGGGTGGTGGAGGTTTGGATGTGCAGATTAAGAGGCAAAGTAAAATCGAAGTTGACCCCAAGTCAGAAAACTTGTGGGACTGGTTAGAGAGTGGAGCCATTGACTGTAATTGATGGATCAGGTGGTGGTGGGGTGGTAGGTTGAGTTGCAAGATGAGTAAAAATTCATTTTTCTCCTTGTTAAGTTTTACAAACCAGGAAAAGAGGAGAGAAGCTATAGGTTATAAGCACTCTGAGATTCTGGATAGCAGAGCTGTGACATCCAGACCAAAAGTATAGAGTAGGAGAAGAGTAGGCGCCCTAGGACTGAACCTTGAGGGACTACAACAGTAAGAGGGTGAGATGGGGAGGTGGTGTGTAAGACACTGAACAGTTAAAGGGGTTCTCCACCATAAGGTGATTTTAGTACGTACCTGGCAGACAGTAATGGACATTCTTAGGAAGGATCTGCGCTTGTCTTGGGGCTAAATGGCTATGTTGTGAGATTACCATAACACTGTGGCTAGCTTTTTGTGAACTTGTATTTCCTGTTAGTCTTTTCTTTTTTTGACTACAAATCCCACAATTCCAATTTCCTCCCTCCCACACATCACCCACCCCATCCATTGAAACAAAAGACCTGTGGTTTTCAATCAGGGTGCCTACAGCTGTTGCATTAGTTGCAGATTGATCTCTCTCCACCAAGCGATCCCTCCACCCATTGAAGCAGAAAGGCTCCCTGTCATCAGCTGACTAGGGAGTCAGGTCTCTGCCGCATTGCAAGCTGGGAAAAATCCGAGACAACAGTCATTTTGTATGCTGGTAAAAATAAATATTGGGGTGAAAATCACAGAAGAATTGTGAGAAACCATCACACACAGGTACAGACACTATATTATAAACTACACTAACTTTACAGCCCCTGTAGCATAGTAAAATAAAAATAAATCCTGGAATACCCCTTTAATGAGTTATGCGGAAATCCAGTGAAAAGGCAAAAATTGTGAGGCCAAGGGATAAGAGAGTTTGTAGCAGGAGGGTTTGAGTGACTGTGGCAGAGGGAAGGTCAAGGAAAAGGAGAACAGAGTATTGGTGTGAAGCTTTGGTGGTTGGCAGATTATTGGCCACCTTGGTTAGGGCGGTTTCAGAAGAATTTTAGAGATGGAAACCTGACTGAAGGTGATCCAAGAATGGGTTGGAGGAGAGGTGGGAGGACAGTTCTAGGTAGACATGTTGTACAAGATGTTTTGATGCTAAGGGGAGACGTGAGCTAGGGTGGTAGCTGGACAAGGAGGAAGCATTGAAGGGTGACATTTGAGGATGTGTTATGGTTAGATGTTTAAATGAAGAAGAAAATTGCCAGTGTTTTATTGACAGATTGAAGAGATAGGATAGGCCTGTGGTCAACACTGCAGTAATGTAGTAATGAGGTGAGAAGGGATTGGGTCAAGTGCACAGGTGGGGAGATGCAATGTGAAGAGTAGTTTGAAAAGCTTGTTTTGGTGATAATGGAGAAGTGAGTTATAAGGAAAGAGCACTGGGCAGGTTCGAAGATGGGTCATGGGAAGCTCTCCCTGATATCGATCTTGTGTTGGAAGTATGTGGCAAAGTCTTCAGTCCAATCAAAACTTTTGACATGTCTTGACAACACACCAACATTTTTTAAATAATAGTAACCCTTTACTGTAAATAGTTGCATGGGTTTGTGGGATAGAGAAGATATGGCAGTGAAGTAGTCCTGTCTAGCAAAGGTGAAGGCAGACTTGAAAGTGAGGAGCACTTGCTTGTATACACTGAAGTCTATTTTGGAGTGTTGTTTCTTCCAACACTGCTCTGCAGCCCTTGAAGCTTGAATTAGGATGTATAAAGCTTAGAACCCACCTCCTGAGACAATCAGATGTTAGCCCAGGGTGCCATTGCATTCACTTATTTCTAAAAGAGGAGATCTCTAATGATACAACTACATTACCTCCAGAAAGAGCTTGGGACAAACTATTGAATATTCTACTTACTTTGTGCCTATTGGTCTCCTTCTGTAAATTGTCCATTATATCTCTTAACCTACTCAACATTTTTACTTCACATTAACAGCATTAGTAGCTGAATTGACCACTCCAACATGACATTAATTTGATGAACTTTCTCCTGCCAGGTGAAAAGTGTCTAAGCTTTGCATGTTGATTCCGGTTTCAGCAGCTGCAGCAGGATCCAGGCTGTGATTGACAGCCGGGTCCTGCCGGCAATCTGCTGCAGTGCATCATGCTGCACAGGAGATCGTTAGGACGTATGCATACATCCAGTCGCATTAACATGTCAGCAACGAGGACATATGCATACGTCCTGTGGTTGGTAGGGGTTAAATACTTACACCCCACAACTAGGAATTGTGGTATCTAAATTTGTGCACCCTGAAGCTGAGAATTGCAATACATAAAAGTTAGTTGAAGAGGAATTTTCAGACAATTTTTTTTTATCTGTATCTGAGAAAATGTAAGCACCGAAGTCTAGAAAAAGAGAAAGCTAGAAAATCTGAAACCTTGCTAAAAAATAGGAATGGATGGAGCGTGTGCCAGCTGCAGCACGTGCTCCTCACTGAGCATCGGGTCCCATCCTGGTGATTGTGGAGGGCCCCAGTGGTCGGACCCCCCACAATCAGCTACTTATTCCCTATACTGTGGATAGGGGATATGTTATTTTGCGCCAGAGATCTCCTTTAAGCAAGCTCTCTAATGCCTCTGCTTAATTCAGTAGAAATATTTGTAGACCTCTGTGATCTGGGCTTTGGAATTGCAAGACTTATGCACAGCCCTTTCTCAATCTACAGTACACTCTGGGGAAAAAGCAGAGGAAGCTGCAGAGTCAGTAACAGGGGTTCTAGTGTGTTCTCCTGTTCTCTGTGAATAAGCAATTTCTTCAAGAGCTTAGGGGCTGTAGGCCCCTTTGAACCCATGCATCAAAACTGTGTTTGAACTGGGGTTAAAACAGTCAAATAGTGAGTTGTCAATTTGCCAACACTGGAAAAACAATTACACCTTGTGGAAAAAGTCTTAACTCATTTAAATGTAGGCTGTAAGGAATGACAGTACAGAAAAACTGAAGCACGGCCCTCTTAGTAGTAATTTTTATGAGGTGTGGCCCAAGTTTTAAGAGGGTACTTAGTATTGTGAGTTGTGGTGGCCCAGTATGGGAGGTGTTACCCTGTGCTCCTGCTGTCCTGTCAGGCAGCCTCCTTCAGTGTCTCCAAGGCCCCCTGAACTTGTTTCCCTATTGTAAATATTTTTTACAATGTAAAGTGTTATAAAATGTAATGTTATTTTAAGAGTTATACCATGTGATATGCCATGTGATTGTTGCCCAGGAGGTACCAGTGACCAGGTGATCCCAAGACTGACCTATGGGCTCCCTGCTAGTCTCCCCATATAAGCCCTGGGTGGAGATAGCTTCTCTCTCTTTTTGAGCTCTGCTTTTCTGCTAAGCTGAGGTCCAGTGCAGTCGTGCCTAGTGTGTGTGTCCAGAGTGTTGGAGGCCTCAAAGTCCAGTTCTGCAGCCACCATCAAATCAAGTAAGCTAAAGTCACAGTTTTATGAGTCAAGTCAAGTCAGTCCCTGTCATCTGTCATGTCAGTGTGGTCTGCATTCAATTGTCCAGTCCTACTACAAGTCCCATTAAGCCCTTAAGGTCTCTGAGTCACTGGTCACCTCCTTGGGCCCTGGCTGAACTGTATAGACTTTACCAACTGTCTACCCTCAGTAAAGCTACTGTTGTCCGCAACTTGGCGGCGGAGTCTTTATTACCCCCGTGCCTAGCCTAGGATCCAGCGGTATATCTTCGGGTGGTTATAGGCCAAACCACACCCTGGCGTCACAAATACAAGGGGTTAATGCCATCTTCCCCTAGGGTAACAACATCTGCCCTCATCACACCAAGGTACCACAGAGTCGTATGTTGTAACAGTCAGCATTAATGTACCTGGAGTGGTTAAAGATTTAGAACTCTGACTTATTAGGCCCTAATGCACCTAATGTGGGGTACAAATTCTTAAGGCTAGATACTAGGAACACTTTAGGGGAGCTACCTGATCTTGTTCTAGACTGGTCAAACTGGAGTTGCAGTTAGGCAGGAAAACATGCAGGTGTCAAAAGGACTTACACCCTTATTTGTCAATACAGGAGCATTTTCCATGTAGGCTTCAACAGGGTGTACAAAACTAAGTTATGTCAGGAATCTAACTTAGCACCAGGCCAGGAAACAAGAAGAGAACAATCATTGCGGCCGCTATAAGACTGTAAGAGGCCAGTTTGTGGCCACAAGATAGTAATTCAGTGAACCAGGGATAGCTGAGTCTCCTAAGCACGGCCAGCACATGTGATTTATCTTCCGTAATCCTACAGACTACTGCGACCAAGGCCTGTGACAGCCAAAACATCTCTCTATTTTGTCACAATTACAAAATAGCACATTTGAAAAATAAAGCCCTTCTTTACTACTTTATCTCACATGCAAGACTAGATAGCAGTAACAACATAATAGTGGGGCAACACATCACTCAAATTGCCAATGGGGTCTTGTGTCAAGTAATGCTAGTCAACCAAGGATAGCTCAATACCTTTATTTAACATATTAAATAACGTACTGAGGATTACAGTATGACTCTAATAAAGGTCAGCATATGCTGCATCTTTTCTCTCTATTATGATGCCATAATGTGACTGTGTACAGCTTTAGAATGAAATGCCTTTTTTTTTTTTTGCTTTCCTTGAAATAAAGAATGTGATGCATATTATCTAGTAGTGGGAGGACTTGTGGGAGTGCACATGTGTGGATTCATGATACATTCTGGGCATTACAAAGTATCCAGACTGTACTGAGTAACAGCGCGGAGGCACAGCTCGCCTTCATTCCCTGTGACTAATGTCCACAATTAACACACCGAGTTATGAATAATCCCAAGGAAAGTAACACATTCTGAGCTTTGGAATAGAGACATCGTACATTTGCTGCTGTCATTACATAAACAGTAACGGAGGAATGGTCAGACACAGTCACATAAATACTACAGTATATGTAAAGACAAAGGGAGAGATTTATCAAAACCTGTGTAGAGGAAGAGTGGTGCAGTTGCCCATAGCAACCAATCAGATCGCTTCTTTCATTTTTAAATAGGCCTGTGAAAAATGAAAGAAGTAAGCTGATTGGTTGCTAGGGGCAACTGCACCACTCTTCCTCTACACAGGCTTTGATAAATCTCCCCCAAAGACTCTTCCTTTTCTAAGTTCTTGTTTTACACTTTAGGTCTAATTCACTTGTGAAGATGATGAGTCTCCATACTTTCTTAAATGAAATAGCATTGTGGGGACTATGACTCCTCCATATCCTTGGTTCCCAAACTGTGATACTTGTAACTCACACCATGTACACATGATGTATCTAAGATCCTTAGTACTTTAAAATGCTGAACAATCCCCCAAATAATAAGGAAGAAGAAGCAGCACATGACTAAGGATCATCAATTTTACCCTAGTGTTTACTGCCAGTGATATAGTTTTTACAGTAGTACCTAATCTAGTAATGGCATGACCTCCGTGGTGCCAGGCCTGGATTAGTATCAACAGTTGGCTACTGTATACTGTATACTCACTAGTGTGTGGCTCAGATTTACTAAAGCTATCTGATTCTTAGACAGTCTAAGAATGCCCCAGATTTATGGTAGGCAACAGAGAAAAGCAGGTACAGTGATCCCTCAACTTACAATGGCCTCAACATACAATAGTTTCAACATACAATGGTCTTTTCTGGACCATTGTAACTTGAAACCAGACTCAACATACAATGCTATGGAATCTGTGAAATGTGTCAATGGCTGGAAGAACCGACCAATCAGAATGGATATTTCACTGGTAAAACCCCTGTATTACTGAAGTGCATGCACTGACTGGTGTCTGGTAGCGCCCCCTACAGTATTGGGAGGTATTACATGTTCTGTACACTTTACCTGTGCCAGGGTTAACTGCACCTTTGGACATCAGGTGAGGGCGGCTCCATTTTCCTTTTTTTAGGACATTGCGTGTTATGTACAGGACCCTGAAGAAGCTTCTGTCCTCTACATAGACCAGTGTTTCCCAAAGAGGGTGCCTCCAGCTGTTGCAAGACTACAACTCCCAGCATGCCCAGACAGCCGAAGGAGTTGTAGTTTTGCAACATCTGGAGGCACCCTGGTTGGAAAACACTGACATAGACAGTGACTTACAGCTCCCAGCAGATCTTTCTTACTTTTATATGTAAGGATTTGCTTTATCTGCATTAGTTATCTACTTAATCCTCACTTTTTCCTATTTTTGGATGACATTTTGGCAGCTTCAGAACCAATTACCAGGTTTCCATAGAGTTCTGGTCTCAACATACAATGGTTTCAACATACAATGGTCGTCCTGGAACCAATTAATATTGTAACTTGAGGGACTACTGTACTTTGGAGGGTGCTGCTCTTGGAATTATCCGCAGAAGATGTAAACATTATAGTATCAACGTGGTATTGACATACAAAATAATAAAAACAACTACAGTTGCAATCATTGCAACTGTAGCTGTTTATATTATTTTATGTGTCAATAAATTGTTGATACTATTATCAGCAATGGTAAACCTGCCTGTGAGTTTTTAAAAAGTTAGCACAGTGTGTGATCATAGCCTTGGTAATATGTTGATGTAATAATCAGTTATGGGGTACAAAATGTTGGAATGTTGGAATGTTGGAAAATGTTGGAAAATGTTTATATTTTATATCTGTGTACAGAAAAAATGTAAAAATTTTTTGCTACAATGCAAACTATGCTATGACAGCTTTCACAAGCTGAGATGACTGGTTTCCATTAGGCTGGGTTCACACCACGTTTTGTTAAATACGGTTCCCGTATGTCTATGAGCCGACCACGTTTTTGCCTACGGTCGGGAAACCGCATACGGCCGAAAACGAAGCCGACCGGAGGCTGCGGTTCACTCCGGTCGGCTCATAGACATACATTAAATACGGTTCCCGAATACGGCTGAATGCGGGCGCCGCAATTAAGCCCCGCCCCCTCCTCCCAGCCGTATACGGGAACCGTATTTAACAAAATGTGGTGTGAACCCAGCCTTAGAAGTAAATAGAACAACAATGTGTATGAAATGAAGAGACAATATTGGTAAACTTATTCTAGTAGCTGGTGGAGGCCACAGCTAATGGACCCCCACCAAGGATATGTCAGAAGATGCCTTTAGAAGAAGATGCTTGATAAGCAGACAAGTAATGCATGTGTATTTTAGCACCAAGCAGGGCTAGGAAAGCTTGCTGACATGCATTATTTCTACATTATAATTATGCAGAACATTTCCTCTTCTATTCTTTCTTCTTCGTCCTGTGTATCATGTTACAAACTCAATAGACAATCTGTTGGTTACCTATAACATCTATTTACATCTGATTATTGTTTTAGCTCTGTCTGCTTATTTGTTAGCAAGTCATCACAAGCAAATATTGATAGTAAAACAGTATATAGTGAAACAAAGTTTTCTTAAAATATATAAAGCACCAACCAGCTTATCCCACAATGTCATGGGCAGATTGTATTCAGGTACACGGTTCCCTGTCCCCACTTGGCTCCCAATCTTATTTCTGTATCTTCCATATTTAATAACACCAATTTCTCAATAAGGCTGCATTTACAGTTTGTTTCCATTCTCCTGCAGCCAGATCTGGTGGGAGAATTTCAAAGCTTCCTGCTGCCGTGTCCCTGCCAGACCCGTGCTGCACCCCATTAATTTCAATAAGCCAACTGGAATCAGCTAGGGACTCTGGTTGGCTCATTTTCCAATCATATTCTGAAAACCGTGGTCTACTGTGGTTTCTAGTGTGGGTCAAAAGCCAGAGAGGGTCAGAAAATGAGCCAAACAGAGTCACTGAAATTAATGGGGTATGGCAGGGATATCGCAGCAGGTAGTTTTCATACTCTCCTGGCGGCCAGAGAGTGAATGGAGATGTGGCTGCACCCTACCATATGAGTATGTGTTTTTTCTTCTTCTTTAAATGTTTATGTGGTGACCAAGTATAGGATGTTGTCTGTCAGGTAAATGTTGCCTCAGGCACTTCCAATGACACTGTTATGGGCCCACTACTCCAGAATATATTGTATTTTGTTATCTTGTGCTTTCGCATTATGCACATGATTATCAGTGTAACTTTACCTTTTAGTGATGTCATGCAGAGTAAACCATGTGAACCTGATGCCCAATGAGGAGCCCCCTACCTTAGTATTTAACCCCTTAAGGACTCAGCGTATTTTGGCCTTAAGGACTCAGACAATTTAATTTTTACGTTTTCATTTTTTCCTCCTCGCCTTCTAAAAATCATAACTCTTTTATATTTTCATCCACAGACTAGTATGAGGGCTTGTTTTTTGCGCGACCAGTTGTCCTTTGTAATGACATCACTCATTATATCATAAAATGTATGGCGCAACCAAAAAACACTATTTTTGTGGGGAAATTAAAACGAAAAACGCAATTTTGCTCATTTTGAAAGGTTTCGTTTTCACGCCGTACAATTTATGGTAAAAATGACGTGTGTTCTTTATTCTGAGGGTCAATACAATTAAAATGATACCCATTATTACATTTATATTATTGTTGCGCTTAAAAAAAATCACAAACTTTTTAACCAAATTAGTACGTTTATAATCCCTTTATTTTGATGACCTCTAACTTTTTTATTTTTCCGTATAAGCGGCGGTATGGGGGCTCATTTTTTGCGCCATGATCTGTACTTTTTTTTTATACCACATTTGCATATGAAAAACTTTTAATTAATTTTTTATAATTTTTTTTTTAATAAAATGCATTACAAAAGTAGGAATTTTGGACTTTTTTTTTTTTTCGTTCACGCCGTTCACCGTACGGGATCATTAACATTTTATTTTAATAGTTCGGACATTTACGCACCCGGCGATACCAAATATGTCTATAAAAAATGTTTTTTACGCTTTTTGGGGGTAAAATAGGAAAAAACGGACGTTTTACTTTTTTATTGGGGGAGGGGATTTTTCACTTTTTTTTACTTTTACTTTTACATTTTTTTAAATTTTTTTTTACACTTGAATAGTCCCCATAGGGGACTATTCATAGCAATACCATGATTGCTAATACTGATCTGTTCTATGTATAGGACATAGAACAGATCAGTATTATCGGTCATCTCCTGCTCTGGTCTGCTCGATCACAGACCAGAGCAGAAGACGCCGGGAGCCGCACGGAGGAAGGAGAGGGGACCTCCGTGCGGCGTTATGAATGATCGGATCCCCGCAGCAGCGCTGCGGGCGATCCGATCATTCATTCAAATCGCGAACTGCCGCAGATGCCGGGATCTGTATTGATCCCGGCACCTGAGGGGTTAATGGCGGACGCCCGCGAGATCGCGGGCGTCGGCCATTGCCGGCGGGTCCCTGGCTGCGATCAGCAGCCGGGATCAGCCGCGCATGACACGGGCATCGCTCCGATGCCCGCGGTTATGCATAGGACGTAAATGTACGTCCTGGTGCGTTAAGTACCACCTCACCAGGATGTACATTTACGTCCTGCGTCCTTAAGGGGTTAAGTAGTGTAGGGGGGAGGAGCTAGTCAAAGTAGTAGTTGGAGGAAAGCTGAGGTACAGTGAGGAGAGGAGTTAGGAGAAGTATGTGGTAATCTGAAGGAGACCTGAGGAGAAGTCAAAAGTCTGTAACCATGCATCTACAAGCACCCCACCGTACAGGTCCAGTCTGCAGTCTCGGATAGTCTATAGTCCTTGTCTGGTGGTAAGCCTAAAGCTCTGGGGGAATTACAATAGTCAGTCTTAAGTCAGTGTGGATGGTCTCAAGTCACAAGTCCAAAGCTTAAAAGTAGAAGTATAAAGTCTACAGAAACTAAAATCCAGTTCAGTGTAAAAATGCTACAAGTCCCAGCAAGGCAATATGCTCCACAGGGTTACTTTGCACTTCCCCTGCTATAATGTGCACTGTAAAGGATATTACCACAATTTCTGCCTCAGTAAAAGTTTTCTGTAACTCTGCATCTGTGGTCATTCTTGTCCCCAGCGCTTAGCCCAGGAGAACTGCCTAAACCTTGGAGCACGGTGATTAAGCTACTCTGGCATCACGAACTGTGCATCACTCCAGTAATACACCACATTTACATAAAGGTTACAAAAACATACAAACAAGTCAGTATCTCTATGCATCTCTACTGTGAAACTAGAGCCTTGTTGTTTTTGATATGGATATGTATAGGTGCCCCATCCATGTAAATTTCATAACATACTTCATAGAGATCAGAAGTTTATCAGCAGACAAGTATTGTACCTTCTTATGTTTCACCACACTATACTATAATTTTGTACAGGACATGTAGACAATAATATATAGCATACTAACAAAGACAATACCCAGTCATTTCATAAGGATTGACTTATAGGTTCCAATACTAGGATAAAAGAATCAATAAATTATTTTTCTCCTTGTTTTTCTTTGTTAGGGCATGCCTAGCTTTTAATTCACACCAGATTCTTACTTTTCTATTTTCTTTTAGTTTGCAGTAGTTTATTATGCTGTATTTTATAGAAGGTTTTTCATCTTTAACTTCTTGAGGACCATTGGCATACAAGTACGCCCTTGCTCCCTGGTACTTAAGGATCAAGGGCGAACCTGTACCTTTCAATTCTAATCTGCAAATCACAGCTTTTTCAGGCCAATCGGGTCAGTGGTTACCCGAGGGCCTGGAAAATCAGGGTGATTGGCGCTGGATCCGAGACAGCACCAATCACCCTGAAGAGTAGGAGTGAGGTGGCAGGGGTGCCACCTCCTCCTATCCCCTGCGATTGGCCGGTCAGGACTGACCGGCACATCGCGGGACCTATTTCTAGTCCTGGCAGAGCGGGGAAAGATGGGGGGGGGGGCAGGGAGGGCTGCAGTCGGAGGATGACTGCAGGCAGACAGCCGCAGGCAGATCTGCTGGCAAGGCAGAGTCGGCGATTTGTGCAGGCGGCAGTTGGTGAGTGAACTTCTGTGGCCCGCTAGAGGTTGCAAAACTACAACTCCCAGCATGCCAAGACAGACTTTGGCTGTCTAGTCATGCTTGGAGTAGTAGTTTTGCAACATCTGGAAGGCCACATCTTGGAGACTACTGAGCTGTGGTCTCCAAACTATGGCCTTCTAGATGTTGCAAAACTACAACTCTCAGCATGCTGAGACAAACCAGGCATGCTGGGCTCTGTAGTTCTGAAACATCTGGCCCTCCAGATGTTGCAAAACTACAATTCCCAGCATACCCAGACAGTCCTGGCATGCTGGGAGTTGTAGTTTTGCAACATCTTGAGGGCCACAGTTTGGAGACCACTGTACGGTAGTCTCCAAACTGAGCCCCTTCAGCTGTTGCATAACTACAACCCCCAGCATGCCCTTTGGCTGTCAGTGCATCCTAGGAGTTGTAGTTTTGCAACAGCTGGGGGCACACTGGTAGGGGAAAACTGAGTTATGGTTTGTTACCTAACTGTTTCCCAACCCGTGTGCCTCCAGCTTGTGCCACCGTGTGCCACCAGCAAATTTTTCACCAGATTAAAAATGATCAACAAAAATTTACCACCAACATAAAGTAGAATATATCACGTAAAAACAATCTTGGAATCAAATTCATGAGTAAAAGTGTCACAGAGTTATTAATGTATATATGAAAGAGGTCAGATTTGCAAAAAATGGCCTGGTCCTCAAAGGGGTACTCCGGTGGAAAACTATTTATTTTAAATTAACTGGTACCAGAAAATTATACAGATTTGTAAATTACTTCTATTAAAAAAATCTTAATCCTTCCGGTACTTATCAGCTGCTGTATGACCCACAAGAAGTTCTTTCCTTTTTGAATTTCTTTACTGTCTGACCACATTGCTCTCTGCTGACAAATCTGTCCATGTCAGGAACTGTCCAGAGCAGGAACAAATCTCCATAGCAAACCTATCCTGTTCTGGACAGTTCCTGACATGGACAGAGGTGTCAGCAGACAGCACTGTGGTCAGACAGAAAATAAATTCAAAAAGAAAATAACTTCCTCTGTAGTATACAGCAGCTGATCAGTACTGGAAGGATAGAGATTTTTTTTAATACAAGTAATTTACAAATCTGTATAACTTTCTGTCACCAATTGATTTAAAATATATTGTTTTCCACTGGAGTACCCTTTTGATGTCAAAATGGGCTTCATCATCAATGGGTTAAGTTTGGTCTGTACTCTTATTCTTAGGTTTCCTGCAGGAGATCTAATTAGACTTATCTCACAGGTACTTTTTTTTATCTGAATGTCATCTTTTACCTGTGTTTTGGTATAACCACCGAGTGATTTGCATTCATGTGTTTTCATTGTGGAACCATTGTTGTTCTGGTTATTGTATACCCCTTCTCTATTTCCCTTCCCCTTTTTTATTTCTGTATCCCCTTCTATTGTTTTTCTTGCAAAAAAAATTCAATAAAACTTTGAATAAGAAAATAATCAATAAATAATTACTGAATACTAGAAAAGCCTACAAAACGAAATAGTGTTAAAGTGATGTAAAGAGAAGCAAATTTACTAGAATAATGTTAGATTCCCTTTGGGAGAAAAACATTTGGGCTGAATCAAAAGTGCCCTGTTTGCCCTAAAAGGTTGGTTATAGCAATCTACAAAGTTTAACAAATATAAAAAATATGTATATATTTTGTACATAAAAGAAAGTACTGCATTTGTATTACAGTGATATGAATACATTTATAAAGAATGTAATACTCCCTGTAATACTTATGTCAAGGATGGCTGCTGGTTAGGGCTTAAACTGTGAGTGACTGCTGCTGTATACTGCTGAGTGTCGACACAAGAAATAAACACCAGACAAGATGTTGGTATAAAACTCCTTCTCAGCATACTGGCTAAGGAACTGTCCCAAGGAGTTCTGTTCATTACATGGAAGTACATTGGTTTTTACATTTGACAAAAAGGGGAGGTTAGTTATCACGTCAAAATCATCATGTTATATTTTGATTGGCTATTTGAGTATTGCGTCTGTATATATTAGCATATTAAACATTCATTTCTTTCTTGGCCGTAGTTCACAGATGTTGCCCTCCCCCTATTCTGCCAGAAAATTTTGGATATATCTGCCTTTCTGCACAGTCTATATTTCTTCAAATATTTTGTCTCCTACTTCTTATCTTTGCTTCTTTTGGCCTCGTTCCAAGGTCTTCATCTTCTTGGTTACAAACAAATAGCAAGCTTATATATCTAATAAGGAAAATAATGTTTTTCTGCAGCATATTGGCATATATATCTATTTTTAATATATATATATATATATATATATATATATATATATATTGATCAGTAATCAAAATTATAATGATTATCCATATCACTTACACAATATGAGGTACATAAAATATGTAATAAGGAATCTTTGGTATTTTCCAGTAATCTTTGTTGCCGTAACTCCTATCTTTATAATAACATATTCATGTTTTTTGGTCTGAGCCATAACATTTTTTTTCCTATTTTTTAAGTGTCTTTTTGTTATTACAAAGCACACACACTACCAGTAGAGATTGACATCTAAAAATAACTTTCCTATTCTTTCCTCTTCCTCCCTGTTTCAGATTTGTGAGGTTGCATGACATGAACAGGTTCCTGTCTGGAATTTCTTCAGGCTGAATAGCAGAATACTTTGGCAGGCCTTTTCCTCTTTTCTGCCATTTGCTACAGAATTGGCACCATACAGCTTACAGATGACTTTGCGGAGAGTGAACTGGTCAGACTGGCCTGGCAAGCTTTATCTAAACTTAAACACCTTTAGGGCAAAAATGTTGAGTAAGTAAGCACGTTCATCAAGAATCATTTCAGGACATAATGGCTCACATAGTCACCAAACCATTAATGCGCCAAATTTGCGCCTTTTTTTAAACACACCAAAAGACATGTAAATGCTTGATAAATTCACAGCAATGTCTGCATAGGGGACAGAGGTAGATTTGTTTAGGTCTGAACTCACTTGCTTCTTGTATTCAAGGCTTAACAATTTCTGTGTACTTTTTTTGTATACAAAACACACTTGTTTCAATGTCTACATTCTAATATGATGACCTTCGCCAGTCAGCATGGGCTTCAGAATACTGTGCAAAATAGATCTTGCAGACAGCAGAACAATCTTAAATCTGTTTGTTTTGCTGTTCCTATTGTACTCATTCCATCTGCCCAACTTCCTGCCTTACAGGTCTGGTTAGTCTACATTTTCTAGTTCACTGTTACGCTAAGATGTTGTACATTAGGACCACTGTACAGTAAATGGAAGCTATGACCAATGATGACATCCATTGCTGAATTCTACCTACCTGGGAGTAGTGCTATTGATCTGCTTTAATATTTAATGCGTTCTAGATATGGGAATAACTCTTAGGCATTGAGATGCTTTCAGTCTTTTGCATGAAACCATGACGCAACCTTGAATGCTTGCTAGTTCATAATATTTCAGAAAAATACCAAGTGGAAATGGAAGATCAGAGATGTATGGATATATTGTACCAGTTTGCCAGGAATGCCAACAGCAGATCATCTTGGTATAATAATTACCATCCAAAAGGACGAACACACTCCCTTTGGACAGCTCTACAAAGATGTGCCTCAGAGTTTGGTAAGTGCAATGCCTAATGTTGACCATTATAGGAAGCCACTGGAAACCAGAGTTTATTTCTGAACTGTAGATAGCTCTCAAGTTTATAAGGTTTGTTTTTTCATTACTGTTGGAAAACTTTTTCAAGTAATTCAATTGCTGAAATATTTATTAAACATAACTTATTATTTAAATGGTAACATTTAGCATTGATTGTATTGATTGTTAGCAGATTTTTCAAGTCAAATGACCTGCTGTATCTTTAAGAATCAATATGCATTGCTTTGTTATAAGAAACCTGCATTTAGAATGAAATTGTAAGTAGTTGGTTTATTTAGGTCAGTATAATAAAACACCAAGCAAGTATCCTAAAAGCTATTTAATATATGAAAAAGGGTGTTTCTCAATTCAGATGTATACTGTTTCCAATTAAGAATGTTCTTGTTTTTGTTTTATTGTTGAGGATGCAGCATGTGGCTTTAAATTTTACAAGAGAAATGGATGTACTGCTTCTTCCAGTTAACACCACATTGTAGTGAATGCTAAGTACAGAGATGGTAGACAGCACGCTGTCCCATGGACTATTTCTGTCCAGAAAGTAATAACTGCAAGGAAGATAATTTAGATGGTTTCTACAATAGATTATCATATCGAATAAAAAAGGATATGCTCACACATTGCCCTCATGGTCCACTAAGCTTCTTTTTTACTACCCTTTTTTCCAGTCCAAATCATGTTAATATCAGGGATGGGAACCAATCAAATTTGCATTAACATAGGGAAATCTCTGAAATCATAGCATGCGATTCACAGATTGTATGAAACCATTAAACAAAAGAATAAGGTTATAGCAGATGAATGAACAACGATCTTCCTCGCTGACACCTTGGGTATAGTAGGTCTGGTGGTATATTATCTCTAACCCTGGTGGTTAGTCTCCAGCAGAACTAAAGTGTGGTCAGTACTTGTGTACCAGCCTGAATATATGCTAGCATCAGACTGTGCGCACATTAGGGGAAACCAAAAACCACCAGAATTTTGACAGAAAGTGAAATACAAGGTATGCACCAAATGTATTATTTGTTTTAGAAAACTTTTGACATCTAATTTAATAGTTTTAGATGTGTTTTGAAAAGGGGACATCATTCAGAAGAATTTAAAATGTGCAACATTTAGTAAACTTGACTGGAAAATCATTGCACTTTGGTTATTTTCATGATGGAAAGAATAGGCTCCCAACCCTTATATGTAGTTTTGCACATACTTCTTTTTCCACAATACAGTATGAATTCCACCCCCCCCCCCCCCCCATTATTCCAGCAGATCAGATTTATGGTAAATGTTTTCAGTCCTTCATTAGACCATCTGATTAAAACAGGCTCAAAAAGGAGGAAATGCATTCTCTATAGAACTTAAATCAGAAAAACTGTGGGGCAGATTTATTAAAGAGGTTTCTGGTATTTTCATTACCCACCTGTTACATTCCTATGCCACTGGTCCAGCAGCCATGATAAAAACATCTACTTAGGTCTTTATCAAAATGTTTGCTTCTACATACTGAGCAGCTGGCTGTATGAACTATGTTTTATCTCAGTATTTGTACACAGAGAATGATGATTATCTTATGGAGACTGCCATTTATCTACTTTTCTGTTGCTTTTCAGCTTGTATGAGCTGTCCTCTAAGATTTTTCTCTCTCTTGTCTTATATGTGAGCTGGTATATAACCCCCTATTGCTATATTTAGCATTCATAAAACATATCAAAAATAAAAAATCAGACAAATGTGCCCATAGACTTTAAAGAATGTTTTTTTTTCTATTTTATAACATTTCCAGCTGTTAGTTTTTAACCCCTTAAGGACCAGGGTTTTTTCCGCTTTGGCACTTAAATTTTTTCCTCCTTACCTTTAAAAAATCATAACTCTTTAAATTTTTCACCTAAAAATCCATATGATGGCTTATTTTTTGCACCACCAATTCTTCTTTGTAATGACATCAGTCATTTTACCCAACAATCTACGACGAAACGGAAAAAAAATAATTGTGCGACAAAATTGAAGAAAAAACACAATTTTGAAACTTTTTGGGGCTTCCGTTTCTACGCAGTAAATTTTTTGGTAAAAATTACACCTTATTTTTATTCTGTAGGTCCATACAATTAAAATGATACCATACTTATATAGGTTTGATTTTGTCGTACTTCTGGAAAAAATCATAACTACATGCAGGAAAATTTATATGTTTAAAATTGTCACCTTCTGACCCCTATAACTTTTTTATTTTTTGTGTATAGATCGGTATGAGGGCTAATTTATTTGCGCCGTGATCTGAAGTTTTTAGTGGTACCATTTTTATATTGATTGGACTTTTTTATTTCTTTTTATTCATTTTTTTATGATATAAAAAGTGACCGAAAATACACTATTTTGGACTGTGGAAATTTTTTGCGCGTACGCCATTGACCGTGCGGTTTAATTAACAATATATTTTTATAATTTGGACATTTCTGCATGCGGCGATACCACATATGTTTATATTTATTTTTATTTACACTGTTTTTGTTTTTAAATGGGAAAAGGGGGTGATTAAAACTTATATTAGGGAAGGAGTTAAATGATCTTTATTAACTTTTTTTTCACTTTTTTTTTGCAATGTTATAGCTCCCATAGGGAGCTATAACACTGCACACACTGATCTTTTACATTGATCAATAGTTTCTCATAGGAAACCATTGATCAATGATTCTGCCGCTTGACTGCTCGTGCCTGGATCACTGGCTTTGAGCAATCATTCGGTGATCGGACAACAAGAGGCAAGGTAAGGGACCCTTCTGCTGTTCTACAGCTGTTCGGGATGCCGTGATTTTACCGCTGCGATCCCGAACAGCCCGCTGAGCTAGCCGGGGGTAGTTTCGTTTCAGTTTAGATGCATCGATCAACTTTGAATGCCGCGTCTAAAGAGTTAATAGCGCGTGGCACCGCGAACAGTGCCGCGCGCTATTAGCCACGGGTCCCGGCCGTTGCTAGGTGCCGGTCCTGAACGCGTGGCCCCGCGATATAGAACGGGAGCAGACTCAGGATGTACCGGTACATCCTTGGTCCTTAACAGGTTAAAGCATAGACAAACCCTTGAAGACGGATATCTTATACATCAGTCCTAAACTGATGTGTATTGGAGAAGAATGTGCATGCTGCTTACTAATTTTGGTGTTAAGGAGACCTCTGGCCCCCATCATCACTCATCAGACCCCCACAATTGAGCTGTGAGCAGGGCCGGATTAACATTGGTGCTGTTGGAGCACCTGTCCCATGCACCAAGTAGAACAAGGAGGCCCTGACGCCAGACTTTATCATTTCTTTTATATATATATATATATATATATATATATATATATATAACAAAACAATGGGACAGCTCTCTCAAAAAACAGTAGGGTTCACATAACAGCAGAAACGTTTCAGTTCTACTATAGAACCATTTTCAAGCTTGAAAATGGTCCTATAGTAGGACTGAAACATTGCTGTTGTGATGTGAGCCAATAAATCCACAACTTATTTTTTTTCACTACTTTTGAGAGTGCTGTGCCGTTGTTTTCTTCTACTATTAATGGGACCTTGATCAAGTCCGGGGTGCTGGCACCACACTGGACATTGGATAAGTGGTGCTGAAAATTTCTCGTGTGTGTGTATATATATATATATATATATATATATATATATATATATATATATATATATGAAATAAATGCCATGCTGAAGGGGGTCTGGCTCTGGGCCAGTCCTCCGGCACCTCATACAGCCAGGGCAGGCTGGCTGCTCCACTTTGAGCAGGAGGGAAACCCAAACCCAGAGCGCTGCCACAAAGAGCTGCAGCCCACTGAGCCTCCAGTTCTTTACTAGTTGAGGGGGGGGAGCAGAGTGGAGCAGAAGAGGACAGAGGGGCCTGCTGGGGGGGGGGGGGGGTCTGGGGGAAGAGTGTGAAGAAAGAAAGAGGGAACTGGGGGCAGAGTGTGTAGGAGAAGGACAGAGGGCTGGGGGCCTAGGGGTCTAAAGGAGGACTTGGGAGAGGAGGGGTCTGTGGGCCGGAGTCTGGAGGAGGTCTTAAGGATCTGGGGGAGCAGAGGAGTCTGGGGGGACTTAGGGTCTGGGTGTGGAGGAGGACTAAGGGGTCTATGGGGACTTAGGGCTTGTCCACACTACAGACATTCCGCCAGTGGAAATCCTCTTGCAGCAGAGTCCAATTGTTTTCAATGGGATTCTGCTGCTTTGTGCACACTGCATAATTACACCGAAAGAATGAACATGTTTATTTTTTGGTGGAATTCTGCCGGACTTCAATAGCATCTATGAGACGCCATGCGTCCTAGCACCGATGACTCTGGTATGGCCTGCTGCAAGCAGACATCTAGCCCGCTAAATGTCCGCACTGTGGACAAACCCTTACGGGTCTGAAGGTAGGTGGGGAAAGATGGGTCTGGGGACTTAGGGATCTGGAGGAGGACAGTACAGGGGGTTGGATTCTGCCGATTGAAACAGTGTTGCTTCCACTCCTCCCCCCCCCAAAAAAAAATAAAAAAAAATGGGCTGCTTAGTCTAAAATGCCTGGGCTTATTTCACTCTTCCACAAGTCCTGGGTGAAGGCTTGTTAATTTAACATAATTGAAAGTATGAAAGTATTCTTGTGGGGGGGGGGGGGGCACCATACTGATGTGCTCTGTCTTCCAGGCAGTCTTATAGGGGTACTCCACTGGAAAACATTTTTGTTAATTACTTCTTTAAAAAAAAAATCTTAATCCTTCAAGCACTTATCAGCTGCTGTATCATGCACAGGAAGTTCTTTTCTTTTCGAATTTCCTTTCTGCCTGACAACAGTGCTTTCTGCTGTCACCTCTGTCCATTTTAGGATCTGTCCAGAGTAGGAGCAAATCCCCATAGAAAACATATCCTGCTCTGGACAGTTCCTAAAATGGACAGAGGTGTCAGCAGAGAGCACTGTGGTCAGGCAGAAAGGAAATTAAAAAAGAAAATATCTTCCTGTGAATGATGATCATGACATGAGTGTGACCATTATCCATAAGGTTCTGGCTGTCGCTATGCACTAAGTACCAGGGCATAGATGTACATGTATGTCGCGTTTCCTCCAGGAGTTAAATAGTCAAAAACCTTTTTACACTTTCTTCATACACCCTTTTCTTTCTGAAATATGTGGAGTTATAGTTTGTGACTGTTCAGGGAATAGCCAGATAGACGTGAACTTTATTATAATAATGGTGATGGTCGGGATTGAACAGTCAGGGGTATGAATGTTGTACATTGAGGAGCGTATATGCTAAATACACCCCCTGACTGTTTAACCCCCTCCATCTCCTAATATTTACTCAGACTGCTCTATGTGCAATGCTTTCTACCGCCCCTTTTTACCCGTTAAGAAATGTTATAAACAAGGTCACCTGCACGGTCTACCTGTATATTCAGGTATATATGGGTGACGCTGCTGTCAGTTTCCCTTTCCAGTAAACAAATAGTGTTAGCACTAATGCTCCATTCTGATAGAGAACTTCAAGCAGCAATAACAAGTGGCACCAAAATATTTGTGTGGCAAGTGGCAATGATACTTGATGTTGGACCACAACCTGTTTGTTTTACTTTCAGCAATTCATACTTTTTCTTATGATTTACTAAAACTTTTTTTCTTTATATTTTACTGGAAAATATTCAGCAATCCTTATGAGTTGTGGGAGATTAAGAGGTCATGTAATTCAGCCAGTGTTCAATCCAGTTACAAACTAAAGTTTCCAAGCCCAAAGACCTTAACTTACCTATAACAAAACATAACATGACGGGTATTGTGTAATCCTTGCCATTGCTTCAGGGGTTGGGGTTATGTGGTGTCTGGGGTGTTGCAATGGTGTAGCAGGGTCTGGTGGTATTAACCCTGTGGGGCAAGGTGTTATTAACCCCTGATTAGTCATGACGCAGGAATGTTGTTGTTTTCTGTATAAGGCGCTGCCGACAACCAACCCAGAAACGGCAGGTAATAAAGGAATGTCCACAGCAGGAATTGTGCAAATAACTGGAACTTTTACTTAAACTTCTTATGGAACAGTCTTCATAGTTATGCAGTTTCTCTAGAGGCAACTGGGATGCAGGATACCTCACAGGCTTGCTGTACTAACTGTATACTTGAATTAAGTAGTAGTCACTAGAAATTGTAGGTATTAGCTGTACACAGGATGTGTATACCAAATAAGCGATTACAGTTACATTTTGGGACTCACAATTACGTATATTCTGATCAGCGGCGTCCTCTTTCCTTTTCTTCTCCGTCTGGATAAGACCGCCATGTGGATCTTTTAACATCTGCAGGAAAAACATGTCAGACTTTTTCCAGTGCCCTCCTCTACAAAATCTTTCCATCTATAGGCCGACAAACTGTAATAATTCCCTCCTTGGTGTTCTGCACAGTAAACGGGCAGGTAGGTAGGTAGCCAGGTAAATAGGTAACTAGGTAGGTAGATCAGGCAGCCAGATATGTAGGTAGGTGACAAGTTAGGTAGGTAGGGGGCTAGCTAGGTAGTTAGGCAGCCATGTATGAAGGCCAGGTATGTACATAGTTAGGTAGCTGGGTATGCAGGTAAGTAGTTAGGCATCCAGGTATAAAGTTAGGTAGCCCCCCTTCCCTGTAGGTATAGGCAGCAGAGTTAAACCCCCTTTCTCCTTAGGTATAGGCAGCAGAGTCCCCCCCACCCCCTTTCCCCGTAGGTATAGGCAGAGTTAAAAAAAAAAAAAACTCCCCCCGTTTCCCATAGGTATAGGCAGAGTTAAACCCCTTTTTTCCCATAGGTATAGGCAGATTCCCCCCCCCCCTCTTCCCAATTGGTATAGGCAGAGTTACCCCCCTCTTCCCCATTGGTATAGGCAGTTACCCTCCCCCTTTCCTCCCCTTTCCCCATAGGTATAGGCAGAGTTACCTCCCCCCCCCCCCTCTTTCCCATAGGTATAAGCAGGTACACCCCCCCTCTTTCCCATAGGCATATGCAGTTACACCCCCCTCTTTCCCATAGGTATATGCAGTTACACCCCCCTCTTTCCCATAGGTATATGCAGTTACACTCCCCCCCACTCAATCACATAGGTATATGCAGTTACATCCCCCCCTCTTTCCCATAGGTATATGCAGTTACACCCCCCCTTTCCCATAGGTATATGCAGATACACCCCCCCTTTTCCATAGGTATATGCAGTTACACCCCCCCTTTCCCATAGGTATATGCAGTTACACCCCCCTCTTTCCCATATGTATATGTAGAGTAACCCCCCCTCCCCTTCCCCATAGGTATATGTAGAGAGTAACCCCCCCTCCCCTATAGGTATATGTAGAGTAACCCCCCTCCCCCATAGGTATATGTAGAGTAACCCCCCCTCCTCCCCTATAGGTATATGTAGAGTAACCCCCCCTCCTCCCCTATAGGTATATGTAGAGTAACCCCCCTCCCCCATAGGTATATGTAGAGTAACCCCCCCCTCCTCCCCTATAGGTATATATGTAGAGTAACATCCCCCCTCCCCCATAGGTATATGTAGAGTAACCCCCCCCTCCTCCCCTATAGGTATATGTAGAGTAACCCCCCCTCCTCCCCTATAGGTATATATGTAGAGTAACCCCCCCTCCCCCATAGGTATATGTAGAGTAACCCCCCCTCCTCCCCTATAGGTATATGTAGAGTAATACCCCCTCCTCCCCTAAAGGTATATATGTAGAGAAACCCCCCCTCCCCCATAGGTATATGTAGAGTAACCCCCCCTCCTCCCCTATATGTATTTGTAGAGTAACCCCCCCTCCCCCATAGGTATATGTAGAGTAACCCTCCCCCCCCTCCCCTTCTCCATAGGTGTATGCAGAGTTGAGAAAAATAAATAAAAAAAGGATGCTCACCTGATATCCCAGCGATCTCCTCAGCTGCAGGGCCCGCGTTTTCTCCCCTCCACAGTACAGGCGCTGATGAGTGACGTCATCGGCGCCTGTACTGCATGCTGCGTGGGGGCGGAGGTCACGTCTCCTCTGTGTAGCTGCAGATGCGACTCACACAGAGGGGATGCCTTCTCCTGTATGTGCGTGTATCGCGCATACAGGAGAAGGCACCGCTGTCTGCTGGGGATCTGGGACAAGTGTGCCGGATCCTCAGTAGTGGTGGCGGCGGCGGCTGCGGCGGGTCAGTCCGCCCCTGGCACCCCCCTTGTGTGCGGCACCCGGGTCGGGCTGCCCCCCGCCCCCCCCCCCTTAGTACGCCACTGGTTATAGGTCTTCAAAATAGAGGGATCTTAAACGTACCAATTTGGTTAAAAAGTTTGTGATTTTTTTTTTAAAGTGCAACAGTAATAGAAAAGTATGTTATCACGGGTATCATTTTAATCGTATTGACCCAAAGAATAAAGAACACATGTCACTTTCACCATAAATTGTACGGCGTGAAAACGAAACCTTCCAAAATTAGCAAAATTGCGGTTTTCTTTTTAATTTCCCCACACAAATAGTATTTTTTTGGTTGCACCATACATTTTATAGTAAAGTGAGTGATGGCATTACAATGGACAACTGGTCGCGTAAAAAACAAGCCCTCATACTAGTCTGTGGATGAAAATATAATAGAGTTAGGATTTTTTGAAGGCGAGGAGGAAAAAATGAAAAGTAAAAATAAAATTTTCTGCATCCTTAAGGCCCAAATGGGCTGCGTCCTTAAGGGGTTAATAGAAGTAATTTACAAATCTGTTTAACTTTCTGGAGCCAGTTGATATATATAAAAAAACGTTTTTTTTTCCTGTAATACCCCTTTAAGAAATCTGGTAAGTGTCCAAAAAAGAGACACTTTTGTTCAACCAATCCCCCTGCCTCCAAAAAATTGGCCTGCTCCTATTAAAGGTAGTGTGCCAAAAGATATTCAGCTATTGCACCCCAAACCCTCATCCCGCAAGGAAGTACTTACAAAGCGGGTTAAGAGAACCTCTGATAGGCTTAAACTAGATTCTTACAATACTCCCTCTTCTAATGATTCCTCAGAGGAGTCTAATGGCCATGGTTCCTCAGATTCGGAGTACGAAGATATCTCTGATTATTATGACGACACTTAGTCGACAACTAAAAAATTCTGATAGAGTCATTTTGGACAGTAAAGGGGAACCCTTTTTTCAACCAAGAGCAGATAAAGCATCCTCGCATAGGGGAATGGGTACCTCACCCACAAATATCTTAATTCCTATGCGCTTGGCTTAGAAAGCCTATTGACAAAGCGGCTAAGAGTAAACTTAAGGTAAGGCGGAGTGTCCAAGGCCGACTCTCCCTAACAAGGCTTCCCAAACTCGATTTTGATTAAATATCTGCAGAAGTTGGTCAAGAATCCCACTAAAGGTGTGGAAAGATCATTTAAATATTGCCAGGACACATTTTTGGATCTTTTGGGGCCCCTGACCAAGATTCTGGATTTGTCGGAAGATGCAGCATCTTCCTGTTGCCCAGGGGCATACCTAGAGCATTTGGCACCCGGGGCGGACCCTTTGTTTGGCACCCCCTCTTAATTACACCCCCCTCCCTCCCCCCCCCTTTAATTACACCCCCTCCTCCCCCCCTTAATTACATCCCCTCCCCCCCAGGGGCGGAATGACAACACTCGGGGCCCTCAGACCAAAAAAAGGCAAGGGCCCCTGCTAGGCTCTGCAGCTCGTCAATCTTCTGCCACACCCCTATTCCACCCAAATCCCCCACACACAATAAACAAAAATTTATATATGTAAGAAACACTTTAACGTAATTTTCATGACCAATAATACTGGTATACAAGGAGTAAATATATTCCACCACACAATAAACTAATATTCCTATGCGCTTGTCATATATTCGCGAATATTCTCATATTCGTAATATTCTCGTTTTATTTTCGCATATGCGAAAATTAGCATATACAAAAATTAGCATAAGCGAAAATTCGCATATGCGAAAATTCGCGCGCCAGTCTCACACAGTAGTATTAGAGCCTTCTTTACACCACACAAGCTGGAAGCAGAGAGGGGTGATCACTGTGATGTGTACTGTGAAAAAAAAACGAATATTCGTAATTACGAATATATAGTGCTATATTCGAGAATTCGCGAATATGCGATATTTGCGAATAAAATTCCCATTGCGAATATTCACGAGCAACACAAATTATATACAGCACCATATGGATAATTTTTCCATCTATAGGCCCACATACTGTAATAATGCCCTCCTTGGTGTCCTGCACAATAAAAGGGCAGGTAGGTAGGTAGCCAGGTAAATAGGTAACTAGGTAGGTAGATCAGGAAGCCAGATATGTAGGTAGGTGACAAGTTAGGTAGGTAGGGGGTCAGCTAGGTAGTTAGGCAGCTATGTATGAAGGCCAGGTATGTACATAGTTAGGTAGCTGGGTGTGTAGGTAAGCAGTTAGGCATCCAGGTATAAAGTTAGGTAGCCCCCCTTCCCTGTAGGTATAGGCAGCAGGGTTAACCCCCCCTTCCCCAAAGGTAGCAGAGTTAGCCCCCAACCTTCCCCATAGTCATAGGTAGCAGAGTTAAACCCCCTTCCCAATATGTATAGGAACAGAGTTAACCCCCTTTTCTCCTTAGATATAGGCAGAAGAGTCCCCCCACCCCCTTTCCCCATAGGTATAGGCAGAGTCAACCCCCCCTCCCCGTTCCCCATAGGTATAGGCAGAGTTAAACCCCTTTTTTCCCATAGGTAAAGGCAGAGTTACCCCCCCTCCTTTCCCCATAGGTATATGCAGAGTTCCCCCCCCTCTTCCCCATTGGTAAAAGGAGAGTTACAACCCCCCCTTCCCCATTGATATAGGCAGAGTTACATCCCCCCCCCCCCCGTCCCTAACAAGGTCCCTCTCAGTACGACAGGTCCCAGCAGGGATCCACCTCATACCAGACTATTCCTTTCTTCCCCTCAAGGGGTAGACCCTGGAAGGCTCGAGGTCATCGAGGATACCGCAGATCACGTGCTTCCGCAGGCAGGTGTTTCAACCCCCTTTTCTTCCCACATTCCATTAGGGGGAAGACTCAAGCATTTTTTCGAAGCTTGGGTTACAATTACATCCGATGCTTGGATTCTGAAAAGGGATGAGCGAATAGAATCTGACGAATCCGAATTTGTTACGAATTTCAGGAAAAATTCAATTCGTAACGAATGCGAATATCCCCGTGATTCGATTGCGTGAATCGCTTCACTAACCTCTATTTAGTGCGGTCCAGGCTCCAGGGCATCTAAAATGGCAGAACTACATGTGAGGATATGGAGCAAGGAATCTTGGAAAGGCGGGAACAAGGATCTGCAGGATGATCCTGAATCACATGCAGCATGCATCCTATCAGCAGCAAGCCACCCCTGTGATGTCACAGCCCTATATAATCGGCAGCCATCTTGCAGCCAGTCACATCAGCATTAAATTAAAGAGAGGGAGGGACAGACAGCAGTGTGTGTTGCACAGAAAAGCATTTTTACAGCAGCGATTCACCTCCCAGTCACATCAGCATTCTATTGCAGAGAGAGAGAGAGGGACAGAGAGCAGGGTGTTGCACAGAAAAGCTTTTTACAGCAGCGATTCTCCCCAAGCCCAAATCCAGCCTGGAAGCACTGATAGGGAAGGGAGTGAGATTGAGAGAGAAAATTAGCAATTTTGGGTGTAGTACCCAAGCTGCAGCACTGGTGTGTACAACAACTGAAAAGCTAATTGTAGCAAGCCAGTTAGGGTGAGCAGAGCACTAAAAGCATATTGTGCTCTATTAAGTGTAACCTGTGCGTACATCTAAGTGGTGTACCATTTTGTTCCTGCTAAAGTCTTAAGGGCCTAGATTCTGTGAAAGGCCAGGTAAAAGTGCACACCGGCGGTTGTTGTAGACAAATACTGTTTTAACCCCTTAACGACGAGCGACATAAATGTACGGCGCTGCAAAGTGTCACTTTGCGCACAGCGCCGTACATTTATGGTGGGTGCTGCATTCCTTGATCACTGTGTCTCTACAGGGCTGGGGCGGGGGGGGGGGGGTCAAAGTTGAGATCCCCGCTCTGCCCGTCCCTGGAAGTCTGGGTAAAGATGGCAGCGGCAGCAGTTACCGGCGGCAGACAGTGGGGGACCGGCGGCAGCAGAATGCAGGCGGCAGTGGCAGAGACAGACTCAGCAGTGAAGATCTAGTAAGTGATCTTCACTGCTGCATTGTAGTTTCACAACTACAACTCCCAGCATGTCCAGATAGCCAAAGGCTGTCTGGGCATGCTGGGAGTTGTAGTTTTGCAACATCTTGAGGGCTACAGTTTGGAGACCACTGTATAGTGGTCTCCAAACTGCACTTCCAGATGTTGCAAAACTACAACTCCTAGCATGCCAAGACTTTCTAAGCATGCTGAGCTTTGTAGTTCGGCAACATCTGAAGGGCCAGATGTTGCAAAACTACAACTACCAGAATGTCCTTTGGCTCTCTGGTCATGCTGGGAGTTGTACTTTTGCAAAAACTGGAGGCACACTGGTTGGGAAACATTGTCTGCTTCCTAACTCAGTGTTTCCCAACCATTGACAGACCATGCATGCTGGGAGTTGTAGTTTTGCAACAGCTGGAGGCACACTGGTGCGGAAACACTGCGGTAGTCTTAGTGTTTCCCAACCAGTGTGCCTCCAGCTGTTGCATTACTACAACTCCCAGCATGCACGGTCTGTCATTGCATACTGGGAGTTGTAGTTGAAGGTTAGCCCCTGCCCATGTGAATGTACAGGGTACAGTCACACAGGCAGGGGTTTACAGCGAGTTTCTCGCTTTAAGTTTGAGCTGCAGCTCAAACTCCCAGCGGGAAACTCGCTGTGAATCCCCGCCCGTGTGAATGTACCCTAAAAACACTACATTACACTACATCTACACTTACACAAAATAAAGGGTAAAACACTACATATACACATTCTTACACTGTCCCCCAATAAAAATTTAAAACGTCTCATGCGGCAGTGCTTCCAAAATGGAGCCTTCAGCTGTTGCAAAATAACTTCCAGTATTGCCGGACAGCCATTGACTATCCAGGCATGCTGGGAGTTTTGCAACAGCTGGAGGCACCCTGTTTGGGGAACACTGCCATGTCCGTCCCTATACAAATCCCTAATTCAGGCCACAAATGCGCATGGCGCTCTCTCACTTCAGGGTCCTGTCGTATTTCAAGGCAACAATTTAGGGTCACATATGGCATGCTGGGAGTTGTAGTTCTGCAACATCTGGCCCTTCAGATGTTGCAGAACTACAACTCCCAGCATGCCTGGACAGTCTGGGCATGCTTGGAGTTGAAGTTTTGCAACATCTGGAGGGCTACAGTTTGGACACCACTACAAACTGTTCTCCTCCAGTTGTTGCATAACTACAACTCCCAACATGTCCTTCGGCTGTCTGGGCATGCTGGGAGTTGTAGTTTTGCAACAGCTGGAAGCACACTGGTTGGGAAACACTGAGTTAAGTAACAAACTCTTTGTTATGCAACCAGTGTGCCTCCAGCTATTGCATAACTACAACCCCCAGCATGCACGGACAGCCAAACAGCATGCTGGGAGTGTTAGTAGTATGGCTCCAGCTGTTGAATAACTATAAGTCCCAGCATGCCCTTCAGCTGTTACTGCATGCTGAAAGTAGTTTTTGCAACAGCTGAAAGCACACTGGTTGCAAACCACAGAGTTTGTTACCTAACTCAGTGTTTCACAACCAGTGTGCTTCTAGCTGTTGCAAACTACAACTCCCAGCATGCACTGATAGACCATACATGGTGGGAGTTGTAGTTTTGTAACAGCTGGAGGCACACTGGTTTCAAAACACTGAGTTAAGTAACAAACTCTCAGTATTTTGCAACCAGTGTGCCTCCAGCTGTTGCATAACTATAACTACAACCCCCAGCATGCATGGACAGCCAAAGGGCATGCTGGGAGTTGTAGTTTTGAAACAGATGGAGGTTTGCCCCCCCCCCCCCCCCCCACAGGGTAAATTCACATGGGTGGGGGTGTAAACCAAATTTTCCGCTGCAGCTCAAACTCCTAGCGGAAAACTCACTGTGAACCCCCGCCCGTGTGAATGTACCCTAAAAACACTACACTACCCCCCCCCCCCAATAAAAATAAAAAACATCTGTTGCGGCAGTGTTTCGTAAATGGAGCCTCCAGCTGTTGCAAAACAACAACTTCACTGTCCAGGCATGCTGGGAGTTTTGCAGCAGGTGGAGGCACCCTGTTTAGGAATCACTGGTGGAGCCCTGTCGTATTTCAAGGCAACAGTTTAGGGCCATATATGAGGTATTTCCGTACTTGGGAGAAATTGCCTAACAAGGTTTGGGGGGCTTTTTCTCCTTTCTCCCCTTATAAAAAGGTAAAGTTGGGGTCTACTCCAGCATGTTATTGTAAAAAAATGTAATTTTTTACACTAACATGCTGGTGTTGCCCCATACTTTTAATTTTCACAAGAGGTAAAAGGAAAAAAAGACCCCAGAAATACCCCATACAGTATGTGGACGTAAAAAGCTCTGTAGGCATGCAACAAGGCTCAGGAGTGAGAGCACCATGTACATTTGAGGTGATTTGCACAGGGGTGGCTGATCGTCACAGCGGTTCTGGCATAAACACAAAAAAAAAAACTACACCCCTCATGGAATGTAACTAGAGGTACAGTGAGCCTTAACACCCCACAGGTGTTTTTCACAAAAATGCTGGTGTTATCCGAACATTTTTCATTTTCACAAGTGGTAATAGGAAAAAGGTCCCTCAAAATTTATAACACCATTTCTTCTGAGTATATAAATACCCCATATCTGGATGTAAAGTGCTCTGCTGTGCACTACAGGGCTCAGAAGAGAAAGAGCGCCATTGGGCTTTTGGAGAGAGAATTTGGCTGGAATTGAAGGCCATGTGCATTTACAAAGCCCCCATGGTGCCAGAACAGTGGAACCCCCCACATGTGACCCCATTTTGGAAACTACACCCCTCACGGAATGTAATAAGGGGTGCAATGAGCATTTATGCTCCACAGGTGTCTGACAGATTTTTGTAACAGTGATCCATGAAAATGAAAAATTTTATTTTTCATTTGCACAGCCCACTGTTCCAAAGATCTGTCAAACACCAGTGGGGTGTAAATGCTCACTGCACCCATTGTTACATTCTGCATAGTGAAGCAACTCAGCAGCAGGTAGACCATGAGCAGGACCTGAACCAGCAGGTGGTGGCATACCTTGACACCCAACACACCTTGAAGATCCACTGGACTTTTGGGAAGCCAAACTTGATTTGTGGCAGCAACTAGCAGAGTTTGCCCTGGAAAAGCTGTCCTGCCCGGCTAGTAGTTCGGGGCTGCCCTTTTAAGGGCGAGTAACACTTGCCAAGAAGGAAATTAATAATGCAAGAGTAGGGCAAATAGGGGAAGTTTTTACCCCAACCCGTTACAATGGACCATACGTTGTTCCCTTCCACCTTTTAGAGGTCTTTGCATCACATCAATACTTGGTGGTGTAGGTGGCACATGGTGTTTTTTGCACATCTTTCCTTTTGTTTGATTTAAAAAAAAATTGGGGGTCCATCACCCACCTTCGTCACCGGGTACTGTTATTGCCAACCACCGCCCCACTCTGTCACCGGGTCACTTTCAGGACTCCTGATGCTCCTGCAGCCACCTCCAGACTGTCTCATTCTGCCACCATATGTTCTCCTCATGCTGATGCCAGCTCCAGGCTGTCTCATACTGCCACCATATGTTCCCCTCATGCTGCTGCCACCTCCAGGCTGTGTCATTCAGCTAATATAAGGTCTCCTTATGCTTCCGCCACCTCCAGGCTGTGTCATTCAGCCACTATATGTTTTCCTCATGCTGCCGCCAACTCCAGGCTGTGTCATTCAGCCACTATATGTACTCCTCATGCTGCCGCAAACTCCAGGTTGTGTCATTCAGCCACTATGTTGGCTCCTCATGCTGCCGCCAACTTCACGCTGTGTCATTCAGCCACTATATGGTCTCCTCATGCTGCCGCCACCTCAACGCTGTGTCATTCAGCCACTATATGGTCTCCTCATGCTGCCACCACCTCCACACTGTGTCATTCAGGCACTATATGGTCTCCTCATGCTGCTGCCACCTCCACACTGGGTCATTCAGCCACTATATGGTCTCCTCATGCTGCTGCCACCTCCACACTGGGTCATTCAGCCACTATATGGTCTCCTCATGCTGCCGCCATCTCCTGGCTGTGTCATTCAGCCACTATATGGTCTCCTCATGCTGCCGCCATCTCCACGCTGTGTCATTCAGCCACTATATGGTCTCCTCATATGCCACCTCTAGGCTTTGTCATTGTGCCGCTCTGCGACAGTGATTCTAATAGCGACGCCTCTGATCTGCATGTCATACTGAATAACAGTATTATTTCACTAACCCAGCACACACCCTATGCGTGTTACAGCAAGGCAAAGTGTTCTACATCCCTAATGAGGCTCTCTGTAGGCCATAAATAGCCATTTTTAATAGCAATTCCCTGCAATTAATTTCGGACCGAAACACATTTTTGGGGGAAATTCAGCAAATCTGCCAAATCAAATTTTTTTTTTTAATTCGCTCATCTCTAATTCTGAACACAATCTCAGGCTATCAGATAGACTTCCTAAATCTTCAAGTTCAATTTCATCCCCCTCAACCAATAATCTTTTCAAAGTTAGATCACACTCTAGTGTCTTCGGAGATGCTTTCCTAAGCAACCTCTTTCTAGTAGAAAAGAAAGATGACAACTACAGACCAGTAATACATTTTAAGTTTCTAAACTCCTATGTCAAATAACAACACTTCAAGATGGAGGGCATCCATCTTTTAAGAGATCTCTTGATCACAGAAGATTGGCTGGTCAAGATAGACCTCAAGGATGCTTATCTTACAGTTCCCATTCACCAACCTTACCTTCAATTTCTTTGGGAAGGCCAAAAATGGCAATTCACCTGTCTACCTTTCGGTCTATCCTCAGCCCCTTGGTGCTTCACCAAACTCTTGAAACCGGTAATTGTCTCTCTATGGAGCAGAGGAGTTTGTCTCATAATCTACCTTGACGACATCCTCATCATGGCCCAATCTTATTCCCAAATTCAAACTCACATGCATCGGACTCTGTGTCTTCTGTAAAAATTTACATTTTTGATCAATCTATAGAAATCCATATTAACCCCTTCAAAGGAGGTAGAATTTCTGGGTTTTACCATCAACACCCATTCTGCTCTTCTGAGTTTGCTTGCCAAGAAATTGAGCTTGATTGAGCAAATATATTCAATCTATATTCAATCCTGTTTCAGACCATAATAGAGATGTATGCGAGTCGCCTTGGTTGGGGCACGCTGTGGTCCTTCTTCCACCAGAGGCAAATGGTCAGTAGAAGAATCTTCTCTTCACATCAACTGTCTGGAACTCTTGGCCGGGTCATTCGCCCTCAAGAGCTTCGCGAAAGACAGATCTCACTGCTGCATTCTTCTAAGGATGGACAATATTTCAGCAGAGCAATATGTCAATTGTCTAGGAGGAAAAAAAATCAAAGCTCCTAGCGGATATCGCCAAAGACTTTTCTCATTTCTGTCTAGACAGGAACATTACCCTCAAAGCGGAAATTAACATTTTTCAATTTGGTGCCCATCCTACTTGTGGGGCTATTTTGTATGCTGTTTGTTAAAAATAAATATTGGGGAGAAAATCACAGAAGAATTGTGAGAAAACCATCACACACAGGTACAGACATTATATTATGAACTACACTAACTTTACAGCCCCTGTAGCACAGTCAAATAAAAAAAAATTCCTGGAATACTCCTTTAACTCTTTGCTGATAGTTTGAGCCAGTAAAAAAAGATATGCACTATAATACTCGCCTCTTGTCTTTAATAAAATCCATATTTTCCTTCATTGAAACTAGGAACATTTCAAATGATAGTTCATTTGAGGACTTTGCATTTGTAGTTATCCATTTGTGAAAGAATGCTGGTTGTAAATACCTGCTTTTGTTTTTGACATGTTTGTCAAGTTTATATTTAACCACGTTTTAAAGTTCATACTTCAAGGGTGGCTGGAGAGGAGCAGGTCCAGATATCTCAGCTCTAATGAACTCCACACAGGGAGCGGCAGGAGGCTCAGGTCAAAGTACAGTAGGACAGTCACCTTACAGCAGACATTTGTTACTATTCTAGTTTGCCATAATGATTATTTGCCAATATAACTTCAATATGTCAAATGCCTTTGTCCTGGTTATCTGAGCTGTGAAGCAGTATTTATAAATAGTTACAATTATCCTACTACTACTGGTAGTAATTACAAGTAAAGATTTATAGTAAGACATATCTGCGTTGCTACCCCAACTCCCCTCCATCTTTTACATAACTCCCATAGAGGTTTATGAGAGTTGTGTGAACAGTGTATCACCACTAGTTATGCTGTTTCTGTAGCTCCCAATTTACACATACAGCATGGCTAATGCTGATACACTTTTTATGCAACTCCCATTAAAGGGGTACTCCGGTGGAAACATTTTTTTTTTTTTTTTTAAATCAACTGGTGCCAGAAAGGTAAACAGATTTGTAAATCACTTCTATTAAAAAATCTTATTCCTTCCAGTACTTATTAGCTGCTGAACACTGCAGAGGATTTTATTTTCTTTTTGAAACACAGTGCTCTCTGCTGAATCACGAGCACAGTGCTCCCTGCTGACATCTCTGTCAATTTTAGGAACTGACCAGAGCAGCATATGTTTGCTATGGGGATTTTCTCCTACTCTGGACAGTTCTTAAAATGGACAGAGATGTCAGCAGAGAGCACTGTGCTCGTGTTGTCTGCTGAGAGCTCTGTGTTCCAAAAGAAAATAATTTCCTCTGTAGTATTCAGCAGCTAATACGTACTGAAAGGATTAAGATATTTTAATAGAAGTAATTTACAAATCTGTTTAAATTTCTGACACCAGTTGATTAAAAAAAAAAAATAGCTTTCCACCGGAGTACCCCTTTAAGTCAATGGAAGTTATGCAAACTGCGTAACTTGTAACCCCCGGGTGTCCTCTGCATGGGCAGGGATGCCATTTGTATATGTCTCTGCAGGTTAAAGCTGGGAGCATTTGTGGACCTCTAGTAGCTTCAGTGAAAAGGGAAATTGAACCTGGACCCTTGCAGGTGCCTTTTGGCCCAGAAGGGAAGGGTGGTTATGTTGGGGAGCCTCTCTTCTTTCGGAGAAGGGCTTTGTGATGGACTCGTGCAAATTTTTTGTGACAAATTTGCACTTTTTCTTGTACATGGGTGAATTGAGCACAATCCTAGGCTCTTTAAAAAAAAAAAAAAATAGGTGTGGGTCCCAGAGGTAGTCAGTGGATATGCTGTAAATGTCTAGATGGGAATATGCCTTTAAAAATCCCATTGCAAGTAAATAAGAACTCTCTTTATCTGTTTCACAACAAACTTAAATTTATCGACCTGAAGAAGAAAGGCCTTTCGAAACGCGTTGTCCAAACTTACATACGAATAAATATTGCTGCACCCAATGCGCTGTCCTAGACTTATTGGAGAAGCGCTATCAGCCCTGGTTGATTTTTAGGGGCATTCCCTGCCAGGAACACCCCACACTCTTCCTACAATTATGCATCTTCTACTGATCCAGTATGGATCTGGTACCGATGGGCCAGGCGCTCCCACAACACAACAACATTGAATGCTTTAGCAGTGTTTTGCCTGCCAGCACAGCATACAAAGGTAAGCATACCTATTGTTCCCCATTCTACTATACACTCACTAAGGTGAATGGCACAATAGAGCGCCATCTCTGTGTTTTCTTTTACTACGCTTCTACATTATATTTTTCCTGGCTTTCGTTATTACAGGAGCCATGACAGATATAACTAGTCTAGTAGGAACAGAGCTGTAGGCTCTGTGTACTGTATGTCTGAATTATTTATAGTTATATCAATTTATTTGCAAATTATGGTGGAAAATTAGTAATTGGTCAATAACAAAAGTTCATCTCAATACTTTGTTATATACCCTTTGTTGGCATTGACAGAGGTCAAACGTTTTCTGTAAGTCTTCACAAGGTTTTCACACCTGTTGCTGGTATTTTGGCCCATTCCTCCATGCAGATCTCCTCTAGAGCAGTGATGTTTTGGGTCTGTCGCTGGGCAACACGGACTTTCAACTCCCTCCAAAGGTTTTCTATGGGGTTGAGATCTGGAGACTGGCTAGGCCACTCCAGGACCTTGAACTGCTTCTTACGTGGCCACTCCTTTGTTGCTCAGAAGGTGTGTTTGGGATCATTGTCATTTTCAGAACCTATAGGGTTAAAAGGTTCTGACAGGTTCTTTGTTTTGTTGCTGGGTTACACTTAGCTGTCTGGCTGGTCAGCTGACCTTTTGATGAGAGCACCTGCAGGGTTGCCTATTTAACCTGGCAGTTTTCTCTCATTCAATGCCTGTGAAAGAGTCCAACTCGGGTAACTGGCGATTTATCCTGTTTATTCATGTTTTCTCTGGCATATGTGACTTTTGGCTTATCTTCTCGACTTTTCTCTGGTATTAGCGATGTTTACATGACATTTTCACAGGCCACATACCTGCATTTTCTAAGACAGAAGCAATGACGGCTTTAGTAGAGCAAATGTAGAGATTAACCCCTTAAGGACTCAGCCCATTTGGGCCTTAACCTGTTCAGGACGCCGGGCGTATGCAGATGCCCTGCATCTCGAGTCCTTAAGGACGTGGGGCGTATGCATACGCCCGTGGGAATTCCGGTCCCCGCCGCTAGCCGGTTGGGGACCGGACCGGAATGCCTGCTGAAATCATTCAGCAGGCATCCCGACACATCGACCAGGGGGGTCCTGAGACCCCCCTCCCCATGTCGGCGATCGCAGAAAATCGCATGTCAATTTAGACATGCGATTTTCTGCTATTACGGGCTGATCGGGTCTCTGGTGACCCGATCAACCGGAAAACAGCGATGCTCGGAGCTGTCATTTTTATTGGGGGGGGGGCACGTGTAAGGGGGTGTATGTGTAGTGTTTTACTTTTTATTATTTGTTAGTGTAGTGTAGTGTTTTTAGGGTACATTCACACAGGCAGGGGTTCACTGTAAGTTTCCTTGAAGGAAACCCACTGTAAACTCGCCTGTGTGGATGTACCCTGTACATTCACATGGGGGGGGGGGGGGGTTTGCACCCCAAACCTTCAGCTGTGGCAAAATGACAACTCCTAGAATGCACTGACAGACCGTACATGCTGGTAGTTGTAGTTTTACAACAGCTGTAGGCACACGGGTTGGAATCACTGAGTTAGGAAACAGACTCTAGCTCAGTATTTCCCAACCAGTGTGCCTACAGCTGTTGCAAAACTACAATTCCCAGCACGGCCAGACAGTCAGGGATGCTGGGCGTGTAGTTCTGCAATATCTGGCTTCAGATGTTGCAGAACTACAACTCCCAGCATGCCTGGACAGTCTGGGCATGCTAGGAGTTGTGGTTATGCAACAATTGGGGAAGAAAAGTTTGAAGACCGCTAAGTAGTGGCCTCCAAACTGTAGCCCTTCAGATGTTGCAAAACTACAACTTTCAGCATGCACTGACTGGCCATGCTGGGAATTGTAGTTTTGCAACATCTGGAGGGCTACAGTTTGGAGACCACCGTATAGTGGTCTCCAAACTGTGCCACTTCAGATGTTGCAAAACTACAACTCCCAGCATGCCCAGACAGTCATTGCATGCTGAAAGTTGTAGTTTTGCAACAACTGGAGGACCACAGTTTAGAGACCACTACACAGTTGTCTCCAAACTGTGACCCTCCAGATGTTGCAAAACTACAACTCCCAGCACGCCCAGACAGCCTTTGGCTGTGTGGGCATGCTGGGAGTTGTAGTTTTTCAGCTTTTAGAAGGCCTGAATTGACCTGCGATTTGCTGCGATCGCCGACATGGGGGGTCTCAGGACCCCCCTAGGCATTGCCACGGGATGCCTGTCCTTAAGTGACGGTGTTACGCCGAGCGCTCCGGGTCCCTGCTCCTCCCCGGAGCGCTCGCGGCGTTCCTCTCTCTGCAGCGCCCCGGTCAGACCCGCTGACCGGGAGCGCTGCACTGACACTGCCGGCGGGGATGCGATTCGCATAGCGGGACACGCCCGCTCGCGAATCGCATCCCAAGTCACTCACCTGTCCCGATCCCCGACTGTCTCGTCCTGGCGCGCGCGGCTCCGCTCCTTAGGGCGCGCGCGCGCCAGCTCTCTAAGATTTAAAGGGCCAGTGCACCAATGATTGGCGCCTGGCCCAATCAGTCTAATTAGACTCCACCTGCTCCCTGTCTATTTAACCTCACTTCCCCTTCACTTCCTTGCCGGATCTTGTTGCCTTGTGCCAGAGAAAGCGTTTATAGTGTTTGCCTTACCAGTGTTCCAGACCTCTTGCTATTGCTATTGATTACGAACCTTGCCGCCTGCCCTGACCTTCTGCTACGTCTGACCTTGCCTCTGCCTAGTCCTTCTGTCCCACGCCTTCTCAGCAGTCAGTGAGGTTGAGCCGTTGCCGGTGGATACGACCTGGTTGCTACCGCCGCAGCAAGACCATCCCGCTTTGCGGCGGGCTCTGGTGAATACCAGTAGCAACCTAGAACCGGTCCACCGACACGGTTCACGCCAATCCCTCGCTGACACAGAGGATCCACATCCAGCCTGCCGAATCGTAACAGACGGGACGCGAGGGCGTATGCATACGCCCTTCGTCCCCAAGGAGTTAAAAAATAAGTAATTTTTTATTTTTTTTTCATGTTCACACAGTTCACTGTACAGGATAATTAACATTATATTTTAATAGTTCGGATATTTACGCACTCGCCAATACCAAATATGTTTTTTTTTTAACTTTTTTGGGGTAAAATGGGGAAAAATTTTCAATTTTTATTTTTATTGGGGGAGGGGATTTTTCTCATTTTTTCCTTTTATTTTTAACTTTTTTCCTTTTATTTTAACACTTTAATAGTCCCCATAGTAGTCCCCATAGGGGAATATTTATAGCACTCATTTGATTGCTAATACTGTTCAGTGCTATGCAAAGGGCATAACACTGATCAGTGTGATTGGCTATCTACTGCTCTGGTCTGCTTGATCTCAGACCAGAGCAAAAGACGCCGAGAGGTGGACGGAGGCAGGTGAGGGGACCTCTGTCCGCCATTACAGATGATCCTGACCGCTTTCCTGGTGACTGAAAGAGATTTGTTGTGTTCAGGGAGAGTTGTAACTGTATTTTCGCCTAAGACCACAGTCTACTAGCACAGAGGTTCAGAGAGTAGGACTTTGTAATGTCATTGCTGCAAGGGGATCCCCAGGAGTGGGCATTCTCTTTACCTCTCTCAGCTCCTGAATTAAGTTCTGTGGATGCTTTATTTTCTGATTTGGGCCTTCTTTATGATGAACCAGACCGAGCAACCTTTGCAGAGTCTCAGCTGGTTAATCTAAAGAAGGGGCAAAGAATGGCTGAGGAGCAATGTGCTGATTTTCTGAAATAGTGTACTGCGTCTGGTTAGAATGATCCAGCCCTTAGATGTCAGTTCAGATTAGGATTATCTAACGCTATTAAAGATGTCATGGTGAGCTATCCATCACCCGATTCATTAGAACAGGCCATGCCTTTAGCAGTACGACTTGACAGACATTTGAGAGAGAGAAGTCGGGAACAGTCCATTTCTTCTGTCTCTCACTCTCCTTCCTCCATGTTTTCCTCTTTTCCTACCTCTCCTGCCCCTTCTGAGGAACCCATGCAGATAGGGAGATTTTCCTTCCAGGAGAAAAGGAAAAACAACTCATCTTTCTTTTGTGGAGAGAAGGGACATCGGATTCAGAATTGCCCCAAATGGCAGCAGCTGGGAAACACCAGCACCTAAGTGACAATCGGGGACATCATTTGGGCGCACAGGTATCTCCGAAATTGTCTTCTAAACTTTTATTGACAGATCAAATATTTTTTCTTGAAAAGAAAAGTGTTTGGTAAAGCGTTTGTTGATTCTGGTTCTGCTGCTAATTTTGTAGATAAGAATTTTATTGTCTTTGAATTTACCCTTGAAATTGTTGGAAAGTCCCTTTCCCATTGCTGGAGTGGATTATACACCCTTGTCAGGCGGTTGTGTCTGCTCTTCCACTCCAGAGGTGGGATTACTGGTGGGTTCTCTGCATTTAAAAAAAAATCACATTTTTTGCTCTGCAAAATTTGTCAGTAAATGGGATTTTGGTATTGCCTTGGTTAAGAAAACATAATTTTGTCTTTGATTGGTCCTCTGAGGAACTCATCAAGTGGGGGGGGGGGGGGTCCAAATATATGAATAAATTCATTATAACATGCGTTGCAACTCTTGGTGTGGCCCAAAGTAATCTACCCGAATTTATTCCTGATTTTTGTAATATTTCTTCTGAGGAGGCCTCCTCTGCTTTGCCCCCACATCGAGATTGTGACTGTGCTATTGAACTTGTACCTAATGACAAGTATCCTAAGGGATTTATAATTAGTCTGGTCCTTAAAAAAAAAGCTATGAAGGATTATATTCAGTCACGTTTGCAAAAGGGTCATATTCCTCCTTCTGTATCTCCTTATGGGAGCAGGGTTTTTCTTTGTGGCAAAGAAGGACGGAGGGCTTAGGCCTTGTATTGATTACTGGGGTCTGAACAAGATTACAGTCGAAAATCAATATCCAATGCCTCTAATTCCAGATTTGTTTAATCAAATTCAGGGGGCACGTTGGTTCTCTAAACTGGACCTTCGAGGAGCTTATAACTTAATCAGAATAAAAGAGGGTGATGAATGGAAAACTGCTTTTAATACCTCTGAAGGTCATTTTGAGTATCTGGTAATGCCTTTTGGTCTCAGTAATGCACCAGCAGTTTTTCAGAATTTGGTTAACGATATTTTTCGTGAATTTTTGGGAAAATTCCTAGTAGTTTATCTAGATGATGTTCTGATTTTTTCTCGAGATTGGTAATCTCATGTTGACCATGTACATTCTATTCTTCAGGTACTGCGTCAAAACAAATTGTTTGTTAAACAGGAGAAGTGTGTCTTTGGTGTCAAAGAGGTACAATTTTTGGGGTACATCTTAACTCCCGGACATTTTAAAATGGATCCTGAGAAGGTTAAGGATGTTTCTGACTGTGTGCAGTCTTCTTCTTTAACCCCTTAATGACCATGGACGTGTATACACGTCCAGGCAGGATGAACGTTCCCGCACCAGGACGTGTATACTCGTCCATGGTTCTCGTGGGTGCTACCCAGTGCACCCACGAGATCGCGGAAGGGACTCGGCTGTAACACACAGCCGGGACCCTGCCGCAATGCCAGGACCGAAGTAAACTTTGGTCCCGGCAGTTAAACCCTTACAGCCACGGTCGGAAGTGATCGCGGGCTGTAAGTGTTATGACAGAGGGAGCTCCCTCTGTCCCCCCTGCAGCATCCCGCAGCGCGAGCGCGGGGTGCTGTGTGTGATCCCTGCTGGGCGGGGACCTGCTGCCATGCCGGTACCGAAGAAAACTTCAGTCCCGGCAGTTTAACCCTTACAGCCGTGGTCAGAAGCGACCGCGAGCTGTAAGGAGTTTTGACAGAGGGAGGGGGCTCCCTCTGTCTCTCTCCTGTAGCACCCCGCAACGATTGCGGGGTGCTGCTGCTTACCTGGGCAGCCGGGGGTCTTTACTAGAACCCCAAGGTCTGTCCTGGTTATTGCCTGACAGGACGTGCCAGAGGCACATCCTGATATGCTGCCTGCTTGTGTAAAACTAGCATGCAGCATATAACTGCAATGCTTTGGAATACTAAGTATTCCAAAGCTTAAAAAAAAAGTGAAAAAATATAAAACAAATAAAAGTGTAAAAAGTGTAAAAAAATAATGAAAACACATTTATTAAATAAATAATAATAAAAAATAAAAATGTGTAGTATCACACGGCGCCTTGGTCCTACCAGGTGGTCAGTCAACCAGATATGGCCTAAGTAGGGGTACTGCCCAGCCCGGGACGAACAGGGTGAGAAAATATGGGGCGTATTTCCTCCATTTCAAAAGCTACTTACCAAAATGATGTCCCACAAATAAAGAGTTTGTTGAAAAAAAAGCTAATTTCTATTTTTTTCACTGACTTTGAAATTATTCTAGCCACACAATAAGGGCTCAACGTACTAAATTTTGCCCTAGGTGAATACTTTAGGGGGTGTAGTTACGAAAATGGGGTCACTTCTTGGGGTGCAGTATTGTTCTGACAGCTAGAATGCTTTGCAAGATGAAGTGCGGCCTATAATTTGTATAATGATATCCTGAAAGCCAAATGGTGCTCCTCTCCTTTTGGGTCCCACCATGTGGCCATGCAACCAAATATGGCCTAAGCGGGGGTATTACCGAACACGGGACGAATAGCGTAATAAAATATGGGGCACATTTTCTACTTTTCAGATGCAATGTACAAAAAATATGTCCCACAAATGATGCATTTGTGAATAAAAAAGAAAATTTTAATGTTTTCATTGACTTTGTATCCATTCCAGCCACACAAAAAGGACTCAAAGTACTCCCTTTTGGTCTAGATGAATACTTTAGGGGGTTTAGTTTCCAAAATGGGGTCACTTGTGGGGGTTTTATATGGTTCTGGCAGCTAAAACCCTTTGCAGGCATGAAGTGTGGCCTATAATCCATTCGGCCTAAAATGATGCCCTGAAAGCCAAATGGCACTGCTCTCCTTCTGGGTCATACCACACGGCCAAGGAACCAAATATGGCCTAAGCGGGGGTATTTCCAAACATGGGCTGAGCTGCTTAATAAAATATAGGGTGCATTTCTTGCAATATCAGAAGTGATGTACAAAAAATATGCCCCACAAATGATGCATCTGTGAAAAAAATGCAAATTTCGAATTTTTAACACTGACTTTGTAATAATTCCTGCCAAAAAACTATAGTCTTAAAATACTCACTGTACCCCCTAGCGAATACCTTGAGGGTTCTAGTTTTTAAAATGGGGTAATTTGGGGGGGAGGGGGGGTGTTCGTAGGTTCTACTATATTAATTGGATGACGTGCGCAGCAGCGTATTGACGTCACGGCAGAGGGCCGAGAAGACACCGGAAGACCAGCGCTGGACCCAGAGGGCACCCCGGAACATTGTGGAGGGGTAAGTTATACTTACCGCACCACACGGGGAACATTAAGCTGCTATCCGGCAGCAGCTTAAGCATTTTGCACTGCCGGATAGCACTTAATGCGATGGCCCCGACATAAAAAAGCATCGTATGTCGATGCTGACATCGACATGCGATGGCCTCTGAGAGGCCATGGTATGTCAATTTGATCATATGTCGGGGACAGATTCAGTAAACAGTGTAATCTCATTGCTTTGAAAAATCTCCCTTCGGCCACAGTTCTTGCTGATTTATTTTAAAGACATGTTGTTAGTTACCATGGGGTTCTGGAAAATATTGTATCTGATCGAGGGGTACAACTTGTTTCCAAATTTTGGCAAGCTTTTTGTAAACAGTTGGGTGTTGAGTTGTCTTTTTCATCCGCTTTTCATCCTCAATCTAACGGTCAAACAGATGAATGAATCAAAATGTTCAACAGTACCTTAGATGTTATGTAGCAGATGAACAGGATGAATGGGTATCTTTTCTGCCTCTTGTTGAGTTTGCCTTGAATAATCAAGAAAATTCTTCTACTGGTATGTCACCATTCTTTTGTGTTTATGGATTTAATCTGCTGTTTTCTTCCTGTACCAATACTGATAATCTAAAAAAGTTGGCTTCTAGGTTCATTGGACCTTATGAGGTAATTGAAATTATTAATCCTATCTGTTAAAAATACCTTCTTCATTTAAGGTTTATAATGTGTTCCACTGCTCGTTGTTTAAACTGTATGTTCCTACTCAGTCTCCAGTCTCGATGCCACTTCCTCCTGTTGAGATTGATGGAGAACTGAAGTATGAGGTCTCCAAAATACTGCACAGTCAAAGGGTACAAAATTCTGTCCAGTATTTGGTTCACTGGAAAGGTTATGGTCCGGAGGAGAGCTTGTGGGTTCCAGCCTCTTCTATTCATGCTTCCACTTTGGTAAAAAGGTTCCACGATTCTCATCCGGACAAACCTAAACCCAAATTTAAGGGTTCAGCGGCCCCTCTTAAAAGGGGGTACTTCAGAACCTATAGGGTTAAAAGGTTCTGACAGGTTCTTTGTTGCTGGGTCACACTTAGCTATCTGTCTGGTCAGCTTACCTTTTGATGAGAGCACCTACAGGGTTACCTATCAAACCTGCCAGTTTGCTTTCATTCAATGCCTGTGAAAGAGTCCAACTCCAGTAGCTAGCGATTTATCCTGTTTATACATGTTTACCCAACATCTGTGAACTTTGGCTTATCTTCTCGACTTCTCTCTGGTATTAGCGATTTTGTACTTATAGCAATTTTGACAACTTTTGGTTTTGACGTGGATAATGGACATTGACTTATAGTTTGAGTGTGTTCGTTTTTCTTCTGTTAGTCTGTCTGCTCCTAACTGTACCTTGACCTGTGTCTGTATAATTATCACTTGTCTAGGGAGTGACTGTTAGGGTGCTTTCACACCATGTTTTAGCCTACGACTGTCGGATTTGGCTGGGGGAGGGGAAAACCGTGCGCTCCCATACCCCAGCCGGACCGGTGCTGAAATCCATTGACTTTAATGAGCCGACCAGAGTCACCGTTTGACTCCGGTCAGCTCATTTTCGACCCGTATCCGGTTTTCTGACCGGACCTAAAACCATAGTATACTACGGTTTTAGGTCCAGTCACAAAAACGGATATGGGCAAAGATGAGCCAGCCGAAGTAAAACGGTGACTCTGGTCAGCTAATTAAAGTCAATGGATTTCAGCGCCGGTCTGGCAGCCGTAGGTGGAAAACGGGGTGTGAAAGCACCCTTACCTAGGGCAGGTACATAAGTATGCAGGGATAGGGGAGTGGGCGAGAATAGTGTGCACTCATTTTGACACCACGGGGTGAAATCTTGCGTGGAGTCTCAGATCAAGGGAGATTATCAGTGGTCTTGTATGTCTTCCATTTTCTAATAATTGCTCCCACAGTTGATTTCTTAACACCAAGCTTGCCTAATGCAGATTCAGTCTTTCCAGCCTGGTACAGTATAAACAAAAAACCGGAGCCTTTATACATAAAAATACGAACAATATTTCATTAAATAAACAAGAAAATACAAGAAATACAGGATTCCAACCCAAGGGGGATGGAAAACAGCAAGGGTGACCCCTCAGGTCAAACAGAAGAGCTAGGGCAAGAGAAAAACTCCATATGGTATTATATAGTGTGCAAAAACGGCACTACAATAAAGCAGTGTCCAAAAAAAGGACTACAAAGAACAGCAAGTCATAATACAATAAGAAAACATACTTATACAAAAAAAATTCCAACGGGACCTGAGGGGACACCACCCCAATGCTGCGTTTCGGGACCGAAGCCTTTCTCAAGGGGTGGTGTCCTACTAGCAGGATATGAAATTTATGATGTTTGCACCAATAAACATAGAGGATGTAACGATGGATAAAGCTAATCACCTGCATCTTCCAAACATACAGGCTCCCTTGGAGCATGCGTCTCCGGCACTGTCGCATCATTTCCTCTTCCTGGATCGCGTCAGGCCCGATCAGCTGACAAGTCAGCTGACCGGACAAGTGTGACGCGATCCACGAAGGGAGAGGGAAGGGAGGGGAAAGGGGGGGGGAAAGAAAGAAAAAAGAGGAAAACAAAAAACATAGGAAAAAAAAATAAAATAAAAATAATACATAAAGTCAATGACCGTGAAATGTCATGCTGCTGAATATAAGAAAATGATCACCATATAAAATATAAAGCAAAAGAAACACATAAAAAGAGGAGAGGAGGGGGAGAAGTCAGAAGAGGCGATAATCCAGTTGATGACAGGGTCCGTAGTTCATGTAATAGATGCACATCCTATGGAAAATCCTAAAAAAAATAGATGAAAAAAGAATAAAAATAATAATAAAAACAAAAACCCGCTATAGGACTAAGTAGTCAAAGAAATCACAATCTATCCAAGGTAAGGGACAAACGGTAAGATGTCATTGAGACCACGAGGGTGCAGTGTATCCAACGTCCACTTGCTCTCCCTCTGTGACAGCACTTTACCGACATCACCCCCACGCATCCCCAAATCCACTTTATCGATGCCAATAACATTAGTAAAGAGGGATCACAGTTATGAAACTGAAAAAAATGTTGTGGGATTGATTTCATCTCCTCAATTTCCCCGGACGTAGCTAATCTAATATCATGCATGTGTTCCCTCACACGTACCTTAAGAGTGCGGGTGGTCATACCAATGTAGATTTTAGGACAGGGGCAAAAGGCATAGTATATCACTGCTTTGGTCTGACACGTAATACTGGAGAAAATATCAAAAAACTTGGAGCCTAAAGAATTAGAGAAGGAGTTAGTTTTTTCAATGTTCGGGCAGGCCACACAATGTCCACATGGTGAACACCCTGATTTTGGACCATATGATCCGAAAATACCCGGAGGAGTGGACGATGTCCGTCGTTAGTAGGGACCAGTGTTTCTCCAAACATCTTCTCATATTCCCCCACTGTGAATGGAAATTAGTAATCTAACCGATTGTTCACTGGGATTTTTACTGGCAGGTTGAAGTAATTCTTGACTGGGGGTATGTCTTGCGTATGCTCTTTTCAGACACCTCTGGCTATACCCTCTGTCCGTAAATCTGCGTCGTAGATCCTTAGCCGGATGTTGAAAGGATATATCAGAGGAACACATTTTTAATGCGCGTAAGTATTGTCCAATCGGCATGGCGTTAATGACATGCTGAGGATGAGAGGAGGTAGCGTGTAAGTATGAATTAGTAGAAGTCTGTTTCCTAAACATGTCCGTCTGAATGTTTCCCAGTTTATCATGGGTATGTTTATCACCAGCCTGGTACAGGTCTACAATTTTGTTTCTAGTGTCCTTCGACAGCTCTTTGGTCTTGGCCATAGTGGAGTTTGGAGTGTGACAGTTTGAGGTTGTGGACAGGTGTCTTTTATACTGATAACAAGTTCAAACAGGTGCCATTAATACAGGTAACAAGTGGAGGACAGAGGAGACTCTTAAAGAAGAAGTTAAAGGGGTACTCCGGTGCTTACACATCTTTTCCCCTATCCAAAGGATAGGGGATAAGATGCCTGATCGCGGGAGTCCCGCCGCTGGGGACCCCCGGGATCTTGCACGCGGCACCCCGTTTGTAATCAGTCTGATTACGGGTGACCACCGGGCCGGCGGCGTCTGACGTCACGCCTCCGCCCCCGTGTGGTGTCACGCTCCGCCCCTCAATGCAAGCCTACGGGAGGGGGCGTGATAGCTGAACACGCTCCGGGGACTGATTACAAACGGGGTGCCGCGTGCAAGATCCCGGGGGTCCCCAGCGGCGGGACACCCGCGATCAGGCATCTTATCCCCTATCCTTTGGATAGGGGAAAAGATGTGTAAGCACCGGAGTACCCCTTTAAAGGTCTGTGAGAGCGAGAAATCTTGCTTGTTTGTAGGTGACCAAATACTTTATTTTCCACCATAATTTGCAAATAAATTCTATAAAAATCAGACAATGTGATTTTATGAATTTTTTTTTCTCATTATATCTTTCATAATTGAGGTATACCTATGATGAAAATTACAGGCCTCTCTCATCTTTTTAAGTGGGAGATCTTGCACACTTGATGGCTGACTAAATACTTTTTTGCCCCACTGTAAATCCATTTCTTATGTGTATAAGTATTATATATATATATATATATATATGTATATATATATATATATATATATATATATATATATATATATATTTTTTTTTTTTTTTTTTCTTTTTATAAATTGTATAGTGGGATTTTTTGGAGTATTGTATGATGGCAATATTCATTGATACCATATGACAACTTTATTTACATATAAAGTAGATAGTAGCCCTATGTGTATGTTGTGATGGTACTGTTAATGTGCATATATGGTGGCACTATTTAGGTATGGCAGCATTTTTTGTGTTTGAGCTATGACAGTGCTATTGAATGTAAAAAAAAAAAAGGGATGAGAGAGGACACTATATTAGGAGATTTATCAAAACCTGAGCTAAGGAAAAGTGGTGCAGTTGCCCATGGAAACCAATCAGATTGCTTCTTGTAAGTATAATAAAAAAAAACTAATAGATTCAAACTTTATTACTTATTATTCGATACCTTTCAAGTAGGACAATAGTAAGATGTGATAAAAGGAACTCTATCAGGTTTATTTGATGCCAAGATCTGCAGACACGGTTGGATATCTGTTATTGTATAAAAGCGAACTACCTTTACTGGAGCAGATAGTGGTTGCCAAACCTATAAAATTTCCTTTTTATATCTCAGCCAAATGTCATGGATTGATTGACATTCAGAGCTCTGTACATAAGTCAAGGAAGGTTTGGGAGTTCAGGGCAAGTGAGGAGGTGTGCCAGGCTATGGCACTTGAAAGGCTCGGCCGCGCCACCTTGACACTTGGCTGAAAATTTAAAAAGGCATTTTTATAGGTTTGGCAACCAGCATCAGCAAAGGTACAGTTTGCTTTTATACTAAAAGGGTCCTTTGACACTACAGAAATCCTGAGCCTCCCATTGATCTCAATTTCTGCACCAAGTTCCACTGTAAGTATTAAAGGGGTTATCCACCATAAAATGATTTTAGTACGTACCTTGCAGACAGTAATGGACATGTTTAGGAAGGATCTGCACTTACATAGTTAGTACGGTCGAAAAAAGACATGTCTTGGGGCTAAATGGCTATGTTGTATTGATTACTATAATAATGTGGCTATCTATTTGTGAACTGGTATTTCCTGTTTCAATTTTCTTTTTTTGACTACAAATCCCATAATTCCATTTTCCTCCCTCCCACACATCAGCCACCCCACCCATTGAAACGTAAATGCATCCATTCAAAAGACCTGTGGTTTTCAATCATGGTGCCTACAGCTGTTGCATTAGATTGATCTCTCTTCCACCAAGCGATCGCTCCACCCATGGAAGCAGACAGGCTCCCTGTCATCAGCCGACTAGTGAGTCAGGTCTTGGCCGCATTGGAACCTTGGAAAAATCTGAGACAACAGTAATTTTGTATGCTGTTAAAAATAAATATTGGGGTGAAAATCACAGAAGAGAGAAAACCGTCACACACAGGTACAAACACTATATTATGAACTACACTAACTTTACAGCCCCTGTAGCATAGTCAAATAAAAAAAAATCCTGGAATACCCCTTTAAAATGTTCATTCTTCTAGAGGAATCTGCAAGTAAAATCCTATTGTTTAAAGGGAAACTGATACCACCTTTGCCCACATGATACTACTACTTTTAATACTAAATATAGCTTGTAATGCTATAAATGACACCTTTGTTATGTAATTAGGTCCTGGGTGCACAAGGGGAGAACATAATTTTTTTGGGCAGCCGGAGCACTGCTGTGCTTACTCAGAAAACTTCCATCCCCTCCTGTAAGCCCCAGTGACTATATGCCTGATCCATCTGTCAGCAGTAACAGGCCGGCATGACAGATGCAGTAATGTGACAGTCTGGCCCAGAGAACAATGTTACAGCGCTTGCGCTAGATTTCAAATTGGCTTCACGTCACTACCAAGGTACAGATCAGGCATGTTGGTCAGGAGGGGCAGGGGTGGTCTGAGCAAGCACAGCAGTGCTCCAAGGTAACATCCCCAGTGAACCAGAGACCTAATTAGCATAAAAATTATAACTTTTTTTTACACAATGGTGCTGTGCATCTATATAACAGAGGAATTGTTTATTGCATTACTAGCTCTATTTAGCAAAGGCAGAGGTATTATAAGGGCAAAGGTAGTGTTTTATTTTAATATGAGACTTTGATTTTTAGTGTTTATTTCTGCTGCAAATGTAATGAATATGATTCACATAATTTCTGTTCTATTTACCATACAGCAAAAAGGGTGCTGGTCCCAAGAAGAGTTCAGAGAGGAATCCTTGTTGAATTCTGCAGTGTGAACGAGCTATAACAGCTATCGAATAGATCCCCTTTTCAACAAACTTTTATTGAATTAACGGTGCAAGCAAATATAAGAAACTGTAACATTTCACCTCAGGGCTTGATTCACAACTCACACTGCTCAGAACTGCTCTATAATGTCCTCCATAATGCTGCAGAAGGTGTGCTATAGAGATAAAGGGGAGCAGGATCTTCTCTTCTGTGCGTGTGTGCAAAGTATGGGAGAAGTCATGGATGCTAGTCATATACAAGTTATATAATGGCCAGAAAAGATGCCATGTTGAACTTCAAATGAGCAGTATTAGAGAGTGTGAGAGCAATAACACCAAATCCCTGAGGAAGTCACTTGCGACGGAACGCGTGGGGTTCTTGCGGCCCTGTCCCTGTTCCACCATCTGGATCACTGGTTCTTGTTGGTTTGCTGTGCTTGCATCATGGGATGTTCATGCTGTATTTTTATTCTTGGCTAGAGTCTTTCAAATATTTTTCTATGTGATGAACTTGCTCATACTACAGCCTTGAATATCATTGCATATATTGCTTTACTATGCAGCCTTGAATATTATTGCGTATATTGCTTTATACTCCAACAATATACTAGGTTTCAAAAATTCCCATACACTCATTGAATGTGGTATATCTATGCAGCGCAACAATTGGGAGCATTGTGTACAACTTACTATTAGATAGCAGGACGGGTTAATATCTCGGTAGTGGCGGTTCATGGCCCTGCCCTGAGATAGTGTTGTGGCTCTTAAGGAGCATTTTAAATGTTTTTAATTGTCTATGTGACCATCATGCATGTTGTGTTTTTTATATGGAATAAAATCATGTGATATAATTGTTAATCTGGTGGTGTGCACTCTTTATTCAGTGGTTGCTTTTCTTGGAGTAGACTGTGTATATTTTCACTGATTGTGGTTGAGCCCCCCAATTTCTGTGTACGGTAACACCAAATTTAAGACACCTGCTCCCCATTCACACCTAAGACCTTGTAACACTCACGAATCACATGAGACCAAGCCACATGACACCAGGGAGAGAAAATTACAAATTGGACACAATTTAGACATTTCCACTTATGGGTGTGATTACTTTTGTTGCCAAGGTTTAGACATAAATGGCTGTGTGTTGAGTTATTATGAGGGGACACAACATTAAACACTGTTATACAGGCTGTGCACTCACTACTTTAGAAGAGTGTCATTTCTTCAGTGTTGAAAATATATAATAAAATATTGGAAAAAAATGTGAGAGGTGTACTCTTATGTATAGTTCTGAACAGACACCTGGAAAGTGATCTGAAAAACAACCCCCCCACTCCTTTGGAAAGAACAGTCTACTTCTGAATGGTCAGGCTTTATTGACGCATGGCACTTTTGACCAATTCCACTGCTGAATAATAGCAAATACACAATATTAGGAATTTCTTTCTTGCTTTGGGACAGAGTTTAGGGACCATACACTCTGATATCTTATAAAAAGAGGTCAGTCCTCTAGATAATTTCTTGTAGGTGGCCATCAATGCCTCTAACTATTTTCACCCTATAAGAGAGTGGGACAGTTACATAGTTACATAGTACGGTCAAAAGAGACATATGTCCATCAAGTTCAACCAGAGAATTGAAGGGTAGGGGTGTGGCGCGATATTGGGGAAGGGATGGGATTTTATATTTCTTCATAAGCATTAATGTTATTTTGTTCCAGGAATGTATCTAATCCTGTTTTAAAGCTGTTAATTTTTCCTGCTGTGACCAGTTCATGAGGTAGACTGTTCCATAAATTCACAGTTCTCATGGTAAAGAAGGCGTGTCGCCCCTTGAGACTAAACTTTTTCTTCTCCAGACGGAGAACTAACAGGTGCATTGACGTCTATTGCTCTGTTCTTTACTTTTTCTTAATCTGTAAAATAAATGTGATTTGTCACTGCATATATTGGATGACACTTTGTTTTGGCCTGAAAAATTGGACATATTTATCATCTGAGATTATAATTCTAGCTTAGATTGAAGGTACACTGTATATCATTTGCACTATTTAAAAGCCTATACTCATCGATACCGACTAATGAAGCCAATGATGAAAATGGACATTCATTACAATCTTGTGGACTATGACTGTAGGGGGTGATGCACTGTGAGGGAATGAGGTTCTGGGAAAAGGAGAAGTCTTTGGTACACGCTTGATAAGGAACGAGTGAGACATTCCTTCTGTAGTGTAGAAGGGAGGGGTTGAGTCTGCATACACTTGGCTCCCAATCAGTGCATTCTACACTTGGAAACTACAGAGTCACACACCTAAATCCTGTCAAGTCTCCTGCCATGCAGAGCACTAGAGAGGACGCCTGATCACAGGCAACTGGCCGGCCTGGTAAGGGGACACTAGTATGGCACTTGTATTAGGACAGGATTGATTTAGCTCATCTCTCACTCCAGCCTTTATTTATAGATTGGGTTTATTGCTTTCTGCTTGACTTGTGCACGCACCTTATTGTATCAGGACTGTGCACACTTCATTTGGAGAACTAGACATGTCACATTGTTGCCTTTGACAGCTATTGAGCTCTATGTTTCGGATTGCTATTCAAATGATATTTTTAGCATCAAGGCTAAAATACTTGTTTTTCATTTCAGGAAATTCATTCTAAATGATGTTGTTGTTGCTTTTGCATTTGACTTTATAATACAGGTGCTTTCAAATCCTTAATAACTATATTATCGTTTGAAAGTCTATTGTTAGGGTGCTGTACATGTATCTATTGTCTATTACTGATGTTTTTATTTTCTAGATCCCACTTCTTATATAGTACTTGCATATTCTGTAGTGCTGTACACAGAATGAACCCACAAGAGTCCCTGTTCCCAGAAAGGGTTACAATCTAATCTCTGTATCTGACCCACATTAGTGTCTGATTACTAGAAAGCCGATCAATGTATTATTGGATATAAAAGATGTACAGTACAAACATATGATAACATGTATCTGTTAACCATATGCGGTACTTGTTGGTACTTTTCACTTTTTAGGTAGGAATGTTAATACTATTTGCTGGTTACATTTTAATTGCGGTCAGTGTATATATAGTGTTCTATTACAAAACAATTGCCAGCACATCTAGCTAACCACCTGTAATGTCTATGGTCTGCAGTAACAGAAATCCATTGGTCTGATTCCTGGACTATGCTTTATATCAGTATTTTCTTTTCTTTTTTTTTTTTTCTTATATTTTAATTTATATATTTTTTTTATTTATAACTTGGTTTAATTCTGACAATTCACAACTTTTTAAGCTGCATTGATATATAATACTGTATATTGATTATTTTTGCATAGCTTATCCTGTAGCTCTATATCCCAACTGTTTAACTTACATCAAATCCAATCACAGTTGAGACTTACAGTTGAATTTCCACTTCCAGTCACAATATGAACCATACTTTTGCCAAATACATTGTGCCCAAGAGAGAGAGAGACATTCTTCTTCTCTGTATCAGCTATAGTGCCCCCCAAATCTAATCACAAGATCACCCATTGTCAGTTGCAATGTGTCTCCAGTGCTAACCACAATACCTTGTTCCAGATGTAATATCCGCAGAGTGATCCAAGAACTAGCCAAAGTACTTCTTCTAAAAATAATTCATACTTACCTCTTTCAGGGTACGTAGCATATTTTTGCTGCAGATTTGCTGCCCATTGACTTCAACAGGTAGCAAAATCTGCTACAGCAAATTTACAGCAGATCTGCAGCAGAAAATATGGACGTGTGAAGTTATGTCCTCAGGATTATGTCCTTTTCTTCTCCATAACCTTATTCATGTTAAGCAAGAGGTCTTAGGGTATGTTCACACTCGCCGAATTCTGCAAGCGTGATTACATCTGGCGGCCCCCGCTAAAAATACTTCGGCGGTAGGACTGCGTGGCACTGCACCATCACCATTGACGGCTATGCAGTGCTCGTGGATTACCATGCAAAGAATTAACATGTTCCTTCTTTGCGCAGAACAATTTCAGCTGCAGAATTGTCCACCGCTGAAATTCCTCAGTGTGAACGATTCTTGCGGAAGACCCATTCACACTGATGCTAATGTACACTGCACGTAATTCTACTTGCAGAAATTACGCAGTGTGAACAAACCCTTAACAGGAACAATATGTAACAGATCTTTTCTAAACTAATTTTTCTAAACTGCATAGTAGTAGATGGTTGTTAACCAAAGATTTTTTAAAGTGATTATAGTACCATAGGCCACTATATAATACTCTCACCAAAAAACTAGGAGGCCAATTATGGAAAAGATTATAACAAACTTTATTGAAAATACATTAAAAATCATCATAAAATTTCAAAAGATAATGAGTCGGTGGTCATAGAACACATACTGTAGAAACGATGAGAATGTCCCTAATTTATGAAAAAGATTTAGATGATATAGAGCCTCATTCAATGTAATAACTTAGTTATTAGGATATCAAAACATGAAAGCACAGAATGTATATAGGAATGAGATCATAGTAAACAAAAGTTAGCATAGTCATGCACCCTATGATGGGACAGCTCACCTACCCCAAATGCGTTTTCGCTTGCCGCTTCATCAGGGGGCGTGTCTCTGCTCAGGGGAAATTAAGTATAAATAGATAGCGGTAGCCAATAGGAAACGCCGTGATAGAGAGGCAGTCAGGAAACACATGTGTGTTATCCTGACATCATAGTCATGCGTCCTTGTGTATATCTAAAATGTACCTGATTGGTCCTTGCAGCGCCGTCACTTCCGGGACATGTATGAGAGGCACGCATCACTTATGCGCCTCTGACGGCGCAGCAAGGACCAATCAGGTACATTTTAGATATACACAAGGACGCATGACTATGATGTCAGGATAACACACATGTGTTTCCTGACTGCCTCTCTATCACAGCGTTTCCCATTGGCTACCCCTATCTATTTATACTTAACTTCCCCTGACCAGAGACACGCCCCCTGATGAAGTGGCAAGCGAAAACGCGTTCGGGGTAGGTGAGCTGTCCCATCATAGGGTGCATGACCAGTGTTTGCTTGTAATTATTGTTTTTTCTACCCTGTCATCTGACTCTATGCTAACTTTTGTTTACTATGATCTCATTCCTATATACATTCTGTGCTTTCATGTTTTGATATCCTAATAGCTAAGTTATTACATTGAATGAGGCTCTATATCATCTAAATCTTTTTCATATATTAGGGCATTGTCATCGCTTCTACAATATGTGTTCTATGACCACCGACTCATTATCTTTTGTAATTTTATGATGATTTTTACTGTATTTTCAATAAAGTTTGTTATAATCTTTTCCATAATTGGCCTCATAGTTTTTTGGTGAGAATAGTAGTAGATGGTACATCGTCTCTAATGTCCAAATTCTAGCCTCCGTTTCTTTTACAATGACCTGCTATTAGATATTAGAACTACGGTAATATGTGGTAAAGCCAACAGATATGGAGGCATTCTGGCTTAGCATTATGTTTTCGGTTTTTAATACAGCATTATTAAAGGGGTTGTCCAGTTTTTATTTAAACACCTTATTTGAGAATTGTGAGGCAACAGAAGGTGGTATTCTGTTCTGGAACCATTTGTTGTAGTGAAAAACAGTAACAGTGAATCATTTTAGACTTATTGTGGGAGGTTTATCAAAACCTGTGCCGAGGAAAAGTTGACTAGTTGCCCATAGCAACCAATCCGACTGCTTCTTTTATTTTACAGAGGCCTTTTTAAAGGGTACCTCTCATCAAAAAAACTTTTGATATATTATAGATTAATGTTTGCAGAATAACTTCACAATTGCATGTTATTAAAAAATATGCTTCTTTCTATTTAATTTTCCACTTTGAAGAAATGACCACTAGGGGTCTCCCTACCAGTCCTGGCAGCAAGCATTTCAGACTCATGCTGGAGTCCTAAACACTACGAGCTTCCAGTCTGCTTTGTTCACAAAGGAGAACACTCAGAGCTGCCAGCCTGCTTTGTTCACAGTCTATTTGTGAACAAAGCAGGCTGGCAGCTCTGAGTGTTTAGGACTCCAGCATGAGTCAGAAATGCCTTCTGACAGGACTGATCGGGAAAAATACAATAGAAAGAAGCATATTTTTCATTAACATGCTATTGGAAAGTTATTCAACATTCATTAATCTAAAATATATCAAAAGTTTATTTGATGAGAGGTACCCTTTAAAAAAAACTTAAAATAGAGATCTGAGTGGTTGCTATGGGCAACTGTTCCTCTTTTCCTCTCCATGGGTTTTGAGAAATCTCCCACATGGAGACGAATAAAAAAAAAATGTATAAAAAGAAAAAAAAAGTCATAGCAACCAATCACAGCTCAGCTTTTTCTTTCACACAGTTTTTTTTTTTTTTTCAATTATCTCCCCTATTCTGTCTTGTTATTCAATACATAAAAGAAAACCCATTCATTTGAATAGACAATGTGTAATGCTGCATTTAGCCTGTGGTGGCGCTGCAGGGAAAGTAGGTTCTGAAGTGGAATTTTGTTTTGAAATTCCGTTCAGAAATTCAGGTAAATTCAGTGCGTAATTTCAGCAATGGGTACTCTGCCGTCAATAGGGATTGCAATGTCTGCATGACCCTAGGATAAGTTGGCCCCTTAGCGGCGCTTAGACCAAATTCTGGCCGGAAATTCCTCTGGCTTCCTTAGGTTTCCTACAGCTGATTCCCAGTGCAGTGTTTCCCAAGCAGTGTGCCTCCAGCTGTTGCAAAACTACAACTCCCAGCATGCCCGGACAGCCTTTGGCTGTCCGGGCATGCTGGGAGTTGAAGTTTTGCAACAGCTGGAGGCACAATGCTTGGGAAACACTGCTCTAGAGGCTGTGTGCACAGGGCTCTGTCATGTAAGAAGAGATAATGTAGATCCCATGACTGACTACACAAGCTGTATTGCTACGTTACTAGTAGGAGGCATAGGCTTGTGACAACCTAGTAGCCCTTTTCTCTGAGTAATGATTTAGTTGTTGTATTTAATACACAGAAGAGTTTTGCAGCCAGGAGTTCATTGTACAAGAACATCGTCAAACAAGACATAGAGCAATAAAGAGCCGATGCCATTAAATGATAAGTAGAGGTTGGCCACAGCTCTATAAATATGGGCAACTTTGACCTGACCATATTTCATTTTTAGAACCAGTATTACTATAGTGTACAGTGACCTCCCGACTTATGATGGCCCCGACATATGATCATTTCAACATATGATGGCCTCTCAGAGCCCATCGTATGTTGAAGGCAGCCTCGACATATGATGCTCTGTGTCGGGGCCATCATACAAACAGCTATCTGACAGCGCTGATAACTTCAGCAACTGACAGATAGTTGTATAATGTCCCCGTGTGCCCCGTTCTGCCTCCTGTTACTCACATGCTGTCCTGCTAACTCATACAGGCTTCCACTGTGAGCTCCGTGTAAGCCCCGCCCCCCCAGTGCAGCCATAGCCAATAACCTGCAGCATCTTGCTGCAGGCATCCAATGAGCTGCTGGCTGCCCTCCCCTTCCTTTCCTATAGAGCTGTAGTCGGCAGGATGGTAATGGAGGACATTCTGTCCCCCCTGAAGGTATTTAAAGAACTGTACAGTACTGTATGCAATGTCACACATCACATACAATATATATATACACACACTATACACCCCATACATCAATGTTTCCCTATCAGTGTGCCTCCAGCTGTTGCAAAACTATAACTCCCAACATGCCCAGACAGTCAATGGCTGTACATGCATGCTGGGAGTTGTAGTTGTGCAACATCTGGAGGCACCCTGGTTTGTTAAACACTCCCCATACACTCCACATACAATGGTCATCCCAGAACCAATTAGCAGTTTCCCATGGAGATATGTATTCAACATACAAGGGTTCCGAGGCCCCAGAACCAATTACCATTTTTACATAGTCATATGTACTCGACATATGATGGTTTCAACATATGATGGTTCTCCTGGAACCAATTAATATCATATGTTGAGGGACCACTGTACATGGTTCTATGATAAAACATATGACACAGTGTAAGTACAAGAGTCTTCATGCTACCATGCTGTTAGATATAAAATGAAAGATCGATATAAGGATTAAATGGGGTGCCACAAAGCTAAACAGATTTGTAAATTAATTCTAGTTAAAAATCTTAATCCTTCCAGTACTTATCAGCTGCTGTATACTACAGAGGAAGTTATATAGTTCTTTTCAGTCTGACCACAGTGCTCTCTGCTGACACCTCTGTCCATTTTAGGAACTGTCCCGAGTAGAAGCAAATTCCCATAGCAAACCTCTCCTGCTCTAGAAAGTTCCTGTCATGGACAGAGGTGTCAGCACAGAGCACTGTGGTCAGACAGAAAAAAACTATACAACTTCCTCTGGAGCATACAGCAAATTTATTTTTTGTTTCAGATTTACAAAAATGTAGAGGATACAAACAACTTGCACATTTTCATATATTTCAGGATCTGACTTTCTGATGTATGTGGTGTTTCGGCTCTATGAAAATGTGCAAGTCGGTATCCTCTACATTTTTGTAAATCTGAAACAAAAACAAATAAGAAGACCGGATGGTCGTGAACTACTAAGGAAATGTGAGTTTCTTTTCTATGTGTTTGCAAAATTACCCCTGCTATAGCAGAACTGTTATGTGTCCTAGGATGCAGTATGTTTTAAAGGGGTACTCCCGTGGAAAACTTTTTTTTTTTTTAAATCAACTGGTGCCAGAAAGTTAAACAGATTTGTAAATCACTTCTATTAAATAATCTTAATCCTTCCAGTACTTTTTAGGGGCTGTATATTAAAGAGAAATCCAAAAAGAAATGCCTTTCCTGTGATGTCTTGACCACAGTGCTCTCTGCTGACCTCTGCTGTCCATTTTAGGAACTGGAGAAAATCCCCATAGCAAACATATGCTCCTCTGGACAGTTCCTAAAATGGACAGCAGAGAGCACTGTGGTCAGGACAGCACAGGAAATGCATTTCTTTTGTATTTCTCTTTAGTCCCTAAAAAGTACTGGAAGGATTAAGATTTTTTAATACAAGTGACTTACAAATCTGTTTAACTTTCTGGCACCAGTTGATTAAAAAAAAAAAAAAAGTTTTCCACAGGAGTACCCCTTTAAGGGAGGAATTGGTGGAGCTCCACACTTGGGATGTGATTAGAATTGTGCACTACAAGGCTGAGAAATCGTTATATATTGTTCCTCAGGATAGGCCATCAATAAAAAGGTCCTGGGGACCTCCTCTCCTGGTTTCTGACATAATCCAGAAAGGATATCTTCTGTAGCACTCTATGCATTGAAGGAATTACAGATAATCAAGCAGGGTAGAACCTGTTGGTAAGGGTCTGAGTTGTCTGGAATGATTTGATAGGTGATAATGTAATCATGTGGGTTACATGACGTCAACTCATTTGCATAGGAAGGCATGTGATTTGCTGGTTGTCAGACTGCGGGTCACATGACCGAAATGCAATAACAAAAGGGCTGAATATATATAGATGCAGGTGAGCTTGGATGAAATAGATTACACTTTTGAATTACTGCTGTTAAAGGGGTACTCCGGTGGAAAACTTTTATTTTTTAAATCAACAGGTGCCAGAAAGTTAAACCGATTTGTAAATCACTTCTATTAAAAAAAATCTTAATCCTTCCAGTACTTTTTTAGCTGCTGAATACTACAGAAGAAATTCTTTTCTTCTTGGAACCGAGAGCTCTCTGCTGAATCACGAGCACAGTGCTCTCTGCTGACCTCTCTGTCTATTTTAAGAACTGCCCAGAGTAGGAGAAAATACCCATAGCAAACATATGCTGCTCTGGACAGTTCCTAAAATGGACAGAGATGTCAGCAAAGAGCTCTGTGCTCGTGATGTCAGCAGAGAGCTCTGTGTTCTAAAAAGAAAAGAATTTCCTCAGTAGTATTCAGCAGCTAATAAGTCCTGGAAGGATTAAGATTTTTTAATATAAGTAATTTACAAATCTATTTAAATATTTAAACCACACCTCAAGAGCATCACCTCACTGGGTACACAAAGAATATCAATTGGGAACAGCCGGTTTGAAACAAAATGACAAATTTATTAAAATACAATAAAAATATATTAATACAAACATAAAATATTCAATATTCATCAGAGCAATATTATATGTTACGTTAATCTGCCATTGGGCCCTAATGGCAGAATATTTTTTCTTTTGCAGCAATCGCCTGATTTTAAAGTGCTAGCAATATTGGATGCCGATAGTTCGGAATAAATAGTTAATCCGACAGATGTAGTATAAAATGAATAATCAGTCTCGCAATGGTTCTAGATTGTACTGTCCACACTTTATGGATGAAAAAATTGTGCGCTACCTCACCGTAACAGCTGGTCCCGTATTGCAACGGGCCGAAGATGGTATGTCCCGTAAGGAGCTGTATAATATTTTATGTTTGCATTAATATATTTTTATTGTATTTGAATAAATTTGTCATTTTGTTTCAAACCGGCTGTTCCCAATTGATATTCTTTGTGTACCCAGTGGGGTGATGCTCTTGAGGTGTGGTTCAAATATTTCGATATCGATCTTTTGACCGCATTGACCTCGAGCATCTGATTGTGAGCTGCACACACTTTCTTTTTGTTGGTTGGTTCTAATTTACAAATCTGTTTAACTTTCAGGCACCAGTTGATTAAAAAAAAAAAAAATTTCCACCGGAGTACCCCTTTAAGTGCTGAGTATATGCTGGAGTACTTCTTTAAGTCTGATTTACAGGAGATGTTAAAAGGGTAATGAGTTTATAAATTAAAATCCCTTGTGGTTTGCATCCTTCAGTTGTGAAACTACGAAACCCAGCAGCCCCGGTCAGTCTGAAGCTTTGAGAGCATGATCTAGTTTCACCATAACAGCAGACCACTTGTTTACATGTAGTATTAGTTATTCCTATTGAGCCATGTCAGTTATATATTTAAGGGATGATATCATTTAATGTGTTTAAAAATATCCGGAAATAGCAAGTGAATGCAAAGAATCCAGAAGCAGGAGTGGGAGCAAAAAGAAAAATGTGTCATGTTGCCAGGGAACTCATTCTGCATAAACCAGGCCATTTACCCCTCTTTCACAAGGCCTCCGCCATGTCTCCTCCTCCAGCCTACAGATGTGCAGTGCTGTCAAAAGATGCATTGTGCAAAGGACTAGGACCTTGTTACAGCAAAGTCATGTCACTGCTCTACACCCAGGGCACTGTCATTGCTCTGCTGGAACAGACCCTCATACCAATGGGCTGCTGCTTGGGAATCCTCTTGGGGGAGAAACTCTTCAGCTGTCCAGGTTAGTTCCGAAACACGACAAATATCAACTATCAATAAACTTATAAGTATTAGATTTTGTTATCTCCTTTGGGTTACCTTGGTATTAGCTTAATAGATGTAACCTTTAGTGGGGTTATCTTTCCATACTCCTATGTAAAACCACATATGTCATGTGGAATGGATAAATAATGCCAATGATGGTCTGCTACATCTATATGCTATGACACATTGATTTCTAGTGTAATGTTTTCTCATCCTTTATGAACCTGGTATTGAAGAGTTAATCACTTTAAAGCCTTTCAGCCTTGCTTTTGAGTTTTTAAGTGATTGTTAAGTGGCATTTCTTGGAGAGAGCTGGATTCTTCCGATCTGCTGACCTCACTGTATCTTCTATTGCAGCATTAAGACAGGATATTAGATACTTGGCCACTTTGGCAGAAGTAAAATGCTGTTGAATTCAGTTCACTGATACACATCCTATTGACTACAACTGATTGTTATTTTCCCAATGAGGATTCCTTTTATTTTTTTATTTTTGAAGTTTTATTTATCTAGATAGCAATGCTCAGATGTCCTGTAAGAAGCACTTTACAGGACATCTGAGCATTGCTATCTAGATAAATGGCTTGTTATAAAACTAAAATTGGCACGCCACTCCTATTAACACTGACATTCTATCTACATCTGATAAGCTTCTCTCATCATTACATGTGTTTAGTGGTTTTCTAAAAGCCACATCTGATATAAGGGACATTGGGGGGGGTAGGGGGGGGGTGTATGTATCCATAATGGTGTTGCAATGTGTGATTTTAGGTATGTTTTTTGCGTCAAATTATCAATTGTCGAAAGTTTGTAATTTTGGCACCAATGTAGTCCTACAAAAGGCGCAGACTCCTGCCCCAGAATTCCAGGCAAACATTTCTGGGTGTGTGACACCAGCTGAAAAGTGTTAAATCTGACCTTTCAATTTTGCCAGGTTCATAAAGGTAAATCTTACACAGCTAAGTCCTTTTTGTACGTCATGGACAATTCCGACCCCCGCCGCGCACCGGGTTGGGATCGGACCGGGATGCCTGCTGAAATCATTCAGCAGGCATCCCGTGCAAAGGCCCAGGGGGGTCATCAGACCCCCCCATGTCGGCGATCGCGGCAAATCGCAAATGAATTCACACTTGCGATTTGCGCGATTCCGGGTCATTGCGGGTCTATGGTGACCCTGGAATAGAAGGGGAATCGCAGATGTCCGTGACACCCACAACCCCCCTGAAGAGATAGGAGTGAGGTGGCAGGGGTGCCACCCCTCCTATCCCTGCTATTGGTGGTCTAGACGCGACCACCTGTAGCAGATCGGGGCGGGGGGGGGGGGGTTTACATTCGTTTTCCCCGTCCTGCCCACCCACAATAGGGGGGGCAGGATGGGGAAACCCGACTGGGACCGGTGCCGAAGATCCACTTACCGATCTTACCGAGGCTGCGGGCGACGGAGATCGGCGGGCGGCGACATCGTGCGGCTGGATCCTACGAAAGCAGATGAGTTGCCTAGTGACATCTGGAGGGTACAGTCTGAGACCACTATACAGTGGTCTCTAACTGTAGCCCTCCAGATGTTGCAAAACTACAACTCCCAGCATGCCCAGACAGCTGTTTGGGCATGCTGGAATATGTAGTTTTGCAACAGCTGGAGGGCTACAGTTTGAGACCACTATATAGTGGTCCCTAAACTGTAGCCCTCCAGATCTTGCAAAACTACAACTCCTAGCATGCCCAAACAGCTGTTTGCTGTCCGGGCATGCTGGGATTTGTAGTTTTGCAACAGCTGGAGGACCACAGTTTGGAGATCACTTTGCAGTGGTCTCTAAAACTGTAGCCCTCCAGATGTTGCAAAACTGCAAATCCCAGAATGCCCAAACAGCTGTCTCGGCATGCTGGGAGTTGTAGTTGCGTACCTCCAGCTGTTGCATAACTACATCTCCCAGCATGCCCTTTGGTGATCAGTACATGCTGGGAGTTGTAGTTTGGCAACAGCTGGAGGCACACTGGTTGGAAAAAACTGAATTAGATAACAGAACCTAACTAAAGGTTTTCCAACCAGTGTGCCTCCAGCTGTTACAAAACTACAACTCCCAGCATGCACAGTCTGTCACTACATGCTGGGAGTTGTAGTTTTGAAACAGCTGGAGGTTTGCCCCCCCAGGGGAACGTACAGGGTACATTCACACGGGCAGGTTTACAGTAAGTTTCTTGCTTCAAGTTTGGGCTGCAGCAAATTTTTTGCCGCGGCGCAAACTTCTAGCGGGAAACTTACTGTAACCCGCCAGTGTGAATGTACCCTAAAAACACTACACTACACTAACACATAATAAAAAGTAAAACACAACATATGTCCCCCCCAATGTCCCTTACACTGTCCCCCCCAATAAAAATTAAAAATGCATTGTACGGCAGTGTTTCCAAAACGGAGCCTCCAGCTGTTGCAAACCAACAACTCCCAGCATTTCTGGACAGCCACTGACTGTCCAGGCATGCTGGGAGTTTAGCAACAGCTGGAGGCACCCTGTTTGGGAATCACTGGCGTAGAATACCCCTATGTCCACCCCTATGCAATCCCCAATTTAGTCCTCAAATGCGCATGGCGCTCTCACTTCAGAGCCCTGTCGTATTTCAAGGAAACAGGTTATGGCCACATATGGGGTATCTCCGTACTCGGGAGAAATTGCACTACAAATTTTGGGGGGCTTTTTCTCCTTTTACCCCTTATGAAAAGGAAAAGATGGGGGCTACACCAGCTTGTTTGTGTAAAAAAATAAAAATTATACACTAACATGCCGGTGTTGCCCTTTACTTTTTATTTTCACAAGCGTTAAAAGAAAATTTGTAACGCAATTTCTCCTGAGTACAGAAATACCCCATATGTAGGCGTCAAATGCTCTGCGGGCACAAAACAAGGCTCAATTGGTGATTTGCACAGGGGTGGCCGATTTTACAGCGGTTCTGACATAAACGCAAAAAAATAAATACCCACATGTGACCCCATTTTGGAAACTACACCCCTCACGGAATGTAATAAGGGGTACAGTGAGCATTTACGCCCCACAGGTGTCTGACAGATTTTTGGAACAGTGGTACGTGAAAATGAAAAATGTAATTTTTCATTTGCACAGCCCACTGTTCCAAAGATCTGTCAAACGCCAGTGGGGTGTAAATACTCACTGCACCCCTTATTAAATTCTGTGAGGGGTGTAGTTTCCAAAATAGAGTCACATGTGGGGTGGTCCACTGTTCTGGCACCACGGGGGGCGTTGTAAACGCACATGGCCCCTGACTTCCATTCCAAACAATCTTTTTCCCAAAAGCTCAATGGCGCTCCTTCTCTTCTGAGCATTGTAGTGCGCCAGCAGAGCACTTGACGTCCACACATGGGGTATTTCCATACTCATAAGAGATGGGGTTACAAATGTTGGGGGTCATTTTGTCCTATTATCCCTTGTAAAAATCAAAATTTTAGGGAAAACTAGCATTTTAGTGAAAAAAAAAAATCATTTTCACATCCAACTTTAACGAAAATTCGTCAAACACCTGTGGGGTGTTAAGGCTCACTGGACCCCTTGTTACGTGCCTTGAGGGGTGTAGTTTCCAAAATAGTATGCCATGTGTTTTTTTTTTGCAGTTCTGGCACCATAGGGGCTTCCTAAATGTGACATGCCCCCCAAAAATCCTTTCAGAAAAACTCACTCTCCAAAATCCCACTGTCGCTCCTTCCTTTTTGAGCCCTCTACTGCGCCCGCAGAACACTTGACATTCATATATGAGGTATTTTCTTACTCGAGAGAAATTGGGTTACACATTTTAGGAAGATTTCTCTCCTTTTACCCCTTGTAAAAATTCAATAACTGGGTCTACAAGAACATGCGAGTGTACAAAATGAAGATTTTTAATTTTCTCCTTCAATTTGCTGCTATTCCTGTCAAACCTAACCTTTTGAATGGCATTTTGAAAACTTTGAGGGGTGCAGTTTTTATAATGGGGTCATTTGTGGGTTATTTCTAATAAGAAGGCCCTTCAAATCAACTTCAAAACAGAACTGGTCCCTGAAAAATTTCGATTTAGAAAATTTTGTGAAAAATCTGAAAATTGCTGCTATACTTTTGTTACGCCTAGCGCTCCGGGTCCCCGCTCCTCCCCGGAGCGCTCACGGCGTCTTTCTCCCTGCAGCGCCCCGGTCAGTCCCGCTGACCGGGAGCGCTGCACTGTCATGGCCGTCGGGGATGCGATTCGCACAGCGGGACGCGCCCGCTCGCGAATCGCATCCCAGGTCACTTACCCGTCCCGGTCCCCTGCTGTCTTGTGCTGGCGCGCGCGGCTCCGCTCTCTAGGGCGCGCGCGCGCGCCAGCTCTCTGAGACTTAAAGGGCCAGTGCACCAATGATTGGTGCCTGGCCCAATTAGCTTAATTGGCTTCCATCTGCTCCCTGGCTATATCTGATCTCCTCCCTTGCACTCCCTTGTCGGATCTTGTTGCCTTGTGCCAGTGAAAGCGTTTAGTGTGTCCAAAGCCTGTGTACCTGAACTTCTGCTATCCATCCTGACTACGAACCTTGCCGCCTGCCCCCGACCTTCTGCTACGTCTGACCTTGCCTCTGCCTAGTCCTTCTGTCCCACGCCTTCTCAGCAGTCAGCGAGGTTGAGCCGTTGCTAGTGGATACGACCTGGTTGCTACTGCCGCAGCAAGACCATCCCGCTTTGCGGCGGGCTCTGGTGAAAACCAGTAGCCTCTTAGAACCGGTCCACTAGCACGGTCCACGCCAATCCCTCGCTGACACAGCGGATCCACAACCCGTAAGCCGAATCGTGACAACTTTGAAGCCCTCTGATGTCTTCCAAAAGTAAAAACATGTCAACTTTATGATGGAAACATAAAGTAGACATATTGTATATGTGAATCAATATATAAATTATTTGGAATATTCATTTTCCTTATAAGCAGAGAGCTTCAAAGTTAAAACAAATGCGAAATTTTCAATTTTTTCATAACATTTTGGAATTTTTCACCAAGAAATGATGCAAGTATCGACAAAATTTTTACCACTAACATAAAGTAGAATATGTCACAATCTCTGAATCAGAATGAAAGTTAAAAGCATCCCAGAGTTATTAATGTTTAAAGTGACAGTGGTCAGACGTGCAAAAAATGGCCGTGTCCTACAGTGAAAATTGGCTGGGTCCTTAAGGGGTTAAACAAAAAAAAATGTCTTTGTGTAACTGCTACATTATAATTTTTTTGGAGGAAACACAAAATATTTTAATGTAAACAAACATTTGTCACACACTGGTTGGTCAGTGTTTGAATGTTCTACCTTCTTTTATTGTAGCTACTTTCTCTGTCATTTTTTTCTTGGTGTAAGTAACGAACATGATTGCCCCCCAAAATTGGGCCAAAACAAAAAGTCGCAATTGATGAATTTCACACCAAGGCATGATTTCAACTGAAATCACGACTTACAATGCCAAATCAGTGATAATGTTCTAAACTATTTAGCGCAACTGATTGTTGCAAAAAGTAACATATAAAGAAAATTGCGACAAATCAGTCAAAAATACTGTGTAATATCCTTCATACATACCCCCCATTGGCACTACATTGGCAAAATAGGTGCAATAATATTATATTATTTAACAGACAAAAGTTGAATATGAACAGTATAGAAGGTGCCAAATAGTTTTTTTTATTATTATGTATTTATTTATTTATTTTGCAGTATTTTGCAATATAGCTGAACAACCCTTTTTTGTACTGTATTCTTTCACATTTTTATCGGAAGTGAATAAGAGACAGATGTTCGGTGATTCAACACATCTGCAATGTTACTTAACTTTTAATATAGATTCACTATATGGGGGCATTTATCAAAACTTGTGCAGAGGATAGGTTGACCAGTTGCCCATAGCAACCAATGAGATCGCTTCTTTCATTTTTTCAGAGGCCTTGTTAAAAATGAAAGAAGTGATCTGATTGGTTGCTATGGGCAACTGCACCACTCTTCCTCTCCAGAGGTTTTGATAAATCTTCTCCATGGTTTTCAAAAGTGGTGAGATCTTCTATGTCACCCAGCAAAGCATACATGGAGAGACACTGAGCTTCATGATGTATAGGTTTTTTTTTTTATTAAAAAGTGTATCAAATGCAAAAAGACCACACACACCTGATAAGCAATCTGTTCATAAGATAGATGCTCAGACCCACTTGTTTGCCAGTTTTAAACCCAGTTCACACTAGATGAGCAAAAGATTGTGGTGACTCAGTTCACACTAGGTGAGCAGGTATTTATGTTCGTCTTCACTTGACATCCATTCTCATAGCATGCCACATCCAAGTGTCTAGTCCAGCACTACTCAACTAGCGGACCGCGGTCCAGATGCAGACCTTCCGGACTGCCAGCTCTATCCACATTCATTTCTATCGTTGTCCTTGAAGTGGTACTCTGGTGGAAATCTTTTTTTTTTTTTTTTTTAAATCAACTGGTGCCAGAAAGTTAAACAAATTTGTAACTTTACTTCTATTAAAAATTCTTAATCCTTCCAGTACTTATTAGCGGCTGTATACTACAAGAAATTATTTTCTTTTGGGATTTCTTTTCTGTCATGAGCACAGTGCTCTCTGCTGACATCTCTGTCCATTTTAGGAACTGTCCAGAGCAGCATATATTTGCTATGGGGATTTTCTCCTGCTCTGGACAGTTCCTGACATGGACAGAGATGTCAGCAGAGAGAACTGTGGTCGTGACAGAAAAGAAATCAAAAAAGAAAAACTTTCTGCTCTGATCCATAAACATGAATGGAGGGGGCGTGGCGTGACCGTGACGTCATGTGCCTGTCTCGGCAGCAGCTCCCGTTACAGAATGCCGGGGGCTGCACCGAGATTGCGGTGGTCCTCATACATCTTATCCCTACAGTGGGGAAAAAAGTATTTAGTCAGCCACCAATTGTGCAAGTTCTCCCACTTAAAAAGATGAGAGAGGCCTGTCAATTTCATCATAGGTATACCTCAATTATGAGAGACATAATGAGAAAAAAAAATCCATGAAATCACATTGTCTGATATTTAAATAATTTATTTGCATATTTATGGTGGAAAATAAGTATTTGGTCACCTACAAACGAGCAAGATTTCTGGCTCTCACAGACCTGTAACTTCTTCTTTAAGAGTCTCCTCTGTCCTCCATTCGTTACCTGTATTAATGGCACCTGTTTGAACTTGTTATCAGTATAAAAGACACCTGTCCACAACCTCAAACAGTTACACTCCAAACTCCACTATGGCCAAGACCAAAGAGCTGTCGAAGGACACCAGAAACAAAATTGTAGACCTGCACCAGGCTGAGAAGACTAAATCTGCAACAGGCAAGCAGCTTGGTGTGAAGAAATCAACTGCAGGAGCAATTATTAGAAAATGGAAGACATACAAGACCACTAATAATCTCCCTCGATCTGGGGCTCCACACAAGATCTTACCCCATGATGTCAAAATGATCACAAGAACGGTGAGCAAAAGTCCCAGAACCACAAGAGGGGACCTAGTGAATGACCTGCAGAGAGCTGGGACCAAAGTAACAAAGGCTACCATCAGTAACAAACTATGCCACCAGGGACTCAAATCATGCAGTGCCAGACGTGTCCCCTTGCTTAAGCCAGTACATGTCTGGGCCCATCTGAAGTTTGCTAGTTAGCAGTTGGATGATCCAGAAGAGGATTGGGAGAATGTCATATGGTCAGATGAAACCAAAGTAGAACTTTTTGGTAAAAACTCAACTCGTTGTGTCTGGAGAAGAAAGAATGCTGAGTTGCATCCAAAGAACACCATACCTAGTATGAAGCATGAGGGTGGAAACATCATGCTTTGGGGCTGTTTTTCTGCTAAGGGACCAGGACGACTGATCCGTGTAAAGGAAAGAACGAATGGGGCCATGTATCTTGAGATTTTGAGTGAAAACCTCCTTCCATCAGCAAGGGCATTGAAGATGAAACGTGGCTGGGTCTTTCAGCATGACAATGATCCCAAACACACCGCCTGGGCAACGAAGGAGTGGCTTCGTAAAAAGCATTTCAATGTCCTAGAGTGGCTTAGCCAGTCTCCAGATCTCAACCCCATAGAAAACCTTTGGAGTTGAAAGTCCGTGTTGCCTACTACAGCCCCAAAACATCACTGCACTAGAGGAGATCTGCATGGAGGAATGAGTCAAAATACCAGCAACAGTGTGTGAAAACCTTGTGAAGACTTACAGAAAATGTTTGACCTCTGTCATTGCCAACAAAGGATATATAACAAAGTACTCAGATGAACTTTTGTTATTGAACAAATACTTTTCCACCATACCTTGCAAATAACTTCTTTAAAAATCAGAAAATGTGATTTTATGGATTTTTTTTTCTCATTATGTCTCTAATAGTTGAGGTATAGCTATGATGAAAATGACAGTGGGAGAACTTGCACAATTGGTGGATGACTAAATACTACCCCCCCCCCCATATCCTTTGGATAGGGGATAAGATGTATAAACCTGGAATACCCCTTTTAGCCAGTGGGATCTGTTAGGACCCTGTGAAGTCAGTTCTGCTGAAACCCGTTCAAGGTCTGTGCAGTGCAAAAAAAAAGGAGCCAAACAGACCCTGAAGGGGTTGGAGCCCAACAGCAGTGTGAACCCAGCCTAAGCAATGCATATATAAGGCTTTTTAGAATATTGTAAATCTATATCTTACACACACCAGAACATGTGTGTTGTATGTTTAGGGAACATCTTCACACAATCCTTCCTGACTTTCCTGCATCTCCCCAGGAACAGGAACCTCAGGGACAATCCTACAATCCCGACATGACTCTCATGAGTGTTTTCTTCATAGATGTCAGTTTCCTGTACAATTGTTCTCCTGCATAAATAAAGCCATTAGCTAATTTTCCTCCCACAATCTGTTGAGTCCTTGTCTGTGGGAAGAGGCTGCTTAGAGTCTCTGGACTGCATTGATTCCATGTGCACTTGCGTTTGCTCCTGCGGTGTGTTCAGGAATTTTTTCTGCATCGCTTTCTTATTCTCAAGATTTCCCCGCAGCTCTCTATGCTTTTTTTTAATTCTCTTATGTAATTCTATTCTTTCAGCCATGCTTTTTCACTGACGTATTCCTACAGTAAACAAGGCTCACCTTTTCTCAACATAGATATCTCCATGGATACTGACAACCCCCCCCCCCCCCCCATGTACTTGAAATACCAGCACTGAATAGATGGGAATTGGGACAGATATAGATGTGCAGGCTGATAAGAGAATGACAATGATTCTCAAGAACATACTTTCTGCTGCAAAGCTTAACCCTTCTTCTGACACATTCCATATACCTAACAAAGGCACTGAACTGCTTTTTTCCGGGTATGTCTGTAATGGGGATATTTCCTTACTGCTACTGTGTATCGACAGTAAAGGATTCTATGTAATGTTTGCCACAATCTTCAGTGTCCTCTGCAGGTAGAGGATCCGTGGACAGCACCAACTCAGGATTCCTGGCCGACTGGACCCACTGGCAAAGCTACAGTCCTCACAGGCAAGAAGGATGTCCCGATGTGGAAACAATGGCATCAGGCAAGTAAATATCTGTGTTTGTATATTCATATTAGTGAATGGGTGCAGTGTCAGTATGGACATTCTGATTGTATTTTATGTTACTTCATGATGCAAAGTCAGCTACATTCATGATCCATTATTATAACATTTATTACAGTACCGTTATTAGTGTCTCTATCTTCTGTGGCACTGAATGTTTTAAAAGAAGAGTTTGTTGGAACCACATTTGCCTATATGTAGCGTAAATAATCTATATACACATACGTATTCCTGTTACGGTTTTAGTGTGTACTGTAAACATTTGGAGTCAAAGCTTTGCCCAGGTGAACTTACAATATACACATTACTTTTAATTGGTTTAAAATATAATTCCACTTAAATTCTTTTCTGAAAAAATTAATAAATATATCTATATATATGCAGTTTACTCTGGATATCCCTACTTTAGTATGTCAGGCTCACATAAGTATAGAAAGTGAAGAGCAATGTTGTATTAAGGCTCCCATACCCAGTACATAAAAGATGGCTGAATGCGCCAATTATCGTGAGAACAGCTGACTATCTTATGCGTATGTGTGCCTTGTGACAAGCACCTGACAGATGTGTGTTGGAGAAAGGAAGATCCCGCACAGTGAATTTCAGTGCCCTACTCTTTTACTTTCCCTGGAGAAAAGCTGCCACCAGAGGTAGTTATCTCCCCATTGAAAATATATGCACACTTGCCCAGGGCAGAAAGGGTTGTTAGGGGTTAATGAGCCTTTAGTTAACAATTCTAAAGGTGTATGGACTACTTTAGTCTGGAAAAGACTAGGGGAGGGAGTCGAATGTTTCAGTTGAAAGCGGAGCTAGACTTTTACTGTATGTAAAGGGGTTTTCTAGCTACTTAAAATCTGTTATAAACTAATAAAACAAGCAGTACTGACTTATCTAGTCCCCTTCTACTCCAATTCCAATGTTGCTGTTTCCAAGTGGTCTCAACTTCCTGATCTTTCTGAACATGGAGGTGTGACCCAACACCTCAAAAAAAAAAAAAAAAAAAAAAAATTCCCATGGTCCTGACCTGTTGCCCCATTCAGAGAGCCATAACTTTTTATTTTTCTGTCAAAGTACTTATAAGGTCATGTTTTTTTTTTTTTTTTTGCACAATGAGCTGTAATTTTCAGCTGTACAATTTCGAGAGCACATATAACTTTTTGATTAACTTTTACTTACTCTATGGGAAATGTATGAAACCTGCAGCAATGGCACACAACATTTTGAGTTTTTGCACCATTTACAGTAAGACTTAACTAACCTGTTACCGTCTATGGGTCAGTTGATTAAAAAAAAGGCCAAAATTCCAATGTTTTGGTATATCACTGCATTCCAAGAACTATAACTTTTTTTTATTTTATTTGTTTTATTTTTACATTGAAGTAGCCGTATGAGGGCTTGTTTTTTGTAGGACAAATCATAGTTTTTATAGGGCCTTATTGAGATAGATGTAGATTAATGATTAATTAGTGTTGGTTTTTATTTGATTCATTTTGGAATGAATCATAATTTATCCAATGGCTGCGTATCAGGAGCAATATTCCCCTGGCAGTAAATGTGCCCATATCACTGGGCAGTAAATGTGCCCGTATCATAAGCTGTGTTTCCCATCTGAATGAGGGATATTTCTCCAGAATTAGCATAGATTTCAAGAAGCCCTATTCAGATGAATGGGGCAGTTGCATAAATGTCTGCAGCAGTTCGGACACACACACTGTCACTACAACTTACACATATTCTTCATGTGTTGCTCTGTGAAACAATGAAATACAACTAACTATACCTTGATTTTATCCTCACTTAATACACTAAAAATAACATTTAGATTGTAGACAAGTAAAATATTCAGGCCAGGCACCTGCTTACAAATTAATCTCTGGTTCTGTTACCATGTTATCATGAAATATTCCAAGGATGGTTATTAATATGCAATGCTTTATTCTTCTTTCAAGCATGCATGATGTAGTTACCAGGTAAGCATGTGTCAAGTATAAAATGTAAAAAAAAATAATTGTTGTTAACATGTGCAGGGCTCCGACCAATAAGGACTATGAGGATATGTTTGGCTTAATACGTCCTCCTATGTATAGAATAATACAAGGACATTTTAATGCACATATAACTGGAGTTAGGTTTTAATGTATCTTTATCTACGATACATTTTATGTTTTTATGTAGCATAGATGCAGCTATCTGCTATAGTCAAGTGTAATATACTGTACGGCTCTACATATCTTGTATATGATACAAACTACTAGCCTCATAATTCATGCTTAACTTAAAAAGAAGTATTATAAAAATGGCCTACATACTGGCATAATTCCTTCAAGGGGTTATCCAGAGAATATATTTTATGGTTCAAACTTGTAAAAGAAACAAAAAAGTATTTATGTGCCACCAATCATTCACTGGTGCTATTCCAATGGTTCCGACTTCTTGCTTTCCTCTCAAAACACTGGACTAATAGATATACCAAACCTGTCCTCCAAAATCCTGTCCTCCAAACCTGTCTGCCAACAGGTCTAACCTTGAGGATTATTTTCCTTGCAATGGGTTTGGGGAGCACTTTTCTAAAGCATGATATACTCTATCACTGTCCTATCACTGTCCACCTGTTGCATAAAAAAATACTCTTGATACTTCATGGTACCAGACAATGAGAACACTCATACAGTAATTTGGAGGAGACAGACTAGATGTGATTAAAAAATTGACCCTAAACCAGCAGTTAATCTATTGTCATCTGTCACGCCCCCTCCCATAGGTTTGCATTGAGGGGGCGGAGCATTACATCACACAGGGCGGAGCCGTGACGTCACAACGCTCCGTCCCCGTGATCGCCAGTAATCAGACCCGGAGCAAGCATGCTCCGGGGACTAATTCTAACTGGTGCTGCGTGCAAGATCACGGGGGTCCCCAGCAGCGGGACCCCTGCGATTAGGCATCTTATCCCCTACCCTTTGGATAGGAGATCAGATGTCTTAGCGCTGGAGTACCCCTTTAATATATCCCAAAATGTAGGATTCAAATGTGAAGCAGTACCCTGATGTCATCAGGAATTCCAAACTATTGCTTTGCACCAGTGGCAATATGAGGAAAACAGTAACCTTAAAGTGTGTATACTTGGGTACCCAATGTCTCTGCTGGCAGTGAAGAAGTGGGTTTTAAAAAATATTGTCATCTTATAATACACCCCTACAAGTCAAGCAAAATGTTGCTTTACTAAGTGGAACATCACAGAAACTTTTTGTTTGTTATCTTTGACCCCAACAGACGGTGCTAATCCCAAGTCACAATGTTAAAATAGTTTCCGTTTATTTTTCTTGAGATGACGTTCAAACTGTCAAAAGCTAGCACCATGTAAGCAGTCAGAACAAGAGACGGAACAGGTTGTTTCCAGGATTGTTTGTATTCTGCATAAAGTAAACGGATCTGTAGATGAAGTGTAAATAGTTTTTGCTTGAATGATTGGTCTTTACAATAATCGGATCTATTATAAGGAGAAAATGAGTTCTTAGTGGTCTATTTAGGTTCTGCACCCCATGATTATCTACATTTAGCTGAAATCAATGGACAGAATTGAGGATAAGTAGTTGATCACGGGGGGGGGGGGGGGGGGGTACAACCGCTGGGATTCCTGTGATCTCTGGGAGGGGACCCTGGTTATCTAAGAGAGGAGCATGTGTCATATACCGGTAGAAGGCACCCCCTCCATTCATTTCTATGAGAGTGCCGATGATGCCCGAATGCTATACTCGGGACTTTTTGGCGATCCCATAGAAATGAATGGAGCACGTGCCGCCTGCAGCATGCTCTTCTCACTAAGCGCTGGGCCCCATCCCAGTGATCAGGGGGGTCCCAGCACTCGGACCCCCACGATCAGCTACTATGGATAGGGGATACATTTATTTTTGACAGATTTCACCTTTAACAGTAGAAAAAACAGGGAACTAGGAAATGTCTGGCTACAGATTCACTTTAAGTTGGCAGATCTGTAAACTATTCCATAAGTTACCGATGCAAACCTGCCATGTATTTTAACTTTTTATCATATTTGTAAAGAACATCACTAGTTTACAGTAAAGATGAGATAAAAAATGCACATACAATGAAATGCAATTGTTACTTCATATAAAAGTTGAAAAACCTACAATGCATATAATCTTTAATAGAGCCACAGTTATTATACTTAAAGGGGTACTACGGCGCTAAGACATCTTATCCCCTATCCAAAGGATAGGGGATAAGATGTCTGATCGTGGGGGTCCCGCCGCTGGGGACCCCCGTGATCTTGCACGCAGCACCCCGTTAGAATCAGTCCCCGGAGCGTGCTCGTTTGGGGTCTGATTACTGGCGATCACTGGGACGGAGCGTTGTGACGTCACGGCCCCGCCCCTGCGGGGGCAGGGCCGTGATGTCACAATGCTCCGGCCCCGTGATTGCCAGTAATCAGACCCGGAGTAAACATGCTCTGGGGACTGATTGTAACGGGGTGTTGCGTGAAAGATCATGGGGGTCCCCAGCAGCGGGACCCCTGCAATCGGGGATAAGATGTCTTAGCGCCGGAGTACCCCTTTAAAGACAATCTGTTACCACTTTCAAGCTGGCCGAACAAAGAGCATGAGTCACTAGGGCAGTTGCTGGCAGCTTCTCCCTGTCCCACAAGCCTTGATTGATAGACCTCTTTCTATATCCAAAGAATCAGTCAAGGTTAGTGGGGCAGGCAGAAGCTATGGGGGCTGTGTCATGTTTAGGCAGCATGAAAGTGATAATGGGTTCTCTCTAATTCGAAACACTGTTATATTTTGTAAAATTAACTATTTCAGTTTGTATGAAGAGTATCCATCCTTTCTGTCTCCATAGATGACCTGGAGGATTCAGAGCTAGTCTCTGTGGCAGAGGAGACCCCACTGGGGAAGGAAACTATCTCCCTAGGAGTGGGAGAAGGATATGTCACTGGTAATATCTGGCATAAGACCAGACATGTTCTTCAAAAGAGTCTTTGAAGGCTCTATGTTGCTTAAACATTGTAAGATGTAAGCAACAATGCTATAAACTTGATAGAAAAATAGTAAAAACTTTATGTATAAATGTCTAAGAAAATATATTAAATAAAAATAGGTCTAATGTAGTAGTAGTTTAGTAACAATTCCATTGTACATAGACTAAAGGTAAGTGACTGAATGGCAGTTACCAAATTATAGACAAAGTTAGCCAGTGGATAAATCCATCTAAAACCATAACAATTACTTTTTTTTTTTTTACTACTTTCCATGTTTATTGCTTCTTTTTGAATTATGCATTAGTTGTAAATATAGACGTGGAGAAAAATATTGGCACTAACTGACAAGAGAAATTCATTAAAAATGACTGAAAAATAAGATTGCAACAGAATCATCAAAATAATGAAACTGTCCTGGACAAAAATGATGGTCCCTGACAGGGGTATTCCAGGAAAAAACATTTTTTTTTTAAATATATCAACTGGCTCTAGAAAGTTAAACAGATTTGTAAATTACTTCTATAAAAAAAAATCTTAATCCTTCCTATAATTATCAGCTGCTGAAGTTGAGTTGAAGTTGTCTGGCAACAGTGCTCTCTGCTGACATTTCTGCCTGTCTAGAGGTTTGCTATGGGGATTTGCCTCTACTCTGGACACTTCCCGAGATAGGTGTCATCAGAGAGCACTTAGACAGAAAAGAACAACTCAACTTCAGCAGCTCATATGTACTGAAAGGATTAAGATTTTTTAATAGAGGTAATTTACAAATCTGTTTAAATTTCTGGAGCCAGCTGATATATATATATATATATATATATATATATATATATGTTTTTTCCTGGATAACCCCTTTAATATTTTGTTGCACAACCTTCAGAGGCAGTCACTGCAATCCAACGATTTCTGTATCTCTTAATGACACTTCTCCACTGTGTCCAGGTATCTTGGCCCACTCCCCATAAGGTAATGGTCCAGCTGTCTCAGGTGTGAAGGTGTCTTCTCCAGACTGTTTCAGCTCCTTCCAGAGATGTTCAATAGGATTCATATCAGGGCTCAATGAAGGCCACTTCAGAATAATCCAATGTTTTGCTCTTAGCCATTCTTGGGTGTTTTTAGCTGTGTGTTTTGGGGTATTATCTTGTAAGGGGAGCCATGACCAAATTTCTTAAGACTGGGCAGCACATTTCACCCAAAATGCCCTGATAGTGTTAAGATTTCATTGTACCCTGTACAGATTCAAGACACCCTGTGCCAGATGCAGTAAGCCGCCCTAAAACATAACCAAGCCTCCGTCATGCTTCATGGTAGGTTCAGTGTTCTATTCTTTGTAGGCTTCATTTTTGCTTCTGCGAACATAGAGCTGACATGACTTGCCAAATAAATCCAGCTGTGCCTCACCTGTCCAAAGAACAAGCCACAAAGCTGGGAGAATGTCCTTTGGACACATAAGATAAAACTGGAGCTAAGTTGGCCAAGATACCTGTAGACAAGGGCAGAAGTCACATTAAAGGGGTTCTCCGCTGCCCTGCCTTCCGGACGTCACGCCCGCCCCCTCGTGATGTCACGCCCGCCCCCTCAACGAAAGTCTATGGGAAGGGGGCGTGACAGCGGTCACGCCCCCTTCCCATAGACTTTCATTGAGGGGGCGGGCGTGACAACATGAGGGGGCGGGCGTGATGTCACGAGGGGGCGGCCTCGAATACGGAAGCCCGCACACAGAGTTCGAAGTAATAAACTTCCGGAGGCTGCGAGCAGAGAACCCCTTTAAGAGTTACAGAAATCCCATTAAAAGACTCCATCAAAAGGTTGTGTAACAATATATTACGTACAGGGGATCATCATTTGTGTCCAGGACAGCTTCATTGTTTTGTTTTTCAAAATGATTCTGTTGAACAACAATTCAATAGCAATGTCTGATTTTCATCAGTTAATTTTCATTACAACTTTATTCATTATTAGAGGGGCATTGTGGGTTATTCTGTGTTTAATGGAAAAGTACTTACTATTTTGTCTATGTATGTGGATCAACAGGCTATGAAAGTAAAAGAATAAATAAAAAAAAGGTTTATATTCTTTAGGCTATGTGTACATCAAAACCTGTCTAGAGGAAAAGTTCACCAGTTGCCCATAGCAACCAATCAGATCTCTTCTTTCATTTTTCAAAAATTAAAGAAGCAATCTGATTGGTTGCTATTGGCAACTCAGTAACTTTTCTTTTGGACAGGTTTTTGCTAAGCCTTTCCATGACTCGAATAAATGCGCAGTCATGCCACGCGAATGAACGCTGGGTTGTTTGTGTGGCCCGTAACTTCACTAGTGTCAGCTACACATCCCATGTCTACAGTGGGTGATGTGTGGCTGAGAACAATGGAGGAGATTTAGCAAAACCTGTGCAGAGGAAAAGTTGCCCAGTTGCCCATAGCAACCAATCAGCTCACTTCTTTCATTTTTAACAAAGCCTCTGCAAAATGAAAGAAGCAATCTGATTGGTTGCTATTGGCAACTGGGAAACTCTTCCTGTACATAGGTTTTGATAAATCTCCTCCAATGACTTTATTGGCTGTACAAAAGATGTGATTAGCCAATGTAGCATTGACTTGTTTGTAGGCTGATCGCTGTCTCTTTTAGGGTGTGTTCACACGTTCAGGCTTTTAATTGCAATTATTTCATATAAAGCCAGGAATTGATTCAAAAAGAAAAGAAGCTTCAATCTATCCTTTATACATGTCCTTACTTTATGATCTATTCCTGGCTTTGTATTCAATAATTGCAATTAAAAGCCTGAATGCGCAAACACTTATTTAGCAGATAATTGGCCTATGTAATGGCCTTAAGGCTCCTATTACACGGGCAGACAAGAACCATTATGAGCACCAATTGACTATGTACATGTCAATCAGTACTCATTAAAGTGGTTTTCCAGGAAAAACTATTAATAGGCTTTTTACTTCATTAATAGCTAAGGCTGCAATATTTGAGCACTGCCACTACCCAGAGTATGAAACCAACTGCTTCAGGGCCCATTTTTGCTGTAATGCCAGTACAGAGCAGCTGATCCATCGGGGTTTCGGGTATAGTCAACTCCTGTGGATAGCCTATCAATAGTGGAAAATCACTTTAATGAGTGCTGATTGACATGTACATAGTCAATTGGGGCCTTTAACAGGATCCTTTACAAGGTCCAATTATTGGGTGTACACCCGCATAAGTATTCAAGTGATCCTTCAGTCCATTACATTCATATAAGGAGGAGTGCTTTCAGCAAATGACTATCTTTGTGGCTGAGCAAAAGGTGTGATTAACCAACAAATAGGTATTTATTAGCACATTGCTCTCTACACAAAATAATCCAATAATCGCCCCATGTAAAATGGCTTTAACTGGGGATGGAAAGGGAAATGACATTATGGGACATGAGACTATGTATTTACATTCTTATTATTTTGTGCATAATAATGAATCATCTGGACATCAATGAGATTTGAGGACTATTGTCTCAGCTAAGGAAAGCTTTTACAGTAAATATGAATATCGATTATACTGGGATAGCCTCTTCAGACTATCTCTTTCCAGTATTCCTTATTAAGGCATATAAACATCATAGAAGGTGGTTGTCTTCGCCATGAGTCAAAGCAAGACTACATATTAAACATTTTTCCATTCATTTGAGTAGACTGTACATTTTCCCGGCAGTGGCCGCATACAGCATTCTTTACTAATATCAGCCAGTCACAGGCAGGGCCGTTTGAAGGAATTTGGGGGCCCCAAGCAAAATGGACATGGTGCCCCCCCCCCTTTATGTTCATGCATGTCACGCTCTAGGACCGACGTCAGGATGGAGTAACGCCAGCCCTTGAATTCTGGGAGCACAATGTGAGCGAACATCGATATGAGGCCCCCACATTAGGTGCAGCAGAGTTCCCCCATATTAGGTACAGCAGAGTTCCCCCCACATCAGGTAGGCAGTGTTCCCCCCACATTAGGTGCAGCATAGTTCCCCCCACATTATGTTGGCAGTGTTCCCCCCACATTAGGTAGGCAGTGTTTCCCCACATTAGGCTGGCAGTGTTCCCCCACATTAGGCTGGCAGTGTTCCCCCACATTAGGCTGGCAGTGTTCCCCCACACTAGGCTGGCAGTGTTCCCCCACATTAGGTAGGCAGTGTTCCCCCACATTAGGTTGGCAGTGTTCCCCCACATTAGGCTGGCAGTGTTCCCCCGCATTAGGTAGGCAGTGTTCCCCTACATTAGGTTGGCAGTGTTCCCCCCGAATTAGGTTGGCAGTGTTCCCCCCACATTTGGTAGGCAGTGTTCCCCCACATTAGGCTGGCAGTGTTCCCCCACATTAGGTAGGCAGTGTTCCCCCACATTAGGTAGGCAGTGTTCCCCCCACATTAGGCTGGCAATGTTCCCCCACATTAGGCTGGCAGTGTTCCCCCACATTAGGCAGGCAGTGTTCCTCACAGATATACAGCCTCTAGCCATATACAGTGTATGGCTGGAGGCTGTTTGCCTGTATACTACCCCACTTTAGTACTCCGACCACCGCTCCTCCGGTCCGGCCATAGCATTAGTTCCGGGACCGGAGAAGCGGTGGTCGGAACACTCGGGGCCCCAAGCAATTGCTTGGTTTGCCTGTCCTGTAGCGACGGGCCTGGTCACAGATAGCTTTTAAAGAGGTTATCCAGGAAAAAACTTTTTTTTTTATATCAACTGGCTCCAGAAAGTTAAAAAGATTTGTAAATTACTTCTATTAAAAAATCTTAATCCTTTCAGTACTTATGAGCTTCTGAAATTTAGGTTGTTCTTTTCTGTCTAAGTAATCCCTGATGACACGTGTCTCGGGAACCGCCCAGTTTAGAAGAGGTTTGCTATGGGAATTTGCTTCTAAACTGGGCGGTTCCCCAGACAGGTGTAATCAGAGATTACTTAGACAGAAAAGAACAACCTTAATTTCAGAAGCTCATAAGTACTGAAAGGATTAATATTTTTTAATAGAAGTAATTTACAAATCTGTTTAACTTTCTGGAGCCAGTTGATATATATAAAAAAGTTTTCCCCTGGAATACCCCTTTAATGCATGCCGTTCTGCTTAAAGAAAAATCTTTAACAACAGCTCACTATTTATATAGTCATACAATCTGATTAATGTTGCTTTATGAATTCATATAAATTCTTTTAAAATTCTGCCGGTGCCCCTTGGTAATAGACAGCAGTCTATGTGCGCTCTCAGACATGTAGTTCTCATAATGTACCTCTCTTTAGCAACTGGGAATGGGTAGGATACTGAATGGAAAACACAAAACATAAAATAATTATGTTGCCTAAAACCCTTATTTTTTTTAGTATTACAATACTGTATAGGAAAATTTCTTTACAATATTTCTGTTTCCCTAGCAACAATTAGAGTCTGCATCTTAGATACTACTGCATGTAAAATATGCATGTATAATGCTTGCAGCCCTATATACCTGAACTACTGAATTAAGTTTTAATAGCAGGCTTAGGGTACGTTCCCACACGGCGTATTTTGCTGCGTATTTGCTGCGTATTTGGTGCTGCGTATTTTCCTACCCATTGACTTCAACAGCGAAAATAAAATACGCAGCAGCAAATACGCAGCAAATACGCCGTGTGGGAATGTACCCTTAAAGAAAAAAGAAAAAAAGAAAAAAAAGACTTTATACTAATAGACTAGAAAGTAAATGGTCCAGAGGAGAAAAGTTTGGTTCCAAAAGAGGATGTTCATGCTTCACTGCTCATAAAGAATTATAACTTGAGGTTAAAGGCAAAGGCTATCAGGCATGCTGAGAGTTGTAGTTTTGCAGTAGTTGGAGGCACCCTGGTTGGAAAACACTGCCTTAAAGGGGTACTCTGTCCCTAGGGATCTTACCCCTTCTCCAAAGGATAGGTTATAAGATCAGGGCTCAAGTCCTGCAGGAACATGTGGGAACTGAGTTCCTGCACTTTTCCCACAGCAGGAACCCCGTTCTCATTAGCCGGAGTCCTGCAGGACCAGTCCTTGAGTGGAAATCTTGGGTGAGTTCCCACATTTTTTTCCCAGAACTTGACCCTTGGATAAGATATCTGATCGCGGGGGGTCTGGCTGCTGGGACCCCACACAATCTCTGGGCAGGCACCCTGGCATATAGTACGCAGGCTTCTGACAGCCATGATGGTGATGTCATGCCACGCCCCCTCCATTCATGTCTATGGGAGGATTATGACGCTGTAGTCGCTCCACAACCGTCATTCCCCCTCCCATAGACATGAATGGAGGGGGCGTGACATCATGAACGCGGGAATGCCAGCCCGGAGATCCCTTGCATAGGGGATAAGATGTCTAGGGGCAGAGTACCCCTTTAAAATCTAGTAAATGTCAAATTTATTATAGCTTGGAGAATCCACATTTAAGATACGTGAGCATAACAATGTCCGTGGCTGCTTAAAACATATTGCATAATGCTAAAACAGTGCCGTAGAGGGCATTGCATCACTTTGCACACTTCTCCCACTGCTGTACCTAGACAATGGTGCATAACATACAGACAACAAAGCAAAGACTATGACAAAACATCACTACATTCCCATACAGTCTCCTACAGTGTGCTGTAAAATAATGAAATACTTTTTGGTGTAAACGGCACAAAAATAAAGTTGCATGACAAATCATGCAGACGGAGTACCCCTATTTGCGACAGCAAATGTTGCAGAAAGAGCCCATTCATACAATGTATTTTCCGCTCAGAAATTTTGGTGCAGCAGCCATCCATTGTTTTAAATGAGATTATGCTGCACCATTCTCAATGTGGAACATCCACTCTGGGAATTCTGGATTCCCCACTCTGTCAAAAAAAAAAAACAAAAAAAAAAAACATGCTCATTCTTTTGGCAGAATTCTGCCAGAAAAAGCACAAGGACTCTCCACCCCGAGAGTTCTCTGGCCGGAGATTCCGTAGTGTGAATGGGCCCTAAGCCAGCTGAGAACTGGCTTGGATTTCTCCACCTGGCGCGCGGGCAGCCACAGATCTGCTGCATCTACTAAAAGGTGTGCACCTACCTTAGTAAATCAAGTGCACCACACTTAGTAAATATCCCATACTGTGTCCAGTGCTCAATAAGCGATTTTTTTTTTTGCTTTAAATGCATAATGTCCTTATTTTTTTTGTAAATACAAAACCATTTTAACAATGTACTATAAAAGTCCATACAGAACAGCTTGCCAGTTTTCTATTCTGGTTCTCTTCTTGTAACTCTCTGGAAGATCCAGTGTGAGCAGTAAGCATGACATTGATATCTTTTTGGCGGGTTTGTTGGTATTGTATTAGCTCTTCAGGTATTTTCTCAGTCACCGTACAGTTACCAAGTAAACACTGCTCGTTTCCTCTCCTGTTTCTGCCCTTCCTGTTTTCTACAGAAATCTCCTTGTCCTTTTCCATCCTGCGACGTTCCACCCTGGGCCCTAATGTCCCTCTGCAGGAGGCAGCTAGGAAGACGCTTTGGGCTCTCGAAAATGATAACAAGGAAATGCTGCTGCTATTCAAGGTAGACTTATATTGTAAAGATTAATCATTCCTAGTTGCTGTTCTGTATTCTTTGAACTTTATGGAAGTTTGAAGCGATGTTATGTTTTAACTCTTACAGGACATAGTACAGGTCTCTACCACTGTCGGCTATTGTGTCCACGTATATACACAAAGGCAGGATATGTCCAGACATTTGTATTGTAAATTAAGGGCAGACATGTTGACACTTTAAAGAGAGATTTCCCTTATATTCAAATTAAATCTTCATGGAATAATTGAAAAATATACAGAAAGATATGTTACCTGTAACTTGTTATAACAGTCAGGGTCTATTAACATGGCAGATTTTCCACTTGCAGAAATCCACCTCAAACTAAACCCCATAGACTTCTATGGGATTCTGCACTCCCAATCAACCATGCAAGCGGAATTTCAGAAGGTTGAATGGGAGTGCAGAATCCCATAGAAGTCTATGGGGTTTAGTTTGAGGTGGATTTCTGCAAGTGGAAATCAGTGGCACCTCTTAGTTTTATCACTTCTGGAGTTTAATGGAACTATAGAACATGTGACAAGGAACTTTTCTTGAAGATTTTAAAGGGGTACCCCCCCTCTCAACATATTATTCCCTGGAACCCCCCTCAATCTCCGGTCAGACACTGCAGGAACCCACTTGCATGGAGCGAACTCTACTGAATAAAGGGGGCATAACAACCACTGCCGCCCCAGCCTAGTACAGCCGGTGTTCTGAACATAAATGTTAAGAACCCTCGGGTGACGGGTCGGGGATCGCGGGTAGCCGGCTGGAGATCAGACATCTTATATCCTATCTTTTGGATAGGGGATAAGATGTCTAGGGCCAAAGTACCCATTTATCCTTCATACCTTCTCATCTGTATATAATATTAAATAGGAATTGGCTGTATGTAAATTATGACAGCTTGTAATTTTTCAGGAATAAATAATTTTGCAACTGGAAAAATATTTATGTTACTGTTACTTATATTCCAGCAGGAATAGCCTCTTATCATGACAAAGGTGAAGCAAAGCTGTAAAGGAATGTCCGTTCCTCCCAGTAGCCTGCTCACTAATACTGGAGCGGGGCTACAGTACATACCTCTCATACCATAGTGTGTCACATAAAGGTCAACAAATCTGGGCTTCATGCCAGATAACATTGGTCAGAGTCCATAGAGGCACTGCTAAACAGAGTTCACAATAGGAAGCACAGAATTGTAACCAAGACAGCATTTGTTGACCTGTGCTTTACCATTCATAAGCTGTGTGGTTAGGAGGAAATTATAATAACTCATTTGCTATATATATATATATATATATATATATATATATACACATACATACATACATACATACAGTCATGGCCGTAATTGTTGGCACCCCTGACATTTTTCTAGAAAGTGAAGTATTTCTCACAGAAAAGGATTGCAGTAACACATGTTTTGCTATACACATGTTTATTTCCTTTGTGTACATTGAAACTAAACCAAAGAAGGTAGGAAAAAAAGCTATTTGGACATAATGTGACACCAAAAAAAAATGGGCTGCACAAAATTATTGGCACCCTTTCAAAATTGGGGAAAAATAAGATTGTTTCAAGCATGTGATGCTCCTTTAAACTCACCTGGAGCGAGCAAATGGTTTGGACAATTAAAAATCACACCTGAAAGCAGATAAAAAAGAGAGAAGTTCACTTAGTCGTTGCATTGTGTGTCTGTGTGTGCCACACTAAGCATGGACAACAGAAAAAGGAGAAGAGAACTGTCTGAGGACTTGAGAACCCAAATTGTGGAAAAATATCAACAATCTCAAGGTTACAAGTCCATATCCAGAGATCTAGATTTGTCTTTGTCCACAGTGCGCAACATTATCAAGAAGTTTGCAACCCATGGCACTGTAGCTAATCTCCCTAGGTGTGGACGGAAGAGAAAAATTGATGAAAGGTGTCAACGCAGGATAGTGGATAAGCAGCCCCAAACAAGTCCCAAAGATATTCAAGCTGTCCTGCAGGCTCAGGGAGTATCAGTGTCAGCGCGAACTATCCCTCAACATTTAAATGAAATGAAACGCTATGGCAGGAGACCCAGGAGGACCCCACTGCTGACACAGAGACATAAAAAAGAAATACTACATTTTGCCAAAATGAACTTGAGTAAGCCAAAATCCTTCTGGGAAAACATCTTGTGGACAGATAAGAACAAGATAGATCTTTTTGGTAAAGCACATCATTCTACTGTTTACTGAAAACAGAACGAGGCCTACAAAGAAAAGAACACAGTACCTACAGTGAAATATAGTGGAGGTTCAATGATAATTGGGGTTGTTTTGTGGCCTCTGGCACTGGGTGCCTTGAATGTGTGCACGGCATCATGATTACCAACAGATTTTGAGTCGCACTGTACAGCCCAGTGTCAGAAAGCTGGGTTTGTATCCGAGATCTTGGGTCTTCCAGCAGGACAATGACCACAAACATACGTCAAAAAGCACCCAGAAATGGATGGCAACAAAGCACTGGAGAGTTCTGAAGTGGTCAGCAATGAGTCCAGATCTAAATCCCATTGAACACCTGTGGAGAGATCTTAAAATTGCTGTAGGGAAAAGGTGCCCTTCCAATAAGAGAGACCTGGAGCAGTTTGCAAAGGAAAAGTTGTCCAGCATTCCGGCTGAGAGGTGTAAGAAGCTTATTGATGGTTATAGGAAGCGACTGATTTCAGTAATTTTTTTCCAAATGGTGTGCAAACAAATCTAAAGTTAAGGGTGCCAATAATTTTGTCCAGCTCATTTTTGGAGTTTGGTAAGACATTATGTCAAATTAGCTTTTTTTCCTCCATTTTTTGCTTTAGTTCCAATACACACAAAGGGAATAACCATGTTATAGCAAAACATGTGTTACTGCAATCCTTTTCTGTGAGAAATACTTCATCTTCTAGAAAAATTTCAGGGGGGGCCAACATTCACGGCCATGACTGTATATATATATATATATATATATATATATATATATACAGTGAATCTTTAAAAGTTTTTTAGACCCTTTTCCTTTTGTTATGTTGCGGCTTTGTGTCAAAATATTTAAAAAAAATCAAGTTTTCCCCCATCATTCTGTACTCAATACCCCAATAGTAAAGTGAAAACAGACTGTTAAAAATCTTTACTAATTTATTGAAGAGGAAAAACTAAAATACCGCATAGACATTTTCTCCAGTCAGATTTCCCTCAGCTCTGACCAGTGAACCAACCTCTGAAAAATACCCCCTTGCCACCACCATGCTTCACTGCAGGGTTGGTATTGGGCAGGTGATGAGCAGTGCCTGGTTTCCTCCAGATATGACTCTTAGAATAAAGGCTAGAAGGTTAAATTTTGGTTTCATTAGATCAGAGAGTTTTATTTCCTACAGTCTGAGTGTCCTTTAGGTGCAAACTCCAGATTGGTGGAGTACTGGAATCATATTTGACCATCTAAATTTTTTTTCCACCTGCACACAGGATCTTTGGAGCTCAGAGACCATTGGGTTCTTAGTCATCTCTCTTAGCAAGACCCTTCTCCCCTCAAACTGTCCTGGTTTGTCCAAACCAATTCCATGTAAGAATTATGGAGGCCACTGTGCTCTTCGAAACTTTCAGTGCAGCAGAAATTTTTTAGTACCCTTTTCTAGATCTGTGCCCCCACACAATCCTATTTCTACGCTCTACAGACGGTTCTTTCCACCTCATGGCTTGCTTTTTGCCTTGATATACATACATACAGCTGCGAGACCCTATTTAGACAAAGGTGTGTCTTTTCAAATGATGTTCAATCCCCTGAATTTATCACAGGTGTAAAAAAAAACATCTCAGAGATGATCAATGGGAGGCCCATAGTTACATTTCAAGGTTATTAGCAAATGGTCTGAATATTTAGCTATGCAAAATTTTAGTTTTGCCAATTTAATAAAATAGCAAAAAAAAAATGTTGTGGTATTAAGTGCAGAATGATAGGACAAAACATGTTTTTCCTCCCCATAATGTTACTTTTGAGGATAACCTTTTATATATTCTTGTTTATTTATTTTTTAGGAGCTGTCTGCCCGGCTAGTGTCTATCCAAGCACAGAATGATGTTTTTATTGTAACCTTTAAGACTATAGAAGAAATCTGGAAATTTACGACTTATCTCTCTCTCGGTAATGTCAACATTTGCAATAATTGCGGAATAAAATGAGTTAAGGAAGTTGTCCAGGCATATACAGTATACTTTAAAAAAATATATGTATATATACACTAAATTAATACCTTCCCCGAGCCTCTGCAGTTGCCATGCTGATTATTCTGGACCCTGCTCCTCACTGCTGCTTCCTGCTTTTTGGTGACTTGTCCCCGCAGGAACTGCCCTGCTCAGCTCGATCGCTGCAGTAGGGTATTTCCTCTGCTCAGTAAATTCTTCTTGTGCTGACGAAACATCACCAGGAAGTAGCAGTGATGAGCGGAGATTGGAAGGGTTGGTGTTACCGCTGGGGGGCTTGGGTAGGTGAGTATAACTTCTTTGTGATTACAACCCCAGCCATATATATATAAAAAATATACCCCCTGACAACCCCTTTTACTGACTTGGCAGGAAACTAGTTAATACTAAATAAAGAAATCCTTTTCTGTTTATTGATCATTTAGTACTGCTAATATTTGATACTTCCAATACACCATATCAGATAGGTGGGATCCAACTCCTTGCATAATGAGCTCAGAGTTATTAATCTGATTTTGATGGTTTATCTTAAAGGAAATCTGTTATCAGTGCCACTTGCACTAACCTGTCAGTACAGACAGGTAGTGCAGGTGACGGTGATGACAACGATACTTATTTGATCCCATTCCCCGGCTATCCTCTTCGATATCTTCAGCTCCAAGCCTGACTTTGAGCATGGGCGGAGCTAAGTAATGTCACCGCTGCTGTTCTCTGCTGGGTCCCACAGATAACAAACAGCAGCGGTGATGCCACTAAGCTCCGCCCATACTCCAAGTCGGGCCCGGAGCTGATGTTACCGAAGAGGATTGCCAGAGAACTACAGCACAGAACAGGATCACGTAAGTACCGACAGGTTAGTTCAGGTGACACTGATGACACATTTCCTTTAATAATAGGAACACAATATTAAAGCCTGAAAAGGAAAAAAAAAAGGAAAGAAAAAAGTTTCCAAATGTAAATTACATATTGCACTACTTGTTGATATACGGTAGTTATAATGTGCGGTGTAGTTTGCCCTGATTTTATAGCTAGATATATATATATATATATATATATATATATATATATATATATATAAATTAATAACCAAAACACTCCTATTGCATGGACAGGACTGCATTGTAATGGGGACAAAATAGCCAAACACCCTCAAGTCTCCATTATTAAGGACATGGTACGATAGTGTCACCTGAGATTATTATTTATACGATATATAGTGGTATTATTTGTTCTCTATATAATAATGTCACTTGAGTACTGTTTTGTACCATTACTTGGATAATGTATGGTATTCTATAGAGATGAGCACATTTTTGAAAAATTCGATTCGGCCGATTCCCCGAAAAAAATCAATTCGATCCAAATAAATGATCGGCAAATTTTTATTAGTAATGTATTTTAATAAAGTGTGTGTATGTTTTTCACTTTTTTTTCTCAATTTTTAAAAATATTTTTTAATCAGTACTACTACTCCCAGAATGGAACAGACTGTTCCATGATGGGAGTAGTAGTACCTGTGCTAATAGACAGATCGCCCCAGGTGTCACTCCTTACACCCACACGATCTTCATGTATGATGTATAGATGTGGGGGGCTTCCTCGCATCTAGATAGGATGATCGCATCTGGTGTCAGGAGTGACACCCCCTGTGATCTCTCCTCAACTGCAGGTACTAGTGCTCACAACATGGAGCACATTCTGCTCCATGCGGGGAGCTATAGTACCTGCATTAATAGACAGATCGCAGCGGGTGTTACAGATGTGATCGTCCTGTATAACGTATAGATGCGGGCGGGCGGCCGGTCTTCTCTGGTCCCACTGTAGTAGGAGTACATGACGTATATATACCTATTATTCATATTTCCCGCAGAGAGCTGTGATTTGCTGGAACCATCTGGCCAATCACAGTTCTCTGCGAGAAATATGAATAAGTGATGTGAATTCTATTCACATCACTGGCCGGCCAGAGTATAGTGCAGTGATTTGAGTGCAGGAGAAAGCCGCTCCATTTCTGCAATAGAGAGGACAAGCGCATCGGGTGTCAGGAGTGACACAGGGCGATCTGTCTATTAATACAGGTACTATAGCTCCCATCATGGAACAGTCTGTTCCATGCTGGGAGTGGTAGTACTACCTAAAAAAATTTTAAAATACAGAAAAAAAAAAGTGAAACACACACACACACACTTTGTAGCCGACAATAATAAAAATGTAGAAAGGGGTCATTTAAATGTAAAAATTATATATTTTTTATAATAAATAAAAATGTAGGTTTATTATTAATGTATTTTTATATTGTGTTTAATAAAGTGTGTGTTTTCTCTCTCTATTTTTTACATTTTTAGGTAGTACTGCTACTCCTAGCATGGAACAGACTGTTCCATGATGAGAGCTGTAGTACCTGTACTAATAGACAGATCGCCCCGGGTGTCACTCTTGACACCAGATGTGATCATCTTATCTATTGCAGAGATTCAACGGCTTTCTCCTGCACTTGCATCTCTGCATTATAGTCCGGCTGGCCATATTTCCCGCAGAGAGCTGTGATTGGCCAGATGGTTTCAGCAAATCACAGCTCTCCAGGGGAAATATGAATAATATGTATATATACGGCATGTACTAATACTACAGTGGGACCAGAGAAGAGCGGCCGGTCACCCACATCTATACATCATACAGGACGATCGCATTGGGTGTCAGAAGTGACACCCGCTGTGATCTGTCTATTAATGCAGGTACTACAGCTCCCAGCATGGAGCAGAGTGTGCTCCATGTTGGGAGCAGTAGCACCTTCAGTTAAGGACAGATCACAGCAGGTGTCACTCCTGATCGCCTTGTCTATTGCAGAGATGCGAGCGCAGGAGAAAGCCGTTGACATCTATACATTATACAGGACAATCGCAGAGGTGTCGCTAATAAGAATTTAGTTATTTCGAATCTAGTCGAAGTTCGGATTCGGTCCGAATCAAATTTTTCATGAAATTCGGAATAAATCGTAAAATTTGATTCGCTCATCTCTAGTATTCTTATTTGTTTACTTTCTGGTACTTTTTACAGATTCTTGTTATGACCTTGCTACTTCTTTTCATATTTAGAAACTATAGTGCAGATCTTTTGACTTTTTTCGCATTTTATGTTACATTATTGTGCTAAAATTAAATAAAAATGTGTTAAAATTAAAAATGAGCCCCCCCCCCCCCCCCCCCCCCATTATTCTCCATAACCCATAGCTTTAGCAAATGTATTTAAAAAAGGGGGAAAAAAATTGCATGGACACAAATATTTAGACCCTTTACTCTAACACTTGAAATTTAGCTCTTGGCCTCCCAATTCTCTTGATCATGTCTGAGATGTTTCTACTCCTATATGAGAGTCAATTCAGATGATACAGCCCTGTTTGTATAAGGTCTCACAGCTGGCAATGCAGATCAGAGCACAAACCAAACCAAGTTTATATATTAAGTAATTATGCACTATACATCAGATACAAAGTAACAGCTTTTTAATGTAAAGGGCAAATTATTTTTCAGTATCTATTATGCATATTTCGTTTAGTGTGTATGTTTGACACTTTTCACAAGGTATAATACTGTTTAAATATTGCAGGGTTGTAGGCAACTACCAGCAGATTTTCTTTTTTACCACTAGATGTCACTATAATTCTGTTCTTAACACGTTAGTGTATTTACATAATTGCGCAAATTCCTAAATAAAAATCCATTATTATTAATTTTGTTTTGTACCATGGACCATGTACTGATCTAAATATATTTACAGATTCATCATATTTAGAGTATAGTTCCAAGGTGATTGGTCTGTAACATCTTGGAACCTAATTCTGACTTGAGAAAAAGTAATGTAGAATATTTGGTTATGCTCCACCAGGTATTGTGGCTTGCACTCTGGAACATCTGCTTTTTGATGAGAGGTATTGGTTGAACACCACCTTGGTTGAAGACACAGAGATACAAGTATCTGTAAATCAAGATGAATTGGCAACATTATATCTTGGTTTGCTTCTTCAAGAAGGTAAGTGATGACATCTACATGTTAAACGGCCGTTACAAAATCTCATACGGCCGTTAGAAAATCCCATTATAGTATGGGATTTTTACATTATCCGTTTTAACCCGTTATAGCCAGTTATTAATAACGGATGTTATTTTGTGACGGAAGATGGTAACGGGAGAAAAAGTGCATTCACTATTTCTTCTGTTCATTCTTCCGTCACAAAACAACGTCCGTTATTAATAACTGGCTATAACGGGTTAAAATGGATAATGTGAAAATCCCATACTATAATGGGATTTTTTAACGGCCGTATGAGCTTTTGTAACGGCCGTTTCACAGCCAATTTTCAGGGTTTTTATAACGGACGTTTATAAACGGATGAATTTTATAGTGTGCAAGCAGCCTTAGGGTGTGTTCACACTGGGTCAACAGCTGAGTAAATATCCTTGCCAAAACCCCCTGCAAAAATCCCCAACCAATTTGTGTAAGAAATCATCTTCAAAATCCTTGTCAAATCCTAATAAAATCCTTATAAAATAGTTTTTTAAGCAGATTTGGATTGGAATTTTAGAAAAAAAAAACTCACTAACAACCACCCTAACAATGGTAGGTAGGGGTCCAATCACTAAACTAGATCTGTGCCTCTTTATGCACCTGAAGACGCTGAGATACAACAAAACATGTTGAGGGGGGCATCAGTGTTTGTTTTAAATACAGTGCCATACTGTGCAGTAGTGAGGAAGGACTGCGGACTAGTCCGACTAGTCCCCTAATTAATTTAGTGTGAACGTCCCCTTACAGTTTTCTTACACCATTGATGAGAAATAGCGACTTGACTATCAAGCTGATGGGACTCCTTTGCACCAGCAGGGAGATCTCATATGATCTTAACTGTAAACGAGGAGTATGCATCATCCTCTATAGTTTGCACTGTATACAGTGACCCCTCGACCTACGATGGTCCCGACATACGATAATTTTAACATGCGATGGCCTCTCAGAGGCCATCACATGTTGAAGGCAGCATCAACATACAATGCTTTTTCATGTCGGGGCCATCGCATAAACGGCCAGCCAGCAGCGCAGACTGCTTCAGCTGCCGCCGGATAGCCGTTTACGGTGCCCCGTGAGCTCCAGTGATCTCTCTTACCTGTCCTCGGGGCTCCGGCGCGTCCTCTTCAGGATCCCCTGCATCGTCGGCGCTCTCCATCGACGTCATTACGTCGCTGAGCACGCCGTCCCGTTATCCAATAGGAGCGGCGTGCGTAGCGACGTAATGGTGGCGACGAAGCGCACGGATGCCGGGGAAGCAGAGGCCTTACCGGAGCATCGGGGACACCTCGGGGATGCGGCGACAGCGATGGACGGCGACATCCCGGGCAGCGGTGACGAGCGTTGACGGTCCGGAGCGGCGGGGACAGGTGAGTGCAACTTCCTCTAACAGTGGTCTTCAACCTGCGGACCTCCAGATGTTGCAAAACTACAACACCCAGCATGCCCGGACAGCCGTTGGCTGTCCGGGCATGCTGGGTGTTGTAGTTTTGCAACATCTGGAGGTCCGCAGGTTGTAGACCACTGTCCTATACTTTACATTGCACAGATCCCTCAACATGCGATGGTTTCAACAAACGATGGTCCGTTTGGAACGGATTACCATCATATGTTGAGGGACCACTGTACTTGTATCCCCCATATGCAGTTCTCATTAAATCAGGTCAGGGTTATTGCTTTGTCATAACTAAATGTATTTGTCAGACTAAATATTGTAGTCTTATGCCTCGTAGGGTGCTTCTATGCAAGAGCCGTCGTACATGATGCTGGTGCACAAGTGGAAGAAGAGAAGGAATTCCTAGCAGTGTCTGTCAATGATGTGGTATACGTTAAAGACATTGGTGACGAGTCATCGTGGGAAGGACAGTCACTAAGCACAGGGGACCGTGGTCTACTGCCCATTATAGCAGTCGAGCCCCTACCCCATCCTTTCTACCAGTAAGTGCTTTTAAGGTTTCATGATGCACAATAGAGGTTTGCCATGTTTTATTGGAATGTCTACATATCATTTGGCCTATCTACTCTAGGTATAGCGGGAAGACTTATTAAGCAAGATGCACAAGTAGAGTGCCACCAATCTATGGGGGAGATTTATCATTGCTTTTAGAGCTTTTTGTTTAATATGTTTAGGCGCAGTTTAGGCGCAAGCAGCATTTTAGCGACTTTTATGCGTCTTTTGATATAGACAGTTTCGCTCTTTTTTCCTACCCGTAGAACTTTTTCTTTTTGACCATGCAGTGGTCACGTATTTATAATTTGCGACTTTTGTCAAAAGTCACTATTTTGTTCGCAAAGGTACTTTTTTAGGCGCAAAGCTACACCACCTACCAGTAGGTGTGAGAATAACTTCTACCTCCCGCAATTCAACCTTTAACCTCTTGTAGACGACAGCCTCCCACTCCCCTTCTATGACACGTGCTCAGGAGCTGATCGTGGGTCATAGCTGGGTGGTGTTGGGGGCTATCTGCCACCGGACCCATCTCTAATGCCAGACATCCCCGATCACGGTGATGCCCGGCTTTAACCCCTTATACACCACAATCAAATTTGATTGTAGCGTCTAAAATGCAAGTAAAAAAGGTCCAGGCAGCTCTGTGAATGTAAGTAAAAACACCTGACCTGCCAAATTCAGGACCTGAGAAAGTGTCTACTTCCCTCCCTCACAAGCGTCTAGAAAAAGTGTATGTGGTAGAGCTTTTCCCACCACAGCAAAACTGCGCAAAATTCATCATCCTGCTGCACCTTCTTGATAAATAATTGATAAAGAATTTTTGTCCTATTCTGACCCCTATAACTTTTTTATTTCTCCTTATACGGGGCTGTATGAGGGCAAATTTTTTGCGCCCTGATCTGTAGTTTTTAACAGTACCATTTTTGTTGCAGTTAGTTACTAAGTACAACTCCCAGCATGCCCTGATACAGCCTGCGGCTCAGAAGCTACCCTAAATGAAAACTACAACTCCCAGCATGTTGGACTATATAGTAGTATATAGTATAGGTCAGTGTTTCCCAACCAGGGGGGCCTCCAGCTGTTGCAAAACTACAACTTGCAGCATGCCCGGACAGCCGTTGGCTGTCCGGCCATGCTGGGAGTTGTAGTTTTGCAACAGCTGGAGGCACCCTGGTTGGGAAACACTGGTATAGGTTATGGTGCAACATTCCAGGAGTTGGAGGATTAGTTGGATAAATACCGGCCATTGCATCGCCGGTATTTTTAATATAAAAAAGGCAGTGTGGGCAAAATACCGGCTATACCGGTAACATACCGGCCAGGTGGCAACCCTAGCATTGAGTGAGTTTAGACAGGTACAGAAATATTGAAACATTTATATAAAGGGAAATTGTTTTCATCAGGCATCATTTGGAGTTAATAGGTATACTGTATAAAATATTCTGGATTATATATTGAAGTTAAAAGAATAGCTGCAGTGCACCCAGATTTATGGAGATTTATGAACAAATAGGGGCTGATTTATCATAGGGAATTTTTTTTTTTATCAATTTTTTTTGTCTTTGACTTTGCTGGTATGTCAGTTCACTTTGTGTACTTTTGCCAGGCTGTTAACATTTGAAACTACACAGAGGTTGGTGGGCTTCATAGAAAAGCCTAGAACAGTCTGTAAGTAATAGAGTCTAGTAAAGCAGGTTCCTGGCTCTTTCTAGGCTGGGCAGAGTATGGGCAGCACAAACACTAGAACTAGAGTAGTAGCAAACTGTCCGTAACTTATTCTTATTTTGTGGGTTTCCCATGGTTCTTGAGGTCACCCTAACAAACGCTACAATTTTCACATGTGCTCGGCACCTGTTGCCAACAGTCTGTAACCTCTTCAGGGATACACATTTTTTTTTTAACCTTGGAGCTAGGTTCCTTGTATTCACACGAAATTCTTACTCTTGGAAGCTAGCCTGCCTATCAGAACCAACCTTTTCTAAATGGCTGTCTGTCTTTCTTCGGATCTGTCCTCATGACTAGTGTTGCTCACGAATATTCGCAATTCGAATATTATTCGCGAATATCGCATATTCGCGAATTCGCGAATTTCGCGAATATAGCGCTATATATTCGTAATTACGAATATTCGTTTTTTTTTTTTTTTTTTTTTTTTTTTCACAGTACACATCACAGTGATCATCCCTCTCTGCTTCCAGCTTGTGTGGTGTAAAGAAGGCTCTAATACTACTGTGTGAGACTGGCGCGCGAAAATTCGCATATGCGAAAATTAGCATATGCGAAAATTAGCACATGCGAATTTTCACATATGCGAATTTTCGCGTATGTAAATTTTGTATATGCTAATATGCACATATGATAGTTTTCGCATACGCGAATGTTCGCATATGCGAAAATAAAACGGGAATATAACGAATATGCGAATATTCGCGAATATATGACGAATATTCGTCCATATATTCGCGAATATTCGCGAATTCGAATATGGCCTATGCCGCTCAACACTACTCATGACCCCCACACCTGCCTTCAAATTTGCTCATCACCGGACAGGTCCTTACATACAGCAATCCCAGATTCACTCTTTTACAATCTGCTGACCGTCCTCTAGGTTCCTTGTGACCCCCTTCATAGTAGATGGCCCCCTTTGTGCCACCCCCACACAGTACAGGGTCCCCTTGTTGCCCCATCCAATACGGTACTTGGCACCCTTTGCGTCCCTCTTTAACACAGGACATAGCCCACCTTGCCTTAACAAAATAAAAAATAATAATACTTCCTTTGCTGGACATTAGGTCCCATTCCTGTAAGTGCATTTACAATTGGTAACAGTCGTGACCCTAAGATCCTATTTTACCATCCACCAATTTATATTAAAACGTAACTTTTAATGCCTCAGTAAACGATTAAAATGTTTCTGCCATTAAGTTCTCATTGTATTTCCTGTCAATGCACAATTACAGCTTTGCTGCAAATAGTAATTGATTATCATTGAGTGGTATGGCAGAGTAAATTAAAATCTTGAACGCATGCACCCGTCTGATGTTTCGCCACAGCAGTGGCTTTGTCAAGGTCTTTTGGGGAAATGGCGTCCAAACAAGCCTGACCAGGGTATTTATAACCTCCTATCAGTGATGTTACACTCTGTTCTATGTCCAATCACGGACATGTAGAAATGGATTGGTTCAAAAATGATTGACAAGGTGACCAGCCATAGATTGATGTTGCAAAAACCAAATTGTCCCATCATGCACCACAACATCACATCACACATGAGTGACAGTCTGTCACTCCTATCTAGGCAAAGTACGTTCTATACGAAATCAGATTGGTGCTGAGTTACTGTGTGCTGGGACCTGCGCAAGCTAATAATCTCTGGTCGTATCTCGTCTTCAGTATGCCGGTATATAGCTGCGCAGCATGAGTGTCCAGCGTGCGCTCAGCACAGCATCACCATGTCTGCAGGTAAGCACTGAACCTAGAGTGACCAAGGGGGTCTGGTGTAACTGCGACCCCTTAATGTTGCACCACTGATTACAAAACACAGAGCTGGTTTAAACAGTCCTAACATTAGGTGATGAGCAGTTAGACTGGGTTCACATATGTCTGGCATCCGGCACATAGCGGTGACCTTAGCCTAAATCTCAATGCAACTGATGCCACAACTGATGACAGCTTGTCATCAGTTGTATGGCATCCGGCATCCATACGGCGTGCCCAGATACAATGGACGCCGGATGCCATAAAACTGATGACAAGTCCGGTGCCCTCTGGCGTGTCCAACCATCTGGCGCCAAAATTGAGACGCTGGATGATTGCGAACTGTCCCATTCAAATGAATGGGATCAGTGGTAGCATCAGTTTCCCTCAGGTGCACGCCGGAGGGAAACTGTGCCGGATGCCGCACATATGTGAACCCAGCCTTACACCCTCATACACAGAGAAGGGTAATTATTTAAGGATTAATTCTGCTCCTGTCAGTTTTTATCCCCTAAAGTTACGTACCTAGTTACTTACTTATCTATGTATCTTGGTACTTGCAGCAGTAAAAGTTCTTTTGTTCTACCTGCCTTCTAGATGTTTCTTGCTAGCTGAATTAGTAGCAGCACAAAACTCTCCGCTTCATGATGCTTTCCTGCAATGTTTCACAGTAGATAATATTTATCCACCTGCTGCTATATTTAGTTGACAAAAGTGGATACAACTAGAACACGCTTCTAGCCGTGAGAAGTGTTCAGGTTGAATGGGCCTCAGTAGAGATAAAGATTACCAGCATTATAGTAATAGGAGAATTTATCATTCCAGATAGGAACATGTTTTCAAGTGTGGTTTTAAGTATATTATAGTAAATTTCTATTTATTTCCTATCCAAAATCATGTTATGATGTATATTCTGTTAGATTTTATGTTTTCTAAATCTGTCATATGCAGTAAAATGAGCCGATGAGAGAGCTGACTAGAGGTTATACATTTCCTTTAGATGGTTTCTGAAAACATACCCAACAACCTGTAACGTGACAGAGCAGAACTGCCGGAACATTACATCTCAGCCAATAGGTAAAGTTCCTAACCATTCCACACACAGACATGCTATTGTTACAGCCGCATATATCAATTACCACCACAACAATCTCCCTTTGTACTGCTCAGTATCATCATGTTCCAGCAGTGAAGTGTACCAAGAATGTTTGTATAATAAATGAAGATGATGTATTAATAAACATTTACATAGAAAGAAAGACAAGCAAATATCACTTTGGACTCACTTATCACTTTCCCAAATAGAGTGGTTACTATGATCCGCAGTCAGCCTGCTTGAAGTGGATGTTATAACATCTAGTCAATTCATTGTCTGTTATGTAACATTCTCAGTTAGCTGTAGATACCAATGAAGCGTTTATTAGTATTCTTTAATTTATTTGATGGCGGTGGTCAAGTGCAAATATTTTTAAACTTTAACTTAATTCATGGTATTTTAGTCAGCATGTGCTCCTTATTTTGGAAAGTAAAGCAAAGAATGGAAAGATTTACACCCTAGTCTGTGTTTTAAACCCACCTCCTTTGTTGCAGAGACATGTTAAAAGTTTGGATTGGTCGGTGTCTCAGTGTTCCGACCATCAAACACTTACATTGATGTTATCTAAGGTGATACAAGGTGCTCAACCCCAAGTGCAGTTGTGCACCTACATTGGAGTGGAGGACCTGCACCTATGGCTCACAATGTGGTTTCACAACTGTGGTTAATGTAAACAATGACATTAGCTAACCCTCAACACTGATGTAAAATTGAGACATTTGCCAGTATATCCTTATATGAAGGACATACCTGAGCCCGCACACCACGCCAAGGTTTCTCAAATGGTGCGGGTCCTATCCACTAACCTACCTGGCCAGATAAATAAAACCAGGAAGCAAATTACGGCAGCCATAGGCCCGACTTGCAGATTGCTCCTCAGTCACCTCCAGTGTAAATCTAAGCACACATACAATGGGAGGGAGTAGACAAGCTACAAGCCCCACCCTGGTCGGTTCATCTATATGTTCTGACCATCACCAATCTTGAAATTGTTCCCACCCCCCAGGTCATTGCCTTTTCCATCTTGTTGCACAAGACGAGCTCCATAGACTTATAATGGAGCTTATCTGATGCAGTTAGACTGAGAACGCAGGGAGTCGGGGATGATTATCTCGGCTTGTTTTAGCGATCGATAAAGGGCAAAGTCCAATCAACTCTTATGACTTGTCTTTGCAATATGTCAAGTGTTTTTATGATGACAAGGACACTTTAAAGGGGCAGTCCCATTTCATCATGTATGGCGTATCCACATTTACGGCAGCTGGAGATAACTCCCATTAAGGTTACTCTGAGTTACATAAACCGCATAGTAGCAACTCAGTCAGTTCATTTATGGATGATAAAAAAAAATACTGGCAGGTCACTAGGCTGTAAAACTATACCTATAGCAGCTGTCTTCCTGGGACCCCAATATTGACTGCCTGTACTTAGATGACCCCTGGTCTTAAAGAGTGTCACCAAACTAAACTTTTAATATATTATTCCTTATGCAATAATAAGACACTTTGTTATTTACTTGCTGTTAAAATTCTCAACATTTATATGTTTTTAATGTGATTGAAAAAATGGCCACTAGGTGGCTCTGTTCCCTCCACAAGTCAAACAGCTAGTTTGGTCTCCTCCCAGCCTGGCAGGAGACCAAACTCAGGAAGTGCATGCGGGGGCATGGGGAGGCACAGCTCTCTCATGCTTCAGTGATGTCGCGCCTGCTGGGGAACACCCACTTTCTCCTGTCTGGAGCTTACACAATGGGAGCAAGGGGAGAGGCATGATACACAGCTTTTTTAAGCTCAGAAATTTTTTTTAAGGGCAGAAGGGGTGTTAGGAGTAGTTATTTAGGGAATATAATCTGGGTTAGTTTAGAAAATTATGGTTTGACGACAGGTACACTTTAATGGTAGAGGAGGATAAGAAGACTTATCTGTAATAAACAAGAAATACATAAAAGCTGATATCAAATCAAAACTAATTATAATAATAAGTACTACTCACCATGAGTGCAGATGATAGTGAGTTGTTACTCAACCATCCTGCAGGTATTATTGCTTCTAAGGGTGGCTGCAGCAGACAGGAGCAGAGAACGTTCAGAATGATTATGAAGTCCAAGGTAACACAATGTTTGTTTGATACACTTAATATTTATATTCTGGATGTAACATACCGCCATTTGTTTTATACTTTGTATTATTATTTATTTCTGCAGCTAAGTTTCCTCTTTTCTTTAGGGTTGGGCCAATGCACTGCTAGAGAGAATCACTCAGCTACAGAATGGGATGAGCTCAGCTACTGCAGGGGTGATGCCATTGAGGTCGTCGGCTTCTTTGTACCTGGCCTCAAGTGGTTTGTGGGGAAATGTCCTTCTACCGGAGCCACTGGTTTTGTCCAAACAAAACATGTTGATCCCAACTGCTTAAAACCTTTGTAAGTACCTCTGCGGATTACTGACATCACTAATGTTTCTCTACTATTGCAATAAACAAGTATTAAAGGGGTACTCCGCTGCTCAGCGTTTGGAACAACTTGTTCCGAACGCTGGAGCCGGCGCCGGGAGCTTGTGACGTCATAGCCCCGCCCCCTCATGACATCATGCCCCACCCTCTCTATGCAAGTCTATGGGAGGGGGCGTGACGGTAGTCACGCCCCCTCCCATAGACTTGCATTGAGAGGGTGGGGTGTGATGTCATGCCGGCTCCAGAGTTCAGAACAGCTAGTTCCAAACGCTGAACAGCGGAGTACCCCTTTAAAGAATATATACAGACAATGACACATTCAGTAGCATACAAAGAATAAATATAACCCCCAGAAAAAAATTGCGGCTGGGGTCTATCCCCAACTTAGGACTTCATCTAAAGGATTATATAAATCTTTCAGAAATATCCAAATTTCTTGTTTTTTTTCCCACAGCTAAGGCATGACAAGTTCTGGCTAATGCTGCCACCAATAGGGGGAGCTAACTACATATGAATATATTCAGCTAGTGTTCAAAAGGTTTTCTCATTAGTGACCCTAGTAAACAGCTGATTTTGCTGGAGACGCCATCTCTGGACAGATAGGAGAAATGTAGAATTACATGGCAGTGATTCAGACTTGTAATATATGGACATCTTCAGTATACTCTTCATTCTGGCTCATAGATGGTAGTTTCACCCAGAACATATGAACATATCTACCACCGGTAGATTAATAATAGTAATAACAGTTGTCATAGATCTTAGTCAATACAAGAACAGAAAAATACATGTCACATGGAACATTTGTTCCTGGATGAGTTTGTTGTTATCTGAATCTTTCTAATAGGTCTCTGTCATATATGATGCATGTCTATAGATGGTGTGAACAAGACCCTAACAAGATTATTGCTGTATTGGATTTAAAAATTGATCTTAAAGGAGTACTCCGGTGGAAAACTTTTTTTTATTTTTTTTATTTTATCAACTGGTGCCAGAAAGTTAAACAGATTTGTAAATTACTTCTATTAAAAAATCCTAATCTTTCCAGCACTTTTTAGGGTCTGAATACTACAGAGGAAATGGTTTTCTTTTTGGAACACAGAGCTCTCTGCTGACATCATGACCACAGTGCTCTCTGCTGACATCTCTGTCCATTTTAGGAACTGTCCAGAGCAGGATATGTTTTCTATGAGGATTTTCTCCTACTCTGGACAGTGCTTAAAATGGACAGATATGTCAGCAGAGAGCACTGTGCTCGTGATGTCAGCAGAGAGCTCTGTGTTCCAAAAAGAAAAGAATTTCCTCTGTAGTATTCCGCAGCTAATAAGTAATGGAAGGATTAAGATTTTTTAATAGAAGTAATTTACAAATCTGTTTAAATTTCTGGCACCAGTTGATAAACATTTTTTTTTTTAAATTCCACCGGAGTACCCCTTTAAGAAAAAAATACATGTTTACCCCCATTTAATACTTTTTCTTCTTATACTATTCTATAATTTGATACATTTTTCATATTTCCTTGTAATTGTTACAGTTGCACACCACTTCAGATGATAAGGCCTCATAAAAATCCTAAAACAACATTGTTTGTCATCATGAAAATATGTAGTACTAATATTGTCCACTTGATGGTGCTATTGCTTTAACCTCATAGTCTCACAAAACAATTTACACATGTACTACTAAGATGCCCCACTTGGTGGTACTATTACTTCAACCCGGCTGCCTCACTTTTTAATATTACAGTACTGTAAGCCTATGCGTTTGACTTATGTGAACAAGTTAGTCAGAATATATGTTGTTGTCATAATAAAACATACCCATCCAAAATATTAATGTGCATGTAGTGAGATTTTTGGGGGATAACAGACATATTAAGAGATGGCAACTCTTAAGATTTTTATTTTTCGGTTGATTTTTAATGCTTAATCGTTGGACCAACTTTAATCTCTAAAAATAGAATTCTGCGTAGTACTGCCATTAAACATCAGCTTCTATTAGAGCCACAGACTGTAAGAATTAGAGCTCTCGCAGGCACAAGTGGACTATCGCTGATAGGAATCAGATCTTTTTCATGCAAAATGCTTTTGTTTGTCCACCAGACGTTCAGAACCTAAATTGCCATAAAATGTAGCTGACATCATGAAACGGCTCATGAAATAAAGATGATTTGCCTGACTATTTGGAATGTACTGTAAATCTAGATGGCAAGGGAGATAATTCCTGCAAAGTATCAAGTTGATTGTGTCATCAAGTGGTCTAAATGATTGCATATGCGGCATGCCAGGGCATATTTACTGCATGTATGGCACATCTGGAGGGACGTTCTGGGGAGTTTAAAGGCGTTGTTCCACCATTACACGTCAAATATCGGCATTGTGTAGAGTATTATAAAATGTACTTACGCAGCATGGCGCCACCTGATATTCAAAGTGTACAGCAATGTGCGCGTCCACCTAATGAACTAAGTGCTAGTGGACGCACATGCCAAGGCATTGCACAGTGATCATCTGTTTACTGCAGACCAGCAAAGGAAAATAGCTTTCTGCCATGTTTTCTTGCTTAGCTTCTAGGTAATGTTTACTGAGAATGTCGCACAGTATATACAGTGGTCCCTCAAGTTACAATATTAATTGGTTCCAGGATGACCATTGTATGTTGAAACCATTGTATGTTGAGACCATAACTCTATGGAAACCGAGTAATTGGTTCTGAGGCCACCAAAATGTCATCAAAAATAGGAAAAAGTGAGGATTAAAGAAAAATAATTAGATAACTAATACAGATAATGCAAATCCTTACAATCCTTAAGAAAGATTTGCTGGGAGCTGTAATCACTGTCTATGTAGAGGACAGGAGCTTCTTCAGGGTCCTGTACAGTACACGCAATGTTCTAAAAAAGTAAAATGGAGCTGCTCTTACTTTGTTCCAAGGAACAGCTAACCCTGACACAGGTAAAGAGTAGTACAGAACATGTAATACCACCCTGTACTGTAGGGGGCGCTACCAGACAGCCAGTCAGTGCATACACTTCAGTAATACAGGTGTTTTACCAGTGAATGCCCATTCTGATTGGTCAGTTCTTCCAGCCATTGACACGTTTCGTAGATCTTTACTGTCTGCACATTGTATGTTGAGTCTGGTTTCAAGTAATAATTGTCCAGAAAAGACCATTGTATATTGAAACTATTGCATGTTGAGGCCATTGTAAGTTGAGGGATCACTGTACCTTTACCTATCAATTTACAGTGGTGGTGGTGGTGGGGAATGATTGGGGCAGGTGGCATGCGGAAAGGGGCTCATGATGTAAGGAGGTCTGGCCTTTCCTCTAAATTTGCCTCTGGTACTTTAAAGAGACACTCGTGAACAGAACCAACATCAGTTCTACTTATGTGCAAGCACATTAACAATTGTTATTTTGTAAAGATTGAATATCTATAGATTTATTATGTATCTAAAATTTTTTTTAAATAAAAAAGGAGTCATGCAAGTGGCTGTGTTATGGGTCCTTCTAAGCTCTGAGTTGTATAGGTTTGTAATATGGCACCTATAGAGGGCTATTGCCCCTTATCATATCATCGTATGCCTCTCACTTCATATACAGTCACACAGAAGTTTTGTAGTAATTCATGCTGAATCAAACAGAGAAAAATCACAAACCTGTTCTGTCGGATGACGCATTAGGGAATTGCAGTATAATGTTTTACTTATGCAAATGGTTGATTAAATGTAATACTATAATATGTACTGCAGCATAATAGAGGAAGCATTAAAGGGGTACTCTGCTGCCTCTGCTGTACTCTGTTCCCAACACTGAGTGGGGCTGTGGGGGTCGTGACGTCACACCGCCTCACCATGCCTACCCTCCCATAGACTTGCATTGAGGGGGCGTGTCATGAGGTCATGAGAGGCGTGGCCATGAGGTCACAACCGCCCCACACAGCCCGTACCCAGCGTTCAGAACAAAATGTTCCAATTGCTGGGGCAGCAGAGTACCCTTTAACATCAATCCCACAGGCTACGGGGGGTTGGGACATAAAGGCCATGCCCCTTGTGACAGCATGCCACGCCACCCTCAATGCAAGTCTGTTTTCTTATATAATTTTCTTTGCAATGTGTTTGAATTTACTGGATATATTAGCCTGTGGCATTGATGTTAAAGGGGGTATTCCGCTGCCCCAGCGTTTGGAACATTCTGTTCCGAACACTGGGTGGGGGCTGTGGGGGTCGTGACATCACGCCGCCTCACCACGCCCTCCATAGACTTGCATTGAGGGGGCGTGGCATGATGTCACAAGAGGTGTGGCCATGACATCACGACCCCCCGCAGTTCGCACCCAGTGTTTGGAAGAAAATGTTCCGAACGCTGGGGCAGCGGAGTACCCCCTTTAACATCAATCCTACAGGCTAATTTATCCAGTAAATTCAAACACATTGAAAAGCAAATTATATAAGAAGACAATGCATTTGTGTTTATTCTATCTCGTCTGCAAAAGGCAAAGTTTAAATACATGTAAATATTGATTTTATCTTTCTAGTAGTTGTGGCAACCATAGAACCCCTACACCGCCCAAAAGTGTCTACAAAAAGTCCACATCCCTACAGATATTCTTAGATACTTGCTGCAGAATTTCTTCTACAAATTGTATCTATTTCTGCCTCCTTGAAAACACAATTATCATATTTTGATTGAATTTCTACAGAGGAAAGGACTTATTATTCCTAAGTGAGGATGAGAAGATTTCCCTTAATTCATTTGATGAAGATGCTCAGAAAGGCCCAGTGGAGCTACTGAGAAGCTTGGCTCAAACAGACATCAGCTCAGTATACAGGCTGGGTGAGTTATACCATGTATTTCTACTGATGTTTAATGGATTGATGGGTTGCAGTTTACAGCAGCGAGGAGGAACAAAGAGGATATTGATGTGATCGACATTGTAATATTTACAGGACATGCACATGTATGATTTGTAAGGTGGAACATGCATGTGTGGTGGCCCAGTACAGGAGTTGCACCCCTGTACCTTAGCTGCCCTGTCCAGCAACCTCCATACAGTGACCCCTGGGCCCCGTTACACCTGTCCCCTTGTATATTTATCTCTATGCCGATGTTATACAGTATAATGTACATATAATGTGTTATAGCTTTAAGACCTTTTGTCATGTGATTAACCTGTTGTCATGTGATTGTAACCCAGTGAGGTATCAGTAACCATGTGACCTAAGGGTGAACTATGGGAATCCTCCTAGTCTCCCCCATATAAGCCCTGGAGCTAGCTCACTTTCTTAGCTCTTATGCTCTTGTATGCATTGCTGAGTTGCAGTAAGGTCAAGTCCTACGTTTGTGTCTGGAGTCCAGAGGAGGCCTAAAGACACGGATTCTCAAGTCCATTGCTCCACAGGTCAAGTCAAAGCCTGGTAATCTACAGAAGGGGTGAAGTCAGTCATAGTCTGTCATAGTCAAGTCAGTCCAAGTCATCCTGTCTCAAGTCAGCGCGGCCTGCACCCAAATTGTCCAGGTCCACTATAAGTCCCAGCAAGCCCTAAGGTCTCTGAAGTCACTGGTCACCTCCATGGGCCTAGCCAACCTGTATAGACTGTTACACCTGTCTGACTCAGTAAAACTGCCGTTTTTCCATAACTTTACGTCGGAATCATTATTTGCCCCCGTGCCTAGCCCAGGATCCAGCGGTATTGCTTTGGGTGGTGTAGAGGATAAACCACGCCCTGGCATCCCGAATACAAGTGGTTAACGCCATCTGCCCCTAGGGTAATTCCATCTGCCGTCATCACACCCTCACCACACATGTAACCTCAGTAGGAAGAAAGAAAGAAGCCTCTGCCAGACACTGCTAATAGCTTACGTGCTTGTCCTATGGCAGGAGTGAGTAATGTTGGGTTGGGTCCGCCAAGGCAATAGTTCCGAGCCGGGGTGGCACAAGAAATCCACCATGGGTTCTGTGGCATTCCTGTTGGCCCTGTATAATTTGTCCTATTCTTTATAATGTGGAAACACAGCTTTGCATGTGCCCCACTGATGAATAGTCATATGTGTGTAGCACAATTCAAGACTCCTTAAATGTACCATTCCAGGCTTGATTGATGCCTAACAGGTCATGCTAGAGATGGTCCCTAATGTGTATTATTATAATTATTATTTCTGATGTATTACAGCCTATGGAATGTCAAGCAAGCTAGGAGACCATGGCTTTAGGGACCATGTTTTAGAGAGAGAGAGAGAGAGATTAAAGACATAAAAGACATAAAGAGTTCAAAATAAAAAATAAAAACATGCAGAGGAAAAGTAAAGAAGTTGTCCATATGAGACAATCAGATATATTTTTTAAGGTACAAAAAAGGAATGGTAAATATGTAAGAAACAATAATATTGTTAGCCATGGCCAACATCTCACAATTTCATGTGTCCAAAAAAATGCGGATAACATAAAAAAAAATGGTGAAAGATAAAAAATAAAATACCTGTTCAACTAAAACCTTTGTCTCTTGAACAATAAAGTTTGTTTTTTCCTGGCCTGCGGCAAGGTAAACCACTATTCAAATGTGAGGGAGACTCTCTTTGCAGACCTTCTTTTAGATATTAATTTGCCTTAAAATTTAAACTAAAACAGACAACAAAAATGATCTAGCCAAGACCATTATTGATAAATAGCCCCCAAAGTTTTGCGACAAACCAAATAGAATTTTTTTTTACAAACTGACATTGCAAGTCTTGATTTCAGTTGAAATCATGCAGTGTTCAGGAATTAATGGTGTGTGACTTTTCAGTTTCTCGTATTGTTTGGCGCAACTGCACTAATTTAGGTGCAATTCTACACCAGTCCTCAGTTGGCTTAGAAACTGACTGTGGGCACAACTATTTACTTGAATGTACTTGTCTTTCTAGAATTGGATTCTTAGAAACAGATGACTGTGCTATTTTCTCAATGTAGTGTATCAATTACAAAGTGAAAGCCTGGGATCTGTTTCTGGGAATATTACTTAAAAATGACACAACTACTAGTGTGATAAGGCAAGATGCAGGCTTTTAAGTTCAGGATGTGCAAATGTCAATTTCCTGATGCCAGAAATAGGAAATACATTGTGTATGTAGATTGAAGTGTATGTTAAGGGTTGTCGTATCACATGGTTGGAGTGGTGCAACCCATTATCACAATGAAGATTCCCACCAACCACTACTACACAAAAGATAGATAAAAGAGGTGAAAGGAGGCACTCATCCGAGGTACTTGATAGCAGAATACTTTATTCCGATACGGTGAGAATGTACAGCAGGTAGACGCAGATGAGCGACCTTGCAGCGACAGGCTGTTTCCTGCGCTCTGATCGGCAGCCCGAGGAAGTGTGCTTAGAGTGCAGGAAACAGCCTGTCGCTGTGAGGTCGCTCATCTGCGTCTACCAGCTGTACATTCTCACCGTATTGGAATAAAGTATTCTGCTATCAATTACCTCAGGTGAGTGCATCCTTTCTCCTCTTTTATCTATCGTTTATGCTTGTTACATTTGGAGTGCACCCCCGGGACATCTCCCAGACTGTGTGACTGTGAACGTTCATCCCAGTGGGAGTTGGCTTTTTAGACAGCAGTGTCGGACTTTACTGCTCTCAAGTTCAGTTACTACTACACCAAAGCTGTCTTCTGTACACAAGGCCCTGAGAAATGTACCCTCAAAAGCCAAGGTTTATAGAAAACAACCTGAATTTTACTTCAGATGCAATTCCAACTAAGAAAACAACACTTCACATTTGGTGATGCAGTTATTGAGATGCACTTTGTAGTAAATGGTTATTTGGCACTGGTCATAGTCTAGAAGTAATTAGCAAATATATGATTTGGTTATATTGAGACTTGTAGTGTTACTGAGATTTAGACTTGTTTCTTCCTTGCTGTATGTATGAGGCCAGGTCTACCCAGAGTGATATATGTTCCTTCTTGTTGTAACCTGGCTTGTTCCTTACTATGCTGGAATGAGATTTAACTAGTTAGAATTTAAACTTCCCTTGTGAGTGGAAGACTGCGCTAGTTTTTACATCTAATGTAACCGAGCAAGCTATCAGGGGTCTTCGCAGGGGTGGTCCGTGGTGAAATGTGCAAACATCCCTTCCCTCACTTATGTTTCCCTGGGTTATCTGTGACACAATTATCTTAAGTGGATTTAGAAAGGAAATCCTCAGATGTTAAAGGGGTATTCCAGGAAAAAAAAAACTTTTTTTATTTTAAATATCAACAGGCTTCAGAAAGTTAAACAGATTTGTAAATTACTTCTATTAAAAAATCTTAATCCTTCCAATAATTATCAGCTGCTGAAGTTGAGTTGTTCTTTTAAGTCTGGCAATAATGCTCTCTGCTGACATCTCTACTTGTTTCGGGAACTGCACAGAGTAGAAGATGTTTGCATTGGGGATTTGCTTCTACTCTGGACAGTTCCTGAGACAGGTGTCATCAGATAGTACTTATACAGAAAAGAACAACTCAACTTCAGCAGCTCATAAGTACTGAAAGGATTAAGATTTTTTAATAGAAGTAATTTACAAATCTGTTTAACTTTCTGGAGCCAGTTGATATGTATATATATATATTTTCACAGGTGGAGTTTTAAATTGTTTATGGATCCAGCATGTCACCCAGTCAGAGGCTACATGCCCAGCAGAGGTGAGTGGATATTTGAGCGTTAGGCTCAGAATTTGTGCTAGGGTCCCGTCCTAAATGAGGCCACCTCTCCGTGGTGGATGGGGGACATGTTTTGATCAAAAAATGCGCTAAGAGCCTCAATTTTTTGACAAATGTGTGCTGCTGCAATCCTCTTTTTTTGTATACATGTATATGCCATGGCAGTGTGCACCCGTGTATTAGGCTGTTGTGCTGGCTATCTTTCTTTTTTCTTGTATGGTCTCCACTGCAAGTGCAAGCAAGGGGGATTGTAGGAAAGGATGTACTGGTCAAATTTCAGAGAGGAAACCAGTTAGGGATTAGATCGATAGGGGGAAAAGAACTCTACAGGGATGTGAGTTTCTTTCCTTGAAAACACACATTTGTGCTCCTGTACACAAATGTATGTGGTACACCTGATTTTACCAACTTAGCTTTGTGGACCAACAACCCCTTCAATGCTACCTCTTGTAATACCTCTGTATAGTATATATATATATATTTGCTAGAACAGTGCTGGAATTATAGGCAAACTTCTCCTGAAGGTGAAAGAGCTGTCGAATAGGTGTTGTCATATCTCTGACTAGACCAAAACTCTGTAACAAACATTTACTCTCTGGATCCTACTCCTATCCCGAGATTGAAGTGGAGCAAGACTTTCGACCAATTGTTAAGGGATGAACCAATGTTCTTACAGTAAAAAAAAAATAAAATACTTTTGGGTAGAAGCTGTTACCCTGTACACTCTATGTGTGTGCATGCAATATATTAAAAAAAATGAAGCCTTTTAAGAGACAGACTTCATACAGAGCAGTGTTCATAGTAACAGGTGACTCCATTCTGGGATACCACACTATGGCTACACTTGAAAACTTGTCCAACAAATCAGATGGTTTCTTACATTTCTAAAAAGGCCTCTGAAAAATAAAAGAAGCCATCTGATTGGTTGCTATGGGCAACTGATCAACTTTTCCTCTGCCCAGGTTTTGATAAATCTCACCCTTTGTCATTTGTGCAAAAGTGGATGTTGCAACAATACAAAAAAAAAAAAAAAAAAGGCAAGATCTCCATGAATAAAACATAATGGAGAAACATTAGATTCAGATTTATTAACATTTGTATGTTCCGATAACTGCTAACTGTGTTACATTACATGTTGATTTACAGTAAAATATTAGCAACACAATAAGATCAAAATACACTTATACATGTTAATGACGTACAAGTTTTTCTCTCTTTTAAGAAAACAGTTGGCACGTTCTCCTTGCTATGTCTATGGGAGAGATGGAGATACTCGAGTACAGTGGTCCCTCAACATACGATGGTAATTCGTTCCAAACGACCCATCGTTTGTCGAATCCATCGTATGTTGAGGGATCCGTGCAATGTAAAGTATAGGAAGCTGTACTCACCTGTCCCCGCCGCTCCGGACCAGGTCCTCACCTCTCCCGATGCTGTCCCAGGGGCTCCCGATGCTGTCCCGCTACTCCGCTGTCTTCTTCGCGATCCTCCGGTTTCTTCTGCATCTTCTGCAGGGTCCGGGCCTCGCTTTCTGGTGACGTTATTACGCTGCTGCGCCGGCACGGCGTGCGTAGTGACGTAATAACGACGCCGGAAAGCAAGGCCCCCCCCCCCCCTGGAGAAGATGCAGAAGCCGCCGGACCCGGAGCAGCGGGAATAGGTAAGCGAACCTGCCCGGGATGCTTAAACTGCTATCCGACAGCAGCTTAAGCATTTTGCGCTGTCGGACAGCAGTTAATGCGATGGCCCCGACATATAAAAGCATCGTATGTCGATGCTGACATTGACCGACATGCGATGGCCTCTGAGAGGCCATCGTATGTCGATTTTATCATATGTCGGGGGGGTTACTGTACAATGCTCATGTATCTCCGCTTCTCCCATAGACAATGCTTGGAGCACGTGTCAACATGCCGCTTCATGCTCAGGGAGAAAAAAAGCCCATTCTGAAGAATGTGGTTGGTCCCAACGGTTGGATCTCCCTATGATCAGATGCTTAGCCCCTATCTTGTGAATAGGGGATACGTTTTAAAGGACCCCTTTAAGTATGTGTGACCTGCATTTTATCATATAATGTATACAAATATACTTTAGGTATATGTGCCAAGGTACAGTGAATTATGATTTTTGCTGTTTTTTACAGATGGCCTGGATCCAGTTGAAATATATCTGAAATCTCAGCCAGGTAAGATATATTATGAACTACGGTAATAGACACAAATTAAAGTTCTTTAAACTTACAAGAGGTTCTGTAAATGTGTGTTGTACACTGCTATTTATAACTACAGTTTTATGTTTCCAGTATACTTGGAAAGGCTTTATAGTTTATATTATGCCTTATTTCTCCTCCCCTTTAGAGCCAAGTTTAACATTCCTGTTTCCTTTTACAAGGGAGCAGTGCATTATGGGAACTCACATAAGCATCACAGTGACATCTTAGCTGTTTCTATCTATTTGGTATATTTAGACATAACAGGGAAGTCCTCTGAAAAAGAAAAGTTAAAATCTGATTGGTTGCTATGGGCAACTGTTCCCTTATACCTTTTATTAAAGGGGTACTCCACTGGAAAACATTTTCTTTTACATCAACTGGTGCCAGAAAGTTAAACAGATTTGTAAATTACTTCTATTAAAAAAAACGTAATCCTTCCAGTACTTATCAGATTTTGTATACTACAAAGGAAGTTCTTTTGTTTTTGAATTTCCTTTCTGTTTGACCACAGTGCTCTCTGCTGACACATCTGTCCGTGTCAGGAACTGTCCAGAGCAAGAGAGATTTGCTATGGGGATTTTCTTCTACTCTGGACAGTTCCTAAAATGAACAGAGGTGTCAGCAGAGAGCACTGTGGTTGGACAAAAAGGAAATTCAAAAAGAAAAGAACTTCCTTTGTAGTATACAGCAGCTGATAAGTACTGAAAGGATTATGATTTTTTAATAGAATTAATTTAAAAATCTGTTTAACTTTCTGGCACCAGTTGATTTAAGATTTTTTTTTTCCAGTAGAGTACCCCTTTAACAAAGTTTACTAAATCTTCCCCAACAGATTTATTAAAATTGTCTAAAATAAAAGCTGCCCATAATAACCATTCCCCCAATAAGTCCCAATATACCACTGATCAGGGCCGGCCTTAGGTGTTCAGGCTAACCTTGTGGTGCCCCCCCCCCTATTACCCCATAAACATACACAATGAGGAAAAAAAATCTTTGTAACAAATATTTTTTTTTAATATTTCATCATTCCCCTTCCCCCTTAATCAGTCCCATGTCCCCCTTAATCAGATGCAACATAGTTCCCCCACATTAGGTGCAGTATAGCTCCCCACAGTAGGTGCAGTATAGTTCCCCACATTAGGTGCAGTATAGTTCTCCCACATTAGGTGCAGTATAGTTCCCCACATTAGGTGCAGTATAGTTCCCCACATTAGGTGCAGTATAGTTCCCCACATTAGGTGCAGTATAGTTCCCCACATTAGGTGCAGTATAGTTCCCCACATTAGGTGCAGTATAGCTCCCCATATTAGGTGCAGTATAGTTCCCCACATTAGGTGCAGTATAGTTCCCCACATTAGGTGCCATATAGTTCCCCACATTAGGTGCAGTATAGTTCCCCCACATTAGGTGCCATATAGTTCCCCACATTAGGTGCAGTATAGTTCCCCACATTAGGTGCAGTATAGTTCCCCCACATTAGGTGCAGTATAGTTCCCCACATTAGGTGCAGTATAGTTCTCCACATTAGGTGCAGTATAGTCCTCCACATTAGGTGCAGTATAGTTCCTCCACATTAGGTGCAGTACAGTTCCCCCACAATAGGTGCAGTACAGTTCCCCCACATTAGGTGCAGTATAGTTCTCCACATTAGGTGCAGTATAGTTCTCCACGTTAGGTGCAGTATAGTTACCCACGTTAGGTGCAGTATAGTTACCCACATTAGGTGCAGTATAGCTCCCCACATTAGGTGCAGTATAGTCCCCCACATTAGGTGCAGTATAATGTTCCCCCACATTAGATGCAGTATAGTTCCCCACATTTGGTGCAGTATAGTTCCCCCACATTAGGTGCAGTATAGCTCCCCCACATTAGGTGCAGTATAATGTTCCCCCACATTAGGTGCAGTATAGTTCCCCACATTAGGTGCAGTATAGTTCCCAACATTAGGTGCAGTATAGCTCCCCACATTAGGTGCAGTATAGTTCCCAACATTAGGTGCAGTATAGCTCCCCCACATTAGGTTGGCAGTATAGTTCCCCACATCAGGTGCAGTATAGTTCCCCCACATTAGGTGCAGTATAGTTCCCCCACATTAGGTGCAGTATAGTTCCCAACATCAGGTGCAGTATAGCTCCCCACATTAGGTGCAGTATAGTTCCCAACATTAGGTGCAGTATAGCTCCCCCACATTAGGTTGGCAGTATAGTTCCCCACATCAGGTGCAGTATAGTTCCCCCACATTAGGTGCAGTATAGCTCCCCACATTAAGTGCTGTATAGCTACCCCACATTAGGTTGGCAGTATAGCTCCCCACATTAGGTGCAGTATAGCCCCACATTAGGAAGAAGCAGTTTCCCCACATTAGGTAGTAGCAGGTTTCCCAAATTCGGTAGCATTGTCGTCCCCCCCATCCCCCCCCTCCCCCCACCGACTCACACACAGGTAACCACACATGCACACAGACAACCACACATGCACACACATACAACCACACATGCACACACAGACAGACAACCACACATGCACACACACACACACAGACAACCACACATGCACACACACGCAGACACCCACACATACACATAGACAACCTTACCTGACCTGTGCTGCGCTTCTCTTCTCTCCGGCGGCGCCCTGACGAGTGACGTCACTGACGTCCTGTGCTGGTCTGTGGAGGTAATTCACATGTGCGACGTCCCTCTTCAGACTCGGGCCGCCAGCCAACCGGAGACGCGGCGGAGGTCGGGGTAAATGAAGCCTTCCGGTGTAATGAAGAAAACTGTGCCCTGAAGCAGAATGTGACCCTCCGTAAAGGGACACAGTTGAGGGAGGGTAGTGGGAATGTAATGAGAGCGAGCGGCCTGCTAAGCAGAAAACTGTGTCCCTGTGCGGGGGGGTCACATTCCGCTACAGGGCACAGTTTTCTTCATTACACTGGCATTAAGCGCTGCTTGCACGAAGCAGGGCTAAATTCCGGGCGTCGGGCAATACAAATTATATATACTTGGTGCGAGCTGTGTCGGCCGCCCGGCGCCCCTGTTGCTATGGCGCCCTGTGCGGCCGCACAGCTCGCACACCCCTAAGGCCGGCCCTGCCACTGATCTCTTTAGGAAATCAGTATGCCCCTGAGCTGCACATGAGGCATTTCTCTAGCCAATGGGTACCCTGCTCTGTACTGAATAGGGCAAATAAAAAAAAAACTGAATCAGCTGTCTTAAGATGGGCAACTTTCCTTTTTGGAGGAGGTTCTCATTTGGCTAGTATGAGATATCTGTAATGTTTAAACATCACCTTACATAAATTCTATTCATTTGCTCAAATTTCATGATTTGGTAGAAAGGACCCCATAAAAACTGATATTTTTCTAAGTACTTTATTATGTACAAATGATATACAGTGTAGTATGGGAAGGTAATATAAATTTACATATTTATAAAGACAACCATAATGTAGAAGAACATTTTAGGAGTAAGAATATGAATCGATCTTGAAATCTGTACCTAATGTATTTTAAAATATGTCTTATAGATTAAATATGTAGTCACTATAATAAACCTATACATCACTTTTCCAGGTGCCCAAAGTGTGTTTGGTGAAGCACAAATATCTGATAGTTGGGAGCAAATTGAAGCTATAAGTGAATCTTCTAAATGCAGTGTGTCTGAGAAATCCAGTCCAGATTCAGAATGGAAATATGAAGTGGAAGGCTTCCATGTGCATGGACAAGAGGACATTGATGACCCAAAGTTCTTTGTTGACTTAAATGCTGGAGACTTAGAAGATTCAGAAGTCTTTGATCCCGTCTTGACATTTCTCAATAAAGAAGGTTATGATTCTCATTTTCAGCCCTTATATGATCTCTCTATGTCTTTTCTCAATTCCACATTTTATGGGTTTTCAGAAGAGGAAGACTTGGCAATGTACCTGGAAACCTCCCGGAATTGGGCAAAAAGGAATAGCCTGTCTTGGGCTCATATACGTTGTTGTTTTCTTCTGGGTCGGATATGTGCCAAAAGGATGAAGCTATCCCAGGCAAGAGTTTACTATGAAGAAGCCTTAAGTGCCATTAACAATGGATTTCTAGATTTGCAGCTTTTGGCTGCCTTATATGGGAATTTATCAGCTATCTACTTGAAGCAAAATTTGAAATCTAAGCAAGAACTGTTGCTGGAAAAAGCCGCCAGTCTTCTAACATGCATATCGCAGCATAGTTTTAGCTCAGAGAATGAGCTTGAGGTGCTAAAGTATGTTTTTAGAAAAGCTGTCATTGTTAACAATGCCTCCTTAGAATCTCGCACTTGCTTCCTTATATTCCGGTTGCTATATCAACTAGGAAGGCATGACGAAGCCCTACCATTTCTAGAACGTTTACAATTTTTACTTATTAGTTCATGCTCCCAGATTTTGAATTCCAATACAAGTTTGATGCCCATTTTAAGTTACTTGTATGATAAAAAATACCTGCCTCATGTTGCTTTGGCATCAGCTAGACTTTACAAATCAGTTGGCATGAAAATAATGCCATCCCCATTGTGGAGAGTTGGTGTAGTTATGCAAAATATATCTAAAATGATGGGTTATCCACTAAAAGGCAATCACATTCCAGCTCAGGCTGCCCCTTACTTAAAACATGCACTGTTATCTTCTTACGAAAGTGGAGATGTGAAAGCTCAGAGAACGCTATGTCTTCTTTTAGCCAAGCTCTACCTCCAGCGAAGTCTTCTGTCTGGTGCCATTGGATATACTAAAAGGGCTGTTGAATTAGGTAGATGGACCAGTGAAGAAGAAGCTTTTGAGTCCGCTCTGTTTTTAGGTTGGTTATATATTTTAAATGGCCATTTTGAACAAGCTTGCCACATTTTAATGCCTCTTTTAGACTCAATGCAGGAAACCGACAGCACTACACAGTGTGGTGTTGTCCATAATCTGCTGGCAAATGCACAGAAGAGGGATAAAAAGTTACTCGAATCTTCAAGAGGGTACTCATATGCCCTGAAAATGGCTACTGAAACAGGCAACAGAAGAAACCAAGCCATAGCCCTTGCAAACTTTGGGACACTGGCTGTGTCCAATCAGGCCTTTATTATGGCTGAGAGATATTTTATTAAGTCTGTCCAGCTTTTTATAGATGTGCAAGACAGTGGTGATGCCGAGAGAGAACTAGCCCAAGTCCTACATTGGTTGGGGAAAATTCTGATAGAACAGCAGAAGCTTGAAGATGGCAGAGCTTGTTATGAACTTGCCTTGCTGTTTGCTATGAAGTCCAATAACTTAAAATGTGAGTAACTCACAATTACTTACAATAACTTAGAATTATTTAAAAATTATGAAAAGAAATTACTATTTTGCATTCATTTGTCAATGTTTCCGTTATTTCATTTAGGCATATCATTTACGTACATTTGTAAGCTATTCATTTTCATGTTCCCCAGAAACAATAATAGGGGTTTGAGATCAAGTGAATGTGGTGGCCATAGGTCCTTGGAGATAAATCTGCCCCAAAACACTTTATGCATTGGCACCATATGGGTGTAGCTGTAGTACTGTGTTGGAAGTAGACATGGAAACGTTAATTAATACCTAACTGTTCACTGAAAGGATAAAAAAAAAAAAAAATCACTTTATGATGATGTGTTTATCAGCGAATTAGGGGCCAGTTTTTAATTTAGGCTGTGCACATAACCAGATATTTGGAGCAAAATTAGCTTAAGATAGAATTAAGTCCTTGACCACTAAATCTGTGAACCATTGGCAGTATTTCATATGACTGGAATGGTCTTATTCTGTTATTGGGTATACTGTGAGGTAGAGTGGTAAGCATTTTTGAGTGCAATACGTACACTAGCAAATAACCTTTTGTGGCAATTTATCATTTTTGAGGTGTTTGAATAACTGAACATTCGGTAGGTGGACATCTATGAGTAAAGTCTTCTTGGACTCAGTTTATCCTTCGCTGATCCAATTTTTCAAAGTTTAATCTGTTAGCAATGTGATTTATGACAAACTTTTCTAAAAAATGTAATTCTACTTTTTCCATATATTCATCTGCACTGTGAGACATTTCTCTATATAAGACCCAATTTTATGACCTGTCATGTACTTCACATGCTTACTCTATGAATTACATAAATATAAGTGTGCCTAGATAACAAAATGGGAAAATATTACTTAATTGAGCCAAATATGCACATTAGTATATCAAACTGGTTATTTTATATAGTATTATCAGATTTTTGTGTATTATGGAGATGTTTTGACATTGACAATGTATTCTTCTATTTTTATTTCTCATTCATTTTATGTCTTTGGTATAATCAGATAAATGATTGTACTGTACAATAATTTTGCAGGCCAGCTAAGTGTGATTGAAGAACTGTCCAACTTCTACAGTGAAGTGTGTCCTGCCATCGGAGCACATATAACATACTGTGAACATTGGGTCCACCTACTGCAGCTATTGAAAGACAGACAAAAGGAAGGAGATGTTCTAAGTACCCTAAGTAGGCTCTATCAGACTCTAAACACTGCCAAGTAAGTGTATAGTGAATTATGTGAGGTGTGTTGACTAGCTGAGTGAAGCAAATAAAGATAATATATAAATATAATAATCTATATTTTGATACTGTTCCCGATGCTTGAATAGTACATATACTTTATGTTCTTGCTTTTACCTCTCCTGACATAGTTTAAAGCTTTTCTGGTATACAAGCCCACCTTGACAAAAGACCCATGTACTGTTTCCTCCATATTATGTATTATGTAAAATTTTTACATTCTTATGGAAAAACAATATGATTATTTGTGACTGTCTACCAGCTTAAAGGAGATGTCTTTTTGGAGACCAAACCTTTCAAAATGTGTCCATTGTACAATCATCAGTTCACAGGGGGTCCTGCTGCAGGAGAAGTAGCAGCCACTTAAGGGTTTCAGTATTACGCGGTGGTCATTCATGTTAGATACGGCTGACTGTTTACAGTTGCTATTGGTTACACTCTTATTCACCCTAAAACTATCCCTACTGATTACCCCATACAGATGTATATTTGGCTTGGCCAGGCACGCATGTGTTTTAAATGGAATGGGAGGGGTAGAGGAGGGAGTAAGTCACTGCCACTCTGGTGGTGCTACTCTTTAAAGAAGAAAAGGATTGGGCATTCTGAAAGTCAACTGCCCAATCCTTCTCTTCCCAACATCAGCCATCGGGGCAGAGGTAGGAGGCTCCCATATATATTGGCAGTTGGTCAAATTAATCCAATGTGAGTTATGTTCCACTGTCTTACCTGTCTACATGGTAGCATCTTCCAACCTACCATCATCTTTCTCCTGCCAATGTGCTCTGTAAGCACTCACTGTCAGAGCTCCCCGGCCTCGGTTTTCCTGCCATTGCCTCTACGCACATTTGTACACTTGCTCCTGGTTTCCTAAAGGGCCAGCGTTTAACAAATTCTCTTCTCATCAGCCAATGCCCAGTCACCGTTTTTCTCAAGCTGTTTTTCCATTACAAAGTTTTGAAACAATAAGCTCCCTTATGTCCTCGTACCTGGCAAAGATGAATAATGTTCCTGTCACATTTGGCATTTAACTTTTTTTTTTTAAACCAGATATCAGTTTTAACATCTGCAGCCCATCATCAACTGTTTTACGTTTACAGTTGATCAAAAACACGACCTGCCCTGACTTTGGCCTGACTACTTTTTTTTAATCTACTGCTAGAATACCAGGAATTAGTGTCTTCAGTCCACGATTTCTCAGTTATTGCTAACAGAGCTGCTCTCCATTCTACAGCATATACAAGAGAGAGAGAGAGAGAGAGAGAGAGAGAGAGAGAGAGAGAGAGAGAGAGACCTGTACTCACCTCCAGTGCTCCTACAGTGTCTCGGGTGTCTTGCTCTAGTCCCTGGGTGAGATCCTGAGTAACGTTGGGGCCCAGTGTGTGATACTGATGCACAGCCAATCTCTGGTTGAGGCAGGACATTGAGTGGCAGTATGACACACTGGGCCCTGACATCCCTCTGGGCCCAAACACCACACTGTAGATCTGAAAGAGGACCTCACCTAGGGACCGGAGCAGGACACTGAAAGCAACATGGGAGCACTGGAGGTAAGTAGCAGTTTATTATTAATAATATATATATATATATAAATATATATATATATATATATTACTGTTGAATGGGCATTCTAACCCTCCCCCTTGATATTTTATGCTGCAGATCTGCCGATGACCTGATCCTATAGTGTGCCTCCAACCGCCACCCCCCCCCCCCCCGTGTCCTGCTCGCAGAAGCAATTTGCAGCCACACAGGGAAATGCGAGTTGTTGCGCACGCATGCGCAGTGTACTCGGGCAACATGGCCGCTCTGCGATGTCTTTGAGTGCACTGCGAGTACGTGCGGTGACTCGCAGGTCCCTGTGTAGTTGCTCGTAGCGGTGGGTTGCAGCTGCAAGCAGGGCACGGGAGGAAACAGCAGGAGGCATACTATAGGGTCGGGCCACCGGCCTATCCGTTACTTGTGACCCTATCCTTAAAATTAACCAATAAGAGATAAATAGACCACTTGAAGAAAGGGACTATATTTAAAATAGAATAATCTTTATTTAATGGAAAATCCAAAAATACATAAGAAACACACACAGCGTGGACAAAGCCCCGCTGGGCAAAACGTGTCGGAGGTTTGGTGGGTTACTGGGGAGCCACTGTGTGGGGGGGGGGGGGGTTCTCTACCACTGTATTGTTATTTCACTGGGTTCTCTGCTGGGCAGTGTTCCTTCAGCACTTTACCTATGCTTTTGTTACTGGCACTCGTCTATACCGGATGGCCACTTTGCCCTTACATATATTTTTTAATTTCCTTCTATGCACTTTATTATCTATGATTTTGGTATAGATATAATTGCTATAACATTATATGGTATTTAATTTGGATTGATTGTATATTTTTTGCCCCCCCCCCCCCCACTGCTCCCTGGTTCCCCACCTGCTTATGTCCACGCTGTGTGTGTTTCTTTGTATTTTTGGATTTTCCATTAAATAAAGATTATCCCTTTTTTGAAGTGGTCTATTTATCTCTTATTGATTAGTTTGTGAAATGGTGATACCACGGGACTCTATACATTGAATACCTTCATGTGTACACCCCCCTTTTCTTCGGTTGGTGTGCCTATCCTTGAAGGACAACTGCAGCGCAATATACACTTATCACCTATCTACAAGATAGGGGATAAGTGTTTGATCGCGGGGGGCCCGACCGCTGGGACCCCCCACGATCTCCTGTACGGGGCCGCGGCTGTGCCGTGGCTTTCCCGTGCAGGGGGCGTGCCTGCCGCCGCATGACGTTGCGGCCAGCACGCCTCCTCCATGCATCTCTATGGGAGAGGTGGGGAGGCAGTGTTCGTGCCTCCTCGGCTCCCCCATAGAACTGTATGGGGACGGGGAGGAGACGGGGCATCACCGTCGACCTCTAGGTCGACGCTACACGCCTTAGCGCTCACTATGAGCACTAATGGCGGCGCCCCGTTAGGGAGATCTCGGGGGGTCAAAGCGGTAGATAGGGGATAAGTGTATATTGCGCTGCAGTTGTCCTTTAAAACGTTAAGGTTATTTAATGCTACTTTTGTCAAAGGGTTATACCTCTTAATATTTTAATTTAATGTTTTACCCTTATACAATCGTATTTAAAGCTTAAACTGTCAGGAAAAAGCTATTGGTTTTATTGCGAGTGGTTTGATTGGCTTCCAAGATGAATCACCCTTCATTCTCATTTATTCAAATAGCAGATTATGTATAAAACCCGTGTTAAAGATTGGACAGCTCACCTTTCAGCCTGAAATGCACAGTTATAAAAGATTCATTACAATGGAAGAAAAGCTGTATAATTGTTTCTTCTGGATTTGTAAAAAAAATAACATTTGGATTGTAAAATTCAATTTAAATAATCAAGATCGCTCTCGGGGGCGGTTATAAAGAGCAAATTATTTTCATTTGGAACATCCTTTTTCTGCAGCTGTATTTTAAAAAAATTGTTTAAGAACTATTTTTATTATTTCCTAGCCTGAAGGTTACATATGGGTATAATAAGCCATTAGCACTGGGAAAGTGTGTGCTGTTCAAATGGGCCTTTATTTCTTGTTATGGGGGATTTTAACTACTGTTGGTTGAAAAATATATGATTTAAATTAGTCATTGACAGTGTGATGTATGGCTTGTATGGCCTGTACTTAGTGAGGCCACAGGCATTTTTACCTATTGATTTTTTTTGTTATCTGGTAAATACACTGGTCGGCAACAATATTAAAACCAAGTGCCTAATATTCTGCAGTTCCCTTGGTGCTTGCCACAACTTTTGTGAACCATCGAAATATAGACTTCCAAGGTTCAGATTTTTTTTTTTAACATATCCTATCGAATGTTCACCAATGCTCTATCAGATTGAGATTTGGGCAAATTTCCTAAATGAATTTGTCATTCCTCAAATTATTGCTGAACAACTTTTGACACTGCCTTAACTAGTTTATATATTTTTTCCAATTGTGCACCAGTTGATTTGAATTTTTTTTCCCACTGGAGTACCACTTTAAGAGAGATCCATCATTCCATTTTCTGCATCCCAATTTTTTTTTTTACTTAATAATCCCATTCCCATGTTCTTCTTTGACTTCTCTGCCAGTATGGTATGGTGTTCTTTAGACATAGCAAAATATGGTACTCAGGGTGGAATTGAACATGGCTACTATACCTTGGGCCCAACAGGCTTCCCCAGAAAATAAAAGGAAAACATTTAAATAGTTACATTATGAGTTGCACAAATAAACAGAATAGAGGGAACAGTGAGAAGTAACACACATTAATGGTTAGGAAGAATAGTTTCAATTTACACCTCTGCCCTTTGCTTTACTTTGATTTTGAGAACTGTTATAACAAAAAATGTTGTATTCACTTGTAGGTCTATAAGGAAAGCTCTGGACTATACGAAGCAAAGTCTAAGGATTTCCATTGATCTGGGACAGCAAGAGAAATCTGCTGAGAGGTGGATTCAAGCTGGAAAACTATATTATCTGCTGCATGAAAATGAACTTGTGGAGATTTACCTGTATGTAAGTAATAACATAAATATGTTGAAATGCTACTTAACATATTAAAATATATTTGCTCAGGCACACTTCATGCACTTTATTTCCAGTCTGTGAGAGGTTCTAGCATTTTTGTCCAACAAAACAAACCTACACTTTTCCTTTAAAAGGGCTTTCCAGGACTAAGTCATTGATGGCCTATCCTCGGAATATACCTTTATTGTCTGATCGGTGGGGTGCTGACACTGGACACCCCCAAAGATTAGCTAATCAGCAGAGCCACCTACAAAACATAGATGTAAACAGTGAATGGGAGCTGAGCTGCAAACAACTAATCGGTGGGGTTGCCAGCAGGGCTGGTGCAAGGATTTTTGCCACCCTAGGCATTAGCTAATTTTGCCGCTGCTTGACCCCGCCCATTGGCTCTGTCCTTTGACACGTCCCACCTTACTACTAGGGTGACACACTGTAACAAACCTCCTCCTCATGTAATCTCCTTACTACTGGGGTGACACACTGTAACAAACTGCATCTTCATGTAATAACCTTACTACTGAGGTGACACACTGTAACAAACCTCCTCCTCATGTAATCACCTTACTATTGGGGTGACACACTGTATCAACTCTCCTCCTCATCTTACTACGAAAGTTACACACTGTAACAAAAATCCTCTTCATCTTACTACTGGGGTGACACACTGTAACATACCTCCTCCTCATGTAATTACCTTACTACTGGGGTGACACACTGTAACAAACCTCCTCCTCATGTAATCCCCTTACCACTGGGGTGACACACTGTAACAAACCTCCTCCTCATGTAATCACCTTACTCCTAAGGTGACACAGTGTAGCAAACCTCCTCCTCATGTAATCTCATTACAACTGGGGTGACACACTGTAACAAACCCCCTCCTCATGTAATTACCATACTACTGGGGTGACACACTGTAACAAACCTCTTGTCATGTAATCACCTTACTACTGGGGTGACACACTGTAGAAAACCCACTCTTCATGTAATCTCCTTACTATTGGGGTGACACACTGTATCAACCTTCTTCCTCGTCTTACAATGGGGGTTACACACTCTAACAAACCTCCTCCTCATCTTACTACTGGGGTGACACACTGTAACAAACCTCCTCCCCATGTAATCCCCTTACTACTGGGTTGACACACTGTAACAAACCTCATCCTCATGTAATTACCTTACTACTGGGGTGACACATTGTAACAAACCTCCTCCTCGTGTAATCTCCTTATGGTGACCCACTAACAATCCTCGTCCTCATGTAATCTCCTTACTACTGGAGTGACACACTGTAGCAAACCTTGTCCTCATGTAATCTTCTTATTACTAGGGTGACACACTGTAACAACCTCCTCCTCGTGTAATCTCCTTACTACTGGGGTGACACACTATAACAAACCTCATCCACATGTAATCTTCTTACTACTGGGGTGACACACTGTAACAAACCCCATCCTCATGTAATCTCCTTACTACTGGGGTGACACAATGTAACAACCTCCTCCTCATGTAATCTCCTTACTATTGGGGTGACACACTGTAACAAACCCCATCCTCATGTAATCTCCTTACTACTGGGGTGACACACTGTAACAACCTCCTCCTCATGTAATCTCCTTACTACTGGAGTGACACACTGTAACAAACCTCATCCACATGTAATCTTCTTACTACTGGGTGACACATTGTAACAACCTCCTCCTCATGTAATCTCTTTACGGTGACACACTGTAACAAACCTCATCCTCATGTAATCTGCTTACTGCTAGAGTAACACACTGTAGCAACGGTGGTGCTGGCTGGGCAGGTACTTTGGGTGCTTCAGCTGCTGGCTGGCTACTAACTTTCTTGCAGTGGGGAGAGCGGCGCCCCCATCAAGAGGGCACTCTAGACAGCTGCTTATTTTGCCTATAGGCAGAACCGGCCCTGGTTGCCACATATTTGCAGCACACCAAGCAAGTACTGTTAGGGCCTTATTACACGGCCTAACCCTGCATTATAAACAAGTGGCGATCTCTTAGATTGGCACTTGCAGAGCTACTGTAATCCTTATGCAAACTTGATGTATCCCATCATAAATCAATGAGATCCATCAGGATGTGCCGGTATTTTCCTGAAAAAGGATCTAGATTAGTTGTTTTGAGTGTATTATATACTGAAGCCATTATGTTGGTGTGAACAGAATCTAAGCCAACTGGGAGTAGTGGCGTTCAAATAGTTTGTAATTTACATATAATACTACTTGTTCCATTATTGTATTGCTGGGGATAACTACAAACAAAGCTATGCCTGACTAATGTGCAGCCTCTAAGGCTTCTCAGCAGGGGCGGACACAGACATTAGAGGGCCCCTGTGCAAAGGATGTGCCTGCCCCCCCCCCCAAAAAAAAGTACTATGCCATAAAATTGCATTAATCTACTGCATTAAGTAGGAAGCAGTTCCCCCACATTAGGTGGCATAGTTTCCCCACATTAGGTAGCATAGTTTCCCCACATTAGGTAGCATAGTTTCCCCACATTAGGTAACAGTTACCCCACATTAAGTAGCATAGATTCCCGACATTAGGTAGCATAGTTTCCCCACATTAGGTAGCATAGTTTTCTCACATTAGGTAGCATAGATTGCCCACATTTGATAGCATAGTTCCCCCTCATTAGGTAGCATATATTCCCCACATTAGATAGCATAGTTTCCCCACATTATGTAGCAAAGTTTCCCCACATTAGATAGCATAGATTCTCCACATTAGGTAGCATAGATTCCCCACATTAGGTAGCATAGATTCCCCACATTAGGTAGCATAGATTCCCCACATTAGATAGCATAGTTTCCCCACGTTAGATAGCATATATTCCCCACATTAGGTAGCATATATTCCCCACATTAGGTAGCATATATTCCCCACATTAGGTAGCATATATTCCCCACATTAGGTAGCATAGTTTCCCCACAATCGGTAGCATAGTTTCCCCACTTTAGGTAGCATAGTTTCCCCACGTTAGATAGCATTGATTCCCCACATTAGGTGGCATAGATTCCCCACATTAGGTAGCATAGATTTCCCACATTAGGTAGCATAGATCTCCCACATTAGGTGGGCTGACACACAAACTGTCCCTGTCAATTCTGAATTTCAGTTTTAAAGCGGCGGCTGCGGGCTGACTACTCCTGGTACAGATACTAGAGAGTGTGTATCTGTGTCACATCGGGGGAGGCAGACAGCCCGAAAGGGTGGTGGGCCCCCTCACACGTTGGGCCCCTGTGCAGCTGAACCGGCTGCAAAGGCAACCCCTGATTCTCAGACTGATCTTGCTAACTGAAGTCTATTTATCTGCTCTACTGAAGATTATGCTAAAGGCAAAGTGTACTGTACTTTTACTTTACCCTATAATTATATACAGATATAATTACATAACAGATTGAGTAACTATGTAAATATACTGCATTACTTGAACTGGTCCCAAGTCACAGGCTGTAATATATTCCAAATTTGCTTAAGTTATCTGCAGGTTACTACTGAAAACAGTCAACAGTTCATCAATGTACACATCCCTAGCAAATTACCTGCATTCCTATAATGCAATGCACTTTGTTACTTCCATTTGCTGCTTAGGTCAAAGTACAAGTAAAGCAATGTAATAGCAAAGATAACAGGGGTATTCAGGACTTTAAAGGGGTACTCCGCCCCTAGACATCTTATCCCCTATCCAAAGGATTGGGGATAAGATGTATGATCGCGGGGGTCCCCAGCGTCAGATCACAGCTGTAGCACCCCAGACATCCGGTTCTAAGAGTGAACTTCGCTCCATGCCGGATGACTGGCCATGCGGGGCAGAGGCTCGAGACGTCCCAGTCACGCCCCGCTCATGATGTCATGGCCACGCCCCCCCAATGCAAGTCTAAAGACTTGCATTGAGGGGGCGTGGCCGTGATGTCACGAGCGGGACGTGAGCGCGATGTCACGAGCCTCTGGCACTGCCCCCGATGGTCTAAAGGAGCGCCAAGTGCAGCAAGGAGATTGCAGATGTCGTTTGGATAGGGGATAAGATATCTAGGGGTGGAGTACCCCTTTAAAGGGTATTTAGTATTTGTAAGAAACCTGGTGGTAGCCAAGCAGCATTCATGCCAAACGGAGGCTAAGAGATTAGTGTATTGTAGAAAGACCTTTGTTCAACTTCTTTTCTCTGATAAATACAATATACCCCCTTTTAGAGATTAAAAAAAAACTTTATCTTTACAGCAAACAGTGACTTGATTGTAAACTAGATTCTACCTAGAACTAAACCAATAAAGCAAACATCACGGCAGACACAAATACCTCCGTATACAAATTCATATGTTACTAAACATACATATTAAAAACACAACATAATGTATTTATAATGTATAATGTAAAAGTATCAAAGGTACTATAAAGTATAATGTGAAGCAGGAAATAAACAGCTACTCACAAATATAAGAGGTGGGTGAATTGCACCGAGCCCAAATACAGTGACCCCCGACTTACGATTGCCCCGACATACGATAATTTCAACATACGATGGCCTCTCAGAGGCCATCGCATGTTGAAGGCAGCATCAACATACGATGCTTTTGTATGCCTGGGCCATCGCATGAACGACTATCCGGCAGCGCAGACTGCGTCAGCTGCCGCCGGATAGCCGTTTATGGTGCCCCTGTGGTCCGGTGACGATCACTTACATGTCCCCGGTGCTCCGGACCGTCCTCTTTGGAATTTCCTGCATCGCCGTTGCTCTCCATCGTCGTCATCACGTCGCCGCACACGCCGTCCCGTCATCCAATAGGAGCGGCATGCGTAGCGACGTGATGACGGCGCTATGGAACGACGATCCCGGCCAGCAGAGACGTTCTGGAGCGGCGGGGACACCACGGGGACGCGGTGACAGCTATAGGCGACATCCAGGGCAGCGGTGATGGTCCGGGGACAGGTGAGTATAACTTCCTATATTTAACATTGCACGGATCCCTCAACATATGGTTTCAACTAACAATGGTTCATTTGGAACGAATTACCATCATATGTTGAGGGACCACTGTACTGTAAACTGTATAAAGTGGGTTTGACGCTCACTGTGGTCCCTCTTTGTGACATTGTGGTGGCAATTGTGTTTGCACTGTTGCTTACTTTGCTGCTGTACTAACATCTATTGCCCGGGGTGTAGCAGAGCCCCCCTACTCCCTGACGACCCACTACAGCACTGATAGGACACAGTCAGGAGAATAAACAGTGATATAAGTCACTTACAGACAGGGCAGGACTGGGACCAAAAATAGACCCAGACATTTTAGAATAAGCAGCTTATTTTTATAATGGGGGTCCAATCACCTTGGTTCAAGTGGCTCTCCAAATGTCACAAAGCTACAACTCACATCATAATGGGTGTCCAATCACCTTGGTTCAAGTGGCTCTCCAGATGTCACAAAGCTACAACTCACATCATAATGGGGGTCCAATCACCTTGGTTCAAGTGGCTCTCCAGATGTCACAAAGTTACAACTCACATCATGTCTAGAGAGCCTCAAGCATTATGAAAGTTGCCATTTTATAACAGCTGGAGAGCCACAGATTGGGTCAGACAGAACACACAATGATATCAGTGACCTGAGTGATGTCTTCTCTGTTGTCTTTTCTTTTCTTCTTCATCTGGTGCAGACACCAGGACGTCTTCCAGCTCCATCTTCTCTGCAGAGTCTAATGCCCGGACATCATTGGTTTCTTAATTTGTCAGCAGATCCTCATCCTCTGTATAAAGACAATAATCATTATAATTCTGCCAACCACTGTACCACCTGAACATAATACTGCCAACCACTGTACCTCTGAATATAATACTGCCAACCACTGTACCCTCTAAATATATTATTGCCACACATCGTACCCCCGAATATAATACTGCCACACAGTACCCCCTGAATATAATCCTGCCACACACTGTACCCCCTGCATATAATACCCCAACCACTGTACCCCTGAATATAATACTGCCAAACACTGTACCCCTGAATATAATACTGCCAACCACTGTGCCCCCGAATATAATACTGCCACCCACTGTGCCCCTTGAATACTTTACTGCCAACCACTGTACCCCTGAATATAATACTGCCACACACTGTACCCCCTGAATATAATACTGCCACACACAGTACCCCCTAAATATGATACTGCCACACACTGTACCCCCTAGATATAACAATGCCAACCACTGTACCCTTTAATTTAATACTGCCACCCACTGTACCCCCTGAATATAATGCTGCCACCCACTGTACCCCCTGAATATAATACTGCCATCCACTGTACCCCCTGAATATAATACTGCCACCCACTGTACCCCTTGAATATAATACTGCCACCTACTGTACCCCCTGAATATAATACTGCCACACACTGTACCCTCTCAATATACTACCACACACTGTACCCCCTGAATATAATACTGTCACACACTGTACCCCTGAATATAATACTGCTAACCACAGCCTGAATATAATAATGCCACACACTGTACCCCTTGAATACAATACTGCCAACCACTGTACCCTCTAAGTATATTATTGCCACACACCGTACCCCCTGAATATAATACAGCCACACACAGTACCCCCTAAATATAATACTGCCACACACTGTACCCCCTAGATATAATAATGCCAACCTCTGTACCCCTGAATATAATACTGCCACCCACTGTACTCCCTGAATATAATACTGCTACACACTGTACCCCTGAATATAATACTGCAACACATTGTACCCCCTGAATATAATACTGCCACCCACTGCACCCCTGAATATAATACTGCCACACACTGTACCCCCTGAAGATAATACTGCCAACCACTGTACCGCCTGAATATGATACTGCCACAAATTGTACCTCTTGAATACAATACTGCCAACCACTGTACCCTCTAAATATAATATTGCCACACACCGTACCCCTTGATTATATTACTGCCACCCACTGTACCCCCTGAATATAGACTGTCATATCCACACCCCCACCCATACTTGGTCTCCTCGCCCCTGCACTCCATGTCTCCCCACCCCACCCTCAGTCTCCTCATTTTCTCGTTATTCCTCCCCCGGGACTCCATCCTCGGTCTCCACATCATTCCTTCCTTCCCCACCCCCCACCCCGCACCCCATCCTCAGTCTCTCCATCATTACACCCACTCTGCCCCCCTTCCCGTCGTCGTTCTGCTCATCATTGCAATTCTTCCCCCCCGGACCCCATTCCTCATTATTGCAAACGAACCCCCCCCGGACCCCATGCTCATTATTGCAATCCCCGGCACCACTGCCCACCCCCCGGACCTTATCCTCATTCCCCTTTCATTACCAGGGCCCGCCCACTGCAGCAAATAAGTATTGCATGGTGCAATGACACGTTGGACTGCGCCCAGGGCCCGACCACTGCAGCATATAAATATAGTATAGGGCAGGCTATGGGGCCCGGTCGCAATTGCAACCTTTGTGACCTCTATAGCTACACCACTGTCTATAGCACTTGCACTTTACGTACACAGTTGACAGTATTTGAGCACAGTGCAATTCATTCACTTGTTATACTAGTTGTGGGTAGTTGTTTATATACTGTTCCACATTATACTTTATAGTACTTGTAGTTCTTTTCTAAGTGAGATGTCCCACAAGTGCCATTTAAATTTTGTTGCTGATTCTGTCTTTATGTTATATGTACATTATGTAATGTTTTTAATATATCTTTAATAAAGTATGAAATTGTGATTGCCACAATATATGCTTTATAGGTTTAGTTCAGTGTTTTTGGCAGATTTATCTATTAAGGATAACATTCATAACCCAGGGTTACATTAGTATATAGCTTCCTTTCCCTTAATATACAGGCTTTCCTATACACTGCAATTTTTGGTTCTTTGTATGGATTCTACCTAGATGGGAGACATGTGGCTTAGGTGTAGGTGTGCCTAGCAATAGGAAAAGCTAGGAAACATGCAGACTTTGACCTTGCTGGAGATTTCAATAACAAAGCAAAGCTAAGGCCAAAGTCAGGCCTAAACTAGTTCTTAGTGGTTTTTGTCCACCAATTCTTCTGGGAGAGGGAGGATGGACTAAGGACTTCTATAACCATTGGTGGGGAGCATCATGTGACCAAAGCATCATTCATCTAGTTACAGTAAATGCCAAATATTAGCCCTTTACACTTTTGTAAGACCTCACCGTATGCAATACATATAAGGCACTGCAAATAAATACAGATGTAGCCATAGTTAAAATAACACAACAATGTGTTGTGTTGGGATTTCATGAGCAATTTTTAAATTAGGTTATTCTAACAGTTATACATCTCAGTTTCAGAAGTACATTACAATATCCAAATATGCAAGGAATCAAGATGAGGTTGGTGGCATCTGTACTTTTGCAATAACTATCCAGTACCTCATACACAACAACTTTCTCCATACACTTGATAGAGGCTTTTTTTTGGTATTTCGGCTCTTCCTCTTTAATCAATTGATCAAAGGTGGTACCAGGAGACAGTCTCCCCGCCAATTTGATACCCTAAGCATAGGCCATCAATATATAAGTCCTACAAAACACCTTTAACTTTTTGTGTAGATTATGCCCAGAGTCATATGCTTTCCTTCACCTAGGGCAAGTTAGCTTCCCTTGCCCTGTGGGCAAGATAAGTAGCTTGTTCTTGCCTTCCCAGCACCTACCATCACTGAAAGACCCCCCCCCCCCCAGCTACGCCTCCACATATACCTATACATATACTGTAAAATGATGTGAACATTTCAATTGTTAAGGTTTAATAAAGAGGCATCTTAAAGACTAATGGCTACACTGTGGATTTATTACAGGCTGGCATCCAGGCTTCCCTAAAAACAGAACACTTTACTGCTACAATGCAACTGTATGAGGCTGCTGGAGATGTGTTCTTCCATGGGCTACAGACGAGAGAAAAAGCGTTACCTTTTTATAAGGTGAGGGGGTCTTACAAGAAGTGGTAGTGCAATCCTAAGGGATCAGTGGTTTAAAGTTTCACTTATATCTTTGGTTTGTTAATCATTTCCTTTATCTTTCAAAATCCTGAAGGGTTTCTCTAATTCTCCTCTAAATATTGCACTCTGGCCTAACCAAGCATTTAGTGATATTTTTGTTGTGCAATGTGCATCTCTGCCTAATTTCTGTACAACTACCTAAAATGTGTTTATAGATAAGTGGCCATCATTTCCTACAGTGATTTGTGCACAATTAAGACATATACATATATTTTAATTTAAGGGGAATCTGACATCAGGATCATCCACATCAACCTATTGGTATAGGCTTGTAGTGCAGTGTTGAAAATGATACGTTCCCAAAAGGAAGTGCTATATAGAGCTCCCTTCTGCAGCATAACACCTCTCCGCTGCATGCACAGCTGGCATGAAGGGAAATCTCTCTTCTCACAAGAGAGATTTTACAATGAAGAAGAGGCATTATGCTGCAAATTGGAGCTCCATTCAGTACCATAGAAGATTTATCACAATGGCAGAAAGTGCTTTCTCTGAAGGGAACCATTACATCACCATGTATTTGTGAATAGACTTCAAGGGGTTATCCAGGAAAAAACTTTATATATATATATAATCAACTGGCTCCAGAAACTTAAACAGATTTGTAAATGACTTCTATTAAAAAATCTTAATCCTTTCAGTACTTATGAGCTTCTGAAGTTGAGTTGTTCTTTTCTGTCTAAGTGGTCTCTGATGACACCTGTCTCGGAAACTGTCCAGAGTAGAAGCAAATCCCCATAGCAAACCTCTTCTACTCTGTGCAGTTCCGGAGACAAGCAGAGATGTCAGCAGAGAGCAGTGTTGCCAGACAGAAAAGAACAACTCAACTTCAGCAGCTGATAATTATTGGAAGGGTTAATATTTTTATCAGAAGTATTTTACAAATCTGTTTAACTTTCTGGTGCCAGTTGATAAAAAATAAAATAAAAAAAAAAGTTTTTTTTTCCTGGAGTACCCCTTTAAGCTATAATATGAAAGTTTCCCTGTCATTAGAAAAAATCCTTTGACATGTCGCAGAGGCCTGTCAAACGTTTTGATTGGTCAGGTCTGAGTGTTCCTACTCCCACCAGTTGTTAGACCGAGCTGGGAGATTTGCATAACTATAGCTATACTTCTTAGCTTGCTGTCTTATTCTTCTCAATGCATGAGACAAGATCCATAGACTTTTATTGGAGCTTTTCTTACGCAGCTATATCGAAAAGGCAGTGACCTGGGGAGTGAGGCGCTCAACCGTGCACTTCACCATTTTAACAATCAGTGGGGGTTTGAACACTCTGACAGTGAATGATCAAAACTGTTTATTAGGTAGGGTGCATTTACACTATGATTACATTTATGATAAATGTGTCGCACATAAGCAAGACCAAAGCAAAAAAAGAAAAAATGACTTCAAAACTCACTTTTAAAAGACAACAATCATAAATGTCCATCATTGTAAATAGATCCTTTTTGTATCCTTTATAGGAAGGGGCCCTACCACTAGCAAAGAAACTTGAAGACACCCGATCACAGCTCCGAATTTTTCACAAACTCACTCAGCTATTAATAAATCAAGGCGATTATAAATCCTCCCTGGAATTTGCTACAATGGCAGTCAGGCTCAGCACACTTGTCGGTAGGTATTTTGACTTCTTTTGACCTATTAGTAACTGTAAACAACACAAGTTCCCTAATCAGGGATTATTAATACCCTTTCACCAAAACGTAACTTTTATTTGTGTTTTAGTATAGGTACCAGAATAACCAAAAATTAAAAACACCATTGTAGCCAGTCACTGATAGCTAAGTAATATCACTGTATTTGCTGTTACTTGGGCTCATGGCCCATATATATAGAAAATGAGCTTTTACTTTATATAGCACTGCTTTTGGCTGCAGTCCAAACAGATGATAAAAAATAGACCAGCGACATAGGCTTATTAAAAGCTCTGACACATTCCTTCTCTGACATGTTTTGCTCCTTAGAGCTTCATCAGAGGTCTGGGCTTATGATCTATGAGTAAACATTTAGAAAACGTAAAATAATTTTTCCTTAAAAATTTTGGGTTCATTTTGTTTCATATTATATTACCATTTGACACTTAAAGGGGTAGTCCAGTGGTGAAAAACTTATCCCCTATCCTAAGGATAGGGGATAAGTTTGAGATCGCGGGGGGTCCGACCTCTGGGGCCCCCTGCGATCTCTCTGTACGGGGCCCCGGCTCTCCGCCGAGATAGCGGGTGTCGACCCCCGCACGAGGCGGCGGCCGACACGCCCCCTCAATACATCTCAATGGCAGAGCCGGAGATTGCCGAAGGCAGCGCTTCGGCTCTGCCATAGAGTTGTATTGAGGGGGCGTGTCGGCCGCCGCTTCGTGCGGAGGTCGACACGCCCCCTTCCCGCGGGCTGTCGGGGCTCCGTACAGGAGATCGCGGGGGGCCCCAGGGGTCGCACCCCCCGCGATCTGCAACTTATCCCCTATCCTTAAGATAGGGGATAAGTTGTAAACCACTGAATCACCACTGGACTACTCCTTTAAGTAACATATTTTTAAAATCATGAAAAGAAAAAAAACTTCTTTTTCTGTTGTAGACCACCATTTATAACCCCTTAAGGATGCTGGGTGTACCCATACGCCCCCGTTTCTGAGTCCTTAAGGACTCAGGGTGTACAGGTTCGCCCTGCTTTCTTCCGGCTCCTGCCGCTCACCGGGCGGGGACCGGAACGGGATGCCTGCTGATATTGTTTAGCAGGCATCCCAGCATATCGCCCAGGGGGTCCTGAGGTCCCCCCATATCGGCGATCGCCGCAAATCGCCGATCAATTCAGATCGTCGATTCTGGGCTGATCGGGTCTCTGATGACCCGATAGCCAGGAAAATAGGGATGATCGGAGATGTCAGAGACATCCCCGATCATCCTGAAGGATAGGAGCAAGGTGGAAGTGATACCACCTCCTCCTATCCCCTGCCATTGGTCGGTTAGGACTAACCATGGCAGTTGGGGGAGGGGGGGGTTTGCAGTTGAAATCCCCGCTCTGCCGACCCCTGGATGTCGTGCAGAGCGGGGGGAAGATGGCGGCGGGTACCGGAGCAGTGGAGGATGGTGGTGGGACTGTCGATCATGGCAGGATTGGTGGAGGCAGCGGTGGGATTGGCGGGGGTTCTGCGGCAGTGAGGAGGCGGCGGCGGAGCAGGGGTGAAGGCAGCAGGGAAGATCAGTGGTAAGTAACCTTCACTGCTGCCCTCTAGGAGTTGCCAAACTACAACTCCCAGCATGTCCAGACAGCCAAAGGTTGTCTGGGCATGCTGGGAGTTGTAGTTTTGCAACATCTGGAGGGCCATAGTTTGGAGACTACTATACAGTGGTGCCCAAGCTGTAGCCCTACATATGTTGCAAAACTACAACTCCAAGCATGTTCAGACTGTCCAGGTATGCTGAGAGTTGTAGTTCTGTAACATCTGGCCCTTCAGATGTTGCAGAACTACAACTCCAAGCATGGCTGGACAGTCTCAGCATGCTGGGAAATGTAGTTTTTCAACATCTGGAAGAGCACAGTTTGGAGAACACTATACAGTGATGTCTAAACTGTAGCACTCCAGATGTTGCAAAACTATAACTCCAAGCATGCCAAGACTGCCCAGGCATTCTGGGAGTTGTAGTTTGGCAACATGTGGCCCTTCAGATGTTGCCAAACTGCAACTCCCAGCATGCCTGGGCAGTCTGGGCATGCTTGGAGTTGTAGTTTTGCAACATCTGAAGGGCTACAGTTTGGATACCACTACACAGTGGTCTCCAAACTGTTCTCCTCCAGTTGTTGCATAGCTAAAACTCCCAACATGCCCTTCGGCTGTCTGGGCATGCTGGGAGCTCTAGTTTTGCAACAACTGGAGACACACTGGTTGGGAAACATTGTCTGTTTCCTAACTCAGTGTTTTCCAACCCATGTGCCTCCAGCTGTTGCAAAACTATAACTCCCAGCATGCACTGAAAGACCATGCATTCTGAGAGTTGGTGTTTTTCAACAGCTGGATGCACACAGATTGGGAAACACTGAGTTAAGTAACAAACTTAGTGTTATGCAACCAGTGTGCCTCCAGCTGTTGCATAACTGCAACCCCCAGCATGGACTGCCAAAGGACATGATGGGAGTTGTTGTTTTGCAACAGCTGGAGATTTGCCCCCCCCCCCCATGTGAATGTACAGGGTACATTCACACGGTCGGGTTTACAGTGAGTTTCTCGCTGCAAGTTTGAGATGCATCAAATTTTCCGCTGCAGCTCAAACTCCCAGTGGGAGACTTCCTGTGAACCCCCACCCATTGTAGCCTAAAAACACTACACTACACTACACCTACACAAAATAAAGGGTAAAACGCTACATATATATACACATACCCCTACACAGTTACACCCTCTCCCCCCCAATAAAAATTTGAAACGTCTGGTGCGGCACAGTTTCTAAAACGGAGCCTCCAGCTGTTGCAAAACAACAACTCTCAGTGTTGCTGGACAGCCATTGACTGTCCAGGTATGCTGGGAGTTTTGCAACAGCTGGAGGCACCCTGTTTGGGAAGCACTGCCATAGGGTAATTTTGGTATCGGAGGCAAGTGTAATTCTTGCATCCGGGTCAGTCCCTATTCAAATCCCTAATGTAGAACTCAAATGCGCATGGCTCTCTCTCACTTCAGAGCCCTTTCGTATTTCAAGGCTACAGTTTAGTGCCACATATGGGGTATTTCCGTACTCGGGAGAAATTGCCTAACATATTTTGGTGAGCTTTTTCTCCTTTTACCCCTTATGAAGAGGTAAAGTTGGGGTCTACACTAGCATGTTAGTGTTAAAAAATGTAATTTTTTTACACTAACATGCTGGTGTTGCCCCATAGTTTTAATTTTTACAAGAAGTAAAAGGAAAAAAAGACCCCCATTTGTAACACAATTTTTTCTGAGTACGGAAATACCCCAAATGTGGACATAAAATGCTCTGTGGGCGCACAACAAGGCTCAGGAGTGAGAGCACCATGTACATTTGAGGTGATTTGCACAGGGGTGGCTGATCGTTACAGCGGTTCTGACATAAATACAAAAAAAAACACCCACATGTGACCCCATTTTGGAATCTACACCCCTCACGGAACGTAACAAGAGGTTAAAGTGAGCCTTAACACCCCAGATGTGTTTGACGAATTTTCTTTAAAGTTGGACTTGAAAATATAAATTTTTTTCTGAAATGCTGGTGTTATCCCAAATTTTTTATTTTCACAAAGGGTAATGGGAAAAAAGCCCCATAAAATTTGTAACCCCATTTCTTCTGAGTATGGAAATGCCCCATATGTGGATGTTAAGTGCGCTGCGGGCGAACTACAATGCTCAAAAGAGAAGTAGCGCCATTGGGCTTTTGGAGAGAGAATGTGTCTGGAATTGAAAACCATGTGTGTTTAAAAAGCCCCCGTGGTGCCAGAACAGTGGACACCCCCCCAGGTGAACCCATTTTGGAAACTACACCCCTCACAGAATGTAATTAGGGGTACAGTGAGCATTTACACCCCACATGTGTCTGACAGATTTTTTGAACAGTGGTCCATGAAAATGAAAAATATAAAAGATCTGTCAAACGCTAGTGGGGTGTAAATACTCACTGCACCCCTTATTAAATTCTGTGAGGGGTGTAGTTTCCAAAATGGGGTCACATCTGGGGGATTTCTGCTGTTCTGGCACTATGGGAGGTTTGTAAATGCACATGGCACTTGACTTCAAATTCATCAAAATTCTGCCTCCAAAAGTCCAATGACGCTCCTTCAGTTCTGAGACCTGTAGTGTGCCAGCAGAGCACTTAATGTTGACATATGGGGTGTTTTCTTTAATTGGGAGAAATTGGGCTTCAAATATTGGGGTTCATTTTCTCTTATTACTCCTTGTGAAAAAGAAAAATTTGGGGTAACACCATCTAAAAATCAAATTTTCCATTTTCACATCCAACTTCAACGCAAAGTCGTCAAACACCTGTGGGGTGTTAAGGCTCACTATACCCCTTGTTACGTTCCTTGAGGGGTGTCTTTTCCAAAATAGTATGCCATGCGGGGGTTATTTTGCTTTTCTGGCACCATGGGGGCTTCCTAAATGCATCATGGCCCCAAAAACCATGATAGCAAAATTTGTTTTAAAAAATCCCACAGTTGCTCTTTCTTTCTTGAGCCATGTTGTGAGCCCGCAGAGCACTTTATGTCAACATAATCGAAAGAAATTGGGCTACAAATTTTGGGGGGCTTTTTCTCCATTTACCACTTTTAAAATTTAAAAAAATGAGGCTACAAGAACATGTTAGTGTAAAATATTTTGATCTAGATTTTTCTCCTCCACCTTGCTGCTATTCTTGTGAAACACCTAAAGGATTAAGAAACTTTCTGAATATCATTTTGTATACTTTGAGGGGTGTAGTTTCTATAATGGAGTCATTCATGGGGTATTTCTCACAGAAAGGCCCCTCAAATCCACTTCAAACTTAACTTGTCCCTGAAAAATTTAGATTTTGAAAAATTCTTGAAAATGTTGAAAATTGCTGCTATACTTTGAAGTCATCAAAAAGTAAAAACCTGTCAACCTTCTGATGCCAACATAAAGTAGACATATTGTATTTGTGAATCCATATATAATTAATTTGGAATATCCATTTTCCTTACAAGTAGAGAGTTTCAAAGTTACAATAATGCAAAGTTTTCATAAAATTTTGGGATTTTTCACCAAGAAAGGATGCAAGTAACGCAGAAAATTTGACACTGTGTTAAAGTAGAATATGTCAGGAAAAAACTTCCTCAGAATTAACGGTAAAAGTATCCCAGAGTTATTAATGCATAAAGTAACAGTGGTCAGAATTGCAAAAAAGGGCTGAGTCCTTAAAGGGGTACTCCGGTGAAAACCTTTTTTTCTTTGAAATCAACTGGTGGCAGAAAGTTAATCATTTTTGTAAATTACTTCTATTAAAAAATCTTAATCCTTCCTGAACTTATTACCTGCTGAATACTACAGAGGAAATTATTTTCTTTTTGGAATGCTCTCTGCTGACGTTATAATAATAATAATAATAACACTTTATTTATTGTTGTCCTTAGTGGGATTTGAACCCAAGTCCCCAGCACTGCAAAGCAGCAGTGCTAACCACTGAGCCACCATGCTGCCCTTAGCATGCATCTGCTATGCATGGTTGCTAAAATGGACAGAGATGTCAGCAGAGAGTACTGTGTTTGTGATGTCATCAGTGTTCCAAAAAGAAAGGAATTTCCTCTGTAGCATTCAGCAGCTAATAAGTACTGGAAGGATTACGATTTTTTAATAGAAGTAATTTACAAATATGTTTAACTTTCTGTCACCAGCTGATTTAAAAGAAAAAAGGTTTTCACCGGAGTACCCCTTTAAGGTGAAAAAGGGCTGAGTCCTTAAGGGATTAAACCTGAAGTATAAATATACATTGGCTAGTTGCTTTATAAGCCTATTGCTTATGGGAGATGCATTGTTTACTAATGCTGTGTGAATAGTTGACATGTCCCAAAACAGGCCACATAAAAATTGCAAAGAATAGATATGGATCCAAACATAAATCCAGAAATCAAACATAAATCCATAAAACGACAGACAGGCTTGCTGGTCTGGTAAAAATTTGGCATCAGGATTCAGGATCTTTAAAGGGGTACTCCGAAGGAAAAAAAATTTTTTCAAATCAACTGGTGCCAAAAAGTTATACAGATTTGTAAATTACTTCTATTAAAAAAATCTGAATCCATCCAGTACTTATCATCTGCTGTATGCTGCAGAGGATGTTGTATAGTTCTTTTCTATCTGACCACATTGCTCTCTGCTGACACCGCTGTGCATGTCAAGAATTGTCCGGAGCAGGAGAGGTTTGCTATGGAGATTTGCTCCTACTCTGGACAGTTCCTGACATGGACAGAGGTGTCAGCAGAGAGCACTGTGGTCAGATAGAAAATAACTATACAACTTCCTCTGTTGTATAAGCAGCTGATAAGTACTAGAAGGATTAAGATTGTTTGAATAGAATTACATTTTACAAATCTGTTTAACCTTTGATCTGTTTAAAGTTGATATGACATTTTTTTTCCACCAGAGTACCCCTTTAAGTTCTTGTTCTTCGCATGAGATTTAAGAATGCTATACAGTCATACTTTTTATTGAACTAGTTCTCCCATATGTTATTATGTGAAAGAGATAAAAAAATAAAATAAAAAAAAAAATAAAAAAGATATTTCATCCTGAACTTTCTGGTATTTGAGGAAAAATGTAAGGTTAAGAATTTTCTTAATTGGTTCACATAAAAATAGCCAATATGAGGTTGGTTCAAACAAACATTTTAGACCCCATGAAACTAAGCATATGGCGGTTTTATCAGTAGTAAGTGTAATTTCATTACATTCCCAAGTACATTAGCCACCCTATAAGCTGTATTGCTTAAAAAATAAGTCTTTTAATTTATGCCTTATATAAACTGCAGTTGCATTTTTTATTTTTCACAGCTTTTTTTTACATTGTTTTCACGTTAGCTTTTGTGACCAGATGTTCCTTTAAAGGAGTTCTCCAGCAACAGAAACCACCTAAGTATGGGGGTCAAAAAGTACAGGGTGGGCCATTTATATGGATACACCTTAATAATATGGGAATGGTTGGTGATATTAACTTCCTGTTTGTGGCACATTAGTATATGTGAGGGGGGAAACTTTTCAAGATGGGTGGTGACCATGGCGGCCATTTTGAAGTCAGCCATTTTGAATCCAACTTTTGTTTTTTCAATAAGAAGAGGGTCATGTGTTTTAACGCTTGGTTTTAACGTGACTTTATTCTTTCATGAGTTATTTACAAGTTTCTGACCACTTATAAAATGTGTTCAATGTGCTGCCCATTGTGTTGGATTGTCAATGCAACCCTCTTCTCCCACTCTTCACACACTGATAGCAACACCGCAGGAGAAATGCTAGCACAGGCTTCCAGTATCCGTAATTTCAGGTGCTGCAGAATGGGCAAAACAAAAATTGGAACAGGGCCCTCAGTTTACCCAGAAGATTTGGTTCAGTGATGAGGCAAACTTTTATGTGAATGGTGAAGTTAACAAACAAAACCACCACTATTGGTCTGACACTAACCCACATTGGATAGATCCCTCCAAGACTGTTGGAACACAAAAATGGATGGTATGGTGTGGTATATGGGGTACAAAGATAGTGGGGCCATTCTTCATCAATGGAAACCACTGGATATGCAAAATTGCTACATGATGATGTGTTTCCCTCTTTATGCACTGAAGCTGGCACGTTCCCTGAGTTTTTCCAGCAAGATGGTGCATCACCACATTATGGGTGTCAGGTCTGAGCATTCCTAGATGAACAGTTTCCTGGAAAGTGGATTGGTCGTCGTGGGCCAGTTGAATGGCCCCCAAGGTCTCCCGATCTGACCCCCTTAGACTTTATCTTTGAGGTCATCTGAATGCAATTGTCTATGCTGTGAAGATACGAGATGTGCAGCACCTGAAACTACGCATACTGGAAGCCTGTGCTAGCATTTCTCCTGCGGTGTCGCTATCAGTGTGTCAAGAGTGGGAGAAGAGGGTTGCATTGACAATCCAACACAATGAGCAGCACATTGAACACATTTTATAAGTGGTCAGAAACTTGTAAATAACTCATGAAAGAATAAAGTTACGTTAAAACCAAGCACATCATTGTTTTTCTTGTGAAATTCCCAATAAGTTTGATGTGTCACATGACCCTCTTCCTATTGAAAAAACAAAAGTTGGATTCAAAATGGCCGACTTCAAAATGGCCACAAACAGGAAGTTAATATCACCAACCATTCCCATTTTATTAAGGTGTATCCATATAAATGGCCCACCCTGTATAATAAAGCACCTTACTAATATCATGTTATTAGCCATAATGCACAGATCTCTCCATAGCAGCTCTGCTCTCTCCCTTGTAGCTGGGACATTACATCACAGGCTATGATTTCAGAAATTCCTGTCCCTTCACCCCCCCCCTTGTCTCTTCTTCTTGTCTGAGTTTCAGTGAGAACAGGCTCACTGCTGTCTTTTCTAAGTCATAATTTCATAAATCTATTAATCAGCAATAGGAGCTCCCCTCTTCGCATCACTGGTCTCGAGTAAGGGAGAGGTAAGGGAATCGAAGATGGGAGCTCTGCTTTGAGAGAGTGTGACATAACTAATCTGATAATGGGATAGCTGTGTACTATGGCTAATAATATTATATTAGTAAGTTGCTTTATTATACTTTTTCACACTATACACAGGTTGTTTCTTTCACTGAACAATCCTTCCAAAGTGTACCTGTCATTAAAAATACTTTTGACATGTCTCTAAGACATGTCAAAAGTTTTCACCAGTTGGAGTGTCAATGCTGCCACCTTCACCCATCAGGAAAACGAGCACGGATAAGTGCAAGGAAGGGTCCCTTACTTCCTGGCTCATATGATCTTTGTCTTGTTGCTCTATTATACGTCTATGGGGCAGACTATAACTGCACACTTACCCTCGCTTGTACTCCTGATCGACCGGGGTCATAGCACTGTGGGTCTCTTCCACTGCCACTGCAATTTATGTGCCAAAGTCATAAGTGTATTTAACCTGTTAAGAACGAAGGTTGTACCTGTATGCACGGTGGCCGCACTCGCAAAATAATGCGGGGTTACGGGTTGACCCCGCATCATATTGGGTCGGTCCCGGCACCTAGTAAAGGCCAGGACCCGTGGCTAATACCGGACATCACAAATCATGGTGATGTCCGGTATTAACCCCATAACCCCTTAACGACCACGGACGTAAATGTACGTCTTGGTTTGGCGGTACTTCACGCACTAGGACATACATTTACGTTCTGTGTATTACCGCGAGCAGCGGAGCGGTGCTCGCGTCATACACCTCAGGTTTCGGCTGCTATCAGCAGCCAGGGACCCGCCGGTAATGGCCGACATCTATGATCGCGCGGATGTCCGCCATTTACCCCTCAGATGCCGTTATCAGTACAGATCATGGCATCTGCGCATGTTAAAATAGATGATCGGATCACCCACAGTGCTGCCACGGGGATCCGATCACCTGTAATGGTGGAGGACCTCTGTCCGTCTCCTGGCATCTCCTGCTCTGTTCTGAGATTGAGCAGGCCAGAGCAGAAGATGACCAATAATACTGATCAGTGCTATGCTCTAAGCATAGCACTGAATAGTATTAGCAATCAAATGTTTGCTATAAATAGTCCCCTATGGGGACATAGAAAGTGTAATAAATGGTTGGAAAAAAAAAAGTTTAAAAAAAGTGAAAAATCCCCTCCCCCCAATAAAAATGAAAATTGTCAGTTTTTTCCATTTTACCCCCAAAAAGCGGCAACATTTTTTTAATAAACATATTTTGTACCGCTGCATGCGTAAATGTCCGAACTATCAAAATATAATGTTAATGATCCCTTACAGTGAACAGCGTAAACGTAAAAAATAATAAAAGTTCAAAAATGCTGCATTTTTGTCACATTTTATTCCCCAAAAAATTTATAAAAAAGGAGCTAAAAGTTTCATATATGTAACTGTGGAATCGATAAAAAGCACAGATGACAGAAAAATGAAAAAGTTATAGGTGGTCAAAATAGGGCGATTTTAGATTACTGATTTTGTACAAAAAGTTTTATATTTTTTTTAAGCGGTACAAAAATATAAAAGTATCTAGTTATGGGTATAATTTTAATCATATTGACCCACAGAATAAATAAAAAATGTCATTTTTACCGTAAAGTGTACAGTGTAAAAACGAAACCCTCCAAAATGTGCAAAATTGTGGTTTTCATTAAAATTTCCTTCCTAAATAAATTATTTTTTGGGTTCACCGCACATTCTATGGTAAAATGAGAGGTTTCATTACAAAGTACAATGAGCTTCTGAAGTTAAGGTTGTTCTTTCTGTCTAAGTGCTCTCTGATGACACGTGTCTCGGGAAACGCCCAGTTTAGAAGAGGTTTGCTATGGGGATTTGCTTCTAAACTGGGTGTTTCCCGAGACACGTGTCATCAGAGAGCACTTAGACAGAAAGAACAACTTTAACTTCAGAAGCTCATAAGTACTGAAAGGATTAAGATTTTTTAATAGAAGTAATTTACAAATCTGTTTAACTTTCTGGAGCCAGTTGATATATATAAAAAAGTTTTTTCCTGGATAACCGCTTTAAGGTTAAAATGGGCTTGGTCCTTAAGGGGTTAAATGCGGCGATCAAAGTCGATCGCCGCATCTAAAATGTAAAAAAATACATTCCGGCAGCTCAGTTGGGCTGATCAGGACCACCGCGGTGTCCCGATCAGCTGTGCGGAAACGAGGAGGATCCCTACCTTCCTCCTCAGCGTCCGATCGTCGTTTAATTGCTTCATGTCGGAGATGCAAGCTGGAGAAATCGCGCGCTGAAAACACTGATCAATCCAATGGCATAGCATTGATCGGTGTATCAGTGTAATGCACTGTTTAGAAACAAAAGCTGTTCAGAAACTGCAGTGGCAATTTTTCAACAAACGTCAGGAAAAAACCTATGTGGAAACCTAGTCTAAAGATTATACTGCAATGTTTAATTCACCACATACAACTTTTTTTGTCTGCTGCTTTTCCATTGAAAGCTGCCCTAAAGGCTATGTATTTGAATGGGCTTTCAGGACTGTTTCACTTTAAAAATCAAAAACAACAAAAACAACAACAAAAAAAAACAAACAAAAAAACAGACGTATGAAACTGTCTATAAAAAAGAATGCTCCTGTTGCCCATATCAACCAATCAAAGCTCAGCTTCCATATATTTGCTCTTGAAAAATTAAAGCTGTAAATGGTTGCTATCAGCTGTTGATACACTTTCATTTAGATAGCTGCATAAATCTTTCTGTATGTGTGAAGAAGGCTAAAAAGCAATCTTATGGCTTAAAGGGGTACTCCGGTGGTAAACACATTTTTTTTTTTAAATCAACTGGTACCAGAAAGTTAAACATATTTGTAAATTACCTATATTAAACAATCTTAACCCTTCCTGTACTTATCAGCTGAAGTCGTATAGTTCTTTTCAGTCTGACTACAGTGCTCTCTGCTGACACCTCTGTCTGTATCAGGAACAAGCAAATCCCCATAGTAAACCGCTCCTCCAGTGGACAATTCCTGACAAGGACAGAGGTGTCAGCAGAGAGCACTGTGGTGAGACTGAAACAAAAATATACAACTTCCTGTGTAGCATACAGCAGCTGATAAGTACTGGAAGGGTTAAGATTTTTAAATAGAAGTAATTTACAAATATGAGGGTATATAAACGTATTTATATGAAACCAGTCCTCAAGGTACAATTTGAAAAAAGAGAAAACAAAAAAGAGAAGAAAAAGAAATGTAAGAAATAAGAGTTGGTCCAGAAAAAGTTAATATGTGGTATTTATTGATTGCAACAATTATTTAAAATAAAATATGATATAGGACAACCTATTAAACCTCAGCAGGGCCCTTGCATGGGGTATAGGGGTCCAAAAAATGAGAATGGTAAAATGGAAAAAGATAAAACAATTATGTGGAGATAAAATATAATAAAATAAATTGTAGTAATGTACTGTATATCGAAAACAGTTATTGGCAGTCTCTGGTATAAATCGAATTCATTCCTTTGAAGCGCTTATTAGAGGGTGCCTGAGATGTTCAGCATTGGAGTGGAAATGTACTGTAGTAATGAGCTGGCGATCTGTCTCAGTTCATTCAGAAATTAGCATACAGATTTGCCGTAGTGGTACAGTGTGACAATGTTGGCACAGTTCATGTAACAGTGTGTAGATATTGTCAATCGTCGGTAGATGATACAGTGTTGCCTGTGAGCGAACCTATCCAGGAATTGCCTCACACAGAATACGAAGTTTACCATATATTTACTGATATACCTACATCCTCATCTCCATCTATTTTTATTTTTATTTATTTTTATTTTTAATTTCATTAATTTTATTATTCTTATTAATTATTAATTTTTATTTATCTTCTATTTTTATTTTTATTTTTATTATGCTTATTATTATTACTATTATTTTTATTCTCATTTTTATTTATTTATTTTTATCTTATCTCCATCCTTATTTTCATTTTCACTTTTATCTCCACTGCTATATTCTCTTTTTTTTTTTTTTTTTATCACTTTCATCATTATTTTTATCTTTATTTTTATTTTTATTTTATTTTTATTTTCAGTTTTATTTAATATTTATTCATATTTATTCTTTATTTATTTTTTCTATTTTCATTATTATTATTATTTTATATTTTATTTATTTATTTTTTTTATTTTAATTTTATTTTTATTTATTTATATTTATTTACTTATTTCTATTTTTATTTATTTTTTATGATTATTATTATTTTCATTTTTATTTTTATTTTTTATTTTTCATTTTTATTTTTCATTTCTCATATTTATTCTTATTTTTATTTATTTTCGTTTATTTCTCATATATTAATTTTTACTCATTGCACTTCATTTATTTTTTCCATATCCTCTTCCCCCATTTTCCATCCATATTTTTAATACCACCTTTTCTAATTCACATTCCCATCATATCACTACCAATGTCCGTCAACACTCACATCTACCTCACACATAAATTTGATAATCCTACACACACTCTTATCCCACCACGATTCATACGTGCCCATACCCATGCGCACACATACATATATATATATATATATACATATATGTATAATGCATCTATCTTTACACATGTACTATCACTACATATTATCCACTATGTTTCAAAAAATATTTCAATATCTATATATCCATGATCTCCTCTTCATTAAATAATTTTTATAAGACTCTACATACACAATTCTGTATACACACACTAATCCCAATTACACTCAATTTCTATTCCTCCTTTTTCTTTCCCACTATTTCACACTTACACTTAATTCTCCTTTCCTGTTACGGTCCAGTAACCATTTCTTACAGTCATTACCTGATTTCCAGGTTTTCACACCGATCCTAAACGATAATGACATCACAGTACAGACACTATAAATTGTTTCATAATTTCTCCTTAATACATCTCCATTGCTACTGAAGAAAAGGCCCGAGGCCTTGAAACGCATATAGCCATTTGAGAATACACTGTATATCGCTAACCATTCGCAACTGCTGGATGCCCTCTGTGCGGTGACCACCGCTTTACGCGCGCAGATAGCGCTCCGTTCAGACACGAGGACGCCACCACAGATCACCACTCCCGAAACTAGCTCCGGAACATCCAACGGCAAACCACAGTCCTGGGACATTTACCTCAACAGGCCGGACGCCAGCCGTGCCAGCCCAGGACCCAGCTATCCAACTGCCGGACAGTCACTTTTCCATCTGTGCCGACTGCCCAGCCGTGCCAGTCTGTCCCGTCTTGTTCTTCCTAGGAGCCGGTGAGTGGTGCTGTGCACCGAACTCTATTACAAACAGCCGTACGATACTGCAGTGCAGCACAGTCCTTTGGCAACACTGTATCATCTACCGACGATTGACAATATCTACACACTGTTACATGAACTGTGCCAACATTGTCACACTGTACCACTACGGCAAATCTGTATGCTAATTTCTGAATGAACTGAGACAGATCGCCAGCTCATTACTACAGTACATTTCCACTCCAATGCTGAACATCTCAGACACCCTCTAATAAGCGCTTCAAACGAATGAATTCGATTTATACCAGAGACTGCCAATAACTGTTTTCGATATACAGTACATTACTATAATTTATTTTATTATATTTTATCTCCACATAATTGTTTTATCTTTTTCCATTTTACCATTCTCATTTTTTGGACCCCTATACCCCATGCAAGGGCCCTGCTGAGGTTTAATAGGTTGTCCTATATCATATTTTATTTTAAATAATTGTTGCAATCAATAAATACCACATATTAACTTTTTCTGGACCAACTCTTATTTCTTACATTCCTTTTTCTTCTCTTTTTTCTTTTCTCTTTTTTCAAATTGTACCTTGAGGACTGGTTTCATATAAATACGTTTATATACCCTCATACATTTTAATTATAGGCCTTCTTGGGTAAAGGCAACACCTTTAACCTCAGGTACAATCTACTACTAAGTGAGCTACACAAATCTATACATTAATTTACAAATATGTTTTACTTTCTGTCACCAGTTGTTATATATATATATATATATATATATATATATATATATATATATATAGTGTTTTCCACTGGAGTACCCTATTAATATAAATCAAATGTTATGGACTCTTAGGGGGACATTGATCATTTGCTTTACACTACTTTAATGTTCTAAATGTCCCTGAAAATTTTGCACAACTGCAATATTTTTGCACAGAACATCTTTTCAAGATGTCTACTGTTTGGTGCACTGTACACCAGTGGAGCTTTGCAGTGGAGCTGTATTTATTTTTGCGCAAATCTGCTTTCTTTTTGCCCAAGTGTATGACAGCTAACAGGGCACATACAAATGTGTCAAATTCCAGGGCACAAAGCTTAAACCTTGCACAGACTTTATTAAGCCTGTGCACCATTTTGGTAAATTTTGAGAAACTGTGTAAAAAATACATCGAACAAACAGGAGTAAAGTCTCTACTACCTCACACCAACATTGATAAATGTCCTCCTTAGAGTAATTGCCCCACAACTAAATGCTCCAGTGTTTAGATATTGCTGTTTTCTACTCGTCATGGTGCCCCTGATGTTCTTTCGATCACTGCCTAAAACGACCAGTGCTGATTAGAGGAAGCCACTTCTACTGCACTGATTCTTACTGGCTGGTCTGCACAATACCAGGAATCACTAATAACGCCACTGCTCATATACAAAAGGATCAAGGTGGTCTGACTAGGGGCCCTCTTTAATTTGTGCTTGTTTAAAGAGTCTATTGCAGACCTGCCCAAATTATTGCTGACCCTTTAATTTAATCATTGTTCACCGTACATCCCAAGGTTACAATTAGGTTAGTGTGTGGCCAATCGTGATGCCTGCACAAAAGATGTGTGACCACTAGCACTAGACACATTAGGCAGATGTTCTGTCTAGAGTGGCACCATGAGAATGGAACAGCAATATTACAGAATTACTTTTTTTTTTAAATGATTCCAATTGAAAACGTGTTATGTACCAAAATGTAATATTTATTCCTTGAATAATAGTGATGAGCAGCATAGGCCATATTCGAATTCGAACAATTCGAATTCGGTCTCCCATCCACTGTACTGCCGAGACCCTCCTCCTTATCTTACAGTTTTACATACCGTGAGATCCCCATAGACCACAATGGGCCTATTGGTTTCAATGGGCAAAAAAATCACAGCGTTAATGCACTAGTGCAGCGGTCTCCAACCTGCAGACCTCCAGATGTTGCAAAACTACAACTCCCAGCATGCATGGACAGCCAACGGCTGTCCGGGCATGCTGGGAGTTGTAGTTTTGCAACATCTGGAGGTCCGCAGGTTGGAGACCACTGCACTAGCCCATTAGTTCCCCATCCCTTAAAGAAGGGAGGGCTCAATATTCGTGAATATGCGCAAATGCGAAGAGCAGAGAGGGATGATCAGTGATGACTGTGATGTGTACTGTGAACAAATAATAATAATAATAATAAAAAAAGTGAATATTTGTAATTGCGAATATATAGTGCTATATTCGCGAATATACAATATTCGCAATTAATATACGAATTGCGAATATTCGCGAGCAACACTATCGAATAACCACATTAATAAATAAGATATGGATTTGTCACAGCATGAGCAGTCAAATAATATTTCTTTGTTATGTCTACATTATGGCATGTAAGGAATCTTTATGTGAAATGAATGGACTATATTTAATACCACACTCAATCTTATAATTGAAAACAGTAAAAGAATTTCTCCCTCCCAATGTATAATTGTTTTATGTCTTTAAACAGGAGACCCAGTACATGAGTTGGTTGCATTTCATCGACTGGCGGGAGTTTACTATGCCTTGCAGATTTATGAGATTGCTGAGTATTGTTATCTTAAGGCACTGTCTGTATGTTCTTCACCAATACAACACACAGCCGAGGCCGGATATTATGTAAAGGTCTATTGGCGGCTGGGAGATATTGCTCTGCACAGACGAAAGGTATAACATTTTCTAAAAGGTACATTTAAAGGAAATCTTTCATCAGTGTCACCTGCACTAACATGTTGGTACAGACAGGTAGCGCAGGTGACAATGATGACAACCATACCTGATCCCGTTCTGTGCTCCCGTTCTCCTGAAAACTTCCTCTGTATTTTTCGTTCCAGGAGCATGGGCAGAGCTTTCTCAGCTGCTTCTTCTCTGCTGGGTCCGGCTGCCAGCGAACAGCAGCAGCAACATCAGGAAGCTCTGACCATGCTTTAAAGGGGTACTCCACTGGAAAACATATATTTTTTTAATCAACTGGTGCCAGAAAGTTAAACAGATTTGCAAATTACTTCTATTAAAAATGACTTCTATTAAAAAATCTTAATCCTTCCAGTACTTATCAGCTGCTGTTATCCACAGGAAGTTTTTTTCTTCTTAAATTTCCTTTCTGTCTGACCACAGTGCTCTCTGCTGACACCTCTTTTTATTTTATGAACTGTTCAGAGCAGGATAGGTTTTCTATGGGGATTTGCTCCTACTCTGGACAGTTCCTAAAATGGACAGAGGTGTCAGCAGAGAGCACTGTGGTCAGACAGAAAGGAAATTCAAAAAGAAAAGGGCTTCCTGTGGATCATACAGCAGCTGATAAGTACTGGAAGGATTAAGATTTTTTATAGAAGTAATTTACAAATCTGTTGAACTTTCTGCCACCAGTTGATTTAAAAATAAAAAGAAATTTCACCGGAGTACCCCTTTAAGTTAGCCCCGAAACGGGAGATACGGGGGAAGGTAGTGGGAAAACAGAGCACTGAACAGGATAAGGTAAGTATGGTTGTCATCAGTGTCTCCTACACTACTTGTCTGTACCGACAAGTTAGTGCAGGGGTTATTAAAGGGGTATTCCAGGCAAAACCTTTTTTTATATATATATATATCAACTGGCTCCGGAAAGTTAAACAGATTTGTAAATTACTTCTATTAAAAAATCTTAATCCTTCCAATAGTTATTAGCTTCTGAAGTTTTCTGTCTAATGATGATGTCACGTCCCGGGAGCTGTGCTTGATGGGAGAATATCCCCATAGGAACTGCACAGCTCCCGGACGTGAGTCATCAGTGACCAGTTAGACAGAAAACAACAACTCAACTTCAGAAGCTAATAACTATTGGAAGGATTAAGATTTTTTAATAGAAGTAATTTACAAATCTGTTTAACTTTCCGGAGACAGTTGATATATAAAAAAAGGTTTTGGCCTGGAATACCCCTTTAATGACAGATTTCCTCTAATCCATGAAAAAAAATTCTTGGAAAAACCCTGCTATAATAAATAATAATAATATTTGTTTATATATAGCGCCAACAGATTTTGTAGCACTTTACAATTTTCAGGGTAAAAATAAAGACAAAAAAGTCAGATATTACAATATTAAATATTGAATATTCAAATAGGAGGAGTTAAGGCCTTGCTCGCCAGAGAGCTTACAGACTATGAGGAATAGGATTGAGACAACAGTCAGAAAGTGCTTTATTGATACAGCCATGTTTTATAAATAGGGTAGGTTACATAAAGGTGGGTGAACAAGTCACAAGACAGTCTTTGACTGCCAAATATTGAACGTTGGATGTCTCCAAGACCCATAGGTCTCAAAAGAGGGCAAAGTGATAGTAGGGAAGACCAAGTAGGGAATGTTTAAACTGTGGCTGTTGAGTATAATATTCCAGAGAACTGGTGCGGCACGAGCAATGTCTTGGAGACAGGAATGTGAAATCTTAGAAGTTGTTAGTTTTAGATCATTTGCAGAGCAGATAATACGTGTAGGATGGTAGAGGAGATGAAGGGTCGTTCAGTGCTTTGTGTGCGAGAGTAAAGAATTTGTACAGTATTCTGAACTGAATGGGTAACCAGTGTAGTGACCGAGACGAAGGGAGGCATTGGTGTTACAGTTGGAGAGGAAGACAAGTCTGGCTTCTGTATTTAGGATGGACTGGAGAAGGGAGTTTATAGAAGGGAAGAAATATTAGTTAAGAGTTACAATAGTCAAGGCGAGAGTGATTCAAATGAGAGTTTTAGCTGCTTTCAATAGTAAGGGTGAATTTTGAAGATGTCTTTGAGATGCAGGTAACTAGAACATGAAAGGGACTGAATATGGGGAGTGAAAGACCATTCCAGGTCCAGCATAACTCCAAGTGAGCAAGCTTGCTGCCCAGGTGTTATGGTAGTACCACAGACTCAGATGGAAATGTCGGGTTTAGGTAGATAAGTTAATGGAGGAAATACAAGAAGTTCAGTTTTAGAAAGATTTTGTTTCAGATATAAGGAGGACATGATGTTTGAGACATCAGAGAGACAGTCGCCCATGTTTTGTAGGAGTGAAGGATTGATGTCAGGGCACCGTTAATCTACACAAATACTGATATCTATTAGCCAGTAGTGAAAATATGTCTTTCATTCTTTAGTAGCATGATTTATGCAAATAAGCTCTCCTCCTTCTTAAAATAAGATAATTTGCATATATATATATATATATATATATATATATATATATATATATATATATATCCTACGGAGCATTATCTCCATAACTCAGCTGGATCTCCTCAAGGAGAAACAGTGTTCCCAAGAGCTTAGTGATTAGTTATATAAAATACTGTAGAACTATAAAAAATAGCAACAATTTAAGAAAGTAAAAACAAAAAAAACAAAACAGAACTGAAACAATGTAGACATTCCTTTAAAGTGAACATGGGCTGGATGCTGTTTCGTGTCATAAGTTACATATTTTTGAGGAATTAGATAAAAGTACATCACTTAACAGTAAATGTAAAGGAAGTGAAATGCTAAAACAATTAAATACCTCGGTAAACATTCAGATTAAATGCGAGTACAGAACATCACGTGAACATGGCTGCCTGTGTCGTGTGCATGATTCCCGATAACTGAAAGGTAATACTTCCTCTTGGACAAAGTAGTAGAACAGCTGTCCTGATGTAACTGTGTTACCTGTTTACAGGATGCTGAAGATGCCGTCACTTACCTCTCCTTGGCCCTTGCAGCTGCTATCGAAGTGGGCAATGAAGAGTTTCAGCTGCTATTAATGGGGAAACTTTCTGATGTGTATGCAAAGTTCCTATGTGATGAAGAACAGGCGGATATTTTCATTAAACAAATCCTGCAACTTGGCAATAAGCAGGCCTGTACGTGAAACTTACACATCCTTAGAAAAGATGAAGAGACACGCAGATCCCTTCAATTGTACATAACAGATGGAGTTAAGAAAATCTAGGTGCAATACTGGTTGCTGACAAGTTTCTGGAGTTGAGGTTGCGAAAAAAAAAAAAAACATTAGTCCTGTATGATCCAGTGCTTATAACTAGGATCTAGAGTTTTTTGCACAGAGCTCTTCGTGGCATCTCAGGTATGAAGGAGATCACCGTTTTACCCTTCACATTGATAGATTTGTGAAGAATGATGTGGGCAGGTTCCTATGAACTTTGAACTCAGAGGTCTCAATAATTCATCCAATACTATTTAAGGTGCAATTTTTGTGGCAAGACATGTAACAATATTGAATCTCTGCTATATTTGTAAATGCTGACATTATATAAAATGTAATAGAAAGCAGTGATATAACTAAGTATCACCAGCACTGATCACTAAAAATTCTCATTTGTGCTCAGGGCTTCACATTCGTGCTTGTGATTACAACGATACATGCATACCTATATGAAAAGACCTTAAACTTAACAAAGCGGTCAGATTTGTGCCCATAACTGCGAATGGAGGGCACGCCTTTAGAGGGCATCCCCTGTATTGGATAAATTGAAGAAGGGAGGGTTGGGAGGGGTTTGTAAAATGGTATGTAATGCTCCACCAGTAGGGACAGGGGCGTTATATACCCCTGCCACCTACACACCACTCCTTAATGCCCCGGCTAAAAGTGCAGGGGGGCGGAAGATATCCAGGAATACAGAAATACAGCCTGATAGGTTTAACACTTGTGCTCAGGGCTTCACATTTGTGCTCGCAATTACAACAATAAATGTCAGATTTGTGCCCAAATGCCTTTAGAGGGTAAAAACTTACCGTGCAGGATAAATAATAGAATACATAGCCATAAACCAATACCACAACCACTAACACAAACCCATATTTAGACTGTGGCTTGAGAGACAGAAGTAGAATCTGCAAACTAACTGTCCTATTGATCGATGCCTAGTACAGCAGAGCTACACGCCGGCACTGGAACAGGACCGGGCTGACGTACTAGCTAACATATACATCTTTCACATACTTACCTATGACCCCATGGCAAGAATTAAACCAATAGCTACCTGTCAGGCATGACATGAGACTTATCAAAATCCCTGCTATTAAGAGACCAAGAATAAACTGTTAGCAAATGAGACACAATAACAAAACTACATGACAGTCCTTCGTGATAATAACCTTGTAGCGCCATGTTTCCTGAAATCAACTACACTTGAATAAACACCTTACCTGAAGGCTAACCATACCTTAATTGCCAAGCTTCCCACTGCGGATGACCGATCCCTTCATCGCCATCATGCATGTAGATGTGACAGGTTTTAACGTAACCATCGTACCTGTAGGCATGAACAGTCTTTCCGCAACCATTGTTCCTGTAGACATGACAGGTCTTTTCATAACCATCGTGCCTGTGAAAGGTCTTTGGCTAACCATTGTGCCTGTAAACGTGACAGTTCTTGTGTAACCATTGAGCCTGCAGATGTGACAGGTCTTTGGGTAACCCTTGTGCCTACAGTCATGGCAGGTATGAAAGGTATACAACCACCTATATGTCATGATGTTGTTTCTCTGAAGACGTGCCAGTAACAACTGCGCAGTGCATCCCCCTGCAGATGTGGCAGGTATAATGGGTATACAACCACCTATGTGCCGTGATGTTGTTGCTCTGAAGATGTGTCAGTAACAACCACTACACAGTGTATCCCCCTGCAGACGTGGCAGGTGTGAAGGGTATACAATCACCTATGTGTCTTGATGTTAATGCTCTGAAAACGTGTCTGTAACAAACAACTAAGCAGTGTATCCCCCTGCAGACGTGGCAGGTATGAAGGGTATACAACCCCTATGTGTCGTGATGTTGTTGCTCTGAAGATGTGTCAGTAACAACAACTACACAGTGCAACCCCCTGCAGACGTGGCAGGTATGATGGGAAACAACCGCTTATGTGTCATGATGTTATCGTGCTGTAGACGTGTCTGCAACAATAACTTGGACAAAAATTTTAAAAGGTAGAGGCTGAATATAAGATATCAAGATACAGATGCTAACATATGACCGTAATACTGACTTAGTGACTAAAATGTGGTAGAAATACTATAGTAACTTATGTGTGGCATATCGTGTCAGCAACAACAACTACGCAGTGTATTTCTCTGCAGACATGTACCCTATGAACCGTGTTCACATTAAAATACTATAAACCATATAAACGTTAAATGCTATGAACCGTATAGTCACTACCAAAGCTATGAACCGAACAGACACTACAAATGCAACAAACCATATACACAATAACAACCCTATACACACCAAATGCCATGAGTCATACAGGCTAACAGCTATCCTGGCACTCACTGTTTTCTTCTGGCAAGTGTAACGTGTTTATTAACACAGTGCTAGTACTGTGCTGGGATTTTTTTCTTTCTGTGTATTGCCTACCGTGTGCACCACTATGGGTCTCGAATGCTTACCATTTCTGTTGTCAATTCACCATATACACACTATAAGAGATTAATCAAAACACTATAAACGTGTACTAACTAATAGCTATGAAAAATATGCACAATACAATGCTAAAAACATATACGTGTTATAGACTCTATGGGGGATATTTATCAAAGCTGTCTATGTCCAGCATCAATATAGACCAAACTACAGAGGGTTAGGCCGGTCTATTGTGCGCTTAATTTATCAAAAGGTGCACGGCTCTTGATAAGTTCTGTACACAGACTTCGGGATCTATGCTTTAGACTGTATTTAAACCTGCTTCAGTATGGTCTTACATTTCCGCGTACTTTCAGCCGATGCAACTTGACGCTGAAAAGTCGCTTTTGATAAATTCAGCACCAATGCATTTTTCTGTCTAAAATAGACTAGAATGCATCATGTTCTAAAACTCCTCTAAAGCAAAAGTCGCAGAAAAGTCGCACATATTTAGACTGCGACTTTCTGTGGGACAAATCTAGACAGGAAAAAAACTGTCTAAATCCTTTGATAAATATCCCCCTATGAGCATATGCACACTGTGGATGCTGAGAATGAATACACAATGGGAGATATTTATCAAAGCTGTCTATGTTCCGCATCAATATAGACCAAGCTACTGAGGGTTTGGCTGGTCTATTGTGTGCCTAATTTATCATAAGGCACACGGCTCTTGATAAATTCTGTGCACAGAGCATAGTGCCATGCTATGACCTAAAACCCGAAAAACTGCTATGAACATGCCCATGAAATACGTTGTGAAATAAGAATGGTAAATCTATTAAAAACATTTAATAATTACGATGAATGTACACACAGAATCTAAGTCAGAAAACCTATGCCTGGAATAGATGCTATGGTCGTATATGTTGTATATATGTATACGAACCTACACATAGAATAAAAGCCACAAGCATACATGATATGATGGTATGACTGTCTGCATAAAATGCATGCTATGAACACGTAAGCACTATGAAACGTATGCTAGGTATGATTGAACGCAAAGGACATAACAAGAGGTGAAGCTACACACATATGCGCAAAATAAATCTATGATGAATTAAGTAAACTACAACCGTGTGCATCATAACAATGCTAAGAATTAATACATATATAGTATGTATGTATAAATGTATATATATATATATAAAGTGCTATGAGAATATGCGGGTAAGAATGCTATGTATGTACCATATAAATGCTAAAGGCAAATGTGCAGTACAAAATATGTACAGTGAATAGTTACTTGCAGGAATGCCATGTATAACAGAAAATACTACAAGCGAATGTACAGTGACAGCCAGGAGCTTATGTCCGGAAAACTGACACATGCGTGTATACGGTATAAATGTTCTGAGCATTTGTACAGTATAAGTGGTACAAGGTTAAGAACAGTATAACTATTAGCGTATGTGCAGTATGAAAGCTACGCGCATGTGTACAGTATGAAAGCTACGAGCGCATATACAATAAAGCTATGTGCGTATGAACAATAAAGCTACGAGCGAATGTACAGTATGCAAGCTATGAGCTAATGTACAATGAAGCTTGAGCGTATGTATTGTAAATACAGTATAAAGGCCGCAAGCATGTGTGCAGTAAAACGCTATGAGCGAATGAACAGTAAAAGCAATGAACGTATGAACAGTAAGAAGCTACGACTCTATGAACAGTAAAATCAATGAACGTATGAACAGTAAGCTTTGAGCGTATGAACCCTAAGAAGCTACGAACAGTACAGTATAACTACTAGCTTATGTACAGAATTTATGGTACAAGCGTATGTACAGTACGACAACCACTAGTGTATGTACAGTATGAATGGTACAAGCCTATGCAACAATATTAATGGTACCATAGCCAGTACAGTTTACCTACTAGCGTATGTATAGTATGAAAGCTATGAGCGTATAAAGCGATGAGCGTTTTTTTAAAAATCATCATAATGACACTACAATTACATACAGCTTGTTATACCCTCAATGTACGTTAAACTCCTTATACCTGATAATGTATACCTGCTATGGTGGCATGTCCGTTACGCCAGAACTGACACATGCCAGTTACGCTACCATGCGCCACTTGTACTAACAGTATATTAGCTGGAAGTGACCATGAAGCCATGTACTGCAGAGCACCTGTCTGTGCTGGTAACCAATAGCATGACTATAAATGCATGAGATGTGTAATATAGTAAATGTGCATACTGTATGGTGACCGTATACAAAGTAAAATGCCAAACATTATAAACGACAAACTCTACACAATTGAAACGGTCCAAACGTATATACCATATAGACACTATGACCATGTACTCACTATCCGTATAGACATTATAAACACTATGAATGTATAAACTGTATAACAATATACAGTGGGGATCAAAAGTTTGGGCACCCCAGGTAAAAATGTGTATTAATGTGCATAAAGAAGCCAAGGAAAGATGGAAAAATCTCCAAAAGGCATCAAATTACAGATTAGACATTCTTATAATATGTCAACAAAAGTTAGATTTTATTTCCATCATTTACACTTTCATAATAACAGAAAACAAAAAAATGGCATCTGCAAAAGTTTGGGCACCCTGCAGAGTTAATATCTTGTACTGACCCCTTTGGCAAGTATCACAGCTTGTAAATGCTTTTTGTAGCCAGCCAAGAGTCTTTCAATTCTTGTTTGAGGTATCTTTGCCCATTCTTCCTTACAAAAGTCTTCCAGTTCTTTGAGATTTCTGGGCTGTCTGTCACACACTGCTCTTTTAAGGTCTATCCATAGATTTTCAATTATGTTGAGGTCAGGAGATTGTGAAGGCCATGGCAAAACCTTCAGTTTACGCCTCTTGATGCAATCCCCCGTGGATTTCGAGGTGTGTTTAGGATCATTATCCATTTATAGAAGCCATCCTCTCTTTAACTTCAGCTTTTTCACAGATGGCATCAAGTCAGCATCCAAAATTTGCAGAAATTTTATTGAATCTATTTTTCCTTCTACTCGTGAGATGTTACCTGTGCCACTGGCTGCAATACAACCCCAAAGCATGATTGATCCACCCCCATGCTTAACAGTTGTACAGAGGTTCTTTTCATTAAATTCTGTTCCCCTTCTTCTCCAAACGTACCTTTGCTCATTCCAGCCAAAAAGTTTAATTTTTACCTCATCGGTCCACAGAACTTGTTTCCAAGATGCATCAGGCTTGTCTATATGTTCATTTGCAAAGTTTAAACGCTGATTTTTGGGGTGAGGACGTAGAAGAGGTTTTCTTCTGATGACTCTTCCATGAAGACCATATTTGTACTAGTATCTCTTTATAGTGGAAAAGTGTACCCCAACTCCAGTGTCTGCCAGATCTTTCTGGAGGGATTGCACAGTCAAACGTGGGTTTTGAATTGTTTTTCTCACAATCCTGCGAGCTGATATCTGTCTGATATTTTTCTTGGTCTTCCAGATCTTGCTTTAACTTCCACTATTCCTGATGACTGCCATTTCTTAATTACATTCCGAACAGAGGATATTGACATGTGAAAACTTTTTTCTATCTTTTTATAGCCTTCTCCAGCTTTGTGAGAATCAACTATTTTCAGTTTCAGATTTCTAGACAACTGCTTAGAAGAACCCATGGTGTTGATTGTTGGGGCAAGGTCAGATGAGTCTGGGCATTTAAAACCTTTGAGATTGACATTGCCTGGTCTTCCCAGATGATGACTGAGAACAATCCATGACACTGGCAGGTCTCAGCTTTGCAAAGGGGGCAGTGCATGCTATAAATTCTGCAGGGTGCCCAAACTTTTGCAGACACCATTTTTTTGTTTTCTGTTATTTTGAAAGTGTAAATGATGGAAATAAAATCTAACTTTTGTTGACATATTATAAGAATGTCTAATCTGTAATTTGATGCCTTTTGGAGATTTTTCCATCTTTCTTGGCTTCTTTATGCACATTAATACAAATTTAAGTTGTGGATTGTACATAGATCGGTAGTTAGTTACAGTACATACGGTCATGGTATTTGTTCACAGGGCATATGGTCGTATTCGTGCATTTGGTACGTATGGTTATAACGTTTACTCGTGCGTAGGTTTTAGCATCTGCTGCACTTTTGTTCATGGCAGTGATATCATAAGTGTGTTTGCTTCAGGTTAGCATACCATGTTCATGTTGACAGTATTTATAGCACTCATACACGGCATGCACGTAAGTGGTATTGTTCCACGTTAAGATGCATGGGTATTGTATGACCATAAAGCTTTCACTTGAACTGTATTAATAAGTCAGAAACTTGTCATGTTTGTGCGCTCAGAGCGTAAGTGTGGGGATCCCCGTCAGTGAAGCAGTAACTACAGTGACGACTAGAGGCCGCCATAGGGGTGAGCCGAGAACCCGCTGGGCCATGTGTAGTGATGAGGGCCGCTGTGGTTGGGGCTGGTCACTCTATGGCCGGCCATTACATCAGGCCAAGAACGAGTGTGATACTGACGCCAGCTTCCTCCCCTACTCCTGAGTCAACCAGCCCCTTGGTGTATCCACAGCTCCACAGCTTACTGCACCCTCTCCTCCCCTGTCCACGCATGCTCTCAGTGCACTCCGCAGTGTGTGTGGGCGTGCTGCTGGCGAGCGGAGGAAGCCCAGCAGCGGACTGCTCCGTTGCTGAAGCATCTGGCTGGGGCCCTGATAGGCCCAAGAGGAGGGGAAGAAGCAAACGATGCCGGTGTCGGCAGGAACGGTGACAACTGACCTAGGCACCCATCGGAAGTCCCCAAGTCAGGAAAAGCTGAGCGGGCCAGGGGGCAGCGGGAGCAGCAGCGCAAACAAGCCTGCAAGAAAGAGTGAGGAGCGGGCCACGAGATTCTGCCTGGGACACACCGATGGAGCGGTCGTGGGAGCCTTGAGATGGCGGGAAATTCAGCTGGATCTGCCAGGACAGCATGCCCTCCACTTCCGCAAAAACGGTACGTGACGCCCCACCAGTAGGTGCAGGGGCATTATATACCTCTGCCCCCTACACACCACTCCTTATTATACCCGTCTAGAAGTGCGGGGGGGGGGGGATATCCACGCCCCTCGCACAAATACAGCCTGATGGACTTAACACACAGAAAATGGGTTAAGATGTCTGGGGGCGGAGTACCCCTTTAAACACACCTTTCCAAAGGCGAGTCCCCCGCTATCTCAGCTGCGGCACCACAGACATCCGGTGCACGGAATGAACTTTGCTCCCTGCCTGATGACTGGCAATGTGGGGCAGAGGCTTGTGATGTCACGGTCACACCCCACTCGTGACGTCACAGCCATTCCCCCTCAAAGCAAGTCTATGGGAGGGGGCGTGATGGCTGTCACGCCTTCTCCCATAGACTTGCATTGTGGGGGCGTGGCCGCGACATCACGAGCCTCTGGAGCTGCACCCGATGCTCTAAATGAATGCCAGGTACAGCAGGGAGATCGCGGGGTTCCCCAGTGGCAGGAGCCCTGCAATCAGACATCTTATTTCCTATCCTTTGGGCAGAGTACCCCTTTAAAAAAGCACTCTGGGGATTATCATTTTTACCATTTAAATCTTAGACTGGTACTGTAGTTTAATAAAACAATTGGATTATTTTCAATTGAGTCATACCATCGTGTTTTTTTTTTACTACAGAAAAGACAGTACAACAGGTGGGGTCACCATAGAGTCACATGACCCAACAAAATGGAGGAAAGATGCAGTGTTTCAAGGTCATAACAACATATCTATCGCTAAGGCCATAACACCTGTCTGTAGGTGCACGGGAGTGCTTCTTTAAATCTGATTCCTCAATTCAATTTATATGAAAAATAAGCAATGAAAACATAATTTTTGTTGCAATTTTCAGTTATATGATTTTTAAGATGGTGTATACTTTGGACATCCCATCCTTAAAGTATACCTGTAAAGTTACATGAAAAATAATTATATTGCAGCACTGTGCACAATAATAATTTTTTTTCTAAATTTAATTGACAACTAAATACCTTTACAGAGAGGCCATTGCCAGTTCCTCATAACTGAGCATTAGGAATCAGATCACCAAAGTTCCCTCAGCCAATGTGAGACCCAGTGCCGTAGAATCCCATTACACTGGGTCTTTTGCTGGCTACAGTGCTACAACTATGACCTACAACAATTTATATGCATTTTGTCAAATAATTTTTCTGGTACACTTTAAAATACAGTCTTTAAAAGCATCCTCAATAGAAGTAGTTTATTTTATCAGTTAGAATCATTTTCTTCATTATTTTACATATTCTACATCTATTACATATGTAGCCAGTATTGATGATTGCCATGATGTTGGATGCGTTAAGATGCTTGCATGGGCAATTTTACAAGTCAGTATTTCAATTAGGACAAATGATCATTATTTGTCATAAGTGATGCTATGTGAAGGCCATGTCAGGGCAAGACCTTGACAAAATGTCACTCTGAATGCAAAATAACCATTGTCTGGAATGATCTGTCCTGCACAGATGTAATTTATAGGATCAGTAACTTATTTAGAAAGGCTTAGGGAGTGCTATGGCTCGTCAATTTTCTTAGACAAGTCAAAATATGATGCACACCAACTGCTCAGTGACTTATTACTTTTTATTACTTTTATTTATTAATAAAAGGTTACGCCCTAGACATCTTATCCCCTATCCAAAGGATAGTGGATAAGATGTATGATAGCGGGGTCCTGCCGCTGGGGACCCCCACAATCTCTTATGCAACACCCCCTGACATCAGCCTCACAGAGCAAAGATCGATCTTCACTCCATGAGGCTGATGACATGGGGTGCTGCATGAGAGATTGCAGGGGTCCCCAGCGGCAGGACCCCCCTATCATACATCTTATCCCCTATCCTTTGGATAGGGGATAGGATGTCTAGGGTCGGATTACCGCTTTAAACATTAGAAAATAAGTGATGATACCCATAACAGCTGGAGCTAAAGGCACAAGAAGACATTTAACAGACTAGACATGTGACCACGTTAGGTCTGTTTTACTCCAGTATACATTTTATTATTATTTTACTAGGCAGCAAGTGTTCATTCATCTCTGTATCCAGCAAATTATATATTTTTTTAGTATAAGATCATGCCATGGACATACCACAGTATATGTTAGAATACCTTTCTGATGACATTTAAATGTAAGCCTGTGGTGTATGGACAAAACGTGATGTGAATTCCCTCTTAGTGGTGCTTATGCTTTAAACATTTTTAGATGTCAATTATTAATGCCATATACGTTTTGTAAAGATCGACTGCCATTGTCACACATCCTGTTTTCAATAAATAAGTTGACTGTGTATGTGCAATATCCACCAATGGAATGAATGGGATTCATGGAATCCTATAAGCACTCTCAGACCTTTTTTTTTTTTTTCATATATAACTGTTTATTTTTGAAATTTTACGTGAAAATGAGCATTTTTTTCCATTAACATATGGATAACGTACAGTGACAAAGGATATAGAAAAGAAAATAAGAAAATAAAAAAATTCTTCAAAAATTTCCATCTACACATGTCCAATGGAGACAAAAATGCCAATGGGGCGAATTCGAGACACATTTATAATCAGCCCTGTTCCTTTATCTGGAGACTAGCTATGCATGAATTACCACCTGTTTAATATAGAAGAGAAAGATAATTTTTTCTTCTTTTTCTTTTGCAGCAAGGAGTACCAACTTATCTCACTCTTATGTCAGGTTGCCTTAAAGGGGTACTCCGCCACTGGCATTTTATCCCCTATCCAAAGGATAGGGGATAAGATGTTAGATCGCCGCGGTCCCGCTGCTGGGGACCCCGGGGATCGCCGCTGCGGCACCCCGCTATCATTACAGCATAGAGCGAGTTCGCTTTGTGCGTAATGACGGGCGATACAGGGGCCGGAGCAGCGTGACGTCATGGCTCCGCCCATCATGATGTCACGGCCCGCCCCGTCAATACAAGTCTATGGGAGGGGGCGTGGCGGTCATCAGACTTAATGCAAGTCTATGGCAGGGGGCGTGACGACCGCCTCGCCCCCTCCCATAGACTTGTATTGACGGGGGTGGGCTGTGACGTCACGAGGGGCGGAGCCGTGACATAACGATGCTCCGGCCCCTGCCTGTATTGCCCATCATTACGTGCAGAGCGATCTCGCTCTGCGCAGTAATGATAGCGGGGTGCTGCAGCGATCCCCGGGGTCCCCAGCAGCGGGACCCAGGCGATCTGACATCTTATCCCCTATCCTTTGGATAGGGGATAAGATGTCTAGGGGCGGAGTACCCCTTTAAAGGTTTTCAAGGTATGTCATCATCAATGTGGGGTCAATGGACATCAACAGCTGAAATTGCCCCAATAAAAGTTATTGGGGCTTAGTTGCAATACTAGGCATATTGCCTGGACAAAACTGCATGTAAAATAATATATGATAAGTAGGGATCTGACTGCTGTACATCTCATAGTCACAAAAACAAATTAGATACAGCAACTTGACAGAACAAATATATCACCAAAGTAGTGTCACAGAATACACTTTAGAAATTCGGACCTGGAGCTTATGTGGACTTTGTATAATGGATGAGATTTTCAAATCATGTTCAAAAATTTCTATTTTTAAATAAAATAAATATAATAAAAACTAATAAGCATAATTAACTATGATTCTCTAAAATTTTTTCAGCCTTGTTTCACATTAAGCGTAGGGTGCTTTATTTTGCTGCGTATTTTTGCTGCTGATTTTGCTACCCATTTACTTCAATGATAGGAAAATATGCAGCACTAAAATACACAGCAAAATACATATGACCCTACCCTAAAGTGTATCATTTTCATGTAAAACACAATTTGTAATTAAAACATCTAATAAACAGTACTTGGGCACAGCAATCATGACTACTTATTGATTGGGATCATGGGGCCACCGTGCGCTCATCAGTGTACTGAGACCAATATTAGTACACATAATAATTACATATAGTATAGGCCCTCACCAATGGCTTCATATACTGTAGTACAGTGTCCCCATATAGTACAGTGTCCCTATATAGTACAGTGCTGTCCCCATATAGTACAGTGCCCCCATAAAGTACAGGAACCCAAACAGTGCCCTTGTATAAATGTTCCCACATTGTGCACCACTCTGCTTACCAGCCTTTCTCTGCCATGACTGCTGCAGGGGCAGCCTGCTCCTCTCTTTAATTGAGGCTGCGCCCCGGCTCAAGGAAGTAGCTGCAGAGACAGAGGCTCCTCCCCCAGATGACATTGATGCTGTACAGATATGGCGACCGCATTTGACGGTCACTACATTCTGACACCAGCCCAAAGATTCTAGGAGCCTCATTACGCGACCACCTTATTTGTACGGTATCACTGTAATCTGTGGGAGGGGCCTCTGTCCAACAGCTTCAGGAACTACCTCTGCTGCACAAAAACTAAAAATGGGAAAATGACAAACAGGACACATGATGTCATGACGCAGGCTGATGCTGGTCTGGGCTCGGAGCCCCCAGAGTGACAGGTGCGGTATGTGGGCAGGGGACGCTGGAGAGTGGCAGGGCTACGGCGGGAACGGTGGTTTGGGGCTCCTCTGTGGCTGCAGGGATGCCTTGTAACCGGGGTGAGGCCCGGCGGGTAGCGGTGGACGCCGGATTCTCGTGAGCTCCGGGAAGGGGATGGTGTGACATGGCCCTGCTCACGTGATGATGCGCATTAGAGATGGCCACCGGGAGGCATAAGAAGAGGAGAAAACAGCAGCGTACCGAAACATAGCTGTGTCTCTGCCAGCGGATGATGTGTCCCTGTACTGCACTTCCGTACCTGCAATGTAAATGCAGGCAATCTCAAGAAAAGACCGAAGCAATGAAGAAAACAACTAACTAGCCCTCAATTGATAAATGACCGGCACCAGAAAAGAGTTTGGTAAAAGAATTGTCTATTGAAATGCCCCCAAAATCTAACACCAGAAGATCAGGGGGGACGGGGGATGAATCTAACCAAATGGCTAAATATTTGAAATCTCCCCAAATCTCCCCCGCAGCACCAAAATCCTGCAATACAGCCCCAAGTAAGGGGGGGGGGGGTGTCGAGATTTAACCCATTACAAACAGATGATGAAATGAGGAGGTTGAGAGGGGAGAAAGTAATAATCACGTACTGGCCTCTACCTGGTGAGGTACAAAAATTTAACAAAGCTATTGAAGTCCTTACACTTCAAGTTGGAGGACTGAGCACAGATATTTCACTTATTAGAGATGACACAAATAAAATCGAAGGAAGAGTTAAACAAATAGAAAAAGCCATACCCATGCTGGAAAATAATTTGGGGGAGTTTTGTAAGGAATGGGAGGAGCTCACAAAAGATAATTACTTCTTGAAGGAGAAACTTACTGATCTAGAAGATCGATCTAGAAGGAAAAATGTGCGAATTGTTGGCCTACAGGAGGGTGAAGAAGGGGAGGACCCACCTACTTTTGTGAAAGACTGGCTAATTGAATTATTTGGTGCCCAATCTTTTTCTGAAAATTCCAATGTGGAGATAGCACACAGGATTCCATTAAAAAAACAACAATTCCAGGCTCCCCACCAAGAACTTTGTTAATCAAGTTGTTAAGCTCTAAAGACCAAGATATTATACTGAAATTGTCTAGGGAAAGGGGGGCTATAGAAAGGGGTAATGCCAAAGTGTTAATGTTCGCAGATTTTTTCCAGGGAGACTCAGAGGAAAAGGATGTCATTTATAACAGTAAAAAAAAAAAAGGCTGTGGGCTGCTGAAATCCCCTTCTCCCTGCTTTTTCCAGAGAGAATGAGAATTAAATATATTGATCAAGTTTTATTCTTCTATACAGGGAAAGAAAAGGATAAATGGTTAGTGAGTAAAGGTCTATAGGGAGGAAGGAAGCGTAGGGGGGGTGGGGGGGCCACCCGAGTCTGGTTAGGTTGTATTTAGTTCTTTACCCTTAGCCATGAGAGGGTGGGCGGCTGGGATGGGGTAAGTGTAGGTGAGAGTTTCGTAGCAGATGGCTGCGAGGAAAGGTGATGGGGGGAGGGGGACAAGTGGGAGGGAACGCCAGTCTGTTGCTAGATAGTAGGGGTTGGGGAGTACGGAAAAATTTAATCAAATGGAAAAGAAAATTATAACATGGAATATTAGCCCCTTAAGGACTCAGCCCATTTGGGCCTTAAGGACTTAGACAATTTTATTTTTACGTTTTCGTTTTTTCCTCCTCGCCTTCAAAAAATCATAGCTCTTTTATATTTTCTTCCACAGACTAGTATGAGGGCTTGTTTTTTGCGTGACCAGTTGTCCGTTTTAATGCCATCACTCTCTTTACCATAAAATGTATGGTGCAACCAAAAAAAGTACTATTTGTGTGGGGAAATTAAAAAGAAAACAGCAATTTAGCAAATTTTGGAAGGTTACGTTTTCACGCCGTACAATTTACGGTAAAAATGACAAGTGTTCTTTATTCTTTGGGTCAATACGATTAAAATGATACCCATTATAACATACTTTTCTATTACTGTTGCACAAAAAAAAATCGCAAACTGTATAACCAAATTAGTACGTTTAAAATCCCCCTATTTTGAAGACCTATAACTTTTTCATTTTTCCGTATAAGTGGCGGTATGAGGGCAAATTTTTTGTGCCGTGATCTCTACTTTTTATTGATACCATATTTTTGGGAATAAAATGTTATAAAAAAAGCAGCTATTTTGGACTTTTTTTTTTACGTTCACGCCGTTCACCGTATAGTATCATTAACATTTTATTTTAATATTTGGGATATTTACGCACGCGGCGATACCAAATATGTATATAAAATATTTTTTTTTACACTTTTTAAGGGTGAAAGAGGGAAAATGGGACAATTTACGTTTTTATTGGGGGAGGGGGTTTTTCAATTTTTTTCCCTTTTTTTCCCCTTTTTTTTACTTTTACACTTTAATACTTTAATTTAATACTTTAATAGACTATTTATAGCAATCATTGGATTGCTAATATTGTTCAATGCTATGCATAGGACATAGCACTGATTAGTATTATCAGTCATCTTCTGCTCTGGTCTGCTCGATCGCAGACCAGAGCAGAAGACCCGTGGAAGGCAGCAGAGGCAGGTGAGGCGACCTCCGTTCTGGATGATCGGATCACCGCGGTAGCGCTGCGGGCAATCTGATCATCCATTTTAGTGTCCGCACTGCCGTAGATGCCGTGCTCTGTATTGATCATGGCATCTGAGGGGTTAATGGTGGACATCCGCGCGATCGCGGATGTCTGCCATTATGGGTGGGTCCCTGGCTGCTATCAGCAGCGGGGACCTGCCACGCATGACCAGAGTATCACTCCGATGCCTGCGGTTATGCATAGGATGTAAATGTACGTCCTGTGGAGGAAAAGACTTGCTGCATTTGATAGAATAGTGAACTACCTCCCAGGATTAGTGTGTTTAATAGAGACCCACTTAACACAAGAAACTGTTATTTTAATTGAGAAAAAAATGGGTTAAAGTAGCATATCATTCTACACTATCAAATTATTGTCAGGTCAGAAAACCTGGTACGAGGCAAAAATAAGCCGACCGGAGTCATCGTTTGATTCCGGTCAGCTCATCGAAATGTATTAGATACGGGCCAAGTCCAGCTGGGATACCGGAGTGCCCGATCTTTGCTCCCCCCCAGCCATATCCGGTTCCCGTATAGTTAAATCGTAGTGTGAACCCAGCCTTATTCGAAGGTTTAAATATGTTCAAGATAAAACCTGCTACAAGCTAGTCAAGTCCTGCACCAGTTGTAAGCTCCATCATCTGATCCAGGCCATGTGTATTGTGATTATGGCATTGTATGGAGTTTGTAGGATTTCGCCCAAAAGCCGGTCTCCAGACAACGCTGTGGAGGCAAAGTGTTCAAGTCTTCACCAGGTTAGCTACATTACCCTGCTATGGGACACTATCATCTACTTCCCTATGGGACTATTACTGTCAGTTAGCCTGCATTACAACACCAATAAGATCTCTGTGGGTGTCCTGTAATATTTGGTAGAGGTTGTTACTTGGAGCCTTGTTGCTCTTATGTTGCAGCAACTTTTATTATAATAAATAGCTGTTAGGGTATAAAGGCAACTATCTGTACTAGAGCTGATGGTGGTTGCCAATATGATATAATTGCCTTTTTATTTCTCAACTAAGTGGCAAAGCGGTGGCCAATCTGCTCAAGTGCCACAATCTTGTACACCTCCTCACTTGTTCTCACCTCCTAGCCCCTCCTTGACTGATGCACAGCAATTAAGGAGCAGGAGGCTTGGGTTGGCTTCGGGAGGGGTGTTTTCCAGGCTGTAACACTAAAGCAGTTCAGCACCACCATCTTGACACTTGGCTAAGAAACATCAAGTACACCTGATTCCCTTTAAATAAGTGGTCCATATATTACAAAGAGATGGGATTGATATATTCCAGTGATGGATTTTACTGTAGGATGTTCCATAACCATGTGGTTAGTGGTCAGAACAGAAGGCCCACAGTGTTAGGTGAAGTCTAACTCTTTGGTTCTCTGAGTGTCAGATGCTCCCATACTGGTCCCATTCTTACTTAAGTGCTCTGACAATGGGCTTTGGGCCACTGGGCTGTTGCTCAGGGCTGAAATACACTGCTCAAAAAAATTAAGCGAACAATAAGATAACACATCTTAGATGTGAATGAATGAACTAATCGTATGAAATACTTTCGTCTTTACATAGTTGAATGTGCTGACAACAAAATCACACACAAATTATCAATAGAAATCAAATTTATTAACCCATTGAGGTCTGGATATGGATTCACACTCAGTAGTGTGTGTGACCTCCACGTGCCCATATGAGCTCCCTACAATGCCTGGGTATGCTCCTGATGAGGTGGCAGATGGTCTCTGGAGGGATGCCCTCCCAGTCCTGGACTAAGGCATCTGCCAACTCCTGGACAGTCTGTGGGGAAATGTGGCATTGGTGGATGGAGAGACATGATGTCCCAGATGTTCTCAATTGGATTACGGTCTGGGGAATGGGCGGGTCAGTCCATAGCATCAATGTCTTCATCTTGCAGGAACTGATGACACACTCTAGCCACATGAGATCTAGCATTGTCTTGCATTAGGAGGAACCCAGGGCCAACTGCACCAGCATATGGTCTCAAAAGGGGTTTGAGGATCTCAACTTGGTACCTAATGGCAGTCAGGCTACCTCTGGCAAGCACATGGAGGGCTGTGCGGCCCCCAAAAGAAATACCACCCCTACCATTACTGACCCATTGCCAAACCTGTCATGCTGGAGGATGATGCAGCAGAACATTCTCCACGGCATCTCCAGACTCTGTCACGTCTGTCACATGTGCTCAATGTGAACCTGCTTTCATCTGTGAAGAGCACAGGGTGCCAGTGGCAAATTTATCAATCTTGGTATTCTCTGGCAAATGCCAAACGTCCTGCACGGTGTTGGGCTGTAAACACAACCCCCACCTGTGGATGTCGGGCCCTCATGCCACCCTCATGGAGTCTGTTTCTGACTGTTTGCGTGGACACATGCACATTTGTGGCCTGCTGGAGGTCATTTTGCAGGGCTCTGGCAGTGCTCCTCCTTGCACAAAGGCAGAGGTAGCGGTCCTGCTGCTGGGTTGTTGCCCTCCTATGGCCTCCACCACATCTCCTGATGTACTGGCCTGTCTCCTTGTAGCGCCTCCATGCTCTGGACACTACGATGACAGACACAGAAAACCTTATTGCCACAGCTCGCATTGATGTGCCATCCTGGATGAGCTGCACAACCTGAGCAACTTGTGTGGGCTGTAGACTCCGTCTCATGCAACCACTAGAGTGAAAGCACCACCAGCGTTCAAAAGTGACCAAAACATCAGCCAAGAAGCATAGGAATTGAGAAGTGGTCTGTGGTCACCACCTGCAGAACTACTCCTTTATTGGGGGGTGTCTTGCTAATTGCCTATAATTTCCACCTGTTGTCTGTTCCATTTGCACAACAGCATGTGAAATTGATTGTCAATCAGTGTTGCTTCCTGAGTGGACAGTGTGATTTCACAGAAGTGTGATTGACTTGGAGTTACATTGTGTGTTTAAGTGTTCCCTTTTTGAGCAGTGTACCTGGTACCTTTTAAAAAGACACAAAGGTTCAAACAAGTCGTTCTGCTGAGGGCTGCAGAAGCCTATAGAAAGCTTAATAAGGCCTAATATCCCAATACGTCTCTGTTAAGCTGTCACTGTCGTACCTAGCAGCAAGGGATGGAGAAGAAACAAGACATTAGATACAGACTGAATGAAGATGGATTTGGAAAATATTGGTTGGTTGAGCTTTTGTATGTAGCCAGTCTTAAAAATATAAAAGATTCCTGGCACAGAATCATATGCTGACATACAGATTTCCATAAACCACATGTTACCTACTAAAAAAATATAGAACTGAAAAACATGCAAAATGTTGGATTAAAGTTTTTCTTTTTCTGTTAAAGGGGTATTCCAGGAAAAAACTCTTTTTTATATATCAACTGGTTCCAGAAAGTCTAAGTAAATTCTACAAATCTGTTTAACTTTCTGGAGCCAGTTGATATAAAAAAAAAAAGTTTTTCCCTGGATAACCCCTTTAAACATCTCTGTAGATGTCATTTTAGAGAATGAGAACATATGTACATAGAATGTGTACAGGCGATGTTCATGTAAATGATATGAGCCTAATGTAAATAAAATCATTTCTATATTTCTAAATAGTACCGTATTTTTCGCCCTATAGGACGCACCCTATTTTTAGGTGCAAAATCTAAAAAATTAAAGATTTTGAACCCAATAGTGGTCTTGAACCTGCGGACCTCCAGATGTTGCAAAACTACAACTCCCAGCATGCTGGGAGTTGTAGTTTTGCAACATCTGGAGGTCCGCAGATTGAAGACCACTGCATAGGAGGTAGTACTCACGTGTCCCCGCCACTCCGGACCCGTCACCGCTGCCCTGGATGTCGCTCCATCGCTGTCGCCATGTCCCCGTCGCTCTGCTGCCGGCCTGCTGCTGAACGTCTCTGCTGCCGGCCGGGTATTCTCGCTCTCCGTCGCTGTGACCACGTCGTTACGCACGCCGACGCACGTATGCGATGACGTGATGACAAGGAAGGAGAGTGCCGGCCATACAGGGGATCCCTGAACGGAGAAGACACCGAGGAGGCAGGTAAGGTCCCCCCCGGTGTCCTGTAAGCACTAACCCGGCTATTCAGTCGGGCTGTTCGGGACCACCGCGGTGAAATCACGGCGGTCCCAAACAGCCCGATTGAACAGCCGGGTTAGTGTCACTTTCCCTTCAGACGCGGCGGTCAGCTTTGATTGCCGCGTCTGAAGGGTTAATACAGGGCATCACCGCGATCGGTGATGTCCTGTATTAGCCGCTGGTCCCGGCCGTTGATGGCCGCAGGGACCGCCGCGATAGGGGTGTATTCACCGTATAAGACGCACCAACTTTTTTCCCCCAGTTTTGGGGAAGAAAAAATGCGTCTTATACGGCGAAAAATACGGAGATGCCTTCTTTTGTTTTATTATATAATGACCATTAATCTATTTTCCCACTTTTTAAATGCTTGACGTTCAGAGTAAGCTTTGGCATACCAGCTGAAGGGTATCCTAACATGTACCTCAGTGTACTTCTGCCAGGCCCGTTGAGTTCAACAAACCAAACGAAGTGTACTAGTGACTATTTTTGCCTCACAGCCTAACATATACTGTTATTTTGTGTCACCCGCGTACAATAGGCATGAAAATGAGTCATGAAAAATAACAGTATGGACCAAATATAGCACTAGTAGACCACCTAGGACTATTACTCATTGTGGGGCATTACATTCCTTTTTAACACACTCTAACCAAATGGCCTATGCACCCCTATGACACTGCCTCACATAAAACAGCCAGTTTTGTAAAAAGGTAAGCATACAGCGGGGGGAAGTGAGCCATCGTCCAGCAGCCCTGCCTGTCATCATTGAACGCTCCCTTATTCAGGTGTTTGTTGAGCAGTTCTCACAGAAAAGAGGAGCTTTTAGATGCATAACATTTTACAGCTATGGATGGGGGATGGGGGATGGGGGAAGGGGGGGGGGGGGCTGGAAACATCTCTTTTTGAGAAATACATCTTTAAAGGGTTTATATAGGATTACGAGAGATGAGGAATTTGTGAAATGCGTAATAAGAAGATGATGGACACGTAATTTGTTTTTACTACATTACAATAACACTTGGTAAATTTACCTTATCCTGGACGCTAGCACCTTCTGAGGGTTATACTTGGTAATACCGAACTCTGGCTTTGCTTTCCCAGGCTGTCACCAATGTGTTCTTTAAGAGTGATCACCAGGACATGACTAGACAAACAGAAAAACTGCCCAGTTCTATAAACACCCCTGTCATACTGAATACTAGGGACCGCAACATAAATATAGAAATGGAATGAAAACATCAGACTGCTTTCTAAACATGCCAAGTATGATATGACTTACATCTTTATTGGGGACCCCATTGTACCTGAAACAGAGTAGCAAGGTGAAGCTTCAGCACAAGACACTATATATAGATATTTTTCAATTTTCCTGAAGTTTGATATAGTGGTAGACCTGAAGAAGAGTCAAAATTTACCTCCAGTCCTGATATTTTAAAGGATCAATATATATTTTAAATTAATATTGTAGTGGCCCAGTACAGGAGTTGTACCCCTGTACCCTAGCTGCCCTGTCAGGCAGCCTTTCTGCAGTGTCTCGTGGCCCCCTGCACCTGTTCCCCTTCTGTATTCACTTGTGTGTATATATATATATATATATATATATATATATATATATATGTTATCCAGTGTATTATACTTGTAATGTGTTATAGCTTTAAGAACCATTGTCATGTGATTGTAACCCAGTGTGGTATCAGTGTCATGTGACTGTAACCCAGTGTGGTATCAGTGACCATGTGACCTTAGGGTGACCTATGGGTCCACTCCTTGTCTCCCCCATGTAAGCCCTGGAAGGAGCTAGCTCGCTTTCTTGACTTCTAGTTAAGTCTTTACTGAAGTCCAGTGCATTCAAGTCCTAAGAGCGTGTCTGGAGTCCAGAGGAGGCCTCAAGTCAGTCAAACAGCCACAAGTCTACAAGTCCATTACCCCCAGGTCCCAGTCAGAGCCTGTAAGCAACAAACGGGGTATAGTCAGTCTCAGTCAAAGTCAACCTGTCTTCAATCAGCGTGGCCTGCATCCAAATTATCCTAGTCCTCCGTGGGCCTGGCTAAGCTGTATAGACTATTCCACCTGTCTAACTCAGTAAAGCTACCGTTGTTCCGTAACTTGGCGTCGGAGTCATTATTGCCCCCGTGCCTAGTCCAGGATCCAGCGGTATACCTTCGGGTGGTATTGAGAATAAACCACGATCTGGCATCACGAATAAAAGGGGTTAATGCCATCTGCCCCTAGGGTAATTCCATCTGCCCTGCATCACACCCTACCCTCTACCACAACTTTTGGCGTCCTACGAACAGGATATAGTTATGCCGAAAGTACTCCCCAGTCTGAACTGTGTCCAGCATTGCAGAGTAAAACTGTGTCCAGCATTGCAGAGCTCATGCGACAAAAATTGCACCAGAAAGTGTACGGGGCTTTGTCTGTGAAAAGTTATGTCAAGAGGTGCTTATGAAATAGTTGGGGAGGCAAAGAAAACACTGTTATCGGCCATTGTGAAGTGTTCAAATACTGTGCTGACCATGTGCAAAATCAGGTCCGAAGCTATGTTACGTTACAAAATGTTGCCTGTACCTGCAAGAGTTAAAGATATGCCGGAGAAGCGCACAAAAATGTCCCACGCTGGTCAGGGTCCCGTTGACGGAAGTCTGCAAGTGGAGCAACATGGCGGAACAGGCAAACACAAGGTCGGAGGATCCCAACATGTTCCAAGAGCTGGCAGACCATCTACAGTGTCAGGGCCGAAGAGGCCTGCTACCAAGTCCCACTGCCAAAGGACGATGGAGACTGGCCAGCAACCTGGCGGAGGGAACGCCAGCATCTTCCTGCGGATCATCGCCGATGAGGCTGTCCCCTCACCACCGGACCTGGGGATCCTGGGCCAAAATTCATACAGAGGAGTGAGTACCCCGACTGCGGCTGCTTTCTCTACCCCTCCTTCTACCCCTAGTCCAGAGCAAACCCCCCAAGTCCAGAAGTCTGCTGTACACCCCTGGTCCCCACCATTACCCAGGTGGCTATTTGGTGATGGGCCGGGACTAATCCAATACATGAGGGAGCACTTTCTCCCCCTGCCAGGGAAGTCCCATCTCCCAGTTCTGATGGCCCAGTAAGAGGGCCAGGAGAGAAACCCAGGTGGCCGAGACTGTATAAGGGCTGAGGGTGCAACAAATGGAGAAGTATGGTCCGAAACTGCTGCCGTATGAGGTGCGACAGGTGCAGCAACAGGACACCAAAGCATTAGAGGCCCTGTACATCCGAAAGTTGGAGCATCCCCAAGAGGGAGAGCCACGGTGATAAAATTTGACAGAGTGCTGGGTTTGGCACCCTCATGGACTGTCGTCATGGTGGGACTATCTTGGTCAATCTCCCCCCACCACTGCATTCTCTAGAGAGCGGGGAGATTGTGGAGTATACTCTTGTACAGAGTATGAGAGGAGAATGGGCGGCGGCAGTGACCCGTCCGAAGAATCCAACTCAGATTCCATTTGCCTACTTCTCATTGGACGACTGGGATGCCGATCCCTTTGGTTTGTTGCCAACTAAAGCCAGAGGTACCGTCCAGGAGGAAGAGGTCTACTTGCCCGAAATGCCTGTCATGGCACCAACGTTTCTGCATGAGTCATCTACAGATGTGCCCAGGCCTACTCCTGTTGTCGAGGAGTTTTGGCTTAATCAGCGTGCACCAGCTAAAGTGCCTTGGCCTACTCCTGCAGAGGAGGTTTGGCTAGCCCAACAGACACCAACAATTACTAATCCCCCAGTGGCGCAAGCTGCTGCGGTGCAAATGGTGGTCACCATCAGCCCCACCATTACTGAGTCTACTTTGTCCGGGGTGAACTGGAACACCCGAGAGTGTCCATTAGAGGGGGCAAGGGGTTAATGCCATTTGCCCTGACAAGGGGATTTCAACATGTTGGAAGTATCTGCCAGTGATTTTCCCTATCACATCTATTCAGTACACACGAATACTCGGCCAATCCAAGTGTTATTATTAAAGGGAACATGTCATCAAAAAACCTATTGCTTAAATCAAGTTTTGATGTTACACATATTTTTTAAGGATTTTTTGTGTTTTTTTTCTTCTAATTTTACCATCTGTTCTGTGCGGAAAATGTTTCAGCAGTCTCTTATAATAATGGTCTCTTATAATCATAGACAATATTACATTGAAATGTAAAAAAAAAGTATATAGATAGATGGGATCTGGTCATTTACAATAGATGATGGCCTCAGCTCCCGCTTTCCCCTTCGTGGCTGCACAATGAAATCTTCACAGCTCACAAAGCATGCATAGAAAACTCTACCTTAAAGGTCAATAGAGTCAGCTCCAGTGTTTTGTTTTCTATGTCCATGGGCTGCTGTAAACCCTGTCTCTAAAGGCTGTGCAGAAAGCTCAGTCAACATGACTACCCCTATAATAATATCTGAAACAATAAGAACATAGAAAAAGATTAGAAAAAAAATGCTTCACTAGCTGTCTCTAATCCAAACAAATCTAGATGATACATTCTCTTTAAGGAAAGTTGGGCGTAAGTTATACATATATATTAAATGTATGTTATACATATATATATATTACATGTATATTAATCCCCCATACTGTTTCATAAAAAACAGTCCTACTGACACATATCCAAGATAAAAGTTACCATGTGGATTGACCAAGCAACCATGTATTTACAGTACAGAGCATTTAGTTGCTAAAACATAACTTTTAATCCATTCATTATAAAACATAAAACACCAAGCAAAACAGCATTCCCCTCACCGGGGACAATATTCAGGATAAGTATAGACAATTTTACACAGCATTTATGCAAACTAAACAGATGTTCCAATTACAATGTTATCAAGCCATATCTCAGTCTTTAAAAGATAACCAGTTGCTACGATTACAATGTTATTGAGCCATATCGCGCACTATGAAAGATAACCAGATGCTAAGATTACCGTAATATCATGTAGTATCTTAACGCATTTCCTCATAAAATACAATCAGGTTCATCAGGAGACAATATAGTGCAATGCAATGCATGGATTCAGCTAGAGATGAGCGAACTTCCAGTAATTCGATTTGTCTTGAACTTCTCGGCTCGGCAGTTGCTTGCTTTAGCCTGCATAAATAAGTTCAGCTTTCAGGTGCACCAGTGGGCTGGAAAAGGTGGATACAGTCCTAGGAGAGAGTCTCCAGCACCTGAAAACTGAACTCATTTATGCAGGCTAAAGTAAGCAATTGCCGAGCCGAGAAGTTCGTGATGAATCGAATTACTGGAAGTTCGCTCATCTCTAGATTCAGCGGTATGAAAGCAAAGAGATAAAAAAAAGTGCAATGAAGTAGAACCAAAAGGGGATTACAGGCAAAACATGGTTATAGGGTCCTGGGAGAAAATTTACTTTCAGCCATAAATCAAACTTAGGGAGAAGCAAGTAGAGTATCCCAGTAATAGAGAGTGCAGTCACTTTTGGCCAATGCTCGTGATATGAGTGGATATAGTGCAGCTCTCTGACAGGTCACCTTGCCACTATTAGAGAATAGATACGACCGACAAAGGGTCACCAGGGGTCTTACCCCTTTGCTATAGCAAGGCTATAAAAAATAGACCTGAAAAGGTAGGAAGGTATTGGCTGTACAGTCCCTTTATAGAGCTTTGTAACAATATGCTTCAACCACCAGACAAATCGTTTCCATTTTGTTCTTTCTCCGAATAGCATAACATTATTTATAAGACTAAGAATGAACTCCAAGAAAAGGGCGATATGTCACCTCAGAGCTGTTTATACAGAAAGAATATTTGGGAAGCTACACTATATTTCTGAACTGTTAAGTTCTTTATTATATTCTTGAGAATTCCACTAATCTGATTATTTACACCACATCACGGCTTTATTACTTTTCATATTCCTCTGATCTCTTAAATGAATTACTCACCTGTCAAAATTGTATAAACCAAATCTTGTCTGTTGCTTTTTTCTTTGTTCTCTTTCTTGTTAACACGTAGATTCAAGTGAGCAAAATATTACGTAGTTTATTATATAATATTTACTACCAATGCGTGCTAGTCATAAATTCCACAAGCTCATAGAATAAGACACATTTTTGTAGCATTTTGCATATTAAAACATTTTTCACTGATCTGATCTATTGATGTGTTTATTTTTATCACTGAGATCAGTGGACTTTAAAGGGGTATTCCGGGCAAAAACATTTTATCCCCTATTCAAAGGATAGGGGATAAGATGTCTGATCGCGGGGGGCCCGCCGCTAAGACCCCACGATCTCCCTGCAGCACCCGCATTCTATGCGAGAGCTGTGTCTCCTGGTTCGGAAACCTCTGGGTGATGGCCATCACGCCCCCTCCCATAGACATGAATGGAGGAGGCGTGGCGTGACATCCCAGCAACGCCCCCCCCCCCCACGATCAGAAATCTTAAATTTTATAGGGGAGAAAATGTTTTTGCCCGGAACACCCCTTTAACCTATGGCTCTCCAGTTGTTTCAAAGTCAAAGTCCCAAGCATACGCTAACAGTCAAATGTTATGTGGCCATGCTGGGAATTTAGGTTATATGTTACAGATTTTTAAATAATTTTGAAATAGTTTAGAGTTTCTAGATGACATGGAAAGGTCAATAGAAGTTTTTACTGTTAAGCTTATCTGTAAGACAGACTTATCTCTACTAAATCTCTACTTACTTTTGATGTCATTTAGTGTATGTGGTGGGGTATCAGCTATATCAAAGCACAGAAAAAATGTATATAATTATGGGACATTGTTCCTTATCTTCTTTTCTTATTTTTTTACATGATTGTTCTACGGCCCATCAGATATCACAGACACAACCTGTTAGTCTGTAAGAAGATAAATAGATTGTGTGACTGCATTCAAAGATTTGCAGATGATGTCCATATAATTCTTTATGATCATTCATGGTTAAAGGAAGATGTTCATGATGCAGCACAAATAGTGGGGATCCCCTAATCTCCCTCAACTTGTGTCATTTATGAACCCCTTAAAGGGGTTCTCTGGTGCTTAGACATCTTATCCCCTATCCAAAGGATAGGGGATAAGATGCCTGATCGCGGGAGTCCCGCTGCCGGGGACCCCAGCGATCTTGCACACGGCACCCCGTTTGCAATCAGTCCCCGGAGCGTGTTCGCTCTGGGTCTGATTACTGTCGATCACGGGGCCGGCGGCGTGTGACATCATGATAGCTGTCACGCCCCCTCCCATAGACTTGCATTGAGGGGCGGAGCGTGAGATCACACGGGGCGGAGGCATGACGTCTCACGCCGCCGGCCCCGTGATCGACAGTTATCAGACCCGGAGCGAACTCGCTCCAGGGACTGATTACAAACGGGGTGCCGTGTGCAATATCACGGGGGTCCCCAGCGGCGGGACCCCCACGATCAGGCATCCTATCCCTTATTCTTTGGATAGGGGATAAGATGTCTAAGCACCGGAGTACCCCTTTAAGGACTCAGCGTTTTTCTGTTTTTGCACTTTAGTTTTTTCCTCCTTACCTTCCTAAATATGATGGCTTATTATTTGTGCCACCAATTCTACTTTGTAATGATATCAGTCATTTTACCCAAAAATGTACGGCAAAACGGAAAAAAATACATTGTGCGATAAAATGGAAAAAAAAAACGCCATTTTGTACATTTTGGGGGCTTCTGTTCCAACGCAGTACATTTTTCATAAAAATTACACCTTATCTTTATTCTGTAGGTCCATACGGTTAAAATTATACCCTATTTATATAGGTTTTATGTTGTATTACTTGGGAAAAAAATCATAACTACATGCAGGCAAATTTAATCGTTTAAAATTGTCCAGTTCTGACCCCTATAACTTTTTTATTGTTCCATATACAGGGCAATATGAGGGCTCATTTTTTGCGCGTGATCTGAAGTTTTTATCCGTACCATTTTTGTTTTGTTCTGACTTTTTTTATTGCTTTTTATTCATTTTTTCATGATATAAAAAGTGACCAAAAAGACGCTATTTTGGACTTTGGAATTTTTTTGCGCGTACACCACTGACCGTGCAGTTTAATTAATGATATATTTTTATAGTTCGGACATTTACACACATGGCGATGCCACATATGTTTATTTTTATTTTTGTTTACACAGTTTTTTTTTTTTTTTTTTATCAGAGAAACAGTGAACCTTGCCAACTAGGACAACTGACTTAAAGGGGTATTCTGCCCCTGGCATCTTATAAGATCTTATAAGATATAAGATGTTAGATCGCTGGGCACCCTGGGGATCGCTGCTGCGGACCCCGCCATCATTACTGCACAGAGCGAGTGACGGGCGATACAGGGGCCGGAGCAGCGTGACGTCATGGCTCCGCCCCTCATGACATCACGGCCTGTCCCCTTAATGCAAGTCTATGGCAGGGGGTGTGGCGACCACCACGCCCCCTCCCATAGACTTGTATTGATGGGGGCGAGCCATGACATCACAAGGGGCGGAGCCATGACGTAACGATGCTCCGGCCCCTGTATTGCCCGTCATTACGTGCAGAGCGATCTCGCTCTGCACAGTAATGATAGCGGGGTGCTGCAGCAGCGATCCCCGGGGTCCCCAGCAGCGGGACCCCGGCGATCTGACATCTTATCCCCTATCCTTTGGATAGGGGATAAGATGTCTAGGGGCGGAGTACCCCTTTAAAGTTCAATTAATAAAATTATCAGCAAAGGTAGACTGCAAATGCAAAACTGGCTAAAAGTAATACAGCCTGGAGACAAGGCAGCGTCAGGTTCTGAAATCTGTTCAGTCTGTGCCGAAATCCATTGGAAATCAGGTACTACAAGGCTGCTGACCCACTCCTGATACGCTATCACAGATGTATATATATTAGTACAAATAAAAATGACAGCTTACATGGCAAAAAACAAGCCCACGCAAGTCCACTGAGAATTAAAAAAAACTGTGACATACTGAAGCAGAGCATGATCCCCTTCTTGTAGGTGGGCCGCAGTTTTGCCAATCAATAAGGTAACACCTAGTTCATTCTCAGTTTTATCATTGTTGCTCCAGTCGTATTATTATGTATATTCAATAATAGTATTTTTAGTTCTAAGAATGTTCTTAGTATTGAAAATGATGCAGCTGATTTTTCCTTAGTCTAAGTGAAATTTTTTAGGGAACTCCATCCACATGCAAAATAATAGTCATGTATGCCCACTGCCCATATGGCACCTAGTGGAAAAGAATTGATGGGTCGGGTTCAGAACTATGTATTAACAGCATGTGAATCAATGGAGAGATATGAAACAACTAACAGGGTGATAATTAGAGGTTGATGCTGGAGGATGAAGTTCATCTTAAAGGGATATTTCAGGATATTTTTTATTTACTGTGCTACAGGGGCTATTAAGTCAGTGTAGTCCACAATATAGTGTCTGTACCTGTCTCTGATGGCTGATCTCACAATTATTGTGTGATCTTTGTTCTGATGTTTATTTTTAGCAGCATACAAAATGAGTGTTGTCTCAGCTTTTCCCAGGTTGCTGTGCAGCCTGAGACATTACATCACTTAGGCAGCTGTTAAAATGGAGCATGGCAATGCTTCAATGGATAAACCAAATGCTTGGTGGGAAGGGAATTATTCTCCACAAGGCTGCAGGGAATTGTAGTTTAATCACAGCATGCATGCAAGGGAGCTCAGCTGTGCTGCAATTGGTGGGGGTGGCTAATGTGTGGGAGAAAGAAAAGTGACCTCACATATACAAACAAGGGATCCTGGGACTTGTAGTTGGAGGAAAGGAACTCCAACAGGAAATAGCCATTTAACAAAAAGGAAGCAGCAGTATTATGGTGGAATCACTACACAGCCATTTAGTCCCAAGGCAAGCACGGATCCTTTCTAGGCATGTCCATTACTGTCTGGCAGGTAAGTTCTGAGGTCACCTTATGGTGGATAACCCGCTTCATATCTTCTTATCCAACCTGCCAGATGACATAAAATGGGCAATCTTTCTATTGTTGGGTGAAAGTATAGATGTGACTGATCCAAACATTCTAGTAAGGATCTGTGTAGACTAATTGGGGTTATTGTTCATCTGCTGGTTGGTTAGAGGTACCACACATTGGGTTTTAGTACACACAGGGCCTCATGTAGCCGTTTCCCCTCATTTTTTTCCTCTTTTCATAGTTAATTTTCATAAATTTTCCCCTCACATGCATGAATATGTTTGTACATGTCTTACAACTTTGGCAGCATTTATTCAGTTGATCTCTCTGTTAAAATTGAAAAATCAAACCCTGAAAAGATGCCAAAAACAGGGTTAACAGTTTTTAATAAATCACTTGGCTTGTATAAAAAAAAAAAAAAGCCTTGCCCACTTTTTTTTTTTTTTTATTGAGCTGAAAACAAGTGACCAGGGTGAAAAATAAAACAGGAATAACATTAATAAATCAAGAGAAATACATTTCCTAATAGTTTTTTCATCTATATTTACACAGAACTCCAATAGTACATGAGGCTCACATTCTCACTGTGTATGTGCATTTTACTAGAAATAACACACCTACACCCTTATATACAGTTACACAAAAGATACACAGAATGTAGTGTGGGTTGAAAAGTATTATGCAAAGTACATTTCTAAAGAAATTACTATTCTATTACTCTCCCTTTTCGGTACTGAAAGTTGGCATTCTTATAAAAGGCTATCTATTCCAGACCCCTGTTCACCCAGCCCGTACTCTCAGAAGCATGCATTATCCATAGAGTACATTATATCTCTTTCCTGTTGCCCACACCCACAAAACAATGCAACATCCGCACATAGCACATAATAATCATTTCATGGTTAACACTATGGGACTGTGAATATACTGAAGCTGATCTAAGTTAAAGGGGTATTCCAGCATTTTACATCTTATCCCCTATCCAAAGAATAGGGGATAAGATGTATGATCGCAGGGGTCCCGCAGCTGGGGACCCCCGCAAACTTGGTGCAGCGCCTGGCATTCTGTGCCCGGCGCTGCCTCTCAGACAGGGATGTGATGTCACAGCCATGCCCCCTAGTGACCTCACACCACCCCCCCTCCATGCATATCTATGGGAGGGGGCATTCTGTTCTGGGTGCGTCTTCCGAGTCGGGGATGTGACGTGATGACCATGCCCTCTGGTGACGTCACGCCACACCCCTTCCATTAATGTCTATGGCAGGGGGCATGACGGCCATCAAACCCCCTCCCATAGACATGAATGGAGGGGGTGCGGGGTGACATCACATCACTAGGGGGCATGGTCATGACACCACATCCCCGTCTCAGAGGCAGCACCTGGCACAGAATGCTGGAGGCTGCACCAAGATCGCGGGGGTCCCCATCGGTGGGACTCCTGCGATCATACATCTTATCCCCTATCCTTTGGATAACGGATAAGATGTATAAAGCCGGAATACCCCTGTAAGACACTAAAATAAATTATACGCTCCTCTATATTAAACTATTGTTTTTCTGAACAATTATCATCATCATACCCCAGAGCTAACCCTATTTTATGACATTTGTAACACTGAAGCTTTATCTACAGAATTTACAATCTTCTTTTGGTCTTATGACCACATTATACTTGCAGGAGTTGCAGCAATGCATTGTTGACTCATAGACGAAACATTGCATCACATACATCATCTATACACAAGTGAGATAAAATATGGCAATAGCGCTATAAGGCAGTGGTCTCCAACAAACCATTGAGCTTCAGATGTTGCAAAACTACAACTCCTAGAATGCCTGGACAGCCAACAGCTTAAAGGGGTACTCTGTACCTAGATATCTTATCCCCTATTTAAAGGATAGGGCATGAGATGTCTGATACCCAGTAGCGGGACCCCCTGCAATCTCCCTGCATGCTTAGAGCATCAGGTGCAGCGCTGAAGGCTCCTGATGTCAAAGCCACACCTTTCTCATACTGTCACGCCCCTCACATGGACTTGCATTGAGGGGGCATGGCTGTGACATCACGAGCGTGGCGTGGCTGTGACGTCACAAGCCTTTGCCCCGTATCAGCAGTCATCTGACAAGTAGTGAAGTTCGCTCCGTGCCCTAGATGTCTGGGGTGCCGCAGCCGAGATTGCGGGGGTTCCCCGTGATCAGACATTTTTTCCCCTATCCTTTGGATAGAGGATAAGATGTCTAGAGGCAGAGTACCCCATTAAGATCCACAGTAGGGACGTCACTGCTTGAAGGCAACAGTAGTTTATACCGGGAATGGAGAAGTTGCAGTTGCACCCAAGATCAGGTGTCTGTGGGGACCAAAGACCTCTCTTTCACATAGGAGGTAAGCAGTATAGTACAGTATAAACCCATTCAGTATCTTTCCCCATAAAAGGTAACTTCCAGTAGTGGACACCATATCCTCTCCACACTTGTATAATATTGTACTAGGATCTCCAGCAGGATCTGTCCATAGCACTTACAGATTCTGTGCTTTGTAACCAGAAAGGGGAAACCTTTCCCTTTATAATGTGTACCAGCTGTGAGGGTTATTTTGTAAAAGAATACTTCCTAAATCCCCTTCATAGACAGTAGATCCTAAGTAGTTGTCAGGTACCGACCAGGGGGACAGGGAGAGTGAGCCCTAAACTGAACCTAAAATAACTCTTCCTGCCTACTTGCCCATCAACCCTAAACGGTGGATTGACAACTGGGCGCCGGTCCCTCCCTGAACTAAAGTGCAGGGCCTAATAAAAACACATACTCATAAATAGTCGGTCACAAACCAGAAACATAACAGGAACATAGAACTCTATAGTATTAATTTCAGAGGACACAGATCAGAGAGTTAGTACAGAGGAGACTATATTAGCGGACATGAACAGAGGACACTATAGATCAGCAGTCGTGAACAGAGGACTCTATAGATCAGTGATCATGTACAGAACTCCAAAGATCTGAGATCACGAACTAATAAACAAATAGAGTTCAAAACACCAGACAGGAAAACGGATGAGTCTGAACCTACTCCAGAAACAAAACAGGAATAACCTGAATCCCCTAGAAAAACCTCCGGTAGACACAGGAAGATCAATACCCTCTGAGTCCCCACGGACAAGTAAACAGGATCTATTGCTAAACAGAAATATTTGCAATCCCACATAAAACCTCCAGTAGACACGGGGTCCCCATGGACAGGTAACAGGGATGCCTGGATACACAGGATATATTTATAGAACACTGCTCACACTGAACACAAGACAGGAATAGCAATCCCTCCGAACACCTCCAGTAGACACGGAGTCTCAATGGAGCGGTAACAGGTATCTAACATAGGACACTTTTCACACTGGACACACAAACTGGACACACCACTCTACTAAAGGAGTAGCCATAATAATAAATCCAAATAGTCTACTGTCCAGCGGCACACTCACCAGTGTGGACAGGATGCTGGCCCAGTATGAAACCAGATAATATAAAACACAGAACTTCATAAGAATGGAAACAAGAGAAAACACAGTGTAAACAGTGTGAACAGCAAAAAGGATATACAAATCCTAAAACCGACTATACAAACACAGATTAAAATCCACTATAAGCATGCCACCTAACCATGGCTAAAACCAGAAAATAAGTATATAGGGCAGTTACTTAGTGCCAGGGATGTGCATATAAAACTTAGCTTTTAATTTATCAAAATACTAATAAAATGATATAACAGTGTTTAGTGATGTATGTATGATATTTTTAGATCACTAGTATCATTGGTCTACACTGCCCTCTGCAGGGCCCAGCCAGTCCAGTGTGACCAATCACCCTAGGTGGCAAATACACACCATAGTGTGATAATAGTTTCAAACCACAACGCATTTCTACCTGCTGGTATTGAGCAGGTGTCCTCAGGAGGTATAGAAAGTGATCAAATTAATAATTGGCTAGAGGATTATAACATCCATTCTAGCTCCACAAGATCAGCTAAAAGAAAATTATAGCTCAATAATCAGACCGCTATCATGATAGATGATAATACCACATAGATTGACTTGGGTGCCTGTAAGAAAAAATGTATCTTCTATCCCTACGGTATTTGCTCATTCAGAGCTTGTTCAGCTTAGAAACCTGTAGGGAAAAATAACATAGGCTTTCCCTAACAGTTACACGTGGTATGAAGTTGCGGTCTGGGGCAATCTGCCTCCGTGATCTCCACGGTTAGTTGTAAGCAGAGTGCTTAGACGCGTCCCCGCTCTCCGCTGGGTGCCGGAAGTGTCCGGACACTCTCACCTGGTGCGGTGAGATGTGGCGTCACATTGGCACAGCTGATCAGGAGATATCCATCTTGTTGTTAGGATGGTTTTTACTTCTTATGTGTACTGGAAGGTGGTTGCTGTATATGTAATACTTTCTCCCGTCTACTTCAGATGATTACCCCACCCACTCCATGTGATAATGTGATAAAGGTAGCTCGAAACAAGTCAGTGTTTCCTTTGTTCTTATTGACATGTCATAGGGAGATTTTTCCTATTTTAAAATGTATTAATTAAAGTATTGTTTTTTTAACTGCATTTTTTCTTTTGGAGCTGAATTTTCTCTCTTGTTTACTTTAGTACATGCGCAGGATCCGGTCTATTGTTCTTCCATACTCCATCTCAAGATCCCACTTTCTATCTTGGACTTGTAGTCGTATAAGTATATTGAACAATCCACATTGCATTGTCTGCAAATGTCCAAATAATGAATGGGAGCAACACTTTGCTCCTCTGTCAGCAAAACAAGAAAACATATTAGTGACCATTTAATAGGATTACAGTGCTGCCAAGCCTACTGCTTTAGTTCTCTTTTGGAATGGGGACTTGCCAAATGGGACTAAGCCATGAGATTTGTATTGGTCAATGATGGCTGCTATAATTTATAAGTTAAACTTTGCTGTAATGTGCAGGAGCAAGATAAGAGCAAGGGAACAAGAAGTTGCAATATGACTAAAGTAAAGTTGCTGCTCTTGTACATTTTCCTTACTGCTAATCATGCCAAAAAAGGAAATTGTGCATTTACTCGGTTCAGGCTATATACAACTCAACTAATTTTATTGCTGTAAGGCATCTAAAATAAAATAAAAAATGAAGCAATTTTACAAATAGTCCTGATATATAATGACTGCGCTATTTTGTATCTTCACTTCTGATAACTGATCGTGTAGTCATATATTATTTTATCTGTCCTTTTCTCTATCTATGTTAGAAGCAATTAGGAAAAGAAGATAGTGTCGATTCTATCCTTTCTTGTCCTCTATGCTCTACCACTGCCACCTATTGGGGTAGCACTGTGTAAAGGTGCCCACACACCTGATTAAAGTTAATTAAAGTAAATGATTTCAACCAAAATGATTGTTTATTAGGTAAAATTGAACAACTAATGATTGTTTTAGGCAGACTGTTATGATCCAGAAAGTGGATTGCACATAGACAGCTGGTGAAATAAGTAATTTTTTGTAAAATTAGATTTTCAAACATCCTGAAAATCAAATAGATTATCAATTTTAGTGAAGTTGTTTAACCTCTAGAGGACACAGGGAATATATGTATGCCCTGGCTGTCTGGTGCTTAGGGCACCAGGACATACCTGTACCTTCTGAGAGGTATCCTGACTATGAAGTGAGCAACAGAGCTGCACTTACTTCACAGACCACTGATCCCAGCTACTATCGGTATGGCATCAAAAGTATTAACAGGGATTTTTGATACTCATCAGACTACCCGCAGCACAATTGAAGGGGGTCCGATGAGTCAAGATGGTGGCCATAGCACTGGAGGTCAAGTGCTTTCTATAAATAGTCATCTATGTGGATCTAAAAAAAACATGTAAAAAAATATGAATAAGCCCTTTCTCTATTAAAAAAAAATGTAAATACCTCCTTTTCCTATGTTAAAAATAAACATAAATAAACAAACATTTAGTATCTCCAAGTGTGTGTGAAAGCCCCGAACTTATAAAATATAATCCCAGAAAAAAAAAGCGGAACAAAAAGTAATTAAAAAGTCACATATATGCAAAAAAGATACAGATAAAAACTACAGCTCATACAGCCTCGTATATGGAAAAATAAGAAAATTATGGGGTGAAAGGAAATTTTAAACATAGCTATTTTGCTAAAAAGCTTGCCTTTTTTTTTAAAGCAGTGCAATAAAAAATATCTATGTAAACATGAATATTGTTTTAATTTTATTGACCCACAGAATAAACATAGAGTAACATCAGTTTTCCTGTGCAGTTTTCTTGTACAATTTCCCCTTATAATTAATATCTTTTTTTGTTTTTGATTTGTCGTCCATTTACTGGTGAATGGTTAATGTCATTATAAAGAAAAATGGGTCTTGCAAAAAAAAATAAGCCCTCATGTGGATCTGTGGACAGAAAAATAAAAAGAGTTACAGCTATTAAAAGGCAAGGAGGAAAAAAAAAAAACAACAACAATAAAACTTAACCCCTTAAAGACGCAGAGTGTACAGGTACGCCCTGACATCCTGGTACTTAAGGACTCAGGGCGCACCTGTACGTCCTGAGTCCCGTTAACAGGGTTTAAACCCTTTCACGACCAGAGAACGCTTTAAACCCCCTGGGTCCCGACTGCTATCAGCAGCCAGGACCCAGGGTTAATGCCGGGCACCGCCGATCGGCCTGATGCTAGCATTAACCCTTTAGACACTGCAATCAAAGTTGATTGCGGGGTCTAAAGTGAAAGTAACAGTATCCCGGCAGAATAGTGGAGCTGATCGGGACTAGCGCGACCGAATTGCGATGTCGTCATCCTATCAGCGATCTACTGCTCCAAGCCTGCTCAGCCCCGATAACACTGATCAATACTATGCTATGGCATTGCATTGATCAGTGTATGCAATCAAAAGATTGCATGGTATAGCTCCCTGTGGGGGCTAAAAAAAAAAAAAGTTAAATAGTGTTTAAAAAAAAGAGAACAAATGTGAATAAGCCCCCCTCCCAATAAATGTTTGAATCACCCCCCTTTTCCTATTTTTTTTAAAGAAAATAATGTAATAAAATAAAAAATCATATTTGCATAAATATTCGAACTATTAAAATATAAAGTAAGCCAAACCGCATGGTCGATGGCGTACACATAACAAAAATTCCAAAAAAGTCCAAAATTGTGAATTTTTGGTCACCTCATATACCATTAAAGTATTAATAAAAAGTCCCATCAAAACAAAGATAGAAACCACAGACCACAACGCCAAAAATTAGCCCTCATATAGCCCTGCACGTGGAAAAATATAAAAGTTATAGGGGTCAGAAGATGACAATTTTAAACATACTAATTTTAATGCACGTAGTTATAATTTTTAAAGTAGAAAAATTAATAAAACCTACATAAATTGGGTATCCCTGTAACCGTATGGACCTACAGAATAAAGATAAGGCGTCATTTTTACCGAAGAGTGCACTGCGTAGAAACGGAAGCGCTAAAAGTTGCAAAATAGTGTTTTCTTTTTTCATTTCACCCCACAAAAAATTTTTTTTTTTGTTTCGCCGCAGATTATGTAATAAATTAAGTAATGTCATTACAAAGTACAATTGGTGATGCAAAAAATAAAGCTCTTATATGGGTCTGTAGGTGCAAAATGTAATGAATTATTATTGCAAAAACAAAAATTGTTTCGAGTCCTTAAAGGGGTTATCCAGGAAAAAACTTTTTTTATATCAATTGGCTCCAGAAAGTTAAGCAAATTTGTAAGTTACTTCTATTAACCCCTTAAGGACCAGGGGTTTTTCCGTTTTAGCGCTTTCGTTTTTTCCTCCTTACCTTTGAAAAATCATAACCCTTTCAATTTTGCACCTAAAAATCAATATGATGGCTTATTCTTTGTGCCACCAATTCTACTTTGTAATGAAATCAGTAATTTTACCCAAAAATCTACAACGAAACGGAAAAAAATCATTGTGAGACAAAATTGAAAAAAAAAACAAACGCCATTTTGTAAATTTTGGGGGATCTGTTTCTACGCAGTAAATTTTTTCAGTAAAAATGGCACATTCTCTTTATTCTGTAGGTCCATACGATTAAAATTATACCCTACTTATATAGGTTTGATTTTGTCGAAAAAAATTATAACTACATGCAGGAAAAAGGAGATTTTTATGCTTACCATAAAATATTTCTCGAATGATCCATTGGGGGACACAGACCATGGGTATATGCTGCTGTCTCTAGGAGGCTTGACACTATGGCAACAAGAAAAGTCGGCTCCTCCCAGCAGGGTATACCCGCCCACAGGCACCTGAGGTAATCAGTTTTAGTCCCAGAGCAATAGGAGAAGACCGACAGGTCAAGAGAAAAACCACAAACTGTCCGAGCAACCAGAAGAAAAAGGTAACTGAACACACCCTCGGACAAATAACTGAAATAGGAACACCAGAAAAAAAGGTGGGAGCTGTGTCCCCCAATGGATCCTTCGAGAAAGAGATTTTACAGTAAGCATAAAAATCGGCTCCATTGGGGGACACAGACCATGGGACGTACCAAAGCCGTCCCTTGGGTGGGTGAGGAAATCAGTCAGGTGGACGCCTGCAACCCCTTACGGCCCAGAGGAGCATCAGCTGATGCAAAGGTATGAATCTGGTAGGACCTTGTGAAAGTGTGCAAAGACGACCACATGGACGCTTTACAGAACTGCAAGGCCGAAGCCACGTAGCGGAGTGCCCAGGATGCCCCGAAAAACAGGTGGAATGAGCCAAAACCCTGAAGGGTGGGATCTTCCCCTTGCAGCGGTAAGCTTCCGAAATAGCAGACCGGATCCACCGAAAAATGGTGGCCGTAGAAGCAGGTTGTCTTGTACGATGACCTTCCGGAAAAACAAAAAAGGGAGTCACACTGCCAAAAGGAAAGAGTGACTGAGAGACAAGTCCGAACAGCCCTCACCACAACCAAGTGGTGGAGCAAACGCTCCCAGGGATGAGGAGGGGCCGGACAAAAGGACAGTAGGACGATGTCCTCATTGAGATGAAAAAAAACAAAACCATGTCAGGTAAGAAGGACGGACCTGGACGGAAAACATCTTGTCCTGGTATACAACCAGGAAGGGAGAACGGCAGGAGAGAGCTGCCAGTTCTGACCCCTCCTAACAGAGGTAAGAGCAAAAAGGAACGCCACCTTCCGGGGAAGGAGGTGAAGAGAAATGTCCCTGAGAGGTTCAAAAGGGGCGCCTCGCAGGGTACCTAAGACCAAGTGTAAGTCCCAAGGGAAAGAAGGGGACTGATAGGGAGGGGCAGCTTGTGCCACTCCCTGAACAAAGTTCGGACTTGATAATTGAACGCCAGAGGACGTTGAAAAAGAATGGAAAGGACCAAACCTTTGACCCTTAAGGGAGCGGAAAGCCAACCCTTGGGCCAGCCCCGACTGGAAAGGAAAAGGGGCCGAGGAAGGAAAACCACGACCAGAGAAAAAGGCTGAGTTTCATACCAACGAAAATAAGACTGCCAGGTATGGTGGTAAATCTTGCAGAGAAAGGCTTGTGTGCCCTCAGCATGGTGCTAACCACTCGGGAAGAGAAACCTCAAGGGTCCTCAGAACCGCTGTCTCAACGGCCACGCTGTCCAAAACAGAGACGGTAAATAGGGGTGGCACAGAAGACCTGAGATAAGAGGTCTAGACGATAGAGAAGGCGCAGCATTAAGTCGTTCAGGAGCCTGACCACGACAACGTACCACGCCCGCCGGGGCCAGGCTGGGCCACGAGAATGGCGGAAACGCCCTCTGCTGAGAGTTTCCTCACAGCCCTGAAAAGAGAGGAAGGGGAGGAAATAGATAAGATAGGGCAAAGACAGACCAAAAAAACAGATAAGGTAGGGCAAAGCCCGACCAAGAGAGAGGAACGCTTCAGTTGTGGCGGGACGTGCCGAGGTCCACGCCCGGAGCGCCCCAGGGGTTACAGATCACTGCAAACATCTCCGGATGTGGGGACCACTCGCCTTGGATGACTGAGGACCGGCTGAGAAGACCACGCCCGGAATGAAGATAGCTGAGATGGCCGGAAGTTCCGCCCAGAAGGGAATTTCCCAAGAAGCAAGCAAAGAAAGGATTGCCCTAGGCCCAACATGTTGAAGGGGAAAAGGGCTTCTTGGGGGACCAAGGCCCCAGACCGGCTGGTCCCTGAAAACACCTCCCCAGCCTGACAGACTGGCAGGGAGGGGCAGGAAGGAGCACCCCTGAAAAAAACCGGGGGGAAACAAAGCCACCATAGAAGGGACCGACAAGACTGTCGAGAGGGAACGATCTTGTGGTCGAGAGACAAAGGGGACCTGTCCCACCGGAAGAGAATCACCAGTTGAAGAGGTCGGTGATAAAACTGGGCAAATGGCACAGCCTCCACGGCTGCTACTAACCGACCCAGGACATCCATGCAAAAGCGAATGGAAACTGGAGCTTCAGGAGAGCAGTTGGACTTGTCCCGACTGACCATCCAACAGAAGTGAGACAAGGTCTGGAGGTTGTGACTAAGACTCTCCAGGATCTGGACCCTGGCTGGAGCTCTGATCAGGAGGTCGTCCAACTAAGGAATCACGGAAACAACTGTTGTCCGCAAAAGGGCTATCACAGGTGCCAGGACTTTGGTAAAGGTCCGCGGAGAAGAGGTCAGACTGAAATGGAGAGCCACAATAGAAAATGACCGTCCGGAACTGCAAAGCGGAGGTAGCGTTGATGACCGGGAAACAATGAGATGTGGAGGCAGGCATCCTTGATGTCCATCGAGGAACGAAAATTCCCCATGAACCAGGGATTCCAGCACCGAACGGAGAGACTCCATTTGGGAAGAAAGCAGAAGATGCTGGCTGAGATACTCGAGAACCAAGATTGGGCGAACAGAAACACCTTTCTTGGGGACCACAAAGAGGTTGGAATAAACCTCAAAAATGTTGCCCTGAAGGAACCGGGACAATTACTCCCTGGATAAAAAGGAGCTGAATCCTGAATGTGCGTGGTCCAGGCATCCCAGAAATAAGAGGTGACCAGCCACCTGAAAAAGGTCGGTGGGTGGGGGCGACCCTTCAGACCAAGGAAGGCCTACGGGTGCCTGATGGGGCCATAAAATGGCCGGAACGGATAGCCGACCTCCGGGTAGGACAGGTCCGGAAGGAGGGAGCCCTCTTCCCGTGAAGGCGCCCGACTGGACCCTTTGTTGGTACCCTTTGGTGGCACCAAAGGTCCGCAGAACCCAAAGGAGGACTTACGATGGAAAGTGGTCCTGTGAGCCTTATCAAGAGGTAAAGAATAACTCTTTTCCGCTTGGCGGCGTCCACATTCCAGGCTTTAAGCCACATGGAGGGATGGTGGCTACCAGGTAGCTTGTGGCAAAGGCAGCCCAGTGGCTGCGCATGGAAGCAGAACACAGAAAATCTCCAGCTGCGGAGCATCGGAGAGCTAGATTAAATAAATTCTCCAGAGGGATATTGAAGACTACCCTGGCGGAGATGGGAGACCATACTGAAAGGGCCCTTGCCACCCAGGCCGAAGCAAAAGCAGGAAGATCCTGCTGTCTAAAAGGCAAAGTTTGCCAAAGTCTCCACCTTCATGTCCGCTGGATCCTTCAAGGCAGCCGCATCAGCCAATGGCCAGGTAGGCGCCTTAGAGAGACGGGAGACCGGCAGATCCACAGTTGTAGAGGAGGTCCATCGAGCAATGAGGTCCTTGGCGAAAGGATACCGCGCTTGAACCATCTTTGTTTCCTGAAACTTCATGTCAGGGTGCCTCCAGGCGGATACCAGCAGGGCGTAAAATTCAGCGTGAGAGCTGAAGGTCTTGAGTGCCGGTCGGGCACGAAAAAAGGACAAGTGAACAAGTGGTTCAGCAGAACCAGACAATTTTTGTTACAGCTTTTACAGATGTAATGAGTGGCTAACACTCCAGTTGACGGTTTAGAGGGAGGAACAGTTCTGGGTACGGACATAATAAAAAAATAACACTATCTCACTCAAGTCTGTGTTCCCAGAGCAGCTGCTGTGAGGAAGACTCCGCTCTTGGTCAGTCAGAGAGGAGAGAATGCCAGCCAATGGCAAGAGAGGGGAGTGCTAGGAGCAGGGCGCCTAACTGATTGGCCCCTGCCACCCATATGCGTGCACACAGCGCTGATTGGTGGCCAGTTCGCGCCATGCAGAAGTTCCGGCGGCCCTGGTGGGCGGAGCTAAAGCGCACCAGCCGCCGAAGAACAAAGAGAAATATTAATGGCGCCCGCTCCCTGCTCCGAGCACACATGCGAATGAATATGCGCTTGCGTGGAATGGAAGGGGCGAAGACGCCACCGGCAGCCGCCGCTGCCGAAAGTGAAAGTAAGACGGGCGCGATGTGCACCCGCAGAGAATAAAACGTTACGACGCGGCTGCCGAAGGGAGCCGCATTAATAACAGTGTCCCACACACAAGTGTGTAATAAAGAATAATCTCTGTCCAGCCAACCCCTCAGTAAAAGTGGGCCAAAAAACTGAAGGTCTCCAGAGGTTGCAAATCCGCACCAGAGGAAAAAAAGGGGGGAAAATACTCACCTCAGTGAAAAGAACTTACCTCATGAAGTCTTCCTATGAAGTCTTCAGCCAGCATTGTCACCTGCAGCAAGCCAAGCTCAAAGCGAGGCGAACAGGGAGGTAGGGGGACCCGGACCCATGATGTACAACCCCAGGCGCTGATCGTTGGCGAGAGGGGGTTAACAGTATATCCAAGATGCCTACCACCTCTCACAATGGGGAAACGGTGAACCGCAGTTCCTGAGTCCTCACCTGAAAACATGAAAGAAAAAGGAATAAAAAACTAACACTTCCCTAACCTAGGAAAATAAAAAAAACATAAGACCTGGTCTGGAGAGAACTTCAGACCAGTGTCTACCTCCTTAGACACTAAGCTAAAACTGATTACCTTAGGTGCCTGTGGGCGGGTATACCCTGCTGGGAGGAGACGACTTTTCTTGTTGCCATAGTGTCAAGCCTCCTAGAGACAGCAGCATATACCCATGGTATGTGTCCCCCAATGGAGCTGATAGAGAAATGTATACGTTTAAAATTGTCATCTTCTGACCCCTATAACATCTTCTGACCCCTATAATATTTTACCGAGTATGGGGCGGTATGAGGGCTCATTTTTTTGCGCCGTGATCTGAAGTTTTTGGCGGTACCCTTTTTGTATTGATCGGATTTGTTGATCGCTTTTTATTCATTTTTTCATGATATAAAAAGTGACCACAAGCAGAACACGGCCCTTTCCTCTGTAGGTATGATACATAACTACTGAGGAAAGGGCCGTGTTCTGCTTGTAAGAGCCCTGAAACGCGTCTAGGTGTATGATTTTAGCACCGATATCTCACATATTTCTGAAAGATCGATTGTGGGTTAAACCAGCAATACCATCCAAGTCTACACATCCAGGTGGCATTGCCAAGCGCCTGAGACGTCACACGCCATCAGGACACCACGAGGTCTGCACCGCTAAGATCCAACTGCAGCGAAAGATCCCGGGAGCGGCTATCATTCACACTGGTCTGTGGCAGGCAGACCGCCGCAGTCTTGAGGGGTTGGTTACTGTTTGAAAATATTGTTTTAAATTTCCAGCACCTGGTGTAGGTGCACAACCTCCTTACCTCGGCTAGTTAATTGTGAGCTGCACAACCCTTTTTATTTTTAATTTACAAATCTGTTTAACTTTCTGGAGCAAGTTGATATGAAAATTTTTTTTTTTCCTGGAATACCCCTTTAAGGTAAAAATGAGACTGTGGAGATAAGGAAAAAGAAGACCGATCCCGGCGCCTCGTGTATTAACCTAGGAGAAATGAGCCCTGGGTCTCGTTGGTGACCCATGAAACATATAGGTGGACGCTCACCTAAGATCGGAATAACGCAAGCCTCTCAGCCCAATAATTATGGGGTACTAAAAACGGAGTCGCTGCTCAGCCTTGTGGGTCATATGAACAAAACGGGCGTTGTCCTGAAGTGAAGATATGAAGAAACTGCAAACAAGATCCATGTAGAAGGGTGCTGCAGACTCCCAGAGTAAGGATCAAATTAGACCAAAGTAATGATATAAAGGTTCTCAGCAGAACCGTTTTTTAGAACTGAAAATAAAAAGGTGATGACGCGTTTCGGGAGGATCCCTCCCTTCCTCAGACCAGAATACAGTATAATGGACAGTAACACACATAAATAGTATAAAATTGACGCCAAGTACAAAAAAGAGGGTGTGGCTGAAGTGACATCATACATTCAACATACTCTATTGGACCAAAATACAGTGATTGACATTGCAAAATAATAAAATACATGGATACATAAACAGATAATGTAATAGCAGGGAAAAGGTACACAATAATACATAAAAACAGTGTGTTTCATAAGATCTAAGTTCTGCGCAGTACCAGAAGCACCACCCGGCTTGTATATGCAGCTGTGGAGACAATCAGCGCATCCCGCGCCAGGTTGTGAGAGACGCATTTCTATGTGCAGAAGGTCACGTGATTATGTGCTGGCCAATAGCATGCCCCTCCTGTGCACCCCTACTTATGTTATGATGTAGGCTGCCAGGAAGGCACTGCTATGTGCAGGAGGTCATGTGATTATGTGCTGGCCAATAGCGCGCAATCAAGCCCGCAACAATTTAAACACTGAACTCTGTGTCTTTGGTCCAGTGCGGCTCTGTCAGTCGCTCGCTGGGAAGTGGCAGACATCAATGTTAAAAGTATATGTGCGGGTGTTTTATTCATAGCATGGCATAAAGTAGGATGTAAGTGCAGGTTATTATATAGCCAGCAGGAACTATATTGTGCAAAAACGAGCATATATTTAAGATAAGTAGGGGTGCACAGGAGGGGCACCCTATTGGCCAGCGCATAATCACGTGACCTCCTGCACATAGAAATGCGTCCCTCACAACCTGGGATGCGCCGATGGTCTCCGCAGCTGCATATAAAAGACGGGGGCATTTCCGGTATTGCGCAGAACCTAAATCTTATGAAACACACTGTTTTTATTTATTATTGTTTACCTTTTCCCTGCTATTATATTATTTGCTTATGTATCCATGTATTTTATTATTTTGCAATGTCAATCACTGTATTTTGGTACAATAGTGTATGATGAATGTATGATGTCACTCTAGCCACACCCTCTTTTTTGTACTTGGTGCCAATTTATATTATTTCTGTGTGCTAATGTCCATTATACTGTATTCTGATCTGAGGAAGGGAGGGATCATCATCACTTATTTTTTTATTTTTTGTTCTAATAAACGGTTCTGCTGAGAACCTTTATAATATTACTTTGGTCTTAATTGATCCTTACTCTGGAAGTCTGCAGTCTACAGGGGTCTTGTTTCCAGTTTCTTCATAAAGTGAAAATGGTCTGAGTCCTTAAGGGGTTAAAGGGGTACTCCACCCCTAGACATCTTAGCCCCTATCCAAAGGATAGGTGATAAGATGTCTGATCGCGGGGGTCCCGCTGCTGGGGACCCCTGTGATCTCTGTTGCGGCACCCCAGACATCCGGTGCACAGAGCGAACTTTGCTCCGTGCCGGATGACTTCCAATGCGCCGTGGAGGCTTGTGACGTCACGGTCACGCCCTGCTTGTGACGTCAAAGCCATGCTCCCTCAATGCAAGTCCATAGGAGTCGTCACACCCCCTCCCATAGACTTGCACTGAGGGTGCATGGCTGTGAAGTCATGAACGGGGCTCGGCCGTGACATCACGAGCCTCCGGCGCTGAACCCAACACTTTAAACAAACACTGAGGTGCAGCAGGGAGATTGCGGGGGTCTCACCGCTGGGGGTCCTTTGGATAGGGGATAAGATAGCTAGGGCCGGAGTACCCCTTTAGTTTCTTAACTAAGTGATAATTTAACTGCACATGTAAAGAAGGCTACATTTCAATATCAATGTGTCACAAACCTATGGCGTGAATATTTCAGAGCATAAAAAACTAGGGAAATCTCTTATGCACACTATTGCCAACTTTGCACCATAGTGATAAATGTCCTCTCTTGCTTTTAAGGTTTTATGTCTTGCAATTGTCGTTAAATGAGGTTATATTCAAGTATTTAGTTACAGACCTGTCATGAATGGGATTATGTGGAACAGTGGTTGCAAAGAACAGCTGGCCAGGCATATTTTACCCTCACGACAGTAATTGTTAAATTCTGTAAAAAACGAAGGAAATCATAGCTTTGAGTTCGTAAAGTTTGTTGGAGTTTCCTTCAGTATGTTATTCTCTTTAATCTTTATTTATGAGCTCGAGATCTACTTCCTGCATTGAAAATGTCTCATTTTACAACTGATGTCAAAGAATAGGAATTAAAGATAATTTGAGTAATGTAGATATATTGCCATCCTGCACATATTTACATGCAAATGAATACATCAAATGGATAAGCAAACATTAGTCAATGTATTCATGTCTAACTTGATTCATAAATCTGTAAACAAGAATTGGGAGAAAACTATTTGTATTTTCTCAGTCTCTAACATTGTTTCCTATCTAGTCAATCTTGTATTTCTGAAGTGTAAACAGTGGAGGATATCCCAGGAAACTTAAAGCAAATAATCATAAATGTGATTTTACATTTTATAGCCAAGATATAACTATAATTTCAAACACCTCTGTATAAATAAATACTGTATTTTTCGCCGTATAAGACGCACTTTTTCTTCCCCAAAACTGGGGGGAAAAAGTCGGTGCGAATACACCCCTATCGCGGCGGTCTCTGCGGCCATCAACGGCCGGGAGCCGCTGCTAATACAGGACATCACCGATCGCGGTGATGCCCTGTATTAACCCTTCAGACGCAGCGATTAAAGCTGACCGCCGCGTCTGAAGGGAAAGTGACACTAACCCGGCTGTTCAGTCGGGCTGTTCGGGACCGCCGCGATTTCACCACGGTGGTCCCGAACAGCCCGACTGAATAGCCAGGTTAGTGCTTACAGGACACCGGGAGGGACCTTATCTGCCTCCTCGGTGTCTTCTCCGTTCAGGGATCCCCTGTATGGCCGGCGCTCTCCTTCCTCGTCATCACGTCGTCGCGTACGTGCATCGGCGTGCGTAACGACGTGATGACGGCGACGGAGAGCGAGGATACCCGGCCGGTAGCAGAGACGTTCAGCAGCAGGTCGGCAGCAGAGCGACGGGGACACGGTGACAGTGATGGAGCGACATCCAGGGCAGCGGTGACGGGTCCGGAGCGGCGGGGACACGTCATTATTACCTCCTATGCAGTGGTTTTCAATCTGCGGACCTCCAGATATTGCAAAACTACAACTCCCAGCATGCCCGGACAGCCAGCGGCTGTCCGGGCATGCTGGGAGTTGTAGTTTTGCAACATCTGGAGGTCCGAAGATTGAAGACCACTATTGGGTTAAAAATCTTAAATTTTTTAGATTTGCACCTAAAAATAGGGTGCATCTTATACGCCGGTGCGTCCTATAGGGCGAAAAATACGGTAGATAATCCAAATGTAAGAAACTATGCAATATATTTTATCACACAAATATGCTTCTTCTCTTACACTGACTACCCACTGACTTCTGCTCATCCTTAAAATTAATTTGTCATCGACAGAGTAAAGACTGTTTTTTTTTTTTTAGCTACAATGAAATCAGGTTATACTGCCCACAGAAGTCTATATAGAAGGCATTTGGCATAATTAAGAAGGAAAGGATGTGCAGGGAGAAAGACAGACTCTGCAGTTTACTGTCTTATGGGAAGTTCTGGACTCACATTTTAGATTGCTCAAGTACTGCTCTATAATATACTTTATGCTGCTGCAACTTTTGAAGATGTACTCCAGATAGGGAAGCAGGATCTCCAGTTTTTTTTTTTTTGTGTGTGTGTGTAGTATATAGGAGTTGTCATGAAGTCCACATTCACTCTCTAACTGAGCTTAGGGAAATTTGAAACAGAGATAGAGCCTGCAGGGGGTAACCAATGGCCATATAGAAAAAATAATAGTAAATATGTAAGCTTTGCTTATATCACAACCATGTACAGATTATTAAGCACAGAATGTTGTCCTAAAACTTAACTTTATTTCTTTTTAACTGAAATTATTGTTAATATACCAAGAGTTAAAATTGCTTATAACATCAGGATCTTCAAATGACCAAACAAAATCTGTACAGTAAATTAAAACAGACAAACAAAAACAATTAAGAGGATTTTAGTACAGTGTGTAATAAGTTGGATAAAAAAATTCCACAATATGTCACAAATAGAGCCCATCAGTATACATAGGAAAATTATATAAAAGTGAAGTCCCTAACAATTCAAAAAACAATTCCTCTTCTAATGTAAGTGTGGCAAGGGTGCGATGAAAGGGCAGATGTTATTACCCTAGGGGCAGATGGCATTAACCCCTTGTGTTTGTGAAGCCAGGGTGTAGTTATCCACTACTCCACCCGAGGTATGGCTGCTGGTTCCTGGGCTAGGCACGGGGCAAATAATCACTCCGATGCAAAGTTACAAAACAACGGCAGCTTTACTGAGGCAGACAGATGGAATAGTCTTTACAGCTCAGTTAGGCCGAAAAAGATGACCAGGGACTTAGGAGACTTGCAGGCTTGCTGGGACTTGTAGTGGACATGGACTGAATTAAGCAGACCCACGCTGACTTTAGCAGACTTGACTGACTTGACTATGCCTGAATAGACTTCACCCCTGTGGTTACTTACCAGGCTTTGACCTTCACCTGAAGGGGCGCTTGGTGATTGAAGCGTGGCTGCGTGGTTAGGCCTAGCTCTCTCTCAGGACAATAGACACTCTCAGGTCTTGACTGTACTGCTCCTCAGCTTAGACTTAGACTCACTAACCAGCTCCTACCTTGGTTTATAAGGGAGCAATTTGGAGGACTCCCATAGGTCACCACACAAGTCACCTGGTTACTGACACCTTCCCTGGTTACGTGACTTGGTAACAAAATTTAAAGGCAAATGAACATTAGAAAGGGTTTTCAATAGAGAACATAGGACACTGTCAACCATGTAAGGTACATATAATGATGGTGGACTCGGGACACTGAAATAGAGTCCGTCACACAGGACAGTAAGGGTACAGGAGAGCAACTCCTGTACTGGCCACCCCAAACTCTCCCTCCTAACAGAAGCCACCCTCGGCATGCAGTCCTGGAGGGTGGATGAGATAAAGTGACCACTGGAGGCCACGCAATAACAGTAGTAAAGACAGTTTCTGGGGCATTTTTAGTGAATGTCCTTCACAGGGCTGATGAACTGGGGAAGAGTCCATGTGGCATTTTGAACCACGCCCATAAATGCTCAAACTTTAGGGTGGTGGAATTGGGATAAAATGAACAACATACTGTATGAGCTTTCTTGACCTTATAACTGCTTTGTGGTAAGTGGTTTTGGATTGGGCTGCCTGAGGCTCTCTACCCGAATACCTGTGCTAATGGGGCCTATCAGCTTGAGCTACTTCTCCCCATAACAATTGATTATCAGTTATTTACCTTTTTACAACACATGACAATATTACATATGTACACAATAGCTCTGCCCCTTTTATATGTGCTACTTACGATCTTCAGGGGATCTCTCTGGCCACAAAAGAACCTTGTGCACAGTGGACAGGAAATAATAGACATTAGATATAACACATTTTGTGGACTGAATATACATTGACTATGGGGCTACAGTCCTAACTGAATATGACATGTGACTATCACAAAATATGCTATGTACATTACTTACTTATGTATATTTAGACTGACTTTCTGTACTTGAAATTACTCAAAAATTAGATACTCTTTTGTGACTAGACAATAGTACATTTTTGACTACTGACGTCTATATACACTGCTCAAAAAAATAAAGGGAACACAAAACAACACAATGTAATTCCAAGTCAATGACACTTCTGTGAAATCACACTGTCCACTCAGGATGCATCACAGATTGACAATCAATTTCACATGCTGTACGGCAAACGGGAACAGACAACAGGTGGAAATTTTAGGCAATTAGCAAGACACCCCCAATAAAGGAGTGGTTCTGCAGGTAGTAACCACAGACCACTTCTCAGTTCCTATGCTTTCTGGCTGGTGTTTTGGTCACTTTTGAATGCTGGCGGTGCTTTCACTCTAGTGGTAGCATGAGACGGAATCCATAACCCACACAAGTGGCTCAGGTAGTGCAGCTCATGCAGGATGGCACATTAATGCGAGCTGTGGCAAAAAGGTTTGCTGTGTCTGTCAGCGTAGTGTCCAGAGCATGGAGGCGCTAGCAGGAGACAGGCCAGTACATCAGGAGACATGGAGGAGGCCGTGGGAGGGCAACACCCCAGGAAGGAGGAGCAGGAGGAGCACTGCCAGAGCCCTGAAAAATTACCGCCAGCAGGCCACAAATGTGCATGTGTCCACTAAAAGGCTCAGAAACAGACTCCATGAGGGTGGTATGAGGGCCCGATGTCCACAGGTGGGGGTCGTGCTTACAGCACAACACCAAGCAGGATGTTTAGCATTTGCCAAAGAACACCAAGAGTGGCAAATTTACCACTGGCACCCTGTGCTCTTCAGAGATGAAAGCAGGTTCACACTGAGCAGACATGACAGAGTCTGAAGACGCTGTGGAGAACTTTCTGCTCCCTGCAACATCCTCCAGCATGACCAGTTTGGCGGTGGGTCAGTAATGGTGTGGGGTGGCATATCTTTGGGGGGCTGCATAGCCCTTCATGTGCTTGCCAGAGAGAGCCTGACTGCCATTAGGTACCGAGATGAGCTCCTCAGACCCCTTGTGAGACCATTTGCTCGTTCAGTTGGCCCTGGGTTCCTCCTAATTCAAGACATTCTAGACCTCATGTAACTGGAGGGTGTCAGCAATTCCTGCAAGAAGAAGGCATTGATGCTATGGACTGGCCCACCCGTTCCCGAGACCTGAATCCAATTGAGCACATCTGGGACATCATGTCTCGCCCCATCCAACAATGCCACGTTGCACCACAGACTGTCCAGGAGTTGGCGGATGCTTTAGTCCAGGTCTGGGAGGACATTCCTCAAGAGACCATCCACCACCTCATAAGGAGTATGCCCAGGCATTGTAGGGAGGTCATACGGGCACGTGGAGGCCACACACACTACTGAGCCTCATTTGGACTTGTTTTAAGGACATTACATCAAAGTTGGATCAGCCTGTAGTGTGGTTTTCCACTTTGATTTTGAGTGTGACTCCATATCCAGACCTCCTTGGGTTGATAAATTTGATTTGCATTGATAATTTTTGTGTGATTTTGTTGTCAGCACATTCAACTATGTAAAGTATTTCATACGATTAGTTTATTCATTTAGATCTAGGGTGTGTTATCTTAGTGTTCCCTTTATTTTTTGAGCAGTGTACATAAGTACTTTGTTATGTGCACTAATACATGGCAATGAGGTAAGTGGATACGCTTCTCCTGACAGAACAGGGTTCCTCCTGTACAAATGCCATGGATAGAAAGAACATTAGACATTATAGACATTTTGTGCAAACATTTTATATACACTTTATTACAAGGTGTCCCAATAAATTAACTACACAAAAACCCTTACCGTATTTTTCGCCGTATAAGACGCACTTTTTCTTCCCCAAAACTGGGGGGAAAAAGTCGGTGCGTCTTATACAGCGAATACACCCCTATCGCGGCAGTCCCTGCGGCCATCAACGGCCGGGACCCGCGGCTAATACAGGACATCACCGATCGCGGTGATGCCCTGTATTAACCCTTCAGACGTGGCGATCAAAGCTGACCACCGCGTCTGAAGGGAAAGTGACACTAACCCGGCTGTTCAGTCGGGCTGTTCGGGACCGCCGCGATTTCACCACGGTGGTCCCGAACAGCCCAACTGAATAGCCGGGTTAGTGCTTACAGGACACCGGGGGGGACCTTACCTGCCTCCTCGGTGTCTTCTCCGTTCAGGGATCCCCTGTATGCCGGCGCTCTCCTTCCTCGTCATCACGTCGTCGCATACGTGCGTCGGAGTGCGTAACGACGTGATGGCGGCGACGGAGAGCGAGGATATCCGGCCGGCAGCAGAGACGTTCCGGAGCGATGGGGACACGGCGACAGCAATGGAGCGACATCCAGGGCAGCAGTGACGGGTCCGGAGCGGCGGGGACACGTGAGTATTACCTCCTCCTGCAGTGGTCTTCAATCTGCAGACCTCCAGATGTTGCAAAACTACAACTCCCAGCATGCCCGGACAGCCAACTGGCATGCTGGGAGTTGTAGTTTTGCAACATCTGGAGGTCCGCAGTTTGAAGACCACTATTGGGTTCAAAATCTTTATTTTTTAGATTTTGCCCCTAAAAATTGGGTGCGTCTTATACGCCGGTGCGTCCTATAGAACGAAAAATACGGTAGTATTGCACATACTTGTGCAGAAACAGGAACCAAAATATTACTCTTTGCAGGGATAATAGTACCACTCTACAGTTCTGGTACATAAGAGTCTGTAGTAAAGGATCACAGCTTTAAGCCTGGCACATAAACTTATGCAGAATGGTTGTAAATAGTTCTTGGTTAGTCCACCAGGTGCATTTCTTAAACGTTGCATTGAACCTGTAAAACAACAGTGGTATTTCCACAAAACAATTGTCAGTCTCACGACTTGGCAGTAAAAGAAACACATTACACATGTGTGATTTATCCTGGAAATTTGCCATCCCAGCCTCGCCTGTCAGCGTGCTTCCTAAGCTGGAACATGTAGCAGGGACGACGGGGCTGTGGTCCCTCCAGAGGACTGACACAAGAGTTCCAAGATACCTGAGACCGCTTGGAATCAGTGATGGTAGGGCTCACTGTTACTACCATCTGTACTGCAGCAGATTGCGCCACTGGGGGACAAAGTGTTGGTGCCTGTTGGGCCGGCCAAACCTCCTCCTCAGCTGGAGTAGGCCGAGGCACTTTAGTTGGTGCCCGATGAGCAGGCTAAACCTCCTCAACACCAGGAGTAGGCCTGGGCACATCTGAAGACTTCCTGCTTGTTCCTGGCTGGTCTGTGGGAGCCATGATGGGCGCCTTGGGCAGGAACTCTTCTTCTTGACAGGTACCTTTAGCCTTAGAGGAAAGCACACCAAAGGGGTCCAAATCCCAATCTTCCGATGGAAAATAGAAAAAAGGAAGTTGTGTAGGTTTCTTTGGATGGGTTACCCCTGCTACCCACTCTCCTCTCACACTGCGGACCGGAGTATACACTACTATCTCCCCGCTCTCCAGAGAATGCAGCAGTGGTGAGAGATAGTCTCTTCTGACTGCCCTCCGATTCACAAGAATTATACCACCATGGCGGCAGTCCATTAGAGTGCCATACCCCCGTATTTTATCAAATTTGATGACAGTGGCTCTCCACCTCTCTAGGTGTGGCTCTCCCTCTCTGTGGTGTTCCAGCATCCTGATATACTGGCTTTCAAGACTTTTAGTGTCCTTTTGTTGCGCTTGACACTCTTCATAAGGCAACTGCTTAAGGCCATACTCTCTCCTCCTCTGTGCCCTCATCTCCTCCAATATGGTAGCCATCTGGGCCTCTTGCTTAGCCCTCTGGGACTGGGCTGTCGGAACTGGGGAATGTGTCTTCCCCTGCAGGGGTAGGAGGTACTGCCTCATGTATCGGATAATTTGCATCTCATCGCCGTATACCCACCGACGCAACGGTGGCGACAGGGGGCCTGCCGTGGGCTTCTGGACTAGGAGTAGATGGAGGGGTAGAAAAGGCGGCCTCTGCCAGGGTACTCACTACCGACTCCTCAGTGTAGATGTCTGGCCAGGATCCCCTGGTCCGGTGGTGCAGGGACAGCCGCACTGGCGACGCTCCTTGGGACAATGTTGGTGTTCCGCTCTCCGGAGTCGCTGTCCACTCCCCATCATCCTCCGGCAGCGAGACTTTCAGGTAGGCCTCTTCGGCCCCAATCGATATCCTCTGCAGCCGGTCCGCCAGGTCTTAGAATACCTAAACCGTGGCCGCTGTGACTTTGCGGGCTCTGGACGCCATCTAAGGATGTGCTTCTGCCATGCTGCTCTGTCCACTGACCTCCGGCAGACTGAAGAGGTCCAGTGGCGCTGTTTCCTTTATAGTGGGCTTCGGCAATATGGCCGCCGACTGGGAGTAAGTCAGCGGTACGTCTCTGACTTTCGGCAACAAGGGGCTGATCTTTCTGGTTTCACTTAGGATGCCAACTTGACTTCCACACACAGGGGCGGGACGCTGACCAGTGCGGGACTTTTCATGCGCTTCTCCTCCACATCTTTAACTCTTTCAGGTACAACCAGCATCGCTTTGGCACACATTTTACACATGGCAGGCACAACTTTTATATGGTTCACAATGGCAGACAGTAAACATTTCTTCACCTTCCCCTCTATTTCACAATCGTCTTGCAGCATACAAGTTTCACTGACAAAGTCCCATACACTTTCCGGCGCAATTTCTGTCGCACAGACGCGCGGTTTTCTCTGCAATACTGGACACAGTTCAGACTGGGGATGTACTTTTTGCATGATGTGCACACCTGTATCCTGTTTATGATGCCAAAAGTTGTGGTGAGGGTGCAATGAAAGGGCAGATGTTATTACCCCGGGGGCAGATGGCATTAACCCCTTGTGTTCGTGACACCAGGGCATGGTTATCCTCTACACCACCCGAGGTATGGCCTCTGGTTCTTGGGCCAGACATGGGGCAAATACTTTCTCCGATGCAAAGTTACAGAACAACGGCAGCTTTACTGAGGCAGACAGATGGAATAGTCTTCACAGCTCAGATAGGCTGAAGGAGATGACCAGTGACTTAGGAGACTTGCAGGCTCGCTGGGACTTGCAGTGGACATGGACTGAATTGGGCAGACCCACGCTGACTTTAGCAGACTTTACTGACTTGACTATGACTGACTAGACTTCACCTGGGTGGTTGCTTACCAGGCTTTGACGTTCACCTGAAAGGGCACTTGGTGATTGAAGCGTGGCTGAGTGGTTAGGCCTAGGTCTCTCTCAGGACACCAGACACTCTCAGGTCTTGACTGTACTGCTCCTCAGCTTAGACTTTGACTTATAACTAGCTTCTCCCTTGGTTTATAAGGGAGCAATTTGGAGGACTCCCATAGACCACCACACAAGTCACCTGGTCACTGACACCTTCCCTGGTTACATGACTTGGTAACAACATTTAAAGGCATATGAACATTAGAAAGGCAATTCAACAGAGAACATAGAGCACTGTTAACCATTTAAGGTACACATAATGAAGGTGGACTCAGGGGACACTGAAATAGAGTCCGTCACACAAGGCAGAAAGGGTACAAGAGAGCAACTCCTGTACTGGGCCACCACATGAGTGAAAATAAATATTTAGTATTCCCTATGCAAGAGGATTTAGTCAGTTCCAACACATTTCCACCACAAACCTGTGGGATCATGAGTGGAAATTAAATTAGGTATCTGAAATATTAAACTATAATATAAAAAGTTTAGGCAGTCCTGATATATATGCCTACAATGGGGTCACTTACAAAAAATTGTGTCTTAGTAGAGACGGTTTTTAATCAGAGTTGTACATGATATTGGTGTGTGGCAACAACTGACGCATGGAAATAAAGTTATTAACCAGGTTCCAGCTTGTTGCAGCCTCCTTTTTTTGCGCTGAGACCCGATCTGGAGCTGTGGCCAGTATGTCACATTTCCTCTCAGACACCAGTATTTACTCCGATCCCACACTCATCCCTCGTTCAGTCTCCTGCCTGCACCCAGGTCTTCTTTTTGAAGTGTATTTTCCATGACTCTTGCAGCCAATCAGTGGTAATGTGCCTTATTCAAGGCAGCATGACTCCAATTACCAAGTGGTGATACCGGGCATGGCATAGCATGTGACCACTGAGACTGCTGACTGGCTGTGGCCAGTCACATGATGGCATCCACTCCAAATGGAAGATGACTGCTGACAGGAGCCTAGACAGGGGATCAGCACAGTACCAGAGAGGTGAGTAACTGGCAGTTTGCTATTTTAATCCATTGATGGCCCTTTATAAAAAAATAAAAAACATTAAAAACTAAATATCACCCCTTCAACTGTAGTAAGGTGGCAATTTGTAAAAATATCAGCATAAATATTTAGTGAAATTAATTTCCAGTCACTTTATATGGATTTGATTTTCTGAGGCCGCTCACTTTCCAGCACAGCAGGTCATCTGTTGGGAGGCAACAAATGACGTCAAATGGTCTCTAAGGGAATATAGGACTTTCTGAGGCAGACACCTCACAAGAGATTCAGCATGATCTGCATAAGAAATGCTGTCTGGAATTACCCATGTGCATTGGTGATGAATTCTGTGAATGTGTTGTGTCATTTAGAGGTAATAAGGAATTAGAAAATCGCCATCTGTTCGTGCATGTTAGGATGGTTACACAAGCCAATTCAGCTACAAATATGGTTATGAAGTTCATGATTAAGTTAAATAGGTTATAAGAGACAATGGCCTACTCCATTGTCTCTTCTAACTTTCTATTTAATTCAATCAAGAGATGATTCATTCAAATAATGTAAGATAATGTATACTCTGTGTCTTTAAAAATATTTAGGTGAAAATTATATTATTCTGAAGCAGCCTTAGTCATGTATAGAATTGTAAGAGCCTTATATTGTAACATTCACCAATGTTAACTCATGAACTGTTGACAGATTATGTTCGGTTGTGAAGAATAGCGTACTACATGCCAAACTAGACTCCAGATCAATATATCACTCTTCTTTATTATAAATATCTGTGCACAAACCCAGCATGTGCAGATTATCATTGTAAGTACATGGTGTTCCTGGATAACGTTAACTTGACTATTATCTTTCTTTTCAGATAAATAGCAATAATGGAGTAATTGGCGACAGACTATGAGGTGAGCTCTAGGGCAGGTTGCTGACAGGTATTCGGCTGTTTTCATGTACAGACTCCTATTTTTCCGATGAGCACAGAGCTCATTTCATCACATACTTGTCCCGCTCCCCTATTATAATGCGGGCTCAGGAGCCCACATCATAGCGGGGTGGTCCCGGTGGCCACCAGGACCCGTGGCTAATACCAGACATCCCAGTTCACGGTGATGTCCAGCTTTAACCTCTTATACGCTGCGATCAAAGTTGATTGCAGCACCAAAAATATTTTTAAAAAAACAGCCCGGCAACTCAGTGGAGCTGATCAAGACCACCGCAGTGAAAATGCGATATCTCGATCAGCTAATAGGATGGCAGGAGGGCCCTTTCCTGCCTCCTCACCATCCAATCTGTGCTCTGATGCTCTAGGAAGCCTCAGCAGCCTAGAGCAATCGAGCCTGGAGCAACAGCACAGTCAATAGCGTATATGTAATAAAAATACCAAAGTCCAGAATTGCGTATTTTGTGGTCACTTTTTGTACCCTAAAAAAATTTATAAAAAGCAATCAAAAAGTCCCCTCAAAACAAAAATGGTACCGATAAAAACTAGAGATTACGGCGCAAAAAGTTAGCCCTCATATAGCCCTGTGCGGAAAAATAAAAAAGTAATAGGGGTCGGAAAAGGAGATTGTTAAACATACTAATCTTTGTACAAAAAGTTCATTTTTCTTAAAAAGAAGTAGAACAAAATAAAACCTATATAAGTTGATTATCACTTTAACCCCTTAGGGACTCATTTTCACCTTAAAGGGGTACTCTACCCCTAGACATCTTATCCCCTATCCAAAGGATAGGGGATAAGATGTCAGATCGCCGGGGTCCCGCTGCTGGGGACCCCCGGGATCGTCACTGCGGCACCACGCTATCTTTGCGGCACAGAGCGAGTTCGCTCTGTGCGTAATGATGGGCGATACAGGGGACGGAGCAGTGTGACATCATGGCTCCACCCTTCGTGACATCACGATCCGCCCCCTTAATGCAATTCTATGGGAGGGGGCATGACAGTTGTCACGCCCCCTCCCATAGACTTGTATTGAGGGGACTGGCCATGACGTCACGAGGGGCGGAGCCGTGACGTCACGATGCTCGGGCCCCTGTATTGCCTGTCATTACGCACAGAGCGAACTCGCTCCGTGCCGCAAAGATAGCGTGGTGCCGCAGCGGAGATCCCTGGGGTCCCCAGCAGCGGGACCCCTGCGATCTGACATCTTATTCCCTATCCTTTGGATAGGGGATAAGATGTCTAGGGGCGGAGTACCCCTTTAAGGACTGAGCCCTTTTTTGCAATTCTGAACACTGTCACTTTATGCATTAATAACTCTGGGATGCTTTTACCTTTTATTCTGATTCCAAGACAGTTTTTTTGTGACATATTCTACTTTAACATAGTGGTAAATTTTCGTCGATGCTTGCATCCTTTTCTGGTGAAAAATTCCAAAATTTCAAGAATTTTTTTTATTTTGCATTTTTCTAACTTTGAAGCTCTCTTCTTGTAAGGAAAATAGACATATCAAATACATTATATATTGATTCACATATACAATATGCCTACTTCATGTTTGTATCATAAAGTTGACATGTTTTTACTTTTGGAAGACAATCAGAGGACTTCAAAGTTCAGCATCAATTTTCCAATTTTTCACAACATTTTCAACATTTGAATTTTTCAGGGAAAAGCAGTTTTGAAGTGAATTTGAGGGGCCTTCAGATTAGAAATAACCAACCCATAAATGACCCCATTATAAAACCTGCACCCTTTAAAATATTCAAAATGACATTCAGAGAGTTTGTTAACCCTTTAGGTGTTTCATAGGAATAGCAGCAAAGTGAAAGAGAAAATTCAAAATCTTAATTTTTTATACTTGCATGTTCTTGTAGATCCAGTTTTTGAATTTTACAAGGTGTGAAAGGAGAAAAATCCCACCAAAATTTGTAACCCAATTTCTCTTGAGTATGGAAATACCTCATGTGTGGATGTAAACCTCTGTGGGTGCACTAGAGGGCTCAGAAGTGAAGGAGCGACAATGGAATTTTGGAGAGTGAATTTTGCTGAAATGTTTTTTGGGGGGCATGTCACATTTAGGAAGCCCCTATGGTGCCAGAACAGCAAAAAATAAATAAAACACATGGCATACCATTTTGGAAACTACACCCCTCAAGGCACGTAACAAGGGGTAGTAACATAGTAACATAGTTCATACAGTTGAAAAAAGACAATCATGACAAAAGTCCATCATGTTCAACCTATAACCCTAATGAGTCCCTACTGAGTTGATCCAGAGGAAGGAAAAAAAACCTCATACTAGAGGTAAAAAATTCCTTCCCAACTCCAAATATGGCAGTCAGAATAAATCCCTGGATCAAAGTTCTGTCCCTATAATCTAATATATATAGCCAGGAATGGTATTATTCTCCAAAAATGCATCCAGACCCCTTTTAAATTATTTTACAGAGTTCACCATGACCACCTCCTCCGGGAGAGAATTCCACAGTCTCACTGCTCTTACAGTAAAGAACCCCCGTCTATGCTGGTGTGGAAACCTTCTTTCCTCTAAACGTAGAGGATGCCCCCTTGTTATAGATACAGTCCTGGGTATAAATAGATCATGGGAGAGATCTCTGTACTGTCCCCTGATATATTTCTACATAGTTATTAGGTTGCCCCTAAGCCTTCTTTTTTCTAAACTAAATAATTTTTCTGGGTACTGTAATCCTCCCATTCCCCATATTACCCTGGTTGCCTGTCTTTGAACCCTCTCCAGCTCCACTATATCTTTCTTGTAAACTGGTGCCCAGTACACAGTATTATATGTGTGGTCTGAGTGATTTGTACAGCAGTAGAATTATTTCCTTGTCGTAGGCATCTATGCCCCTATTGATGCACCCCATGATTTTATTTGCCTTGACAGCAGCTTCCCGACACTGGTCACAGTGTATAGTGAACCTTAACACCCTACAGGTGTTTGTTGACTTTTCGTTAAAGTCGGATGTGTAAATAAAATTTTTACTAAAATGCAGGTTTTTTCCCCAAATTTAAAATTTTTACAAGAGGTAATAGGAGAAATGCTCCCCAAAATTTGTAACCCCATTTCTTTTGAGTATGGAAATACCCCATGTGTGGACGTAAAGTGCTCTGCTGGTGCACTACAATGCTCACAAGAGAAGGAGCCACATTTGTCTTTTTTTAAAGGAAATTTTGTTGAACTTGCTTTTGTAGGGCCTGTCGCATTTAGGAAGCCCCCATGGTGCCAGAACAGCAAAAAAAAAAAAAAAAAAGAAAGAAAAAACATGGCACACTATTTGGGAAACAACACCCTTCAAGGAACATAACTAGGGGTATAGTGAGCCTTAACGTGAAAAAGTAGAGAAAGTTTCCGGCTCTATCCCTGGTCTGGATCCCAAGCAAGGAGAGGGTGTGGACCTCACCCAGAACAATGGAAATGAAGAAAGCAAACTCCAGCTCAGCACAGGTGAATTCGGCTTTATTTACATCAATGAGGAAACAGGTACAGAGAGGAAGTGACGCGTTTCGGCCAGGTGCTGGCCTTAGTCGTACAGTAAAGGAATAGAGAGGGCGCTACCTAGCGCATTACCACTAAAAACCAGGGTGAACAGAGGTAATTACAATGCTCACCCAGATTGTTACACTCGCCAAGTGTAACAATGGAAAATAACTTGTGTATAAGTATGCCGGCAGCCGGTCCACCTTCAGATAGATGCACAAAGAACACAAGGAGCCTCCTAGGAGGTGGCGGACATCAGGAGGCACTGGACACACTCGGAGGGTAGAAACAACTTTAATCACCCATCATGCAACGCGTTTCACAGATTATCTGCTTCATCAGGCATTAGCATTAGTCGTACAGTGAGCCTTAACACCCCACAGGTGTTTGACAAATTGGATGTGAAATTGAAAAATTTGATTTTTTTTCACTAAAATGCTGGTGTTACCCCAGATTTTTCATTATCAGAGTGGGTAATAGGAGAAAAAGCCTCCCAAAAAATTTTGTATAATAATTTTAGTATGGAAATACCCCATATGTGGATGTAAAGTGCTCTGCGAGTGAACTACAATGCTCCGAAGAGAAGGAACGCCATTGAGCTTTTGGAGAGAGAATTTGTTAGGAAGGGAAGTCGGGGGCCATGTACGTTAACAAAGCCCCCATGGTGCCAGAACGGTAGACCCCCACATGTGACCCCATTGTGGAAACTACACCCCTCACAGAATGTAATAATTCATGCTCATTTTATTTTTGGAAATACATTTTTCATTTTTACGGACCACTGTTCCAAAAATCTGTCAGACACCTGTGGGGTGTAAATGCTCACTGCACCCCTTATTACATTACATGAGGGGTGTAGTTTCCAAAATGGGGTCACATGTGGGGGGGATCCACTTTGTAAACACACATGGCCTTCAATTGTAGTTCGCCCACAGAGCACTTTATATCCCCATATGGGGTATTTCCATACTATTTTCCAAGAAATGATTACGACTAAGTCGGCTTCGCCTGCCGAAACGTGTCACTCCTTGGTTCGTGTATGCTGAGTTTTGTGTTCCCGTTGATGAATCAATAAAGCAGTGTTTTATCCCGTGACTGAGGTGCTGGAATTTCCCTTTGTACCTGTTCTCTCTATGCGTCTAGTCCAGTGCATGGAGGGGGCATGTTCACTACTAGTGTTGAGCGGCATAGGCCATATTCGAATTCGCGAATATTCGCGAATATATGGACGAATATTCCTCATATTCGCGAATATTCGCATATTCGTAATATTCTCGTTTTATTTTCGCATATGCGAATATGCGCGTGTGCGAAAATTAACATATGCCACAATTTACATATACACAAATTAGCATAACCGAAAATTCGCATATGCGAAAATTCGCACACCAGTCTCACACAGTAGTATTAGAGCCTTCTTACACCACATAAGCTGGAAGCAGAGAGGGATGATCACTGTGATATACAATGCAAATTTATTTGCGAATATAGCACTATATATTCGCAATTCCGAATATTGTTTTTTTTTTTTTTTCACAGTACATATCACAGTGATCACCCCTCTCTGCTTCCAGTGGTGTAAAGAAGGCTCTAATACTACTGTGTGAGTCTGGCGTACGAATTTTCGCATATGTTAAAATTTGCATTTGCGAATTTTTGCATATGCGAATATTCGCATATGCGAAAATAAAACGCGAATATTACGAATATGCCAATTTAGCGAATATATGACGAATATTCGTCCATATATTCGCGAAATATCGCAAATTCGAATATGGCCTATGCCGCTCAACACTAGTCCCCACCCCCTAAATGTTTTGTATTAGTACAGTGGTCTCAAACCTGTGGTTTTACAACTGTTTAACCACAAGCCAACATTTTAGCTTGTGGTTAAAAGGTGTTGTTTTGTTTAGAAAATTCCCTTTATATGTAACATTAATTTTAAATGTTCTTTTCGACCAGAATAGCAACAAAGAAAATCTCCTATTATGAAACACCAAACATGTCTATCTATTACACTAACAAACCTTGGGATTCACTGGACACTGTGCAATACCTCCTCCTTTTCCTGTGGAGGTGCTGTATGGAAACTGAACACCTGCTCCTATATGCATTCAGATTATTTGTAAACTCTTATAGCAACATTTTCTCAAACATTTTTATTGCTTTCGTGCAAAGACGTAAAAATAGAAGGCTACCCGGTAAAGAGTCTGGATTGACAGTGTGCACTGAGAAAAAAGGTCGCAGTCCAAAAAAATGATGAAAACATGTAGGTTCCCTAAGCATTTCTATTGCAGTAAAACATCCTTGACTAAGTTGTCCTAGATGGTGTACAGCGCATGATTAAATAGACTATCATTTACTAATCTGAGGAAATATTGTGTCTGCACGCACTGGTAGGTCAATAAGCCAGATGAATGAATCTCTTTTTATAGTGTGTAATGTGTAAAACCACAAGTTTAATTTTTAGCTCCAGGTTAAACAGTTTTAATTGTCAGTCTGGAGTGGTCACCAAGTGTTTTACATGGGGTCACATGGTGTTTGGCTTTGCTTTACTCCATTTATGTACTTCATGCATCTTGCATGATGTTATCTTAGAGCAATAATCTCGATATTGCTGTGCTTCATACAAAAACATAGTAATGTACAAGAGGCATTGCTAGATATGACTTAAAGGGGTACACCAGTGAAACCCTTTTTTTTTTTTTAAATCAACTGGTGGCAGAAAGTTAAACATATTTGTAAATGACTTCTATTAAAAAATCTTAATCCTTCCAGTACTTATTAGCTGCTGAATGCTACAGAGGAAATTCCTTTCTTTTTGGAACACTGATGACATCACGAGCAGAGTGCTCTCTGCTGACATCTCTGTCAATTTTAGCAACCGTGCATAGCAGATGTATGCTAAGGGCAGCATGGTGGCTCAGTGGTTAACACTGCTGCCTTACAGTGCTGGGGACTTGGGTTCAAATCCCACTAAGGACAACAATAAATAAAGCATTATTATTATAATAATGTCAACAGAGAGAACTTTGCTCGTGATGTCATCAGAGAGCATTCTAAAAAGAAAAGAATTTCCTCTGTAGTATTCAGCAGCTTATAAGTACAGGAAGGATTAAGATTTTGTAATAGAAGTAATTTACAAATATGTTTAACTTTCTGCCACCAGTTGATTTAAAAGAAAAAAGGTTTTCACCGGAGTACCCCTTTAAAGGGTTACTTCAGTGGAATGCATTTTTTTTTAAAATCAACTGGTGCCAGAAAGTTAAACAGATTTGTAAATGACTTCTATTTAAAAATCTTAATCCTTCCAGTACTTATCAGCTGCTGTATACTACAGAGGAAGTTGTATTTCTTTCTGGAGTTCTTTTCTGTCTGACCACAGTGCTCTCTGCTGACATATCTGTCCATGTCAGGAATTGTCCAGAGTGCAAGCAAATCCCTATAGCAAACCTCTCCTGCTCTGGACAGTTCCTGATACGGACAGAGATGTCAGCAGAGAGCACTGTGGTCTGACAGAAAAGAAAGAAATACAACCTCCTCTGTAGTATACAGCAGCTGATAAATACTGGAAGGATTAAGATTTTTAAATAGAAGTAATTTACAAATCTGTTTAACTTTCTGGCACCAGTTGATTTGAATTTTTTTTCCCACTGAGGTACCCCTTTAAGCCTATATGCTGTTATTGTTGTGCATTTGCTTTGTTTTTTTTTTTACTAGAGTATGACCTGAATGTTACATGGATAAATAAAATATCCTTTCTATTCATGCATATTGAAGTGCTGCATTGCTCTGAGGCTTGAATTTTGGTTTACTATAATACATGGTTCTGCTTTGGCATTTTAGACAAATAACAGTATTTTAAATATGCATTAGTGTTTTTTTCCACAACAAATGTAGGTTTCTTTTTTAATATCCTTGTAACATAACCCTTTGACAAAATGGTAAAGAGACATGTCCGGTCAGGGTCTGGGTGTTTAGACCCCCATAATCACTAGGACGAAGTGGGAGAAGCATGTGACTAAATGCCTCTACCCTAGCACAAGGTAAACTAGGTAATTGGTTCACACTGGTGTGATGCTGCATGGTAGCCATTGTTGCTGTGGCACTATTTCTGTGGGGTGGCATGACCCAGAGACGGAGGCTAGGTCTGGCAATAGTGAGGCTGTCTGATCACTGAGTTGTTCCTCCCATGAGCATTGGCGTTGTGACGGTTGTGGTCTTCGCCTGGTGCCAAACCATTTAAGGTGAGGGACTAATTTGAATCAGGTGGCCGTGAAGTGGCAAGTAAGCTTGTACACTTTGAGCAGGATACATACAAACTACCTGATGTAAGTTTTTTTTAATTGTGCTGAGAAACAATGGATCAGCGTACAAGCAGAAGTGCAGCCATGTGGATTATAAAACAATAGATCATAACATAACAACATTTTGCCTTCCGAAGGGCAGTCAAAAATAAAGCTAAAATATTTTTATCTGAATGTAACCTAATCCCAGCAAATTACAATTTACAACCTTTGATTCTTGAGGTTAGGGACACAACTAAAAATAATAGGGTGGATCCATTTGATGCTGGTGTTTCCTTTCTTAAATATCCTCAATGTTTCCTGAGTTTTCGACCTTTGTTAACTTTAGGCACCATCAGCATTTCTCCAGACATCCGTCATGAATGGATGATAACAACTGAGCCTGTGCACTGGGATTTCTTTATTTATCTGTAGTGTTGCTCGTGAATATTTGCAATGCGAATTTTATTTGCGAATATCGCATATTTGCGAATTCGTGAATATTCGCGAATATAGCACTATATATTCGCAATTACGAATATCCTTTTTATTTTTTTCACAGTACACATCACAGTGATCACCCCTCTCTGCTTCCAGCTTGTGTGGTGTAAACAAGGCTCTAATACTACTGTGTGAGACTGGCGTGCAAATTTTCGTATATGCAAAAATTTGCATATGCTAATTTTCGCATATGCGAAAATTAGCATATGCTACTTTTGTTATATGCTAATTTTCGCATATGCAAAAATAAATCGTGAATATTACGAATGTGCAAATTTAGCAAATATATGACGAATATTCGTCCATATATTCGTGAAATATCGCGAATTCGAATATGGCCTATGCTGCTCAACACTACATACAATGCTACAGACAGGCCAGATCTGCGAAACGTGTCAATGGCTGGAAGAACTGACCAATCAGAATGGGCAATTCACCTTTAAAATCCCTGTATTACTAAAGTGCATTTACTGACTGGTTCTCTGGTAGCGCCCCCTATAATACAGGGAGGTACTACACGTTCTATACTACTCTTTACCTGGGCCAGGGTTAGCTGCTCCTTTGGACACCAGGTGAGGGCGGCTCTATTTTACATTTTTAGGACACTGTGTGTACTGTGCAGACCCTGAAGAAGCTCCTGTCCTCTACATAGACAGTAATAACAGCTTCCAGCAGCTCTTTCTTACTTTTATATGTAAGGATAGCCGTTTAATCTCTCCTTACCAACCCCCATGTACCATTTTGTCACCCCATTGCTATTTAATTCACCTTCTTGACCGCTCCAATGCCACTTCATTCCTACAACATTGAACCCCCTGATCAACTTTATTCCCCCTGTGCCTTGTATCAAATCTTCCCCCCTTACCCACTGTGCCACATTTTTCCCCTTGACACCCCCCCTCATTCCCCCACTATCCCCCGTGCTGTTTCATCCCCTTTATCCATCTGTGCCACTTTATTCCCTGTGTCCTGTTCCAAATCCTCTCTTACCCCTTCCGCCACATCAATTTCCCCCTTCCTTCCTCCTCCTGTTGTTCTTCTCACCTGGCTTGCTGGCTCCAGTGCAGGGGCTCACAGAAGATTTGACGTTTCCCTGACGTTCTCTGCACTGCACTCACTGAAAGGCTGTGAGCAGCAGTGGCTGCCAGTAGTGACGAGTGACGCTCCTAACGTCACTCGTCAGTGCCCGCAGCTGCTCTCAGTAAGTGCAGCACAGTCAGCACAGGACATCAGGAGAACGCCAAACCTGCTAAGAGCTCCTGCACCTGAGCCTGCTGGCAAGGTAAGAAGAACAACAGGGGAAGAAAGGAAGGGGAAAAGTGTTGTGGTAGAAGGGGTAAAAGGGGATGATTTGGCACAGAACAACAAAGAATCCCCAGGGATTCCAGGGCAATTTATACGTTACTGCAACCTTTAGGGGTCACCCCCCAAGGGGTTAGCCCTAAACTAGAAACCCCCCCCCTAAAACTCGATTTTATTAAATCATTTAAAACATATGAGCTCTGGTATATTGGTTTAAAAACACAGCTAATTGTTGTCTTTGTGATAAGCGTGCATCCAAAAAAAAACCTTATGGTACTGCTCATGTGCTCAAACAGCACTAATATGAGGATGCCGTTAGTCTATCAAATGGACACTAACAGCTGCTTATTAAAATATAGATAGCCTTCCGCTGCCCGACGTTTCGTTGGCTAAACCAACTTTATCAAGGTACAGAGGCTAATGGTCGTTCGTTTGGACCTCTCTCCCTTTTATATCCTCTGCCTGCATCATTGTGCGCTATCTAATCAACCTATCTCCGCTCGGATGGTTTCATTCACCTATCCTCTCATTCCACGTCACTACACACTGATACCTTACCTACCAATCACTGTTCACACTTCATAGTTGTTCCGCCACGTATATATGATGCGCGGCTCATCAGTCTGATCTATCAGGCATGTCAGTACAGAGTTCATCACTGCGCAAGTCCGCCGCGCATGTCAGTGGACTTGTATTTACTCGTGAATGATGTCAATAGCTGCGGCTGCGCGTCCGCCCAAGGTATTCTGATATTGAGCTTCGCTCATGTCTGTAGACTTAGTTTTTACTGGTTGCCGGTGGTAGATATTAATAGTAAGGTCCGCACATATCCTCGGACACAGTTCTTCTCTTCATTATTGATGAGCTAAATTATTCTCTCACCTTACTAATGGACTTGGTTATTCTCTTTCCGTATATTGGAGAGTGCCCTAACCATGTTGTTATAGAATATAGGGTGTATAATTCTCCACATATAAGGAATATATAATGAACACGATAGTGAATAACTAAACATCTAAAAACAGGATCTCATCCCTTTTTGTAGTATAGGTTCTTATGGCGGTCTGTGGTACAATGGGTGATATCTAATTATTATTATCTAGGGTAGGATAAATGGAGTTGTTATTATTGATCACACAGGCACAGGACACATGGGGAATAAAGTGGCACAGGGGGATTAAGTGGGAATGAGTCAAGGCTCCGCCCCCTTGTGACATCCCTGCCCGCCCCTTAATGCAAGCCTATGGGAGGGGGCGGGATGGCTGCCACGCCCCCTCCCACAGATTTGTATTGAGGGAGGAACATGATGTCACGAGGGGGTGGAGCCGCAAAGTCACGATGCTCCGGCCCCTGTATAACACAGAGCGAGTTTGCTTTGTGCAGTGATGACAGGGGGTGCCGTAGCCGAGATCGCGGGGGTCCCCAGCGGCAGGCCCCCTGGGATAAGATGTCTAGGGGTGGAGGACCCCTTTAATGTACAGTATATATATATATGTATGACAGTTCTGTATATGACTGGTGTATGTATGATAGATGTGTGCGTATGATAGACGTGTGTATGTATTTTAGACGTGTATATGTATGATAGATGTGTGATAAATGTGCATGTATGATAGATGTATATATGTACATAAAGAAGAAAAAACAAGCAGTGATAGAATATCACACCAACTAGGTTACAGAAATTAAGAAATCTTTATTTTACACAGGAAAAACTGAAATATTTAAAATAGAATGTACAATTTGGAGGCTCATACAACTGTAGCCTGCTGCACTCACCACTGTGGGATAGACGACAACTGAGGATCCCCAATATCCCCGCGGCAGTGAGTGTAGCAGGCTGGAAATGTGTGAGCCTCCACTGCATACATTCTATTTTAAATGTTTGTGTTCCTGTGTAAAATAAAGATTTTTTTAGTTTTGTAACTTGGTTGGTGTGTCACATTCTATGACTGCTTGTTTTTTCTTCTTTATGATTGTCTTGTTTTTTGCAATCAACACACATGATCACTATAGTCCAATTATGGCTGTGCACAAGATGTGTGTGTATGATAGATGTGTGTATATGACATATGTATGGTAGATGTGTGTATGTATGATAGATGAGTGTGTATATGAATGATGTATGTATGATAGATGGATGTATATGATGTGTGTTATAGATGTGCGTGTGTATGATAGATGTGTGTATGTATGATAAATGTGTGTATGTATAATAGATGTGCATGTGTGATAGATGTGTGTATGTGTATAATAGATGTGTGAGTATGTATGATAGATGTGTATGACAGATGTGTGTGTATATGATAGATGTGGGTATGATGTATACACGATAGCTGTGTGTCTGCATGATAGATATGTGTATGTATAATTGATGTATGTGTATGTATGACATGTGCGTATGTATGATAAATGTGTGTATGTATTATAGATGTATGATCTCACATACATAAACACATCTATCATAAATACACATACACACATCTTTCACACACAAATCCATCACACACATACACAAACATCTATCATACATACAACATACATACACATATTATACATACCCACATATATCATATCCACTGTCCATCTCACTGTCTCTCCTTCCAGCAGTGCCCAGCACTGGGAGTAGGTGAATTAAACCCTCCATGACTGGTCTCCATAGGTACACAGCGCAGCCGTGCCGCAGGTCTATGAAACGAGCTCAGGAGCTGAGCTCTCTTCATACTGGCTAACGCCAGTAACCACCAATCAGGGTGATTAGCCATTTAGACACCAGAAACAAAGTTGATTGTGGTGTCTAAAATGCAGAAAACAAGTGCTGGTAGCTCAGTGGAGCTGATCATGACACCCACGGCAAAATGCTGCATGGTCCCGATCAGCTGAGAGGATGGGCGGAGGTTCCCTACCTTCCTCCCTCCCATCCAATAGGTGCTCCAATAATGCAGGCAGCCTCAGCAGCTTGTAGTACTGGAGCGCCTATAAAGCTGAACAGTGCTGTGCTATGGGCTCCTATGGCACAGCATTGATCAGTGTCTGCAATCACAAGATTGCAAGTATTAGTCCCCATGGCAGTGTTTCCCAACCAGGGTGCCTCCAGCTGTTGCAAAACCTCAACTCCCAGCATGCCTTTGGCTGTCTGGGCATATGCTGGGAGTTGTAATTATGCAACTGGAGACACTGTTTGGAAAACACTACCCTATGGGGACAAAAAAAAAAAGAAAAAAAATTGTTAATAAAAAAAAAGAAGGAAAAATAAAAGGTAATAAATGTTCATAAGCCCCTCCCAAAATAAGTTTAACTCACCCACTTTTTTCCATTTGGGCTATGTGAAGGCTCATTTTTTGCGCCATGATCTGTTGTTTTTATCGGTACAATGTTTGTTTTGATGGGACTTTTTGATTGATTTTTATAATTTTTTTATGGCATACAAAGTATCAATATGCAATTTTGGACTTTGATATTTTTTTTATGTATACGCCAATACCACATATGTTTATGTTTAGAGAGGAAATCTGGTGGAAATCAATTTTTTTCATATCAACAGGTGCCAGAAAATTAAAGAGATTTGTAAATTACTTCTACTAAACAAATCTTAATCCTTCTAGTACTTATAAGCTGCTCTATGCTCCAAAGGAATTTGTGTAGTTCTTTTCTGTCTGACCACAGTGCTCTCTCCTGCCACCTCTGTCCATGTCAGGAACTGTCCAGAGTAGAAGAAAATCCCCATAGCAAAACTAACCTGCCCTGGACAGTTCCTGACATGGAAAGACGTGTCAGCAGAGAGCACTGTGGTCAGACTGAAAAGAACCACTAAACTTCCTCTGGAGCATACAGGAACGATGAAGATTTTTTTTAATAGAAGTAATTTAGAAATCTGTTTAATTTACTGGAACCAGTTTTTTTTTTCCACCTGAGTACCCCTTTAATTTTGTTTACATATATTTTTTTATGGAAAAAGGGAGGTGATTCAAACTTTTATTAAGTAAGGGGTTGATTCACTTTTATTAACTTTTTTTTACACTATTTGGATTGCATACACGGTTCAATGCTATGCCATAGCAGAGCATTGATCAGTGTTATTGGTGCTCTGCTGCTCCCGCCTGCCATGGCTGTAGCATCAGATCATTGATCGGACAGCAACGAGGCAGGTAAGGGCCCTCCTCTCAGATGATCTGGAAGCGGTTTTATCCCAATGGTCCACATCAGCTCCGCTGAGCTGCCAGGACTGTATTACTTTCATTTCAAAATTGATTTCGGCATCTAAGGGGTTAATGCTGGGCATCACCGCAATCAGTGATGTCCAGCATTAGACACAGGTCCTAGCCGCCAAGACCACCCCACTATGACACAGGGTGAGCTCCTGAGCCTGTGTCATGTAAGAGGAGCAGGCACAGGGTGTACAAGTATGCCCCGCGTCTTATGGAGTTAAAATTCAACATGAAACCACACGGTCAATGGCGTAAATAATAAAAATATATATATATTAAAAAGTGGTTTAAAAAAAAGTCCCATAAAAACAAAAATGGCACTGATAAAAACTGCATATCACGGAGCAAAAAATGAGCCACATACATCCCTTGATGTAGAAAAATAAGAATTATGGGGGTCAGAAGAGCACAATTTTAATTATACAAATTTTTTTTTCTCAAAAAGATAACATTTTTAGGTAGTACATAAAAACAGAATAAAGAATTAAGATAATGTCATTTTTTTAATCAAAAAGTGCACTGCCTAGAATCTACCCCCCCCCCCCCCCAAAAAAAGTAGCTAAATTGCCTTTTTTCCAATTTCTCCCCAAAATTATATTGTCAAAAATAATTTTTTGTTTCACATCGATTTATTTGGTGTTAAAATGAGAGATGTCATTAAAAAGTATAAAAGTGTTATGGCTATGAGAAGGTGAGATAAAAACTACACCCCCTCCTCCCTTCCTGCTCCCTCCTACGTGGCTGTGCTGCACCATAGAGCAACTGAACAAAACCGGAGCGGGTGGAGACTACACTAGACCAGGCAGGTACTCCACCGCTTGACATTATCTCCTATTCAAAGGATAGGGAATAACATGTCTGATCATGGGGGTCCGGCTGCTGGGGACACCTGCGATGTCCGCCGCGGCACTCCAGTCTTCCGGTGTACAGAGCGAATTCCACTCCATGCCAGATCACTAGTGATCACAGCCACCTCACCCCCTCCATTCATGTCTATGGGAGGAGGCATGACGACTGTGTACTAGGGGCCGGCTACTCCTAGATCAGACATCCCGATTCTTTGGAGAGGAGATAACATGTCTAGGGGCAGAGTACCCCTTTAACCCCTTAACCCCTTAAGGACCCGGGCTTTTTCCATTTTTTCATTTTCAATTTTTCCTCCTTAACTTTAAAAAATCATAAGTCTTTATAATTTTCACCTAAAATTCTATATGATGGCTTATTTTTTGCGTCACTAATTCTACTTTGTAATGACATTAGTAATATTACCCAAAAATGTACGGTGAAACGGGAAAAAAATCAATGTGCGACAAAGTTGAGGAAAAAACACTATTTTGTAAGTTTTGGGGGGCTTCCGTTTTTACGCAGTACATTTTTCGGCAAAAATGATACCATATCTTTATTCTGTAGGTCCATACGGTTAAAATGATACCCTCATTGTATAGGTTTGATTTTGTATCACATCAGAAAAAAATCATGAATACATGCAGGAAAATGTATACGTTTAAAATGGTAATCTTCTGACCCCTATAACTTTTTTATTTTTCTGTGTTCAGGGCGCTATGAGGGCTCATTTTTTGCGCCGTGATCTGAAGTTTTTAGCGGGACTAAAAAGTGATCAAAAATGCGCTATTTTGGACTTTTGAATTTTTTTGCGCGTACGCCATTGAACCTGCGGTTTTAAAAGTGGTATATTTTTATAATTCGGACATTTACACACGTGGCGATACCACATATGTTTATTTTTATTTACACTGTGTTTTTTTATTCTTGGAAATGCCGGGTGATTCAAACTTTTATTAGGGGAAGGGATAATTGAAAGGGTTAATGATTTTTTTTACACTTTTTTAATGCAATATTATAGCTCCTATAGGGGGCTATAACATTGCATTAACTGATCTTTAACACTGATTGATTCATCTCCATAGGAATGGATCAATCAGTGTTTTCAGCGATTGAATGCTCAAGCCTGGATCTCAGGCTTGAAGCATTCAATCGGCGATCGGACTGCAGGAAGGAAGGTAAGAGACCTTCCTCCTGTGCTACAGCTGTTCAGGATGCTGCAATTATACCGCCGCGATCCCGAACAGTTCCCTGAGCTAACCGGCACTTTTTACTTTCACTTTTAGCCGCGTGGCCCAGCTTTGAGCGCGCGGCTAAAGGGTTAATAGCGCGCGGCACCGCGATCAGTGCCGCGCTATTAGAGGCGGGTTCCGGCTTCACTATGACGCCGGGCCGGCCGCGATATGATGCGGGGTCACCGTGTGACCCCGCGTTATATCGCAGGACCGGGACCCAGGACGTACTCATATGTCCTGGGTCCTTAAGAGGTTAAAGACTCAGCTCATTAGGTTTTTTTCCTCCTCGCATTCAAAAAATCATAACTCTTTTATATTTTCATCCGAAGACTAGTATGAGGGCTTGTTTTTTGCGCAAGTAGTTGTCCGTTGTAATGCCATCACTCACTTTATCATAAAATGTATGGCACAACCAAAGAAATACTTTGTGTGGGTAAACTAAAAAGAAAACCGCAATTTTGCTAATTTTGAAAGGTTTTGTTTTCACGCCGTACAATTTACAGTAAAAATGACATGTTTTCTTTATTCTTTGGGTCAATACAATTAAAATGATACCTATAACGATAATGATAAAGATACTTTTCTATTACTGTTGCGCTTAAAAAAAATCGGAAACTTTTTATCCAAATTAGTACGTTTAAAATTCCCCTATTTTGAAGACCTATAACTTTTTTATTTTTCCGTATAAGAGGCGGTATGAGGGCTCATTTTTTGTGCCGTGATCGGTACTTTTTATTGATACCATATTTGCTTATATAAAACTTTTAATCCATTTATTATTATTTTTTGGGGAATAAAATTTTATAAAAAAGCAGCTATTTTGGACCTTTTTTTCTTTTTACATTCACGCCGTTCACCATACGGTACAATTAACAATTTATTTTAATAGTTCAGATATTTGCGCATGCGTTGATACCAAATATGTATATAAAATATATTTTTAATATTTTTGGGGGTGAAATTGAGAAAATGGGACAATTTACGTTTTTATTGGGGGAGGGGGATTTTCAAATTTTTTTTACTTTTTTTTTAAACTTTTATTTTTACACTTTAATAGTTCCCATAGGAGACTATTTATAGCAACTATTTGATTGCTAATACTGTTCAGTGCTATATATAGGACATAGCACTCATCAGTGTTATCGGTCATCTTCTGCTCTGGTCTGCGTGAAGGCAGATTAGAGCTGAAGACGCCGGGAGACAACCGGAGCAAGTTGAGGGACCTCCATGTGCCGTGCTGGATGATCGGATCACCGCGGCAGCGCTGCGGGCGATCCGATCATCCATTTTAGTGACCGTCATGATACAGATGCTGTATTGATCATGGCATCTAAGGGGTTAATGGAGGACATCCGCAGGATCGCTGATGTCCACCATTACCGGCGGATCCCTGGCTGCGATCAGCAGCCAGGACCTGCCGTGCATGGTCCTGGCATCGCTCCGATGCTCGAGGTTATGCATAGGATGTAAATGTACGTCCTGCGTCCTTAAGGGGTTAAACTAATTTCTCCCCATTTCATATCCAATTCCCTCCATTTTATATTTAGTCAGTGAACATGAAATTGGGGGGGGGGGGGGGGGAGATGGCTATGTAAAATAGGGGGATTGGAAATTAAATAGGGGGAATTTCACCATTTGTTTATAATATCGAAATCACAATATTTACCTCCATAAACACAATCACACATGTCGTGCAGCCCTAATACAAACACATACACACATGTACACAAACACATACACACATATACATACAAGCGCACATATACACACAAACACATACACTTTCATATATATCCCTCTTGTTATTAATAGTCTTTTTTATGTCTTGGGAGGAGATTTACATTTTTCTATTTGGGGTTTGGACACAGTTGGGTAGGTAGAGAATATTTTTTAAGCGGTAAAGTGGAACATAGAACAAATGCAGCAATTTTTTCTTATTTTTTTTTAATGAAGTAAACGAGATAAAGGTTAGCAATGACTTTTCCTCAGTCTGAAGCGCAGTCCTCATCGGCAAGAAGCAGTGAGGAGGAGGAGGATGACGGAGGTTCTGATTCCATCTCTGCTTCTTTTTCGTCCCTCTCTATAAATAGGGCCGTGGCCATGAAGAATGCCCCTCCGATGACTGCCATTATGGTGCAGGTCATGAGGGCATACTCCAGGCTGCGGTATTTCAGAAGAGGGGATTTGGCATATCCTTGTTCATAGGTGTCAGATATCAGGCCGATGAGGTACGGGCTGCCGGCGTCACCTAGGAGGTGATAGATTGTCATCTGCACGGCCAGGGCTGAAGATCTCCTCCGCGGAGTTACTACTTTTAGTATAATGTCAGATATGAGGGTGAAATTTACTGACAGAAGCGTCTCTCCGATGAAGATGAAGATGTTGGTGGCAACAAGGCTGATGTTGCCGAAAGTCAATGCCAACAGAAGAAAAGGGGCCGAGAGCATCATCGCGCAGCCACACACAAGCGGGTCCGCCCGTGGGTTGGATTTGCGATATCTTTTACTTATCTCCGTCCCTGCTACAACTCCCAGAATGCCGGAGACGACTGTAACCACACCAAATATTAGAATGTCGTGATAGTCACACGGCTCAGCGCGGCAAGGGTCCTTCTCTTGTAGGAGTGTTCGTGCATGGGTCAGGTATGATGGACCCCATACACCTATGGCTCCCACTATGAAGGATACAGCCGTCGATCCCAGGGTGGTTAACATGAAGCTTCGATTTTTAAATAGTTTTTTCAGATCTGTCAACCATTTGGCAAACTTCGGGGATTTGTTGTTCTTCTTCCCGTTTGTAGTCGCTCTTGGAAGCTCCTTTGTGACCAAAACCATGAAAGCCACAGCTATGAGGCCCAGGCCAGGGGTGACCCGAAACGCCCAGTGCCAATCGCCCCTTGCTGCATCAGTCACTTTGGGCCCGATGATGTATCCTAGTCCGCAGCCTACAGGTATGACGGAGTAAAACACGTTCAGCATGCGGGTCCGCTGGTCACTTGTAAAAAGGTCTGCAATGATGGAGGGGGCGATGGTGCAGAAAGTCGCCTCTCCGGCTCCAACCAGTCCACTCGTCAGCAGGAAGAGCAGGAAATACCCGTCGGGGATGAATGACAGGGTAAGTGTCATGCTCAGCCAAAGGATGACTCCTGCGCAAACAGTATATTTCTTATTACAGTGGTCGCCCAAATATCCTGCAATTGGTGCGACCAGCACGTAGCTTCCGATGAACAATGTATTCAATAAGCCAGACAGACTAGCATTGGTGTCATAAGCTTTCTGTATATAAGGCAGCACCCCCGCCACGCTGGAGCGATTTGCATAGATGAGCAAATTAACAAAGGCGAGGATCACTACGGTGATGATGGAACGTGCGGTGGACATCACGCTTAGAGATGGCAGGTTCTGCCTCTCAGGGATATCGCCCTTTTCTACATCCATATCACTATGGTCCTCCATTGCTTCTTCCTCCTCCTTCAGCAATGGGTCTTGTGGAGAGGCCATGGTCACAGGTCAGAGCCTGAAAACACTAGAGAGAGAGAGATAAGTGAACACATTAGACAACATGTCATCATTCCTGTCATTATACAATAGATCCTTCATACAGAGCAGAAATGTCCAGCACAGAACCACAAGATAACACTAAGACCATCGCAGCCTCAGAAGAACACGCTTCTCTATAAGTGTTTTATATGGAGACATCTTCCCTGAGGTTACCAATGTCTGATAACCCTGAACCTGTCCAGTCCTAGTAATATCTGATAACCCTGAACCTGTCCAGTTCTAGTAATATCTGATAACCCTGAACCTGTTAGATCCTAGTAATATCTGATAACCCTGAACCTGTCCGGTCCTAGTATTATCTGATAACCCTGAACCTGTACGGTCCTAGTAATGGCGGATTATAAGGGCTTGGCTGTATGGTCACTGGGTCATGGGTGTCATACTGTAGATACAATTGGGCTATCCTGCTATATACATTTACTATTAATGAACCTACCCCACCTCATTGGGATCTATCCGTACCCTATATGACTTTATGCCAATAGTTGATTTGAAAACATTTTTCCCTTTCGGAGTACCCGGAGTATTTCTATTGTTAGTACACACAGAATACTATTATATACTATTATATTTCTGCCCTAATCTATCTGTCATTCTTTTACTATAACACCAAATCTTTCTCATAGACTTATATCTTTTAGAACTTCATGAATTAGGACTTATTTTCTTGGGGGCTTTTTTGGGCATAATTGCATTTTATCACTTTTGCAAGAAAAAGCTCTGGTCATGATAATATCTGTGCGCTTTATTATGTTTAATACCTAAGCCAAGTATTATCACAATGCTATGAGAAATATAACTTTTGTTATTTCTGTTGGAAATTAATTTCTTTTTTTTTTGCAAAAAAAAAAAAGCAACAACAAAAAAAAATCTGACAAACAAAATGCCCTGTGTATATATGAATAGAAGAGGCTGAGACTTACCTTGTGGTTCTCTCTTCAGACAAGGAACGGTCAAAATCTCGAATTCTCTATCGCAAATAGAAACTCTCTAACAAACACTTTGCACCACAGGTTGTGAATGCAAAACACACTGAAGAGTCTGCAGCCGGCGCGCACCTCCTTGTACAGCTTACGGTGACATCATCAGGCATGTGTGACATCACAGGGTTCTAAACCATCTTCAGGTATGTGTATATCTGTATAGTAAATGTGAGTAGCCATATTAGTCCAGTGATGCAGATTGTAATACCTTTTTTTATTGGACTAACAGAATTTTGTAGAGACAAGCTTTCGGGATTCCTCCCTGATAATTTAGCAAGTCCTTTGATCATTAGTCCTTGACTATTGGACCTGATAAAGGGAGGAATCCTGAAAGCTTGTCTCTACAAAATTCTGTTAGTCCAATAAAACAGTTATTGCAAGATACTGCAACATTTTTTGATTAGCGTATATATATATATATATATATATATATATATTAATATACACCTAGAAATACATCAAGTACATAAAAATATCTTTTAGAAAAATATTACTCCAGGCCTGCCGTGTATATCGCCGTACTTCACGGTGTCTTCTCAGTTTATGTATTTTAATCTTTTTACCTTTTAACCCCACTAGGACCAAGGGCATCCTGGGACTTAAGGGCCCTCGGCGTTTCTGTTCACCACCGGTAACAGGGCGATAAATGGAACGGCATGCCTGCTGAAATCGTTCAGCAGGCATCCCATGCCAACACCTGGGGTGGTCCTGAGACCACCCCCCCCCCTCATGTCAGCGATCGCGATCTGCGATGATTCTTAGTAAATTTGGTCTCCAGTGACCCGGTGACCAGGAAAATAAGGAGGATCGGGGCTGACAAGACAGCCCTGTTCCCCCTGAACAGATAGGAGTGAGGTGGTAGGGGTGCCACCCCTCCTATCCCTGCTATTGGTCAGTCAGAAGCGACCAACCAATAGCAGATTCGGGGGGGGGGGGGGGGGGTTAAAGTTTGGTCCTGCTCTGCCCACCTACGGTAGTCTGGGAAGAGCGGGGGAACTGTGCTGGGAGCCGCATCGGAGGTCACTTATCCTGCTAGGTAGGCGATCCTGCTACTAATGGAAGCCAGTAGGTGAGTTGTTGCCTTGCAACATCTGGAGGGCCTAAGTTTGGAGACCACTATACAGTGGTCTCTTATCTGTAGCCCTCCAGATGTTGCAAAACTACAACTCCCAGAATGCCCAGACAGCCGTTTGCTGTTTGGTTATGCTGGGATTTGTAGTTTTGCAAGATTTAGAGGGGTAGAGTTTGGAGATCACTGTGCAGTGGTCTCTAAACTGTGGCCCTCTAGATCTTGTAAAACTACAACTCCCAGCATGCACGAACAGCAAATGGCTGTCTCGGCATGCTAGGAGTTGTAGTTGTGTGCCTCCAGCTGTTGCATAACTACAACTCCCAGCATGCCCTTAGGCGATCAGTACATGCTGAGAGTTGTAGTTTTGCAACAGCTGGAGGCACACTGGTTGGAAAATACTGAGTTAGGTAAAAGAACCTAACTCGGGTTTTCCAACCAGTGCCTCCAGCTGCTTCAAAACTACAACTCCCAGCATGCATAGTCTGTCAGGGTACATTCACACAGGCGGGTTTACAGTGAGTTTCCTGCTTCAAGTTTAAGCTGCGGCAAATTTTCCGTCACAGCTCAAACTCCTAGCGGGAAACTCACCATAAACCCCCGCCCGTGTGAATGTACCCTAAAAACCCTACACTACACTAACAAAAAATAAAGGGTAAAACACTACATGTACACCCCCTTACACTGTCCCCCCCTTCCCCCGCAATAAAAATGAAAAATGTCTCGTACGGCAGTGTTTCCAAAATGGAGCCTCCAGCTTTTGCAAACTGACTGTCCAGGCATGCTGGGAGTATAGCAACAGCACCCTGTTTGGGAATCACTGGCGTAGAATACCCCTATGTCCACCCCTATGCAAATCCCTAACTTAGGCCTCAAATGCGCATGGCGCTCTCTCGCTTCAGAGCCCTGTCGTATTTCAAGGAAACAGTTTAGGGTCACATATGGGGTATTTCCGTACTTGGGAGCAACTGTGTTACAAAGTTTGGGGGGCTTTTTCTCCCTTTACCCCATAAAGAAAGGAAAAGTTGGGTTCTACACCAGCCTGTTGGTGTAACAAAAACATTTTTTTACACTAACATGCTGGTGTAGCCCCATACTTTTCATTTTCACAAGAGGTAAAAGGAAAAAAAGACCCCCAAAATTTGTAAAACAATTTCTCATGAGTACGGAAATACCCCATATGTGGATGTAAAATTTTCTGCGGGTGCACAACAGGGCTCAGAAGTGAGAGAGCGCCATGTACATTTGAGGGCTAAATTGGTGATTGCACAGGGGTGGCTAATTTTACAGCGGTTCTGACATAAACGCAAAAAAATAAATACCCACATGTGACCCTTTTTTGGAAACTACACCCCTCACGGAATGTAACAAGGGGTATAGTGAGCCGTAACACCCCACAGGGGTTTGACAAATTTTTATTAAAGTTGGATGTGAAAAAATATATATATATTTCACTACAATGCCGGTGTTAACCTACATTTTTCATTTTCACAGGGAAAATAGGAAAAAAGCTCAATGTCAAAGTTGTCAAACACCTGTAGGGTGTAAAGGCTCGCTGTACCCCTTGTTATGTTCCTTGAGGGGTGTAGTTTCCATACTAGTATGCCATGTGTTTTTTTTGCTATTCTGTCTCCAAAAGCTCAATGGTGCTCCTTCTCTTCTGAGCATTGTAGTTTGCCCGCAGAACACTTTACATCCACATATTGGGTATTTCCATACTCAGAAGAAATGGGGTTACAAATTTTGGGGCGCATTTTAGTGAAAAAAATATTCATTTACACATCTGACTTAAACAAAAAGTCTTCAAACACCTGTGGGGTGTTAAGGATCACTGTACCCCTTGTTACGTTCCTTGAGGGGTGTAGTTTCCAAAATAGTATGCCTTGTGGGTTATTTTTTTTGCTGTTCTGGCACCATGGGGTCTGCCTAAATGTGACATGCCCCCCAAAAACCATTTCAGGAATCCCTCTCCAAAATCCCATTGTTGCTCCTTCCCTTCTGAGCATTATAGTGCACATGCAGAGCCCTTTACCTCCACATATGAGGTATTTCCTTACTCAAGAGAAATTGGGTTACAAATTATGGGGGGGCTTTTTCTCCTTTTACCCCTTGTAAAAATAAAAATAAAAATTAGTATACAAGAACATGCAAGTGTAAAAAATTAAGATTTTGAATTTTCTCCTTCACTTTGCTGCTATTCCTGTGAAACACCTAAAGGGTTAACAAACTTTCTGGATGTCATTTTGAATTCTTTGTGGGGTGCAGTTTTTATAAAAATTAAGATTTTGAAATTGTTGTGAAAAATTGGAAAATTGCTGCTGAGCTTTGAAGCCCTCTGATGTCTTCTAAAAGTAAAAACATGTCAACTTTATGATGCCAACATAAAGTAGATATGTTGTAGATGTGAATCAATATATAATTTATTTGGTATATCCATTTTTTCTTAAATGCAGAGAATTTAAAAGTTTAAAAAAATGCAACATTTTAAACTTTTCATCAAGTTTTGGATTTTTTCACCAAGAAATTATGCAAGTATCGCCGAAAATTTACCACTGACATGAAGTAGAATATGTCAAGAAAATCTGTCTCGGAATCAGAATGAAAAGTAAAAGCATCTCAGAGTTATTAATGCTAAAAGTGACAGTAGTCAGATTTGCAAAAAAGAGCTGAGTCCAAAAGGTGAAAATGGGCTTGGTCCTTAAGGGGTTAATAAATACTTTTGCACCACACTTAGCCCTTTGGATTGTTTATTTATTGCATTTTCCACCATTATAGTGAGTTTCACAGTATTCCTGTAGGTCTGGTATCTTTTTGCTCGCGCTTTGTTGCACCTTTGACATTTTTAATATTTATTGCAGTTTGAACCATGTGCTCTGTATACTTACCTTTGCGGCCATCTGCCCATTTTACATTTAATTTATCATTTATTTACACAGTATTTTCTTAAATTCGCCACTAGTTTTTAGTTTATTTAATTTCATTTAATTGATAAACCCTATTCACATGACACAGTCCTATTTCATTATTTGTGAGTGTTTATTTATTTATTTTTTATTATTTTAACATCATGCCTTATTATTTATGAATTTTTATTATTAATAAATAATCTTCACTTGTTTCTTTTCTTACTTTCAATCCCCTAGTTATCACACTCAATATTTTATAATTATTAATATAGCCCTTTTTATCTTTCTGAGAGCTATATGCCCGTTTCCCTACAGGTGATCCATAAGGAGTTTCTACCATAATGTATATTTCCTGACTTATTGCTGAAAATTAGCCTACGAAATTATCCAAATAATAGATCGTGATAATTGAGGTATCTGGTGATACACAAATGTGATTAGAATGGATACGATCGTGTTAGATATCATAAATACTAACTATTGAAGAGGAAATATGAAAAGGAGAATCCTATAGTTGCCTGTACTCTTTCTATTTGTTATTATGTGTATTGTTATTGTCTTTCTGAAAATGATAAAATCATAAATAAACAGTTATATAAAAAAATATAATAATCTTCACATTATAACATATTTATATAATGAATGACCTCCTTATTCCTTTTTGTCAATCACATACATTATGGTTGTCATCTTGTCTGCGGTGTCTTCCTCGGCATGTATGCTCGGCAAAAAAATGGCGTCTGCAAAAGTTTGAGCACCCTGCAGTGTAAATATCTTGTACTGCCCTCTTTTGCAAATATCATAGCTTGTAAACGCTTTTTGGAGCCAGCCAAGAGTCTTTCAATTCTTGTTTGAGGTATCTTTCCCCCTTCTTCCCTACAAAAGTCTTCCAGTTCTTTGAGATTTCTGGGCTGTTCTGGGCTTTTCAATTATGTTGAGGTCAGGAGATTGCGAAGGCCATGGCAAAACCTTCAGTTTACACCTCTTGATGTAATCCCCCGGGGATTTTGAGGTGTATTTAGGATCATTATCCATTTGTAGAAGCCATCCTCTCTTTAACTTCCGCTTTTTCACAGATTGCATCAAGTTAATATCCAAAATTTGCGGAAATTTTATTGAATCAATTTTTCCTTCTACTCGTGAGATGTTCCCTGTGCCATTGTCTGCAATACAACCCCAAAGTATGATTAATCCACCCCCATGCTTAACAGTTGGACAGAGGTTCTTTTCATTAAATCCTGTTCCCCTTCTTCTCCAAACATACCTATGCTCATTCCAACCAAAAAGTTAAATTTTAACCTCATCGGTCCACAGAACTTATTTCCAAAATGCATCAGGCTTGTCTATATGTTCATTTGCAAAGTTCAAACGCTGATTTTTGTGGTGAGGACATAGAAGTGGTTTTCTTCAGAAGACTCTTCCATGAGAGACCATATTTGTACAAATATCTCTTTATAGTGGAATAGTGTACCACAACTCCAGTGTCTGCCAGATCTTTCTGGAGGGATTCTGCAGTCAAACTTGGGTTTTAAATTGTTTTTCTCACAATACTGTGAGCTGTTCTGTCAGTTATTTTTCTTGGTCTTCCAGATCTTACTTTAACTTCCACTGTTCCTGATGACTGCCATTTCCTAATTACATTCCGAACAGAGGATATTGACATCTGAAAAAGTTTTGCTATCTTCTTATAGCCTTCTCCAGCTTTGTGAACGTCAACTATTTTCAGTTTCAGATTTCTAGACAACTGCTTAGAAGAACCCATGGTGCTGATTATTGGGGCAAGGTCAGATGAGTCTGGGTTTAAAACCTTTGAGATTGACATCACCTGGTCTTCTCAGATGATGATTGAGAACAATCCATGACACTGGCAGGTCTCAACTTTGCAAAGGGGGCAGTGCATGCTATAAATTCTGCAGGGTGCCCAAACTTTTGCAGGCACCATTTTTTTGTTTTCTGTTATTCTGAAAGTGTAAATGATGATAAAATCTAACTTTTGTTGACATATTATAAGAATATCTAATCTGTAGTTTGATGCCTTTTGGAGATTTTTCCATCTTTCCTTGGCTTCTTTATGCACATCAATACAAATTTTTACCTGGGGTGCCCAAACTTTTGATCCCCACTGTAAGTCACCACAAGGCAAGCTGCAGGGAAGTGGGGTTTCTTTATAAACATGTCGCTAATATTGGGGTACAATTATTGGAAATGGCCTGCCAAGGGGTACTCAGGGGAAAAAGGTTAAAGGGGTATTCCAGGAAAAAACTGGCTGTAGAAAGTTAAACAGATTTGTAAATTACTTCTATTAAAAAATCCTTCCAATAATTATCAGTTGCTAAAGTTCAGTTGTTCTTTTCTGTCTGGCAACAGTGCTCTCTGCTGACATCTCTGCTTGTTTAAGGAACTGCACAGAGTAGGAGAGGTTTGCTATGGGGATTAGCTTCTATTTTGGACAGTTCCTGAGACACGTGTCATCAGAGAGCACTTTGACAGAAAAGAACAACTCAGCTTCAGTAGCTCAAAAGTAATAGAAGTAATTTACAAATCTTCAGACAAGTAGATAAAGAAAAAGTCGGCAAACTCACCAGGCTTCGTTCAGGAGTTCTTCTTTAATGCAAAATACTCACAATACAAACATCACAGTGGAGGGAGAGGGATCAGTGCGGGGGGTATCGATGCTTGGCAACAGAACTGTTTCACACGATATACGTGCTTCTTCTGGCCCTAGCAACTTAGAATACTGGACTGCTTCTTATACAGGTGAGTGGCTGGAGCTGATTAACCCCTTAAGGACTCAGCCCATTTTGGCCTTAAGGACTCAGACAATTTAATTTTTACGTTTTCATTTTTTCCTCCTCGCCTTCTAAAAATCATAACTCTTTTATATTTTCATCCACAGACTAGTATGAGGGCTTGTTTTTTGCGCGACCAGTTGTCCTTTGTAATGACATCACTCATTATATCATAAAATGTATGGCGCAACCAAAAAACACTATTTTTGTGGGGAAATTAAAACGAAAAACGCAATTTTGCTAATTTTGGAAGGTTTCGTTTTCACGCCGTACAATTTATGGTAAAAATGACGTGTGTTCTTTATTCTGAGGGTCAATACGATTAAAATGATACCCATTATTACGTACTTTTATATTATTGTTGCGGTTAAAAAAAATCACAAACTTTTTAACCAAATTAGTACGTTTATAATCCCTTTATTTTGATGACCTATAACTTTTTTTTTTTTCCGTATAAGCGGCGGTATGGGGGCTCATTTTTTGCGCCATGATCTGTACTTTTTTTTGATACCACATTTGCATATAAAAAACTTTTAATACATTTTAAAATTTTTTTTTTTTTAATAAAATGTATTAAAAAAGTAGGAATTTTGGACTTTTAAATTTTTTTTTCGTTCACGCCGTTCACCGTACGGGATCATTAACATTTTATTTTAATAGTTCGGACATTTACGCACGCGGCGATACCAGATATGTCTATAAAAAATTTTTTTTACGCTTTTTGGGGGTAAAATAGGAAAAAACGGACGTTTTACTTTTTTATTGGGGGAGGGGATTTTTCACTTTTTTTTTACTTTTACTTTTACATTTTTTTACATTTTTTTTTACACTTGAATAGTCCCCATAGGGGACTATTCATAGCAATACCATGATTGCTAATACTGATCTGTTCTATGTATAGGACATAGAACAGATCAGTATTATCGGCCATCTCCTGCTCTGGTCTGCTCGATCACAGACCAGAGCAGGAGACGCCGGGAGCCGCACGGAGGAAGGTGAGGGGACCTCCGTGCGGCGTTATGAATGATCGGATCCCCGCAGCAGCGCTGCGGGCGATCCGATCGTTCATTTTAATCGCGAACTGCCGCAGATGCCGGGATCTGTATTGATCCCGGCACCTGAGGGGTTAATGGCGGACGCCCGCGAGATCGCGGGCGTCGGCCATTGCCGGCGGATCCCTGGCTGCGATTAGCAGCCGGGATCAGCCGCGCATGACACGGGCATCGCTCCGATGCCCGCGGTTATGCTTAGGACGTAAATGTACGTCCTGGTGCGTTAAGTACCACCTCACCAGGACGTACATTTACGTCCTGCGTCCTTAAGGGGTTAATCAGGTCCGCCTTTCTTGACTGACGTAACTAGTATGGGCGTAAGCCATTCAATTGGGTTTAGATGCCCTATTCACATTACGTCAGAAGAAGACAGTGTTACATTTAAAATACAAATAACATAGAGTGCATTTTAAAAACATGGTGCATGATCAATCTTGTCGTTTAAGCCTAAGGGACCTGTAGCTGATGTTCGAATTATCCAGTAAGTTTCACGTTGTAAAAGAAACCTTTCTATGTTTTGTCTTGCCTTGGGTTTAACCCGTTCGATACCTGAAAATTTAAGGACATTGGATTGACCCTTGTTGAATTCCACTACATGTGAAATTAGGCGGGGTGCGAAGTGAGTACATATGCTCACGTATTCTAGCGCACAACTGTCGGATAGTTTTACCTATGTAGTAGAATCCACAGGGGCAGTAAATTATGTCAACTACGAATTTTGTCCTACAGGTTATTAGATCAGTGACTGCGTGCGTTATTAGTCCCAATCTGAGTGTTTTTAATTCAGCATTGTACTTACAGAAGTTACAGGTTTTACAAGAATAATTACCATTTGGTGCACATTGTTCTAGCCAGGTGGTATCTTTCTTAGAGGTAGCTTGGGCCTTATGTTTAAGGATGTCCCCCAATGATTTATTCTTTCTATAGGATATTAAAGGCTTTCTACTTGCTACTTCATTTAATTCTGTATCACCCTCTATTATGTGCCAATTGCGTCTTATCGCCTGTTCAATCGTTATGTTAATAGATGAGTTTTGAAAAGTAAAAGTGAAACGTTTCTGTACTGAATGAACTCTTTTCTTCTTATTTTTAGATGTTAGTAACTATTTCCTTGTTAAATTGTTAGCTCTCTCTCTACCTTCTTTTATAAATTCGATAGGGTAATTTCTCTCTAGCAACCTCTTTTGCAAATCGTCGGCTTGTCTATGGTATGTGTCGTCCGACTCATTGTTCCTTCTAAGCCGCACAAATTGTCCCTAGGGAATACCCTTCTTCCCCGTGGCTGGGTGCGAACTGCCATAGTGGAGAAGGGTGTTCTTAGCTATAGCCTTCCTGTAGCCTTCACTCACTATTTTATTATCACACACTAAATTTCAGGTCTAAAAATTCAAGCGATTCTCCACCAAATTGAGAAGTAAAGGATAAATTGACATTGTTAACTGTATTCATATAGACGACAAATTCTTCAAATTGAGATGCAGTACCTGCCCATGTAATCAAAATATCATCTACATAAAGAGAATATGATTTAATCAAATTAATGTAGGGGTTGCTGGACGAATACAGCAAGGAAGATATTGGCGTACGTACAGGACACCGGGGTCGCCATCGGGATGCATTGTGTGTGTGTGGTATGTGTGTGTGAGGCTTCTGGAGGCATTGTGTGCGTGTGTGTGTGTGTGGGGGGGGGGGGCTGTTGGAGGTATTGTGTGTGTGGGGGTGATGCTGGAGGCATTTTGTGTTTGAGGCTGCTGGAGGCATTGCGTGTGTGAGGGTACTGGGGGCATTGTGTGAGGCTGCTGGGGGTATTGTGTGAGGCTGCTGGGGGACCTGTGTGCATGAGTTTGATTGCTGGAGGCACTGTGTGCATGTGTGTGAGGCTGCTGGAGGCATTGTGTGTGTGTATGTGTGTGTGTGTGTTTGTGGCTTCCGGAGTCATTGTGTGTGAGTGTGAGGCTGCTGGAGGCATTGTGTGTGTGTGTGGAGGGGGGCTGTTGGAGGCATTGTGTGTGTGGGGCGGATGCTGGAGGCATTGTGTGTGTGTGTGTGGGGGGCTGTTGGAGGCCTTGTGTGTGTGTGTGGGGGGGGGGGGGGATGCTGGCGGCATTGTGTGTTTGAGGCTGCTGGAGGCATTGTGTGTGTGTGAGGGTACTGGGGGCATTGTTTGAGGCTGCTGGGGGCACTGTGTGCATGAGTTTGGGTGCTGGAGGCACTTTGTGCATGTGTGAGGCTGCTGGAGGCATTGTTTGTGTGTGTGAGGCTGCTGGAGGCACTGTGTGAGACTGGAGGTATTTGTGGGGGGGGGGGGGGGAAAGATAGTATGATGCTGGAAAAGTACAGAGCCTAATATTATTATACATTTTTTTTTTTTTTGCAGGTCCTGCAGTAAAGAGTTGTGGCTGGAAGAAACAATCATAACGGTCTGGGCCAGATGGAGAAGAAGAAGAAAAGAAATGACTCCGATCAGAGAAGATATCATCTGTGAGTCCTGTATATATTAATCTACATAGCTAACAGATATTTAGGTGTTGTATATTGCTTCATTTTAGCCATTTTTTGTCGCACATTGAATATTATTCGGTAGGGGTGCCCCGAGCGGAAAATAAGGTTGGGAACCACTGACCTAGTTAGTCTTTAAAAAAAAAAAAAATAAAAATAAATTACCAATGAGAAGTGCCTAAAACTTTCATTTTATTAAGGTCACTGTTAAAAACCACCATAACAAAATAAGTGCTCCCAAGAAGAAATAATAAATAACAAACTTCACCACTTATAGAGCAATGGAAGGTAAGTGGTAATATTCACCATCTAACATACAGTTCCACAGTCCAAACGCTCACAAGCGCAATACTGTACAATAATATATGACTCTCAATGTGTTTCTACTGAGCGTGGCCTCAGCATCATCAGGAGTAGTGATGAGCGGCATATGCCATATTCGAATTTGCGATATTTCGCGAATATGAGGACGAACATTCGTCCCATATTCGTGAAATTCGAATATTCGTTATATTCGTGACATTTTTTGGAATTGCGAAATTTAGCTGTTGCGAATGGGAAATTAATAGCGAAATATCGCTCGTTTGCGCATGCGCGCTATAACATCATGCGAGGGACGTTGCTAGGGACGTTGCTAAGCTCTGACAACTGTGCTTGCAGAACTCTCATTGGCTAACAGGCGTAAGTAGGGCGGAATTTCCACGAATATTCGCATTGCGAATATTCGTATTGCGGATATTCGCAATGCGAATATTCGCAAGCATAAACCTTTCGCCTCACAGTCTCATCCGTGGGTCTAATGAAATGATACAAGCATTGCATTTATCAGTCGAAGGAGATCCCTACAATGTGCTCAGTTTTTAAAACAGTTTGAAAAAAAGACGAACATTCGTAATAGCGAATTTTAATTGCGAAATTCATAATATTCGCGAATTTGCAAATATGCAATATTTGCGACGAATATTCGAATTGTGAATATTCGTGAGCAACACTAATCAGGAGAGTACAAATATCTTAATATGTAAAGTTACAAGGGGTAATTGCACATGGTAGGCTTATTTATTGCACAAACAAATGATATTGCACAGTCTCGGGTAAATATGGAGCTATCCCACGTCCGGTCTTGGCTATGGCCTCTGCGATGTCCGAGACCGGAGGTAGGATAGCTCCACTGAGCGCTGCTCCGCAGAGCATTCGAGAGGTGCCGTGAGTTAGAGGAGGAAGTTTACTCAGGCGCAGCATGGTTGGGGATAGTGTGTGATATCAATTGTGCAACAGAGTGGGGGCTTGTGCAATTCACTGAATGTTACATACTGGGGCATTGTATATTTATGTGGCATGTGATCATTCACTACAGCCTGCTATTTGTACTAGAGATCACAGTGTACAGAAATAGGGTATGTGCAATATTGTGGCTGTGCAATTTATTATGTGCAATTGACATTATGTGCAATATTTACCCGAGCCTGTGCAATACATACTGCTCAAAAAAATAAAGGGAACACTTAAACAACACAATGTAACTCCAAGTCAATCACACTTTTGTGAAATCACAGGAAGCAACACCGATTGACAATCAATTTCACATGCTGTTGTGCAAATGGAACAGACAACAGGTGGAAATTATAGGCAATTAGCAAGACACCCCCAATAAAGGAGTGGTTCTGCAGGTGGGACCACAGACCACTGCTCAGTTCCTATGCTTCCTGGTTGATGTTTTGGTCACTTTTGAATGCTGGCAGTGCTTTCACTCTAGTGGTAGCATGAGGCGGAGTCTACAACCCACACAAGTGGCTCAGGTAGTGCAGCTCATCCAGCATGGCACATCAATGCGAGCTGTGGCAAGAAGGTTTGCTGTGTCTGTCAGCATAGTGTCCAGAGCATGGAGGCACTACCAGGAGACAGGCCAGTATATCAGGAGACGTGGAAGAGGCCATAGGAGGGCAACAACCCAGCAGCAGGAATGCTACCTCCACCTTTGTGCAAGGAGGAGCAGGAGGAGCACTGCCAGAGCCCTGTAAAATGACCTCCAGCAGGCCACAAATGTGCATGTGTCCACTCAAACGGTGAGAAACAGACTCCATGAGGGTTGTCCACAGGTGGGGGTTGTGCTTACAGCCCAACACCATGCAGGACATTTGGCATTTGCCAGAGAACACCAAGATTGGCAAATTCACCACTGGTGCCCTGTGCTCTTCAGAGATGAAAGCAGGTTCATATTGAGCACATGTGACAGACATGACAGAGTCTGGAGATGCCGTGGAGAGCGTTCTGCTGCCTGCAACATCCTCGAGCATAACAGGTTTAGCGGTGGGTCAGTAATGGTGTGGGGTGGTATTTCTTTGGGGGGCCGCATAGCCCTCCATGTGCTTGCCAAAGGTAGCCTGACTGCCATTAGGTACCGAGATGAGATCCTCAGACCCCTTGTGAGACCATATGCTGGTGCGGTTGGCCCTGGGTTCCTCCTAATGCAAGACAATGCTAGACCTCATGTGGCGGGAGTGTGTCAGCAGTTCCTGCAAGAGGAAGGCATTGATGCTATGGACTGGCCCGCCCGTTCCCCAGACCTGGATCTGATTGAGCACATCTGGGACATTATGTCTCGCTCCATCCACCACTACAGACTGTCCAGGAGTTGGCAGATGCTTTAGTCAAGGTCTGGGAGGACATCTCTCAGGAGACCATCCGCCACCTCATCAGGAGCATGCCCAGGCATTGTTAAGAGGTCATACGGGAACGTGAAGGCAACACAAAGGTTTATCAATGGAGCTTCAGTATGTCCATAATCCCAGGAGGAGAATACAAATTATCTCTATATAATATGGTATTGTTCTAAAATGCTAAATATTTGGGGGAACGTTTTCTATGAGCTAGAACAAAAGGTTAAATAAAGTTTTAGTTTATGCCCGATTAATGATGTCTGAGTTCTTCTGGACTCAACATGGGCTGTAGGAGGAAGAGAAAGAAGAAGACAACATCTACATATGAGGAAAGAAGAGAACAAAAGAAGAGAAGGAGGAAATTACTCCAAAGCGGAGAGCTACCGAGAGAGACGATGACCTGCAAGAGGGATGCAGCCAGGTGACTGCAGGTAACCAATCACAGTGGCCTTGTGGGGTCAATGGAACCGGATTTTTGCATATCTAAAACAGAAAGGGAATAACACCATGACCAAAGCAAAGGCCCGGATTGGGACTTCACAACCTGCAAAACTCCATCAGGAACAACATGATGGAAATCAGGATAATCTAAGATCTGCACCAAAACTGCTAAAGAGGAGATTGAGGAATATCAGGACTGGTCAGAGAAGAACATAAGATCAGATGACTATCTTAGATGAAGAGAGAGATTCGGTGAGGACTTTAGATGTCCCACAACCACAGGATACAAACTAAGATCAAGATAAGGACAAGACAATGGATACACTGGATGGAAATCAACAAAGAAACCTGCCAAAGATCAAGGAGCATGGCTAGAAAAGAAAAATGGCCATAAAAAGAGAACCTTAAAGGGGTACTCCGGTGCTTAGACATCTTATCCCCTATCCAAAGGATAGGGGATAAGATGCCTGATCGCGGGAGTCCCGCCGCAGGGGACCCCCGTGATCTTGCACGCGGCACCCCGTTTGTAATCAGTCCCCGGAGCGTGTTTGCTCCGGGACTGATCACCGGCGACTACAGGACAGTTATCACGCCCCCTCCCGTAGGCTTGCATTGAGGGGTGGAGCGTGACATCACACGGGGCGGCGGCGTGACGTCACATGCCGCCCGCCCTGTAGTCGCCGGTAATCAGTCCAGGAGCGAACACGCTCTGGGAACTGGTTACAAACAGGGTGCCGCATGCAAGATCACGGGGGTCCCCAGCGGCGGGACTCCCATGATCAGGCATCTTATCCCCTATCCTTTGGATAGGGGATAAGATGTCTAAGCACCAGAGTACCCCTTAAACTCTCCTTTCCTACATTAGGGAAGCAAAACACAGTCATCTCTGCTACATTAAAATAAATTACACTTCCAATTTTGCAGGTTTTCCTACTTACAAAGCAATTTTTATTGTAGGTACTCCTCGACTGTGAGAGACCGAATCTAAAACAAAAATCCAGAAAATCACATTGTATCATTTCTTAAAAAATGTATTTGCATTTTATTGCATGACATAAGTATTTGATCACCTACCAACCATGGATTTAAATTCTGAGGTGCAATCAAGGTCCCCCTGCTCAAGTCAGTGCATGTCCAGGCCCATCTGAAGTTTGCCAATGACTATCTGGATGATCCAGAGTTATATTGGGAGAAGGTCATGTGGTTTGATGAAACAAAAATAGAGCTTTTAGGTCTAAACTGCACTCGTCTTGTTTGGTGGAAACATCATTCTTTGGGGCTGCTTTTCTGCAAAGGGGACAGGACGACTGCACCGTATTCGGGGGAGGATGGATGGAGCCATGTATTACAAGATCTTGGCCAACAATCTCCCTCCCTCAGGATGAGCATTGAAGATGGGCCATGGCTGGGTCTTCCAGCATCACAACACCCCAAACACACAGCCAGGGCAACTGAGAAGTGGATCCGTAAGAAGCATCTCAAGGTCCTGGACTTGTCTAGCCAGTCTCCAGACTTGAACTCAATAGAAAATCTTTGGAGGAAGCTGAAAGTCTGTATTGTCCAGCGACAGCCCCAAAACCTGAAGGATCTAGAGAAGGTCTGTATGGAGGAGTGGGCCAAAATCCCTGCTGCAGTATGTGCAAACCTGGTCAAGAACTACAGGAAATGTCTGATCTCTGTAATTGCAAAGAGAAGTTTCTGTACCAAATATTAAGTTACAGTATGCTTTTCTGATGTATCAAACTCTTATGTCATGCAATAAATAGTTAATTTTTCTGGATTTTTGTTTCAGATTTGGTCTCTCACAGTTGAAGATACCAATGATAAAACTTAGAGAACTCTACATGATTTGTAAGTAGGAAAACCTGCAAAATCGGCAGTGTATTAAATACTTGCTCTCTGCACTGTGTTTGTGTGTATATATATATATATATATATATATATATATATGTATATTTATTTATTTATTTACACAGTATTCCCTTAACTTATAATGGCCCCAGGTTACAATATTAGTGGTCTTTTCTGGACCATTGTAACTTTAGGACACTGTGTGTACTGTACATGACCCTGAAGAAGCTCCTGACCTCTCCTGACCTCTACATAGGCAGTGATTACAGCTTCTAGCAGATCTTTCTTACTTTTATATGTAAGGATAGCCATTTAATCTCTCCTTATCAACCCCCTGTACCATTTCATCACCCCATTGCTATTTTATTCTCCTTCTTGATCCCTCCAATGCCACTTCATTTCCCCCCCCCTTTGCATCCCCCTGTGCCTTGTACCAAATCTTCCCCCCTTACCCAGTGTTCATCAATCTCTCTTTACCAACCCTTTTGCCACTTCATTCCCCCTTTATCCCCCATGCCATTTCATTCCCCCTTTATCCCCCTGTGTCCTGTGGCAAATCCTCTCTTACCCTCTCCGCCACATCAATTTCCCCCTTCCCTCCTCCTCCTGTTGTTCTTCTTACCTGGCCTGCTGGCTCAGGTGCGGGAGCTCTCAGAAGATTTGACGTTCTCCTGATGTTCTCTGCGCTGCACTCACTGAAAGGCTGTGCTCAGCAGTGGCTGCCAGTAGTGACGAGTGGTGCTCCTAACGTCACTCGTTAGTGCCTGCAGCTGCTCTTAGTAAGTGCAGCACAGTCAGCACAGGATGTCAGGAGAACGCCAAGCCTAATAAGAGCTCTGCACCTGAGCCTGCTGGCAAGCTAAGAAGAGCAACAGGGGCAGAAAGGAAGGGGAAAAGTGATGTGTTGGAAGGGGTAAAAGGGGATGATTTGGCACCGGACACATGGGGAATAAAGTGGCACAGGGGGATTAAGTGGGAATGAAATGACCAATATTCCCCAACCCATTAGTGGTGAATTTTAGTTTTGTGCTGCATTTGGCTGACCCGTGCATCCCCCTCCTTGGCCCCCCACCACTAATCATTAAAGGGGTACTCTGCCCCTAGACATCTTTTCTAGGGGATAAGATGTCTGATCGTGGGAGTCCCGCTGCATGGGACCCCCGTGATCTCAGCTACTTCACCCTGCTCTGTGTGTAATAACTGGCGATACAGGGGCCGGAGAATCGTGACACCATGGCTCTGCCGCCACGCCCCTTCCACAGACTTGTATTGGGGGGGGGGAGGAACGTGACAACACGATGGGGCGGTGCCGTGATGTCACGATGCTCTGGCCCCTGTATCGCCCATCATTACGCACAGAGCGAGTTTGCTCTATGCAGTGATGACAGGGGGTGCCTTAGCCGAGATCGCGGGGATCCCAAGTGGGGGGCCCCCCGCGATTAGACATCTTATCCTCTATCCTTTAGATAGGGGAGAAGATGTCTAGGGATGGAGAATCCCTTTAATGTACAGTATATGTATGTTTGTATGACAGATCTGTATATGACTGGTGTATGTATGATAGATGTGTGTGTATGATAGACGTGTGTATGTATTTCAGACGTGTATATGTATGATAGCTGTGTGTATGTATGATACATGCGCGTATGATAGATGTGTGTATGTATGATAGATGTGTGATCAATGTGCATGTATTATAGATGTATGTATGTACATAAAGAGGAAAAAACAAGCAGTCATAGAATATCACACCAACTATAAAGATATCTTTATTTTACACACGAAAAACTTAAACCTTTAAAATAGAATGTACAATTTGGAGGCTCACACAATTGTAGCCTGCTACACTCACCGCTGTTGGATAGATGATAACTGAGGATCCCCAATTTTCCCATCAGCAGTGAGTGTAGCAGGCTGGAGATGTGTGAACCTCCACTCCATACATTCTATTTTAATTGTTTGAGTTCCCGTCTAAAATAACGATTTTTTTTATTTTTGTAACTTGGTTTGTGTGTGATATTCCATGACTGCTTGTTTTTTCTTCTTTATGATTGTCTTGTTTTTTAGCAGCGGGTCTGAGGCAGATACATGTTAATGGCTAGGAGCAGACATGCCATTGTGACTGTGGTTCACACCTTTTAGACAGTCAGGTGTGAGTTTACCTTCACATGCAAAAATATGTAAAGACAAAAAGGACTCCAGCTCACCGTGATTCCTTGAGTCAAGGAGATACATCTGCAGGGAGCACGAGAGCAGGAAGGCCGAGCCATATCCTCGGTGAAGCAAGCTGATCCAATGAAGGGAAGAAGGGAAGGGGGCTCCAGCTCCACAAGGCGGTAAGTAAAATTTAACCTTTAATGATACATGGTTAAAAAATGTCCATGGTCCAAATAAACATAGAAAAAGACAAAAGTGCTCAGTGAGTTAAAACCCACGTCAACCGACGCGTTTCGGACCAGCTAAGGGTCCTTAGTCATGGTGCTGCATCCTATCTGGACGGCTGCTGCTTTTATACTGAACTAAGTATCATAGTCACATGACAAATTACATCACAGATTAAGCCACAGCTGATGTATAATCACCGATAATGGGAGTACGGCATATACAAAGAAGTGCAAATAGAACTAAAACAAATGGGAATAACCATAGAAAAGAAGCTAATATATGTACGCTAAATCAGTTTTGTAATTCATGCCTTTAGGATACCTAGTATCCAACATAAGAATCCAAAAGGCTTCTCGTTTGAGGAGGACGTGTGACCAGTCCCCTCCTCTGGACGGTGGATGCACCCTTTCGATGCCACATATTTCTATGAAGGACGCATCACCTTGGTGAGTTTCATGGATATGTTTTGACAAACCAGATAGAGACCGCATGTTAAAAACCGCAGTGTGTGAACCGTGAAAATGTTCATATATGCGTCTCTTCAATTTTCTGGTGGTGCAACCTACATATTGCAATTTGCATAATCTACATGTTGCCAGATAAACGACATGTGTGGTGTCACAATTAATAAACGTTTTTATAGGATATTTATTTCCATTTACAGTTGACACAAATTCTGTCGATCTGGCAGCATGTTTGCAAAGATTGCATCTATTTCGGGCACACTTAAAGAAACCCTTAAGATGGAGACAGGTACTCAAAGGCTCTTTGCTAGCTATGTCGCTTGGTGATAATTGATTGCCCAGCGTACGGCCTCTTTTGGCCACAAACTGGACCCCTTCATGCAAAATAGAAGTCAAAACTTCATCATCAAATAGAACCGGTAGATGTTTGGATACAATGCTTTTGATCGCTGGAAAATCGGTACTATATTGTGTTGAGAATGTAATTTTGTTCCTCGCCTTGACACTGTCAGGATTAACTTTGGTACTGGTTTCTGTTAAAAGAGCCTCACGGGTCTTATTTTTGGCTATATTTTTTGCTCTGATTAGTGTAGCTCTAGAGTAACCCCTAGCCAGTAATCTCTTATCAATATCGGTGCATGTATGCTCAAAGGAGGTTTCTGTGGATGAAGCACGTTTAGCCCTAATGTATTCTCCCACCGGTAGATTGCGGGTAACATGACTGGGATGGCAGCTTGTCGCAAAAAGAATGCTGTTGCCTGAAGTAGGCTTTCTGTACATTTCTGAATGCACCGATTTGATAGATGTGTCACCCGTCAGGTGTACATCCCAAAAATGTATTGAAGGGCCCCCCCCCCCACTCCAATGTGAACCTTAAATTTAAATTATTGTTGTTGATGTATTTGAGGAACAACGTGGCCTCGTCACGGGAGTGGGACCATATTAGGAGGAGGTCATCTATATATCGGCCGTACCAGTGCACGGCACAGGCATGAGGGTTGTCGGCTGAATATAGATGAACCTCCTCCCAGTATGCCATGTATAAATTGGCTAAACTGGGGGAAAATTTAGATCCCATGGGGCATCCTGTAATTTGAATGTAATGATCAGTGTCAAAGCGGAAAAAATTATTCTCCAGGAGAAAAAGCAATGCATCCAGTAAAAAATTAGATAATGTCACATCATAGTTACTGTACTTTCTAACATGGTATTTGACAGCCTCTATTGCATTATAGTACCGATATATAGTACCGATTTTCCAGCGATCAAAAGCATTGTATCCAAACATCTACCGGTTCTATTTGATGATGAAGTTTTGACTTCTATTTTGCATGAAGGGGTCCAGTTTGTGGCCAAAAGAGGCCGTACGCTGGGCAATCAATTATCACCAAGCTACATAGCTAGCAAAGAGCCTCCATCTTAAGGGTTTCTTTAAGTGTGCCCGAAATAGATGCAATCTTTGCAATCATGCTGCCAGATCGACAGAATTTGTGTCAACTGTAAATGGAAATAAATATCCTATAAAAACGTTTATTAATTGTGACACCACACATGTCGTTTATCTGGCAACATGTAGATTATGCAAATTGCAATATGTAGGTTGCACCACCAGAAAATTGAAGAGACGCATGTATGAACATTTTCACGGTTCACACACTGCGGTTTTTAACATGCGGTCTCTATCTGGTTTGTCAAAACATATCCATGAAACTCACCAAGGTGATGCGTCCTTCATAGAAATATGTGGCATCGAAAGGGTGCATCCACCGTCCAGAGGAGGGGACTGGTCACGCGTCCTCCTCAAACGAGAAGCCTTTTGGATTCTTATGTTGGATACTAGGTATCCTAAAGGCATGAATTACAAAACTGATTTAGCGTACATATATTAGCTTCTTTTCTATGGTTATTCCCATTTGTTTTAGTTCTATTTGCACTTCAGCTGTGGCTTAATCTGTGATGTAATTTGTCATGTGACTATGATATTTAGTTCAGTATAAAAGCAGCAGCCGTCCAGATAGGATGCAGCACCATGACTAAGGACCCTTAGCTGGTCCGAAACGCGTCGGTTGACGTGGGTTTTAACTTACTGAGCACTTTTGTCTTTTTCTATGTTTATTTGGACCATGGACATTTTTTAACCATGTATCATTAAAGGTTAAATTTTACTTACCGCCTTGTGGAGCTGGAGCCCCTTCCCTTCATCCCTTCATTGGATCAGCTTGCTTCACCGAGGATATGGCTCGGCCTTCCTGCTCTCGTGCTCCCTGCAGATGTATCTCCTTGACTCAATGAATCACGGTGAGCTGGAGTCCTTTTTGTCTTTACTTATTTTTGCTCTGGAATACCATAATTGACTCACGTGCTTGCCAATACATATATTACATTGTGTCAAATATTTTTTCCTGTCAAGGAGCCTTCTTCATTATTGAGAATATTATCAAAAAGTCTTTTTGTGACTTACCTTATCACTACATTTCTTATCGTTATTATAATCCAATCAAAAGTACTAATATGGAATCTAATCCAGGATCGGCTGTTGCTGATAGCAACCATTTTTCTGAATTAAGCCTTGACAACACAGAACGCTTAAATAAAGTTACAAACCTTTTTTCAAAGGAAAATAATCCCACGTTTCCATTTGACATTCGTAAGCTCATGTGGGACCTTGAACACCAAAAAACTCAACAATTGCGATTGTGGTGGGATGCAACAACTTTAAAACAATATGTCGAAAATCAAATGGTACCCCGGGGTTTGCGAATAAGAAAAAAATCCACCTCAGTTCTGGAGGATGAATATCAGGAACGTTGGAACAATGCAATGAATGCTCTTTTAAGCTCATAAATATACTAATAGAACGGGAACAAAAAAATTTGAAAGACATTGAAACTAACATAAGTGATCTTACTCAATCATTGGATAAATATAGGACTCATTCAGACATGACAGAATTACAAGCCACTATGAATAAACATTTACAAGAACTCGAGGAGGCAATAACTAATGTTAAAAAGACTAAATTCAACAGGGATCTCCGCGACTATGCCACTAATTCGGTATACACCTGGCAAAGGCGTTTCCCGAATAAACATCCCCAGTCCATTCTAAAGAGAAACACCAACTACAATGATTTAAAAACACAAAAGAAAAATGTCAATTTCAGTTCGTCAGACACTGACACCACAGATAACTGTACCGATGTATCAGAGGAGGAAATGCCACATACTGCATCAGTTCCCATTAATGTGTCAAAAAACGGAAATGGTCCCACAATAAAACCAGTAAAAAAGAAAAACAAATACAAATCAAACGCAGGGGGCACAGAGCAGGACGAAAACACAGAAAATATAAACACCCCTCGTACCAGACATCAGACCAACAGACATTGACTGATTGTGCATCAGAGACTCGTCCACCCCTGAAAAATCCACCTTTGAAGGAATGTCATTCACTAAATTCTAACAATATTTCATCTTCAGTAATCAATATTTCAGCCAGCATTTTGACCCTTCAACAAATCAGGGCACTTGAAAAGGGTTTAAATTTTGTGCCGGATCAAAACTTTGACTTATATAGGACATTACAGGATGTCAATCGCTTTGTAAGACTCCTTACTGTGAAACGTCACTTTAACTCTGATAATGATCACGTTGCCATGGGAGATGACACACCTCCCATGTGTCTGAATACATTGGGAACTAACCAATTGCCACTTCATCACTCCTTTAAGGATCAATGTGCTATGCTCAACATGGTTGATTTGTCAGCAGAATCTTTTGTGTCTGACATCACCCCAGTCACTAACACTAAAAAAAGCTTTAAAACAGCCAACCCTTATTTTTATCCGGTCAATGCGAGAACTGAATCCATGGACATTTTTCAAGGTCGTGTGGAGAGAGATCTGAAAGATCTTTCTCAAAACAACAACAAAAAAAAAATCCTTTAACCCCTTCCCGCAGAATGTCATATATAAACGCCGGGTTGTGCAGTGCGTTCGCGCATCCCGGCGTTTATAAATGACATGCAGTTAACCCGGCGATGCGCAGCATCGCACGGGTTAACTGGCAGAAGTCCCGCTGTTTCCAGCAGGGGACAACTTCTGCTTCACCCCCAGGACCATCAATTGATGGTCCTGGTCAGCGATCACTGTGATTGGTCCCTGTGGACCAATCACAGTGATCTGGGGTGAAAGTTCAGATCCCCCGCACTGCCCGCCCCTGGAAGTCGGGCAGAACGGGGGACGAAGGCTGCGGGGGCTCGCGGGGACCTGCGGCACACGGGGGGGAACAGGAGGGGACCGGCGGACTTACCTGATCCAGCGGCGGGACCGAGGAGCAGCGCGGGACCGGCCACGTGGACGAGCAGCGACGGGTGAGTATATGGTCCTCAGAAGCAGCAGTGAAGATCTTCACTGCTGCTTCTAGGAGTCTGAAAACTACAACTCCCAGCATGCCTAGACAGCCTTTGGCTGTCTGGGCATGCTGGGAGTTGTAGTTTTGCAACATCTGGAGGGCCTCAGTTTGGAGACCATTGTATAATGGTCTCCAATCTGTGCTCTTCCAGCTGTTGCAAAACTACAACTCCCAGCATGCACTGACTGTCCAGGCATGCTGGGAGTTTTAGTTAAGCAACATCTGGCCCTTCAGATGTTGCCGAACTACAACTCCCAGCATGCCCTTCAGCTGTCTGGGCATGCTGGGAGTTGTAGTTTTGCAACAGCTGGAGACACACTGGTTGGGAAACATTGTTTCTAACTCAGTGTTTCCTAACCTGTGTGCCTCCAGCTGTTGCAAAACTATAACTCCCAGCATGCACTAAAGACCATGCATGCTGGGAGTTGTAGTTTTGCAACATCTGGAGGGCCCCAGTTTGGAGACCATTGTATAATGGTCTCCAATCTGTGCTCTTCCAGCTGTTGCAAAACTACAACTCCCAGTATGCACTGACTGTCCAGGCATGCTGGGAGTTTTAGTTCAGCAACATCTGGCCCTTCAGATGTTGCCGTACTACAACTCCCAGCATGCCCTTCAGCTGTCTGGGCATGCTGGGAGTTGTAGTTTTGCAACAACTGGAGACACACTGGTTGGGAAACATTGTCTGTTTCTAACTCAGTGTTTCCTAACCTGTGTGCCTCCAGCTGTTGCAAAACTATGACTCCCAGCATGCACTAACAGACCATGCATGCTGGGAGTTGTGGTTTTGCAACAGCTGATGCAAGCCCCCCCCGCCCCGCCACCCCCGTGAATGTACAGGGTACATTCACATGGGCGAGGCTTTTACAGTGGGTTTCTCGCATCTTGAGATGCAGCAAATTTTGCGCTGGGAAACTCGCTGTAATCCCCCGCCTATGTGACTGTACCCTAAAAACACTACACTACACTAACACAAAATAAAATAAAAAGTTAAAAACACTACATATACACATACCCCTACACAGCCCCCCTCCCCCAATAAGAACGTCCGGTACGCCACTGTTTCCAAAGCAGAGCCTCCAGCTGTTGAAAAACAACAACTCCCAGTATTGTCGGACAGCCGTTGACTGTCCAGGCATGCTGGGAGTTTTGCAACAGCTGGAGGCACCCTGTTTGGGAATCACTGGCGTAGAATACCCCTATGTCCACCCCTATGCAAATCCCTAATTTAGGCCTCAAATGCACATGGCGCTCTCACTTTGGAGCCCTGTCGTATTTCAGGGCAACAGTTTAGGGCGACATATGGGGTATCGCTGTACTCGGGAGAAATTGCGTTACAAGGTGTGGGGGGCTTTTTCTTCTTTAACCCTTCATGAAAAGGAAATGTTGGGGTCTACACCAGAATGTTAGTGTAAACATTTTTTATTTTTTACACTAACATGCTGATGTTGCCCTATACTTTAAATTTTCACAAGAGGTAAAAGGGAAAAAAGCCCCCCAAAATTTGTAACGCAATTTCTCCCGACTACAGAGATACCCCATATGTGAGCGCAAAGTGCTCTGGGGGCGCACAACACGGCCCAGAAGGGAGAGTGCGCCATGTACATTTGAGGTGATTTGCACAGGGGTGGCTGATTGTTACAGCGGTTTTGACAAACGCAAAAAAAACAAAACCCCACATGTGACCCCATTTCGGAAACGACACCTCTCACGGAATGTAATGAGGGGGGCAGTGAGAATTTACACCCCACAGGTGTCTGACGGATCTTTGGAACAGTGGTCCATAAAATGAAAACTTGTACAGCCCACTGTTCCAAAGATCTGTCAGACACCAGTGGGGGGTAAATGCTCACTGTACCCCTTGTTACGTTCCTCAAGGGGTCTAGTTTCCAAAATGGTATGCCATGTGTTTTTTTTTTTGCTGTTCTGGCACCTTAGGGGCTTCCTAAATGCGACATGCTCCCCGAGCAAAATTTGCTCTCAAAAAGCCAAATATGACTCCTTCTCTTCTGAGCATTGTAGTTCGCCCATAGTGCACTTCAGGTCAACTTATGGGGTACCTACATACTCAGAAGAGATGGGGTTACAAATTTTGGGGAGTATTTTCTGCTATTAACCCTTGCAAAAAGGTGAAATTAGGGGGGAAACACACATTTTAGTGGAAATTATTATTATTTTTTTTTACATATGAAAAAGTCATGAAACACCTGTGGGGTAATAAGGCTCACTTTATTCCTTATTACATTCCTCAAGGGGTCTAGTTTCCAAAATGGTATGCCATGTGGGTATTTTTTGCTGTTCTGGCACCATAGGGGCTTCCTAAATGCGACATGCCCCCCGAGCAAAATTTGCTCTCAAAAAGCCAAATATGACTCCTTCTCTTCTGAGCATTGTAGTTCACCCATAGTGCACTTCAGGTCAACTTATGGGGTACCTCCATACTCAGAAGAGAAGGGGTTACAAATATTGGGGGGTATTTCCTGCTATTAACCCTTGGAAAAATGTGAAATTTGGGGGGAAACACACATTTTAGTGAAAAAAAAATATTTTTTTTTACATATGCAAAAGTCGTGAAACACCTGTGGGGTATTAAGGCTCACTTTATTCCTTGTTACGTACCTCAAGGGGTCTAGTTTCCAAAATGGTATGCCATGTGAGGGTTTTTTGCTGTTCTGGCACCATAAGGGCTTCCTAAATGCAACATGCCCCCAAAAACCATTTCAGAAAAACGTACTCTCCAAAATCCCCTTGTCGCTCTTTCCCTTCTGAGCCCTCTACTGCGCCCGCCGAACACTTTACATAGACATATGAGGTATGTGCTTACTCGAGAGAAATTGGGCTACAAATATAAGTATACATTTTCTCCTTTTACCCCTTGTAAAAATTTAAAAATTGGGTCTACAAGAACATGCGAGTGTAAAAAATGAAGATTGTGAATTTTCTCCTTCACTTTGCTTCTATTCCTGTGAAACACCTAAAGGGTTAAAATGATGACTGAATGTCATTTTGAATACTTTGGGGGGTGCAGTTTTTATAATGGGGTCTTTTGTGGGGTATTTCTAATAAGAAGACCCTTCAAATCCACTTCAAACCTGAACTGGTCCCTGAAAAATAGTGAGTTTGAAAATTTTGTGAAAAATTGGAAAATTGCTGCTGAACTTTGAAGCCCTCTGGTGTCTTCCAAAAGTAAAAACTCGTCACTTTTATGATGCAAACATAAAGTAGACATATTGTATATGTGAATAAAAATTTTTTTTTATTTGTAATATACATTTTCCTTACAAGCAGAGAGCTTCAAAGTTAGAAAAATGCAAAATTTTCAAATTTTTCATCAAATTTTAGGATTTTTCACAAGGAAAGGATGCAAGTTACCACAAAAATTTACTACCATGTTAAAGTAGAATATGTCACGAAAAAACAATCTCGGAATCAGAATGATAACTAAAAGCATTCCAGAGTTATTAATGTTTAAAGTGACAGTGGTCAGATGTGCAAAAAACGCTCTGGTCCTTAAGGCCAAAATGGGCTTGGTCCTAAAGGGGTTAATAATTTAACCAATGCAGAAAGAAAAGCTCTCAAACAACTGGAACAGAACCCTAACATTATAGTTAGGGGAGCAGATAAGGGTGGAGCTACGGTCATATTGGATAGATCACTATACCATGACCAAGTGTTAAACATGCTTAGTGATGTGGTAACAAACCGAAAAATCCCTAGTGATCCTACGGAAATAGTGAAAAAGGAGTTAAAAGCATTAATATCCTATGGTGTATCTCTGAACATTTTCAGTGAGCAACAGTGTGAGTTTCTCTGTCCTGATTGTCCGGTTATGCCAGTCTTTCATGCACTACCCAAGATCCACAAACAGGTATTCCCTCCACCGTTACGTCCCATAGTGGCAGGGATTGGATCAGTACATGAAAGACTGGCATCGTGGGTGGATTCGCTGTTGCAGCCTTTGGTTGTACGCACTGCAGGCTATGTCCGCGATACTAAAGCCTTATTGTCAGCTATAAAGAAAATTGATTGGCTAGACGGTTATTCGTGGTTATCTTGTGATGTGACTAGCCTCTATTCTTGCATTCCGCACCATATGGCAATAGAGGCTGTCAAATACCATGTTAGAAAGTACAGTAACTATGATGTGACATTATCTAATTTTTTACTGGATGCATTGCTTTTTCTCCTGGAGAATAATTTTTTCCGCTTTGACACTGATCATTACATTTAAATTACAGGATGCCCCATGGGATCAAAATTTTCCCCCAGTTTAGCCAATTTATACATGGCATACTGGGAGGAGGTTCATCTATATTCGGCTGACAACCCTCATGCCTGTGCCGTGCACTGGTACGGACGATATATAGATGACCTCCTCCTAATATGGTCCCACTCCCGTGACGAGGCCACGTTGTTCCTCAAATACATCAACAACAATAATTTAAATTTAAGGTTCACATTGGAGTGGGGGGGCCCTTCAATAAATTTTTCGGATGTACACCTGACGGGTGACACATCTATCAAATCGGTGCATTCAGAAATGTACAGAAAGCCTACTTCAGGCAACAGCATTCTTTTTGCAACAAGCTGCCATCCCAGTCATGTTACCCGCAATCTACCGGTGGGAGAATACATTAGGGCTAAACATGCTTCATCCACAGAAACCTCCTTTGAGCATACATGCACCGATATTGATAAGAGATTACTGGCTAGGGGTTACTCTAGAGCTACACTAATCAGAGCAAAAAATATAGCCAAAAATAAGACCCGTGAGGCTCTTTTAACAGAAACCAGTACCAAAGTTAATCCTGACCGTGTCAAGGCGAGGAACAAAATTACATTCTCAACACAATATAGTACCGATTTTCCAGCGATCAAAAACATTGTATCCAAACATCTACCGGTTCTATTTGATGATGAAGTTTTGACTTCTATTTTGCATGAAGGGGTCCAGTTTGTGGCCAAAAGAGGCCATACGCTGGGCAATCAATTATCACCAAGCGACATAGCTAGCAAAGAGCCTTCGAGTACCTGTCTCCATCTTAAGGGTTTCTTTAAGTGTGCCCGAAATAGATGCAATCTTTGCAAACATGCTGCCAGATTGACAGAATTTGTGTCAACTGTAAATGGAAATAAATATCCTATAAAAACGTTTATTAATTGTGACACCACACATGTCGTTTATCTGGCAACATGTAGATTATGCAAATTGCAATATGTAGGTTGCACCACCAGAAAATTGAAGAGACGCATATATGAACATTTTCACGGTTCACACACTGCGGTTTTTAACATGCGGTCTCTATCTGGTTTGTCAAAACATATCCATGAAACTCACCAAGGTGATGCGTCCTTCATAGAAATATGTGGCATCGAAAGGGTGCATCCACCGTCCAGAGGAGGGGACTGGTCACGCGTCCTCAAACGAGAAGCCTTTTGGATTCTTATGTTGGATACTAGGTATCCTAAAGGCATGAATTACAAAACTGATTTAGCGTACATATATTAGCTTCTTTTCTATGGTTATTCCCATTTGTTTTAGTTCTATTTGCACTTCTTTGTATACGCCGTACTCCCATTATTGGTGATTATACATCAGCTGTGGCTTAATCTGTGATGTAATTTGTCATGTGACTATGATACTTAGTTCAGTATAAAAGCAGCAGCCGTCCAGATAGGATGCAGCACCATGACTAAGGACCCTTAGTTGGTCCGAAACGCGTCTGTTGACGTGGGTTTTAACTCACTGAGCACTTTTGTCTTTTTCTATGTTTATTTGGACCATGGACATTTTTTAACCATGTATCATTAAAGGTTAAATTTTACTTACCGCCTTGTGGAGCTGGAGCCCCCTTCCCTTCTTCCCTTCATTGGATCAGTTTACCTTCACATGCCACTCTGACAATTCTGAGAGAGCGATCACACACACATATACACACATTTACACACACACACACACACACACATTTATGCATACACACACACACACATCCACACACATATACACACATATACACATTCACATATACACACACATACATACACACATATACACACACACATATACACCTATACACAAATACTCATACACACACATATATACTAGGGATGCTCCTACGGCGGTTGTATGCTAAGCTCCCCTGTGGTGTGGTCCGGCGCCTCCATTGTGCATCTCACTGTCTCTCCTTCCAGCAGTGCCTAGCACTGGGAGTATGTTAATTAGGAGTAGGTGAATTAACCCCTCCAAAACATAGGTATACGGCACAGCCGTTCGGCAGGTCTATGAAGCGAGCTCAGGAGCTGAGCCCTCTTCATACTGGCTAATGCCAGACATCACCGATCAGGGTGATGTCCGGCATTAACCATTTAGACACCACAATCAAAGGTGATTGTGGTTTCTAAAATGCCGAAAACAAGTGCAGGTAGCGGAGAGGATGGGCAGAGGTTCCCTACCTTCCTCCTTCCCGTCCGATTGGCGCTCCAATAATGCAGGCAGCCTCAGCAGCTTGTAGTACTGGAGTACCTATAAAACTGATCAGTGCTGTGCTATGGGCTCCTATGGCACGCCATTGATCAGTGTCTGATCAGATTACAAGTAGTAGTCCCCATGGCAGTGTTTCCCAATAAGAGTGCCTCCAGCTGTTGTAAAACCCCAACTCCCAGCATGCTCGGACAGCCTCTGGCTGTCTGGGCATTTGCTGGGAGTTGTAGTTATGCAACTGGAGACACACTGTTTGGAAAACACTGTCCTATGGGGACTAAAAAATTTAAAAAAGAAATTGTAAAAAAAAAAAAAGGAAATATAAGGTAATGAATGTTAATAAGCCCCTCTCAAAATAAGTTTAACTCACCAACTTTTTTCCATTTGGGCTATGTGAAGGCTCATTATTTGCACCATGATCTGTTGTTTTTATCGGTACAATGTATGTTTTGATGGGACTTTTTGATCGCTTTTTATAAATTTTTTTATGGCATACAAAGTATAAATATGCAATTTTGGACTTTGGTATGTTTTTTTATGTATATGCCAATACCACATATGTTTACGTTTAAAGAGGAACTCTGGTGGAAATCAATTTTTTCCATATCAACTGGTGCCAGAAAGTTAAACAGATTCGTAAATGACTTCTATTAAAAAATCTTAATCCTTCCAGTACTAATCAGCTGCTGTATGCTCCATAGGAATTTGTGTAGTTGTTTTCTATCTGACCACAGTGCTCTCTCCTGCCACCTCTGTCCATGTCAGGAACTGTCCAGAGTAGAAGCAAATCCCCTTAGCAAACCTATTCTGCCTTGGACAGGTCCTGACATGGACAGAAGTATCAGCAGAGAGCACTGTGGTCAGACCGAAAAAAACAACTAAACTTCCCCTGGAGAATATAGCAGCTGATTAGTACTGGGAGGATTAAGATTTTTTAATAGAAGTAATTTATAAATCTGTTAAATTTACTGGAACCAGTTTATTTAGATTTTTTTTCCTTCGGAGTACCCCTATAACCACATAGGGACCCAGGGCGTACAGGTACGCCTTCGGTCCCTGGTACTTAAGGACCCAGGGCGTACTTAGCGGTGGGGACTGGACTGGGGTGACTGCTGATATCGATCAGCAGGCACCCCGCGCAAATGCCCAGGGGGGTCATCAGACCCCCCCATGTCGGCGATCGCGGCAAATCGAAAGTGAATTCACGCTTTCGATTTGCTGCGATTCCGGTGATGCGGGTCACTTGTGACCCGCTGACCCGGAGATACATGGTTATCGGGGGTGTAGGATACACCCCCTATCACCCACTGTATCTATGGGAAGTTCTAGCCTTGATTTGTTTGGATGATTGTTATTATTAACTTTATAAAAATTTTTAGTCACTTGGGCCTAAATGGTGAAAGAAACAAAAATGCCTGGATTTTCCGGTGCGGAGCTGGTTCGGACGTTTTTGTTTTTTTCCTTTCACTTGGGCCTAAATGATGAGAAAACCCTTAGGTCACCTTCTGAGCTCACCCGTGGCACTACCTCAGATGTGCCATCTTCCAAGCACCTGGTCATGAGTTCCAGCCCTGGGTTCTGTTCGGACGGTTGTTATTATTAACTTTATTTATTTTTTTGTCACTTGAGCCTAAATGGGGAGAAAACCTAAAACGCCTGGGTTTTCCGCCGTGGATCTGGTTCGGCCGTGCAGCCTCTTGACCATTTTCGTGGGTTTTTTCCTTTCACTAAATGATGAGAAAACTCCCCACACCTGTCCCCACATCTTTTTTTCTTTCGTTGTCACTTGAGCCTAAATGAGGAGAGACAACAAAATGCCTGTCAAAAGAGGCAAGCTTACCGAATACCGCTGTGGCTCAAACCTGGAATCATTTTGTAAAAAGGCATCATAACTGACCACAAGAGTGAATGCCTTGCAGGCCTAGGGCCAGGACAGCATGTGGCCATGGTTTCACTGCCTTTTGTCCATGGTTTCACTGCCTTTTGTTCACTGCCTTTTGTTCACTGCCTTTTGTTCACTGCCTTTTGTTCAGTTCCTCGTATAGCACAGTGGTTAGATTGACCACCTTGCAATGCAAGGGTCGTGGGTTTGCTTCCCGTGCTGTACATGAGGCACTGAAAGCATGCCTGCTTGGATGTTGATGTCGCTGTGGAAATTAACAAGACAAAGCAGAAAGGTAAGATGAAGCAATTGGAGCAGCTACCGGGTGAGTTAAAGTATGGCCTCTACCCATGCTGAATATGCCACAGAAGGTAAGAAGGAGAGGTTGGAGCAGCCACTGGGTGAGAGGAAATGTGGAGTGCTGTGGGCATCTGCCAGCCTGAGCATGCCACAGAAGGTAAGAAGGAAAGGTTGCCACAGCTCCCTACAAAGAGGACACTTGCGGAGAATGGGCAGCTGAGCAGAAGTTAGGAAGAGGAGGATGTGTTGTGGCTAGAGCTCCAAAGCTCGCTCTATCTATTTATTTATGAAAATGCAGCAACAGGCCCTCACCCATCACTCCCCAGGTTCTCTACTGCCACCAACCTCACACTCCATCACCAGCCTTTCCCTACCCTTCCCGCCTCACTCGAGGTCCTCTGCCAATTCTGTCACCGCTCTCCACAGGTCCTTCGACTTAGTCATCGATTTCCACAGGTCCTCCGCTACCGTACTCTTTCGGTACTCCATCAACTCAGTTGCTGACGTCCATGCGTGCTTTGACTCAGTCATCCATTTCCACAGGTCCTCCGCTGCCCAACTCTTCAGCTTCTCTGTCAACGATTTCCACAGGTCCTCCACTGCTGAACTCCTTAGGTCCTTTGACTCAGTCAGCGATCTCTACAGGCAGGGCTGGACTGGCCTACCGGGATACCGGGGAAATTCACGGTAGGCCGCTCCCCCTGTGGGCTGGCACAACAGTGTCAAGAAGACGGCCAGTGTAGGAGCAGGAGGCAGAGGCTAAAGCCGCTCTGTCTCTGGCTCTGACCCGGCCGCTTGCGTACAATTATAGTTAGCTTTAGTACCTATAGTTGGCAGGCAGAGGCCCCGCCCCCAGATGATGAGTGATGCGGGCGGCTGCCATAAAGATACGACAGCCGCGTAATGACGTTCCCAAGAATCAAAGGGCCGGCATAACTACGTCCTGCGTCATTATGCAGCCTGCGTATCTGTATGGCAGCCGATCTGGGTGGCTTAACAGAAGAGCCGCGGCCACCTCTGAGCTCCTCTGAAGAATTCTCATATGTCCCTGCCCGGCCCCCGGAGCGCAGGAGAAAGGAATGAGCGCCGGCCCTCAGCCTCACCATGTCCGTGATGGCCTGCTGCCTTTAGGTGCGTCCACTGTCCATACTCCCCCCCCCCCGCCCCCAGCACAATCACACTGCAGCTGCGGAACAGTGCACATTAAGTGATAAGAACACATAGTGATAATGCTGGCGGCACTGCACCGGCCCATGTTACCCATGATTTATTATCCTCATCCTGCTGTCACTGTGTGTATTAACCCTGTACTGTCACTGTGTGTATTAACCCTGTACTGTCACTGTGTGTATGAACCCTGTACTGTCACTGTGTGTCTTAACCCTGTACTGTCACTGTGTGTCTTAACCCTGTACTGTCACTGTGTGTCTTAACCCTGTGCTGTGATGTCAATGTGTGTCTTAACCCTGTGCTGTGATGTCAATGTGTGTATTAACCCTGTGCTGTGATGTCAATGTGTGTATTAACCCTGTGCTGTGATGTCAATGTGTGTATTAACCCTGTGCTGTGATGTCAATGTGTGTATTAACCCTGTGCTGTGATGTCAATGTGTGTATTAACCCTGTGATGAGATGTCAATGTGTGCATTAACCCTGTGCTGTGATGTCACTTTGCATAATGCACAGTGACATCACAGTACAGGGATAATATGCACAGTATTGTCACAGTACAGGGTTAAAGGGGTTATCCAGCGGGAGGGTATGGTTTTCAGAACTATGCCTGTACCTTGTACATAATAAATAAAAAATAAACCTGTGCTCCTCTCCAGTGCGCCATGGCCGTATAGGAACGCCTGAAATGGCCACACACCTTCCTGGCCTGCTTCAGGACATCCTGTAAGCCTGGGTACTTATGCACAAAGCATTGTACGATCAGATTACACACATGTGCCATGCCATTTGTTCTGTTGTCACAAACCACTTTGCCGATCTCCAGTTGTTGCGGAGTCAGCCACTGATCCACCTGTGCGTTCATGGAGGACAGCAGTGCTGGTGCGGTGTGACTCTCTACTTTCAGGCAAGTCACCCCCAAGACGGCGTGGCACTGCCGTATTCTGGGATGTGGAATAGCACCAGGGGAGCTGGGGGGGGGGGGTTCCATTGAAGTGGAGCAAGACACAGCAGTGGAAGAGGACTCAGCTGAGGAGGTTATGGAAGAGGATGGAGTAGGAGGAGTAGAGGAGGTGGCAGAAGGCCTGCCTGCAAGTCGTGGCGGTGTCACCAACTCCTCTGCAGAGCCATGCATTCCATGCTTGGCAGCCGTCAGCAGGTTTACCCAATGCGCAGTGTAGGTGATATACCTGCCATGACTAGTGTTGCTCGCGAATATTCGCAATTCAAATATTATTCGCGAATATCGCATATTCGCGAATTCGCGAATTTCGCGAATATAGCGCTATATATTCGTAATTACGAATATTCGGTTTTTTTTTTTGGTTTTTTTTTCACAGTACACATCACAGTGATCATCCCTCTCTGCTTCCAGCTTGTGTGATGTAAAGAAGGCTCTAATACTACTGTGTGAGACTGGCATGCGAAAATTCGTATATGCGAAAATTAGCATATGCGAATTTTCGCATACGCGAATCTTTGTGTACGTTAATTTTGTATATGTTAATTTTCGCATATGTTAATTTTCGCATACGCGAATTTTCGCAAATGCGAAAATAAAACGAGAATATTACGAATATGCGAATATGCGCGAATATATGACGAATATTCATCCATATATTCGCGAATATTCGCGAATTCGAATATGGCCTATGCCGCTCAACACTAGCCATGACCATGCTTTGCAGACCAGGTATCAGTGGTCAGATGGACCCTTGCCCCACCACTGTGTACCAGAGATGCCATTACTTCCTTTTGCACAATCGAGTACAGGTTGGGGATTGCCTTTTGTGCAAAGAAATTTCTGCCGGGTACATTCTACTGTGGTGTCCCAATAGCTACAAATTGTTTGAACGCCTCAGACTCCACCAGCTTGTATGGTAAAAGCTGGCGGGCTAAGAGTTCAGACAAGCCAGCTGTCAGACGCCGTGCAAGGGGGTGACTTTGTGACATTGGCTTCTTATGCTCAAACATGTCCTTGACAGACACCTGACTGTGGGCATATGAGCAGGAACTGCTCAAGGCGAGAGATGGAGAGGCGGTTGGTTGAGAGGGGGCAAGGAGGACAGCAGTGGTTGACGTGACCAAAGATGCTGGACCAGGAGGAGGATGGCAGCTTTGAGTTTGTGTGCTGCTTGTATTCATGTGTCGATCCCAAAGGCGTTTGTGATGTGAGATCATGTGCCTTCGCAAAGCAGTTGTACCTAGGTGGGTGTTGGACTTCCCATGACTCAGTTTCTTTTGGCACAGGTTGCAAATGGCATCGCTGTTGTTACGCCGAGCCCTCCGGGTCCCTGCTCCTCCCCGGAGCACTCGCGGCGTTCCTCTCTATGCAGCGCCCCGGTCAGACGCGCTGACCGGGAGCGCTGCACTGGTATCACCTCCGGGGATGCGATCCACGTAGCGGGACGCGCCTGCCCGCGGGTCGCATCCCAATCTCCTCACCTGCCCTGTCCTCTTGCTGTTCTGTCCCGGTGCACGCGGTCCCACTCTCTAGGGAGGGCGCGTGCCTGCTCTCTGAAATTGAAAGGGCCAGTGCACCATTAATTGGTGCCTGGCCCAATCAGTACCTACACCTGCGCTATGTGAATAAAAACCCCCTTCCTGTCCTTGCCGGATCTTGTTGCCTTGTGCCCTGTGAAAGCGTTTAGTGTGTTCCCAAGCCTGTGTACCCTGACCTCCTGCTGTTGCCCCTGACTACGACTCTTGCTGCCTGCCCTGACCTTCTGCTACGTCCGACCTTGCTCTTGCCTTGTCCCTGTGTACCGCGCCTGTCTCAGCTGTCAGCTGGGGTTGAGTCGCTATCGGGTGGAACAACCTGGGGGTTACCTGCCGCTGCAAGTCCATCCCGTTTTGCGGCGTGCTCTGGTGAAAACCAGTAACCCCTTAGACTCTGTTCCCCTGGTACGGCCCACGCCATCACCCCACTGACACAGAGGATCCACACCCAGTGTCCTCACTGCATACCAGTCCGGATCCTGACAGCTGTTATCAGAGGCAGACACAGAAAAAAATGCCACACTGCTGAGCTCTGCAATGACGGCATTCTGGTGGTGGCAACAGCATGCGTTGATTGGCGTGCTGTCTGGGTGACCCCGGGTGCCGATGCATGGTGTCTGACTGTGCCACTAGCTCCTTGCGACGACCTCCCCCTGCTTCCAACTTGTTTCCCCCTCCTCTCTGTCTCCCCATCTGAACTTTCCCCCTGTTCTTCTTCTCTTCTAGCGGGCACCCACGTGACATCCACGGACGCATTGTTATCATCATCTGCTTCACTTGTATCTGACAACTCAAGAAAGGAAGCAACAGCGGATACAACATCATGTTTCGGTATAATATATAGTGTTTTCTTTCAATAACGTACAATCTTGTTGTTTATGTCTCCCATGGAGAAACATGAGGAACTGACTTCATTATTTCTTACAAGTTTTGAAAATGACTCGTACTTCCTTTATGATGATGAGCCAGAACCCACAGACAATTCTGTAGGGTAGCCAGGATTGTGTAACAAATACGCCATTGTGAACAGGTGAATGCCTGAAAGGTGAACTTCATATCTCAACTGTTCATAAAGGAAGTTAAGTGTGATCATTACATAATTCTCTAGTATGTACGTAATTTGCCTTACATTTAAATGCCATTCTCAAACTATTTGATACAATCTAGCGTCATTGAGTTTGGCATCATGGCTTCCATTTTTATGGGAACCATGATGGATATGACAGATATTATCCAATAAACTATGTTTTGTTTTTTTAATCCATTGATTTATGATTTTCATCAGGAATCTATTTTACTGCACACAGTATTCTGTCAAAGCTCAAACAGTAACCTGATGATAAAGTGCTAGCACAAGTGTGAACAGAGCCTTATTCAAACTCCATAAAATCTTTACAATGAGAATGGCTTATAATAATAAGGAATTAGCTTTAATCAATGAGTTCCAAGTTTAACTAATGGGAAAAAGACTTACTAAGTGTAATTGCTAAGACAGTTATTATTTTCCGGTATCTTTCCTTTAGAGGGGGTTTCCCACAAAGCAAACCTGTTCATTCTTTCTGCTGACTCCGCACGGAATGCATAGCGGTCTATGAGACGGCGCATTCCCATGCAGTCCTAGCAGTCTCTGGAATTTCCGCACTGAGATTTACGGTGCAGATATTCTGCACGTGTGAACATAGCCTCATTGTGTTCTTTTGGTAAAGTTACACCAGCATTTATGTATGTACTGCGTGGGGAAAATTTTTTTTGTTTTGTTTTATTTATTCGTTTGGATAAAAGTAATGTTAGCGGGTCTTATGTTGAATGTTGATAAAGCTAAAGTAACGTATGATTCTGAATGAACAAATTAAATTTTTTAGAATGGTCTAGCAGAGTGCCAACAAAACTTACTACATCTTTCTCTCAGTCATAAGATCTGCTCCAACCAAACCAACAACCTCCCTGTTTGGAATGCAGTCTGACGTGACAAAAACACAAAAGGGCTAAGCTGATTGGCCAAAAGAAGATACACAATAGATAGCAAAAATGCCGCCCCATCAGAAAAACTAAATAAATCTGAATGTATTTTCGTTATACTCGGCAGACATGTATCAAAAACTATTTGAGTATATTCTTTATTTAACACTAGTTTTGTTTATTCAATTCTTCTTATTCCTATTTTTTATTCGGATTTATCAGATTTGTATGAATATCTGAATCATTTTGTTTATAGTTTCAGATGGATTTGAATGTCTGAATAAGTAAAAACAATCTTCTCTTTTCGCAACAAAAGGAATTATACATGTCTTATTTGGGCCTATTTTTTTATCTTTGTGGTAAAACCCCTTTAAAGGGGTACTCCGCACATCAATCTAAAGAATAGGGGAAAAGGTGTTAGATTGCGGGGGTCCCCCCACTGGGTACCCCCGCGATCTCCGGCACGTCACCACGTCATTTGGCACACGGAGCGAACTCCACTCCGTGCCCGATGACTGGCGATGCGGCCACCATGCCTCCTCTATTCACTTCTATTTGATGAGGCACTCTGCGCAATGCATTTTCAATGAGCTTATATAGATGCACAGTGAAGAACTTCTGTAAATTATTTAAAGGGGTACTCAGCCGCAAACATCTTATCCCCTATCCAAAGGATAGGGGATAAGATATTAGATCACTGGAGGGGGAGTTAGATAGATACTGCCACTGGGGACCCCCGCGATCTCCGTCCTGGCAGCGTCAGTAACACGGAAGCTTGCAGCTTCCACGTTCGTGACATCACGCCACGCCCTCTCCATTTATGTCAATGGGGGGAGGTGTGACGGCTATGACGGGCCCCCCAGCGATCTAACATCTTATACACTATGCATTGGATAGGGATAAGATGTTTGCGGCATAGTACCCCTTTAATTAATTTATAGAAATTCTTCACTGTGCATCTATACAAGTTCATTGAAAATGCATTGCGCAGCGTGGAACAGCTTAAAGGGGTTTTCCTACAGTATTAAGTAATAGCCTGACCCTGCTATATGCCTGTCTCTATATATATTATTTACTGATCATAGGACTCTAGGGCCCAAATAATCCTTACAAAGAATGAAGGAATAACAGCACTAGCTAAATGCTGCTTACTTCACATGGGGATGACATTTTATGTAGTATGCCTAAAATAAAGGCTGGTCTTGGGGCCTTTTTAATACATTATATGATGAAATAAAAGTTTATGTAAAAGTTGCTAGTAAAAAGTAGAATGTATTGTTATGTTATGCGCTCCGGCCGCACACGCTGGCGGTGAGTGCATGGTCCCGTTACCTGCTGCTGCCGGCGGGGCTGGGATTCTCATTGTGGGACGCGCCCGCATGCGAATCCCAGCCCGTCACTCACCCGTCACCCGGTGCTTCTCCTGCCCCCACCTCTGCCTTTCTGCTCTGTTGCGCGTGTCTCTGTCTCCTAGGGCGAGCACGTGCCGGAGCTTTAAGATTTAAACGGCCAGTGCGCCCATCATTAGTGAAGTAACTAACACCTGTGGCTCATTAATAAATTCCTCCACCTCCCTCTCTTCCCTGCCAGATCTTTGTTTCCCTAGAGCCTTAGAAAAAGCATTCCTGTGTATTGCCTTGTCGTGTATCATACCTTTGCTACGTGACCTGACCTTGCTCCTTTGCCGCCTGCCTGCTGATCATTTGCTATGTTCCTGACTATGCTACCTGTCATGACCTCCTGTTATCCAGACCACAAATTGCCTAATCCCACCTGTGCCTTGAATCTCCTCAGCCACCTGTGGGGTCGAACCATACCAGGGGTAGCGACCTGGGTGCCGCCTGCCACAGCAAGTCCATACCGCTTTGCAGTGGGCTCTGGTGAAAACCAGTGGCACCTTAGACTTTGCTCCCTGGTACGGTACAAATCATCTACCACACAGGTACAGTGGATCCACTACCATCTGTGTTCCAGTCTACTGAAACGTGAGTGTTACACGTATCCAGCAAAAAAATAAACCCTAATACAAATCTGCAAATCTCAAAAAATAAAAACATTATGGATCTTAGGCTATTTGCCTCCGTTTTCTGTAAAAATGATGTACTCTATGTAAGTGTATGCTAAAGTGATCATCTGAGCACAAAGCAGAAGAAATTTAGAAATTCAGTTGTTTGGAAGAGGTTAAAGGGGTACTTCACTTAATAAAAATGTATCCCCTTGCCCGATAAGCGTCCACTGGGACCCCCCATGATTTTATATGCAGGCTCCGTTGCTTCTCCACAGTGCACTCCAGCCCCCAACCTTGGTAATGATGGTGCCGAAAAGAATTGACGGCTCACTCAGTCAATCACCAACCCGACTTGGCTGAGCAGGTCATTATTCTGAAAACAGCCAAAAATATGTCCCAAATGTAAATAGATTTTTTTGGGGATACAGCATTTGGTAAGGGGAGGGGGCAGGTTCTTCAGCTGTATGAGGCGCCAAAATTCCTGAATGTGACCCTGGCTGAGCTTGGTTCTAATAAATTAAATTTGGTCTTGAGAATATATCCATACTTAAAATTTTCATATTTGTAGTTAGTGATGAGCGGCAGGGGCCATATTCAAATTCTTGATATTACGTGAATATATGGATGAATATTCGTCCTATGTTCCTGAAATTCGCATATTCGTTGGGTTTGTTCATTTTTTTCCATGCGCAAATTCGTAATGAAATTTGCATAGTGCGCATGCGCGATTATATCTATTACCTAAAAGAAGGGAGGGATCAGTGTCCTCTGACTGGAAGTGCCGATATTCCCAAATATTTGCATATTCCCATATATTCGGAAAAAAAACAAATATTCATCATTACCAATATATATCACTATATTCAAAATATTCGCAAAATTGCGAAGTGCTGATATTTGTGGTAAAAATTTGCATTGCAAATATTCGCGCTCAACACTATTTGTAGTGTGCCATAGAGCTCTTGAAAATATAATGTAGTGAGTGTGGATAGGTATGTTTATGTTAATACTGTGTCAAATGAGTTTTAGCCTTAAAGGGTACTCCGCCCCTAGCATCTTATCCCCTATCCAAAGGATAGGGGATAAGATGTCAGATCGCCGGGGTCCCGCTGCTGGGGACCCCTGGGATCTCCGCTGCGGCACCCCACTATCATTACTGCACAGAGTACACTCGCTCTGTGCGTAATGACTGGAGATACAGGGGCCGTAGCATCATGATGTCACGGCTCCCCCCCCTCGTGATGTAACAGCCCGTCCCCTCAATACAAGTCTATGGGAGGGGGCATGGCGGCCATCACGCCCCTCCCATAGACTTGCATTAAGGGGGCGGGCCATGACGTCACGAGGGGGCGGAACTGTGATGTCACGAAGACTCGGCCCCTGTATCGACGGTCATTACGCACAGAGCGAGTGTGATCTGTGCAGTAATGATAGCGGGGTGCCACAGTGGAGATCCCGGGGGTCCCCAGCAGCAGGATCCCGGCAATCTGACATCGTATCCCCTATCCTTTGGATAGGGGATAAGATGTCTAGGGGCGGAGTACCTCTTTAAAGAGAGTGGAGAGACAAGTCTGGAAAATTTATAGAATACAAATGTGATTGGGTTGTAGCATTGGCTTCTCAAGGCAGCTGGGGAACTATTCCAAGGGGTATTCCAGGATTTTTGTTTTATTTGACCATGCTGCAGGGGCTGTAAAGTTAGTGTAGTTCATAATATAGTGTCTGTACCTGTGTGTGACGGTGGTCTTGCAATTATTCTGTGATTTTGGTCCCAATATTTATTTTTAACAGCATACAAAATTACTCAGGTCTCGGGTTTTCTCAGGTTGCAGTGTGTTAAAAAACACTGGTCTTTCGAATGGAATGCAACTCATTTGTGTTTCAATGGATGGGGTGGCTGATGTGTGGGAGGGAGGAAAGGGATATCAAACTTACAAACAAGGAACTATGGGATGTGTAGTTTGAGAGAACAAATTCCAACAGGAAATATCCAGTTCACAATAAGATAGCCACAATGTTATGGTAATCTCACATCAGAGCCATTTAGCCCCAAGATAAGCACAGATTCTTCCTAAGCATGTCCATTACTGTCAGGCAGGTACGTACTAAAATCTCCTTATGGTGGATAACCCCTTTAAGTTTACCAGCGCTGCCATCTCTGATGCAGGTCTTAATAGGAGAACTTGACCAAGTACCATACACTTCCATTCATAAGTACTGCAGTATTTGATGCAGGTAATCAATCAAACAGGTAGCAAAGTTTCATATTAAAACTAATTAAAATTGCAAAATATACAAAACAAACAAAGAAACATCAAAAGTTTAAAATGTCTTTTTTACTATTTATTACATGAAAATATACAAATAGTAAAAAATAATAATTGGTCCAATAAAGGCACCAGTATGAACTATACCTTTGAAAGCCCTCCTACAGCTTCACTGATGGAAAGATGAAAAAGTTATGGGTTTTATAATATGGCAACACAAAGCAAATGTTTATTTTGCAAAAGTAGTAAAATATAAACAGTTAAAATTAGAATTACTGCAATTTCACTTATCTGCAAAATTAAAATAACTTGCCTTGGTTACTACATACTCCATAAAATCCCAAAAAAAAAAAAAAAAAAAAAAACAATCCCAAGCATTGAGTATTTTTTTATTTTTTTTTATTTCATTCCACAATTTTTTTTTATTTTTTAACACAATTTATAGCACTTTAAATGTTATTATTGCAAAATATAATTAATAATACAAACCACAAGCTGACTGGATTGCCAGAGAAATAAAAGTATGGCTCATGGAATTGGAAGACAGTGGTATTAAAATAAAACAGTTGCTGCCAAAACTGTCTAGCCCGCCAAAGTATATATATATATATATATATATATATATATATATATATATATATTTTTTTTTTTATTTTGCTTCTTAATGTAGGAACAATTTTTTGTGACACACTACACTGCAAAAACCCACACATATATCTTTTTAGGGAACAAATTGTTAACCCTTTCCCCTGTATATTCCCCTGGTCTACGAGTCACATTTGGTTGCTAGGAAATTTAAATTTCCTAAACTGTATTACTGGAGTTCTGCTGTTTATACAGGGAAGTGCATTGTAATGTAATGTACTGTATGTGCATTGTCGTAGTGCTACAGCTCTAATACTGTACCACGTTTGTACTTACAACACGTGCTTCATCTGTGCTGAGTAAAAGAATACAAAAATGAGAACATAACAGTCAGTAAGGTAAATTTGAAACCTGTGATTCTTGTAGTACATTTCCTTTCTTGAAGGTACAATGCTGTTATATTCCCATGAACACAACAAGTCTGCCAAGTCATGACAAAGACACCATTGTAATGACGGTAAACAGCACATAGTGCATGCAAATTTATATACTTGGTAATAATGAAACTTAGAAAACAAAAAGCTAAAAATAATATTTAATCTATTGCACAGCATGGTGGACATGAAGATCTGTAAATAAGGAGGATTACATCTCATCACACACAATGGAGTAAATTGCTGACTGTTTTTGTCTTACCCAAATTTCCTTGTTTACCTTGCCTTGTATTGCAAACTCTGTGAACTGCATAATTCTCATTTTACAGCTCATCTTGTAGAATACAGTGATAACACGTTATATATTGCCTGAAAATGGAAATGAAGAATCTGAAGTAATGTTGATATTTAACCCCTTAAAGCGAATTGGCCTGTGGAATTTAATATTTTCTAAATGTTAAACTGCCTAATAAAATAAATAACACTTTAACTCACCTTTCTCTGCTTCCTTGTAGCTCCAGTATTGGGGCACTCTGTCCATGGCTGGTAACTCTGCTTTCCCCTGAGCTGCAGAGCAAAGTTTCGTCAGCCGGGAGAACTGACATGCCGATTACCAATCACTGTGGCCAGTCATTGGATAAGCCGTGCTGTGACGTCACCTCTACAGCTCCGGAGAGCTCAGAGAAGGAAACTGTCATCAGAGGCCAGCCGGAGATGGGGTGTCCTGTTTCCAGAGCTACAAGGGAGCAAAAGGTGAAATATGGTTTTTATAGAAATCCTTTTATTGATGCATAAAGTGGGCAAAAATAATGATAATAATAATAATAAAAATAATCATTGATGCTTCTTAATTTTTTACATTTACTACTTTTTCAGTCAAATAAAGTATAATGGCTTCCCTAGAATCTCTAACTTGCCACCTAACAGGAATGAGAAATGACTGCACCTTGACATTGAAAATCTTTATATCCTCTGACCCTGGAATACTGGAGTATCCAGCATATGGAAAGACTAATAGCCTGCTCCCCTGCAGATATAGGGATTTGTTTGTGAACTTCCTTCACAAATGGTAAAATCTCTCTTTGCATCTTAGTGCACCCAAGGTCTATAATTGGACCTGTATGTGTCACGATGCCGGCTGGCAGGTAGTGGATCCTCTGTGCCAGAGAGGGATTGGCGTGGACCGTGCTAGTGGATCGGTTCTAAGTCACTACTGGTTTTCACCAGAGCCCGCCGCAAAGCGGGATGGTCTTGCTGCGGCGGTAGTGACCAGGTCGTATCCACTAGCAACGGCTCAACCTCTCTGGCTGCTGAAGATAGGCGCGGTACAAGGGAGTAGACAGAAGCAAGGTCGGACGTAGCAGAAGGTCGGGGCAGGCAGCAAGGATCGTAGTCAGGGGCAACGGCAGGAGGTCTGGAACACAGGCTAGGAACATACAAGGAAACGCTTTCACTGGCACAATGGCAACAAGATCCGGCAAGGAAGTGCAGGGGAAGTGAGGTGATATAGGGAAGTGCACAGGTGATAACACTAATTGGAACCACTGCGCCAATCAGCGGCGCAGTGGCCCTTTAAATCGCAAAGACCCGGCGCGCGCGCGCCCTAGGGAGCGGGGCCGCGCGCGCCGGGACAGGACTGACGGAGAGCGAGTCAGGTACGGGAGCCGGGGTGCGCATCGCGAGCGGGCGCTACCCGCATCGCGAATCGCATCCCGGCTGGAGGCGGTATCGCAGCGCCCCGGGTCAGTGGATCTGACCGGAGCGCTGCAGTGAGGAGAGTGTAGCGAGCGCTCCGGGGAGGAGCGGGGACCCGGAGCGCTTGGCGTAACAGTACCCCCCCCTTGGGTCTCCCCCTCTTCTTAGAGCCTGAGAACCTGAGGAGCAGACTTTTGTCTAGGATGTTGTCCTCAGGTTCCCAGGATCTCTCTTCTGGACCACAACCCTCCCAATCCACTAAAAAAAAGGTTTTCCCTCTGACCTTTTTAGATGCCAGAATCTCTTTGACGGAGAAGATGTCCGAGGAGCCGGAAACAGGAGTGGGAGGAACAGATTTGGGAGAGAAACGGTTAATGATAAGTGGTTTAAGAAGAGAAACGTGAAAGGCATTAGGAATACGAAGAGAAGGAGGAAGAAGAAGTTTGTAAGAGACAGGATTAATCTGGCACAAAATTTTGAAAGGACCAAGATAGCGTGGTCCCAACTTATAGCTAGGGACACGGAAGCGGACATATTTAGCGGAGAGCCATACCTTGTCTCCAGGGGAAAAAATGGGAGGAGCTCTTCTTTTCTTATCCGCGAACTTCTTCATGCGTGATGAAGCCTGTAAGAGAGAATTTTGGGTCTCTCTCCATATGATGGAAAGATCACGAGAAATTTCATCCACAGCGGGCAGACCAGAGGGCAAGGGGGTAGGGAGGGGGGGAAGAGGGTGACGGCCGTACACCACGAAAAATGGGGATTTGGAGGAAGATTCAGAGACTCTGAAGTTATACGAGAATTCGGCCCATGGTAGAAGATCTGCCCAGTCATCCTGGCGGGAGGAAACAAAATGTCGTAAATAATCACCCAAGACCTGGTTAATTCTTTCTACTTGTCCATTGGATTGAGGATGATATGCAGAAGAAAAATTTAATTTAATCTTGAGTTGTTTACAGAGAGCCCTCCAGAATTTAGACACGAATTGGACGCCTCTATCCGAGACGATCTGCGTGGGCAACCCGTGAAGACGAAAAATGTGTACAAAAAATTGTTTAGCCAACTGAGGCGCTGAAGGAAGACCAGGAAGAGGGATGAAATGTGCCATTTTGGAGAATCGATCAACGACCACCCAAATAACAGTGTTGCCATGGGATGGGGGTAAGTCAGTAATAAAATCCATACCAATCAGAGACCAAGGCTGTTCGGGGACAGGCAGAGGATGAAGAAAACCAGCGGGCTTCTGGCGAGGAGTCTTATCCCGGGCACAGATAGTGCAGGCTCGCACAAAGTCCACAACATCCGTCTCCAGAGTCGGCCACCAATAGTAGCGAGAGATGAGTTGCACAGATTTCTTGATGCCCGCATGACCTGCGAGATGGGAAGAGTGGCCCCATTTGAGGATTCCGAGGCGTTGGCGTGGAGAAACAAAGGTCTTTCCTGGAGGAGTTTGCCTGATGGAGGCTGGAGAAGTGGAAATCAGGCAGTCAGGAGGAATGATGTGTTGCGGAGAGAGTTCAACTTCAGAAGCATCCGAGGAACGAGAGAGAGCATCGGCCCTAATGTTCTTATCGGCAGGCCGAAAGTGAATTTCAAAATTAAATCGGGCAAAGAACAGAGACCACCTGGCCTGGCGAGGATTCAGCCGTTGGGCAGACTGGAGGTAGGAGAGGTTCTTGTGATCGGTGTAAATAATAACTGGAAATCTTGATCCCTCCAGCAGATGCCTCCATTCCTCAAGTGCTAATTTAATGGCTAGAAGCTCTCGATCCCCGATGGAGTAGTTTCTCTCCGCCGGAGAGAAGGTCCTAGAAAAAAAACCACAAGTAACAGCATGCCCGGAAGAATTTTTTTGTAGAAGGACAGCTCCAGCTCCCACAGAGGAGGCATCAACCTCCAATAGGAAGGGTTTAGATGGGTCAGGTCTGGAGAGCACGGGAGCCGAAGAAAAGGCAGACTTGAGCCGTTTAAAGGCGTCTTCCGCTTGAGGAGGCCAAGACTTGGGATCGGCATTTTTTTTGGTTAAAGCCACGATAGGAGCCACAACGGTAGAAAAATGTGGAATAAATTGTCTGTAATAATTGGCGAACCCCAAAAAACGTTGGATAGCACGGAGTCCGGAGGGGCGTGGCCAATCTAAGACGGCAGAGAGTTTGTCTGGATCCATTTGTAGTCCCTGGCCAGAGACCAAGTATCCTAGGAAAGGAAGAGATTGGCATTCAAACAGACATTTCTCTATTTTGGCATAGAGTTGATTGTCACGAAGTCTCTGAAGAACCATACGGACATGCTGGCGGTGTTCTTCTAGATTGGCAGAAAAAATCAGGATATCGTCCAGATATACAACAACACAGGAGTATAAAAGATCACGAAAAATTTCATTAACAAAGTCTTGGAAGACGGCAGGGGCGTTGCACAGGCCAAAGGGCATGACCAGATACTCAAAGTGTCCATCTCTGGTGTTAAATGCCGTTTTCCATTCATCCCCCTCTCTGATGCGGATGAGATTATAAGCACCTCTTAAGTCCAGTTTGGTAAAGATGTGGGCACCTTGGAGGCGATCAAAGAGTTCAGAGATGAGAGGTAGGGGGTAGCGGTTCTTAACCGTGATTTTATTAAGACCGCGGTAGTCAATGCAAGGGCGTAGAGAGCCATCTTTTTTGGACACAAAGAAAAATCCGGCTCCGGCAGGAGAGGAGGATTTACGGATAAAGCCCTTTTTTAAATTTTCCTGGACGTATTCAGACATGGCAAGAGTCTCTGGGGCGGACAGAGGATAAATTCTGCCCCGGGGTGGAGTAGTGCCCGGGAGGAGGTCGATAGGACAATCATAAGGCCTGTGAGGAGGTAGAGTCTCAGCTTGTTTTTTGCAAAAAACATCCGCAAAGTCCATATAGGCCTTAGGGAGACCGGTTACGGGAGGAACCACAGAGTCACGGCAAGGGTTACTGGGAACCGGTTTTAGGCAGTCCTTGGAACAAGAGGGCCCCCAACTCTTGATCTCCCCAGTGGACCAATCCAGGGTTGGGGAGTGAAGTTGAAGCCAGGGAAGTCCAAGGAGAATTTCAGAAGTGCAATTGGGAAGGACCAAAAGTTCAATCCTCTCGTGATGAGGTCCGATGTGCATTAGAAGGGGCTCCGTGCGGAAACGTATGGTACAGTCCAATCTTTCATTGTTTACACAATTGATGTAGAGGGGTCTGGCGAGACTGGTCACCGGGATGTTGAACCTGTTGACGAGAGAGGCCAAAATAAAATTTCCTGCAGATCCGGAGTCCAAGAAGGCCACAGCAGAGAAGGAGAAGGCAGATGCAGACATCCGCACAGGCACAGTAAGACGTGGAGAAGCAGAGTAGACATCAAGGACTGTCTCACCTTTGTGCGGAGTCAGCGTACGTCTTTCCAGGCGGGGAGGACGGATAGGACAATCCTTCAGGAAGTGTTCGGTACTAGCACAGTACAGGCAGAGATTCTCCATGCGGCGTCGTGTCCTCTCTTGAGGTGTCAGGCGAGACCGGTCGACCTGCATAGCCTCCACGGCGGGAGGCACAGGAACAGATTGCAGGGGACCAGAGGAGAGAGGAGCCGGGGAGAAGAAACGCCTCGTGCGAACAGAGTCCATATCCTGGCGGAGCTCCTGACGCCTTTCGGAAAAACGCATGTCAATGCGAGTGGCTAGGTGAATGAGTTCATGTAGATTAGCAGGGATTTCTCGTGCGGCCAGAACATCTTTAATGTTGCTGGATAGGCCTTTTTTAAAGGTCGCGCAGAGGGCCTCATTATTCCAGGATAATTCTGAAGCAAGAGTACGGAATTGTACGGCATACTCGCCAACGGAAGAATTACCCTGGACCAGGTTCAACAGGGCAGTCTCAGCAGAAGAGGCTCGGGCAGGTTCCTCAAAGACACTTCGAATTTCCGAGAAGAAGGAGTGTACAGAGGCAGTGACGGGGTCATTGCGGTCCCAGAGCGGTGTGGCCCAAGACAGGGCTTTTCCAGACAGAAGGCTGACTACGAAAGCCACCTTAGACCTTTCAGTGGGAAACTGGTCCGACATCATCTCCAGGTGCAGGGAACATTGGGAAAGAAAGCCACGGCAAAACTTAGAGTCCCCATCAAATTTATCCGGCAAGGATAGTCGTAGACCAGAAGCGGCCACTCGCTGCGGAGGAGATGCAGGAGCTGGCGGAGGAGATGATTGCTGAAGCTGTGGTAGTAACTGCTGAAGCATAACGGTCAGTTGAGACAGCTGTTGGCCTTGTTGCGACTGCTGGGCGACCACCGTGGTGAGGTCAGCGACAACTGGCAGAGGAACTTCAGCGGGATCCATGGCCGGATCTACTGTCACGATGCCGGCTGGCAGGTAGTGGATCCTCTGTGCCAGAGAGGGATTGGCGTGGACCGTGCTAGTGGATCGGTTCTAAGTCACTACTGGTTTTCACCAGAGCCCGCCGCAAAGCGGGATGGTCTTGCTGCGGCGGTAGTGACCAGGTCGTATCCACTAGCAACGGCTCAACCTCTCTGGCTGCTGAAGATAGGCGCGGTACAAGGGAGTAGACAGAAGCAAGGTCGGACGTAGCAGAAGGTCGGGGCAGGCAGCAAGGATCGTAGTCAGGGGCAACGGCAGGAGGTCTGGAACACAGGCTAGGAACATACAAGGAAACGCTTTCACTGGCACAATGGCAACAAGATCCGGCAAGGAAGTGCAGGGGAAGTGAGGTGATATAGGGAAGTGCACAGGTGATAACACTAATTGGAACCACTGCGCCAATCAGCGGCGCAGTGGCCCTTTAAATCGCAAAGACCCGGCGCGCGCGCGCCCTAGGGAGCGGGGCCGCGTGCGCCGGGACAGGACTGACGGAGAGCGAGTCAGGTACGGGAGCCGGGGTGCGCATCGCGAGCGGGCGCTACCCGCATCGCGAATCGCATCCCGGCTGGAGGCGGTATCGCAGCGCCCCGGGTCAGTGGATCTGACCGGAGCGCTGCAGTGAGGAGAGTGTAGCGAGCGCTCCGGGGAGGAGCGGGGACCCGGAGCGCTTGGCGTAACAGTATGGTCCATCCCCCCAGTCCTGTAAAGCAGTAAATGTAGGAAAAAAGCGGAGGTAGCGCCGGGTGCGTTGTAGGTCTTTAGCCGTTGTAGGTGGGTATCCAGGTGGGGGTAGCGTATTCCTTGCCGGTGATGGTAGCTTGGTATGCAGGCCAGCAGCGTGAGGACGGAGTCCAGAGGAGAGTCCGTAGAGAAATGCAGAAGTATTGGAGAAAAAAGCTGCGATGACGATCCCAAGGAAGTAACCCAAGTCGTGGGTATAGATGTAAAATAATTTATTCTTACAACATATGGATCCACCATTTTAGATGCCCTGGAGCCTGGACTGCACTAAATGGAGTTTAATGAAGCGATTTGCGCGATTGAACCTCGCCGATATTCGCATTCATTACAAATCGAATTTTTCCTTACAATCTTAAAGAATTCGGAATTTGTCAGATTCGATTCGCTCATCCCAGCCTTACAGGACTGGGGAAGTATTGGAGAAAAAAGCTGCGATGGCACTCCCAAGGAAGTAACCCAAGTCGTGGGTATAGATGCAAAATAATTTATTCTTACAGCATAAGAAAACAAAGAAAATAATAAATAAATATGAAGCAAGACACGTTTCGGGAGTCACAGCTCCCTTTTTCAATTCATATTTATTTATTATTTTCTTTGTTTTCTTATGCTGTAAGAATAAATTATTTTGCATCTATACCCACGACTTGGGTTACTTCCTTGGGAGTGCCATCGCAGCTTTTTTCTCCAATACTTCCCCAGTCCTGTAAGGCTGGGATGAGCGAATCGAATCTGACAAATTCCGAATTCTTTAAGAATGTAAGGAAAAATTCGATTTGTAATGAATGCGAATATCGACGAGGTTCAATCGCGCAAATCGCTTCATTAAACTCCATTTAGTGCAGTCCAGGCTCCAGGGCATCTAAAATGGTGGATCCATATGTGAGGACATGGGGCAAGAAATCTGGGGAAAGCGGGAACAAGGGTAGGCGGGATGACCCCGAATTACATGCAGCATGCAACCTATAAGCCGCCAATCACCCCTTTGATGTCACAGCCCTATATAATCAGCAGACACATTTCAGCCAGTTATTTCAGTCTTTTATTGCAAAGAGATAGATAGGGACAGACAGCGCTGTGTGTTGGCCAGAAAAGCTTTTTTTCCAGCAGCGATTCACCTCCTAGTAACATCAGCATTCTGTTGCACAGAGGGACAGAGAGCAGTGTGTGTTGCACAGAAAAGCATTCTTACTGATGCAATTCACTACAGCGTTCTATTACAAAGAGCGACAGAGAGCAGTGTGTTGCACAGAACAGCAGCGATTCAGCTCAAGCACAAATCCTGCCTAGAAGCACTGATAGGGAAGGGAGTGAGATTGAGAGAGAGTGCAATTTTGGGTGTAGTACAAAGCAACTGTGTGCTGCAGCACTGGTGTGTACTGCTGATGTTGTACACAAATACTTTTTTAAGCGTACAGGAGCGCATTGTCCTCCCCTCATAAGTGCATACCACCTTCGTACATCTAAGTAGTGTACCATTTTGTTCCTGTTAAAGTCCCAAAGGCCTAGATACTGTGAAAGCCAGGCAAAAGTACGTACCGGCAGGCGTTGTACACAAATACTTTTTAAGCGTACTGTAGGGCATTGTCCTCCTCTCATTAGTGCATACCACATCGTACATCTAAGTGGTGTACTATTTTGTTCCTGTTAACTCCTTAACGACGTTTGGTCCCGGCGGCCATCAACGGTCGCGGTGATGCCCTGTATTAACCCTTCAGATGTGGCGATCAAAGCTGACCGCAGCGTCTGAAGCGAAAGTGAAACTATCCCGGCTGCTCAGTCGGGCTGTTTGGGACCGCCGCGGTGAAATCGCAGCGTCCTAAACAGCTTACAGGACACTTACCTTACATGACCTTACCTGCCTCCTCGGTGTCCGATCGGCGAATGACTGCTCCATGCCTGAGATCCAGGCAGGAGCAGTCAAGCGCCGATAACACTGATCATAGGCATGTTAATACACGCCAGTGATCCGTGTAAAAGATCAGTGTATGTAATGTTTTAGGCCCCTATGGAGGCTATAACATTGCAAAAAAAAAGTGTTAATAAAGATCATTTAGCCCCTTCCCCAATAAAAGTTTGAATCCCCCCCTTTTCCCATTAAAAAAATAAAACAGTGTAAATAACAATAAACATATGTGGTATCACCGCATGCGTAAATGTCCAAACTAAAAAACTAAATGTCCATTAACTAAACCGCACGGTCAATGGCGTACACGTAAAAAAATTCCAAAGTCCAAAAAAGCGTATTTTTGGTCACTTTTTATACCATTTAAAAAATGAATAAAAGTGATCAAAAAGACAGATCAAAAAAAAAAATGGTACCGCTAAAAGTTTCAGATCGGGTGCAAAAAATGAGCCCTCATACCACCCTGTACATGGAAAAATAAAAAAGTTATAGGGGGTCAGAACATTTTTAAACGTGTACATTTCCTGCATGTAGTTATGATTTTTTCCAGAAGTACGACAAAATTAAACCTATATAAGTAGGGTACAATTTTAAACGTATGGACCTACAGAATAATGATAATGTGTCATTTTTATCGAAATATGCACTGCGTAGAAACGGAAGCCCCCAAAAGTTACAAAATTGCCTTTTTTCTTCGATTTTGATGCACAATTATTTTTTTTTCCGTTTCGCCGTGGACTTTTGGGTAAAATGACTAATGTCACTGCAAAGTAGAATTGGTGACGCAAACAATAAGCCATAATATGGATTTTTAGGTGAAAAATTGAAAGGGTTATGATTTTTAAAAGGTAAGGAGGAAAAAACGAAAATGCAAAACTGAAAACCCTGCGTCCTTAAGGGGTTAAAGTCTCAAGGGCCTAGATAATGGGAAAGGCCAGGACAAAAGTATTCACCAGCTGGTGTTGTACACAGATACTTTTTTAAACGTACTGGAGCGCATTGTCCTCCCCTCATAAATACTATATACCACATATGTACATCTAAGTGGTGTACTACTTTGTTCCTGTTAAAGTCTCAAGGGCCTATATACTGTGAAAGGCCAGGCAAAAGTACACACCTGCTGATTTTGTAGACAAATACTGTTTTAAGCATAGTGGAGCGTATTGTACTCCCCTCATATACACACTAAGTATGTCAAGCAAAGAAGTGCCAGGACGTGCACAGAGGTTGCAGCAGACTAGGGGTCAGTGGCAGCAGGAGTCACAGCGAGAAGCCTGAGCTCCCGGTATTAGCTAGTGGTTGTGTCTCGACCAGCAACCCATCTGCCGTCATCGATTGGTTATCCACTTCATCACAAGTGACATCTGACACCCCCAGTCAACAGTCAGTGGGTTCCTCAGACACTACCCTCAGTTGGCATGGCCCGGGAGCAGTCCCTGTCCTCCCATTGCCTCTGTCCTATGCTGTTTCCTCCCCCACTGAAGTATCTTATGCTGTGGGTTCAGCTCCACTATTTAGTGAGGATGATCTAGCAGACATTCAGCAGCTACTGCCCAGCCAAGAAGTGTTGGAGACATCCGCCGCTTCCTCCAGGCGAGCAAGTAGTGATGAGGAGAGTGGCGTGGGAGGTGGTGTTTTGAGCATTCAGGCTCCTGAAGCAAACACTGTTGAGGAACCTGAGGAGGACATCAGTGACGTTCAGACACAACTCGATGATGATGAAGCTGATTGCACTTGGGAGCCGGGTGCAGAAGGGGCTTCATCATCATCAGGAGAAGAGAGTTGCAGGTTGCCCGTGAGGCAGCAACTGAGCCAGCAAGGTGGTAGTATGGTTGGCAGTCAGCATGGTGGCAGAAGTGGAAAATCTGGAGCCAAACGTGCCCGGGGTAGACCACCTGCTTCATGGCAGCCTACCTTCCCAGGAGGTAGTGAAACAGGGGTTCCTGGAGTCGGTGGCAGTAGCAATCAATCAGTGCTGACTGTTGGTGGAAAAATCAGCTACTCAGGGGTCTGGCAGTTTTTCATCAAGCATCCGGAGGGGGTTAACATGGCCACATGCAAGATGTGTCGGCAGAAGGTGAAGCATGGCCAGGGTCGCAATGTTGGCACCACGGCCTTTCGTCAACATTTGCAGGGTCACCATAAAGCGGCCTGGGAGAACTATGGCTCTGATGAGGTGGTCCAGCCTGCTGCATCACCCAGTGGCACGCCGCTCCCTGTTTAAGCCAGCCAAGGCTCCACCACCTCAGCCGAAGGGAGCTGTGTGTCATACTCATCTTCTGTTGCCCCAGATGCTCCTGCTCCTCCTACTTCGAGTCAGTCATTCCACCAGCAATCCATCGTTGAAGCCATGTCCAAGAGACAACAGCGCCAACTCATCCAACTGCGCAGAAGCTGAAAGTGCTCCTGTCCAAGTTGCTGGTGTTGAAGTCCCTCCCTTATCAAGTGGTTGACTCTGCAACTTTCAGAGAACTGATGGCTTGTGCTGAGCAGAGGAGGAGAGTCCCAAGCTGTCATTACTTTGCAAAGAAGGCAATACCAGCCCTGCACAATTTTGTGGAACAGAAGGTGGGCCAGTCCTTGAGCCTGTCGGTGTGTACCAAAGTGCACGGCAGCGCCGGCGTGTGGAGCTATAACTACGGTCAGGGACAATACATGTTCTTTACGGCCCACTGGGTGAATGTGGTTCCTGTACAGCCACAACAGCAACTTGGACAGGTCCTGCCGCTTCCGCCTCAACGCTCTCAGGCTGTTGTTCCTGTGACAGTGTGCGACTCCGCCTCCTCATCCTCCACCATCTTCTCAGCTTCCCTCATGGACAAGTCTCAGTGCCTCTCCAGCATACCATGTGTGCAGGGCACGGCGGTGTCACACTGTTCTTCACATGGTTTGCCTTGGGAACATCATCAAACAGGGGAGGAACTGCTAAAAGTCATTCATAAAGAAATCAAATCATGGCTTACTCCACGAAAACTGGAAATGGGAACAATGGTGACCGACAACGGGAAGAAAATCTTTTCTGCGCCGCAATAAGGAAGCCTGAGGCATGCGCCCTGCATGGCACACGTGTTCTTTCCGGTTGTCATGCGGTTCCTGAAGTGTTCCCCCCATCTGCAAGACATCCTAACAATGGGAAGGAAACTTTGCATCCACTTCAGCCACTCGAACACCGCAAAGCATACCCTCCTTGAGCTGCAGTGTCAGAACGGCATCCCCCACATAGTCTGATTTGCAACCTTTCCACATGGAATTCCACCCTTCATTTGTTGGACCGACTATATGAAAAGAAAAAAGCCATCACCGATATTTTTATGATCCAAGCGGATAGGGGGACTCCCTTGTGTAACTTCAATGTCAACCAGTGGTAGCTCATATGTGACACCTGCCGTTTGCTCAGGCCCTTTGAGGAAGCCACATTATTTGTCAGTCGTCAGGATTATGGGATGAACTACGTAATTTCACTGCTTCATCTACTACAACACATGTTGGAAATGATGGCTGGTCAGGGCACTGGAGACGTGGCGCCTACATCTCACGGCCACATGAACCCTGTGGGGGCTGAACTGGAGGAGGGGCACAGTGGAGCACAGTTTACGTTTTGCGAGATGGGCAGTTTTTCTAGTCATCTGACAGGAGTGGAGGAGCAGGAGCAGCTAGAGGAGCTAGAGGGTTATGAGGAAGGCAAGACAGAGGACCCAGACACAGTGGAGATGGAGGTAGGGAGTCCCTCCGAGATGCAGAAATGGCACAATGCAAGCTCACTTGCTTTCGTAGTGACCGCCGAATTGTCACCATTTGGCAGCGGGATGACTTTCCACCTTATTGGACCCTTGCTACCAGCACAAAATGGGGACCTTTTTCACACCCACTGAGGGGAGGACAAACTGACCTACGTAGTCAGTTGGCCGATGCCTTTCTGCGCCATCATCTATCCTCTCGCAGATCTGACTCAGGGTCCCTCTGCTCTCACCTTCCACTGCATTGGCTGCTGGGGAGGGGTGGCAGGAGCAGTAACAGCTCCATCAGCAGCAGCCTGAGTCTACAGTCGCTGATGAGTAGCTTTATTCACCCGCATATTGAAGCAACTCATCAGCAGCAGGTAGACCTGGAGCAGGACCTGAACCAGCAGGTGGTAGCATACCTTGACATGACCATGCCAACACACCTTGAAGATCCACTGGACTTCTGGGAAGTCAAACTTGATTTGTGGCCGCAACTAGCAGAGTTTGGCCTGGAAAATCTGTCCTGCCCGGCCCGTATTGTGCAGGACAGATTGTGCAGAGCAGGTGTTTAGTGCGGCGGGGGCCATAGTAACCCCAAGGAGAATTTGTCTGTCCATGAAAAATGTGGAGAGACTGACCTTTGTGAATATGAATCAGCCATGGATCAGCCAGGATTTCCACCCACCAATGCCTGATACATGAGAGTAGATTGACCATGATGCCACACCAACACTTCACAAATATGGATAGTGCAAAACATGTTTAAGGTGCTGCTCCCCAGTTACAGACATTCCTCACCATCAGACCACAAGTAAGTATTGAGGATATGCATTAGCTAAAACGTAACTTTTCTTAGGATAAAATATATGTACTCAATTTTTTTTTAAATCAAACAAAAGGAAAGGTGTTCAAAAAACACCATGTGTCACCTACACCACCAAGTATTGATGTGATGCAAAGACCTCTAAAAGGTGGAAGGGAACAACGTATGGTCCATTGTAACTTGTAAGGGTAAACATTTCCCCTGTAAGTCCCTACTCTCGCATTATTTATTCCCTTCTTGGCAAGTGTTACTCGCCCTAAACAGGGCGGCCCCACACAGGAACCTCTCCCTATTTCCCCTTACAAACTCTGCCATTTCCCAGGGTATTCAGGTGGAAATAGAGAGAGTTTTCTATGTGGGGCCAACCTTTTTAGGGTGAGTTACACTTGCCAAGAAGGCAATTAATAGGGCGGGAGTAGGACCTTACAGGGGAAGTTTTTACCCCCACCCGTTACAATGAACCATACATTGTTCCCTTCCACCTTTCAGAGGTCTTTGCATCATATCAATACTTGGTGGTGTAGGTGGCACATGAAGTGTTTTGCATACCTTTCCTTTTGAAATGTTTTGCATACCTTTCCTTGGACCAAATTGGGTCCATATATTTTATCCTAAGCATATTATTAAAAGTTACGTTTTACGTAATGCATATCCTCAATACTTACTTGTGCACACCAACACTTTTACAAAAGAGACCATTTTCTTCTGCCTACCTGCCTCAGCTACTATTCTTATCCTGCTACCTGCCTGATGCTATACATCTGATGCCAAGTTCTCCTTTTTTCACCCATCTTCAACACCGGATCCTAGTATTGGCACCCAACGCACCACCCTGTCACCGGGTCACTTTCAGAACTCCTGATGCTGCTGCCACATCCAGGCTGTCTATTTCTGCTACCATATGTTCTCCTTATGCTGCCGCCAACTCCAGGCTGTGTCACTAAGCCACTATATGGTCTCTTCATGCTGCCGCCAACTCCAGGCTGTGTTATTCAGCCACTATATGGTCTCCTCATGCTTCTGCCACCTCCAGGCTGTGTCATTAAGCCCCTTTATGTTCTTCTCATGATGCCGCCAACTCCAGGCTGTGTCCTTCAGCCACTATTTACTGCCGCCAACTTCATGCTGTGTCATTCAGGCACTATATGGTCTCCTCATGCTGCCGTTACCTCCTGCCAGTGAGCTAGCAGACGCTGTTCCAGACTCAAGCAAGGTTTGCAACTATAATGGACACTCCAAGATAAAGCTCCGGCTGGGGCATGAAAGGCTCAACCAGCAGCTGCATATCTGAATCAGCGACTAAAAGCACTGGGTGAATATTAATTGTGTCTTATGAAGACTAACATGTGAAGTAAAAGTATTGGAATTGGAACACAAAGTGTGAGTGCAATATTTACTGAAAGCTGTTATACTGAGGTGTGGACACTCAGCTGCTCAACACCCGTGTGCTAATATACACCCACAGCCTTGTATTGTGTCATTCAGCCACTATATGCTGCTGCCAGCTCCACGCTGTGTCATTCAGGCACTACATGGTCTCCTCATGCTGCCGCCACCTCCAAGTTGTGTCATTCAGCCACTATATGGTCTCCTCATGCTGCTGAGATATTACCTAAACATTTTTATGGTAGCACTAGCTACCATAAATCTTCGATTAAAATTTGAAAATGTATCTTTTAATCTTAGCCATTGTGAGGCCCTATGGTCTCATCATGCTGCTGGGACATTACCTAAAAATGTTTTAATGGTAGCACTAGCTACCAAATATCTTCAATTAAAATTTGAAAATGCATTTTATAATCTTTGAAATTGTGAGGCCCTATGGTCTCCTCATGCTGCTGCCACCTCCAGGCTGTGTCCTTGTGCCGCCATATGATCTCCTTATTCTGTTGGTACCTTAGATTAAACTTTAAAAATGTTCATGTGTCTAAAATCTTCAATTAAAATTTACAAAATATATTGAATCTTTTATATTGTGAGGCCCTATGGTTTTGTCAGGCTGTTGCCACCTCCAGACTGGGTAATTCTGCCACTATAAAGTCTCCTTGTGCTGCTGCCAATTCCAGGCTGTGTCATTCTGCCAGATTATGGTCTCCTCATGCTGCTGCCACTTCAAGGCTCTGTCATTGTGCTGCCATGTGACTCCTTGTTAGATTGAGTTTTATGGTCATACAGTATTGGTTCAAAGTAAACGCCAAGACATTAAACTTGGGAATCTAATATAAATCTTACATTTTAATAAAAAAAAAATCAATGTAATCTTTTCAAGACTGAGGCCCTATGGTCGTCGAAGTTATATATTACCTGTGGACTTGCCACAAGAAACCAATGAAACAGCTTTAAGCTATAACAATGAACCCTAACTTATTAAATAAAACATTTGCACTTTAACAGTAAGGGGGGTGCTGAGAGGCAGGGGCTTGAAAAGGTGGTATCTTGCCTGGCGAAGGACCGCCAGCTCAATGCTCATCAGAATAGGTACTCAAATTTTTTTAATAAATTCAAATAAAATAAAATAACATAAAAAATCTCTGTATACTCTTCAATTTTGACGCCATATGGTCTCCCTGCTGCCACATCCAGATGCTCTGCAGCAGTCATTCTAATAGTGATGCCTGTAATCTGCATGTCATACTGAATAACAGTATTATTTCCCTAACACAGCACACTCCCTATGTGTGTTAGGAAAAGGCAAAGTGTTCTACACTCCTATTGGTCTATATGGTCTCCTCATGCTTCCGCCACCTCCAGGCTGAGTCATTTAGCCATTATATGGTCTCATCATGCTGTTGCAAACTCCAGACTGTATCATTCAGCCACTATATGGTCTCCTCATGCTGTTGCAAACTTAAGGCTGTGTCATTCAGGCACTGTATGCTGCTGCCAACTCCACACTGTGTCAGTCAGCCACTATATAGTCTCCTCATGCTGCCGCCACCTCCACTCTGTGTCAATCAGCCACTATATGGTCTCCTCATTCTGCTGCCACCTCCACGCTGTGTTGTTCAGCCACTATATGGTATCCTCATGCTGCTGCCACCTCCACACTGTGTCAGTTAGCCACTATATGGTCTCCTCATGCTGCCGCCACCTCCACGCTGTGTCATTCAGCCACTATATGTTCTCCTCATGCTGCTGCCACCTCCCCGCTGTGTCATTCAGCCGCTTTATGGTCTCCTCATACTGATGCCACCTCCAGGCTCTGTCATTAAGCCGCTCATCGATGCCTCTGATCTGCATGTCATACTGAATAACAGTATTATTTCACTAACCCAGCACACTCCCTATGCGTGTTACAGCAAGACAAAGTGTTCTACACCCCTATTGAGGCTCTCTGTAGGCCAGAAATAGCCATTTTGAATAGCGTTTCACCGCAAATAAATTCAGACTGAACCAAATTTTTTCAGAATATTCAGCGAATCTGAAAAATTTCATTTTTTTAAATGTGCTCATCTCTACTGTAGGGTGTTTCCTCCATTTCACTTCCACTCTTCTCTATGTTTTGGTGGTCATTAACCCCTTAAGGACCAAGGACGTAGCGGTACGTCCTTGGTCCTGCTCTCCTGATATAACGCAGGGTTACACAGTAACCCCGCGTCATATCACGGCGGGCCCGGCGTCATAGTGAAGCCGGGGCCCGCCTCTAATAGCGCGCAGTGCCGATCGCGGCGCCGCGCGCTATTAACCCTTTAGCTGCGCGCTCAGAGCTGAGCCGCGCGGCTAAAAGTGAAAGTTGCCGGCTAGCTCAGTCGGGCTGTTCGGGATAGCCGCGGCTAATCGCGGCATCCCGAACAGCTTACAGGACAGCGGGAGGGCCCCTACCTGCCTCCTCGCTGTCCGATCGCCGAATGACTGCTCAGTGCCTGAGATCCAGGCATGAGCAGTCATGCGGCAGAATCGTTGATCACTGGTTTCTTATGAGAAAGATCAGTGTGTGCAGTGTTATAGGTCCCTATGGGAGCTATAACACTGCAAAAAAAAAGTGAAAAAAAAAAGTGAATGAATATCATTTAACCCCTCCCCTATTAAAAGTTTAAATCACCCCCCTTTTCCAATAAAAAAAAAAACCACAGTGTAAATAAAAATAAACATATATGGTATCACCGTGTGCGGCAATGTCCGAATTATAAAAATATATCATTAATTAAACCGCTCTGTCAATGGCGTGCGCGCAAAAAAATTCCAAAGTCCAAAATTGTGCATTTTTGGTCGCTAAGTCCTATCAATGCAAAAATCGTACCGTTAAAAACTTCAGATCACGGCGCAAAAAATGAGCCCACATACCGCCCCATACACGGAAAAATAAAAAAGTTATAGGGGTCAGAAGATGACAATTTTAAACGTATTAATTTTCCTGCATGTAGTTATGATTTTTTCCAGAAGTCCGACAAAAATCAAACCTATATAAGTAGGGTATCATTTTAATCGTATGGACCTACAGAATAAAGATAAGGTGTCATTTTTACCGAAAAATGTACTACGTAGAAACGAAAGCCCCCAAAAATTACAAAACGGCGTTTTTTTTAAATTTTGTCGCACAATGATTTTTTTTTCCGTTTCACCGTAGATTTTTAGGCAAAATGACTGATGTCATTACAAAGTAGAATTGGTGACACAAACAATAAGCCATCTTATGGATTTTTAGGTGCAAAATTGAAATAGTTATGATTTTTTAAAGGCAAGGAGCAAAAAACGAAAATGCAAAAAAGGAAAAAACCCCGGTCCTTAAGGGGTTAATGCAGTTTTTTATTAAAGAGATTGTCCCCTGCCCAGACATTCCCTTGATGTGCATAGAGGTGCTCTTATGTCTCCTGTTTACTGAGGACCCTGGGATATCTCTAGCACTGGCTGACTCAAATGGATTAAGCAATTATTTTGTATGTATAATACTGTATACATCACATACATCATCAGTGATAATGAAATATAACCCAGTCGTGATATGCTATACATCAAATTTAAAAAGACTACTCTAATGTAATTCCATGCATTTATATTCCTAACATTAGACAATTAGCTTCTTTTTTTTTTAAATCTTTGCTTTTAAATACCCAAAATGTTGTTATTTTTCTATTGAGTCATATGGGAGTTTATTATATGTGGGACAAAATTGTAGTTGTTAATGGTACCATTCAGTTCATCATATAATAATAATATCATAACAAAATATTTGTGAGGCTAACTTCATTTCTGATTTTTGGCAAATCCAGTTGAAGGTTATTGAGGGGTTAAAGGGGTATTCCAGTAAAAAACATTTTCTTTTCATATCAACTGGCTCCAGAAAGTTAAACAGAATTATAAATTACTTCCATTAAACAATCTTAATCCTTCCAACTTATCAGCTGCTGAAGTTGAGTTGTTCTTTTCTGTCTGACAACAGTGCTCTCTGCTGACATATCTGTCTGTCTCAGGGACTGTCCAGAGCAGGAGGGGTTTGCTATCGGGATTTGCTCCTACTCTGGACATTTCCTGAGACAGACAGAGATGTCAGCAGAGAACACTGTTGTCAGACAGAAAAGAACTCAACTTCAGCAGCTGATAAATTGGAAGGATTAAGATTGTTTAATAGAAGTAATATACAAATCTGTTTAACTTTTTGGAGCCAGTTGATATGGAAAAAAACTGTTTTTCACTGGAATACCCCTTTAAAATAGTTTGATCATTGTAGGTTTCCATATATATATATATATATATATATATATATATATATATATATTCTGTATTCTAGGGATACTGACCAGAATAAAAGTGGTGAAAGTAAGTAATAAATAACTAAACATGAAAATGCAATATTTTCTGCAGGAAAGTAATAAGAGAGAACATAAACAGAAGTAACTGTGCCAATCTAAACAGAACTACACCTGTTCATTAGCATTGTTTGTCCTTAGGGACATCAGCCAAGATAACGGCTTGTGCAGGTCATCCTTTGGTTCTTCTGAAATTGTTAGTACAGTTTCTATAAAGATTACTGTCATATACTGTTGGATAACTGTGGCTGTATCCTGTTAATGTAGAACAAAATCATTCCAACTTTGTGCTCCTAATATGAAATATATGACAAGAATTCATACTGGAGGATGAAGGCATGTGACATTATCATAGATTTGTATGATCCAACAATCCAATTGGATATAGCTTGCAGATTCAAGACCCATTTTAGCAGCCATATTTCTCCACGATTGATAATGAGTGTCTTAGCTTTAGGTTGCATTCACACGTTCAGGTTTTCAAACTGAAGACAAAGCCAGGAACAGATCATAAATGGAGGGTACATATGAAGGAAAGACTAAGATTTCTTCTGTTTTCATATCAATTCTTGACTTTGTATTCAACAATTGCAATAAAAAACTGAAAGGGGTATTCCAGGATTTTTTTTAATTTTATTTGACTATTCTACAGGGGCTGTAAAGTAGTGTAGTTCATAATATAGTGTCTGTACCTGTGTTTCATGCTGATCTTGCAATTCTTCTGTTATTGTTGTCCCAATGTTTATTTTTAACAACATACAAAATGACTGTCTTCCCTTTATTGCCTGAGACAATACATCATTAGTCAGGTGTTCAAAGGAACCTGTCTTTGCTTTGATGGGTGGATCATCTTCTGGGTGGAAGGGTGATCATTCTATAGTGAATTGTAGGTTTGCAACAGCTGGAGGCACCCTGGTCAGAAAACACTGGTCTATTGCATTGAAGGGAGCAGAGATGTGTTTCAATGGGTTGGGTGGCTGACCTTACACTTACTAACAAGGAATTATCGGATTTATAGTTCGAGGGAGAAAACTCCAATAGGAAATAGCCAGTTCGCAAATAGATAGCCACAGTGTTATGGTTGACTCAGAAAATAGCCATTTAGCTCCAAAACAAGCACGGATCCTACCTAAGCATGTCCATTACTGTCTGGCAGGTACAAACTAAAATCACCTTATGCTGCATAACCCCTTTAAACCTGCAAACAGGGTCTTAGAGGGATGAAAACTAACCATGATATTGTGATGTAGACTAGCCAAACAATTGTTGCTTAAGGTGTGACTTGAACCTGTTTTTATGAAAAGTTGAATCGGATGAGCCCCTCGTGATGTCACGCCCTGCCTCCTCAATGCAAGTCTATGGGAGGGGGCCTGTCACGCCCCTTCCCATAGTCTTGCATTGAGGGTGTAGGGTGTGAGGGAGCCTCTGGCCCCTGCATCGCTAGTCATCAGGTATGGAGCGACGTTTGCTCTGTGCACCAGATGACAGGGGGTGCTGCAGGATAAACTGCGAGGGTTCCCAGCGGCGGGACCCCTGCAATCAGACATCTTATGCCCTATCATTTGGATAGGGAATAAGATGTCTAGGGGTGGAGTACCCCTTTAACATCAGATTTTATATCTATATGTTGTAACTCCTTTAAAGCTGATATTGAAATAATGTTAAAGGTGCAAGATTACAGGATATAAAAATAAAACATAAAATTCTACTTTGTTTTATATGTTTAACCTAACTTTTTGTAGCTTTTAACTCTTTATAGGAGCATTGCAAGCTAAATTTTTGGGCCCAACACTAGGTATGACACAATGATTTCTGCCCGGAATGTGCCTTTAATGAAATGGATAGACTGACATAGATTTGTTAAAGTGGAAATAGAATCCTTTCTGCTTTGCTCGGCAGAGATCTTCACCTCCATTTTACAAATAATTGGATGTATTATGGATGAACAAAATATTGGATTGTCCAAAGGAGAATAATGTTCTAATAGCTGGACTGGTACAGTAAATTTGCTATGGATGGAGATGAACAGGGTATTGATTCCTATTTTAACAAAAGGGACAGCATTGTTCTTACATAGATTTCTTTCTTTAGACCTTGACAGTTTGAGACAACCAGAGATGTCATTGTTGACCTCAGACATTGACTTGGAGGTTTTTTACGACATGGTTACACGGTTTGCTGTGAATCCTCTTGTCTGCTTTGCTCTCGTTTTTAATTTCCCCATCTCGCTGGACTCCATTGGCTTTGTCTTGTATTTGGGGGCTATTGACTGAATGCTAAGAAAACCATTCATTTGTCACAAAGGAAACAGAATGTACAGTTTTGATAACCACAACATTTCTGTAGTGACACATCCCTTATTAAGAGCTTAGTTGAATTTGTCTCCCGCAATTAATAAATCAAACAAATGGGATGAAGAATGTTTAGCGGATTTTCTTAGTAAAATGCAAGAAAAAAAAGTGTTAAGAAGAAGTGTATTTTATGTTAACACATTCACTACTCAAGGTTTGCTACAAGGATAATGTAATTCCCTTCCCAAGAAGGATGGCTATTAAAGGGGTACTCCGCCCCTAGGCATCTTCTCCCCTAACCAAAGAATAGGGGATAAGATGTCGGATCACAGGGGTCCCAAAGCTGGGACCCCTGGGATCTCTGTGCAGCACCTGACATTCGTTTAGAGCATTGGGTGTGGGCGGCAGGGCTCGTGACATCACGACACCCCACCTCAATGCAAGTGTATGGGAGGGGGTGTGGCAGCTGCCACAGCCCCTCCAATAGACTTGCATTGAAGGGGCGTGGTGTGACATAACGATGGGCGTGGCCGTGATGTCACAACCCCCGCCGCTTGCTCCAAGCATTTGGAACAAAATGTTCCGAACAATGGGGCAGCAGAGTACCCCTTTAACCTCTTAAGGACATAGGACGTTCTCTAACGTCCCCGCTACCTGGGCTTTAATGCCCAAGGACGTTAGAGAACGTCCTGTTGTATTTCCGGTCCCTGCCGCTCGCCGGGCAGAGATCGGAACTGGATGCCTGCTGAAATCCTTCAGCAGGCATCCAGGGCAAACGCCGAGGGGGGCCATGTAGGCCCCCCATGTCGGCGATCGCCGCAAATCGCAAGGGAAATCGCCCTTGCGATCTGCGGCGATACCGGGCTGATCGGGTCTCTGGGACCCGACCGCCCGGTAATTTCGCATGATCCCGGCTGTCACAGACAGCCAGGACCATGCTGAAGTATCGGAGCGAGGTGGCAAGCCTGCCACCTCCTCCGATCCCCTGCGATCCGTCGGTTAACTTACCGACCAATCGCAGGAGGGGGGGCGGTTACTTCCTCCCGTCCTGCCCGGCCCCTTGAAGTCCGGAGAGGACGGGAGGAAGACCGGAGGACGCGGCGGGGGACGGGGGAGTGCTGGGGACCGGCCCCGGTACTTACCTCGTCCCTGAAGACCCGGATCCCGACGAGGAAGATGGCGGCGGCGGCGACAGGTGAGTATATCTTCAGCCGCGGTCGGGCCCTTTACAGCAATGCACGTCGCCGTAAAGCGACATGCATTGCTGTATTGGGACCCTGTAAACTACAACTCCCAGCATGCCCAGACAGCCCTTGGCGTCTGGGCATGCTGGGAGTTGCAGTTTTGCAACATCTGGAGGTCCACAGTTTGGAGACCACTGTGCCCTTCCAGATGTTGCAAAACTACACATCCTCAGCATGTCCTTACTGTCCAGGCATGCTGGGAGTTGTAGTTCTGTAACATCTGGCCCTTCAGATGTTGCAGAACTACAACTCCCAGCATGCCTGGACAGTTTTGGCATACTGGGAGTTGTAGTTTTGCAACATCTGGAAGGGCACAGATTGGGAACCACTGTATTAGTGGTCTGCAAACTGTAGTCCTCCAGATGTTGCAAAACTACAACTCCCAGCATGCTGGGAGTTGTAGTTCGGCAACATCTGGCTCTAAAGATGTTGCCGAACTACTACTCCCAGCATGTCTGAGAATGCTGGGAGTTGTGGTTTTGCAACAACTGGAGGCATACTGGTTGGGAAACATTGTCTGTTTCCTAACTCAGTGTTTCCCAACCGTGTGCCTCCAGCTGTTGCAAAACTATAACTACCAGCATGCACTGATAAACTGTGCATGCTGGGAGTTGTAGTTTTGTAACAGCTGGAGGTCCCCCCCCCCCTGTGAATGTACAGGGTACATTCACATGGGCAGGGGGCTTACAGTGAGTATCAGGCTGCAAGTGTGCGATGCAGCAAATTTTGCGCGGCAGCTCAAACTCGCAGCGGGAACTCGCTGTAATCCCCCGCCCGTGTGACTGTACCCTAAAAACACTACACTACACTAACACAAAATAAAATAAAAAGTAAAAAACACTACATATACACATACCCCTACACAGCCCCCCTCTCCTCCCAATAAAAATGAAAAACATCCGGTACGCCACTGTTTCCAAAATGGAGCCTCCAGCTGTTGCAAAACAACAACTCCCAGTATTGCTGGACAGCCGTTGACTGTCCAAGCATGCTGGGAGTTTTGCAACAGCTGGAGGCACCCTGTTTGGGAATCACTGGCGTAGAATACCCCTATGTCCACCCCTATGCAAGTCCCTAATTCAGGCCTCAAATGCGCATGGCGCTCTCACTTTGGAGCCCTGTCGTATTTCAAGGCAACAGTTTAGGGCCACATATGGGGTATCGCCGTACTCGGGAGAAATTGTGTTACAAATTTTGGGGGGATTTTTCTCCTTTAACCCCTTATGAAAAGGTGAAGTTGGGGTCTACAACAGCGTGTTAGTGTAAAAAAATAAATTTTTTACACTAACACGCTGGTGTTGCCCTTTACTTTTCATTTTGACAAGAGGTAAAAGGGAAAAACGCCCCCCAAAATTTGTAATGCAATTTCTCCCGAGTACGGAGATACCCCATAAGTGGGCGCAAACTTCTCTGGGGGCGCACAACAAGGCCCAGAAGGGAGAGTGCACCATGTACATTTGAGGTGATTTGCACAGGGGTGGCTGATTGTTACAGCGGTTTTGACAAACGCAAAAAAAAAAAAACCCACATGTGACCCCATTTCGGAAACTACACCCCTCACGGAATATAATGAGGGGTGAAGTGAGAATTTACACCCCACAGGTGTCTGACAGATCTTTGGAAGAGTGGGCTGTGCAAATTAAAAATTTTGTACAGCCCACTGTTTCAAAGTTCTGACAGACACCAGTGGGGGGTAAATGCTCACTGTACACCTTGTTACGTTCCTCAAGGGGTCTAGTTTCCAAAATGGTATGGCATGTGGGGGTTATTTTGCTGTCCTGGCACCATAGGGGCTTCCTAAATGCGACATGCCCCCCGAGCAAAATTTGCTCTCCAAAAGCCAAATATGACTCCTTCTCTTCTGAGCATTGTAGTTCGCCCGTAGTGCACTTCAGGTCCACTTATGGGGTACCTTCATACTCAGAAGAGATGGGGTTACAAATTTTGGGGGGTATTTTCTGCTATTAACCCTTGCAAAAATGTGAAATTTGGGGGGAAACACACATTTTTGTGAAAAAAAATATATTTTTTTTTACATATGCAAAAGTCGTGAAACACCTGTGGGGTATTAAGGTTCACTTTACCCCTTGTTACGTTTCCCAAGGAGTCTAGTTTCCAAAATGGTATGCCATGTGGGGATTTTTTGCTGTTCTGGTACCATAGGGGCTTCCTAAATGCAACATGCCCCCCAAAAACCATTTCAGAAAAACGTACTCTCCAAAATTCCCTCGTCGCTCCTTCGCTTCTGAGCCCTCTACTGCGCCCGCCGAACACTTTACATAGACATATGAGGTATGTGCTTACTCGAGAGAAATCGGGCTACAAATATAAGTATAAATTTTCTCTTTTTACCCCTTGTAAAAATTCAAAAATTGGGTCTACAAGAACATGTGAGTGTAAAAAATGAAGATGATGAATTTTCTCCTTCACTTTGCTGCTATTCCTGTGAAACACCTTAAGGGTTAAAACGCTGACTGAATGTCATTTTGAATACTTTGGGGGGTGCAGTTTTTATAATGGGGTCATTTGTGGGGTATTTCTAATATGAAGACCCTTCAAATCCACTTCAAACCTGAACTGGTCCCTGAAAAATAGTGAGTTTGAAAATTTTGTGAAAAATTGGAAAATTGCTGCTGAACTTTGAAGCCCTCTGGTGTCTTCCAAAAGTAAAAACTCATTAATTTTATGATGCAAACATAAAGTAGACATATTGTGTTTGTGAAAAAAAAATTTTTTTATTTGGAATATCCATTTTCCTTACAAGCAGAGAGCTTCAAAGTTCGAAAAATGCAAAATTTTCAATTTTTTCAGCAAATTTTGAAATTTTTCACTATGATACGATGCAAGTATCGACAAAATTTTACCAATAACATAAAGTAGAATATGTCACGAAAAAACAATCTCGGAATCAGAATGATAGGTAAAAGCATTCCAGAGTTATTAATGTTTAAAGTGACAGTGGTCAGATGTTCAAAAAACGCTCCGGTCCTAAGGTGTAAAATGGCCTGGTCCTTAAGGGGTTAAAGTTATGCCTCTAGGGTTGAATATTCTATATAGTCAAAGTAATCTTGTGATTTGGGGTCCCGAATATGTTACAACCAGTGAAGGAAGAATAAAGCTTTCTTTTGTCATACTAAGGGTTAAAGGGGTATTCCAGGCAAATCATACTAAGGGTTAAAGGGGTATTCCAGGCAAAAACTTTTTTTTATATATATATCAACTGGCTCCGGAAAGTTAAACAAATTTGTAAATGACTTCTATTAAAAAAATCTTAATCCTTCCAATAGTTATGAAGTGAAGTTTTCTGTCTAACTGCTCAATGATGTCACGTCCCGGGAGCTGTGCATGATGGGAGAATATCCCCATAGGAACTGCACAGCTCCCGGGACGTGAGTCATCATTGAGTAGTTAGACAGAAAACAACAACTCAACTTCAGAAGCTAATAACTATTGGAAGGATTAAGATTTTTTAATAGAAGTAATTTACAAATCTGTTTAACTTTCCGGAGCCAGTTGATATATATATATATATATATATATATATATATATATATATATATATATAAAGTTTTGGCCTGGAATACCCCTTTAACTAGAACACAGCTCCCCCTTGATCTACATTCATATTATCATTGTGTAGTATTTGATGTTATTGTGGTCCTGTGCAAAGCTCCAGGAGGTCTCATAGTGTATGTACCCATTCACTGTTGATATTGATGCGATAGCTGCACATCATTAATTCCTGAACACTGCATGGTTTAATGATTTCAACTGAAATCACGACTTCCAATGTCACTTTGTAAAAAATTTTCTATTTGGTTTGTCGCAAAACTTTGTCCCTAAAAAGCAACTGCTCCAAAAATAGGACAAACTACCACCAAAATAATGGAGTACAAGGCTTTATAAAGACCCCTCATGGTCCACATTTGATTCCCAAACTAATCCTTAAATATCCAGTTCTCTCAGCTATGTGTAGAATGGCTGTGTTTACTGCCATCTTGTAAATATGTAAGCTAATGTATTGCTAAAGAATAGTGCAAATATAAAATTCTGTACCAAAGTGCAACTTTGCAAAAGATAATCTGTCATCAGTATTACCCGTACTAACCTGTTGGTATAGACTTGTAGTGTGAGTGGCACTGATGACAATGGTATTTATTGTTTCGCAATTTGTGGCTCTGTTTTTCCATTATGTTGGTTTTCTGTATATGCAAATGAGTTGGCTAGGTGCACTCGGGGCATTCCCTGCCTCCAAGTGCACCTTGACATAATTATAACTAACACCCTCCTTATGAAAATGGATATCTCTTCCCCTGTGGTATCTTGCAAGAAGAGAGATTTCACTTACTGCCTCCTTTCGGTGAGTACTGCGCATGCCCTGCACATGCCAAAAGGAGGTATATGTGAAATCTCTGCTCTTTGGATAGAGTTTTCATGGGGGAAGAGATATCTGTATTCATGAGGAGGGCATTTGCTATGAGGATGGAGGCCAGATGTAAGTTTGCACTTGGATCTTGGGAACACTCCAAGTGCGCCAACTGATTTGCCTTTACAGAAAAACAGCCATAAAAGAGGAACATAAGCATAAAAGAGATGGCTTCAAGAGAAGATACAGGAGTACATCGGTGCTGAACGGACCCAGGACACAACAGGTAAGAAGATAAAATCCAATTTATTCTATGCAACGCGTTTCCCTGCGCAAGCGCAGATTCTTCAGAATAAATTGGATTTTATCTTCTTACCTGCTGTGTCCTGGGTCCGTTCAGCGCCGATGTACTCCTGTATTTTCTCTTGAAGCCATCTCTTTTATGCTTATGTTGTGGGATTCATACCAGGAGTGCTGCAGACGGACCATTGTATCCAGGCGTTTACCATTGTTGTGTATGCTGTTACACAACTATCCAGGGTGAGCAGTTACAATTAGACCTTACCCTCCCCTCCCCCCATTCTCCGGTGGTGTTACCCTATGGAGCGCCTTCTCTCCTGTTTTTAGATAAAAGAGGAACAGAGCCACGAATAGCAAAACGGTAAAAACCATTGTCATCAGTGTCACTTGTGCTACAAGCTTATGCCAAAAGGTGAGTGTTGGGGATACGTTCATGAAGAGAAAGAAGAAACATCGGCAACTCACCAGATTCAGCAAGAGGCATCTTCTTTATTGAAGCATACTCACATACACATATTGATCAGAAGAGGGTAGTGGGGGGACAGTGATAGACCTAGCTCTGTTTCGCACGGCTTGCGTGCTTCCTCCTGCCATGGCTGGAGGAAGCACGCAAGCTGTGTGAAACAGAGCTCGGTCATCTATCACTGTCCCCCCACTACCCTCTTCCGATCAATATGTGTATGTGAGTATGCTTCAATAAAGAAGATACCTCTTGCTGAATCTGGTGAGTTGACGATGTTTCTTCTTTCTCTTCATGAACGTATATGAACACTACTATTCACATCAGAGCACCGCCACCAGCACCAATGCTACATCTACATCCAGCATTAGTTCCAAGCTCCATCGCTTCACGCAGTGCCGCGTTACCACTTGTTGTGAACATTAGTGTTGGGGATACTGATGGCAGATTCCCTTTAATTGTTTGAAAGGACAGCATCTTAGGTAGTAGTATTTTTTTTCCCTTTTATATTGGTAAAGGATCAAGAATTGGAACTGGACACATGGATAATTATAATAATGGGCAATCATGTTGCTATTGGAAAAATGCCTCTTATTGTATAATGACACTACAAAAATGTCACCTATACACATATTGAGGACAAGAAGGGAAATTTATTAAAACCTGTCCAGAGGAAAAGTTGCTGAGTTGCCCATAGCAACCAATCAGATCGCTTCTTTCATTTTTCAGAGGCCTTTTAAAAAAAAGGAAATAAGCGATCTGTTGCTATGGGCAACTCAGCAACTTTTCCTCTTAACAGGTTTTGATAAATCTCCCCCATGGTGCATATCTCGTCCGGATAATATAGATTTCTATTATAGAAATATATAGAAAGATTTTTAAAGAAAGGGTGTCAAGCTATGGTGTCAAAATGACACTGGTCAATAGTACCTTAAGATTTAATCTGAATGCATCCGCTTATCTTATAGCTCTAATACATTGTTCACATCTACACCAGAGGCTCCATTAAAAGACTATCACTGATTTTCGTGTTTTTGATAGGAAAAAAAATGTAGTTTTCCTATCAAATTGACAGTCTCATTGGCAAGACCTCAACAAACCCCATTGCAAGTCAAGGGGTCTGTTGGGCACTGCTGGTGTCCATAATGTAACTAATGAGGCCACAACACAGCTGGGAACAGAGCATTAAAGGGGTTATCCAGGAAAACAACTTTTTTATATATATCAACTGGCTCCAGAAAGTTAAACAGATTTGTAAATTACGTCTAATAAAAAATCTTAATCCTTTCAGTACTTATGAGCTGCTGAAGTTGAGTTGTTCTTTTCTATCTAAGTGCTCTCTGATGACACCTGTCTCAGGAACTGTCCCGAGTAGAAGCAAATTCCCATAGCAAACCTATTCCTCTGTGCAGTTCCTGAGACAAGCAGAGATGTCAGCAGAGAGCACTGTTTCCAGACAGATAAGAACATCTCAACTTCAGCAGCTGATTATTGGAAGGATTAAGATTTTTTAATAGAAGTAATTTACAAATCTCAAGGCAAAGCGTAGATGTGACATTCGGCACTGCAACTACTGGCAAAGCTGGACTATGAGACGGGCGTACGACAAGGACAAACCAGTAGAGATGTGGTGGTGCTCTGACGTAGTTGCAAAATTCAAATCTTCAATATAGTGGAGAGTTAGAAAAACATCGGCACTCACCAGTCTTCTCTTGAAAAGCTTCTTTATTAATACATACTCACAACCTGAAATGCAGTCATGGAGAGGGATCAGTAGTAGGCAACAGACTCTGTTCCGCTCGTTACACGAGCTTCATCCGGCCATATCTACCTGGAATTCTGTGCTGCTTCTTATACAGGTGGGTGGCCAATCGCAGACGCTTAGGACCGCCCTCCTCACCTGACGCACCTGACGGGTTCTCGTTAGAGTCTCGTCATTGGCTGACTATCGCCATTTTTGTAAGTGCGTCAGTATAAGAAAGCATATACATAAAAACACGTGTATATTAAAAACGGAATAGTTAAAAACAAGGTGCATAATCTACTTTTTCATTTAAACCGAGGGGACCTGCTGCTGCTGTTTGTACGATCCAGTATGTTTCTCTTTGCAGTAGGTATTGATCCAAGCTAATCCCCGGTCTGGGTTTAACTCTTTCTATCCCAGAAAACTTTAGATGATCCAATTGTCCTTTGTGGGCTTCCATCATATGGGCAATAAGACGCGGTGCTCCCTTTAAGGTACGGAACGAATATAGATGTTCCCTAATCCGAGCACATAACTGTCTTATTGTTTTGCCGATATAGTAGAACCCACAGGGGCAATATATGACATATACAACAAACTTAGTTCTGCATGTAATTAAATCAGTCACAGTATGTGTAATTGCACCCAGTCTCATAGTTTTTAAATCAGCATTATATTTGCAGAAATTACATGACTTACATGCAAAATTCCCTTTCGGGGTATACTTCTCTAGCCATGTGTTCTCTGTGTTTTTCTTTGCTTTTACTTGTTTTTTTTAGAATGTCTCCTATAGTTTTATTCTTTCTGTATGAAATTAACATTTTTTTTGCTGGCGACTTCTTTCAATTCTGCATCACTTTCTATTATATGCCAATTACGACTGCCTGTTCTATAGTCTTATTCAGGGGAGTATTCTGGAAGGTGAAAGTGAATCGTTTCTGCTCTAGTGTGTATTTCTTATTCTTATTTTTCAGTAAATTAACTCTTTGCATTTCAGTTGCTCTTTTTCTACCTTCTTTTATTAGTTGCAATGGGTATTGTCTTTCTATGAGTCTTTTTTGTAAATCATCGGCTTGTTTGTTGAATGTCTCTTCTCATGCATTGTTACGTTTAAGACGAATATATTGTCCATAAGGAATACCCTTCTTCACTGATGCTGGATGGGAGCTGTAATAGTGAAGAAGGGTGTTCCTGGACGTATCTTTTCTATATCCTTCACTCAAGATCTTATTATCGTTAACTAACAGTTTCACATCTAAAATCTCGATGGACAATCCTCCGAAATGAGATGTGAAAGCAAGATTCATTTTATTCACTTCATTTAGATGTCTAACAAAGCTGTCAAATTGTGACTCGGTCCCAGCCCAGGCTATTAGTATGTCGTCCACATAACGGGCATAAAATTTCAAGTGCCCGATAAATGGATTCGTAGAGGAATAAATATATTGCCTCTCAAATTCGGCCAAGAAGAGGTTTGCATACGTACAGGACACCTGGGGACCCATCGGGGTCCCGGTGTCCTGCTTGTACCAACAATCGCCAAACATGAATGTACTGTTAGTTAGTACAAAAGAAAGTGCGTCTATTATAAACCCAATAAACTCTTCAGACTTATTGGACCTTCTTAGTCCTTCCTTGACAGCCTGTACACCCGTATCATGTGGTATACGGGTGTACAGGCTGACTACATCTATTGAACACAGCTTCCATTCGCTCTCCCAATTCTAATCTTCCATCATCTGTAAAAGATGCATAGTATCCTTTATGTATGCAGGTATTACCTTTAACATTGGGCTCAATAGCCATTCCAAATAATGTGAGAGGTGTTCAGTGACGGATCCCACCCTCGAGACAATAGGTCGCCCCGGGGGGGGGGGGGGGGGGGGGGGGGATCTGCCCCTTATGAACTTTTGGTACATGATACCAGGTGGCAGGCTTCGGTGTTTCTGGGAATAGACGCTCTGCGTTCTTTTTTGACAAAATACCCTTCTCTACTGTTGAATGGAGAAAAGAGGTAAGTACAAAGTAGGTACAAAGAAGCCCCACAGAATTTATCGGCAGTTGTAACTATAGCACTTAATACCCTATAAAATAGGGATGACTTACAGGTGGTCTGGGCGGATAAAGGGGGGGCAGTTGTTGTAATGTATAAATCTATGTATATAGCTGAAGCCGAAAGGCAACTCCAGGATACTGCCACATATACCATGTTGAAGTCCGATCCCACAAGTAAAATCTTCTCTATACTAACCTCTTTTCTCCATTCAACAGTAGAGAAGGGTATTTTGTCAAAAAGAACGCAGAGCGTCTATTCCCAGAGACACCGAAGCCTGCCACCTGGTATCATTTACCTATGAGACCTATGGTCTCGGGGGTGGAATCCGTCACTGAACACCTCTCACATTATTTGGAATGGCTATTGAGCCCAATGTTAAAGGTAATACCTGCATACATAAAGGATACTATGCATCTTTTACAGATGATGGAAGATTTGAATTGGGAGAGCGAATGGAAGCTGTGTTCAATAGATGTAGTCAGCCTGTACACCCATATACCACATGATACGGGTGTACAGGCTGCCAAGGAAGGACTAAGAAGGTCCAATAAGTCTGAAGAGTTTATTGGGTTTATAATAGACGCACTTTCTTTTGTACTAACTAACAGTACATATATGTTTGGCGATTGTTGGTACAAGCAGGACACTGGGACCTCGATGGATACCCCGGTGTCCTGTACGTATGCAAACCTCTTCTTGGCCGAATTTGAGAGGCAATATATTTATTCCTCTACGAATCCATTTATCGGGAACTTGAAATTTTATGCCCGTTATGTGGACGACATACTAATAGCCTGGGCTGGGACCGAGTCACAATTTGACAGCTTTGTTAGACATCTAAATTAAGTGAATAAAGTGAATCTTGCTTTCACATCTCAATTCGGAGGATTGTCCATTGAGTTTTTAGATGTGAAACTGTTAGTTAACGATAATAAGATCTTTAGTGAAGGATATAGAAAAGATATGTCCAGGAACACCCTTCTTCACTATTACAGCTCCCATCTAGCATCAGTGAAGAAGGGTATTCCTTATGGACAATATATTCGTCTTAAACGTAACAATGCACGAGAAGAGACAAGCCGATGATTTACAAAAAAGACTCATAGAAAGACAATACCCATTGCAACTAATAAAAGAAGGTAGAAAAAGAGCAACTGAAATGCAGAGTTAATTTACTGAAAAATAAAAATAAGAAATACACACTAGAACAGAAACGATTCACTTTCACCTTCCAGAATACTCCCCTGAATAAGACTATAGAACAGGCAGTCAGACGTAATTGGCATAAAATAGAAAGTGATGCAGAATTGAAAGAAGTCGCCAGCAAAAAACCATTAATTTCATACAGAAAGAACAAAACTATAGGAGACATTCTAAAAAAACAAGTAAAAGCAAAGAAAAACACAGAGAATACATGCCTAGAGAAGTATACTTGAAAGGGAATTTTGCATGTAAGTCATGTAATTTCTGCAAATATAATGCTGAGTTAAAAACTATGAGACTGGGTGCAATTAAACATACTGTGACTGATTTAATTACATGCAGAACTAAGTTTGTTGTATATGTCATATATTGCCCCTGTGGGTTCTACTATATCGGCAAAACAATAAGACAGTTATGTGCTCAGATTAGGGAACATCTATATTTGTTCCGTACCTTAAAGGGAGCACCGCGTCTTATTGCCCATATGATGGAAGCCCACAAAGGACAATTGGATCATCTAAAGTTTTCTGGGATAGAAAGAGTTAAACCCAGACCGGGGATTAGCTTGGATCAATACCTACTGCAAAGAGAAACATACTGGATCGTACAAACAGCAGCAGCAGGTCCCCTCGGTTTAAATGAAAAAGTAGATTATGCACCTTGTTTTTAACTATTCCGTTTTTAATATACACGTGTTTTTATGTATATGCTTTCTTATACTGACGCACTTACAAAAATGGCGATGGTCAGCCAATGAGGTTATTATCCGTCAGGTGAGGAGGGCGGTCCTGAGGGTCTGCGATTGGCCACCCACCTGTATAAGAAGCAGCACAGAATTCCAGGTAGATATGGCCGGAGGAAGCTCGTGTAACGAGCGAAACAGAGTCTGTTGCCTACTACTTACCCCCCCTGCACAGATCCCTCTCCCTGACTGCATTTCATGTTGTGAGTATGTATTAATAAAGAAGCTTTTCAAGAGGAGACTGGTGAGTGCCGATGTTTTTCTAACTCTCCACTGTATTGATAATTTACAAATCTGTTTAACTTTCTGGAGCCAGTTAATCTAAAAAAAAAAGTTTTTTCCTGCAATACCCCTTTAAATTTTATGCCAGTTCTAACATTTCTAACTTACCTTCAGACTGCTGTATAAGGGAAAAATTCTTAACTTGTAATCCTATTTTTGAAATGCTAAGTTTCATGTTTGGTTTATGTGATGTTCCTTGTGTGTTCTAGCATTCTGTTCGAGGAGCAAGATGTTTGGCTAACAAATTGCTTGTGGTATGAGCATTGCTAAATTAACTCCTTAACGACACAGGACGCCGCGATCCCGCATTATATCGCGGTGGTCCCGGAGCTCATCAACGGCCGGGACCCGCGGCTAATACCAGACATCGCCGATCGCGGCGATGTGCGGTATTAACCCTTTAGAAGCGGCGGTCAAAGCTGACCGCCGCTTCTAAAGTGAAACTGAAAGTGACCCGGCTGCTCAGTTGGGCTGTTCGGGACCGCCGCGATGAAATCACGGCGTTCCGAACAGCTGATCGGACACCGGGAGGGCCCTTACCTGCCTCCTCGGTGTTCGATCGACGAATGACTGCTCCGTGCCTGAGATCCAGGCAGGAGCAGTCAAGCGCCGATAATGCTGATCACAGGCGTGTTAATACACGCCAGTGATCAGCATAGGAGATCAGTGTGTGCAGTGTTATGGGTCCCTATGGGACCTATAACACTGCAAAAAAAAAGTAAAAAAAAAGTGCTAATAAAGGTCATTTAACCCCTTCCCTAATAAAAGTTTGAATCACCACCCTTTTCCCATAAAAAAAATTAAACAGTGTAAAAAAATAAATAAATAAACATATGTGGTATCGCCGCGTGCGTAAATGTCCGAACTATAAAAATATATCATTAATTAAACCGCACGGTCAATGGCGTACGCGCCAAAAAATTCCAAAAATCAAAAAGTCAGATCAAAACAAAAATCTTACCGATAAAAACTTCAGATCACGGCGCAAAAAATGAGTCCTCATACCGCCCTGTACATGGAAAAATAAAAAAGTTATAGGGGTCAGAAGATGAAATTTTTAAACGTATACATTTTCCTGCATGTAGTTATGATTTTTTCCAGAAGTGCGACAAAATCAAACCTATATAAGTAGGGTATCTGTTACGCCGAGCGCTCCGGGTCCCTGCTCCTCCCCGAAGCGCTCGCGGCGTTTCTCTTCCTGCAGCGCCCCGGTCAGACCCGCTGACCAGGAGCGCTGCACTGACAAGGCCGGCGGGGATGCGATTCGCATAGCGGGACGCGCCCGCCCGCGAATCGCATCCCAGGTCACTTACCTGTCCCGGTCCCCGGCTGTCATGCTCTGGCACGCGCGGCTCCGCTCACTAGGGCGCGCGCGCGCCAGCGCTCTGAGATTTAAAGGGCCAGTGCACCAATGATGGTGCCTGGCCCAATCACCCTGATTAGCTGCACCTGTTCCTTGCCCTACTTATACCTCACTTCCCCTGCACTCCCTTGCCGGATCTTGTTGCCTTGTGCCTTGAGAAAGCTTTACTGTGTTACCCATACTGTGTTCCAGACCTCCTGCTATTCCACCATTGACTACGAACCTTGCCGCCTGTCCCGACCTTCTGCTACGTCTGACCTTGCTCTTGTCTACTCCCTTGTACCGCGCTTATCTCAGCAGTCAGAGAGGTTGAGCCGTTGCCAGTGGATACGACCTGGTTGCTACCGCCGCTGCAAGACCATCCCGCTTTGCGGCGGGCTCTGGTGAATACCAGTAGCAACTTAGAACCGGTCCACTGACACGGTCCACGCCAATCCCTCTCTGGCACAGAGGATCCACCTCCAGCCTGCCGAATCGTGACAGTAGATCCGGCCATGGATCCCGCTGACGTGCCGCTGCCAAGTATCGCTGATATATCCACGCTGGTCGCCCAGCAATCCCGACTGATCGCCCAACAAGAAAACCAGTTGTCGTACTTGACCACCATGACACAGCAACTTCAGTCACAGCTTCAGCAACTTCAGCCACAGCTACAGCAACTTCAGTCACAGCTACAGCAGCTGCAACAGCAACAACCTTCTCTTCCGCCGGCTCCTGCACCTCCTCCGCAGCGAGCGGCCGCTCCTAACCTCCGCTTGTCCCTGCCGGACAAATTTGATGGGGACTCTAGACTCTGCTGTGGTTTTCTGTCACAATGTTCCCTACATTTGGAGAGGTTGTAGGACCAATTTCCTACAGAACGGTCGAAGGTGGCTTTCGTGGTCAGTCTCCTGTCTGGGAAGGCTTTGTCTTGGGCCACACCGCTCTGGGACTGCGATGACCCTGTCACCGCCTCTGTACACTCCTTCTTCTCTGAGGTTCGCAGTGTCTTCGAGGAACCAGCCCGAGCTTCTTCTGCCGAGACTGCCCTGCTGAACCTGGTCCAGGGTAATTCTTCAGTAGGCGAGTACGCCATCCGATTTCGTACTCTCGCTTCCGAATTATCTTGGAACAACGAGGCTCTCTGCGCGACCTTTAAAAAAGGCCTATCCAGTAACATCAAAGATGTGCTGGCCGCACGAGAGATTCCTGCCAACCTGCATGAACTTATCCATTTGGCCACCCGCATTGACATGCGTTTTTCGGAAAGACACCAGGAACTCCGCCAGGAAAAAGACCTTAATCCCTGGGCACCTCTCTCTCGGTATCCCTTGCAATCTACCCCTGTGCCTCCCGCCGAGGAGCCTATGCAAGTAGATCGGTCTCGCCTGACTATTGAAGAGAGGTCTCGCCGTAGGGATAAAAATCTATGTCTGTACTGCGCTAGTACCGAACATTTCTTGGTGAATTGCCCTATTCGTCCTCCACGTCTGGAAAATGCACGCACGCAACCTGCTCATGTGGGCCTGGCGTCTCTGGGTACGGAGTCTGCTCCTCCATCTCTCTCTGTGCCCGTACGGATTTCTCCTTCTGCCAACTCCTCCTTCTCTGCTGTGGCCGTCTTGGACTCTGGTTCTTCTGGAAATTTTATTCTGGCCTCTTTGCTTGATACGTACTGCATCCCGGTGACCCGTCTCATCAAGCCGCTCTATATTTCTTCGGTCAACGGGGTCAAGCTGCATTGCACTGTGCGTTATCGCACAGTGCCCCTGCTTATGAACATTGGACCGCATCTCGAGGAAATTGAATTTTTGGTTTTGCCCGGCTGTACCTCTGAAATCCTCCTCGGTCTGCCATGGCTCCAGCACCATTCTCCCACCCTTGACTGGACCACCGGGGAGATCAAGAATTGGGGTCCTGCTTGCCGCAAGGAGTGCCTCACGTCTGCTCCCAGCCCGTCTGTCGGGCCTCAGTGTCCCCTCCTGTGCCTGGTCTCCCCAAGGCCTGTCAGGACTGTGCCGTGCCCCCTCATAGTCCCCGTCCTGGTGACACTCTGCCCCGTGTCAAGCCTCACCCTCTGCCCCCCCTCCCCATTCCCACTCCTTCTGGACTGTCTGCCATGCATGGGCATACCCAGGACTTCGCTGTCCCCCAGAGGGAGACTCTACAGTCGCTCCCGATGTCCTCGTCCTTTGTGGAGCGACATCCCGACAAAAAGAGGGGGAGACCTAAGGGGGGGGGTACTGTTACGCCGAGCGCTCCGGGTCCCTGCTCCTCCCCGAAGCGCTCGCAGCGTTTCTCTCCCTGCAGCGCCCCGGTCAGACCCGCTGACCAGGAGCGCTGCACTGACATGGCCGGCGGGGATGCGATTCGCATAGCGGGACTCGCCCGCGAATCGCATCCCAGGTCACTTACCTGTCCCGGTCCCCGGCTGTCATGCTCTGGCGCGCGCGGCTCCGCACACTAGGGCGCGCGCGCGCCAGCGCTCTGAGATTTAAAGGGCCAGTGCACCAATGATGGTGCCTGGCCCAATCACCCTGATTAGCTGCACCTGTTCCTTGCCCTACTTATACCTCACTTCCCCTGCACTCCCTTGCCGGATCTTGTTGCCTTGTGCCTTGAGAAAGCTTTACTGTGTTACCCATACTGTGTTCCAGACCTCCTGCTATTCCACCATTGACTACGAACCTTGCCGCCTGTCCCGACCTTCTGCTACGTCTGACCTTGCTCTTGTCTACTCCCTTGTACCGCGCTTATCTCAGCAGTCAGAGAGGTTGAGCCATTGCCAGTGGATACGACCTGGTTGCTACCGCCGCTGCAAGACCATTCCGCTTTGCGGCGGGCTCTGGTGAATACCAGTAGCAACTTAGAACCGGTCCACTGACACGGTCCACGCCAATCCCTCTCTGGCACAGAGGATCCACCTCCAGCCTGCCGAATCGTGACAGTATCATTTTAACCATATGGACCTACAGAATAATGATAAGGTGTAATTTTTACCGAAATATGCACTGCGTAGAAACGGAAGCCCCCAAAACTTACAAAATGGCGTTTTTTTTCGATTTTGTCGCACAATGATTTTTTTTCCGTTTCGCCGTGAATTTTTGGGTAAAATGACTAATGTCACTGCAAAGTAGAATTGGCGATGCAAAAAATAAGCCATAATATGGATTTTTAGGTGGAAAATTGAAAGGGTTATGATTTTTAAAAGGTAAGGAGGAAAAAACGAAAGTGCAAAAACGGAAAAACCCTGAGTCCTTAAGGGATTAAATAAATAAATACATAAATAAATAATAAAAAAAATAACAACTGTGTTGTATTATTGATTGTGTTATGCCAGTTTTATACCAGGTGATATTAGATTGCACCTATGTGAAGCGTTGGAGAACTATGCAGGTAGTACAGCTCATATATTACTTAAATTGAAAGGAGATATATCCTTGTTAGTATGTTAGCACTGATCGGAAAGTGTTAGAACGTAATGGGAAACACCCTAAAGAATATAGCAACATCTTTATAAAGACTGAGAGGTCAGAAGTGACTTCAGGTTCTCTTTATCTAATCCTATTATATTTTAGTGTAGTTTTACCCATAAGCAGTATGAACATATATAACAATTGTAGCCTTTAGTCAATAAGTCATTCTAATTTAAATACAGCCAATGGTTTCTTATCATATTCTATACTTGGTTGTATTGAATTGTATAATATTACTAATTGATGTTATTTTGGGGTGGGAAAATGTCTTCTAACAAGACACAGACCTACATTCTAGATTCTTTGTCTGGTTCAATATAACTTTTCTCATGGCTATCTTGCTTTTCAATGTTTCATCTATTATGTAATATTCAGCAGCCATCTGGTGCCAGTTAGCTGCCTATACAGCCTATGCTTAAAGGGGTACTCCGGTGAAAACCTTTTTTCTTTTAAATCAACTGGTGGCAGAAAGTTAAACATATTTGTAAATTACTTCTATTAAAAAATCTTAATCCTTCCAGTACTTATTAGCTGTTGAATGCTACAGAGGAAATTCCTTTCTTTTTGGAACACTGATGACATCACGAGCACAGTGCTCTCTGCTAAGGGCAGCATGGGGGCTCAGTGGTAAGCACTGCTGCCTTGCAGTGCTGGGGACTTGGGTTCAAATCCCACTAAGGACAACAGTAAATAAAGCATTATTATTATAATAACATCAGCATAGAGGACTGTGATCGTGATGTCATCAGAGAGCATTCCAAAAAGAAAAGAATTTCCTCTGTAGTATTCAGCAGCTAATAAGTACAGGAAGGATTAAGATTTTTTAATAGAAGTAATTTACAAATATGTTTAACTTTCTGCCACCAGTTGATTTAAAAGAAAAAAGGTTTTCACCGGAGTACCCCTTTAAATAACCAAGACTGTCTGAGTAAAGGCAAATAGTTAAATGGGTACATGCTTAGATTTTTGGACTGTCTGATCAATAGTATTTATCACTAATATCAGTTCAGCTGAAATGCCCATCAATGCACATGATAGAATGCTGTGCCCAGTACATTACAGGAAACAATATGCAGCATTTCATATCATATTATTCATAGATAAAAACTGGTTCACATAATTGGTCCTGGATGTCCAGATCTGTGATCTGTCCTTCTTAGGCTAAGTTTCCACTTGGTTTTTTTTCTGGCAGTTTTTGGCAAACTACCACTGCAGTTTTTGAGCCAAAGCCAGAAGTGTATTCAAAAGGAATAGGACATTTAAAGGAAAATTGTCACTTGTTTTCTCCCACACTATCCACATGTACTGGTGGATAGTGCGGGAGACGCTGATTAAAATGAGCCCTACCTTGTCCGGATCTGCACCACCGTTCTCCCGCAATTGTAATTTTAGTATCTGTTGAAATCTTCCTGTAACTGGCACGGACGGGGCTTCGGCGCTTAACTGGCACTGACATCAACGCTGCTTATGAAAATTCATACCCCCTCCCCCCAGTAAGGAGCGGGAGAACTGGAGGGAGGGGGGGTGAATATTCATAAGCGGTGCTGATGTCAGTACCAGTTAAGCGCCGAAGCCCCGCCCTTGCCAGTTACAGGAAGATTTCAACAGATACTAAAATTACATTTGCGGGAAAATGGCAGCGCAGATCCGGACAAGGTAGGGCTCATTTTAATCAGTGTCTCCCGCACTATCCACCAGTACCTGTGGATAGTGTGGGAGAAAACAAGTGACAATTTTCCTTTAAAGGAAGGACTTACACTTCTCCTCCCTTATGGATCCACTTCTGACTTTGGCTCAAAAGCTGCAGTGACAGTAATCCAAAAACTGCCAGAAAAAAACCAAGTGGAAACTTAGCCTTATTCTGTGAAAAATAAGACATATCTGCTGTTTCACTCTGGAAGAAAGGAATCTAAGGAAAGAAGGCCTGATAAGTGGAATTGCTTCTGGATTCCTGTCTGTCCTGTCTGTCTGTTGAAATTGAACAGATAATATAGAGAAGCTCTGCTTGCTACCAGTAGAGCGCAATATTCTCTTTGTTTAGAACGTTACTGACACTGGTGTGAAGACTACCAATCTTACAGGATCAATGACAGATATGATCGATCATGTAGGCCTTTACCAAGGTGAAAAGTGCACGGGCCTTAGCTATGCAGTACCTTAGGGGCAATGGAAATGGTCCATTGCTGCAACTTGACAACTGTAATGTATGTTTCTGAAAAAATAATATACACTGTTAATAGAATGCTGGATATCTGCTTGCAAACTGTTTATCCTGAAAGAGTACTGGACAAGGAAGACCACTGGTTTACCTCCTTTACCATTGATTCAGATTTTTTCTTTTCTTTTAATATTAGCTAATGGCCAGAATTCTTAACTCTGTTCTACCATGAGAAATTTGCTGCTCTTAGGTTCAGACCAACTCCAAGAGGAAACTATGGTGGGACCAAGTTCAAATACAATAATGAGCCCATTTAGTGCTAGGGTTTATAGGTCCAGCAAAAGATTCTATCTTTTATTCTTTTAAAGGGTTATTCCAGTGGAAAACAATTTATTTTTAAATCAACTGGCTCCAGAAAGTTAAACAGATTTGTAAATTACTTCTATTAAAAAAATCTTAATCCTTCCAGTACTTATTAGCTGCTGGGAAGTTGTGTAGTTCCTTCCAGTCTAACCACAGTGCTCTCTGCTGACACCTCTGTCCATGTCAGGAATCGTCCAGAGTAGGAGCAAATCCCCATAGAAAACCTGTCCTGCTCCACACAGTTCCTGGCATGGACAGAGGTGTCAGCTGAGAGCACGGTGGTCAGAAAGAACAACTTAACTTCCTGTGGAGAATACAACAGCTGATAAATACTGGAAGGATTAAGATTTTTTAATAGAAATAATTTACACATCTGTTTAACTTTCTGGCACCTGTTGATTTGAAAAAAGAAAAAAAAAATACTATTTTCCACCGGAGTACCCCTTTAAAAAACTGCCACCCTGATCATCAACACTAAACCCAATACTCTGAGTTATAGTTGTGAGTGACCAGGAGTCCAAAAAGTGATCACTTACTACAATCGGTGCTGTGGTTTCTGAGATATTGGCTGGAAAAGTTCCTTTTCTGAATTCAGGTAATTGCAGACCGGTGGCGGGGCCCCGCCGGATGGCCGCCTCTGCTTCTCTCCGTTTCCTTAAAAGGAAAACTGTCATCCTGTTCACCCACACTAAACCCAATGCACTGCGTTATAGAGTGGGTGAACAGGAGTCAGTTGAGGGGTCACTTACTAACAAAAGTACCTTAGGTCACTTTGTTTATAGATGGTGCCCACTCTTATCTTAGTAATTGATAGAAATAAGAGTGGACATGCACTTGGTCTGTGTAGATTGACTATGGTGCCTTTGTTTCACTTCCTTCAAGTAACATTATAATAGTTAAACATCTTATGACCAATGCATGGTATTTACAGTATTTCGGACTGTGTATTTAGTATTATAAATGCTGTGTGCAGTCAGGCGTATGCCGTAATAAATGTACAGTTTAAAAACCCAAATGACTTTTTATCCTTTACAATCAGTAGAAAGCAGCTGGAGCGGAGTCGGGTCTCCTGATTATAATGACTATGAGGAGCTTTTATGGGACTGAAAAATACTGCAGCTGTGATAACGTTCTCTGATAAGATTTGAAGAAATTGGCGGAAACAAGTGGAAACTAGCCGTAATAGTTCAAAGAGAATTCCTCAAGGGCACTGTTTTCTGCTGTCACTTAACAAAAAGAAAACAGTTGATACATATGTATATTAGTTATCACCACACTTATCAAAACAGTTAAAACATACTGTGATCAGGCATAGCAATAATACAGTACAAAAGGTCTTAATGTTATGGCTGATCTATAATCGATGAAATCTGGAAAGGCAAATTCTGTCTTGATATGAAAACACTTTCTTATAAATGAGTTATCAGAAATCTTATTAATGCTGTAAATAACTCCTTTTAGGGGTTGCTTTATTGGACAATAACCAATGCACGACCACACATCATACATTACTGGACTCCAGTTCTGGTCCTTGTGCCTTTAGCCAATGAATTTATATGGTGTGTTTGATGTCCCTGTTAGTGTTGCTCGCGAATATTCGCATTGCGAATTTTATTCGCGAATATCGCATATTTGCGAATTCACGAATATTTGCGAATATAGCACTATATATTCGTAATTACGAATATTCTTTTTTTTTTTTCACAGTACACATCACAGTGATCACCCCTCTCTGCTTCCAGCTCTAATACTACTGTGTGAGACAAGTGAGAGGATTTTCGCATATGCGAAAATTTGCATATGCTAATTTTTGCACATGCAAATTTTCACTTATGCTATTTTTTGTATATGTTAATTTTCGCATATGTTGATTTTCGCATACGCGAATTTTCACATATGCGAAAATAAAACGAGAATATTACGAATATGCGAATATTCGCGAATATATGGACGAATATTCGCGAATTCGAATATGGCCTATGCCGCTCAACACTAGTCCCTGTGTGATCCACCAGGGTCGGATAGTATGATCTTGTACTATGATAGGGAATCAGTTACCTGTCACAAGAAATGGTGATCAATAAAAGCACTGTGTTCCTGATGGTGCTGCTTCCACATTTTGGGGGTTGCTAACGGGACCCTATAATGTCAGTAATAACACTACAAGGATTCCATGTACAGAGTTAGCATGGGGGCAGGCAGAGAAGATGTGATATGTGTCTTTGCTGGTAGCATTACATTACTCTTATGAGTGATTTGTATATGGGGAAAAGAGGGAACACAGAATGTGCCCCAATAGTAAAAATAAATAAATAAATAAATACAATAAAATGTCAAATAAATAAATAAACAACAAAAAACTAGTAATAAAAGAAAAGAAAAAATTCCCCTTCTCTAGAAAAATTGTATACTTTTCCAACCACACAAACCATTTCCAGACACCCAGGGTCACATGACTGAATGTTGCATGGACTCCTCTCTTGTAGAATGTACATTACATCAAATATGAAATAATCACACCCTCCTGTCGTATCTTCTTTTGTGTTATTACAAACACACCAGCTGTCTAAAGCTTAGAGATAGCAATACATTAAAAGCTGACATAGGCCCTTTGTTCTTGGCACCGTAGCAACATCATATATTATACAATGTACACATATTTAGTGTACAGGACAATTATTGGATTCATTTTGGTGGAGATTATTCTTCATTTAAAGAATTCCTGCCATATCCCACAATAAAAAAAAAGGTAGATGTTTTTCAGTACCTAATCCTAATAATGTACATACACTTTTAGTTCCTAGCACCTATATTTCGCCCACAAATACCTGTCTGTTGTGTTGCTCACTTTGTTTGTCATTTTGTGCTCTGAAGGTGTGTGTCCTCACTCTTACTCCCTGAGTCTGCTGTGCAGTGCTGGGTCTCTTCATCCAATCACTGCAGGATGCTCTTTTTATCTCTTCTCTCTGTGCTGCAGATAGGACAGGAGTAAGCATATAAGAATGCTAGTCCCATCATCACTTCCTGGACTTTGTCCCAGCCTGTGCTTCAGCTTGGGCAAAGATAATGCTGCAGCCAGACAGGATTAAGATCTGGATGGTATGGAGACTCCTATTTTTTTTTCTTTCTTATGAGCCATAATTTATATAAAAGGAAATAATCTTTTCTTATGAAGTCTATTAGAAAGGTTAATGTTTGGCCAGCCCATTTCACAAACTACAGTCTGACAGTCTTTTTTTCTGACCATTTTTTTCATGGGAGGAACATTTTTTTTTAGCATACAGTCACATATGTGAGAAAAGTTGTATAGACTTTCTGAATGCACTGTGGGTAGAAAAAGTTGGTAATATACATAAAGTTGGGGGGGTTGGTAACATGATAAAGGAAAGTTTTCGTTAAGGAATTAGTAAAGAAAATAGTGATTTCTCTTAGGAAGGAACCGGACAACATAATGGTCTGTTTGCAAATGGGCTATGTCTTCCCCTCCCTTCCTGTTCATGTCTTCCTTCCTTCATAACATCATTCAGAGGACATACACGTGTATTTATGCTGCCATAACTTCTGTTCTTCCCATCCATATAGCATCAGAGGGGATGACACAGATAATCGTGCACAAATATAAGGCTAGACACATAACATTCTCTGTCCAGCATCCTTTAGGCAATATGCAGCATTTTATTATTATTGAGCACAACTACAAAGAATGGAAACCACTTAAGATGCATGACAATGTATGCATATGTAATAAGAGGATTTTTTTTTAACATTTTGTAAATTTTGTTTCATTTTGTAAATTACTTCTATATAGTTTTTTTTCTGTCTGACCACAGTGCTCTCTTCTGCCACCTCTGTCCATGTCAGGAACCATTCAGAGCAGGAGCAAATCCCCATAGCAAAGCTCTTCTGCTCTGGACAGTCCCTGATACGGACAGAAATGTCAGCAGAGAGCACTGTGGTCAGGCAGAAAATAAAATAAAAAAGAAAATAACTGCCTGTGGAGCATACAGCAGATGATAAGTACTGGAAGGATTAAGATTTTTAAGTAGAAGCAATTTACAAATCTGTTTAACTTTCTGGCACCAGTTGATTAAAAATTATATATTTTCCATGAAGTACCACTTTAAGGACTCTTAGTTTTTTTCTCCTTATCCCCTTAATCCATTTTTTTTTTAAACTACAGACCCAAATGAAGTCTTGTTTTTTGCACAACCATTTGTACTTTGTAATGACACCTTACATGTTTACATCAAATGTCCCCCAAAAACTTTTTATTTGTGGGCATAAATTTATGAGAAAAATGCAATTTTGCAACTTTTGGGGGGTTTGGATTTTACACGTTGCACTTTATGGTAAAAAATGATACATTATCTTTATTCTGTCGGTCAATGTGATTAAAACAATGCCCAAATCATTACGTTTTTTGCGCCTTGATTTGTAGTTTTAATCGGTAACATTTTTGTTTTAATGAACCTTTTTGATCACTTTTTATACATTTCTTTTTCTGATATATGATATGATTAATAATCAGTTATTCTGGTGTTTGGTATTTTTTTTTTTTACGTTTACACCATTTACTATGTGGGATGATAAACATTATACTTTAGTAGTTTTGCAACAGCTGGAGGCACCTGGTTGGAAAAACACTGGTTTAAGCTGACACCCTGTCTCTTGAAACTATAGCCTTTAAGACCTGAGACATCAGAATATTCTCTAATATACACTGCTCAAAAAAAATTAAGGGAACACTTAAACAACACAATGTAACTCCAAGTCAATCACACTTCTGTGAAATCACACTGTCCACTCAGGAAGCGACACTCATTGACAATCAATTTCACATGCTGTTGTGAAAATGGAACAGACAACATGTGGAAATTATAGGCAATTAGCAAAAGGTGTGGTTCTGCAGGTGGTGACCACAGACCGCTTCTCAGTTCCTATGCTTCCTGGCTGATGTTTTGGTCACTTTTGAATGCTGACATTGCTTTCACTCTAGTGGTAGCATGAGACGGAGTCTACAACCCACACAAGTGGCTCAGGTTGTGCAGCTCATCCAGGATGGCACATCAATGTGAACTGGGGCAAGAAGGTTTGCTGTGTGTGTCAGCGTAGTGTGCAGAGCATGGAGGCGCTACCAGGAGATAGGCCAGTACATCAGGAGACGTGGAGGAGGGCGACAACCCAGCAGCAGGACCGCTACGTCTGCCATTGTGCAAGGAGGAGCACTGCCAGAGCCCTGCAAAATTACCTCCAGCAGGCCACAAATGTGCATGTGTCCACTCAAATGGTCGGAAACAGACTCCATGAGGGTGGTATGAGGGCACGACTTCCACAGGTGGGCGTTGAGCTTACAGCTCAACACCCTGCAAGACATTTGGCATTTGCAAGAGAACACCATGATTGGCAAATTTGCCACTGGTGCCCTGTACTCTTCACAGAGGAAAGCAGGTTCACACTGAGCACATGTGAGTCTGGAGATGCTGTGGAGAACATTCTGCTGCCTGCAACATCCTCCAGCATGACCGGTTTGGCGCTGGGTCGGTAATGGTGTGGGGTGGCATTTCTTTGGGGGGGCCGCACAGCCCTCCATATACTTGCCAGAGATATCCTGACTGCCATTAGGTACCGAGATCCTCAGACCCCTTGTGAGACCATATGCTGGTGCGGTTGGCCCAGGGTTCCTCCCAATGCAAGACGATGCTAGACCTCATGTGGCTGGAATGTGTCAGCAGTTCCTGCAAGAGGAAGACATTGATGTTATGGATTGGCCCATCCGTTCCCCCGACCTGAATCCGATTGAGCACATCTGGGACATCATGTCTCGCTCCATCCACCAACGCCACATTGCACCACAGACTGTCCAGGAGTTGGCTGATGCTTTAGTCCAGGTCTGCGAGGACATCCCTCAGAAGACCATCCTCCACCTCATCAGGAGCATGCCCAGGCGTTGATGGGAGGTCATACGGGCATAACTTTTATTAAGAAAGGGGTTAAATCACTTTTATAAACTTTTTTTTTCTTTTTTTTTTTACACAATTTTATAGTTCCCATAGTGGACTATTATATGCAATCTTCAGATTGCATGAACTGTTCAATGCTATGCCATAGAATAGCATTGATTAGTGTTGTCAGTGCTCTGCTGGTCTAGACTGGAACCTTATCGAACCGGATGGCAAAGAGGCAGGTAAGGGTCCTCCCGCTGCCCTCTCAGCTGATCGGGACACCGCCGTTTCACCACTCTGGTTCCGATCAGCACTGCTGAGCAGCAGGGAAATGTTTTTTAACATTTTAGACGCTGCAATCAACTAGCCACTGGGACCACCCCGCTATGACCCGTGCTCAGATCCTGAGCGTGTCTCTTAGAAGGAGAGTGAGACAAGGGTGTACGGGTACACCCTTTGTCCTCAAGAGGTTAAGGGAGATCTAGATAGACAAAAAGGCACTTCAAATTTGATGAAATCAAAGGATTTATAGTAATGTTTTGGTCAGAATGGGCCTTCCTCAGACCAGATTGCGGCAGAGGTATTCAAAGAAAAGTAGTGACAGTCCTAGGTAGTGTAATAGAAGTGGCAGGTTATATGACCTATAGTTGCTGACTGGTGTCTTTATGCCGCTTTACCCGCTACTCCTATAACAAAGCCTGGGATCGTCACTACTTTTCTTTATCTACCTCCGTAGCAATTCAATCTGAGGAAGGTCTATTGCGTCCGAAACGTTACCCTTTTGTGATTGCTTATTACAATAAATACTTTGATTTTACCAAAGGTGGAGTGCCTGGTTGTCAATCTAGACAATGTAAGAAGAATTGGGATTCTACGAGTGCACCCACGATCAACAGGGAGTATTGTGTTTATTGAATTAATATGAGGGGGGTTAGATTCCAGAAACCTACCAGTGAGTAGAATCTACAAGCCCAGTTGCAACATCTTTGGACAAAAGTGCTACAGAATGCCATATACAACCTGTATGCCTTCATGCCCGACTGCAGCCTAGAGGTGCCCAACTGGGTACTTAAGGTTTCTTTTAATTACATAGTTACATAGTTAGTAGTGTTGAGCGGCATAGGCCATATTCGAATTCGCAAATATTCGCGAATATATGGACGAATATTCATCATATATGCGCGAATATTCGCATATTCGTAAAATTCTCGCTTTATTTTCGCATAAGCGAAAATTCGCGAATGCGAAAATTAACATATGCGAAAATTAGCATATACAAAATTAGTATAAGCGAAAATTCGCATATGCGTAAATTTGCATATGTTAATTTTCGCATATGCGAAGATTCGCGCACACAGTAGTATTAGAGCCTTCTTTACACCACACAAGCTGGAAACAGAGATGGATGATCACTGTGATGTGTACTGTGAAAAAAAATAATAATAATAAAAAAAAAACGATATTCGCGTATAAAATTCGCATTGCGAATATTCGCGAGCATCCCTAATAGTTAGTACGGTCGAAAAAAGACATATGTCCATCAAGTTAAACCAGGGAATTGAAGGGTAGGGGTGTGGCGCGATATTGGGGAAGGGATGGGATTTTATATTTCTTCATAAGCATTAATGTTATTTTGTTCCAGGAATGTATCTAATCCTGTTTTAAAGCTGTTAATTTTTCCTGCTGTGACCAGTTCCTGAGGTAGACTGTTCCATAAGTTCACAGTTCTCATGGTAAAGAAGGCGTGTCGCCCCTTGAGACTAAACCTTTTCTTCTCCAGACGGAGGGAGTGCCCCCTTGTTCTTTGGGGGGGTTTAACCTGGAACAGTTTTTCTCCATATTTTTTGTATGGGCCATTAATATACTTATATACATTTATCATATCCCCCCTTAAACGTCTCTTCTCAAGACTAAACAATTGTAACTCCTTTAATCGCTCCTCATAGCTAAGATGTTCCATGCCCCATATTAGTTTAGTCGCACATCTCTGCACCCTTTCCAGCTCCGCAGTGTCCCTTTTATGGACTGGTGCCCAAAACTGATCAGCATATTCCAGGTGAGGCTGTAATTGTACAGTTTCTTCCAATAAACTTATAATTTGGCTCTAATATTGTAATCACATGTCATCATCACATTCTTATATATAGGCCCTGATTTACTATTGTAAACCTGACCTGTTTTGTTGGATTGTGTGCCCCAAAATAGGGGTGTGACCATCGGGGAAAGGGGTGTGGCCACCACAAAGGGGCGTGTCCCCAACATTTTCTAAAAATCCCAACATATTTACTAAGGTTTCCACAGACAATGTGGTGGATTTAAGTTGAGTAAAACCCCACAGATCAGAGCATGTGTAAAAAAAAAAAAAAAAAAAAAGCAAAGTGTAGGGAAAGTGGAAAATGTAGGGAAACCTCATTAAATACTGTGGTAAAAATCTCCTAGTTGTTGCAATGTTTGTCAATGAGTGTATTTTGGCATATAATATTCCAATATCAGTGAAGAACAATATTAGAGAATAAGATGTACAAGGTAAGTATATTGAGAATGAAAAGCAAAAACAAAAAATAAATAAAGGGTTAAACTGGTACTCGGTCACTTTGTCCATTGATTTGGACACAGGTAAAATGGTTTATATTAGTGTTTCAAGTTGAACAGTGTTCAGTCATTTGTAAACTGTTTCTTAAAGGAAAACTGTCAGTAAACTTCCCCCGCACTAACCAGAGGTACTGGCTGGTAGTGCGGGGGATGCTGATCAATATGCTGCCTACCATAACCGGATCCGCCCCGCCGTCCACCCGTTACCTTCATTCTTCTGGATATGCAAATGAGCTGCTAACTGACACGGGTAGGGTTACAACGCTCCTTCTGGCACTCTGACATCAGCGCCGCTCATCCGCAGCACCACCTGGCTTATCAATATACATCCCCTCCCTCCGACTGTTCCTCCCCTCCCCGCTCTGTGCTGACTCCACTGAGGAGGGAGGGGATGCATATTCATAAGCTGGGCAATGCTGCGGACGAGCGTCGCTGATGTCAGAGTGCCAGAAGGAGCTTTGTAACCCTGCCCGTGTCAGTTAGCAGCTCATTTGCATATCCAGAAGAATGAAGATAACGGGTGAACGGCAGGGCGGATTTGGGCATGGTAGACAGCATATTGATCAGCATCCCCCGCACTACCAGCCAGTACTGACAGTTTTCCTTTAACACTTACATTTTTAGTATTGTCCCATCTCCAGCATATCTAAGCCACTGCTGATAGATAACTACATAACTTTTCCTTCATAAATAATTTATACATAGATACCAAAGTCATCTCGGAGCCCGGACTCTACTCTCCACACCAGCAGCCCCATTGAGTCCAGATCCCGTATGTAAGCGCTCTGCTCCCAGTGATTGCCATTGGTTTGCACATATCACATTTCACAGGAGCGTGCTGAGTGAATTTACTGACTTATGGCTGCAGTAATATTTTGTCACTTTTGCAATAAGATTAATGACTGTGGCGTCTAATAATATTTTTAGCTCCTTAGGCTCACATTGTCCATCATGTCAGTGTCTGCTCTTGCCGTTTTCTCACAGGTCAAGCTGACTTAATATTTTGTCACTCTTTGAGGTATTTTGTACTGTTCTCATTGCAAAGAAATACATTTTGTGTCACCTGCCAAGAAGAATTGCATTCACTATTTGTCACTAATGCAAATTGATGGTAGAGCTTATAACATTGCAGAAGATGTGTACCCACTGTACTCCATTCTATTCTAGTCCTTCTGAATAGATTTTTTCCATAATCTAACAAAGATCTCAAGGGCCGAACACTGCACAGTCATTTATGTCACAATGAAGTATACAAATAACTACCAGTCATAACACTAACACCAGCTGCCTATTAAAAAAAGGGCTCACTTGTGACACTTAGGGGAGAATGCACTAAGGCTGGCATTTCACATATTGGTCTTGTGTAAAATCCTTACACCTGCAAACACGCACAAGTTTTAGCATAAGTCAGAGGCGCAATGATGTGCCATATTTATTAGGAGGCATGTGTCTCTTAATATATCTGGCAAATCCAGCGGGTGTGGAAAGCCATGCCCCTTTCCTCTATTTCTGCCAACTTTCTGATAAGCCCTGCCAACTTGGTGAACATGGCAAGTCATAAAAAGAAGCTTTTCTTGCATCAAAACATTGCTGTATTTACATGATAAATTCCCTCTGTAGACTTTACAAAAATGTCTGAAGATGTTCTGTGTCCACTATGGATCATACGTTTCCTAGCACATCCCACAAATATGCTGAAAAAGGTGACTACCATTAGGGAATTCCATTGCCATTAACGGGTTTACTTAAATCTGCAATAATGTCTAGGTAGGTGGTATGTAAGAACATTCACATAAATTACCAAGACCAAGGTTTCCAAGTGGAATATTGCTTAGATCACCATTATTTTACCTCAGGCATACCTTTTTCCCATAGTGCATCCTGGCGTCTTCTCTTAGGTGAGTGGCACACATGCTCTTAGCCATCCATATGGTGAACAAATACAATGTGAATTATTACACTGGACCACTTTCTTTCTATGCAGTTCTAATGCTCATGTGACCATTGTAGGCACTTTGGTGGTGAACAGGATTCAGCAAGGGTAATCTGATTGGTTTACAGATACACGCCACATGTTTAGCAAGTTGCAATGCACTGTGTTGCCTATTACCGTATATACTCGAGTATAAGCCGACCCGAATATAAGCTGAGGCCCCTATTTTCACCCCAAAAACCCAGGAAAACCCAGGTTATTGACTCGAGTATAAGCCTAGGGTGGGAAATACATGATCCCCCCATGTCATCATCAAGACCCCCCCCCTTTTGTTTTCTACTCACCTCCCCTCGATGGGAAGGAAGGGAGAGCTGGTCCGGGCCATCTATGCTGCAGGGACCGTCTGGTGGGGAGGGTTAGTCGTTCCGGGCTGTCCATTTTCACCGGGAGGGCCCTCTTCTCCGTGCTCCGGGCCTTCCCCGGACTAGTGACGTTGCTTTCACAACGACGCACAGGGACATTAATGCGTGTCCCTGTGCGTCGTCGTCAAGGCAACGTCACTAGTCCGGGGCAGGCCCGGAGCGCGGAGAAGAGGGCCCCCCCAATGAAAATGGACAGCCCGGAACGACTAACCCTCCCCACTGGATGGTCCCTGCAGCATAGATGGCCCGGACCAGCTCACCCTTCCTTCCCATCGAGGGGAGGTGAGTAGAAAATTAAAGGGGGGGGGGGAGGGTCTAAATGATGAAGAAGGCCACTGTGGTCTTCAACCTGCGGACCTCCAGAGGTTTCAAAACTACAACTCCCAGCATGCCCGGACAGCCAATGGCTGTCCGGGCATGCTGGGAGTTATAGTTTTGCAACATCTGGAGGTCCGCAGGTTGAAGACCACTGAGAAGGGATTGACAGGCGGAGAGTTCACTCGAGTATAAGCCGAGGGTGGTGTTTTCAGCACGAAAAATCGTGCTGAAAAATTCGGCTTATACTTGAGTATATACGGTACCTTTTTATCATCGCCAGTGTTAACTTTTTTAGCTCTTCTGTTGTATTGGACCTGACAGACTAGCCGTGGCTTCCCAAGCATGTCAATAAGCTTTGGTTGTAGGTGGGCCTGCCTCCAACCTTCTTGCACACACATTGGGGGGTATTTATGAAAAGTGGGTAAGGTAAACGTCTTTTTACTCCATTAATTCATGTAATGGAAACTGTGTACCTGCACCTAATTAATCACATGGTCCAGGGCATGTGATAAATCTGGTGCTGATCACATTTCTCATCAGTACTCCACTTTGTATGGTGTGTTTCTGCGACTTTTTGTGCAACTTTTTAATCCTTGCAACAATTATGAGACTTTTTAATAACGCTGTCCACAGTTAGTTTGTAAGTCCTTTTTTTATTTGGTGGTGGTTATTTTTGCCAAAGTATGTGACTTTTTAAAAAAGTAGCATTTTCATAAAACCCTGACCACTGCAAACCACTGCAAAACACAGCAACAAACCAAAACACAGGTGAATGAAAAGTTGCAGGAAAAGTTGCAAAGCAACACACTGCGCCAAAATATTGAGACAAATTTACCCAAGAAAACCAGGGAAAAATGCTTCATAAATAACCCCCAGTGTGTATGCTTATAGAAGAATACTCAGCGTATTTCTCACTGTGCAATGTATTTTGTGCAGTGTGAAATACACTGCATATACACTATGTATAAGCCCTTTTTTTGCACATTTTTTTGCGCACGTTTTGGTAGAGCATGTCCTCCAGATGTGGCTGAATCAGGGTACCTTGGAGTGACATCTATAGTCTGCATGGATTTATTAACTGCGTACTTTTCCTTTACACCAAAAATTTTGCCGCAAGAGCTGTTTTGTTTTGCGCAAATATAAGCCATCTTGGACTTAACGTAGCAAGATGCTCTAAATCATTGATTCTATATTCCAAAGAGTGGATTGAGGAGATTACTATATTTACCCGCAATTTATGAAGCTCATTGCGCTTGATTGATAAATTTAGCGCTTCTGTACATAATTTAGAATTCGGGAAAAGGGGTAAAATGCTTCTACCATACTCAAATAATGATACATGTCCCCCTTTGTGCTTCGGGGGTGTGTGCAGAGCAACCTGGTCCAGAACTAGAGATGAGTGAGCAAAGCCCCCCAAACCCGTATTAGATCCAAACTACGGGGAGTTCAGAGCTTGCAGAACGTTCAAACCTTGCCAGGTTGGCTGGGTTGAACCTGGCAATGTTGGATCTGAGCTGTGTACGCAGCTAGACAGCTACGAGCACCGCTCATGCTTTAACCCCTTGCCTGCTCAGCCCAGCAAGGAGTTAGGACTACTGCAATTAAAACAGCTTTTGACACATCAATCAGGCATGTTAAAAGTTGTTTTAATCACAGCGGGTGTCAGTCCTGAGACCCACTGCATTTCTAAATGACAGACGGGGAAGCGGGCAGGATTGTGCTTAGCTGCCCAGCCAGCAGATCTCTCTGCTGGCCAGGGAGCTCAGCAATGCGGCTCACTTCCCTGGTCTATCATTCAAGATTGCAGCGGGTCTCAGAACTGACACCTTTTCAAACTTTTCAAAAGTTTGAGGAGCCCTGCGAGTCAAACTTTAAAAAAAGCTCGCTCATCTCTATCCAGAACCTAGTCCTCATGCTGTTTGTCATACTAGACCCCTAAAGTAATAAATTATCCCGGAATGACATCTTTCTATCCTTAATCAGAATTACATTTTTTTCAGACTTAAAGGGTGCACACCTAGCTAACACTTGGGTAAAGGCACGATTTACAACAAAAAAGGATGTATTGCTTTGTATAGTGTGAACAACAACTACATTATGATGTAATTACCACATGTGTCATTGTGATGCTACAATGTCATTCTTTTGTGTTGCTAGATAGTCCATATGGATATTGATCCAGTTGAATTAACACCTTCTGTGACCTCTATTATAACTCCAACCACATTCATTATTACTGACCAACCAGGAGCTGACTGCTTATCTCTATTGCATGTTAACAAAAATATCTTTGTTTCTGGGAAGGGACTATTTCCCCATATCATTTTACAGGAACATTACTGGATTTATAGAAAGGATAAATATAATTGTACAGATAAAGGGGGTAATTTAAAACCTTTTTCTGGTGTAGAAAAATTGCAGAAATGTCTCTGTTGCGCAAAATTTGTGCAACTTTTTGACTGAAATTTGATTTAAATTACTTAGGTACACACTTTTTCTTTTCCACTTTGTAGTGGTTGCTATTTTATAAAGAGTGACTTTTCTAAAAAAAAAAAAAAGTTGCAAGTTTGTCACAATGCCCATAAATACACTACAAACAGACACCAGCCCAGACCTGGCATACAAAACTGTGGATAGCATTTTAAAAAGACGCACAGTTTTTGCACAACAGGTTAAAAAGCTTAAAAAAAAGTTGTAGAGGAACCATACAAAGTGTTGCAGTGAAGTGTAATTTTAATAAAGTGTATCGCACCATATTTATCACATGCCAATCAACCATTTAAAGTGATACTCCACCTCTAGACATCTTATCCCCTATCCATAGGGGATAAGATGTCTGATCGTGGGTGTCCCGCCACTGGGGACCCCTGCGATCTCCCTGTGATGTCACAACGTCACAAGCCTCTGGCGCTGCAACCAACGCTCTAAATGAATACTGGGTGCAGCGCCGGAGGCTCATGACATCACAGCCGTGCTCTTCTCATGACATCACAGCCACGCCCCTCAATGCAAGTCTATGGGAGAGGGCGTGACGGCACATCACGAGTGGGATGTGACCGTGATGTCAGGAGCCTCCGTCCCGCATCCCCAGTCATCTGGCACGGAGCGAAGTTCGCTCTGTGCATTGAATGTCTGGGGTGCCGCAGCCAAGATCGCAGGGGTCCCCTGCGGCGGGACCCCCGCAATCAGACATCTTATCCCCTAGGACAGTGATGGCGAACCTATGGCACACGTGCCACAGGTGGCACGCCAAGCCCCCTTTGTGGGCACGTGGCCACAGGCCCCCGTCACATTCCTGACATCCCTGTGTCCCGAAAGGTCATTTCGGGACACAAGGATGTCCCGGTTACCTCTCTGGTGTCCCGCGTTAGCTTTAAAAACGCAGGGACCGCTGGGAGGTAGAGCACGCAGGGACGTCATGTCACTGACGTCCCATGCGTGCGCCCGTAAAGCAGAGCAGAGCGGAGAATCGGGGAGGACCGAGGATGTCGCACGCATGGTAAGTGACCAGCGGGACGTCATCTTCGGTGTTCCGACACAGACATACAGCCTCCAGCCATACACTGTATATGGCTGGAGGCTGTATGTCTGTGGGGGGACACTGCCTGTCTAACGTGGGGGAACTCTGCCTGTCTAATGTGGGGGAACTCTGCCTGTCTAATGTGGGGGAACTCTGCCTGTCTAATGTGGGGGAACACTGCCTGCCTAATGTGGGGTAACACTGCCTGCCTAATGTGGGGTAATACTTCCTGTCTAATGTGGGGTAACACTGCCTGTCTAATGTGGGGTAACACTGCCTGCCTAATGTGGGGAACACTGCCTGTCTAATGTGGGGGGAACATTGCCTGTCTAATGTGGGGTAACACTGCCTGCCTAATGTGGGGGAACACTGCCTGTCTAATGTGGGGGAACACTGCTTGCCTAATGTGGGGGAACTCTATCTGCCTAATGTGGGGGAACTCTGTCTGCCTAATGTGGAGGGAACTTTACTGCCAACCTTGTGGGGGGAATTATACTGCCAACCTTGTGGGGGGAATTGTACTGCCAACCTTGTGGGGGAAATTATACTGCCAACCTTGTGGGGGGAATTATACTGCCAACCTTGTGGGGGGGAATTATACTGCCAACCTTGTGGGGGGGGGGGGAATTAAACTGCCAACCTTGTGGGGGGAAGTATACTGCCAAATTTGTGGGGGAACTATATTGCCAACCTAATTTGGGGGAACTATACTGCCAACCCTAATGTGCGGGGAACTATACTGCATCTAATGTGGGGGAACTATACTGCCAACCTAATGTGGGGGAACAATACTGCCAATCAAATGTGGGGAACTATAGTACACCCAATGTGGGGGAACTATACTGCCAACCCTAATGTGGGGAACTATACTGCCAACCTAATGTGGGGGAACTATACTGCACCTAATGTGGAGAACTATACTGCCAACCTAATGTGGGGGAACTATGCTGCACCTAATGTGGAGAACTATACTGCCAACCTAATGTGGGGGAACTATACTGCCAACCTAATGTGAGGGAACTGTACTGCACCTAATGTGGGGGAACTATACTGCACCTAATGTGGGGGAACTATACTGCGCCTAATGTGGGGGGAACTATACTGCACCTAATGTGGGGGAACTATACTGCATCTAATGTGGGGGAACTATACTGCCAAGCTAATGTGTATTCTGATTTAATTGCTGTGTGAGGGGAAAAAAGTTGGCATGCATTACGGTTCGGGCACTCGGGCTCAAAAAAGGTTCGCCATCACTGCCCTAGGATCTTATCCCCTAAGAATACCTATTAATATATTTTGTGCACATACACATTGCCACCAAACAAAAAAAAAGTGTAGAAAATAATTCACCTACACCACCCTTGATAAATGTCCCCCAATTATTTGCATATAATACAGTAAAAATATGGTTTAACACAGCTAAAGTGGTTTCATCGGAATAATAACTCCAATGAGTAACTACCAAAAATATTTTTTATGGCAGCTTGTAATGTCAGTTCATGGCCTTTGTGGAGGAAATGTATAGTGAAACCTCAAATGGTCTGGATGACTGGATGTGCTGGCGTACTGCAGATGTATCCTGCTCTTGTGTTGGACCATTATTTCATCATTAGCTGGATGATGATTATAGATGAGTGAACCAGAGAACATAAATCACATAGCACTGAGTTGTCCAGAATGTATTTCTCATACCTATAAGGCTATATCCCCTTGTGGGATTCCTTCTTGGAAATGCCATGAGGAGAATTGAAGAATTGCATAAGTGACATTAAATTGACATTTTTTTTTAACGAATAATTATCTGTAATGTGATGTTTTATGGAGTCCATTGTAGTAATTTTCTACATGGTGATGGAAAAACTGGTTGAGCTAAGTAGCTGTACATGGCCAAATGCCTCATAGAAATGTGCAATGCATTGGAATTTATCTTAACTACTTAACTTTTTAAGGCCATTTACATATTTAAGTTTTATGCTTTTTAACACAGCAACATAGTTCTGTAGTTTGTAAGGATGAAAAAAAGACAAGAGTCAATCGAGTTCAACCTAAAACCCCCCAAGAGGCTGATGCCAATTGCCCCATGACAGAGGAAAAATCCCTTCCGACCCCAATAAAGCGAGCAGAATAATTCCCTGGATCAACATTCTATCCCCATAAATCTAGTATCCAGAACTAGTGTTGCTCACGAATATTCGCAATTCGAATATTATTCGCGAATATTGCATATTCGCGAATTCGCGAATTTCGCGAATATAGCGCTATATATTCGTAACTACGAATATTCGTTTTTTTTTTTGTTTTTTTTTTGTTTTTTTTCACAGTACACATCACAGTGATCACCCCTCTCTGCTTCCAGCTTGTGTGGTGTAAAGAAGGCTCTAATACTACTGTGTGAGACTGGCGTGCGAAAATTCGCATATGCTAATTTTCGCATATGCGAATTTTCGCGTATGTTAATCTTGTATATGCTAATATGCACATATGATAGTTTTCGCATACGCGAATTTTCGCAAATGCGAAAATAAAACGGGAATATAACGAATATGCGAATATTCGCGAATATATGACGAATATTCGTCCATATATTCGCGAATATTCGCGAATTCGAATATGGCCTATGCCGCTCAACACTATCCATAACCTGTAATGTTATTATTCTCCAGAAAAACATCCAGGCCCCCCTTGAACTTGTTTATTGAGTCAGACATCACATCACCATGCGGCAGAGAGTTCCATAGTCTTACTGCTCTTACAGTAAAGCAGGATTTTGGGTAACTATATCAGTAAATTTATACCAATGGGCACTTTTTTTTATCATTTTCCTGCCATTGTTTTTTCTTGCCCCCTTATACGTGTTCACAGTTAAAATGAACAAATGCTAAGAAATGTTTGTACATCTTCTTTTACTAAGATTGTACGCATTGCTCTTAATCCTGCTGCCCCTGCTTTGGGCTTTTATTTCTATGTTCGTTTATTATTCTGTTATATTTTAATATGAAAAAATTATTGTACATTTCAAGTGTGTGGCTATATCATACACACATGTTTTATATGGTTTGTGACTTTGAAGAAGTAAAATTGAAAAAAAAATATATCTTTTGTAGTTGTGTTTTTTCTTTGTGACTTTTTAAGTGACTTTTTACATTCAACGTCTTTACCATTAACATAATGTACTGTCATATATCTATATGACAGTACAGGCATATTGTAGTGTCTAGACTGCCCTGGGGGGCCTAGGGCTGTTTCAATTACCCAGTTTAGCCCCAAGTGATACCATTTCTCTGCTGACAGGGGCAGAACAAATGGAACCCTAATCCTTTGCTTAAAGGGTTATTTTGGATTGATCCTAGCCATTAATGCTTTAAGGTGGCTGTCAATCAAGTTTATTCTACAGCAGGTAATAGTGCAGACATAGGTTCCAGATGAGGAGAAAACCCATTTTATGTATGTGGTGATGCAGAAAAAGTTACAATTCAGTAGTCTACATTTGTTATCTAGATTATTCATGATTTTGGTGAAAATCTAAAACTGTACCAAAATTATGACATAATGGTTCATTTCTCACTTAGAAAAAACTAAAAGGGCCTATTTTAGCTGTAAGTGTATTTTAAGTCTTTGTAGAGACATATAGGTAAGTTGAATGGTAGCAGTATCAGTAGCTATGAAACCAATACACCATATTTATAGAAACTGTATTGTTGCAATCACACTCCTATCACCCTCAGACAACCTGTACATACTCAGGTATCCTCTACATGAGGGATACTCAACTATTTTTAGTGAGGGTCCTCTTATCCAGGTCTGCAATCCGGTGAAGGTACGAGATGAACGCTAAGGCCTGGTTTACAAATAGCGGCCTCAGTGCCATGAAGGAAAGAGCAAATGAGCAACTGAAGTGTGGAAGATGTATGAACTGAATACTGTCACACACTGTACCTCTGAATATAATACTGCCACACACTGTACCTCTGAATATAATACTGTCGCACACTGTGCCCCTGGTATATTACTGCCACACAGGGATGTGCACACATGGGCTTCAAAGAGGGCTCTAGCCCCTGTCCTTTTTTGCAGCTGCCCCTTTAATGCCCTTTTTTTTTTTGTACAGCTACAGTACTGCTCAAGTCAGGCAGGCAGGTTGTCAGCAAAACTCCTGATTCACATAACCCACCAACCCCGAGCCCCCCTCCTTCTTCTTCCCCTCCCCTCTGGTCTGCTCACTCTCTCTTTCCAGTCTGGTCAACGCAACATGCCCCCTGAACCTATCCTGAGGCTCCCAGGAGTCCTCTTACTCTCAGGATCCGTACATTAGAGCGCAGGGGCTTCCTGGGTAAATGACGTGCGCATGTCTGCTAGGTCACGTGACCCCAGCAGCATCCTTACAGCAGAGGAGTCCGCGCTCTTGTTTCCCTCTGCATTCCTGAAGTGTTTCCAGTGATCTGTCTGCCCTCTGCCCTGCCTGCCCGGTAATAGTTTTAATTGAGTGGTTTTCTTATGTGTGACCTTCAGTATTCAAAGGAACAAAGAACTACAACAATTGCAGTTCCTTGTCCCTTTGCATATTGGGGATTGTAGTGCTTTGTCACTATACATGCTGGGGATTGTAGTGCTTTGTCACTATACATGCTGGGGATTGTAGTGCTTTGTCACTATACATGCTGGGGATTGTAGTGCTTTGTCACCTTACATATTGAAGTTTGTAGTACAGACTCTAATATGCAAAAGGTTAAAGCAGTACAACCCCTAGCATGGAAAGGGACAATGCACTACCACCCCCAGTATGTAAAGTGACAATGCATTACAAGCTCACAACCTCCAGCACACAAGACAAGAAGGCACTGCACAGTCTGTAGTGCCATCTTGCCTTGTGTCCTGGAGGTTTTGAGCTTGAAATGCATTGTCACTTTACATAATGGGAGTTGTAGTTCATTGTTGCCCTGAATACTGGAGGTGGTGATACAAAATAGTGAATAAAATATTTTTTTTAAAAAGTGTTAATAAATGTGAATAAGCCCTTTACCTAATAAAACGTACCTAATAAAATTAATTAATGGAAGCAAAAATTAACATATGTGGTATCGCCACATGCGGAAATGTCCAAGCTATTAAAATATAATATTAAATCGTACAGTAAATAGCATAAAAGTAAAAAAAAATCTAAAGTCCAGAATTGCAGATTCTTGATAACTTCATGTATGAGAAAAACTGTATAAGCAGTGAATAAAAGTTCCAATAAAAACTACAGATCACGGCGTAAAAATGAGCCCTCATATAGATAATTAAACCTTAACAGAAAAAAGGAGCATTTTTTCATTTTTGCACTTTTATATTTTCCTCCTTTCAGTTTTCCACCAACAGACCCATATGAGAACTTGTTTTATGCGCTACCAATTTTATTTTGTAATGACATCAGTCATTTCACCACAAAATCTACAAAAAATTTTTGTGGGACAAAATTTAAGAAAAAGACACCATTTTGTTATTTTTTTGTGTCTTCCGTTTCAACGCAGTGTACTTTTTGGGTAAAAATTACACCTTATATCTATTCTCTAGGTTAATACGGTTACAGGGACACCCAATTTATGTAGGTATTATTTTATTATATTTCTGAAAAAAATTATAAATACATGCACTAAAATTAGTATGTTCAAAATTATCATCTTCTGACCCCTATAACTTTTTTATTTTCTGTATTTATTTATTGATCTGTAGTTTTTATCAGTCATTTTTGTTTTGATGGGACTTTTTGATCGCCTTTTATACATATTTTTAGGGTATACAAACTGACCAAAAATATCCAATTTTGGACTTTGGAATTTTTTTTAATGGACCGCACAGTTTAATTAACATTATAATTTTATAGTTTGGACATTTACGCACGCAGTGATACCATGTATGTTTAGGTTTTTTTTGTTTACATTTTTTTAAATGGGAAAAGGGGGGTGATTCAAACTTTTATTAAGGAAGGGGTTAAATCACATTTATTAACTTATTTTTTTTTTTACTATTTTTACCATTATTTAGTCCCCATAGGAAATTATTATATGCAATATTCTGATTGTATACACTGTTCAATGCTATACCATAGCATAGCATTGATCAGTGTTATCTGCACTCTGCTGCTTCAGCCACCTTAGCAGGCATGGAACAGCAGATCGCTGATCGGACAAAGATGGCTGCAGGTAGGGACCCTCATATACAGGGAGAGAGCCTGCTGTCCTAGTGCAGCTGCAACAGACATTTGGAGGTATCATTCATGACAGTGTAACCTGTCAAATGTGAAGTGATAGTATTATAGTTTTTAGTCTTTATTTGTAATTCAATTTATATAGTCCATTTTCATTATCGCATACATATAAATTTTGAACATCTAGAGGATGCTAAAAGACTTTGAAGTGAGATATGGAGCTGAACTCGCTTCAAAGCCAGTAAGTAATGGCTGTTATCAGCAGCCAGAACGCAGTTAATACCAGACCTCGGCGACCACAGCAATGTCCGTAACTAACTCTTTAGATGCTGTGATCAAAGTTGATTGTGGCATCTAAAAGGGCAAATTACTGGTGCCAGTGGGTTTTAGGGGGGTTGATTGGGACCTACGTGGGGTGATGCAGGGTCCTATTTAGCTGACATGAAAATGGAGGCCCCTACCTCAGGAATTGTGTTTTGTTAAAGGGGAACTCTGAGACAGAACATATTATTCCCTATCCACAGGGTCCAACCGCAGGGACCCCCACTCTCTTGTGCCGTGCACCCTGGCTCTTCTCATGTACGGAGCGACCTCAGCACCATGCATGGATTACTGTCGACCATTGCGCTGAACTCTGTATCTCCGGCTTTCCCATAGAGATACACGGTCGACAGTAATCCATGCATGGTGCTGAGGTTGAGAAGAGCCAGGGTGCGTGACAGGTGATAGCAGGGGGTCCCAGCGGTCAGACCCTCTGCAATCAGACAATTATCTCCTGTCCTGTGAGTAGGAGAGGATAAGATGTTCTGTACCAGAGTTCCCCTTTAACATATGTAAGGCTTTTACTAAAATTTCCAAAAAAAAATTTTTTTTTATAATTAACCCCTTAAGGACTCAGGGTTTTTCAGTTTTTGCACTTTCGTTTTTTCCTCCTTACCTTTTAAAAATCATAACCCTTTCAATTTTCCACCTAAAAATCCATATTATTGCTTATTTTTTGCGTCACCAATTCTACTTTGCAGTTACATTAGTCATTTTACCAAAAAATTCACAGCGAAACGGGAAAAAAAATCATTGTGCGACAACATCGAAGAAAAAACGCCACTTTGTAAATTTTGGGGGCTTCCGTTTCTACGCAGTGAATATTTCGTTAAAAATGACACCTTATCATTATTCTGTAGGTCCATACGGTTAAAATGATACCCTACTTATATAGGTTTGATTTTGTCGTACTTGTGGAAAAAATTATAACTACATGCAGGAAAATTTATACGTTTTAAAATGTCATCTTTTGACCCCTATAACTTTTTTATTTTTCCATGTACAGGGCAGTATGAGGACTCATTTTTTGCACCATGATCTGAAGTTTTTATCGGTATGATTTTTGTTTTGATTGGACTTTTTGATCACCTTTTATTCATTTTTTAATGCTAAAAAAAAGTGACCAAAAATATGCTTTTTTGGAATTTTGAATTTTTTGGCGCGTACGCCATTGACCGTGTGGTTTAATTAATTATATATTTTTATAGTTTGGACATTTACGCACGCGGCGATACCACATATGTTTATTTTTTTTATTTACACTGTTTTATTTTTTATGGGAAAAGGGGTGTGATTCAAACTTTTATTAGGGAAGGGGTTAAATGACCTTTATTAACACTTTTTTTCAACTTTTTTTTTTTTGCAGTGTTATAGGTCCCATAGGGACCTATAACACTGCACACACTGATCTTTCATGCTGATCACTGGCGTGTATTAACACGCTTGTGATCAGTGTTATCGGCGCTTGACTGCTCCTGCCTGGATATCAGGCACGGAGCAGTCATTCGTCGATTGGACACCGAGGAGGCAGGTAAGGGCCCTCCCGGTGTCCTGTAAGCTGTTTGGGACGCTGCAATTTCACCGCAGCGGTCCCGAACAGCCTGACTGAGCAGCCGGGATACTTTCAGTTTCCCTCCAAACGTGGCGGTTAGCTTTGATCGCCGCGTCTGAAGAGTTAATACAGGGCATCACCGCGATCGGTGATGTCCTGTATTAGCCGAGGGTCCCGACTGTTGATAGCCGCCGGGACCGACCCCGCGGCATATCGTGGGAACCGGCAGAGAAATATACGTCCTGCATCGTTAAGGAGTTAAGTGCCTTTTTTGTATTTGAGCCCCTGCCCTCCAAAATGTCTGTGCACGTCCCTGCTGGCACATACTATGCCCCTGGTATATTATTGCCACACACTATTCCCTTGCAATATTACTGCCACACACTATTCTCCCGCAATATTACCGCCACATGCTATGCCCCCAAATACATTTTCCTCAAACACTGTGCCCTGTAACGACTAATTTTACCTCTGTGCCCCAAATAATTGATGCCACTGTGCCCCCAGAATTAATGATGCCACTGTGCCACCTAGTTATTTCTGCCACCTTGCCCCCAGAGTTGTTTATGCCACAGTGCCCCAGAATTAATGATGCCACTGTGCCCCCAGAATTAATTCTGCCACTATGCCCCCAGAATTAAGGATGCCACTGTGTTCACCCCTCATTCATTTGTATAGGTGTCTCTAAGACACTGATACAAATGAATAGCCGTGGCCCTGAGCAAGGGAACACTCTGCTCCCTGCCCAGCCACCCAGCGCTTCTCCTGTGATGCAGGTGGTGCGATTAGCGGAGCAGCGCCGGACCTGGGACAGGGGGCCAAAGCTCAGGTAAAAAATTGTGTTCCCCCACGTGTGACTCTCCAGTTGTTATAGAACTACTATTCCCATCATGGCTTTGTCTGTGCACGATGGGAGTTCTAGTTTGCAACAGCTGGAGAGTCACAGTGGCAAAGTTCATGTGGGGGTACAGAGACATGCTTAATTCTGGGGCACAGTGTCATAATTAATTCTGGGGGCATAGTGGTATAACTAATTTTGGTGGACAGCGGCATCATTAATTCTGGGAGCACAGTGGCATCAATAATTCTCGGGGCACAGCAGCATCATTAATGCTGGAGGCAAAGTGGCATAATGGATTCTAGAGGCACAGCAGCATCATTAATTCTGGGGACATAGTGGCATAACTCATTCTGGGGACAGCGGCATAATTGATTCTATGGGGACACAGCAGCATCATTAATTCTGAAGGCATAGTGGCATAATTAATTCTGGGGGAACAGTGGCATCCTTAATTCTGGGGGCACAGTGGCATAATTAATTCTGGGGGAACAGTGGCATTATTAATTCTGGGGGCACAGTGGCATAATTAATTGTTGGTGCACAGTGACATAATTAATTCTGGGGCCACAGCGGCGTCATTAATTCTGGGGGCACAGCAGCATAATTAATTCTGGATGCACAGTGGCATCATTCATTCTGGGGGCACAGTGGCATCCTTAATTCTGGGGGCACAGTGGCATCCTTAATCTGGGGGCACAGTGGCATAATTAATTCTGGGTGCACAGTGGCATCATTTATTCTGGGGCCACAGCGGCATCATTAATTCTGGGGGCACAGCAGCATCATTAATTCTGGGGGCACAACAGAATCGTTAATTCTGGGGGACACAGGGCATCATTAATTCTGGGGGCACAGGGGCATCATTAAAGGAAATCTGTCACCAGTGTCACCTGCGCTAACCTGTCGGTACCAACAGATGCAGTGCAGTTGACAGTGATAACAACGGTACTCACCTTGTCCCGTTCCATGGCAGGGATCTTCAGTAATCTTGGTCGTTATTTCCAGCTCTGGGCACCCGACTTGGGGCACGGGGGGAGCTTAGGGACATCAACAATGCTGTGAGACCCAGCAGAGAGCAGCAGCTGCTGGGACATGGGCAGAGGTTAGTCCGAGAACAGCAGCAGTGATGTCACTAAGCTCCGCTCGTGCTCCAAGCCAGGCCGGAGCTGGAGCTAATGGCCAAGATTACCGCTGATCCCTGTCATGGAATGGGACAAGGTGAGTAATATTGTCATCAATGTCACCTGCACTATCTATTGGTATGGACAGGTTAGCGCAGGTGACACTGGTGACATATTTCCTTTTATTCTGGGGGCACAGTGGCATAACTAATTTTGGGTCAGTGGCAAAATTTATTCTGGGGGCCCAGTGGCATTATTAATTCTGAAGGCATAGAATTAATTCTGAGGGAACAATGGCATCCTTACTTCTAGGGGCACAGTGGCATCATTAATTTTGGGGGACAGTGGCATCATTAATTCTGGGGGCACAGTGACATCAATGATTCTTTGGACACTTAGGTACAATTAGTTGGTACAGGGCACAGTGCTTGTCGAAAATGTATTGGGGGCATAGCATGTTGCAGTAATATTGAAGGAATAGCGTGTGGCAGTAATATTGCAGGGAAATAGTGTGTGGCAGTAATATAACAGGAGAATAGTATGTTGCAGTAATATACCAGTGGCCCAGTGTGTGGAAGTATTATATTCAGGGGGTACAGTGTGTGGCAGAATTATTTTCAGGGGCACAGTGGGTGGCAGTTATATACCAGGTGTACAGTGTGTGGCAATAATATACCAGGGGCCCAGTGTGTGGCAGTTTTAAATTCAGGGGCACAGTGTTTGGTAGTATTATATTCAGGGGTACAGTGTGTGGGGGTAATATACCAGGGGCCCAGTGTGTGGCAGTATTATATTCAGACGTGCAGTGTGTGGCAGTATTATATTTAGGGGGCACAGTGTGTTGCAGTAATATATTCAGGGGTACAGTGTGTGGCAGTAATATACCAGGTGTACAGTGTGGGGCAGAAATATACCAGGGGCACAGTGTGTGGCAGTTTTATATTCAGGGGCACAATGTGTGGTATTAATATACCAGGGGCGCAGTGTGTGGCAGTAATATATTCAGGGGTACAGTGTGTGGCAGTAATATACCAGGGACCCAGTGTGTGGCAGTAATATACCAGGGTGTGTGGAATTATTATATTCAGAGGTAACAGTGTGTGGCAGTATTATATTCAGGGGCCCAGTGTGCGGCAGTATTATATTCAGAGGGTACAGTGTGTGGCAGTATTATATTCGAGGGTAAAGTGTGTGGCAGGATTATATTCAGAGGGTGCAGTGTGTGGAAATATTATATTCAAGGGTACAGTGTCTGGCAGTATTATATTCAGGGGTACGGTATGTGGCAGTATTATATTCAGGGGTAGAGTGTCTGGCAGTATTATATTCAGGGGTATAGTGTTTGGCAGTATTATATTCAGGGATACAGTGTGTGGCAGTATTCAGGTCATAAATCCTCCACACTTCAGTCACTCGTTTGCTCTTTTCTTTATCGCACTGAGGCCGCTAGGTGTGAACCAGGCCTTAGTGTTCAGCTCGGACCTTTACCAGTTGTCAGACCTGAATAAGCGGACCCTCTCTAAAAATAGTACCCCTGTTCTAAAATGTTATTGAAAGATCAATAATAGAGCTGAACATCTATAGGCGCAGAAATCTAAAATGTTTTTATTTTTCTTTTCTTTTCTAACTAAAGAAAGATATTATGGAGCTGGAGAGGGTTCACAGAAAGGAAACCATAGTAATATGGGAAATGGGAGGACTATAGTACCCAGAAAAATGATCAGAATAAGGGTACATTCACATGTGCATATTTTTGCTGCAGATCTAATGCAGATTTGCTGCTGCAGATTTTACTGCCCATTGAAGTTATTAGGCAGCAAAATCTGCTAAAGCAGATCTGCAGCAGAAAATACTCATGAGTGACCACATCCTTAAGGTGATTTAGTTTAGAAATAAGGCGTCTTAGGGGAGACCTAATAACTAAGTACAAATATATTAGAGGACAGTACAGAGATCTCTCCCATGACCTGTTAATACCCAAGACTGTGTCTATAACAAGGGGGCATTCTCTACGTCTAGAGGAAAGAAGGTTTCTACACCAGAACAGCCGGGGTTCTTTACTGTAAGAGCAGTGAAACTATGGAACTCTCTCCCAGAGGAAGTGGTTGTGGTGAACTTAATCAAATAATTCAGAAGAGGCCTGGATGCACTTCTTTTTCAACCTTATGAACTATGTTACTATGTAAGAATGAAAAACTAACAATATCAATAATCTTACATTGTAAAATAAATTACTCCAGCAATTCAAACATTTCCAAATTGCTCATAAACATATTGAATTGCAATAAATAACTGTTGCCTGTAGTATTTTCTAGTAGGTCTTTTTGACATTAAGGTTTTACAGTATTTGCTGACTCTTATCTGGGCCGTGATAAGTCATATATGACTAGTGTTACAGCATGGGCTAACCTTGTGTTAAACCGAGGGTGTGAAATGAGTGGGAAATTCATGAGTTCCTTTTGACCTTGGGATGATATCCATGTCATGAAACAATGCCAGAACTGCAAATAAATAACTTGCGACATGTCTGAAATTCAATACATGAAAAGTCCTTCAAAGAGAGACAGCTGACATGTCGTTATTTACAGGATAATGAAAATATTCCTGTTTGGGATTTTTATTGCATTTTAAATGTCTCTTTTTTACAAGATTTGGGAGTGTCATTAGTTGGGACAAACATATATACAGATATATAATGGGAAATATGCATGCAAATGTCTTAGTAGACTGTTGTTTGGCTTTAAAGAGAGTCTTTTAATAGGGTTATGCCCTATGTATTACATACAGGTATGCCCTATGTATTACCTATATGCATTAATCCAGCTCATTTTATATAATCAGCCAATATCCAGCACACTGGCCAAGCAGATAGCAGCTTCCTTCAACCACTCGTTGTTGGTTGATTTTTTTTCCTGCCTATAAACAATATTAGAAAGTTGTCAATCACCAGTGTGTTGGCGGAGATAAGAAGCTCAATAATATCCAGGACTGCCTAGAAAAAAACAGAGATGTATAATATTGTCTGCATGAAAAAAAATATAAGTAAGGCTGCTTTCACATATATCAGGCATCTAGCATAGTTTCCCTCCAGCCTACACCGGAGGGAAACTGATGCTAGAACTGATCCCAGTCGAGATCTAGGCTGAGTTCACCTAATCCGGATGCCTGACATATGTAAACCCAGCCTAAAACATGTCTGTAATCAGGGTCTCTGCCATTGTTATGCTACACTCTAGTACAAGGTTCACCAGATCTGCTCAAAATTCTTTGAAAGGCTTATTCATATATTTTTGACCTTCCAGCCCAATTACCCTACCTCATCGTTTTCACCTACTTTTGCTGCGAGATGTCTTCTAGGAGCTGTGCTGCATGATTACTGTAACAGCCAGGATTGAGGATAACCCTGATCCTGACCTTAGATGCTGTGGTCAATAGTGACTGTGGTATCTATTGATGGGCCTACCTCTGTGACATAGGTCACCCTGGGTAAAAAAAAAAAAGCCTACAGGCTTACAATGGCTGTATTCTTATTCGACTATGCCAGTGGCACCACCTCATTGATTAAGCTTTACACTGATAGGAAATAAATGTTTGCTATTAGTGTTGGGCGCGAATATTCGCATTTCAAATTTTTATCGCGAATATCGCAAATTCGCAAGTTCATGAATATTGCGAATATATTCACTATATATTTGATATTACGAATATTCACTTTTTTCCGGTACATATTCGCATATTCCTTCTTTTCACTTGTGGGCCAATTAGAATGATGCAAATACACTTGTCAGAGGTTCATAACTACATCCCTAGCAACCAATAGTAAAGTTGCCCACCACCTCACTGTTTTCTTCCTCGAATACGTGAATATGCGAACATTCACATATCCGAATATAACGAATATGCAAAATTCTCCAATATGGGACGAATATTCTTCTATATATTCTCGAAATATCACGAATTCGAATATGGCCAATGCCGCCCATCACTATTTGCTATACCATTTTATACATTATCACCGATCAAACCATTTTGTGAGTGTTAAATAAGATAAACATATGGTGTTGCTGCCATTCCACCCAAAAAATTAACTTATTAAGCAACATCATGGATGCCATAAAAACAAATGTGAAAAACAGTGGCAGAATGGCTTATTTTCACCCCCCCCCCCCAAAAAAAAAAATAAAAAAAATCTAAAATAAACAAAAGTTTTAAAATGTGTCGTCTACCAAACTACATCTCATACAGGAAAAAACAGTATGAATATCTCCCGAACGGCTGCACCAATTTTTTACCAAGCAAGAAGTGTTAGAATCAGGGTCACCTGCACTAACTTCCTGTATATTCGGGTTAGTGCGGGTGACTCTTCTGTCACTTTTCTTTTAAGGCTAGAATTGGTAAAATGTATAGTGGCTAAGAACAAGGAGGTGCATTCTGCTTTTCAACCTACAGGCATGTTCAATGAAGAAATTAACAGTTACACCACTGATGATATCAAGGCAATTTCCTACCTACAGCACCGGACTATAGGACCCTTTGAACAGAAGGTATTCATTTACTTTTAGAGGAGAGTTTTTCTAGGCATGCTCTGTGACCTGTGCAGGAAGGGGGAAACGGAGAGGGGGGGGGGGGCGGCTAGGACCATCTCATATTGGGAATAATGGATCTTGTATTATCTACATATTGGTGTGACCTTTCATTGCTGAAAAGTGACCTCTACAGAACAGCATTTACATGTCTATTTTTAAGCTTACTGGCCAAAATGAAAACTGCAAGCTTTAAGGTTATCTTTTTAAATACAGATAATAATGTGGAAAAATAGAAAAAGACTCCAACAATTCCTAAAACATTATGTTTGAGAGAAAAACCTGATCTAAACAAAAGGTAATTTTCTGATGACACATTTCCTTTAAAGTGACTATTTTTGTTCAGACACCATGGACCTCAGTGCCACAACTATCAGGGTTCACCTTTTCCACAGGATCCTTTTGAAAAACCCCAAGGAGTTATATGTCTATGTATATTGTTCCTGTCATGTATACCAATCTGACATAATAGTAAAGCCACTCACATGTGAAGTGAGTTACATTGATTATCTCTTGACAATTACCCAAGGGAACACAAGGAATTTATTAGGCAGCAAGTGAACTGTCAAGTCATTAAGTCAATGTGTTGGAGGCATGAAAAGAGCTGGCATAACAATCAGAGTGACTCCATCAAGGGTCAAATGATAATGGCTACATGACTAGGTCACAATATCTGTAAAACTGCAGGTCTTGTGGGCTGTTCCCTGTATGAAGTGGTTAGTAACTATTAGAAGTGGTCCAAGGAATGACAACCTCATGAACTGGCAACAGAGTCATGGGTACCCAACAATCATTAAAGGGGTGATCCACCATAAGGTGATTTTAGTACTTACCTGCCAGAACTGGGTATTTCCTGTTGGATTTTGTTCTCTAAACTACACATCCCACAGTTCCATGCTTGAAAGTTTGAGGTCACTTTCCTTCCTCCCACATATCAGCCACCCCACCCATTGAAACACAGTTCCAAATTGAAGCAGGATAGACTCCTTCTGATCACCTGACTAGTGATGTCAGGTCTCGACGCACTGCAAGATGGGAAATCCTGAGACATGAGTAATTTTGTATGTTATTAAAAATAAATAAAACTTTACAGCCCCTGTAGCATAGTCAAAAAAATAATTCCTGGAATACCCCTTACTATGTGTGAGAAATCAAAGGCTGAATCGTTTTGTTTAACACTAAGAGTTATTGCAGCACAAATTTCTGGAAAAAAAAAAGCTGGTTATGATAGAAAGGTGTAGGAATGTACAATTCAAAGCAACATAGGCTGAGTTCACATTGCTGCTGTGCATTGTTTGCTGCCAATCAAAGCATCCCAACAAATACTTTGTACAATGGGTCCCAGTTATTTGAATGGGGTCCATCTGGCATCCATTATTTTTAGGGGAGTTGAGCAGAGAGAAAAAATTAGACATGCATTATTTTTTTCTTCGCTCAACTCTCGTCCTTTCATCACAGAGTTCCCTTTAGTAAATTACAGCGGCAATGTGAACATAGCCTTACTGCTTATGGGACTTTGAGGCTACAGACCTGCAAAAGTACCCATGCTGACCCCTGTCCACTGAAGAGAGTGATTACAATGGTATCTTTTACATCATGTGGATGGCTGGAAACATGTATATTACTTACCTTGGCGAGATATGGCACCAGGATACACCACTGAAGATAGCTAGCTAGCAGAGGCAGCATGATGATCTCGGCAATGTCATTCCAGGAAACCTTAAATCGTGGCATATTTTGACACCTACCTAGCTTTGCAGACCAACTATACCCATTCACAGCAGGTGTATTTCCTAATGGCCATGGTTTCTTTTAGTAGGAAAATGAACCCTGCCACAACATGAACATTGTCCAAAAGGGCTGCAGTTGCCGACTGAAAAAGTTAGAGAAGTAACAAGTTTGTTTAGTTCTATATATTTGTAATGCCCCCACAGGTGTGGACCCACTGTGCCACAAGTGGCAGCTGGCCAGGCAGGCAGAAGGGGCCAACTGACACTAAAGATAGCATCCGATGCAGCAGAGCTGATAAGGTGTTTATTTAGCAGGACTGGTGCTTTTAAACCAGCAGAGCATGAATAGCTTAGGTGAAGCTAGATGGTAAAGGCTTGGTCAGCAGACAGGAGCAGAGGAATTAGGCAGAAATTAAATCAGGATATCAGGAACACTGGTACACAGCAGACAAGGACCTTAGCTGTAGAAATCTACAATATTGCTCAGGCGTGAAACCGAAACAAACTTTCCTGAGGGGCTCAGAAATAGAATTGTAAAATGAAGGGGGAGTTTAAAATTCACTAAAAAGAAACTACAATAAAAACCTACAGGTGTGGAAAACCACACAGAACACTGTGAATATACCCCAGATGAAAATAAAGTATAGCAAACGTATACACGTATAAAATTGATTTTATTCAGATAAATCATGTAAAAAAAATATATATATATATATATATATATATATATATATATATATATATACATACATAATGACACAGAATCAATTCATAAACATTTTTTTTTTTTGCTCAGGCATCACAGGAAGGGAGGATAAGTGGTGCCTGGCAGGGATTGGAGGGGGATCCAATAGAGAGTGCACATTGGCCCTATAAGTCTCAGCCAGTGCTCACATGCAGCCCCTAGAGGGCAAAGGGGAAACTGCAGCAATGGCAGAAGCAGCAGGAGGGAGATCAGAGGAGGAAGGCCAGAGTGAACAGCAAAGACATGGCAGAGAGCAAGTTGCCTGATGCAGGTAATAGCCAGGACACATAGTACGCTGGTGGTTGATAACCAGTAGTGTTGAGCGCAAATATTCGAAATTTGAATTTTTTCAGCGAATATCGGCACTTTGAGATTTCGCAAATATTTAGAATATAGTGATATATATATATATATATATATATATATATATATATATATACATAATGATGTCGTGTCCCAGTACAGGTATATTATGTCAAGGTATTGTAGGCCCTGTCAGATTGAGACCTCCAGTGTCCTGGGGGCTCCCCTGCAGGGACTCAACCATTTCTAATGTATATTTTGCACTGTTATAACTTAGTAATCCGTTATTGGGTATCTGTAGCTTTAAGTATGTTTCCTAGAAACCTCATGTCTAGTCAGGGTATATGAGAGTGGAGGACTGAGAGCTAGACTAGACTTTTGTGCAGAATGTTATGTTATGTTGTTATTTATATGTAACTTTATTGTAACTCCTAAAGGGGATACAGACGACTCTATGATCCACAGCTGCCTGGCCAATGGGCTGTAGTTTAGCCTTCCCTTATAAGGGGTGGCATTTCCTGTAGTGAGTGTTCGTAGTGTTCTGACGTAGATACAGAGTTGGTGCAGATGCAGAGATGGAGAGAATGCGCAGAGTAGGATAGCCCGCAGAGGGTATCCACTGAGGAGAGATAAGAAAGAGCATGAAGTAACCCCAAATAATACCAAGTCTTTACTTCAGCCTTAATCAGAGGACTTCTAAAGGAGAATCCATTGAATTTCGGCGAAAAGCCACAGTCTACCGACACTTCAGTAAGTGACTTTAATCTCAAGACTACAAAAGACTTTAATCGCAAGCCTAATATAGCGCAGGCCTAAAATTCCTAGTCCGGCCGTAGAAGCGAAACTCATATGCAATATAAAGTCCAGGCCCTGCAAGCTGTGTGGTCCTCTAGTGACTGTCTGTTAATCTTTTGAGAGACTTTTGTTGAGCGCTGTGAAGATTGTACCACCTGTCTTCAAGCTAGTAAAGCCTCCGTTAAACTGCAACCTAGTGTGGAGTCCATTCTTTCCTTACTAGCCTGTGGGGAGATGGAGTTCCCCGGACCTGTAGTAACCCAGGAGCTACCAAGACTACAGTGGCGTCATGAGACATTAAGGGTTAATACCATCCGACCCTGGGTTTATACCCCCAAGAACCAAGTAACTAACCCTAGCGTAGTGGTGGTCGCGGATAACACCCGTGGTTACCACAATGACAAATATTCATTTTTTTTGTGAATATGTGAATATGCAAATATTCGCGAATATTGATACTTCCAGAGAAACTGATCCCTCCCTTCATTTAGGTGAAAGATATAATCGTGTATTTGCACTATGCAAATTCCATTACGAATTTTTGCAAGAAAAAAATATGAACATAGCGAATGTGAATTTTGCAAATATAGGACAAATATTCATCCATATATTCACGTAATATTGCAAATTTGAATATGTCCTATGCCGCTCATCACTAATAACCAGCGTCATTATAATATTTCAGCCCTGATGAGACAGAAAAAGAAAAAAAATACATTATTTCTATAAAAATGATACAAAAACTATTCCTTTTTTCTCTAACAAACAATATGCATATGCTTTTGGATAGCATATAAAGTAAAACATAATGGAGATGATAAAAAGGCACCATATTCAACAACAGACTATCAGTATTTATTTGTTTAGCTTGTGGGTTTTATAAAGGGCAGCTTAGATTGTACAGAGCACATGAATGTAAACAGGTAAATATATCAAGACAAGATGTATCACATTCTCAGGTTTGTAATCCAAGGCCTTTGATCTTTTGGTAATCAGGTCTACAAAGGTTTTCTACATATTCAGAGCAATCAGCTACATGGTAATTGTATTACAGAGAGCAGAGCCCATAGTCACTGAGGGGTTTATTCTGGTGTTTCCTGCTTACAAAGTCATCTGAACTAAGTATCTCTGGTCTAAATATATGAACAATGGTTCTGAACAGTCACTGGTCATCATGCCTTGTGGATTTGTGGTAAATGACATGAAGACTTACACTGTAAATCTGCAGTTTGTAGGGTGATGGGATAACAAATATGTTTTGATCGACTGAAGAATATAATGATCTTTAATTAATATCTGTCTGTCTATGCCTTGCGTGTCTGATATCAAATCCCTTTTTCTTGTTTTATTTAATCCTTTCAACTTCTTGTTCTTAAAAAACAAATGGGGTCGTGTACTAACCCCTGCAACTTTTTACATTTCGCGCTCCTGTTTCGCGCGTGGTGAGTGGCAGGAGTGCATGGCTGGCATCTTGGTAAATGTCAGGTACATTAATACGCAAATTTTGAAAGCCCTGCCATGCACAGATTTGCCCAATAGGGCTTTCAAAATATGCTGGCCTGTTGAGCCTTGTTACATTGCCGGGTGCTTTGCTATGGATCACTACTTACCTCCACTAGCAGTACAGTATACATCACCAGAAAGTGCCCTCCAATGCTGGCTGAGTGCTCTGTTTTGGCCCAGCACTGAAGGGGTTAACTAACAGTGCTGAGCATTGCTAGTAAACGCCTTCTGTCCTATACAATATACAACTATACTCCTTAACTATTTACTTGCTGTGCCAAGCTGTGCCCACAGCTGTTTAGCCACTGGCACCTTTTGTACAGAGAGGAGGACTCCCTTCAGTATAATGACAGAAGTCACACTATTGTGCAGTATACAGCTGTGCATTCTGCACCACTGTATACTGTATCCCGTTGGGCCTGGTCAGAGCCATATTACTGTCGTCAGTGACCAGAGTGCCACACTGATGCTGTATACAGCTGTGCACTATACACAGCTGTATACAACACATAGGACATTTCTCATTTCATACACCCTGCACACTGAATGATAAATGTCCCAAACAGCCCACACCAGCAGGACTCAGGCCTTACACCAGCCTCTGGCTGGCGCCGGCTGTGCGACTTTTAAAGAATTTTTCAAAAGTCACACATAATACATCCTAGTATAAATAATATTCTGGGATGAAAACTCCACTTTCCTGACCACTCCTCACAAGCTAGAATAATTGAGGAAAATGGCCATTTATGCTAGCGAATCTAGCTTGCTGGATGGGGCACACAAGGTATATAAACTAAAAAGTGTATTAATGCATGCCCCCAATTTTTTTTTAACTTTTATTAATAGTACAATATTTAATGTTTGCCACTTCGAAAAAGAAAAACTCATCTCCCTCGAGACTTGCAACCTTCGGCCAACTCAAAGTCCAAAAAGAATATAGCTCTATGGCTTTGGAGTAAATTAAGCTTCAGTGGTAGAGGAGATTCCAAAAGTATTGACAATCATATGAAGAAGTAAGGGGAGGAATAGGTCAGATGGTCTCGTCTGGTCAGTCATGCACCTTAGACTAAAGTTGGCTGAACCTGTTGCCTTCGGTGCAAATACTGTTGAAGAGGTATCATGTATGATCTAGAGCACATGTTAAGAGATCCAAGGGAACCATATAATATATTGCTGGCACTTCCCTTATACAATATGATTAGTTAGGTCATAAACCTACACTAAGTAGTTACATAAGCATTGTAGGTTAGTTCCATGGTCGACATGGTTAGGTAGAAATACCCTGAAGCTGGAACTTTTTAGTTGTAATTGGTCTGGCACTAAATTAAGTAAATAGAGTAAAAGGCAGTAGAGAGAAACTTGTACCTGCACTACTCACTTTCAAGTTGGATCTTGGATGTAGGGAGAGACCGAATCCAGCAGAACCGTGCTCAGCGGAAAAACCACAGTGTTTAGAATTCCTCAGACAAAGAAGAAGACTGCAGCACCAAGTATAAATTGCAAGTAAAAGGCTTCTTTATTGCAGCATTGCAGGACACAGAGGTGTCAGACAAGAACGCCGACGAGCGCTAGTTAAATAAAGTAAAAGTATCCTTCCACTCGGCTTAAAAGGGTACTCCGCTGCTCAGTGTTTGGAACAAACTGTTCTGAACGCTGGAGCCGGCGCCGGGAGCTCGTGACCTCATAACCCCGCCCCCTCATGACATCACGTCCTGCCCCCTCAATGTAAGTCTATGGGAGGGGGCGTGGTAGCTGTCAATTATATCTTTAAAGCAAATGGTCATCTTTTTCACCCACCCAGTGTGGGTGAACTGGAGCGCTCACGTGACCAGCGATCATGAATATTCAAATTCATCCACCTTCAGTGAACAATTCACCAAAAATAGAAGGGGACCTTAGGAGGGACACCACCCCGGACTAAAGGTACGTATTTAACTCACTGACCCTGCATCGGTCTCCTGTTCACCCACACTATATAGTGTATTGGGTTTAGTGTGGGTGAACAGGATGACCGTCTACCTTTAAAATATTTTGAATATTACCAAGCTCTCCACCCCCAGCTTTCATAAAAACGTAAAATTATGTCTGCCTGCAGCCACCAGTAGGGGGAGCAGATACATTCAAATTTCCTTCAATCTCTTCAGTATGTTTTCAAACTTTCCACAATAGTGGCTGCAAGCAGAAAACAGTGTCTGAGCTCCGACCATTATTATAGCCTTGTCAGAAAGACAAATAAGGATCATAAGATATACAGGCAGACAACGTATTGTGTTCAATTACAGGGAAAATACAGGTTAATAAGATGCAACCACAAGCTGTGAGTACACTATTAGATCATATTAAAAGACAATGTTATAAAATGCCTGCACGTATTCCTGATGGCTGACAGCTATTGCTTATAGCCTCTGCAGAATATTAGGAGTCAGTGGGAGGGAGGGCTGCATCTTTATTGTGTGATGTTTGTTTGCTCAGTCTTCACAGCTCATATACTTAGTGGATGAGGCATGAATATGTTTTTATGTTCCCTGCTGTCTTATAGATTACTTTATACTTAGCAATCAAATCAAGCAGCGCATTAAAGAGATGTATAAAGGGAAGCCAATGCAGAAGGTGCTCTGGAGGCAGAATTAACCTCCTTCTGGACCACATTCATTGCGGCCTTTAAAAAAAAAAAACATACATTTTTATTTTTATATTAGGGGTTTATGTTTTGCAGGCTAAGTTGTAATCTTTGATGGCACCCTTTATTTTACAATATAATGTATTATAAAAACCAGAAAAAAATATTTGAGCTACCGTAAATTGGGCAAAATTGAAAAAAGTGTCTGAGCTCTGACCATTATTATAGCCTTGTCAGAAAGACAAATAAGGATCATAAGATATACAGGCAGACAACATATTGTGTTAAAGTTAAATTTGTGGGGCAGAATTTACCAGTTAAAGGGGTACTCAGCCCCTAGACATGTTATCCCCTCCCCTATCCAAAGAATAAGGGATAACATGTCTGATTGCAGGGGGTCCGGCCTCTGGGACCCCTGCAATCTCCGGGACGGTGCTGCGGTGTTCATGAACGTTACGCCCCCTCCACTCATGTCTATAGGACATCACGAACGCCTCACAGCAGGTCGGGGATTATGGGGTGCCAGCAGCCAGACCAGACATGTTATCTTCTATCTTTTGGCTAGGGGTTAACATGTCTAGGGAAAGAGTACCCCTTTAAGTACCTGTATGCCCTTGATGCTTAACAGGTTAAACAAACTGTTACAACTATAACAGTATCATCTGTTTACCCATAGCCATAGATGTTGCTGTAAATTTGATGCATTGTACAAAATCAGGCTTTTTACATATTAGCAAGTTATTGGTGGATAATAAAACTGGTATCTCGGGAAACAAACCCTAGATCCATGTAGAGATACCTTATTGTAATCTGGTTCACCCGCACTATAACCTCGTGCACTGGGTTTAGCGCAGGTGAACTCTCTGTCAGTTTCCCTTTAACATTTATGGTTTAGTAAATATGACTGTCCTCAATATAAGACAAGCATCAAATTAGCTGTAAGCTCCACTGTGGTTTTCTGGGTCAAGTATCTATGGTTTTTATGCTCTTCACTATGACAACAGCTTACAGTTTTCTAGTCAAACATTTAAATGCATCAGTTTATGTTGATGGAAGACTAAAATGCAACATAAACATCTCCCAGAAGGTTGAAGGATGGGACCTTGATGCATCTTTCACAATGGATCTCCCTGGAGTAAATTAATTTGTTTATTATTATAGACATTTGTTTAGTAATTAATTATGGAATTTGTTCTGTACAATTACAGGTTTTTCCAAGAATAACATTATAAGCATCACGAGGAGTCTTTGTTTATGCACAGTGCTTTGGTGGTTTTTCCAATTATTAACAGATGGATGGGACTATAGGAAGTAAAGAGGAGGTAGTCACATTCTTACCCTGGAATCCGTAAGCCCCAAAAGGTTCCTCTTTCCATATGAGGAGATCAGAAGAACAAATGGGGTCCAGGAGTGTCTTAACCCCTCTGGATAAATACTATTGAAAAAACCTACCTTTATTTAAAACAAAGTCCAGAGGAAAAGTGAGCAATTGACCAGTCCTGTGCTATGCTGTTGACCAGCCAGCTTGCCGAGACTGGAGTAACAATAAAAAAAAGTCAAGAAAAGTCACAGCACCACTCCAAGGGTCCCGTGCTCAAATCAGGGCAGAATATTTATTGCATCATGTTTGCCAAAAAAAACAAACAGATGCAACGTTTCGGCAAGCAATCTTTTTTTTTACAAACATGGTCGGACCTAAATGGGTCGGTGCACACTTGTGCACCTAGCCTAACATTATTTTTTTCTGACTCTATTTTTTAAAGGGCATTTAGATCTCAACTTCCTACTTATAGTTTTATCAACTTAAACATAAGTTTATTTACTAATATAGTATTTGGTCTTATCTAACTTATTTGACAATTTGGAATCAATTTTTCTTTCCTTCTTTGGTTGAACACTTGTAGTTATTGAAACATTTGTAAATCTCTTTTTTATATGATAGCTTGAACATGTTTTTTTTTAATCTTTGGTATTTGCCTATGGACTGACCTCTTCCAGTTTATTGGTTATTGAACTATATTTGTTTGTATATAATGGATCCAGCTCGTGCAGATAAAAAATTTTTAATCCATAAGACAAGGAGGATACAAGTAACGCGTTTCAAGCGCTGAATGCGCTCTTAGTCATACAATTTCTGCATAGTACATGCGGGTTTATATAGGCGGGGAGCAATTCCGGTCGATCACAGACCATGTGACCGGCAGGAGTTAACCCCTTGCACATAGATATAATATGGTATAGACAAATAGAAAAATGTATAAATAATTGAAACACAGAATATATGTATAACATATGATCCAGATGAGGAAAACATAGGAAAGAAAAACTTGAGATTACAGTAGAAAAAACAAATAAGCAAAATAGCAGACATGTTCAAGAACCGGGGATGTCACAGGAGTAAACGGAAGATGTATCACATATGAATAATGTTGATATATGTAGTTTACTATTCATAATCAATAAAAGGGGTGGAAAAAATATTTTGATGTAGTATAGAGTGAACATATAAAAATATAAATATGTCACTAATAGTATAAAAGAGATGATTATGAAGTAAAAATACAAAAATATATTTAATAATGTAAGATAACATCTTGACGTTTATTCATGCCTAAAGGGACACGAGTACATAATTTAAGAATCCAAAAAACTTCTCGATTGAGTAGTTTTTGTTTTAAGTCGCCTCCTCTTTTAGGTAAATTGACACGTTCAATTGCGACACATTGTAGGGAAGAGTAACTGCCATGATGTAATTCGGCACAATGCTTTGATACTGCTGAGGTGTTTTTAGAATTAAAGTGGGGGATGTCTGATAAATGTTTCCTCAGTCGAACTTTAAGAGGATTGGTTGTGCATCCGATGTATTGAACTCGACAAGTCATGCACGACACCAGATACACCACATATGTGGTGTTACAATTGATGTACTGTTTAATCGTGTAGGTAGCATTGGTAACAAATGATGTAAAAGATCTAGTGACGTGCATGACAGAGCAGCAGACACATCGGTTGTGTCCGCACCTGTACGAACCAGGGTAGAACAACTAGGTAGGTGAGGTGGGTCTGAAGCTGGAAAAAAGACTGGGAGAAGCAATTTGGCCTATAGTGGGGGCTTTTTTAGGAATACATCGGTAACCTACATCCTTAATACACCCGTATAATGGATTTGTTAGAATCATAGGCATATATGTATGAATGATTTTACAGATAGCGAGGAATTCAGTGCTGTAGGAAGTGGTAAAGGCAACCGGGGATGGACTGCTATTTTTCATTTTGGGTTTGCGGGAACTAGTCAGAAGTTCCTGTCTGTTGCGGTAAAAAGCAATTTTGATAGCTCTCTTAAGTGACCAATCTGGGTATCTACGTGCCTTTAAACGTGTTTGGATAGATTCAGCCTCCGCCAAAAACTCATCATCTGTAGAACAGTTCCTGCGTGCCCGAATCATCTCACCCACCGGCAAGTTTTTGGTAACATGCGGTGGGTGACACGAGCGGTCACACTGGATGGAATTGACTGCTGTGCTTTTGCGGTATGTAGTGGAGTGAATGTTACCTGAAATGTGGTCCCCCCTTAGATTAACATCAAGAAACGGAATGGTGTGAGTGTGTTATGTGACAGTGAAATGTAAGTTTGCAGTGTTAGAGTTAAGGTAGTGTGAAAATTCTGGCACGGTCGCCACACCGGGACCCCATATGAATATGAGATCGTAAATGTAGCAACCGTACCAGATGAGATGATCAGAGAAGGAATTAGTCGAAGAAAAGACTCCCACAACACATAAAGATATTAGCAATAGAAGGGGAGAATTTAGCCCCCATAGAAGCACCAGTGACTTGAAGGAAAAAACACCCATCAAACATAAAAAAATTGTGTTCCAGAAGAAAAGATACAGCAAGACCCAGAAATTCTCGAAGCTCAGCAGGATAGGTTGAATAAGTGGCTAGGAACCAGTGAAGTGCAGTGAGAGCTAAGTGATGGGGTATGACTGAGTATAGGGATGTAACATCCGCTGATACCCATGAGTATTGTGACAACCAGAATATGTGATCAAGGTTAAGAAGCAAGTGTTTGGTGTCCTGAATGTAAGCTGGAATTTGGGGGATGAGTGGCTGGAGGAGTGAATCTATCCAAGCACAAAGATTTTCATTGAGAGAGCCTATGCCCGCAACAATAGGCCTGCAAGGTGGAGGAAAACAGTGTTTGTGAATCTTGGGAAGGGAGTGAAAAATAGGGATCACTGGGTGATCGGGAATAAGAAAATCGGCTTCACAGGAATTGAAGAAGCCCTTCTCTATCCCAAGACTCACAAGCTCTGTTAGCTGTTGTTTGAAGACACTGGTGGGGTCAGACCTAAGGACACGGTATGTGAGGGGGTCTGAAAGCATGTCTAAATTAATTTTTCGATAAAGACCCTTGTCTAAGATGACAACAGCAGTCCTCGCAATCGCAAGGACAAGAAGAAATGACTGTCCCCATTTCTAACATTTCAGCTAAGACTTTAACTACTTCTCAGGTTTCTGTTTTATCACGGGGTTTGTCTTTTTCTCCAACCACTGGATTTGACCTATTTTGTACATTGATTGATATCAATAGATTTGTGAGGGGTATTACTATTCGTAGACATTTTTCTACAACCACTGCTACAGATGATTTAATGGTATCAGATTGTGATGACATTAAAAATCACGATTTTGCATTATTACCCTCACCAAATCCAGTCAATCCAGTTTGCAGGTTACCCACTAACTTTTCTTTCCAGGACATGATGTCCATCTCTGCCTTAGACCAGCTGTGTGATCACAGTTCTACTGCTTTGGACACTGTCCCCAGGATTGTCATTCATAATCCTTATTTCTATCCTGTCATGTCCAGAACACCTGTTCTGGACTTGTTTCAGGATGCAGTTGAACGTGATCTCACAGCTCTGGCACAGACTAGCAGACAATCTGTGTCCAATCTTACCCACCAGGAAAGGGAAGCCCTTGACAGCCTGTCCAAGGCCGACGATTTGGTCGTCCGGCAGGCTGACAAGGGGGGTGCTGTTGTCATCTTAGACAAGGGTCTTTATCGAAAAATTTATTTAGACATGCTTTCGGACCCCCTCACATACCGTGTCCTTAGGTCCGACCCCACCAGTGTCTTCAAACAACAGCTAACAGAGCTTGTGAGTCTTGGGATAGAGAAGGGCTTCTTCAATTCCCGTGAAGCCGATTTTCTTATTCCCGATCACCCAGTGATCCCTATTTTTCACTCCCTTCCCAAGATTCACAAACACTGTTTTCCTCCACCTTGCAGGCCTATTGTTGCGGGCATAGGCTCTCTCAATGAGAATCTTTGTGCTTGGATAGATTCACTCCTCCAGCCACTCATCCCCCAAATTCCAGCTTACATTCAGGACACCAAACACTTTCTTCTTAACCTTGATCACATATTCTGGTTGTCACAATACTCATGGGTATCAGCGGATGTTACATCCCTATACTCAGTCATACCCCATCACTTAGCTCTCACTGCACTTCACTGGTTCCTAGCCACTTATTCAACCTATCCAGCTGAGCTTCGAGAATTTCTGGGTCTTGCTGTATCTTTTCTTCTGGAATACAATTTTTTTTATGTTTGATGGGTGTTTTTTCCTTCAAATCACTGGTGCTTCTATGGGGGCTAAATTCTCCCCTTCTATTGCTAATATCTTTATGTGTTGGTGGGAGTCTATTTATCTCTTTTCTTCGACTAATTCCTTCTCTGATCATCTCATCTGGTACGGTCGCTACATCGACGATCTCATATTCATATGGGGTCCCGGTGTGGCGACCGTGCCAGAATTTTCACACTACCTTAACTCTAACACTGCAAACTTACATTTCACTGTCACATAACACACTCACACCATTCCGTTTCTTGATGTTAATCTAAGGGGGGACCACATTTCAGGTAACATTCACTCCACTACATACCGCAAAAGCACAGCAGTCAATTCCATCCTGTGTGCCTGCTCGTGTCACCCACCGCATGTTACCAAAAACTTGCCGGTGGGTGAGATGATTCGGGCACGCAGGAACTGTTCTACAGATGATGAGTTTTTGGCGGAGGCTGAATCTATCCGAACACGTTTAAAGGCACGTGGATACCCAGATTGGTCACTTAAGAGAGCTATCAAAATTGCTTTTGACCGCAACAGACAGGAACTTCTGACTAGTTCCCGCAAACCCAAAATGAAAAATAGCAGTCCATCCCCGGTTGCCTTTACCACTTCCTACAGCACTGAATTCCCCGCTATCTGTAAAATCATTCATACATATATGCCTATGATTCTAACAGATCCATTATACGGGTGTATTAAGGATGTAGGTTACCGATGTATTCCTAAAAAAGCCCCCACTATAGGCCAAATTGTTTCTCCCAGTCTTTTTTGCAGCTTCAGACCCACCTCACCTACCTTGTTGTCCTACCCTGGTTTGTACAGGTGCGGACACAACCGATGTGTCTGCTGCTCTGTCATGCACGTCACTAGATCTTTTACATCATTTGTTACCAATGCTACCTACACGATTAAACAGTACATCAATTGTAACACCACATATGTGGTGTATCTGGTGTCGTGCATGACTTGTCGAGTTCAATACATCGGATGCACAACCAATCCTCTTAAAGTTCGACTGAGGAAACATTATCAGACATCCCCCACTTTAATTCTAAAAACACCTCAGCAGTATCAAAGCATTGTGCCGAAATACATCATGGCAGTTACTCTTCCCTACAATGTGTCGCAATTGAACGTGTCAATTTACCTAAAAGAGGAGGCGACTTAAAACAAAAACTACTCAAGTTTTTTGGATTCTTAAATTATGTACTCGTGTCCCTTTAGGCATGAATAAACGTCAAGATGTTATCTTACATTATTAAATATATTTTTGTATTTTTACTTCATAATCATCTCTTTTATACTATTAGTGACATATTTATATTTTTATATGTTCACTCTATACTACATCAAAATATTTTTTCCACCCCTTTTATTGATTATGAATAGTAAACTACATATATCAACATTATTCATATGTGATACATCTTCCGTTTACTCCTGTGACATCCCCGGTTCTTGAACATGTCTGCTATTTTGCTTATTTGTTTTTTCTACTGTAATCTCAAGTTTTTCTTTCCTATGTTTTCCTCATCTGGATCATATGTTATACATATATTCTGTGTTTCAATTATTTATACATTTTTCTATTTGTCTATACCATATTATATCTATGTACAAGGGGTTAACTCCTGCCGGTCACATGGTCTGTGATCGACCGGAATTGCTCCCCGCCTATATAAACCCGCATGTACTATGCAGAAATTGTATGACTAAGAGCGCATTCAGCGCTTGAAACGCGTTACTTGTATCCTCCTTGTCTTATGGATTAAAATTTTTTTATCTGCACGAGCTGGATCCATCTCTCTCTGTTCTTCTGATTAGCTGGTGTCGTCCAGCACCTGGATCCGTGCTCTGCTGTCCGGGGCGGGGTGAGCTGGTCTTCATCTTACCTTCACCTGTTTGTATATAATGGTACAGTTATTAGTATTTGTATTTAAAATATGCAAAAAGGTTTTTAAAAATAGAATAATTTTTTTGTTGTTAATGTACAAGTTACTTTTATCTTTTGAAAAAGTTAAGAAATTATGATAATGGGTAAGTACATATTTGAAGCCTACCTACCTAACAATAAATCATGATATTTCCTAAGGCAACTATAGCTGTGTGTTAGATATAATGCAGCTGAAAATATTTAGTCTTTATCATCCTTCTGCTAAAATATACATTTTCTCTCTCCCTGTCTGTTGAACTCTTTCTTGTGGGTAAGAGCTTTGCTTTGTGTTTTAAACCACTCAAATGTCAAATTTCTTCTGCTTCCTGTCCCTATCCTTTTCTTGTTGTTTTATTCAAATACTAAGAAAGAAACTGCGGCTGCATCCCCCTCATCCCTTTCTTCCATATTGTGCTTTAGTCTACACAAATTTCTTGGTCGGCTGAGAAGGAACTTCCATGTATATATATGGAAATTATACAGTGGGTTGCTGGAAGGTAAATAAAACATTACTATATCCTAAAAGCATATACACTGCTCAAAAAATAAAGAGAAAACTTAAACAATACAATATAACTCCAAGTCAATCACACTTCTGTGAAATCACACTGTCCACTCAGGAAGCAACACTGATTGACAATCAATTTCACATGCTGTTGTGCAAATGGGACAGACAACAAGTGGAAATTATAGGCAATTGGCAAGACACTCCCAAAAAGGAATGGTCCTGCAGGTGGTGACCACAGACCACTTCTCAGTTCCTATGCTTCATTCCTATGCTTCCTGGCTGATGTTTTGGTCATTTTTGAATGCTGGCTGTGCTGTCACACTAGTGGTAGCATGAGACGGAGTCTCCAACCAGCCCAAGTGGCTCAGGTAGTGCAGCTCATCCAGGATGGCACATCAATGCGAGCAGTGGCAAGAGGGTTTGCTGTGTCTGTCAGCATAGGGTCCAGAGCATGGAGGCGCTACCAGGAGACAAACCAGTACATCAGAAGATGTGGAGGAGGCCATAGGAGGGCAACAAACCAGCAGCAGGACCGCTACCTGTCTTTGTGCAAGGAGGAGCACGGCCAGAGCCCTGCAAAATGACCTTCAGCAGGCCACAAATGTGCATGTGTCCACTCAAACAGTCAGAAACAGACTCCATGAGGATGGTATGCAGGCCCGACGTTGACAGGTGGGGGTTGTGCTTACAGCCCAACACTGTGCAGGATGTTTGGCCTTTGCCAGAGAACACCAAGATTGGCAAATTTGCCACTTTACTTCATCTTTACAGATGAAAGCAGGTTCACACTGAGCACATGTGACAGACGTGGCAGAGTCTGGAGACACCATGGAGAACATTCTGCTGCCTGCAACATCATCCAGCATGACCGGTTTGGCAATGGGTCAGTAATGATAGGGGTGGCATTTCTTTGGGGGCCCACACAGCCCTCCACGTGCTTGCAAAGGTAGCCTGACTGCCATTAGGTACTGCGATGAGCTCCTCAGACCCGTTGTGATACCATATGCTGGTGCGGTTGGCCCTGGGTTCCTCCTAATGCAAGACAATGCTAGATCTCATGTGGCTGGAGTGTGTCAGTAGTTCCTGCAAGAGGGAGGCATTGATGTCATGGATTGGCCTGCCCGTTCCCCAGACCTGAATCTGATTGAGCACATCTGGGACATCATGTCTCGCTCCATCCACCAAATTTGATTTCCATTGATAATTTGTATGTGATTTTGTTGTCAGCACATTCAACTATGTAAAGATGAAAGTATTTAATGCGATTAGTTCATTCATTCTAGTATGTGCTATCTTAGTGTTCCCTTTATTTTTTGAGCAGTGTATTAGAACACTTTATGTATCACTATTGAGTTATTTAAAAACTTCCTGCATATCAGCCTTCTCTGAGGCTGCTAGTGGAATTCCCCCATGAACGTTTATACCAACAGCAACACGGTAAATTTGGAGCACCAGGCTTCACAGGATAATAATGTTATGCATGGTGTGCCCATTTGTACAAGTCTTTTGAACACATAAAAAATTACATAAACTGGTGGTAGTGTCTCTTGCTGCACTGTGACTGTTATCCTGAGCAACTATTACTTCTTGATACTTAAAATTTTCTTCTTTCTTATTTCTATTTTCTTTTTTTTTTAAATTTAATTTATTGCACATTACTATGGGGGCAGCTATGTCACTGCTCCATAGCAACATTTAGAGATATGATACAGCAAGCCCCATGGACATGGCAACAATTGACTGCAGCTGTCCCATTGACATGAATAGGAAATATGTCTAGGAGTGCTAAGTGAGCCTTTGTAGAGATAATTCTAGAGGGATTGGAGGCTTATGGGAGCAACAGTTATATTGTGTACCGTAGGGCAGGGATAGAGTGCCGCCCGGAACTCGCCCACTCCCTCTGTCCCGGTCTACTTGCGTAACCGCCCTAGGAAGCGGGTCCACAACCATGGTGACAGTCCCTTCCTATATAAGTGATGGGAGTCAATAGTAAAAATAATGAACTACAAAAAACTGACAAAGGTCAGGAACAGCTGGAGGCACACAAACTAACAGAAATTACCTAAACACGCACACACACAAATATGCAGTCAACGAGCCAAGTCCAAGCCAGGACGGAATGAAGTACAATAGCAGAGTGTCAAAGGGTAGTCAAAAGTCGAACCAAGAGTCACAAAGCCAGAATAAGCAATATGAGTACAGAGGTTGCTAGGTAGTTATAAGAACTTTCATAGGCAAGAAATGACTGGGAAAGACCTCCTTATATATGCCTGTGCAACAAACAGAAGGACTTCAATTGGCCGCAAACTGAACCACACCCAAAAGCACAAGGCGTAGTCCCAGCAGCCAAGGAAAACAAAAACTCTCATGGCAGAATTACCCTACGGGTTCTTACAGTACCCCCCTTTTAAAAGGGGCCAGTGGACACTTAACCACCTAGGAGAACAGACATACCAGCTTGGATACAGATGAACCATCAATATTCTCATCTGTACCCTTGTCCTCCATGTCAAACCACTTATTGGTGTGATCACAATCGTCATAAGTAACCTCAGATTCAGATGTTACTTGCACAATATCAGCTTGCTTATTAGAACAAAACGTGGAGCCATTAATGCCACCCAAAAGGATGCTTCCAGGCTTAGATGCTGGTAAAGCGAGACATACCTGTGCACCCAAGTGGCCTCCACGATTACCACTTGGACACGGACGCTTGACAGAAGACCTGACAAAGTGTGTGTCTTCTCCACAATAAAAACAGAGGCCGTAGAGTAGAGCTGGTGAAATCTCATGCGTTCCTCTGGGGTGCGGATGGATCCTATCTGCATGGGTTCCTCCTCAGACTCAGGTTGGTGATGAGAAACATGAGATGAGTCAAGCAGAAAAGGAGAGGTAGAGGAAGAGGAGGAAGGACATTCCCTTCTGTGTACTTGCAGATGTCTATCCAAGCGCACAGCTAATGTCATAGCTTGGTAAAAGGTGTCAGGAGAGGGGTAAGTAACCATCATGTCCTCTAAAGTGTCAGATAACCCCAGTCTGAACTGACAAATCAAAGCTGGTGTGTTCCATTTGGAGGCCACACACCACCTTCTAAATTCTGCACACTATTCTTCCACAGGTCTGCGTCCCTGTTTTAAGATGCACAGCTGAGATTCAGCATACGGGCATATGGGAATTTACACGACTGGATACAGCCATCTAAGTATGCATATACTACTAAATTTACTACTAAAATAAATAAAAAAATAAAAAATAACTAATATGGCTAGTTTAACTTAACCACTTAAGGAACAAGGGCATACAGTCATGCCCTGACGCCCTGATACTTAAGGACCAAGGGCGTACCTGTATGCCCATGGGAATTCCAGTCCCCGCCGCTCACTGGTGGGGACAAGACCGGGATATGAGTTGAAATCATTCAGCAGGCACCCCATGCAAACCCCTGTGGGGGTCCTGAGACCCCCCCCCATGTCGGCCATCACCACAAATTGCCGGTCAATTCAGACCAGCGATTTGCGGCGATTCCGGGTCAATCAGGTCTCTGGTGTCCCAGAAAAAAAAGGGTGAATGGGACTATCTTAGACAGCCCCATTCAGCCTCACAGAGCAGGAGTGAGGTGGCACGGGTGCCACCTCACGATCACGTGATTGATCGGAGCAGAACGACCGACCAATCACTACCCTGCTGGGCGGTGATCAGGGGGGGGGGGGCAATCAGGGCAGTGATAGGGGTCAGCGGGGGTTTCCTGCCTTTGCCTGGCCCAGTAGGTGTCCCCTCAGAAGCGGCAACGGCGGACAGGAGCAGCAGGAGCGGTGGCGGCAGCTGTCCCAGCGGTGCAGGTGGCAGGATAGAGCAGGATACTGAGAGTTTTAGTTGTAGTTTTTGTACATTCATGCTAGGAGTTGTAGTTATGCAACAGCTGGAGGCACACTTTTTCATAGAAAAAATTTGCCTACTGCTGTTGCTTAGCAACAACTCTCAGCATGCAAATACAAAGGGCATTATGGGAGTTGTAGTTTTGCAACAGCTGCAATTACAACTACAACTCACAGCATGCCCTTTGGTAGTCTGTGCATGCTGGGGGTTGTAGTTATGCAACACCTGGAGGCACATTTTTTCTTTGAAAAAGTGTGCCTCCAGCTGTTGCATAACTACAACTCCTAGCATGAACGTACAAAAACTACAACTCTCAGTATGCCCTTAGGCTGTCAATGCATGCTGAGAGTTGCAGTACAGGGTACATTCACACGGGCGGGGGTTTACAGCAAGTTTTTTGCTGTTTGAGATGCAGCAAATTTTCTGCCACAGCTCAAACTCCCAGCAAGAAACTCACTGTAAACCCCCGCCTGTGTGAATGTACCTAAAAACACTACACTACAGTACAACTGCAAAAAATAAAAACACTACATATACACACCCCTACATAGTCTCCCCCCCCCCAATAAAAATAAAAAATTTCGTGTAGGACACTGTTTCCGAAATACAGCCTCCAGCTGTTGAGAAACAACAACTCCCAGTATTGCCGGACAGCCACTTACTGTGGAGGCATGCTGGAAGTTTTGCAACAGCTGGAGACATCCTGTTTAGGAAACACTTTTGTAGGGTATTTTGGTGGCGGATGCAAATCCACAATTTAGGCCTCAAATGCGCATGGCACTCTCTCGCTTTGGAGCCCTGTTGTATTTCAAGGCAACAGTTTAGTGCCACATATGGGGTATTTCCATACTTGGGATAAATTGTGTTACAAATTTACTGGGGCTTTTTCTCCTTTTACCCCTTATGAAAAGGTAAAGTTGGGGTCTACACCAGCATGTTAGTGTAAAGTACCCCATATGTGGATGCAAAGTGCTCTGCAGGCGCACAACATGGCTCAGAAGTGAGAGCGCACCATGCACATTTGAGGATTAAATTGGTGATTTGCACAGGGGTGGCTGATTTTACAGTGGTTCTGACATAAACGTAAAACAATAAATACCCACATTTTGGAAACTTCACCTTTCATGGAACGTAACAAGGGGTATAGTGAGCCTTAACACACCACAGGTGTTTGACAAATTTTTGTTGAAATTGTATGTGAAAATGAAAAATAAAAATTTCACTAAAATGCTGGTGTTACCCTACATTTTAAGTTTTCACAAGGGATAATAGGAAAAAAGCCCCCCCCCCCCCAAAAAAAATGTCACTAAAATGCTGGTGTTACCCTACATTTAACGTTTTTACAAGGGATAATAGGAAAAAAGCCCCACAAAATGTGTAGCCTCATTTCTTCTGAGTATGGAAATACCCCATATGTGGATATAAAATACTCTGCCGGTGAACTACAATGCTCAGAAGAGAAGGAGCGCCATTGGGCTTTTGGAGAGAGAATGTGTCTGAAATTAAAGGCCATGTGTGTTTACAAAGCCCCCATGGTGCCAGAACTGTGGAACTCCCCAACATGTGTGTCCCATTTTGGAAACTACACCCCTTACGGAATTTAATAAGGGGTGCAGTGAGCATTTACACCACATAGTTGTCTGACAGATTTTTGGGACAGTTGTCCGTGAAAATGCCCCCCAAAAACCATTTCAGCTAAATTTGCTTTCAAAAGGCCCAATGGCGCTCCTTCTCTTCTGAGCATTGTAGTTCACCAAATTTTTTAATTGGCCACCAAGAAATGATGCAAGTATTACTACCATAAAGTAGAATATGTCACGAAAAAAATTTCTAGGAATCAGAATGAAAAGTAAAAGCATCCCAGAGTTATTAATGCTTAAAGTGACAGTTGTCAGATTTGCAAAAAATGTTTTGGTCCTTAAGGTGAAAATGGGCTTGGCCCTTAAGGGGTTAAAATATTTATTAAACTATTAACTGATAGTCACGTCTATAGCAGGGCCCTTGCCACAGACGATATACATACATATGAATTAGCAATTAATGATGAGGGTAAAAAGATAATAAAAATCGGTATGATCAGGCTCAGACTGTGAATCTGACTGAGCCTGAGCAGAAAATACAGAGCAATATCAAGGTAGAATAATAAAAAATAATAAAAATAAAGGGCAGGGGGTGATTTATCATGATGGGGGCAGTGAACTGTGAGGATTATAAAATTTAACAAGATCATGAGAGGTACTCTTTAAGTTTACTTACGTTGGTTTTCCAATCACATCCACTTAAAGGGGTACTCCAGTGAAAACCTTTTTTCTTTTAAATCAACTGGTGGCAGAAAGTTAAACATATTTGTAAATTACTTCTATTAAAAAATCTTAATCCTTCCAGTACTTATTAGCTGCTGAATGCTGCAGAGGAAATTCCATTCTTTTTGGAACACTGATGACATCACGAACACAGTGCTCTCTGCTGACATCTCTGTCCATTTTAGCAACCATGCATAGCAGATGTATGCTAAGGGCAGCATGGTGGCTGCCTTGCAGTGCTGGGGACTTGGGTTCAAATCCCACTAAGGACATTATATTATATTATATATATTATAATAACGTCAGCAGAGAGAACTGTGGTTGTGATGTCATCAGAGAGCATTCCAAAAAGAAAAGAATTTCCTCTGTAGTATTCAGCAGCTAATAAGTACAGGAAGGATTAAGATTTTTTTAATAGAAGTAATTTACAAATATGTTTAACTTTCTGCCACCAGCTGATTTAAAAGAAAAAAGGTTTCCACCAGAGTACCCCTTTAAAGTATGTTCTAAACAACTACAATGGCAAGGAAAAAATAAGTGAACCGCTTGCAATTAAATAGAATTCTTTAGTGGCCATCAATAAAATGTTTTCTAAACTTTCAAAAGTCTAGAGAAACACATTCTACCTGAACAAAAACAGTTTTACTGTTGGGTCCTTTATTGAACAAACATCCACAATGCAAGGAGAAAAGTAAGTGAACTTTTGAATGTAACCAACTGTAGACCCTTTTTTATAAGTCGTCAGTAACACACAAAGTTTCCTGTATATGCAAAGACTTGCATATTGTTGAAGAAAAATTTTACTCCGAGCAAATCCCCACAAATCTGTTTCAGTTCATCATTATTTCTAGGATACTTTTTGTGCACAGCCCACTTCCGGTCATGTCACAGCAACTCCACATGGTTAAGGTTAGGATTCCGACTTGGCCATTCTGAAACCAGATTTTCTTAATTTTATTTTTTTTTAATTAACATTGTTATGTTTATTTTCTTATGAGCTTTGGGCTATTGTCTTGTGGCATCACGCAACATCTCTTCAGCTTGATGTTCCATTTTTCTTTGAATTAATTTAGCCAGATGTGTGTCAGATTTCTCCTGCAGTTTGTACCAAAAAGCTGTCCTACATTAAAGGGGTGTTCCCGATAAATACATCTTATCCCCAATCCAAAGGTTCTATGTGGGGCTGCTTCTCCAGTCTTGGAAACTTCTGTGTTTCATGGACTAGAGATGTGACATCACGCCATTCCCCTTCGTGACGTCACGCCATGCATCCTCCATTCATGTTGTGATAACCATCCTTTGGATAGGGGTCAAGGTGTATTTCACCAGAATACCCCTTTAACATCACATTAAAGGGGAACTCTGTTGGGAATTTTTTTTCAAATCAACTGGTGCAAGAAAGTTAAACAGATTTGTAAATTACTTCTATTTAAAAATCTTAACCCTTCTAATACTTATCAGCTGCTATATACTACAGAGACATTTGTGGAGTTCTTTCCAGCCTGACAACAGTGCTCTCTGCTGACACCTCTGTCTGAGTCAGGAACTGTCCAGAGCAGGAGAGGTTTTCTATGAAGATTTGCTTCTAATCTGGACAGTTCCTGACATGGACAGAGGTGTCAGCAGAGAGCACTGTTATCAGCCAGAAAAGAAATTCACAAATTTCTCTGTTTTATACAGCAGCTAATAAGTACTGGAAGGGTTAAGATTTTTTTATAGAAGTAATTTACAAATATGTTTAACCTTCAGGCACCAGTTGATTTGAAAACATTTATTTTCTACTTGTTTCTACCAGAGTTCCCCTTTAAGTATGAGTTTTTTAGACACTTCTGTACTATGTCTGGTTTCCAACTAGATAGTTTACGTAAAAAAGGAACATTGTTCCCTTATTGATCACAAGGTTTCTAAACTAGCTTGGCTTTTATCTCATTTATCAGAAGAACTGCAGAGCTTCCAGATGATTTTAACCCCTTAAGCACCAAGCCCATTTTCCCCTTATGGACCCGAGCATTTTTTGCACATCTGACCACTGTCACTTTAAGCATTAATTGCTCTTGAATGCTTTTACTTTTCATTCTGATTCCGAGATTATTTTTTCGTGACATATTCTACTTTATGACATTGGTAAATTATTGTTGAGACTTGTATCATTTCTTGGTGAAAAATTCCAACATTTTATGAAAAATTTGAAAATGTTGCATTTTTTTCTAACTTTAAAACTCTCTGCTAATAAGGAAAATAAGCATCACAAATAAATTATATATTGATTTACATATATAATATGTCTACTTTATATTTTCATCATAAAGTTGACATGTTTTTACTTTTGTAAGACATCAGAGGGCTTCAAAGTTTTTCACAACATTTTCAAAATCGGAATTTTTCAGGGACCAGTTCTGTTTTTAAGTGGATTTGAAGGGCCTTCATATTAGAAATACCCCATAAATGACCCCATTATAAGAACTGCACCCCTCAATGTATTCAAAATGACCTTCAGAAAGTGTATTAACCCTTTAGGTGTTTCACAGGAATAGCAGCAAAGTGGAGGAGAAAATTCAAATATTTCATTTTTTACACTCGCATGTTATTGTAGACCCAGTTTTTGAAATTTTATAAGGGGTAAAAGGAAAAAAAGCCCCCCAAAATTTGTAACTCAATTTCTCTTGAGCAAGGAAATACCTCATATGTTTATGTAAAGTGTTCGGTGGGCACAATAGAGGGCTCAGAAGGGAAGGAGCGACAATTTAATTTTGGAGAGTGAGTTTTTCTGAAATGTTTTTTTTTGGGGAAAGTGACATTTAGGAAGCCCCTATGGTGCCAGAACAGCAAAAAAAACTCCACCCCTCAAGGAAAGTAACAAGGGGTACAGTGAGCCTTAACACCCCACAGGTGTTTGACGACTTTTCGTTAAAGTCAGACGTGTAAAGGAATTATTTTTTTTCACTAAAATGCTGGTTTTCCCCCAAATTTTAAATTTTTACAAGGGGTCATAGGAGAAAATGCCCAAAATTTTTATCCCCATCTCTTCTGAGTATGGAAATAACCCATGTGTGGACGTCATATGCACTGCGGGCACATTACAATGCTCTGAAGAGAAGTCACATTTGGCTTTTGGAAAGGAAATTTAGCTGAAATGGTTTTAAGGGGGCATGTCCCATTTATGAAGCCCCTATGGTGCCAGAACTGCAAAAAAAAACATTGCATACTATTTTGGAAACTACACCCCTCAAGGAACATAACAAGGTAACACTCCACAGATGTTCGCCAAATTTTCGCTAAAGTTGGACGTGAAAATGAAAAATTTGACTTTTTTCACTAAAATGCTGGTGTTACCCCAAATTTTTCATTTTCACAAGGGGTAATAGGAGAAAAAAGAAGGAGCGCTATTGAGCTTTTGGAGAGATAATTTGGCTGGAATGGAAGTTGGGTGCCATGTGAGTTTACAAAGCCCCCTGTGGTGCCAGAACAGTGGGCCCCCCCACACATGTGACCCCATTTTTGGAAATCAAACCCCTCACAGAATTTAATAAGGGGTGCAGTGAGCATTTACACCCCACTAGCGTTTGACAGATCTTTGGAACAGTGGGCTGTGCAAATGAAAACATTTTTTTTTCATTTTCACGGACCACTGTTCCAAAAATCTGTCAGACACTTGTGGGGTGTAAATGCTCACTGCACCCCTTATGAAATTCTGTGAGGGGTTAGTTTCCAAAATAGGGTCACATGCAGGGGGGTCCACTGTTCTGGCATTATGGGGTCTTTGTAAACACACATGGCCTTCAATTTTGGACACATTCTCTCTCCAAAAGCCCAATGGTGCTCCTTCACTTCTGAGCATTCTAGTTCTCCCGCAGAGCACTTTACATCCACATATGGGGTATGTTCTTACTAAGAAGAAATCGGGCTACAAATTTGGGGGGGCTTTTTCCCTATTCTCCCTTGTGAAATTTAAAAATGTAGGGTAACACCAGCATTTTAGTGAATTTTTTTTATTTCATTTTCACATCCAACTTTAACAAAAATGTGGGTATTTATTGTTTTGTGTTTATGTCAGAACCACTGTAAAGTCAGCCACCCTTGTGCAAATCACCAATTTAGGCCTCAAATGTACATGGTGCGCTCTCACTCCTGAGCCATGTTGTGCACCCGCAGATCACTTTACACCCACATATGGGGTAATTCCGTACTCAGGAGAAATTGTGTTACAAATTTTGGGGGTCTTTTTTCCTTTTACCGCTTGTGAAAATGAAAAGTATGGGGCAACACCAGCATGTTAGTGTAAAAATGTTTTTTTTTTTTACACTAACATGCTGGTGTTGAACCCAACTTTACCTTTTCATAAGGGATAAAGGGAGAAAAAGCTATTTCTCCTGAGTATGGAAATACCCCAAATGTGGCACTAAACTGTTGCCTTGAAATATGACAGGGCTCCAAAGCGAGAGAGCGCCATGCGCATTTGAGGCCTATTTTGGGGATTTCCATCCGCCACCAAAATACCCTACGGCAGTGTTTCCTAAATAGGGTGTCTCCATCTGTTGCAAAACTCCCAGCATGCCTTGACTCCCAGTGGCTGTCTGGCAATGCTGGCAGTTGTTGTTTTTCAACAGCTGGAAGGTCCGTTTCGGAAACAGTGGCGTTCAAGACGTTTTTTTTTTTTTTATTGGGGGGGGGGGGGGGACGGGGACGGAGACTGTTTAAGGGTATATGTATATGTAGTGTTTTACTTTTTATTTTGTGTAGTGTAGTGTTTTTAGGGTACATTCACATGGGCGGGGGTTTACAGTGAGTTTCTCGTTGGGAGTTTGAGCTGCAGTGGAAAATTTGCCGCATCTCGAACTTGCAACAGAAAACTCGCTATGAACCCTCTCCCTTGTGAATGTCTCCTGTACATTCAAATGGGGTGGGGGGGGGGGGGGGGGAAACCTCCAGCTGTTGCAAATCTACAACTCCCAGCATGCACTGACAGACCATAAATGCTGGGTGTTGTAGTTATGCAACAACTGGTGGCACATTGGTTGCGCAACACAGAGTTTGTTACTTAACTCCAGGGCTGTACCTAGAGCATTTGGCACCCGGGGCGGATCCTTTGTTTGGCACCCCCCCACAAACACACACACGTACCCCCCTTAATTACACCCCCTCCCTCCCCTCCCCCTGGGGGCGGACTGAAAAGGGCCCCTGCTAGGCTCTGCAGCTCGTCAATCTTCTGCCATGCTCCTATTCCACCCAAATCCCACACACAATAAATTAAAATTTATATATGTAAGAAACACTTTAACGTAGGTAAATTTCCATGACCAATAATACTGGTATACAAGGAGTAAATATATACCACTACTCAATAACTGGATAATACCACCATACTGTACCTGAATAAAACTACTATATACAGACCAGTATACTAAAAAGAATCTGTATACAATAAAAGTGATTATATACAGGACCAAATGGCGGTAGATAGCTGTACACAGGATGTGTATACCATATAAGTGATTACAGTTACATTTTGGGACTCACAATTACGTCTTTTTTGATCAACGGTGTCCTCTTTCCTTTTCTTCCCCCCTCTTTCCCATAGGTATATGCAGAGTTACACCCCCCTCTCTTTCCCATAGGTATATGCAGAGCTAGGCTATACCCCCCCTCTTTCCCATAGGTATATGCAGAGTTACACCCCCCCTCTTTCCCATAGGTATATGCATAGCTACACTCCCCACCCCCTCTTTCCCATAGGTATATGCAGAGCTACCCCCCCTCTTTCCCATAGGTATATGCAGAGCTACACACACCCTCTTCCCTATAGGTATATGCAGGGTTACCCCCCTCTTTCCCATAGGTATATGCAGAGCTACCCCCCCTCTTTCCCATAGGTATATGCAGAGTTACACCCCCCTCTCTTTCCCATAGGTATATGCAGAGCTACGCTACACCCCCCTCTTTCCCATAGGTATATGCAGAGTTACACCCCCCCTCTTTCCCATAGGTATGTGCATAGCTACACTCCCCACCCCCTCTTTCCCATAGGTATATGCAGAGCTACACACACCCTCTTTCCCATAGGTATATGCAGGGTTATCCCCCTCTTTACCATAGGTATATGCAGAGCTACCCCCCCTCTTTCCCATATGTATATGTGGAGCTACACCCCCCCTTCCCCTTAGGCATATGCAGAGCTGCACCCCCCTCTTTCCCATAGGTATATGCAGAGCTACACCCCACCCTCTTTCTCATAGGTATATGCAGAGCTACCCCCCTCTTTCCCATAGGTATATGCATAGTTACACTCCCTCCCTCTTTCCCATAGGTATATGCAGAGCTACACCCCCCCCCTCTTTCCCATAGGTGTATGCAGGGTTACCCCCTCTTTCCCATAGGTATATGCAGAGCTACCCCCCTCTTTCCCATATGTATATGTGGAGCTACAGCCCCCCCTTCCCCATAGGTATATGCAGAGCTACATCCCCCTCTTTCCCATAGGTATATGCAGAGCTACCCCCCCTCTTTCCCATAGGTATATGCAGAGCTACACCCCCCTCTTTCCCATAGGTATATGCAGAGCTACACCCCCACCTTCCCCATAGGTATATGCAGACCTATATCCCCTCTCCCTCCCTTTCCCATAGGTATATGCAGAGCCCCCCCTCTCCCTCCCTTCCATATAGGTATATGCAGAGCACCACCCCTCTCCCCCCTTCCCTATAGGTATATGCAGAGCACCCCCCTTCCCCCCTTCCCTATAGGTATATGCAGAGCAACAGCTGGAGGCACACTGGTTGCGAAATACTGAGTTAAGTAACAAACTCCGTGTTAGGACACAAACTCTGTTTCACAACCAATGTGTCTCCAGCTGTTGCAAAACTGCAACACTCAGCATGCATTGACAGAAGGGCATGCTGAGAGTTGTAGTTTTGCAACAGCTGGAGGCACACTGCTACAACTCCCAGCATGCCCTTTGGTAGTCTGTACATGCTGAGAGTTGTTGCTAAGCAACAGCAGGAGGTGAACAGGCCTCACCTCCTGCTGTATCCTGCCACCGGGACCACCGCTGCTGCTCCTGAGGGGAACCCTGCCAGACGAGGGAGAGGTAGGAGACCCCCACTGGCCCTGATCGCCACCCCGATCACCACCCAGCAGGGCAGTGATTGGTCAGTCATTTCGACCGATCAATCACGTGATCGTGAGGTGGCACCCATGCCACCTCACTCCTGCTGGGTAAGGCTGAATTGACATGGGGGGGTCTCAGGACCCCCCAGGGGTTTGCACGGTGTGTCTGCTGATACACATGTGACATTCCATATGCATCGTGCATGCTCAGCGCATCTCCTTTCCTGTTTTCTCCACTTTATTATTGTATATGTGCGGCTCATATTTGCACTTTATGCCCATATATATTGGTTTACAATGTGATGGATATTTATGTGCAATATGATATGAATTAGCCTCATACTGCTTTATTTATTGTACTGTGAAAACTCCTAACAGCGAGTTTTTAGTCTGACTGTTGTTGCTCCTTTAAATCTTTTCTATATATTGTTTGTCTTGTAATTAATACAAATTGTCATTTATTCTATTCCATGTGTTTTTTTAACATAGTAACATAGTTCATAAGGTTGAAAAAAGACCAGAGTCGATCAAGTTCAACCTATACCCCTAATAAGTCCCTACTGAGTTGAGTTGATCCAGAGGAAGGCAAAAAACTTTCATACTAGAGGTAAAAATTATTTCCTGACTCCAAATATGGCAGTCAGAATAAATCCCTGGATCAACGTTGTGTCCCTATAAATCTAGTATACATAACTAGCGATGTTATTATTCTCCAAAAATGCATCCAGCCCCTTTTTGAACTCTTTTACAGAGTTCACCATGACCACCTTCTCTGGCAGAGAGTTCCATAGTCTCACTACTCTTACAGTAAAGAATCTGTGCTGATGCAGAAAACTTCTTTCCTCTAAACGTAGAGGATGCCCCCTTGTTATAGATACAGTCCTGGGTATAAATATATCATGGGAGAGATCTCTGTACGGTCCCCTGATATTCTTATACATAGTTATTTGGACTCCCCATAGCCTTCTTTTTTCTAAACTAAATAACCCTAATTCTGATAATGTTTCTGGGTACTGTAGTCCTCCCATTCCCCATATTACCCTGGTTGCCCATCTTTGAACCCTCTCCAGCTCCACTATATCTTTCTTGTACACTGGTGCCCAGTACTGTACACAGTATTCATTTTTTAAAGGGCCAACACTTTCATTTTTGACCTTTTTGCTATTTATATAGTTAAAGAACGTTTTGGGGTTAGTTTTACTCTCTTTGGCAATGAGTCTTTCTGTCTCTATTTTTGTGGCTTTTATGAGTTTTTTTACACATTTAAATTTTTCTCTAAAGCTTTTTAATGCTTCTTCACTGTTGTCCTATTTTAGTAGCTTAAATGCGTTTTTTTTTGTCATTTATTGTCCCCTTAACATTTTTTATTCATTCATATTGGTTTTCTTTTATTTCTGACCCTTTTATTCCCATAAGGTATATACATCTTGCAGTGAGAATTTAAGATATTTTAACCCCTTAACGACGCAGGACGCATATTTACGTCCTGCGCCGGCTCCCGCGATATGAAGCGGGATCGCGCCGCGATCCCGCATCATATCGCGTCGGTCCCGGCGCTCATCAACAGCCGGGACCCGCGGCTAATACCACACATCGCCGATCGCGGCGATGCGCGGTATTAACCCTTTAGCGGTATTAACCGCCGCTTCTAAAGTGAAAGTGAAAGTGACCCGTCTGCTCAGTCGGGCTGTTCGGGACCGCCGCGGTGAAATCGCGGCGTCCCGAACAGCTGACAGGAAACCGGGAGGGCCCTTACCTGCCTCCTCGGTGTCCGATCGGCGAATGACTGCTCCGTGCCTGAGATCCAGGCAGGAGCAGTCAAGCGCCGATAACACTGATCACAGGCGTGTTAATACACGCCTGTGATCTGTGTAAAAGATCAGTGTGTGCAGTGTCATAGGTCCCTATGGGACCTATAACACTACAAAAAAATGTAAAAAAAAAGTGTTAATAAAGGTCATTTAACCCCTTCCCTAATAAAAGTTTGAATCACCCCCCTTTTCCCATAAAAAAAATAAAACAGTGTAAAAAAAATAAAATAAACATATGTGGTATTGCCGCGTGCATAAATGTCCGAACTATAAAAATATATAATTAATTAAACCGCACGGTCAATGGCGTACGCGCAAAAAAATTCCAAAGTCCAAAAAGGGGATTTTGGTCACTTTTTATACCACTAAAAAAAGAATAAAAAGTGATCAAAAAGTCCGATCAAACAAACATCATACCGATAAAAACTTCAGATCACGGCGCAAAAAATGAGTCCTCATACCGCCCTGTACGTGGAAAAATAAAAAAGTTATAGGGATCAGAAGATGACATTTTTAAACGTTTAAATTTTCCTGCATGTAGTTATGATTTTTTCCAGAAGTGCGACAAAATCAAACCTATATAAGTAGGGTATCATTTTAACCGTATGGACCTACAGAATAATGATAAGGTGTAATTGTTACCGAAATATGCACTGTGTAGAAACGGAAGCCCCCAAAAGTTACAAAATGGTGTTTTTTCTTCAATTTTGTCGCACAATTATTTTTTTTTCCATTTCGCCGTGCATTTTTGGGTAAAATGACTAATGTCACTGCAAAGTAGAATTGGCAACACAAAAAATAAGCCATAATATGGATTTTTAGGTGGAAAATTGAAAGGGTTGTGATTTTTAAAAGGTAAGGAGGAAAAAACGAAAGTGCAAAAACGGAAAAACCCTGAGTCCTTAAGGGGTTAAAAAGTGTCCCATTTAGTGTCAGTATTGTTCTTTTTGAGGACATTATCCCATTTTATATTGTTAAGGGCTTCTCTGAGTTGATTGAACTTTGCCTTCCTAAAGTTCATTGCTTTTGTGGTTCCCTCGAGAGATTCTCTTATTGAAGAACGAGTTATAATGTATTATATTATGATCACTATTTCTTAGGTGTCCTTCTACTTGCACATTAATTATTCTCTCCGGTATGTTGGTTAATATTAAGTCTAGAAGGACAACCCCTCTGGTCAGGCCCTGCACCAATCCATTATTAGGGGTTCTTGTATTTCTGTTGTAGAAACTGAGAAATCCGCAAACATACCTTCACTTTCACAGTTTTATCTATGTTGATCAATATAGTATATACATCTTAATTATTAACAATATTTTATTTTCACAAACTAGCAAATTATAAACCCATTTTCCTAAAGTTCATTGTTTTTGTGGCCCCCTCGAGATATTCCCTTATTGAAGAACAAGTTATAATGTATTAAATTATGATCACTATTTCCTAGGTGTCCTTCTACTTGCACATTAATTACTCTGTCCGGTACATTGGTTAATATTAAGTCTAGAAAAGCACCCCCTCTGGTTGGGCCCTGCACTAATCCATTATTAGGGGTTGTTGTATTTCAGTTGTAGAAACTGAGAAATCCACAAACATACCTTCACTTTCACAGTTTTATCTATGCTGATCAATATAGTATATACATCTTAATTAGTAACAATATTTTATATTCACAAACTAGCAAAATATATAAACCCATTTTCCTAAATGCTTTTAAACATTTTAAATAAATAGGATGCATACCGAATATATCTCTATCTATCTATCTATCTATCTATCTATATTATATTTTACAAACATAAATGTGTTACTGTTGGAAACAGGCAAGACACAGGGTGTAGGACATTGATACAGCTCATTACATAACAAATAGAAAATGTACGCCTGATAACGGAACACAGATGCCATTGACTTATATAAAGTTCACAGAAGCAGTGAAAATAAACGTGTTGTATTCTGAGCTGGTGGTAATGGTGATAGCACCTTAGAACTGTCATCTTTTAGATAAGGGTTGAGCATCAACTCTGTCTGACCTTGAATTACATCACTTCGACATGCCTATAAGGTTTTACAGAATTACAGTACAGTCATCTTAAAATAGTAGCATCCTTTAAAAAAATGGAACTAATTCAAAAAGAATATATTTCTATAATATTTCTATACAAATATTTTCAATATAATATTACTGTTATGGGTAGGCACTGTTTTGTATGTTTAAAGAGGGCGAGGAGAGGTAAGAGGAATCAATGTGATCGATGTGTTCTCTTATTGATTCTTGTAGGCAAAAAGCATGGGATGAGTTGGTTATCAATAAAATCTGGCTTCAGATTTTTCTTCATACTCAGCATTAGGCTAGGTTCACACTATGGAACTTCCGCCTGCAATTCCGCTTTGAAATTGCAGGCAGAAATTCCGCTTACTAAAATGTATAGTATAGTGAATGGGTTTCCGTTCACAAATTCACACTTTGTGAATGGAAAATCCGCTTGAAAATTTCCGCCTGATGTCTGATGTTGCTCATTCTTCCGGCGGAAATACTTGCGGAATACATTACTGTCTATTGGAGACTGCAGTGTCCGCGCGGTCCTAGAGCCAGCTGATTCAGTCGGCGCTGGCCGCACTCGGAATCTGCGGGCGGAAATTTTCTGCCCTGAGATTCCGCAATGTGAAGTTAGCCTTAGTCTTTCTAATGCCTCTGTGATGTTTTTGAGAATTCATATTGCCCCCACAGCAATTCCTAAGACTGAAAAGGCAAGCTACTGTATATGTGGAATCTGCACTCTTATAGTAAGAGGCTCCAATCTTGCTATTTATTATTACAGTACATTGTTGTTAAATGGTCAATAAATATTATACATAAATGTTGATACTTACTGACAATGCAACCTACTTATTCTATCACGAACATTCATACTGCATTGTTTGAAAAACAAGACTAGGCCAATATGCAAAGTATCATGTAAAGAGGAAATGTTCTTTAACCTTCCATTATCTGAGCTTTCACTGGGTGGAAATGACAAATATTGTTAAACCCCATAGAACCCCTTTGTCCCGGCCCTTTTCACTGTCAGACATTACAGTCACCAACATCTAAAATTCCCATAGCGAATCTGAACAGAAAGACTATTCATAGTAGACTTCTCAACATAAATGTATCACAATCAAAGGGCAGACGATGGCGTGGAAAGAGCTCTATTCTCTGCTATATAAGGTCTGCAGGTTGCCATAATATATTGACCGTTGCATTAGGTTACTTTGCTCTAGCTTTTCTGATATCTTTGTATTACTTCCAAGAAAGCTTAAAATATGAACAATGGAGCCTGCAAATCTTTGTATCCAGATATTATTATTGATATGATTTGTTTAGTTTGAAATAAAACACACACAAATAAGGCTTCACCCTTATCACTGAGATCTAGTCATCTCATTTGCAGTCAAATAAGTAGAAGAGTCCCATTAGAAATAACTTAAAACCATCGCTTTTTGGAACCTATTTTTGGCATAAAAGTAAGCAAACTAATAGAAAGTGCAAACTTAGACTAGACAAATGGGTCAAATTTTCAAACATCCTGGGCCTCTGTGGTAAAATGTTATGCATTTTTAGGCTAGTTTAGTCTAAGTTTACACTAACAATGAGTTGTTTTTGCTAATCTACTCTAATGAGTATATGTACTTAAATATTAGAATGACTTAACATTACTAAATGTATTATTGTTTTCATTTGTTGTCAGGATCCGGACTGGTATGCAGCGAGGACACTGGAGGTGGAACCTCTGTGTCAGTGGGGTGATGGCATGGGCCGTACCAGAGGAACGGAGTCTAAGGGGTTACTGGTTTTCACCAGAGCCCGCCACACAGCGGGATGGACTTGCAGTGGCAGGTAACCCCCAGGTCGTTCCACCCGATAGCGACTCAACCCCAACTGACAGCTGAGACAGGCGCGGTACACAGGGACAAGGCAAGAGCAAGGTCGGACGTAGCAGAAGGTCAGGGCAGGCAGCAAGAGTCGTAGTCAGGGGCAACAGCAGAAGGTCTGGGTACACAGGCTTGGGAACACACTAAACACTTTCACAGGGCACTAAGGCAACAAGATCCAGCAAGGACAGGACGGGGAAGTGGGTTTTTATGTGTTAGCAGGTGTAGGTACTGATTGGGCCAGGCACCAATTAATGGTGCACTGGCCCTTTAAATTTCAGAGAGCCGGCGTGCACCCCGGGACAGAACAGCAGGAGGACGGGCAGGTGAGGAGATTGGGATGCGACCCGTGGGTGGGCGCGTCCCGCTACGCGGATCGCATCCCCGCCAGTGATAACAGTGCAGCGCTCCTGGTCAGCGGGTCTGACCGGGGCGCTGCACACAGAAGAACGCCGCGAGCGCTCCGGGGAGGAGCAGGGACCCGGAACGCTCGGCGTAACATTTGTATTGCAGTTAGAATTAAATCCTGCACACTTCCTCTACCATTTCACAGCTGTCAAAGAGCATATGTGTACACAACTTGTCAGTTTTTTCTCCCGATGATCAAATGGTACCCATGTCTGACACTTGGCCTTTTTTCTTCAGCCGCTACCGTGATCATATGCAAAGGCCCTTCTTTTAATAGCTATTGTGAGAGTGGTGCAAAAACTCACACCACTTCTAACCACAAAGTTTCACAAACAAAATTCCAGTCTGGCTTGCATGAGGGGTACAACATTAAAATGAAACTGCCAAATTGAAAATGCAGCCAAATCTACCAACACATGTGACAAAGCCGGAGGAAATGAGCAGATTGATATATAGTTTAGTAGGAAAAGACTCAGTGTAACTTATCATTTATTAATCAAAATCAAGGAGTCCAGTTGGTGATCCTAATTAGTGGCTGACAGTCTTCCTTTTATAGAAGTGCACAGAGATAGCTGTTAATTACTGATTAGGGCCACCCACTGGACTCCTAAGCTTATAATAAGGAAAGATTTTGTTAGGACAGGTGGTAGTGGATCCTCTCGACCTATGTGGAAGATGACGTGAGCCATACCAGGGAGCGGAGTCTAAGGTGCCACTGGTTTTCACCAGAGCCCGTCGCAAAGTGGGATGGTCTTGCTGCGGAAGGCAGCACCCAGGTCGCTACCCCTGGCACGACTCGACCACACAGGCTGCTAGGTGCAACTTGACTTAGGATAGATGATATGCAGAGAGGCTGGCAGGAAGGCAGGCGGTGCAGAAGTGTAGTCAGGACGTAGCAAGGTCAGTAGGTTGGTGGCACAGGAGCGTAGTCAGGTCACAAGCGGAGTAGTCAGGAACACAGAAAGGCAAACACAATGACTGCTTCCTCTGAGGCACTAGACGCAAAGATCTGGCAAGGGGGTGTGGGAGGTGATCACACTTATAGACAAGGCACAGATGAAAGCAACAATCAAGGGTACATTGGCCCTTTAAATCTTAAAGCACCGGTGTGTGCACCCTAGGAGGCAGGGACACGCACGCCAGCAATGCGAGACTACAAGAGGAACAGCAGATAGGGAAGGTGAGTGAAGGCCCGAGATTTGCATGTGGGCACATCCCGCAATGCGAATCCCGGGCCCGCCGGAAGAAGCTGATGGTGCAGGGGACCACTCACGGCCAGCGTGTCCGGCCGGAGCACATTGGCATCCACTGTCAGAGAGAACAATGTTATATGAAAGTAATAAGAAGTCAATTCCTATACAAACTCTTAAAAGAAACTTTCTAATCTCAATAATATAATGGCCTCCCATGTATCTTTGTCTGATTTGCCAGGTCAAGACAGCTTTTGGAGTAGTTATGGGAAATATCTAGATATTTTTTATCCTGACCCATAGGTTAGCCCAGCCCATAATGATTCTGTGTATAATTTTTCTCAGCAGTTATAAAGATAGCTCCAGAAAACTCAATAGAAGAAAAATTAAACATAAAAACAGGAAAGTATGGGCCCAATTGTAATGGAAACCAAATTAATATAATAATTGCTTTTTGAGGAAGTGCTGTGTAAAAGGATACAGCATTGCATTTATTTTAAGGGTGAAGTTATAATGCTGCACGAAAATATAGATAAGCACTAAAGTAGATAATAGAAATGTGCTATTTTAGGCTTACTAATGGTACTGTGCGGCTGTGGTGCTTTGATTATGCAATGTTCTGCAGATTAATGGAAAGATTAATATGTCTGTCTGTTATAAAGCACAGTGTCCTTCATTTGTGAGCACTTTCTATTCACTGGCTAATTCTAAGGATTAGAATGGTCTTTAGTTATCTTTCGTATCTCTTAGAAGTGCATGAAAATGACTTTTCTTTTATTGTTTCTCTTTTGTTTTACATATTCTCCTGGCACAAATAGTTTCTTTCCTTAGAAGGATTCCTGATATTTATAGAGAGAAGCTTGGATACACAGAGCATCAGCCTCGATAAACTTATCAGTACTCACTCAGAAGACATGCAGACAGATGAAAACAATGCTTAGTTATTTGCAGGGCCAATGCTATATAAAGTACCGCAAAATGCCAAGAATAATTGTTTTCTATTTTGAAGAAGTCATCCGTACTAAATAGATATTAGTTAGTATGGCCAGCAATCCCTGTTAGTGTACATTTCCGTCTTATATTTGGTAAGTATTGTAATTTGCTGCAATGTATCTTCTGATCATTCATGACCCTTAAAGAGATACTCTGGCCCTAGACATCTTATCCCCTATCCAAAGAATAAGGGGATAAGATGTCTGATGGCAGGGGTTTCACCGCTGGGGACCCCCGCAATCTCAGCTACGGCACCCCAGACATTCGTGCACGGAACGAACTTTGCGGGGCAGAGGGTCGTAACGTCACGGCCAGGCCCCCTCAATGCATGTCTATGGAAGGGGGCGTGATGGCCATCACGCCCCCTCCCATAGACTTGAATTGAGGGGGAGTGGCCGTGACGTCACCAGCCTCGTTGCTGCACCCAAAGCTCTAAACAAACGCTGGGCGCAGAAGGGAGATTGCAGGGGTCCACAGCGATGGGACCACCATGATAAGACATCTTATCCCATATCCTTGAGAAAGGGGATAAGATGTCTAGGGGTGGAGTATCCCTTTAACCATTGCATTAAACTACACCCTGTTCCAAATTATTATGCAAATAATAGTTAAGTGTCACAAAGATTAAATATTTTGTTGTTTAGTTTAACTCATGGATGGCATTGTGTCTCAGGACTCTTTTGATCACTGAAAACAATTTCAGACACCTGTGATAAGTAGATTTCCGGGTGAGCCCAATTTAAGGAAAAACTACTAAAGGTGGGTGTTCCACATTATTAAGCAGAGCACCATTTTATAGCAATATGGGGAAGAAAAAGGATCTCTCTGCTGCTGAAAAGAGTGAAATAGCTTAATGCCTTGGACGAGGTATGAAAACATTAGATACTGTATTTCACGAAAACGTAGGCGTGATTAATATTAAGATATTTGAGGCTGATTAAAAGCACAGGTGTGTTTGTGCAGATAAAGGCACATTGAGAAAGATTTTAGCCAGATTAATGCATCGGATCAAGAGAGCAGCTGCTAAAATACCATTACATAGCAGCAAACAGATATTTGTAGTTGCTGGTGCCTCTGGAGTCCCACAGACATCAAGGTGTAGAGTCCTCCAGAGTCTTGCAACTGTGCATAAACCTTCTATTTAGCCACCACTAACAATGCACACAAGCAGAAATGGCTGCAATGGGCAAGAAAATACATGAAGACTAATTTTTAAACAGTCCTGTTCACTGATGAGTGCTTTGCAACCCTGGATGGTCAAGATGGATGGAGTAGTGGATGGCTGTTGGACGGCCACCATGTTCCAACAAGGCTGCGGTGGAGTCATGTTTTGGGCCAGAATCATGGGAAGAGAGCTGGTCAGCCCCTTTAGGCTCCCTGAAGGTGTAAAGATGACCTCTGAAAAGTATTTGGAGTTTCTGACTGACCACTTTCTTCCCTGGTACAGAAGGAAGCTTTCTTTCCACAATAAAATCATCTTTATTCCTGACAATGCATCATCTCATGCTGCAAAGAATAACTTTGCATCAATGGCTGCCAAGGGGATAAAAGGAGAGAAAGTCATGGTGTGGCCTCCATCCTCCACTGACCTCAATCCTTTTGAGAACCTTTACAGCATCCTAAAGCAAAAGCTCTATGAGGGTGGGAGGCAGTTAACATCCAAACAGCAGCTCTGGGAGGCTATTCTGACATCTTGCAAACAAATTCAAGCAGAAACTCTCCAAAAACTCACAAGTTCAATGGATGCAAGACTTGTGAAGCTGCTATCAAATAAGGGGTCCTATGTTAAAATGTAATGTGACCTGTTAAAATGTTTAAAAGCTGTTAAAAGTTTGATTGAAATAGCTTTTGATTTCAGTAAATATGCTGCAAACATGACAAATGACAATTTTCAGTTCTCTACAACCTATAAAGGGTTTTGAAACTTACTATGCATAATAATTTGGAACAGTGCATTGTAAGTTTTTTTATGTTTAAAAAAAATACTGTTATCATTAGGAGGTTTGTTCAATAAAATTTGAAATGCACTCTTAATAGTTTACATCAATTATTTAGGTAAATGAGAAAAATTTCATTTGCATAAGGGTGTACATCAAATGAACTGGACCATAGAAAATGATATATACATACAGTAGAGATGAGCGAAGTTACAGTACTTCGATTCTGCATGAACCTTAGAACCAATGAAGGAGAAACCACCAAACGGACTATGTAAGATTAAATATCATACTTTATTAGTTTATAAGTTAAACAACATTTAAATCTGCAACGAGACATGGACAGAAATGGTGGTGGGGACCAGGGAGGTAGGGAGGACAAAGGAGAAAGTAAGTTGATAATCCAAGACTATAATAAAAGATTTTGTACACCCAGAAACATATGTCACAAGTAAAACAAACTACATCAAGCTATCATAAAAGTCATGACAATAGTAAAACAGAAAACCGGTACAAGTGTCAGAAATGATAATAGACACACCAAGTGGTTGTAGTACAGTGGAAGCCGGAAAACAGTGCCGACTACCTCATACAAAAAGACATCCGCAGGGTGAAAGACAGAATACAACAGTCCCCCCCACACTCCCCGATAACCCACCAAACCTCCGACGCGTTTCGCCCAGCGGGGCTTTGTTGCGGTTTGGCAGTTGCTGACTTTAACCTACATAAATTAGTTCAGCTTTCAGGTCTAAGAGTCTCTCCTAAGACTGTATCCACCTTTTCCAGCCCACCGGAGTACCTGAAAGCTGAAATAATTTATGCAGGCTAAAGTCAGCAACCGCCAAGCCACGAGGTTCATGCAGAACTCATGTACTGCAACTTTGCTCATCTCTAACATACAATACAGTAGAAATAGACTAACATTGGCGATAATTACTACATTAGTCATGTCCAAATACTTTAGGCAGCAAGGGTTTTGGATGGTTCTCAGTACAGAGATGCTCCGGTCATCTGGAATGTCGGATAAGAAAAGAGGGGTCTTTGGGGCACACACCATGGTGGAATGGATAAACCACTTACAGTCGTAATAAACCCACTTTTTTGTGTTACCCGGTGTTCATGATTTATCTGTTTCACCCTCTTTTCTTATCCCGAGATTCCAGATGACCGGAGTATCTCTGTTTGTACTGAGAACTATCCAAAACCCCTGCTGCCTAAAGTATTCGGACATGACTAATGTCTGCATCTCTACGCCCCCTCCGCTGTGACGGGCCTAGGGTGGGTGGCAGCCTCGGAAATTGTCACAGGGCCAATATAGATGTTAGAGGAGAAAGCATTGACCGCTCACCCAGGAATCACACACCTTCTGTGCGCGGATCCACCAGTCCCGCCTCCGGTTTCAAGTAGCAGACAAAAAGAAATTATTGTCCAGCACCAGGATGTGGATAAAAACGGGTTTCTTTATTCAATGAAGACAGCTACATACATGAAATCTCTGACGCGTTTCACGCTTTCGCGCTTAGTCATAGATGTTGAGCTCTAAGTTCAACGTGTCAAGGTAAGCAATTTTTGTTTGGTATTTCTTCACCCATCTTACCTGAGGTAACGGCACCAGGCAGAGCAACCATCGTGTGTTTTTTTTTTCTATATACAGTACATTAGATCTCAGTACAAACATAGATAGTATATATCCATAGATCAATGTAGGTGGATGAAAGTACTTTCTCCTGACTTTTCCCTTTCAGCAGATGCCAGGGGAGAGAACAGAATCTTTTTGTTTTCAGGGGAGATAAACCATCTCCCTATCCAGAAAATGTGCATGTATAGCTTTTGGCACCCTGATTCCCACACTCTTTTAGTTTTGTTGTTACACCACCCCCCCCCCCCATTCCAAAGATATAGGCCAATATATTGCAGTGTTGATTTTCATTTTTGTCTTATTCTTTTGTTTACTATAGTAATGATTATTGTCTGATTTAAGTTCCGAAAAGCATTAATGATTTTAATAATGTATCTTTTTAGTCAAGTAGAATACACTTTGCAGAAGTTGATTGGCAGAAGGGTACTGTCACGATGCCGGCTGGCAGGTAGTGGATCCTCTGTGCCAGAGAGGGATTGGCGTGGACCGTGCTAGTGGATCGGTTCTAAGTACTCGCCAACGGAAGAATTACCCTGGACCAGGTTCAACAGGGCAGTCTCAGCAGAAGAGGCTCGGGCAGGTTCCTCAAAGACACTTCGAATTTCCGAGAAGAAGGAGTGTATAGAGGCGGTGACGGGGTCATTGCGGTCCCAGAGCGGTGTGGCCCATGACAGAGCTTTTCCAGACAGAAGGCTGACTACGAAAGCCACCTTAGACCTTTCAGTAGGAAACTGGTCCGACATCATCTCCAAGTGCAGGGAACATTGGGAAAGAAAGCCACGGCAGAATTTAGAGTCCCCATCAAATTTATCCGGCAAGGATAGTCGTAGACCAGAAGCGGCCACTCGCTGCGGAGGAGGTGCAGGAGCTGGCGGAGGAGATGATTGCTGAAGCTGTGGTAGTAGCTGCTGTAGCATCACGGTCAGTTGAGACAGCTGTTGGCCTTGTTGCGCTATCTGTTGTGACTGCTGGGCGACCACCGTGGTGAGGTCGGCGACAACTGGCAGAGGAACTTCAGCGGGATCCATGGCCGGATCTACTGTCACGATGCCGGCTGGCAGGTAGTGGATCCTCTGTGCCAGAGAGGGATTGGCGTGGACCGTGCTAGTGGATCGGTTCTAAGTCACTACTGGTTTTCACCAGAGCCCGCCGCAAAGCGGGATGGTCTTGCTGCGGCGGTAGTGACCAGGTCGTATCCACTAGCAACGGCTCAACCTCTCTGACTGCTGAAGATAGGCGCGGTACAAGGGAGTAGACAGAAGCAAGGTCGGACGTAGCAGAAGGTCGGGGCAGGCAGCAAGGATCGTAGTCGGGGGCAACGGCAGAAGGTCTGGAACACAGGCTAGGAACACACAAGGAAACGCTTTCACTGGCACAATGGCAACAAGATCCGGCGAGGGAGTGAAGGGGAAGTGAAGTATAAATAGGGAGTGCACAGGTGAACACACTAATTGGAACCACTGCGCCAATCAGCGGCGCAGTGGCCCTTTAAATCGCAGAGACCCGGCGCGCGCGCGCCCTAGGGAGCGGGGCCGCGCGCGCCGGGACAGGACAGACGGAGAGCGAGTCAGGTACGGGAGCCGGGGTGCGCATCGCGAGCGGGCGCTACCCGCATCGCGAATCGCATCCCGGCTGGAGACGGTATCGCAGCGCACCGGGTCAGTGGAGCTGCCCGGAGCGCTGCGGTAGCGAGAGAGAAGCGAGCGCTCCGGGGAGGAGCGGGGACCCGGAGCGCTCGGCGTAACAGTACCCCCCCCCTTGGGTCTCCCCCTCTTCTTAGAGCCTGAGAACCTGAGGAGCAGACTTTTGTCTAGGATGTTGTCCTCAGGTTCCCAGGATCTCTCTTCAGGTCCACAGCCCTCCCAATCCACCAAAAAGAACTTTTTTCCTCTGATCGTCTTGGAGGCCAGTATCTCTTTCACCGAGAAGACGTCAGAAGAACCGGAGACAGGAGTGGGAGAAACTAACTTGGGAGAGAAACGGTTGATGATGAGTGGTTTAAGAAGAGAGACATGAAAGGCATTAGGAATACGGAGAGAAGGAGGAAGAAGAAGTTTGTAAGAGACAGGATTAATTTGGCACAAGACTTTGAAAGGACCAAGATAGCGTGGACCCAGTTTGTAACTGGGGACACGAAAGCGGACATATTTAGCGGAGAGCCATACCTTGTCTCCGGGAGCAAAAATGGGGGGAGCTCTTCTTTTCTTATCGGCAAACTTTTTCATGCGAGATGAAGCCTGTAAAAGAGAATCTTGGGTCTCTTTCCATATGATGGAAAGATCACGAGTCACTTCATCTACAGCGGGCAAACCAGAGGGCAAGGGAGTAGGGAGGGGGGGAAGAGGGTGACGGCCGTACACCACGAAAAATGGGGATTTGGAGGAAGATTCAGAGACTCTAAAGTTATACGAGAATTCGGCCCATGGTAGAAGATCTGCCCAATCATCCTGGCGGGAGGAAACAAAATGTCGTAAATAATCACCCAAGACCTGGTTAATTCTTTCCACTTGTCCATTGGATTGAGGATGATATGCAGAAGAAAAGTTTAATTTAATCTTGAGTTGTTTACAGAGAGCCCTCCAGAATTTTGACACGAATTGGACGCCTCTATCCGAGACTATCTGTGTGGGCAACCCGTGAAGACGAAAAATGTGTACAAAAAATTGTTTAGCCAACTAAGGCGCTGAAGGAAGACCAGGAAGAGGGATGAAATGTGCCATCTTGGAGAATCGATCAACGACCACCCAAACAACAGTGTTGCCACGGGATGGGGGTAGGTCTGTAATAAAATCCATACCAATCAGAGACCAAGGCTGTTCGGGGACAGGCAGAGGATGAAGAAAACCAGCGGGCTTCTGGCGAGGAGTCTTATCCCGGGCACAGACAGTGCAGGCTCGCACAAAGTCCACGACATCCGTCTCCAGAGTCGGCCACCAATAGAAGCGAGAGATGAGTTGCACAGATTTCTTGATGCCTACATGACCTGCGAGATGGGAGGAGTGACCCCATTTGAGGATTCCGAGGCGTTGGCGTGGAGAGATGAAGGTCTTTCCTGGAGGAGTTTGCCTGATGGAGGCTGGAGAAGTGGAAATCAGGCAGTCAGGAGGAATGATGTGTTGCGGAGAGAGTTCAACTTCCGAGGCATCCGAGGAACGAGAGAGAGCATCGGCCCTAATGTTCTTATCGGCAGGCCGAAAGTGAATTTCAAAATTAAACCGGGCAAAGAACAGAGACCACCTGGCCTGGCGAGGATTCAGCCGTTGGGCAGACTGGAGATAGGAGAGGTTCTTGTGATCGGTGTAAATAATAACTGGAAATCTTGATCCCTCCAGCAGATGCCTCCATTCCTCAAGTGCTAATTTAATGGCTAGAAGCTCTCGATCCCCGATGGAGTAGTTTCTCTCCGCCGGAGAGAAGGTCCTAGAAAAAAAACCACAAGTAACAGCATGCCCGGAAGAATTTTTTTGTAGAAGGACCGCTCCAGCTCCTACAGAGGAGGCATCAACCTCCAATAGGAAGGGTTTAGAAGGGTCAGGTCTGGAGAGCACGGGAGCCGAAGAAAAGGCAGACTTGAGCCGTTTAAAGGCGTCTTCCGCTTGAGGAGGCCAAGACTTGGGATTGGCATTTTTTTTGGTTAAAGCCACGATAGGGGCCACAACGGTAGAAAAATGTGGAATAAATTGCCTGTAATAATTGGCGAACCCCAAAAAACGTTGGATAGCACGGAGTCCGGAGGGGCGTGGCCAATCTAAGACGGCAGAGAGTTTGTCTGGATCCATTTGTAGTCCCTGGCCAGAGACCAAGTATCCTAGGAAAGGAAGAGATTGGCATTCAAACAGACATTTCTCTATCTTGGCATAAAGTTGATTGTCACGAAGTCTCTGAAGAACCATACGGACATGCTGGCGGTGTTCTTCTAGATTGGCAGAAAAAATCAGGATATCGTCCAGATATACAACAACACAGGAGTATAAGAGATCACGAAAAATTTCATTAACAAAGTCTTGGAAAACGGCAGGGGCGTTGCACAGGCCAAAGGGCATGACCAGATACTCAAAGTGTCCATCTCTAGTGTTAAATGCCGTTTTCCATTCATCCCCCTCTCTGATGCGGATGAGATTATAAGCACCTCTTAAGTCCAATTTAGTAAAGATGTGGGCACCTTGGAGGCGATCAAAGAGTTCAGAGATGAGGGGTAGGGGGTAGCGGTTCTTTACCGTGATTTTATTAAGACCGCGGTAGTCAATGCAAGGACGTAGAGAGCCATCTTTTTTGGACACAAAGAAAAATCCGGCTCCGGCAGGAGAGGAGGATTTACGGATAAAGCCTTTTTTTAAATTTTCCTGGATGTACTCCGACATAGCAAGAGTCTCTGGGGCGGACAGAGGATAGATTCTGCCCCGGGGTGGAGTAGTGCCCGGGAGGAGGTCAATAGGGCAATCATAAGGCCTGTGAGGAGGTAGAGTCTCAGCTTGTTTTTTGCAAAAAACATCCGCAAAGTCCATATAGGCCTTAGGGAGACCGGTTACAGGGGGAACCACAGAGTCACGGCAAGGGGTACTGGGAACCGGCTTTAGGCAGTCCTTGAAACAAGAGGGCCCCCAACTCTTGATCTCCCCAGTGGACCAATCCAGGGTTGGGGAATGGAGTTGAAGCCAGGGTAGTCCAAGGAGGATTTCGGAAGTGCAATTGGGGAGGACCAAAAATTCAATCTTCTCGTGATGAGGTCCGATGCACATTAGAAGGGGCTCCGTGCGGAAACGTATGGTACAGTCCAATCTTTCATTGTTTACACAATTGATGTAGAGGGGTCTGGCGAGACTGGTCACAGGGATGTTGAACCTGTTGACGAGAGAGGCCAAAATAAAATTTCCTGCAGATCCGGAATCCAAGAAGGCCGTAGTAGAGAAGGATAAGGCAGAGGCAGATATCCGCACAGGCACAGTAAGACGTGGAGAAGCAGAGTAGACATCAAGGACTGTCTCACCTTTGTGCGGAGTCAGCGTACGTCTTTCCAGGCGGGGAGGACGGATAGGACAATCCTTCAGGAAGTGTTCGGTACTGGCACAGTACAGGCAGAGATTCTCCATGCGGCGTCGTGTCCTCTCTTGAGGTGTCAGGCGAGACCGGTCGACCTGCATAGCCTCCACGGCGGGAGGCACAGGAACGGATTGCAGGGGACCAGAGGAGAGAGGAGCCGGGGAGAAAAAACGCCTTGTGCGAACAAAGTCCATATCCTGGCGGAGCTCCTGACGCCTTTCGGAAAAACGCATGTCAATGCGAGTGGCAAGATGGATGAGTTCATGTAGGTTAGCAGGGATTTCTCGTGCGGCCAGAACATCTTTAATGTTGCTGGATAGGCCTTTTTTAAAGGTCGCGCAGAGGGCCTCATTATTCCAGGATAATTCTGAAGCAAGAGTACGGAATTGTACGGCGTACTCGCCAACGGAAGAATTACCCTGGACCAGGTTCAACAGGGCAGTCTCAGCAGAAGAGGCTCGGGCAGGTTCCTCAAAGACACTTCGAATTTCCGAGAAGAAGGAGTGTATAGAGGCGGTGACGGGGTCATTGCGGTCCCAGAGCGGTGTGGCCCATGACAGAGCTTTTCCAGACAGAAGGCTGACTACGAAAGCCACCTTAGACCTTTCAGTAGGAAACTGGTCCGACATCATCTCCAAGTGCAGGGAACATTGGGAAAGAAAGCCACGGCAGAATTTAGAGTCCCCATCAAATTTATCCGGCAAGGATAGTCGTAGACCAGAAGCGGCCACTCGCTGCGGAGGAGGTGCAGGAGCTGGCGGAGGAGATGATTGCTGAAGCTGTGGTAGTAGCTGCTGTAGCATCACGGTCAGTTGAGACAGCTGTTGGCCTTGTTGCGCTATCTGTTGTGACTGCTGGGCGACCACCGTGGTGAGGTCGGCGACAACTGGCAGAGGAACTTCAGCGGGATCCATGGCCGGATCTACTGTCACGATGCCGGCTGGCAGGTAGTGGATCCTCTGTGCCAGAGAGGGATTGGCGTGGACCGTGCTAGTGGATCGGTTCTAAGTCACTACTGGTTTTCACCAGAGCCCGCCGCAAAGCGGGATGGTCTTGCTGCGGCGGTAGTGACCAGGTCGTATCCACTAGCAACGGCTCAACCTCTCTGACTGCTGAAGATAGGCGCGGTACAAGGGAGTAGACAGAAGCAAGGTCGGACGTAGCAGAAGGTCGGGGCAGGCAGCAAGGATCGTAGTCGGGGGCAACGGCAGAAGGTCTGGAACACAGGCTAGGAACACACAAGGAAACGCTTTCACTGGCACAATGGCAACAAGATCCGGCGAGGGAGTGAAGGGGAAGTGAAGTATAAATAGGGAGTGCACAGGTGAACACACTAATTGGAACCACTGCGCCAATCAGCGGCGCAGTGGCCCTTTAAATCGCAGAGACCCGGCGCGCGCGCGCCCTAGGGAGCGGGGCCGCGCGCGCCGGGACAGGACAGACGGAGAGCGAGTCAGGTACGGGAGCCGGGGTGCGCATCGCGAGCGGGCGCTACCCGCATCGCGAATCGCATCCCGGCTGGAGACGGTATCGCAGCGCACCGGGTCAGTGGAGCTGCCCGGAGCGCTGCGGTAGCGAGAGAGAAGCGAGCGCTCCGGGGAGGAGCGGGGACCCGGAGCGCTCGGCGTAACAGGTACTCTCAGGTAGAGCGCCATGGTATGTGTGCTCCTATATAGGTGTACTATTGTAGCGATAACAATTGGCTACTATGCCAGGATATGGTTTATGAGACAACTGCTTATATATGGGCATACTACTGCCCGATATAGGGTTCGATATACTAGAAAGAAGCCTTTATACAGTTCAGTGTGTGCATGCAGGGTCACAGAAACAATTGCTGGACCATTTGCACAGCCCTTCACTTACATGGTCATCCACACAGGTAGATGTGCAGCCAACTAACAATGATCCTAGTGATCAGCCAACCAATGCGCATTGCCCCGTGTAAAAGGACATTCAGACATGACAGCAGATGGCACTTTCCTACAGTATGGCATAGGGTTGGGAGTAATTACATTGTCATTTTTTTTATATTGGTGTACAAATATCATTATTTATCTAAAGAATTCCAGAAGAAAATACATTAATGTTCACAATGTAACAACAAAGATTAAGGAAGCACAATGTCTTGTTTTGGGGTGGAGTTGTACATATCTTCTCCAATACACGTAAAATGCTGGGGTATGTTTGCGAATCACACTTCTGTTAAATGTAGAAAAGAGCATACCAGCAGGACTGGGGTTCCACATTTGGAGATGAAGTCCGCTAGGCCAGTTTTAGGGGTGTAAACAAGGCAAATGCCTAGGGCTTAACTAGGGGGTCCTTCAATGCTGTATTGGACCCCCAACTAGACTCCTCTTCTGCAAGTAGACACCAGCCAGTGTCTCTCTTGGATTTGCTTCATGCGGAGAAAGTTTTTGATGCTTGGCGAGCATGCCTCCGTGCATGATTATACTTGTTATTCCCCAACTTACAACACATACTCCCGCATCGACTTATTTGTTGTAAGCCGCGGCCTACTAAATTAACTAAAATCCACCTCCATCCTGGATATTAAATGGCCAGACCATTCTCCAATTCCTTTAGAATTACACAAAATAGATTCCACTCCCCCTTCATATCTGTGGCGTTGTAACACGTTCTTAACCCCTTAAGGACGCAGGATTTTTCAGCTTTTGCATTTTCGTTTTTTCCTCCTTACCTTTTAAAAATCATAATACTGAAATACTGAAATACTGAAAAAATAGTATTTGGTGTAATCTACAGACCCCCTAATATCACTGAAGAGATAGAAGTTCGGCTTCATAAACAAATAGAGAGGGCCGCCCGGGCAGGTACAGTGGTAATAATGGGAGATTTTAACTATCCAGATATAGATTGGGGTCCGGGGTTGGCTAAAACTACAAAGGGGCGACAATTCCTAAATTTATTGCAGGATAATTTTATGGGCCAGTTTGTGGAGGACCCAACAAGAAGTGATGCCTTGTTGGATCTGATCATTTCCAACAACGCAGAGCTAGTTGGTAATGTAACTGTGCGGGAAAACCTTGGTAATAGCGACCACAATATAGTTACTTTTGACTTAAAATGTAGAAAACAAAGACAGGCGGGGAAGGCAAAAACATATAACTTTAAAAAGGCAAACTTCCCTGGGCTGAGGGCTGCACTACAGGACATAGACTGGGGGGAGGTGTTCTCAAATACTGATACAGAAGGTAAATGGGACATCTTTAAATCAACTCTAAATAACTATACAGCTAAATATATACCAAAGGGGAACAAATATAAACGATTAAAACTAAATCCTACATGGCTGACACATGATGTTAAAAGAGCAATAAACAACAAAAAAATAGCCTTCAAAAAATACAATTCTGATGGGTCAGCTATAACATTTAAACAGTACAAGGAGCTTAATAAAATCTGTAAAAATGTAATAAAAACAGCAAAAATTCAAAATGAGAGACAGGTGGCCAAAGAAAGCAAAACTAATCCTGAATATTTTTTTAGATATATAAATGCAAAAAAACCAAGGACAGAGCATGTAGGACCCCTTAATAATGATAATGGGGAGGTTGTCACAGGCGATCAAGAGAAGGCGGAGCTACTGAATGGGTTCTTTAGTTCTGTATACACTATGGAAGAAGGAGCTGACATTGGCCAGGTCAGTGCTGGTAACACATCATGTAATGTACTGAACTGGCTTAATGTAGAGATGGTACAAGGTAAGTTAAGTGATATAATTGTAAGCAAATCCCCAGGACCGGATGGACTACACCCAAGAGTTCTTAGAGAAGTAAGTTCAGTAATATCTGTACCCCTGTTCATGATATTTAGAGATTCTCTGGTGTCTGTTATTGTGCCAAGGGACTGGCGCAAGGCGAATGTGGTGCCAATCTTCAAAAAGGGCTCTAGGTCTTCCCCAGGAAACTATAGACCGGTAAGTTTAACGTGCATTGTGGGTAAAGTGTTTGAAGGACTTATAAGGGATTACATACAGGAATACATAGGGGATAATTGTATTATAAGTGATAGCCAGCATGGGTTTACTAAGGATAGAAGTTGTCAAACCAATCTAATTTGCTTTTATGAAGAGGTGAGTAGAAGCCTTGACAGAGGAATGGCTGTGGATATAGTGTTTCTGGATTTTGCTAAAGCGTTTGATACTGTCCCTCATAGACGTCTGACAGGTAAGTTAAGGTCTTTGGGTTTGGAAATTTTAGTTTGTAACTGGATTGAACACTGGCTCATGGATCGTACCCAGAGAGTGGTGGTCAATGATTCGTACTCTGATTGGTCCCCGGTTATTAGTGGTGTACCCCAAGGTTCAGTACTGGGACCGCTGTTGTTTAATTTATTTATCAATGATATAGAGGATGGTATTAACAGCTCTGTTTCTATCTTTGCAGATGACACCAAGCTTTGTAGCACAGTACAGTCTATAGAGGATGTGCATAAGTTACAAGATGACTTGGATAGACTAAGTGTCTGGGCATCCACTTGGCAAATGAGGTTCAATGTGGATAAATGTAAAGTTATGCATCTGGGTACTAATAACCTGCATGCATCGTATGTCTTAGGGGGGATTAAACTGGCAGAGTCACTGGTAGAGAGGGATCTGGGTGTACTTGTAGATCACAGACTACAGAATAGCATGCAATGTCAGGCTGCTGCTTCCAAAGCCGGCAGGATATTGTCATGTATCAAAAGAGGCATGGACTCAAGGGACAGGGACATAAAACTCCCCCTTTATAAATCATTGGTACGGCCTTACCTGGAATATGCTGTTCAGTTTTGGGCACCTGTCCATAAAAGGGACACTGCGGAGTTGGAAAGGGTGCAGAGACGCGCGACTAAACTAATATGGGGCATGGAACATCTTAGCTATGAGGAGCGATTAAAGGAGTTACAATTGTTTAGTCTTGAGAAGAGACGTTTAAGGGGGGATATGATAAACGTATATAAGTATATTAACCCCTTAAGGACACATGACGTACTGGAACGTCATGTGTCCACCCCCGATCTATAACGCGGGGCCACGGCGTGGCCCCGCGTCATAGCGGTTCGGGCCCGGCCTCTAACAACGGCCGGGACCCGTGGCTAATAGCGCGCGGCATTGATCGCTGTGCCGCGCGCTATTAACCCTTTAGACGCGGCGTTCAAAGTTGAACGCCGCGTCTAAAGTGAAACCGAAACCATGCCGGCTAGCTCAGTGGGCTGTTCGGGATAGCCGCGGTGAAATCGCGGCATCCCGAACAGCTGACAGGACAGCGGGAGGGCCCCTACCTGCCTCCTCGCTGTCCGATCGCCGAATGACTGCTCAGTGCCTGAGATCCAGGCATGAGCAGTCATGCGGCAGAATCATCGATCACTGGTTTCTTATGAGAAACCAGTGATCAATGTAAAAGATCAGTGTGTGCAGTGTTATAGGTCCCTATGGGACCTATAACACTGCAAAAAAAAAGTGCAAAAAAAAAGTGAATAAACATCATTTAACCCCTTCCCTATTAAAAGTTTGAATCACCCCCCTTTTCCCATAAAAGAAAAAACACAGTGTAAATAAAAATAAAAATAAACATAAATGGTATCGCCGCGTGTGGAAATGTCCGAATTATAAAAATATATCGTTAATTAAACCGCACGGTCAATGGCGTGCGCGCAAAAAAATTCCAAAGTCCAAAATTGTGCATTTTTGGTCACTTTCTATATCATGAAAAAATGAATAAAAAGCGATCAATAAGTCCTATCAATGCAAAAATGATACCGTTAAAAACTTCAGATCACGGCGCAAAAAATGAGCCCTCATACCGCCCCATACACGGAAAAATAAAAAAGTTATAGGGGTCAGAAGATGACAATTTTAAACGTATAAATTTTTCTGCATGAAGTTATGATTTTTTCCAGAAGTGCGACAAATTCAAACCTGTATAAGTAGGGTATCATTTTAATCATATGGACCTACAGAATAAAGGTAAGGTGTCATTTTTACCGAAAAATGTACTACGTAGAAACGGAAGCCCCCAAAAGTTACAAAATGGCGTTTTTTTTTTCAATTTTGTCTCACAATGATTTTTTTTCCCGTTTCACCGTAGATTTTTGGGCACAATGACTGACGTCATTACAAAGTAGAATTGGTGATGCAAAAAATAAGCCATCATATGGATTTTTAGGTGCAAAATTGAAAGAGTTATGATTTTTTAAAGGCAAGGAGCAAAAAACGAAAATGCAAAAACGGAAAAACCCCCGGTCCTTAAGGGGTTAATGGCCCATACAAAAAATATGGAGAAAAACTGTTCCAGGTTAAACCCCCCCCAAAGGACGAGGGGGCACTCCCTCCGTCTGGAGAAGAAAAAGTTTAGTCTCAAGGGGCGACACGCCTTCTTTACCGTGAGGACTGTGAATATATGGAACGGTCTACCTCAGGAACTGGTCACAGCAGGAACAATTAACAGCTTTAAAACAGGATTAGATACATTCCTGGAACAAAATAACATTAATGCTTATGAAGAAATATAAAATCTCATCCCTTCCCCAATATCGCGCCACACCCCTACCCCTTAATTCCCTGGTTGAACTTGATGGACTATATAACCCTTTCAATTTTCCACATAAAAATCCCTATTATGGCTTATTTTTTGTGTCACCAATTCTACTTTGCAGTGACATTAGTCATTTTACCCAAAATACATGGCGAAACGGAAAAAAAAAATAATTGTGCGACAAAATCGAAGAAAACGCCATTTTATAACTTTTGGGGGCTTCCGTTTCTACGCAGTGCATATTTCGGTAAAAATATAACACCTCATCATTATTCTATAGGTCCATATGGTTAAAATGGTACCCTACTTATACAGGTTTAATTTTGTTGTACTTATGGAAAAAATCATAACTACATGCAGGAAAATTTATACGTTTAAAAATGTCCTCTTCTGAACCCTATAACTTTTTTATTTTTTGCGCCGTGATCTGAAGTTTTTATCGGTACCATTTTTGTTTTGATCTGACTTTTTGATCACTTTTTATAAAAAATTTTAATAGTATAAAAAGTGACTTTTTTGGACTTTGGAATTTTTTTACGTGTACGCCATTGACCGTGCGATTTAATTAATTATATATCTTTATAGTTTGGACATTTACGCACGCGGCGATACCACATATGTTTGTTTTTATTTTTATTTACACTGTTAAATTTTTTTATGGGAAAAGGGGGGTGATTCAAACTTTTATTAGGGAAGGGGTTAAATGATCTTTATTAACACTTCTTTAAAACTTTTTTTTGCAGTGTTATAGCTCCCATAGGGACCTATAACACTGCACACACTGATCTTTTACACAGATCACTGGCGTATATTAACAGAAGCAAAAAGAAAATTAGCCAGCACAACAACCTAATACACGGGTGCACACTGCTGTGGCAGATACAGAGTATACAAAAAAGATTGCAGCAGCACACATTGGTCAAAAAATTGAGGCTCTATGCGCACTTTTTTGATCAAAAACGTGTCCCCCATCCACCACGGGGAGGTGGCCTCATTTAGGATGGGACCCTAACACACATTCTGAGCCTAACACTCCTAACACCACCTGGGAGAAAGGGGGAGGGGTGCACAGCTAAAGAGGGTGCCATTCCCCCTGTGTAGTAAATACAAGCAAAAAGAAAATTAGCCAGCACAACAACCTAATACACGGGTGCACACTGCTGTGGCAGTATTAACACGCCTGTGATCAGTGTTATCGGCGCTTGACTGCTCCTGCCTGGATCTCAGGCACGGAGCAGTCATTCGCCGATCGGACACCAAGGAGGCAGGTAAGGGCCCTCCCGGTGTCCTGGAAGCTGTTCTGGACGCTGCGATTTCACAGTGGTGGTCCCGAACAGCCCAACTGAGCAGCCGGGATACTTTCACTTTCGCCTCAGATGCGGCGGTCAGCTTTGATCACTGCGTCTGAAGGGTTAATACAGGGCATCACCGCGATCGGTAATGTCCTGTATTAGCCGAGGGTCCCGGCCGTTGATGGCCGCCAGGACCGACCCGATATGATGCGCGGACACTGCGTGACCCCGCGGCATATCGCGCGAGCCGGCGGAGGACGTAAATATACGTCCTTCGTCATTAATGAGTTAATGCATCATACTCAATATGGCAGTGAATTGGAGAGAGACTTGGCTTCTTATTTCGCTATGAACACGACCCCCGATGTCACGTCCACCACCATTTGGAATGCTCATAAAGCGTATATTCGGGGGTCTTTTATAAAATTGGGACATGTTAACATGAACTGAACACCTTAACACTCTTCTGCACTAGCAACGCCAACTAGAAACACAAAACAGATCAAATCCATCATTGCAGCTAGCTGCAGATCTTAAAACAATTCGCACTAAAATTAGGGACACCCTTTTTGACCAATATGCCAAATCCCTAGTGAAGGCTTAGTTGAGATATTATGCCTCAGACAATGGAGCAGGGAAGTTATTGGCAGCTAGATTAAAAGATAAACATGTTAAAACACGAATACATAAAGATTAGCCCCTGTCCTGCCCCAACTAGTTAATGTGGACCAGGTTGGCTTTGTCCAAAAACGAGAAGCATATGAAAACACCAGACAGCTACTAAATCTACTACACATAGTCGAAAAACGCAGTCTACCATCCTTATTTTATCACTAGATGCCAAAAAGGCATTTGACCGCATTAATAGGACTTTTGCCTTTTCAGTTTTAGGTCATATAGGTATAGGGGGTGCTATTTTGGAGCTATCAATGCTCTTTATTTCTTCTACATTGTGAGGGTTGTCACCAATGGGACTCTTTCGGAAGAGCTTTAAGGGGTACTCCAGTGAAAAACTTTTTTTTTTTAAATCAACTGGTGCCAGAAAGTTAAACAGATCGGCAGACTCACCATGGACTTCTTTTTCAGGGTGGTTTCTTTATTGCATACTCACATATAAAAACTGATACAAAAGGAGGGAGAGAAGGATCACAGTGGGGGGTATTCACTGTCTGGCGACAGAATCTGTTTCGCTCGGTGCTCGAGCTTCTTCTGGCCAGAAGAAGCTCGAGCACCGAGCGAAATAGATTCTGTCGCCAGACAGTGAATACTCCCCACCGTGATCCTTTCACTATTTTTCTCTGCTTCAAGATTTGTGATTTGCTATTATCAGTCAGAGCACCACCAACACTTCGGGGAACACTCCTACACGTCCCATAGTCCAAGCCCGTGAGAATATCAGCATCAGTGCCGGACATTACACTCTTCTTCTGAAGATTTGTAAATTACTTCTATTAAAAAATCGTAATCCTTCCTGTACTTATTAGCTGCTGAATACTACAGCGGAAATTCTTTTCTTTTTGAAACACAGAACTGTCTGCTGACATCCCGAGCACAGTGCTCTCTGCTGACATTTTATGAACTGTCCAGAACAGCATATGTTTGCTATGGGGATTTCCTTTTACCCTGGACAGTTCCTAAAATGGACAGAGATGTCAGCAGAGAGCACTGTGCTCGTGATTCAGCAGACAGAGTACCCCTTTAATATCACCAATGGGACTCTGCAGGGGTACCCACTCTCCCCATAGATATTCGTGCTCTGTATGGAGCTGCTGGCTCAAGCCTTAAATTAATACCCTTCCATTACTGGTATACGAGTGGGGAACTGTGAACATTTCATTTCTCTATATGCCGACGACGTAATTATTACACTGTCTGCTCCTGAGCACTTCCTGCCAAGAACATTGGATCTGTTGAGCACTTTTGGGAAGATATCTTATTATAAGTTGAACATGCTAATATCTCAGGTCCTCCCCATACACCTCCATGTTTATGACTACTCTCATTTGTCTCACACTTATAAACTAGACTGGCAGAAAGATACCGTAACTTATTTAGGGATTAAGCTAACACGTTCATTTTCTATGCTTTATAAATACAACTACATTCCCTTTCTTCAGACCCTTCAATCCGAGCTAGATAAACTGGGCCATTTTGAAGTCTCTGTTAGGGAGAATTGCAGCATTTAAAATGCTGGTGCTGCCGAAACTCCTCTATTTATATTGTACACTTCCAATGAGCCTACCGAGTTCCTTTTTCAAAAGTGTTCATTCCTTGCTTCTGAAATATGTATGGGGTGCTAGGTAACCCAGAGTTTCATCTACCTTAATGATGTGGGACAGGGCTAAAGGGGGATTAGACTTCCTAGACCTTCGCAGATACCAGTCAGCCACTCTAATAGCTCAACTGAAAGCCTTCTGGACGGAAAGTCATACTATGCCTTGGGTTCAGATTGAATGCTACCTTGGAGGTGTTTTATGTCCGAAAAGTCTACTGTTTCTCTCTATTTGGAGACTGGATTTTCCCATTGACATGTCCCCAATCACTAGAGCTGGTCTTTCAAGTTGGTCTTCATTTCATAGCGACTGCTCCCACACTCAGCCAAGATTCCCGACAAGCACGCCCTTGTGGATTGTAGCTCAGAGGATACCTAACTTACATAGTCATGGTTGGATGGAAAAAGGTCTTAGTAATGTTTCACAATTATTTGACGGGGAGCATATGCATCCGTTTTCAATGTTGTGTTTGCAATATGGCCTACATAATTCAGAGTTCTATAAATACTAACAAATCTGTCATTTCTTGTGTCCTTCGATTGCAAGAGAATGGCACTTCTCAGATGCATTGCTTCGCTTATTTAATTTAAACATTAGAGGCCTAAAAGCTATATGCCAATTGCGAATGGACACAAGTGTCTAAATGGATACATAGAGCTCTTAGAAGTGTTTCTCAAATTGAAACTGCTATTAAAACCTGACTCTGTTGGTATTATCCACCTACTCGACTACATGCCATGTTTCCAACCTCCTCACCATTGTACTGGAGGAACTGCAGTCACAGAGGTTTGATTTTGCATGTATTGTGGTTCTGCCCTGCACTGTCTAATTACTGGTCGGAAATTGAACACATTTTGCGTTCCATGTATCCCCTTTGCCAACCTTGACCCCCAAATTGGCCTTATTACTTATTGGTATCCAAGATTTATAAATTATTTCTAAATTGGTGGTGATTCGGCACTGGAAAGTTGCTGCTCCCCCCACACGGGAGAAGCTATTTCCTCAATTAACTTAGCCTGTAAATATGAAAAAGCAATTGCTCTCAATGAAGGAACATTTTATACTATGGTCTCACGGCTGTGGCATAATTGGTGCGCCTCTAAATATTTCCAACCTTGAAATGAGGATCTTCTTCCTTTTGCTTTTCTCTCATGTTTGCATATAACTTCTGAGTGGTAATCTGAACTCGGGCAACTCTTCAAATATAAACTTACCTGTATTATTTGAGTACCATTCGCTGTGTACCTGGATTCCTTGTTCTTTATTCCTGTTTTGTTGGAAGTCAAAAATGTTGTTATTTGAAAAATCTCTTAATAAAAAGATTGAAACAGCTCTGAATCTTACTTTTCTTCTTGCTCACATAGTGCAATCTCTAAGCAGGAGAAAATAGTCGTTCCCAGCAGGCATGACATCACTAAAGCCTGCTGGGGGACCACTTCCACCCTCACATCATTGCAGAGCTGCGATGAATAAAAGACCTCAGGCTCTATGCATGTTTCAGTGAGGCTCAGTGCATTTTTCAGTGAAACTCTTTGCAGCTTTCAATGAGGCTCTTTGCAACTTTCAGTGAGGCTCTGTGCAGCTGTCAATCAAGCTCAGTGCAGAGAAACACTTCCTGAGTTTGGTCTCCTGCCACTTTAAGTAAAGATTAAAGAAGGTAGAGTAAATGTGACTAAGGAATGGAAGCATAGACATCATTTTAAAGACCTCACTATTGTGTCATATTTTTTAAGTTAAGGTTGTAAAATGGATTGTATGCTTCTTAACAAAGAACATCATGTCACTTTGACTTTACTAAGGATGAATTGTGTAAATGCTGTTCTCTAAATCTTGAATCAACTTTTTTTCTACTGGAGCCACAAAGGGCAGAACATGATGATGCCTGGGCCATATTACTGGTTACAGTTCATGGGAAAATGTAAAAAAGAATGTTTCATATTAGGCCTGTGCTGCAGGAGAGATCATCTTATGATGACTTCAGTCAGGATTACTCCACTTGTTGCATATCATCAACAGTAGTTTGAGAAGCTCTTCTCTGAAGGAACCAGGGAAGCTGCAAAATGTCTACAAACATGTGGCCCATACACATTAGATAAAACCTGCTGAATTCAATAGGATGAACCAACTTTTTAATATGCTTTTGGATTTCCTACTTTTAGAAGAATAGAAGTATCAGGAATATTGGGATCAAGGATGTTTAATCCCTTATTCCCTTGGGAGATAAAAAAAAAAAAAAAAGCACACCTGGAAGCAGTTTATATCAATCTCTGCATGTTAGTGGTGGACCAACAGCTACCTTAAGGCCCTTTTACATGAGCCGACTATTGGGCAAACAAACCTTCATAGGAATACTTGTTTCTGAGCCTGGAAAAAGAGTCAGCGATCTTCCAAGTAACAAGAAAACACTTGTCTGTCGGCTGACCACATCTATTGTGAGGCCAATAAAATAAACAGTATCGGCCGCACATCACACTGTGTAAACCAGGGATGTGCATCCAACAAGTGATCGAGCCTTGTGAAGGCACTGCAAACACGGAGATCAGTGCTTATTATCTGTAGCCCTCGGGTTCATCTAAAAGGGCCCTAAGCGTGCGTGCAGTTTACCTGAATAGTTCTTAGGTTATGTTCAAATATTGTTTTTTTCAACCATCTTTTCCTCACTTGTCAAACTCTTTGAGAAAGCAGTGCTAATGGGTGTGAAACGGTTGTCACGATCGAATAAAAGAATTAACTTTTGATGTGTGCTTATTTAATTTCTTCTCTATCACGAATTGCATAGATTTTTTTCTCAAGGAAGCCAACACTGGCCTAACAAACTGTATACTTGTGGCTCCCTGCACTTTATCTGACCGGGATTTACAAGTGCAATATATTGCAGTGCTGATTTTGATATTTGTCATTTCTTTCACTTACTAATGATTATTGTCTAGTTTAAATTCTGAAAAGCATTAAAGGGGTAATTCGCCCCTAGACATCTTATGCCCTATGCAAAGGATAGGGGATAAGATGTCTGATCGAGGGGGTCCCACCGCTGGGGACCCCAATGATCTCGGCTGCGGCCCCAGACATCCGGTGCATGTCGCTCCATGCCGGATGCCTGGCGATGCGGGGCGGAAGCTTGTGGCATCACGGCCATGCCCCCTTAATGCAAGTCTATAGGAGGGGGTGTGGCAGCTGTCACACCCTGTCCCATAGACTTGCATTTAGGGTGCGTGGCCGTGACATGATGCTCTAAACGAATGCCGGGTGCAGCGCGGAGATCACGGGGGTCCCCAGTGGCGGGACCCCACGATCAGACATCTTAAAATGTCTAGGGGCAGGATACCCCTTTAATGATTTTGATAAAACTACTGTTTTTCTGTGGTCAAAATAGAAGACACTTTACAGCTGTTGATTGGCAGAAGGGTACTCTCAGGAAGAGCGACACGGGATGTGTGCTCCTATATAGGTATAGTATTGTAGCGAGTGGCTATGCACACAGTAATGCATTGCCAATCATTGTACATTTACTGAGTTGGGTGCAAAAGGACCCAGCTTAAGGAATGTAGTGAGCGACAATGCACACAATACTGTATGCATCCTCCTCCCCTCCCAACCGCTGGCCTGGTGTGCTTTAAAGAAGCAAAGTATGCCAATCTGTTGATTGAACTGACTGCTCACTACCTTGGGAAATGGGTGATAATGTTTGTTTCTTGTTTCACACCATTACTCCTGAGTATCACAAGATGACATAGTAACACCCCACATGTAATTTTTACCAGGTACAAATGAATATTCTTAATTTCCTGTGACAATAGCATTTGCTACGCACTTCATATATGCAGATCTATGGCTCTGAGGGACGTCTGCTCATTATCAGTAAGCAAGCATGCCAATACTTAAGTCTCTTTATCATATCATCTGAGTTCCCAGCTAACAGAATACAATAACAGGAAAAGCACTGCTTAGGTCTTACTCAAGCATGCTTGATCTTGCAACTCATTTGTTCTTTCAGTATATATACATATTTTTAAATATCATAAACAGATTTGTTGGACTAGAACACAAAACACAAATATAGAGCCTAATTCCCAGATCCATGTACGGCACACACCACAGCTTAATTGGAATGTAGCAAATGAGGTACAGATGCCAAAGTAGCTGTCACATAGGAAATGCTAGAATGGAGTCCCTACCATGCAGCTAGTACAAAGTAATGGCCTGTTAACCCCTCTTCATGTGATGTTTTCTGTATTTGAAGCTGTGATGATGTATACATTATATAGTGTACTTCAGTTCCATGAGTGGAGTACTTCCTGTTTTATTTAATCTTAAAAGCTATTTACTGAAAAGTTCAAAACCATCTAGAAGATTTCTTGAAAATCCTCTTCAGCAAGAGTAGCAGCTGTCGTCTAGTACCCTATGATGATGCTGTCCTTTTGTCCATCTTTTTCCATTGATAAACCTTATTTATAGAACATAAGCTAAACGCATGGAACACATGCAGCTCATTGTCTGCACGAAAAGGAGAAATAGTTTTATTAAAAGATACCTCTGGGATGTACAAATTATCCTCTATTCTAAGGATAGGGGATAAGTGCTAAGTCGCGTGGGAGGGGGTATCCCAACGCTGGGGCCCCCCGCGATCTCCTGAATGGAGCCCGGCTCCCTGCATGGAACGGCATTTTCGACCACCGCCGGAAGCGGCGGCCAACATGTCCCCTCCATACAGTTCTATGGCAGAACCGGAGTGCAGCTTTTGGCAATCTCCGGCTCTGCCATAAAACTGCATGGAGGGGGCCTGTCGGCTGCAGCTTCGTGCTGTGGTTGAAAACGCTCATATCATGCAGGGAGCAGGGGCTCCATTTGGGAGGTCACGGGGGGCCCCAGCGGTCGGACCCCAGCCATCTAACACTTAATTTGTACATCGCAGAGTTCTCCTTTAAGGAAATTTTGCTCCTTAGACGCTTAGATGCTGTGTTTGAAGTGCTGTAGCAAATAAGCCAAAGGCCACTTTTCTTTCTCTTTCCTTTCCATTTCCCACCTCTTATTTCAGCTTATCTATTCTCCAGTATCTTTGTATTTGTTCTATTGTTTGTATGGTCCTTTCATTATGACTCATGAAGGATGCATTTACGACTTAGATGTTCTATTCTTCATTTCTCGCTCTGTTCTTCTGTTTGTCTGCTATTGACTATGATATTCTCTCTAACCCATTACTTTGCATTGATTATCTGAATCTCAGTGTTATTGTATATCACATAAGCCTCCTTTCAGGGCTTCGCCCATAGTACTGCTGTTGGGAGTGATGATGCTTCAATTCAGAGAAGTCTAGCTGTGTGAATGAGGAGTGGGAGTATGAACTGGATTGAAAGCTACAATGAGCAGGAGTAGGTGTAATTGATAAGGCAGTCTATATTCAAAACACACATACACTATACATAATATCAGTAATTCAATGAGCAGTATCGTTTTATTACCTATGCACCAAGATTGCAGATGGATGGTGTTTCTGCCCAACCAACACGTGCAATGTCTAATGTTGCAATAATACTTCTACAAACTACATCTCCAACCACTTCTATCTCAAAATGTCATCTACTAACAAAAAGCATTAAACTTTTCTCAGGGTATGTTTAACTACGCATTAAAAAAAATATGATTACTGCCTCTTAAACAGCACACTGTCACTACCTAAATCCCTGCTCCAAATTTGCTTCAAAAGGAGCAGAGAAAGCGCACTGATCAGAAGTAACATATCACTTATTTTTAGCATGGTTCAGCACTGAAGCTCCCATTCATATGATATATGAATTTATATATAGTGTTGAGCGGCATAGGCCATATTCGAATTCGCGAATATTCGCGAATATATGGACGAATATTCGTCATATATTCACGAATATTCGCATATTCGTAATATTCTCGTTTTATTTTCGCATATGCGAATATTCGCGTATGCGTAAATTAGCATATATGAAAATTTCAAATACGCGAAAATTAGCATATGCAGATGCAAAAAAAAAATATATATTCGTAATTACGAATATATAGCGCTATATTCGCGAATATTCACGAATTCGCGAATATGCGATATTCGCAAATAAAATTCGCGAGCAACACTATTTATATACTGTGCCCTGTTAAATCAATTCATTATATACTGTTTCTTGTATATGAATTAATATACTGTTCCCCTATATATGAATTAATTATGTACTGTGCCCCTAAATCATTTTATTGCATTGTTCCCCATTCATGAATTAATATACCGTATATACTCGAGTATAAGCCGAGTTTTTCAGCACGATTTTTCGTGCTGAAAACACCCCCCTCGGCTTATACTCGAGTGAACTCCCCCACCCGCAGTGGTCTTCAACCTGCGGACTTCCAGAGGTTTCAAAACTACAACTCCCAGCAAGCCAGGGCAGCCATCGGCTGTCCGGGCTTGCTGGGAGTTGTAGTTTTGAAACCTCCGGAGGTCCGCAGGTTGAAGACCACTGCGGCCTTCAACATCATCCAGCCCCCTCTCACCCCCTTTAGTTCTGAGTACTCACCTCCGCTCGGCGCTGGTCCGGTCCTGCAGGGCTGTCCGGTAAGGAGGTGGTCCGGTGAGGAGGTGGTCCGGACTGCTATCTTCACCGGGGAGGCCTCTTCTAAGCGCTTCGGGCCTGGCCTCAGAATAGTCACGTTGCCTTGACAACGACGCAGATACGTCGTTGTCAAGGCAACGGCTCTATTCCGGGCCGGAAGCGCGGAGAAGAGGCGCCCCCGGTGAAGATAGCAGCCCGGACCACCTCCTCACCGGACCACCTCCTTACCGGACAGCCCTGCAGGACCGGACCAGCGCCGAGCGGAGGTGAGTACTCAGAACTAAAGGGGGTGAGAGGGGGCTGGATGATGTTGAAGGCCGCAGTGGTCTTCAACCTGCGGACCTCCGGAGGTTTCAAAACTACAACTCCCAGCAAGCCCGGACAGCCGATGGCTGCCCGGGCTTGCTGGGAGTTGTAGTTTTGAAACCTCTGGAGGTCCGCATGTTGAAGGCCGCAGTGGTCTTCAACCTGCGGACCTCCGGAGGTTTCAAAACTACAACTCCCAGTAAGCCCGGACAGCCGATGGCTGCCCGGGCTTGCTGGGAGTTGTAGTTTTGAAACCTCTGGAGGTCCGCATGTTGAAGGCCGCAGTGGTCTTCAACCTGCGGACCTCCGGAGGTTTCAAAACTACAACTCCCAGCAAGCCCGGACAGCCGATGGCTGCCCGGGCTTGCTGGGAGTTGTAGTTTTGAAACCTCTGGAGGTCCGCATGTTGAAGGCCGCAGTGGTCTTCAACCTGCGGACCTCCGGAGGTTTCAAAACTACAACTCCCAGCAAGCCCGGACAGCCGATGGCTGCCCGGGCTTGCTGGGAGTTGTAGTTTTGAAACCTCTGGAGGTCCGCATGTTGAAGGCCGCAGTGGTCTTCAACCTGCGGACCTCCGGAGGTTTCAAAACTACAACTCCCAGCAAGCCCGGACAGCCGATGGCTGCCCGGGCTTGCTGGGAGTTGTAGTTTTGAAACCTCTGGAGGTCCGCAGGTTGAAGACCACTGAGGGCGAATGATGAGAAGAGGATGATGAAGGGGGGGGGGGTGTGGGGATGATGAAGGGGGGTGGGGATGATGAAGGGGGGGTGTGGGATGATTACAAGGGGATGATGAAGGGGGGATGTGTGGGATGATAAGGGGATGTGTGGGATGATGACAAGGGGATGATGAAGGGGGGATGTGTGGGATGATGACAAGGGGATGATGAAGGGGGGATGTGTGGGATAAGGGGATGTGTGGGATGATGACAAGGGGATGATGAAGGGGGGATGTGTGGGATAAGGGGATGTGTGGGATGATGACAAGGGGATGATGAAGGGGGGATGTGTGGGATGATAAGGGGATGTGTGGGATGATGACAAGGGGATGATGAAGGGGGGATGTGTGGGATGATGACAAGGGGATGATGAGGATGTTAATGACGGGTCTGGATGATGACAGGGGGGGATGAGGTATTTCCCACCCTAGGCTTATACTCGAGTCAATAACTTTTCCTGGGATTTTGGGTTGAAATTAGGGGTCTCGGCTTATACTCGGGTCGGCTTAAACTCGAGTATATACGGTACTGTCCCCAATACATAAACTACCGTAATTATACACTGTGCCCCCTTGAATTAATTAATTATATACTGTGCCCCATGTATAATTTAAAGGGGTTATCCAGGAATAGAAAAACACAGGTAATTTCTTTCCAAAGCCGCTCCCAGTCTGTCTCCAGGTTGGGTGTGGTTCTGCAGCTTAGTTCTATTGAAGTGAATGGAGCCAAGTTGTAATACCACACACAACCAGGAGACAGACAGAGAGTGGATTTGGGAAGACATTACCTATGTTTTTCTATTCCTGGATAATCCCTTTAATACACTGTGCTCCATATAAAAATGTATATACTTTGTCTCCATATATAAAATAATGTACTGGCTCCATTTATGAATTAATGTACTGTGCCTCCACACATCAACTCATACACTGTGCTCCCATATATCAACTCAAATACTGTGCCCCCATATATCAATGTCTTCGTGTATGCATTAAAATACGGTGCTCTCAGATCATATACAAATTAATATATTGTGCCCCCACATATAAATTAATATGCTCTGCCCCATATCCAGTGACGTTGCTAGGCTTGGTGTCACCCGGTGCAGAAGAAAATGGTGTCACCCCATACCTTCCCAACCATCTCTTCTGCCCCAACACCCACCAAAATATCTGTTTTAGCCTGTTGTGACGTACGCCAGAGGTTTAGTGCATTGCAGAAAATGTATTATTTCAGTATAATAATTAAATATACCAATTGCAAAGTAAAAAGAGAGCACTAAGGATGTTTTAACCACATAAATCTACAGCTAAAACTACAGAAGTGGTAAGGTTATGCTGGGAGTTAGTGTTTCACTCATCCTTACTGCAGAACTTACAAGTGACTACCGCTCTCATGAGACATAGTGAGGACCAATACACAATGATATCAGTGACTACAGGTGACGTCTTCTCTATAGTCTTTCCTTATCTAATTCAGCTGGTACATACCGCCAGGACTTGTTCCAGCTAAATCTTCTCTCTGCAGAACTTGATGCCCAGATGGCATTGGCTCCTCACTTTGTCGATTTTGATCCTCTATGAAAGTAATAAATAATTAATATAACCTTGTCACACATAATATTGCCATACACTGCCATAATAATACCCCACACTGTGCCCTCTGAATATAATCTTGCCATACAGGGCACCCTCTGAATACAAAACCGCAACATACTGTAGCCCCTATAAACCTTAACCACCTCAGAAATTCTCTATAATATATACACCATACCTCAGAAATGTAAAATTAAAACACAATGTGCCCGATAAATAAATAAATTATACACTATTGCCCCCTCCATATTATATACTGTTCCTCCATACTGTATCTCGATATTATATACTGTGCCTCACTGCCTCAGGCTTCATTTTATGTACTGTTAGTTACCACCTCAGGCTTCATGCCTGCACCTTCCCATTTTATATACTCTGTCTCATGACCACCTGCCCCCTCCAGTTATGTACTGTGCCTCATGCCTCCAAGCCCCCACATTACTGTTCCTCATGCCTCCTCAAGTCTCCACATTAATGTGCCTCATGTCCCCCACTCAAGCCCCAAACTTACTGTAAATACACCCCCCCTCGCACATACAGCTCTTTATATGCACAGCTCTGCTTCATGCACTGCACACACACACACACACACACACACACACACACACACACACAGCACTGCTTTATACATGGCACACACTTAGCTCTCTACATGCACTTCGCACACACACAGCTTTGCTACATATACTGCACACACAGCCCTCTGTATGCACTTCACACATACACACACAGTTCTGCTACATACACTGCACAAACACACACACACCGCTCTCTACTAGTGTTGAGCTAATTTTTACAGCAAATATCGGCACTTCGCGATTTCGCGAATATTTAGAATATAGTGCTATATATTCATAATGACAAATATTCAGTTTTTTTTTATGTGAATTTTCCATGCAAATTTTATTTGTTCACATTTTTTTCACATGCAAATTTCCGCATTGAAAAAAAGTGAATGAACATAAAGAATATGCGAATTTCGAATAATCGTCAATGTATTTGCGAAATATCGCAAATTCAAATATGGCCCCTGCTGCTCATCACTACTCTCTACATGCACTACACACACACAGCTCTGCTACATTCACTGCACACACACACACACACACACCTCTCCACATGCACTCTATGTCCACAGTAGTCAATACTTGTACACTGACTGAGTCCTTCCTAGGAGCTACTTATTCTCCTTACACAGTACCACAGGATACTCAGCCTGACTCCTTCCCCACATGTGACCGATCACATAGTCAAAGGTCATGTAAGGTCCTTTAGCACAGCAGCGTCTGCAGAGCTGTTCTCTTGCTGCTCTTTGACAGTGAAACAGGGATGTCTAGTAGGAGAGATCCGAGGTCAGCAGGGTGCGGCACACACCCCTCGCATCCCACTAGCAATGCCACTGCCCATATTATATGTGAAATAATACACCGTGTCCCCAAATCATTAATGAATGAATATACTGTGCCTCTATATCATATATGAATGAATACACTGTGCCACCTTATATGAATGAATACACTGTGCCCCCATAACATATATTAATAAATATACGGTGCCTTTATATCATATATGAACCAATAAACTGTGCCCCCATATTATATATGAATTAATTCACTGTCCCCAATATCATATATATATATATATATATATATATATATATATATATATATAATGTGCCTGATATATGAATTAATTAATATACTGTTTCTGATATATGAATTAATGTATTGTGCCCGATATATGAATTAATTAATATACTATATCCCCATATATGAATGAATTCCCTGTGCTTCCATATCATATGTGAATTCAAATACTGAGCTCCCAAATATGAATTAATACACTGTGCCACATATATGAATTAATTAATATTATGTGCCCCATATATGAACTTATAAAGTGTGACCCTTAAATGAATTAATGAATACATATATATCAGGTGTACCTCTATCAGGTGTACATAAGGTGATTTGGATGTTCCAGATCTTGCAATGCCTGCTGATCTGTTCACACACAGGCATATTCACAGTGTAGGGTCCGTCCCAATGAGATCACCTTACCGTGGTGGGACGGTCCACGCTATTTGGCTGCCAAATTGCAAGCTAAGTATCTTACTATTTCATTACTGTACCATAGCTGAATAGCTTTTCATGTTGTATCTATATACTCATGTTTTATCTATATCTTTGTGCTAGCAGTGTGCTGCTGTATTCTCCTGTTGCTGTATATTTAGCCCAGCAGCCTGCACCTGTAAGCCAGGTCCGTATAATAGTTTGGAATCAATAGTGCTGTCCAACTTATTCTTTGTTTGTATAACACATATGGGGGAGTGGCTACCTCCATGTTGGCTCTTGCACCCCACCCACCTCTATCAGGTGTACATAAGGTGATTTGGATGTTCCAGATCTTGCAATGCCTGCTGATCTGTTCACACACAGGCCTATTCACAGTGTAGGGTCTGTCTCAATGAGATCACCTTACCGTGGTGGGACGGTCCACGCTATTTGGCCGCCAAATTGCAAGCTAAGTATCTCACTATTTCATTAATGTACCATAGCTGAATAGCTTTTCATGTTGTATCTATATACTCATGTTTTATCTATATCTTTGTGCTAGCAGTGTGCTGCTGTATTCTCCTGTTGCTGTATATATATATATTTCATCTGTGTCCCTAGATGTAAATAAGTATACTGTGCACCATATATGATATAATTTACTGTGCCCATATCTAAATTAATATACCATGCTCCTATATCATATAAGAATAAATACACTTTGCCCCCTATATGAATTAATATATTGTGCCCCATATTTGAACAAATATACCATATTTCCATCTTCCATATCATATATGCATTTATATACTGCACCCCATAATATATATATATATATATATTAATTAATATGACATGCACCCGTGTTATATTTGAATAAATATATTGTGCCCCCATATATGAATTAATGCACTATAGGGGAAGATTTATCAAATCCTGTCCAGAGGAAAAATGCTGAGTTTCCCATAGCAACCAATCAGATTGATTAATTTCATCATTTTTTCAGAGGCCTTTTCAAAAAAGTAAGAAGCACTCTAATTGGTTGCTATGGGCAACTCAGAAACTTTTCCTCCGAACAAGTTTTGATAAATCTCCCTCTATGCCCCAAAAATACCACAATACCGATGTATTACTCATCCAAGCTGTGTCCACTCTCACATCATCCTTACTAGATGCAGATCTGGCCTTCACTAGTTAGGCCTGGCACCTAGATAGGGATGCAGGCAACATGGTTACGACATCACCCTTGCTACATCCTGCATGGAGTTCCGAGTGGTAGTGCCTGCGACTGATAATTCAATCAAAGTGCCTCCTTAGGATGCTTTTATAGGTGAATACTTTTTATACTGTATGTTGTACAACTTGGCAAAACATTAAAAATTTTATTCCCTTTCTATAGAAATCATGGCATATAAAATCATGTCCAGTAAGTGAGGGTGGACTAGCACTCCTCTGTGCTCTCTCCTGTCTGATAGTACTCCTCTGTGCTCTCTCCTGTCAGTTCTCTTCTGTGCTCTCACCTGTCTGATAGTACTCCTCTATGCTCTCTCCTGTCTGATAGCACTCCTCTGTGCTCTCTCCTGTCTGATAGCACTCCTCTGTGCTCTCTCCTGTCTGATAGTACTCCTCTGTGCTCTCTCCTGTCTGATAGCACTCCTCTGTTCTCTATCCTGTCTGATAGTACTCCTCTGTGCTCTCTCCTGTCTGATAGTACTCTTCAATGCTCACTCCTGTCTGATGGTACTCCTCTGTGCTTTTTCCTGTCTGATAGGACTCCTCTGTGATCTCTCCTGTCTGATAGGACTCCTCTGTGCTCTTTCCTGTCTGATAGTACTCCTCTGTGATCTCTCCTGTCTGATAGTACTCCTCTATGCTCTCTCCTGTCTGATAGTACTCCTGTATGCTCTCTACTGTCTGATAGGACTCCTCTGTGCTCTCTCCTGTCTGATATGACTCCTCTGTGCTCTCTCCTGTCTGACAGAACTCCTCTGTTCTCTCTCCTGTCTGATAGTACTCCTCTGTGATCTCTCCTGTCTAATAGTACTCCTCTGTGCTCTCTCCTGTGTGATAGTACTCCTCTGTTCTCTCTCCTGTCTGATAGTACTCCTCTGTGCTCTCTCCTATGTGATAGTACTCCTCTGCGCTCTCTCCTGTCTGATAGGACTCCTCTGTGCTCTCGCCTGTCTGATATGACTCCTGTGCTCTCTCCTGTCAGATAGTACTCTGTGCTCTTTCATGTCTAATAGCACTCCTCTGTGGATAGGACACCTCTGTGCTCTCTCCTGTCTGATAGTACTCATCTATGCTCTCTACTGTCTGATTGTACTCCTCTGTGCTCTCTCCTGTCTGATAGCACTCCTCTGTGGATAGGACACCTCTGTGCTCTCACCTGTCTGATAGTACTCATCTGTGCTCTCTCCTGTCTGATTCGACTCCTCTGTGCTCTTTCCTATCTAATAGTACTCCTCTGTGCTCTTTCCTGTCTTATAGTACTCCTCTCTGTTCTCTCCTGTGTGATAGCACTCCTCCGTGCTCTCTCCTGTCTGATAGGACTCCTCTGTGCACTCTCTTGTCTGATAGGACTCCTCTGTGCTCTCTCCTGTCTGATAGGACTCCTCTCTGCTCTCTCCTGTCTGATAGGACTCCTCTGTGCTCTTTCCTGTCTGACAGTACTCCTCTGTGCTCTCTCCTGTCTGATAGTACTCCTCTGTGCTCTCTCCTGTGTGATAGTACTCCTCTATGCTCTCTCCTGTCTGACAGGACTCCTCTGTGCTCTCTCCTGTCTGATATGACTCCTGTGCTCTCTCCTGTCTGATAGTACTCCTCTTTGCTCTCTCCTGTCTGATAGTACTCCTCTGTACTCTTTCCTGTCTGATAGTACTCCTCTGTGCTCTCTCCTTTCTGATTGGTCTCATCTATGCTCTCTCCTGTCCGATTGTACTCCTCTGTGCTCTCCCTGATTGATAGCACTCCTCTGTGGATAGGGCTCCTCTGTTCTCTCTCCTGTCTGATAGTACTCCTCTGTGCTCTTTCCTGTGTTATAGTACTCCTCTGTGTTCTCTCCTGTGGGTTAGCACTCCTCTGTGCTCTCTCCTGTCTGATAGGACTCCTCTGTGCACTCTCCTGTCTCATCGGACTCCTCTGTGCTCTCTCCTGTCTGATAGTACTCCTCTGTGATCTCTCCTGTCTGATAGTACTCCTCTGCGCTCTCTCTTGTCTGATAGCACTACTCTGTGCTCTGGGCTGGGCAGGTGATATCTTCAGGCATTTAGCCCTGCTTCGGGCAAGCAGCTCTATGTGCCAAAAGACTTCACACAAGACTTGTGTCCCCTGTGTGTGTCTGGCCCCAATCTTCATCTATGTCCGCGCTGCCACCAGTACACCCCCCACCCGTTCTTCATCTGCGTCCACAATCAAACCCCCCCACCCCGTCCAATAGAGCCCATTACCTTCACTTACTCCGCCAAACCCCCCCCCCCTCATCTCCAGTCAGCCAGCCCGAGTATGATGAGGGATGTCGCACATCTATGCTACCTTATGTGGGGAATCTATGCTACCTAATGTGGGGAATCTATGCAACCTAATGCAGGGAATCTATGCTATCTAATGTGGGAAACTATGCAACCTAATGTAGGGAAACTGCTACCTTCCTAATGTGGGGAAACTGATGCCTACCTAATGCCCCCCTCCCCAATAGTAGCACCCCATCATCCGTCAGCTCATGCCATTACCACAGGGGGGAATGCTGATGAGGGTGCTACTGCTGGTAGGGGGTGTTTCTGGTGCATGATGAGGGGCGCATGATGGAGGCATTATATGTGAGGGGCGCATGATAGGGGCATTATATGTGTGGGGGGTGCATGCGGCCCAGTCTGATGCAGCCGCTACCTCCAGTGGCCCCCAGATAACTTGAGACCCCTGATCTAGTTAATTTATAGTGTTAGGCTGGGTTCACACCTGTGGGAATTTCAGTCCCCGCCACGTGCCGGTTTGGGACCGGACCAGGAATGCTGCTGAAATCATTGAGCAGGCATCCCTTGACAATGCCCAGGGGGGTCCTGAGATCCCCCCCCCCATGTCAGGGATCGCCACAGATTGATCTGTAGCGATTTCGTCATATTGGTCACGTGTGACCCGATGACCCGGAATTAGAAGGTGATCGGCGGTATACTGTACACCGCCAATCACCATCTGTTGCTAGGGGGAGGTGGTAATGTCGTCACCTCCCCAGGAGCGCTGCTATTGGTTGGACGACCAATAGCACCCGGCAGAGGAGGGGTTAATGTCCCCTTCTCTCAGCTCTGCTCACCCACTGAGCTCAATCAGTCTGATGAGATTTGTTCCCCTCAGGGCTGAAAAAAAGCTGTGTAGTTCAGGGTGAGCGTCATTGTACAGGGACAGGATGGAGGTAAAAACAAAAAGTTAAAAAAGTTTTAAAAATTCCCCCCGACCCCCTAATAGGTCCTCAAGGGTCCGCAGCAGATTTTGCAGCACGACCCGGGCCCTATTTGGGTTTCAGGGCGCTACATTTGGCCCCTTTATTTAAATTTTTTGACCGCAGCATTTTTTTTTTTCTTATAACTGTGTGTGATTTATAATTACACACCGTTATGTATAAGTTACACCAAACAACAGAAAAAAGGTGATGGCCCGCCGGGCATATTCGGCAGAGGAGGCATATGCTTTACTTGCCTCTGACTCCGAATCTGCCAGTGAGTACGAGGAAGATCCAACTTTTCTGTGTTCTTCCTTAGCAATGATGATGAGCCCCCTGTACGGTGGCGATGTGATGATGGCGACAGAGAGCGAGGATGCCGGGGAAGCAGAGGCCTTGCCGGAGCGTCGGGGACACCCAGGGGACGCGGCGACAGCGATGGAAGGCGACATCCAGGGTAGCGGTGACGAGCGGTGACGGTCCGGAGCGGTGGGGACACGTGAGTATAACCTCCAATACCAGTGGTCTTCAACCTGCGGACCTCCAGATGTTGCAAAACTACAACTCCCAGCATGCCCAGAGAGTCGCTGGCTGTCCGGGCATGCTGGGTGTTGTAGTTTTGCAACATCTGGAGGTCCGCAGGTTGTAGACCACTGTCCTATACTTTACATTGCACGGATCCCTCAACATACGATGGTTTCAACAAACGATGGTCCATTTGGAACGGATTACCATCGTATGTTGAGGGACCCCTGTACCTGGGATTTTTACACCCCTCTACCTACAGTCTACTCTTCGGCCCGGAGGACCCGTGACGCCGACTACCGGGAGGCAGCACCACCAACATCCGTATACTTGAATGCAATATAAGTTGTTGTGTCTAGAAAAACCAACCATGTGAGCAGTTTATTCGATGTAATAATATCTGCATCACCTTGCACTACAATATTGCTCTTTGGGAAGCTTTGCATATCTTTTTTTCCTATAGGGTGAGGAGAGGGCGGTCTTTGGCTCAGCTGGGTACCACTGCCCTTACCCAACACCTGAGAGTCAACCACTAGCGGGAGTGGGATGGTGGTGGCAGTGCCACCAGCAGTGTGCAGAGGACAGCAGCTCCTGTCACTGTACTGCAGACTCCCCAACCCTTTCTAGCCATGCGTTCCCACTCCCCCGCTCTCTCTCGTAGAGGTACTGGTACCAGCAGCCAGACCGCTGCCTCCACTGCATCCTCCTCTAAGTCCTCCACTGCCGTCCAGCACCAGCCGTCGGTTGCCGATGCGTTGGAACGCATGGCACCCTACCCCCCCTCCCTTGGGGACCGGTGCATGCGTTCACTCAATGGGCTCCTGGCAAGGGTTATCGCCCAACATCTGGCGCAGGCCCAACCCAGATGGCGTGTCCCCAGCTGTCATTTCTTCGCCAGGACCGGCATCCCTGCCCTACACCATCAAGTTGTGCAGAATGTATGCCTGTCACTGGATCACACTGTCAGCGAAAGGGTGCATCTGAAAATGGATGGTTGGACCAGCAGACATGGGTAGGGACTATATCTTAGTTTTACTGCCCATTGGGTTTCCCTCCGAGGGGCCGGGGAGGGATCGGTGGCATCTGAGTTTGTGGTGCCGCCCGGGGTGTCCAGGGGAGAACTGCTGCTCTCCCACAAGCCCCTGTCTCCATGGCTGCTGAGTCCTCCAGCAAGTGTCCCTTTAGCTACGCAAGTTTGGGGAATGTGGGCTGCCCAGCCATGCTCCAGCTTCTTAGTCTAGGGAAACAGAGACACAATGGACCTGATGTTCTGGCCACACTACAGGCTCAGGTCCAGAAGTTGCTGACACCCCGCAGGCTAGAACCAGGTATGGTTGTCTGTGATAACGGCAACAACCTACCGTGCTGGCAGTCTCACCCACATGCCCTGCCTGGCACATGTCCTCAACCTTGCGGTACAGAAGTTCCTGCGCACATATCTAAGTTTGAGTGACATGGTGAACAGGGTACCGAGGATTACCAGCCACTTCTGATGCTCCCCAACAGTCGCTGCGTCCCTGTCCAAACTGCAGCGGAACACAACAGCCTACCCCCTCACAGGCTGATTGTGGACAGCATGACGCGGTGGAACTCCACCCTCCACATGCTGGAGAGGTTGTGGGAGCAGCGATGGGCTCTGAGGGAGTACCTGCTTGAACAAGGCACTCCAGGTCCATCACACCAACTCCCCTACATCACTAATACGGAGTGGGGGCAGATACAGCAGGTCTGCCACGTGTTGGCCCCATTCGAGCAGGCGACCAAGGCCTTGTGCTCCCCATAGTGTTCCTGCTGGACAAGCCACTAGATCGCCTGCTCGAGGCTGGGGAGAGTGCATTCATGGATCAAAAGGAGGCAACACTGCTCCACCAAGACCAGGCCCAGGAGGAGGAGGATATATAAAAGACAAAAAACAAGGTGTGCTCCTAGTGTGGACTGTATGACATATGGCCTCAATGTGCGCAAAAAATTGGAGGCTTACCGGATCGTGTTGTGCTCAGGGCGTTGTGCAGCAGGCATGTAAAATCACAAGAAGAAATGGAGGTCAGCAGTCACAGTTTCCTTTCCAGGTTTCTCTTGGTCACTGGATGGGTATTGAGAAGTAGTGGATAAAATCCAGAAAAACAGGAATTACCATACAGCGCTTCTCCTCCTAGGACAGATGCAGGCAGCAGTCCATGTATAAAGTAATCAGCAGTCCATGTATAAAGTAATCATATTCTTTAAAGAATATGATTACTTTATACGTGGACTGCTGCCTGCATCAGTCCTAGGAGGAGAAGCGCCGTATGGTAATTCCTCTTTTTCTGGATTTTATCCACTACTTCTCGAGGAGGAGGAGGAAGAGTCTGTTGACGTCCAAGAGTCTTGGCCTGGTCAGGAGGGAGAGCCAAGTTGGGGGCACTCACCGGGAGCAACAGCGACAGCAGCAGGAGGACTGAGAGGTCATGGTCCTGGGCAGTCATGAAGAGTCACAGTGGGCTGTCCTCTTCCCCATGGCTGCCCACATGCCGCAATGCCTCAGGAGGGACTCTGGATCAGGGACATTAAGGAGAGGGATGAGTATTGGTTGGTCACCCTTTTAGACCCCCGCTACAATGGGAAACTGGAGGCAGGACCAGATGGATGAACTGCAGTCCTGTCTCATCAGCCAGTTGGAGCAGGCAACTCTTCGGCCTCCAGTTCTCCCCGCCCATCTCACTCAGCAGTAGCTGGACCCAGCAGCACCAGCTGAGCAGGTGACCTTATGGGTGAGATGAGGCTGTTCTACCAGTCTGCGTGACCCAGTAGCAGCAGTTACCACCAGCGGCTGGCCTGCATGGTTGTTAGACTACATGGGGTCCGTTGGTGCTTCCGACAGCATGAGCACCGACGACCCCATGGAGTACTGGGTTGCCAGGCTAAACACCTACCACGAGCTTGCTCAATATGTGCTGGAGTTACTGTCTTGCCCCCCCTCCAGCGTACTGTCTGAGCGGACATTCTGGTTCAATATTTTTTATTGAGAGTTTTCAAATAAACAGATTTTCCGTACATCATAATCTCAACGGTATATGTCCAAGAACATAACGGACAACAAATTAAAATGAAACAAAGAAAATAAAAAAAGGAAACAAAAGGTGGAAGGAGAGAGATATTATCCGTGCCATAAAAATATTCAAGAAGAAAGTCCATGAGTCCATCAGTTTAAAACAGATTGTATTCTTCTAATGGTCCCTATCTATCAAGAAAGGATTTGACATCTACAATCATATAGCCCATTCGTTAGAAGTGTACGGAAGGGTGTGACATTGTATAATAGGACGCAAGTATCCAGATATCAAAGTATGAGAGACCGTGTGTAATAGGATAACAAAAATCAATGGCTATCAGGTTCAGATAAGGCATATTTAGATCTAGCCCATGGTTCCCATCTAGAGATAAACTTATGGTATGTTCCTTCACCTAAAGCAATAGTTCTTTCATACGTAAAGGCCGTGTTAATTTTAGCTAGCAGAGTTTCATAAATTGGAACGTCACTTGTCTTCCAGTAACTAGTAAGCAATATTTTAGCTATTATGCAGATAATACACACTAAGTTTTTACCAGGGATGGAATCCATATCCATGAATAGTAGTGCTAGACGTGGTGACCATTTCACCTGTATTGATAATATTTCCTCTATCAAGCCTCTACATGCCCCCCAGTAAGGCTGTATACTAGGGCAGTCCCAGAGTGTGTGTAGCAAGGTTCCTATATGACCACATCTATGCTAACATAATGGTGACATATCTGGATATATTTTTGCTAAGCGGTCAGGGGTATAATACCATCTCATATTAGTTTTCATTCCGGATTCTATATGCGAAACACATTTGAAAGCCCGAATTGGTCGTGCTAAAGCTGTTCTCCAAGCGGTCTCCGATATTACAACCTTTAGTTCGATATCCGACATTCGAAAGGGGTATGTTTTATGAAATGTCATAGACTTAGTGTAAGCTGTGTATATAGGTTGTAGACCTTTCAAGTTGCTTGCTAGAAATAAAAAGGTACGGTCGTGTGCTCCTATTCCTGTGGGCGCTAATGAATGCACAAAATGTCTGATTTGTAAGTACTTATAACATTCCCTATGAGGAATGCCGAAGGAGTCATGCAGGCTGTGGAACTGAACCAAATATCCTGCGGAACTAAGGTGCTTAACATGTGTGATTCCCTTGGCAATCCAGAGGTTCAAGTTAAGCTGAGGAATAGATGATTGAATCAGTGTGAGTGGTATGGATTCAATGTTCGGGGATTGTGTGGAGGACACCCTGGTCAAATATTTGGTCCAAGCTACATAAGACGCTTTAATAATAGGGTTCTGTGTGCAGAAGTCAAAGGCTTCCAGAAGGGTAATAATAAAAGATCCCTAATTTGGTACGGTGTAACTAAGGAGTGTTCAATATGCACCCATGGGAGTGTAAGATCTGACTTCCACCAGTTTCTCAACAGTGCAACTAACGTTGCAATATAGTAGCCCTGCAAGTCCAGTGCTCCCATCCCCCCGGCTGCCCTCGTCTTAGTCAATAGTGTTGCTGCCACTCTAGGTTTATTACCCGCCCATATAAAAGTACAGAGTAAACGGTTAGCTTTAAGAAAAAAGGATTGAGGAAGAGAGATGGGCAAAGTGCGAAACAAGTACAGAAAGCGAGGCAGTAAGAACATTTTAAAAGCCGCCACTCTTCCTGTCCAAGAAATGTCAAAGCCTGTTAGTCTGTCAGCCTCTTCCTGAATGGTTTTAAGAAAAGGCTCATAATTATGTGAATACAGCAGTTTATGCGAAGAGGACAGTTTTATACCTAAGTAGTCCAGACTATCCGTCTTCCAGTCAAATGGGTGATGTTGTTTAAGTCTTTCCACAGTACTTGAGTCTAAGCGGAAGGGAAGAGCCTGAGTCTTTGTGGCATTCAGATGATAGTATGATAATGTTCCAAAATGTGTTATCATTTCTAATGCCCTACCAACTGAAGATAGAGGATTGGAGAGGACCAATATTATGTCGTCTGCATATAGCGAGATAAGGTGGTGTCTACCTGCGATATGTACTCCAGACACTTCAGGACATGTGCGAAGCGCCTGCACCAAAGGCTCTAAACAGAGTATGAATATAAGAGGAGATAGTGGACATCCCTGCCTTGTGCCGTTCGTGATTTCAAAATCCTCCGACAGTGCCCCATTAGCAAAAACTTTTGCAGAAGGCCTTGAGTATAATGAGGCGATAGCGTTAAAAATAGCTCCACCGAACCCCATGTGTCGGAGGACTGAGAAGGCATACGACCAACAAAGCCGGTCGAAGGCCTTCTCAGCGTCGAGGGCAAGTGCCAAGACAGGGATGTCATGAGTCTCTAGGTGATGGAAGATATGTAGAAGGCGCCTAGTGTTATCTGACGCCTGTCTACCTGCTATAAATCCTGCTTGGTCTGACTGCACCAAATTAGGTAGTATACTCACTAGGCGTGTTGCTATAACTTTAGCGAAAATTTTTAGATCCTGATTCAGGAAGGAAATTGGCCTATAGTTTTGTGGAGCTGTAGGGGATTTTCCTGGCTTCGGTATTGTCACTATGAGAGCCTGAAGGTTCTCCCTCGGGAAACTGCCCCTCTCCATAGCTGTCTGGCAAAAATCACGCAGGTATGGGGAAAGTATGTCACAGAATGTACGATAGTAGAGGTTAAGAAACCCATCAGGGCCTGGGGCCTTCTGAGCTGGAGAAGCTTTAATTGCCTTCACAATTTCAGACAAAGTGATATCTACATTTAAAGCGCTCAGCTGTTCTTTTGTTAGTTTTGGCAGGTTAGTAGAGGAAAGAAATGATTGAATGGAAGAGGACAGATCCGGAGGGGCCGGAGTGGAGAGAGTTAAGTTATAAAGAGAGGCGTGAAAGGTCTGGAAGCCATCGGTGTATAAAGAGTGGTGTTGGTAATCGCATGTGAGAGTTGTGCAATTTTAGCTTTGTCAAATTTAGCCTTAAGACGTGCAGCTAACAACTTCCCAGCTTTGTCACTCTGCGAGTAATATTTCGCTTTTGTACGTCTAAGATTTTTCTCATAAGATGCTAACAAGTTCCTGATATCCGTGCGTAGATCAGTTAGCATCTGTAAATAGGAGGGAGAAGGCTGAGATCTGTTAAGCACCTCTGTTGATTTAAGTTCTGAAATGAGGTTGTTAAGTTTTTGTTCCCTCTGTTTCTTACATATAGAACCATACTTTTTTCTATGCCAATGATTCCCAAACAGGGTGCCTCCAGCTGTTGCAAAACTCCCAGCATGCCTGGACAGTCAATGGCTGTCCGGCAATACTGGGAGTTGTTATTTTGCAACAGCTGGAGGCTCCGTTTTGGAAACAGTAGCGTACCAGACGTTTTTCATTTTTTTGGGGGAGGGGGGCTGTGTAGGGGTATATGTATATGTAGTGTTTTTTACTTTTTATTTTAGGTTAGTGTTAGTGTAGTGTTTTTAGGGTACAGTCACATGGGCAGAGGTTCACAGCAAGTTTGCCGCTGGAAGTTTGAGCTGCACGCACTCACTGTAAACCTCCGCCCATGTGAGTGTACCCTGTACATTCACATTTGGGGGAGGGGGCAAACATCCAGCTGTTGCAAACTCCGAGCATGCCCTTTGGCTGTCCGTGCATGCTGGGAGTTGTAGTTTTGCAACAGCTGGAGGCACACTGGTTTGGAAACACTAAGTTAAGTAATAAACTTTCAAGTGTTTTGCAACCAAACTTAGTGTTTCCAAACCAGTGTGCCTCCAGCTGTTGCAAAACTACAACTCCCAGCATGCATGGTCTGTCAGTGCATGCTGGGAGTTATAGTTTTGCAACAATTGCAACAGCTGGAGGCACTGAGGTAGGAAACGGACAATGTTTCCCAACTAGTGTGCCTCCAGTTGTTGCAAAACTACAACTCCCAGCATGCCCAGACTGCCCAGGCATGCTGGAAGTTGTAGTTCGCCAATATCTGAAGGATCAGATGTTGCCGAACTACAACTTCCAGCATGCTTGGGCAGTCTGGGAATGCTGGGAGTTGTAGTTTTGCAACATCTGGAGGTCCACAGTTTGGAGACCACTGTATAATGGTCTCCAATCTGTGCTATTCCAGATGTTAGAGAACTACAACTCCCAGCACGCCTGGACAGACTGAGCATGCTGAGATTTGTAGTTTTGCAACATCTGGAAGAGCACAGATTGGAGACCATTATACAGTGGTCTCCAAACTGTGGACCTCCAGATGTTGCAAAACTACAACTCCCAGCATGCCCAGAAAGCCAAAGGCTGTCTGGGCATGCTGGGAGTTGCAGTTTTGAAACTCCCAGAGGCAGCGGTGAGATCGCTTTACGGCGATCTCACTGCTGCCAATGAAGATGCCGCACTGCTGCCGGAAACTCACCGCCGGGACGCAGCGCCGCCGGGACCGCCTGGAGGACGTCGCTCGCGCCAGGACCGCTCAGGACATCGCATGGCCGGGTAAGTGACGCCGGGGGACGGGTCAGGAACACTTAGCAGAGCGGTGTGTGTCCCGATCCCCGTGATTGGGACTCACACACCGCGCTGCTAAGTATTCTCATAGCGAAAGTCAGATTTGACTAGCTGATAGCAACGATCGCTGGGGTGGGTGGGGGATGAAACCCCCCCTGGTCGCATGGTAAGATGGCTGGCTATCAGTGATAGCCACAATCTTACCGGGCGCTGCGGGATGCCGCAAGTAGCGGCAAAAATGTTCATGACATACCTGTATGTCATGGGTCGGGAACACCTTGCCACTCATGACGTACAGGTATGTCATAGGTCGGGAAGGGGTTAAAGGGGCATTCCAGGATTTTTTTTATTTGACTATGCTACAGGGGCTGTAAAGTTAGTGTAGTTCATATTATAGTGTCTGTACCTGTGTGTGACTGTTTTTTCACAATTCTTCTGTGATTTTCACCCCAATATTTATTTTTAACAGCATACAAAATGACTGTTGTCTCAGAAATTTCCCAGGTTGCAATGAGACCTGACTCACTAGTCAGCTGATGACAGGGAGCCTGTCTGCTTCAATGGGTGGAGCGATCGCTTGGTAAGAGAGGGATCAAACTGCAACTAATACAACAGCTGTAGGCACCCTTATTGAAAACCACAGGCGTGGCTGATGTTTGGGAGGGAGGAAAATGGAATTATGGTATTTGTAGTCAAAAAAAGAAAACTCACACCGGAAATACTAGTTCACAAAAAGCTAGCCACCATGTTATGGTAATCTCACAATGTAGCCATTTAGCCCCAAGACAAGCGCAGATCCTTCCTAAGCATGTCCATTACTGTTTGCCAGGTACGTACTAAAATCACCTTATGGTGGATAACTACTTTAAATCATGCAACTGCAGCAGCATCTCCTGTCCAAAGTCCCGCCACCGCCACCTGATTCCCTCCCCATCCCTGGATTTCATATGTGTCCTCTCCGGGGGGCACGCTCCTGCAGGCTCCGGCGATGTCATTCATCAGTGCGCACAGCAACGGTGCAGGACACAGCCGAAGACTGCAGGAGCGCACCCTCATGAGAGGTAGATATCAATGTCGGGGATGGGAAAGTAATCGGGCGGCGGGACTCCAGCCCCACAGAAGGCGCCGCAGTTACTTGATTTAAAGTGGCCAGAAAGAGTTTATTGCGTGTAACACGCAGATAGATTTTGAGCTAAAAAATTTTGTTAAAAAAATTAGTGTTATACGCCGATAAATACGGTATATTAGAAAGGTTAATGTTTTGCCAAGTTATACAACATATAAAAAGTTTTGCTCTATGACAATACCCATTTAAAGGAAATCTGTCAGTAGTATCACCCGCAATAAATCTGTCACACAGGCTTGTAGTGTGGGTGATGCTGATTAAAACGGAACTCACATTGTCCAGATTCACCCAGTCATTCCACCGGAAATCGTGTTTTTCAATTTATGCAAATTGAGGCCTTGGGGCATGGGTGGAGCTCCGATCCGAGCTTGGGGCACACTGACGTCATCTTTGCCGGGCGGCCGCTCTGCCCGGCTCATCAATATTCATAACCCCCCTCCCTGCTACTTCACCTGTGTTAGTGTACGGCGCATGCGCCACTTCCTGTGTACTTATGGAAAGGGCGTTCCCCCCAGCTTCTTACTTATCAAAGATGTCTGCGGCAGTGCCGCTTCGGGGAGTACACAGTAAGCGCTGCATGTGCCGTACACTAACACGGGCAAAGGAGCTGGGAGGAGGGTTATGGATATTGATGAGATGGGGGGAGCGGTCGCCCGGCGAAGATGAAGTCAGCATGCCCCAAGCTTGGATCGGAGCTCCGCCCATGCCCAAGACCCTCATTAGCATAAATCAAATCATGGTTTAGTATTTATCTACTTGTCAGAAAATGTAAAAAACTATTAACATTTAAATAAAACATTTTTAATAAATTTTATTAGGAGATCATTATTATAATTTTTTTTTAACAAAATTGTTCACATAAATTCACATACCCCAGGAACTTTTTAGAATGCTTTTACACATTTGGGTTTTAGGGTGCATTCACACGACGTTTTTGCCATACAGTTCTCGTATACATTTTCAATGTGAAAACCGTACGGAACCGTATTGAAAATCATATTCATTACCTCTCCATTGAAAACCGTATGCCAAACGATGCATCCGGTTGCATCCGTTTTGCGTCTTGTACGGTTTTGTAACATTTTTTTCCAGTACCGTTGCCTACCACAGTTTTTGGTCTGGGTGAAAAACCATATTAAACCGTGTATGTTTTTTTTTTACATGGGAGTCAATGGGAACCTTATAGAACCGTATACGGTTCCATCCGGTTTGCACCATACGGTTTTTGACTTTGCACAAATTTTTTTCTTGGAATTTCAAACAAGTGAAAGTTTATACATAATGGAGTGAAAAGTTAAAAACGTATACGGCTTTTTCTTAAGAAAGGGTGCAACCGGACATCATTTTTCAAACAGTAAACAGTTTTTAATCGTATACGGGTTAAAATTTGTACACGTTTTGTTATAGTTTAGTCCGATTTTGAGGAATCTGTTTTTATCAAAAACTGTATTTGCAAAAACGTGGTGTGAATGCAGCCTTACTCAGGCTTTGTTCTACAGTTTTTAAGCCAAACTAAGTTTGGATCATAATATAGGAGATAGCATAAAGGTTTGTTGTTGGAAAGCCACGACAAGCTGGCTGGGTAGCTTGTCTCTATAAAAATTCAATTTAGCCTCCTTCTCAAAAGGAGAAAAAAATTCTTCCCATGCCTGTATGTCAGATGACCAAATTGTCTGGTGTATCTTCATGTGCTACATTTATTTCCCCCACCGCCTGTTTTCCCAGTCCCCTGGTTTATTAACAAATAAAAATTATGAATAAGAAAAAAAAATCTCCCATTCTGACTTCATACCGAGGGTCTACTTATCTCTTTTCTTCATGCAGACAATACGCCGTCAGTGCGCAAACAATAAAGCATACAGTTTACCATTCCTGAGGACCTGGCATTTTGTGGTTCCATCCCATACAGCCACATTTGGTCATCTTGGTTATTATTAGAGTTGAGCAAATTTTTCAAAAGTTCAGGTTGCTGGGCTCGCGGAACTTTCATAAAAGGTTTGGTCTGTGGCGAACAGGTTCTCTGTAAACTGACAAGGAAATAAGCCTCAGTACACATGTATAACACTGCCAAAGAGCTCTAGCACCCAGTATAAAATGGCTATGGTCAACTAGGAATGTATTTAAGTAGTTTTAAAGTGGTTTCAAGTCAGAGTTATGGCGACTTGCAGTAACCCAAGGTAACTTACAGCTTGTTTAAAACATACTGCACTAAGCACTATACTTGATAACACAAAAATAAAGGTGTATAAAGTATCCCTTTTTCTTGGCAGATGCCTGCTGGGGTTAAAATGTTAAAATGCACACGAAAGTATTGGAAGACGGAATGGCTTTTTCCAAGAAATAAGGCTGGGCTCCACAGTTGGGTTGCCATTGGAGTTTTAAAGCCAAAGCTAAAGGTGGATTCAAAAGGACTGATAATTATATAGGAAGGAATTCTACTTCTTTCTGCTGGATCCACTTCTAGTTAAGGCATAAAAACTCCAGTGGCAGCTTTCCAAAAAAAACAAAAAACTGCAAAGTGGAAATCCAGCTTTAACCCCTTTCACAACCTCTCAAATTTTGATTTGTGGCTTATGTTTTCTTCCTCCTGACCTTTTAAGGCCCATAAAATTTTTCCATTCACAAAGTTGTATTAGGGCTTAATTTTTGTGAGACTTGTACTTTTCATTGGCACGCTTTATTTTAGCATATTGGCCCAGATTTATCAAACTGTGTGAGAGAAAAAGCGAAGGGATTTTTCCACAGCAACCAATCACAGCTCAGCAAACGAGCTCTGGTAAAGTGAAAGCGGAACTGTGATTGGTTGTTATGGGAAAATCCCTCCACTTTTCTCTCTCACACAGTTTGATAAATCTGGGCCACAATATATTACAAAGCCAGAAAAAAAATATATGTAGTGCAAAAGAGAAAAAAAATATGGGACTTTATTCTATCAATCAGTATAATTCCAATAATACCAAACTTGAATAATTTATGTTTTGTTTGTTGTATTAAAAAATTGAAAACAAAAATCAGTTTATTGATGTGTTCTCATAATCGTGATAACGTAAACAAGAAGACTTATCAAGAAACTGGCTAAAATAGTTTTATAGTTGAATTGTTTTATAATATTTAATTCCAAAGACCTAATGGAAAAGTCTATTATTCCCTTTTACTGAAATAATCTGCGGGACATGAAGGATTGTCCGTGTCAGCTGCTTTGGACTGTTTTGAAAATGTGGTTCCAGGGATCTGCTCCCCCTCCCATCAAAAAGCATATCACTTTGCTCTTATTGGGAAGTGGACAGATGAAAACCCTGCAGGGAAAACAAGCCAAGAACTCATAGTTCCCATGCTTTTGACAGGCAGACGTGTGAGCGTGTAAGGTACACAGGACTTAGATGGTGGTGGGATCTGGCAAACTTCCTAGTGATACCCTAGACATGAGTAAAATGTAATTCATAGGAAAAAGACAAGGGATGAATGTGGATGGATACTTGCTCTAGTCTTAGGGACAGATGATAGTGTGCCAGATGGCAAAGAGCCGCAGGAGGACGTAAGGTTTCAAGCTGCACAAATGCTGTGGCTGCAATTTCTCCCACAGCTACAATGGAGGCAACAAATAAAGCTCGGTATTGGGCTCAAGAAGGTTTTCATAATTACTATGATATAATGCATTTTTCATACATTGTTCTATTTGCCTCAGCACCTTCTGTTTAATGTAACATGGCATGGACATAAAAAAGGAATGTGAGGAATATATTACTTACAGTGTAAAAGAACAGGAAATTAATTCTAACTCCACAAACACACACACACATACACTGATTGACTTTGGTGTTTTAGTTAGTCATTATAGTGTATATAATTCCAAACTATTATTTTCATTCTCTTAATAATAACAACACAACCAGATCAAACAACAGAGCATATGGGTTAAATTCTTGCTGATCTCTTTCATTTTATCTGGCTGGCAGCTCAGGGGTGGGACCAAGCCAGTGACGGTTGTGTTTAATGTTCTTGGTCTCCCATTGTAGACAAGCAATGGGGCTCCTTCTGCTGCCAGTTATCTCACATCCAGATAAATGACTGATTTAATGGAGGACATGGAATTCTTTATTTCTTAGAGTTTTAATTACAATAGGAGACTGACTACAGTAGAATTAAAGAGGTTAGGCTTGCTGGAAACATATCTAGGATTTTATTAAATGGAGGTATACATGGCTACAGGTGAATTCATGGATCATATTTGTAGTGGCGGAGCAAGGTATTGCAGCGCTGTCCTTTTCCCTTGTGCCGTTGCCATATATACACTAGAGATAACAATTAGAGAACAACACACAATTTCCTAAATGTTAAGGTCATAGTGTAGTCCTTTGTGAATATATCCTTACATAGCAGTATTTTAAGCTTAGTTATTTCATTAATTGTATTTCTTCTAAAGCACAGAATAAAAATGTAAATGAGATAACTGAAAAGAACACTGATCAAATTTAGAGAGCATTTTCAGATACCTGCAAGTTATTGGTGTTAATCTGGCAACTGGTGCTATTTTCCTTAATGATCTGACAAACCCTAATTAACTGGCAGCCTAACTTTCCAGTTTTAACTGACTTTGCCAAAATGGTGTGCTGTTCTCAAACCCTTCGGCAGCAGGTTGTCTAGATGAAGGCCAAAGTGGTGACCCTATCAGCCATAGCAAGAGAAGTTGGTCGTTCCAAGTCTGTGATTTCAAGACTATTGCATCTTTACAACATCAGAAAGTCATTCAAGTCCCTCAAGAAGGCTGGTGGCCCTCGAAAGAGAAATTCAAGAGAGAACAGGATAATGCTGAGAATCTCCATGGGTAATCGTTTCAACACTGCAGCTGGAATTGCTCACCACTTCAGCACTGAACAAGGTAAGAATCTGTCTCATCATACAGTGTCTCGACATTTAAGAGCATTTCGACTGAAAGCCCACTCTGCAGTGACCAAAACTCTCATTAGCAGAAAGAATCAAAATACTAGACTTACCTTTGCTGTGGAGCATGTTGTATGGACAGAGGATTTTGTAATTAACTCTAAATGTCTAAATTAGGTAAAAAATAGCCAATCCAGTTTCCAATCCCCTCACTAGTTTACCTCTCTGGAAACGTGGGATTAACCCCTCAAGGACTAAGCGTTTTTTCATTTTTGCACTTTCGTTTTTTCCTCCTTACCTTTTAAAAATCATAACCAAATTTTGCACCTAAAAATCCATATGATGTTTTATTTTTTGCACCACTAATTCTAATTTGTAATGACATCAGTCATTTTACCCAAAAATCTATGGAGAAACGGGAAAAAATCATTGTGCGACACAATTGAAGAAAAAAGAAAAATTTCTAACATTTAAGGGCTTCCGTTTCTACGCAGTACATTTTTCGGTAAAAATGACACTTTATATTTATTCTGTAGGTCAATACGATTAAAGTGATACCCTACTTATATAGGTTTGATTTTGTCGTACTTCTGGAAAAAATCATAACTACATGCAGGAAAATTAACATGTTTAAAAATTTCCTCTTCTGACCCCTATAACTTTTAATTTTTCTGTGTACAGGGTGGTATGAGGGCTCACATTTTGCGCCATGATCTGAAGTTTTTATCGGTACCATTTTTGTTTTGATTGGAAGTTTTGATCGCTTTTTATTCATTTTTAATGGTATTTTTTTGCGCGTACGCCATTGACCGTGCGGTTTAAATAAGAATATATTTTTATAGTTCGGACATTTACACACGCGGCGATACTACATACTGTATGTTTATTTTTATTTATTTTTTACATAATTTTTTTTTTTTATGGGAAAAGGGGGTGATTCAGACTTTTATTAGGGAAGGGGTTAAATCACATTTATTAACTCTTTTTTTTACCCTTTTTTTTTGCAATTTTTATGCCCCATAGGGGGCTATTCTATGCATTACACTGATTGCCATTACTGCTCAATGCTATGCCATAGCATTGTTCAGTGTTATCTGCGCTTGATTGCTCAAGCCTGGATCAAACGCAGATCGGACAGCATGGATCCAGGTAGGGACCCCTTAACGTGGTCGTTAAGGGGTTAAAGTCTCAGTTGTTAGAAAATCAATTTTAATTTGCAGCAAATATTAGTCAACTGCTGAGGAATAATAATATTTTTTTATATAGTGCCCGCAGATTCCGCAGCATGTTACAATTTTGAGGGTACAGATAAGGATAAATATCAGAGATTACATTATTACACACTTAATATTTAAACAGGAGGTGTAAGGGTCCTGCTCGTGAGAGCTTAAAATCTATAAGCAATGGGGTTGAGGCAAAAAACAAAAAGTCCTTTAATTTATACAATGGTTCAGCCATTTTTTTTTTTTATAAATAGTGAAGGTTACATAATGGTGGGTGAACCATTCATCAAAAAAAAATGCTGAGTGTCTAAAGTACATAAGGGGAGATTTAGCAAAACCTGTGCAAAGGAAAAGTTGCCCAGTTCCTCAATCAGAGTGTTTCTTTCATTTTGCAGAGGACTTGTTAAAAATTAAAGAAGCAAGCTGATTTGTTGCTATGGGCAACTTGTCCCCTGGACAGGTTTTAATAAATCTCCCCCATAGAACATAGGGTGACTGCTGAATATGTAACTTTTGATGTCTCAAAAGGAGGGAGGGGGGGAGGGGGACTGTGGATGTTTGATATAAGTCTAAAGGTTTTGAGTATCGCATTCCAAAGAACTGGTGCAGCAAGAGCAAAGTCTTGGAGATAGGAGTGAAAAGTTCGGATTATGGAAGATGTTAGTTGGAATTGTATTGGAATCCAAAAAAACTAAAATGATACCAAAACAGAATTATTTCTTATATGTTGAATTTACTTTATATTAAATAGTATGCTTCAATACAATATGCACTACCTATATTGCTTTACGTGATATTTTCTACTTTCTTCTGGGTATGGTTTTTCCAATGAATTAGTTGGATACACGCGTTGAGACTATTCAAGAGTCAGTGTTTAGTATTGCAGTTGAAATTAACGATAATCGTTATAATCTTATTATTTTGTATAAACGGTACCTTTTTCGGAGAGTTTCATAAAGGTTGATATTGAACAGCAGAGGTCCGGTGTCCAGATCAATACGTGTCTGATCTGGACACCGGACCTCTGCTGTCAGATTACTTCTTTTATTTTTCAAAGGACTTTTCAAAAATTAAAGAAGCAATCTGATTAGTTGCTATAGGCAACTGATCAACTTTTCCTCTGCACAGGTTTTGATAAATCTCATCCAAAATTTTGAAAATATATGCTTGTTCCATTCTTATCACTTCTGTTTCAACTCTGGTCTATTCAAACCACTTGTAATTTTACATTCTCCCTCTATATAAACTTATGATGGGATTATAAGTATGGCATATTAGGGCAAGGACATACATGGCACTTTTTCTGTCTGTGTCTGTGCTTCCACAATGTAAGTTTTTATTTTGTTGTGCTAAGAGTCAAAGAGGTGTTTCCAAGCCCCTGAAGTGCTTAGTAGCGGAATGCCTCCTCGTTTTCCCTCCAATCCCTGTCTTTGCTTGACTGACAGTCAGATGGAAGCCGAGCTCTATCTCCAAATCTTTTACCCACGCACAATTTGTATGCATAGCACAGGAATGAGACTTGGGAAAAGGGATCTGTGCTGGAAGCTGGGTTCTGACTGTGCCCAGCACTTCAGAGGCTTGGAAATGCCTCTTTGCACCAGAGAACAAAGGTATTTTTCTATGGAAGCACAGACAGATATAGGAAAAGTATCTTGTATTTCCTTGCCCTAACAGCCATCTATCAGTGTCAGCAGTATGGAATGTAAATTGCAGCTTACAGATTCCATTTAAAGTGAAACTGTCATCAGTATTTACCCCCTAAAGCTATTCACAGCATGTAAAAGCTGTGTAGCACAGTAATAGAGACATACCTTTTATTTTATTGTGTAATTGTTGGCTTTATGACGGTAAAAACTGCTTTTATTCAGAGTCAGACAGAGTCTGAGAGGCATGTGGGGGGTCCACAATACCATACCTCTCTTGAACAATGTTACAGCATCTCGGCCACATGAGCAATATACAGCTCCTCTGCGCATGCACCATCTGCGACCATTACAGTGCTCGGCAGGGAGTGAGCAAGCTCTCTGGCCCTATTGGTCGGAGACCATGCGGGAGGAGCTGTAAATCGTTGACATGGCTGAGATGCTGTAACATTGTTCCAGAGAGGAGTGGCATTCCGGACCCCCCGCCACACCTCTCCGACTGTGCATCACTCTAAATAAAAGCAGTTTTTACAGTTGTAAAGATGACAATTACACAATAAAAGGTATGTCACCATTACTGTGTGTGGTGTCCCGGTACCGAACCTAGTTCTGTACCATCCTTAAGTCCCCTCAGGAAGAGTCCCTTAGGTCCACAGGGCTCTCCTGCAGGGCTTCCCCCAAGTTATGTTATATTACATGTATTCTATAAATTCCATGTGTATTTATTAAGTTCATTTAATGTGATTGTTCATTTGTAAAAAAGTTGTACAAAGGGTATAGAGTGTTGGTCATGTGACCTGCAGTCACATGACATACCCAGAGTTCTAAGGGCACAGGTACCCCAAGCAACTAGCAACCAATGGGCTTTAGTCCAGCCCCCTAGTACATAAGAGGCTGTAGTCTCCAGATTCATTCTCTTAGTTCCTGGACCTAAAGAAAGCATGAAGTCCTGTATACTGCAAATTCATTTAATCTAGGCCAAAGCCTAAAGTCCAGCAGCCACTTCTAAAACGTGAGTTACAAATATCCCCACAAATCGAGTGACTACTACTTAGCTAAAGGAATATATTAGTAGCATAGTGGTCTGCCTAAATATCCTCATAACTACAAGTCCAAGCAAACCTGTGAGGTATTCTGTGTCCCAGTTGCCTCTGAGGAAATTGCATTATTGTAAAGACTGTTTACTGAGTATTTCAAGTAAAAGTTCCAGTTACTTCAAAACCCTTGCTGTGGACATTCATTCATTACATGCCGTTTTTGGTCTGGTTTTCGGTGGTCCCTATACCAAAACAACCACATCCTGGTGTCACGAAAACTAAGGGGTTGACAACATCTTAATACCACCCGATCCTGCTACATCCAATTGCAACACCCGTGGTCACCACATGTGCAACACAGCTTTTATATGCTGTGAATAGCTTTAGGGGGGAAATATTTATGACAGTTTCGCTTTAAGTAATTGCGCTTAGGAACTTATGTGGCGTCCCAGTACAGGATGTTGTCCTGTGGGCTAAAGTTTGCCTTGGGTATCCCTGCTGTCACTGTTCTGGGCCCACTACTTCATGTTGTATTTTTTTTATATAGCACTGTGTTATGTTATAAATTTTGTTTCTGTCTTTTAAAAGGAATGCTGTAGAATAACCCAGGTGACCCTGATGCCCCAATGGGAGCCCCCCAACATTGTCCCTATATAGTGTAAGGGGGGGGGGAGCTGTTTAGTTAGTGTAAGCTCTGGCTTGTGAGCTTAGGTACCGTAAGTCTAACAGTGTGGATAAGTGTGTGAAGATGTCTGAGGAGGCCAAGGGAAAAGAAAACTCTCAAATCTGCAGCCAGGCAAATATCAGGAAAACCCATCGCTCAAGTAAAAGTAGAAGCCTGGCAGTAAGTACAATGCTCCAGGGGAAAAATAGTCTCCAGTCAGTTAGTTAGTACAAAGTCTTTAAATTCGTTGTGAGCTCTCATTTATCTTAGTCTCGGCACCTACAAGTCCCAGCACGGCTACAGGCTTTTCGGGTTGATTCTGACCTTCCCTCTGCACAAATCTGTACTGTGAGGATTTTAACAACAATTCTTACCTCAGTAAAGATAGTTATCCGTAACCTTGCATTGGAGTCATCTTTGTCCCCACACCTGGCCCAGGAGAACTATCTCAACCTCGGACCGTGTAGGTTGATGTTGCCCAGGCGTCACAAACTGTACATTTCACCCATATTCCACCCGTGGCACCATACTTAAATATATTATAAACCATATAACACTGCAGGATGCTCTTCATTTATGCTAGTTTTGGGGCTTGTGATGGTCCTTGGTGTTTTTTTTTATGTTTTTTTTTTTTTTACTTATAGTTCTAGGCAAATGGCAGGAGAACTGGCTTCCCATACTGTGAGATGCTGGGATATAAAAATGTTTATGTAACAGCATTTTATGAAGATTAGCTTGGAAGGGTCATTTACAGCTTTCTGTTGTTAGGGTTCAGTGACCTCAATGTACACATTAGGAAATCTTTATAATGTTTTTATTTGCACAGCAGTTACAGAACGTTCAGTAGGAACTTCTGCTTATAAAGTCATTAGTTATCATAAACAATTATTAAGAAACTCTCATGTGCTTTTTGTAAATCACTTAACTGACACAGAAGGTCAGAATAACTTTCCATATGGGCAAAGATGAACATGTCCATTCAAGGGGACTGTTCTCCAGACCAGTATCCTTTCACTCTGCTATATATTCTCCTGGCAATTTCCACTGACGTCAGTAGCAGTGCTAGTATCGCGCAGTCCCTTGGCATTCATGGCATTGTAAAGTGTTGTGCTGGAACAGGAAACAGCAATGTACGATTGTAAACTGATAGTACAAGTGCCCTGGTCTAGAGAGCTATATATATCAGTTTCTAATTAGATATTATATGTATATATATATATATATATATATATATATATATATATATATATCAAATGGCACGCTGACCACTTGGACAAGGGTTTAAAAAGTTATTCATGCTTTATTCCAGCAATCTATTGAAATGAGATCTGGGGTATTTGGAGGCTAAGTAAACATTTTGATTTAGAATCTTGACAAGATATTTGCTTAAAAATTTAGTTTTAACCCCTTAATGCAGACCAACATACATGCGTTTTAACTATGAAGCGAGCTCAGGAGCTAAGCTGGCTTCATAGATGGCTGATGCCGATAGCTAACAATGACTGACATTGGTCATTTGGCAATTAAATGCTGCAATCAATATTGGTTGCGTAATTTAACAGCCAAAGTGACCGGTTCTGCTCCTTGTGCAATGCCTGATCGGCACCCCTGCAGCGCAGTTGCATAGTATGGCATTAGTCAAATGATTGCTTATAAAAAATCCCCTAAAGAGACTTAAAAAGTGTAAAAACATGTTTATAAAATATTGGAAAATATTGAAAAAGCGTCTCCCCTAATAAATATTCTAAATCAAATTTAAAAAAAAAATCATCCCCCTTTTACCATTTAAAAAAAACTAAATATAAACAAAAGAAAAAAAAAACATATTTGGTGTCACATCATGCGGAAATGCCTGTCCTATTAAAATATATCCTTTTTTGATCCTGCACAAAAAACTACTAAATATCATGATTCAAAATAATCCCTGTAGACAGAGAAATAAAAAAAAGTTTAGGTAATTTTGAGCATATTTATATTTATTTATATATTTTTTTAATGTGAATTTTTTTTAGCAGTAGTAGAATGAAACCAATGTTATATAAAATATAAATGTAATCAAATAGACCAATAAAATAAAGATAACATGTCAGGTTCCTGCAAAGTACACTACATAAGAAAGGTTATGGTGTCATTACAAAGTACAATTGGTCCTGCAAAAAACAAGCCCTTATATGAATTTGCAGATGGAAAAATAAAAGTTATGGGGGGAGAATTATCAAGGGATTTAGAGCACTTTTTTTGCTTACAAAAGTCGCACAAAAAGTCGCATCTGCACCTAAGCAATCAGCTTATCAAATCAAATTTCAGTTTTCACTTTGCAGTGGTCAGGGATTTATCAAGTGCGAAAGTTGCACGAAAAGTCACAACCACCTCGAAAGCGCCGTAAATGTAAGCCAGCCTGGACCTGGCTTACAAAACTTGCTTTAGTATGCGAGATTTCATATTTCCCGCCAGGAGCCGAGCCCACGGCTCCTGCAGGAAATATGAAATCACAGCTACACAAAGGAGCCCAGGCTGGCATCACTTTGCAGCCGCCCAGGCTCTGTCTTATCCTCGCTTCTCATCCCCCCCTTTCATCTCCCACCATCCACCCTAGCCAATCTATTCCCCCCTTGCCTCCCCCACCCCTGCCAGGTAATTTCCCTCCTGTCGCTAACCCCGGCTGCTCTCCTCCGTGTGTCACGTCCCCCCCACCGCAGCCTATCTTTGCCTCGCCACCGCCGTTCGCAGCAGCCCCCGCTCCACATCTCCCACCCGCCGGCTAGCCGTTACAGGACTACAACTCCCAGCATGCCCTTTCAGTATGGACATGCTGGGAGTTGTAGTTGCATCAGCTGGAAGTTGTGGGTGGGTGGCCAATGTAATTTAAATTTCATATTTTCCGGCCTGAGTTGTGATTGGCTGGTTGGCCTCAACTGAAAAGGGCATGCTGGGAGTTGTATTCCTGCCACGGCTAGCCGGTGGAAGGTGTGGAGCGGGGGCTGTTGCTAGTGGCGGCAGCGAGGCAAAGGTAGGTGGCGGTGGGGGGGATGTTACACACAGGAGGAGAGCGGCCAGGGGGGATCCACTCCCCAGCCACCCGCCGAAACTACCAGCCTTTGCAACTACAACTCCCAGAATGTCCTCACTGTCAGGGCATGCTTGGAGTTGTGATCTTGCAACAGCTAGCTGGCGGGTGGTGGGGGATCAGCTTGTGCCTCCAGCTGTTGCTAAACTGCAACTCCCATGATGGGAGTTGTAGTTTAGGAATGGGGTGCCTCCAGCTGTTGCTAAACTACAACTTCTATCATGGGAGTTGTTGTTTAGAATCGGGCTGCTTCCAGCTGTTTCTAAACTACAACTTCCATGATGAGAGTTATAGTTTAGGAATGGAGTGCCTCCAGCTGTTGCTAAACTATAACTTCCATGATGGGAGTTGAAATTTAGAATTGGGCTGCCTCTAGATGTTACTAAACTACAACTTCCATGACGAGAGTTGTAGTTCAGGAATGGGGTGCCTCCAGCTGTTGCTAAACTACAATTCCCATGATGGGAGTTGTAGTTTTGGAATGGGGTGCCTCCAGCTGTTGTTAAACTACAACTTCTATCATGGGAGTTGTAGTTTAAAATCGGGCTGCTTCCAGCTGTTTCTAAACTACAACTTCCATGATGGGAGTTATAGTTTAGGAATGGAGTGCCTCCAGCTGTTGCTAAACTATAACTTCCATGACAGGAGTTGAAATTTAGAATTGGGCTGCCTCTAGATGTTACTAAACTACAACTTCCATGACGAGAATTGTAGTTCAGGAATGGGGTGCCTCCAGCTGTTGCTCAACTACAATTCCCATGATAAATTCCCTTTTGCTAAATTAACTTATATCTTTCCTAAACAACCAAAGGCTGTCTGGAAATTATGGGGTTGTAGTTTAGCAACAGCTGGAGGCTCCCTGTTAAAAAAATGCTGGTTTATTGGTGTTTTATTTAAGGGAGGGCACTATAAATGTACTAACCTATTTTCAGTTTTTGATTTCTTATGTTTTCACATCTGTGTATGCAGAGGACTTCTTCGGATTCGGTGGACTATGTCATGGACCAGCGTTTTTTTTTTTTTTAATATTAATAAAATGGCTAATGAGGGCTTGTGCGGGGGGGGGGGGGGGAGAGGGCTTTTTGGAATAAAAGTTTTAAAAAAGTGAATTCATTACTAAGCCAGGACTTAGCGCTAGCCACAAAAATAGCTAGCGCTTACACCCAATTATTACCCCGCTACCCACCACCACAGGGGTGCTGGGAAGAGCCGGTACCAACAGGCCCGGAGCATTAAAAATGGCACTCGTGGGCCTAGGTGGTAACAGGCTGGCATTATTAATGCTCCGAAGGGCCAGTAACAATAGTCCTCACCCACCCTGGTAACATCAGGCTGTTGCAGTTTAGTTGGTATCTGGCTGAGAATGAAAATAGGAGGAACCCCAAATATTTTTTTTAATTGTTTAATTATTTATGCAAAAAAACATGTGGGGTTATTCGTATTTTCATTCTCACCCAGATACCAAGCGAGCAGCAACAGCCTGATGTTACCAGGGTGGGCAAGGACCATTGTTACTGGCCCTCCCAAGCCTAAATAACGTCAGCCTGTGTCCGCCTTGGCCCAGGGGTGCCATTTTTTTACCCTCCACGCTTGTTGGTACCAGCTCTTCCTGACACCTCTGTGGCAGTGGGTACAGGGGTAATAATTAGGGGTTAGTGCTAGCTGTTTTTGTGGCTAGCTCTAAGCCCCGGTTTAGTAATAGATTCCGTCTATAAGACGGCTTCCACTACTAAGCCTGTAAAGTAAATTTAAACAAAAAAAACAACACTTTTTAAAAACTTTTAGTCCAAAAAACACTCCCCCACAATCCCTCGTTAACCATTTTATTAATATTAAACAAAGAAAACACTGGGCATCAACATAGTCCACTGAATCCGAAGAAGTCCTCTGCCTAAACGCATCTGAAGTAATAAGAAAAAAACACAGAAATTTAATTAGTACATTTATAGTGCCCTTCATTAGGGAAAAAGCCCATAAACCAGTTTTTCCTAACAGGGAGCCTACAGGTGTTGCTAAGCTACAACCTTTGGCTGTCTGGGAAAGATATAAGTTGTAATTTAGCAACAGCTGGAGTCTCGCTGTTTCTAAACTTCAACTCCCGTGATGAAAAAATGAGCCCTCACACATCCCCATATTCTGTAAAATAAAAAAGTTAGAGGGGTCAGAAGAGGACAATATTAAACATGCACATTTTCATATAAATAGTTATCATTTTTCAAAAAAAGCAAAACAAAATCAAACCTATATAAGGCCTCTTTCCCACTGCCGCAAAAGTCCGTCAGGCACTTTTTTTTTCCATGCCTTAACGGATGTTATTTTTGACGGAGTAAAACAAGAAACGAGTCCCGACAGATCCTATTTACTATTATGGGGTCTGTCGGGTGCTGTTGTTTTTTGATGAGAGTAGTGGGAGAAAAAAATGTTGCATGATGTATTTTTCCTCCTGCTATTATCGTTTCCCGATGGACATCACAGCGCTGTGTCACAAAGGCAGTGTGAAAGAAGCCTAAGTTGGATGTCATTTCAATTGTATGGACCTACAGAATACATAGAATGTGTCATTATTACAGAAAAGTGCACTGGGTAGAAACAGAAGGTCCAAAAAGTTTAAAAATTGCGTTTTTTTTTCCAATCTTGTCCCACAATTTTTTTTTTGTTTCGCCATACATCTCATGGTGAAATTATTAAAGGGGTATTCCAGCTTTAGACATTTTATCGCCTATCCAAATTATAGGGGATAAGATGTCTGATCGCGGGGGGCCCACAGCTGGGACCCACCGCGATATCCCTGCAGCACCAGCATTATGTGTGGAGCTGCGTCTCTAGGCTCGGAAACTGGAAGTTTTTGGGACTGGAGACATGACATCACGTCACGCCCCCTCCATTCAGGTCTATGGGAGGGGGCGTAATGGCCATAACGTCATGTCATGAGGGGGGCGTGGTGTTACGTTACGTCTCCAGTCCCAAAAACTTCCGGTTTCTGAGCCAGGAGACGCAGCTCCGCACATAATGTGGGTGCTGCAGGGAGATTGCAGGGGGTCCCAGCGACAAGCACCATGCAGTCAGACATCTTATCCCCTATCCTTTGTATAGGGGATAAAATGTCTAAAGCTGGAATACCCCTTTAATGGCATTACAATGTAAAATTGGTGGTGCAAAAAACAAGGCTTTTTATGTAAGGTGGAAAATTGAAAGCATTATGATTTTTAGAAGGTGAGGAGAAAAAAATCTAAAGTGCAAAAATAAAATAATACCTGTGTCCAAAAGGTGTTAAAAAAATTATATATTGCTAATTTTTTTCACAACTGTGATTTTAGAGCAGAAAAGTCACTGAATCACTGAGGAGAGGAGGTGGTGTTACAAAGTGGTGTTTCTGAAGTCATTTAATGGTTTTTGCTTATGTGTGTTAAAAAAAATGGTATTCAAAAGCGTTTTATTGTTTTTTGCTTATGTGAGCCAAATTTATCAACCCCCTGTGATAGTATGATTAAATTTCCCTTGGTCCCAGCAAATGTTAAAATCCACTGGATCCTCCCACTGATCTCTTAGGTAACATTACCAATGCGAGACCTTAAACCATAGAATGTAATGGCTGTGGGCTGCACAACAGAGAGTTATGCTTTAAGGATTAATAAAATTGTGATAATAATAATAATCTTTATATAAGTTAGCTGTAACTTAGGGGCATAGCCAGACAAAGAAGGAACCAATAGCAAACTTTTGAATTGCCCTCTTCATGTAAAGGTAAGTCAATGACACATTTTTCTGCTGGGTCTCACTTTAACAAAAAATAATACAGCTAGGCCACCAACTGTGCCGCTACACTTGGTTTAGGAATAGTGTAAGGTAGCTAAGCACTAATATTTTAGCCCAGACTCCTAAATTATCAGACACCTCTAAATTATCACATGAGCCTTAGACATCCACCCACCAGTACATTGTCCTTAGATACTGTATAATACTGTATAATGAAAATTAGCTCTCTGGAGCCTCTTTTAAACCAATCATCTATGTATGACATTATATTTGTAAAAATGCTTTCACCAGATATTGTTATTAGGCTCAAATAAGAGTAAATAAACATGATCTTCCTTCTGAAGTGGAGCATGCACAGTAGACACAAAAGGTAGATGGAAGGCAGAATGAATATTCATTAGCCAATTGAGGACGAAGCAGGCTTGATGTCAGTGATATAAAAAAAAATGGCATAATACACATTTGGCAGCATGGAGAGAAGAATGATAAGTATGTCTTTCATCAGTGCCACCTCCACTACCAGTCTGTACCAACAGGTTAGTGCAGGTTATGCTGATGACAGATTCCCTACAAGTATTCCTAAAAAAATGGTAAACTTCTCAGTCCATTTAGGGTCTGAAATTCAGAAGCTTTGTTAATCCTTTCCATTAAAACTCAGAAGGTGAGAAGCTAAAAATCAGTACAAAACTGAACGTAAAATTGCTGCGATGGGAAGAGTGCAAGGTTCTGTGGACATAAAGGACTATAAAAAAAAACTTTTTTAATGTAGACATTTTTAAATTACTTGTCCTGGTTACAGCGCCACCTTTGGTCCTGGTGGCATCTCACATTGTCCTGACGACCAGCCCTGTTTGTCACAAGGCTGCTAATCACTGTGGAATGTGGCCAGTTTAGCCTATCGGGAGGTGGGAGGGCAAGAAAAGTCAGACACAAGTAATTGTGGTTTCACCAGTCATTAGCTTGGTCCCTGCCTTTCTGATTTGACCCCAGCCTGCTTAGTGTTCTTACTCTGCTTCTGGTTCCGATTTTGTACTGCTCTTTCCTACTGGTTCTGAATCTCTAGCTTTTCCTGGTTTCCCCAGATTCTTGAAGTGCCTGTGTGTTCCTAACCTGGCCTGTTTTGTCTTCCCTTTTACACGCCTTATACAAAGTGTCCCTGATTTACTATTGTAAACCCGACCTGTTTTGTCAGGTTGTGCGCCAGATTCTTGCACATTGTGCCAGAAATTCTGTCTGCGCTAGAATTTGCCCAAGAATTTGCCTCAGAATTGAAAAAAACCTGACTAACTTTCCATTTTACTGAAAAAACCTGAAAAAGGGATGTGGCTGCTGGGAAAAGTTGACGTGGTCACCAAAAAGGAGCATGTTTCCAACATTTTACCAAAAAAAACAACATATTTACTAAGGTTTCCACAGAAAATGTAGTGTGAATTTGAGCTGAGGAAAACCCCACAGATCAGAGCATGTGTAAAAAAAAGCAAAATGTAGGGAAAGTGGAAAATGTAGGGAAACCTTAGTAAATACCGTGGAAAAAATTGTAGGGAATTAAAACCCACTAAAGAAAACTACACTCCACTCTTAGTAAGGCTGGGTTTACAACACGTTTTCTCCCATACGGGAGCGCATACGGCAGGGGGGAGCTAAAACCTTGCGCTCCCGTATGCTTTTGTATGCACGCCGGTATGTAATTCATTTCAATGAGCCGGCCGGAGTGAAACGTTGGGTCCGGTCGGCTCATTTTTGCGCTGTATGCGCTTTTTCCCCGGACCTAAAACTGTGGTCCAGTTGTAATAGCGCATACGGTGCAAAAACGAGCCGACCGGACCGAACGTTTCACTCCGGCCGGTTCATTGAAATAAATTACATACGGGCGCGCATACGAAAGCATACAGGAGCGCAAGGTTTTAGCTCCCCCCTGCCGTATGCGTTCCCGTATGGGATGGGAGAAAACATGATGTGAACCCAGCCTAAATCAGGACCAGTGAGTGTAAGGACTGTTGCCCAAAATAGATGGGGTCAGTCATTTGAGGCTTGAGCAAGAATAGTATAGTTTTGCACTGCTTCGTACCCATGAAGACAGAATTTGTAAGAACATTTTTTCAATTTCTCTTATTCATCCTGAATGTTTTTTCATATAGTGCAGGCTGTTCTCTCCTATTCAGAATGGCCCTGGCTAATGTAGTGAGTGAGCGGTGATGCATGGATTGCTACTCACTTCACAGCCTCAAAGAAGCACAACATGCTGGTGCACTGTTTTAACCTAATGTGTTGCTGGTACAATATTATGCTTAATATTGATCGGTGTATTGTCTGCACAACCACTTTAAAAGTTAATTAGGAACTGGTCATAAATCAGAGGGGCTGAAGCCATCAAGCATCGTCTCAAATAGTTTTCTTTCTGAAACAGTGAGAACAGCATCTACTGTATATAAAAATATGTCTGTAGTAGAGAAGCTGAGCAAAATTAGGAATAAATAAAGTAATAAAGACCTATGGGGGAAAAACATGCTGAGTCCATTCGAAACACAGTGAAGGCATGATGATTTTAGCAGCCATCAAACAGTTACCATCATTGACCAGCATCAAATTATATTTTGATAACAGTCATTTAAAGGAGTACTCCAGTGGAAAACATTTTTTTGTGAAGGACAGAGGAGACTCTTAAAAAAGAAGTTAAAGGTCTGTGAGAGCCAGAAGTCTTTCTTGTTTGTAGGTGACCAGTGGTAGGATCCTGTGGATAGGGGATGAGTTGTTAAGTACTGGAGTTTCCCTTCAATGAGTTAAATAAAGGGCATCTATCTATTATTTTTATTATTATTATTTTTTAAACATCTGTTACATTCCCAAATTTCAAGATAGGATTGTGTTTATTTGCTGTATTACAGTGTATGAAATAAGAGAATATTTTAAAAGGTGATAAAATTGTCACAACCAACTGGGGGGACAGGGAGAGTGAGCCCTAAGCTGTCCCTAGTGACTCTCTCCCTGCCTACTTGCCCATACACCCTAAGCGGTGAATTGACAACTTGGAGCTGGTCCCTCCCTGTGCAACAGTGCAGTGGCGTAAAAACAAATAATATACATAGTCGGTCACAGGCCAGAAACAGAACTGGAATACAAAACCAGAACAGATAAACCAGACAGGATACAAACAGATCATAAGCTGGATATCAATTAAACGGCAGACATGAATAAAATGAACAAGACTAGGCATGGTATGAGTATACAGCAGAAACCAGGAATTTCAGGGGATGAGCAGAAGAACTGAAAGCTAGACACTAAACTGATCAGGTAACATAGGAAACTGTTCACACTGGGACACAGAACAAACAAACTGGACACTCACTCCACAAAACGAGTAGCCATTATAATAAAGCCAAATAAACCACTGGCCAGTGGGCACACTCCACCATGTGATCAGGATGCTGACCCAGTAAGAAACAGAAATATAATACATGAAACTCTAGACCAGAACCAGATGAGTAAATAGACTAAATAGACTCCAGGATACCAAACAGGAATTATTACATACAGAGCACAGGTAACACTAGGCAGAACGGACATACTAATCCGAAAACCCGACAAACAACATAGACTAAAATCTACAATAAACAAGACTATTTAACTATGGCTAAAACTAAGATATATCACAGAATAAATACAAGGTGCATGCTCAAGCAGACTTGAAAGTGTATTGCACAAACAGACATCATAGCATTATTGAACAAAATAACCAGCACCAGAATTCAGGAGAACTTTGGTTAAATAACCCCACCCGAGTTCTCTTTCATTCACAGCATTAACTATTCCTTATCCAGGGAGAATAGCAAACTGCTCTGAACACACTAGTGTGTGAATACACACCAAAACAGAAAAATACAAAAGCAAATAAACGGACATTACAAAAATATTTATATTTTGTATGTATTTTTTTTTATAATGATATTTCTATTTCTAGTCATTCCTCTTCTTTGCTATTTTTAGTCTGCTGTCATAGAAATAAGTTGACAGAGTGACTTACATATCTTCCTTTTCTTCATGTTAATAGCACCCTGAGGCAAATTCTCATACATGTTTAGAGATGAATTAACATGTGGTTTTTCTATAATTCTGGGGTAAAGTCTCCAGGCCATAAGATGACTTTGTTTTCCGTGACGGAACATTATGCATTCTAATCTTGAGTTAGAAGGGAAATTATCCTCTAGGTGGAGTGTCAGTGCCGAACTTGTCACAAGTTTTCCAGCTGGCTCTATCTCAGAAGACAGTAATGTTAAATATGCTCCTTCATAGGCAATTTACTTTCGAGTGAGCAGGCTTCCTGCTGGATCTGCACTTTGCTGTTATAATTGATTGGTAAATGATACGGCTGCAGAATGCTGAACTATTATTATGCTTTGTATATAAACAGACTAAAGGAAGGTATTCTTTAAATAATAAATGGATACATTTTAAATACACTTTGCTTTTTATCATTGGGCACTGGCTCATAGTTTACATCTATTATCATCATAAACTTTTTTGCTTAAAGAAGATATCCCATGCAGCAAAGAAAAAAAAGATACCTAGCCATTCCATAGTATATTCACCTACCACCTCTCTGACATGTTTGTGATTTTTTTTCCGCCCCCCATTCACCAGCTATTCAGCTCATAAATTCCAGTTACTTCCTGGTTATGGTGGCTATGCCTGTGATCTCAAAGACTACATTTCCCTGCATGCACTGCTCACATTTCCTGCTCTCAGCTGCCTGAGCAGAGAGCTTGTTACCACCCCTAATTTATGTTAGTCACTCCCACATAACACTGAGCTCCAATCATAGCCCTATACAGCAGGGTGGCCACGAGGAAACAAAATGTAATCTCAGTGCTCAGAGAGAGGGACCCTGGAGTTGAAGCTGCAGTTTTACACTGTAAAATCACTCCCTCCCCCTCCTCCTCTCAATGAAACAGCTTTACAGTGGCACAATCACCTCCCCCCTCCTCTGCCCTGCACTCCTCTCTCCCCAGTGCTCAGGGTGAAAATTCTACTCTCCCTCCCCTCCATTCTCAGTGTGACAGCCCTACGCTGGCATCTCCCTCCCCTCCCCCCTCTCCTCCGTTATCAGTGTAAAAACATTAGCAAGGAGAGGGGAGAGAACTATGATCTGAATCAGCCGGCATATAGGCAGTGCTGCTCAGCCAATCACTGCAGAGCAGAGGGAGGACAGTGTGAATATTCATCAGATGGGAGGGGCTAAGGCCGAGCTCAGGCAACTCTCTGCAGCACAGGGGTTTTCTGGGTAATTGTCACGTCACGGCCCCTGGATGCTGCTGATAACAGCCTGAATAGGGGGTCGAAAGTCATGAAAACCTGGAACAGCTGAATTTCCTGTCAGACAGAAGAATGCAGATAAAGCTGGTTTCTAAGCAGCATTGGTAATGGAAGTGATTTACAAACCTGTATAACTTTACCTTCTGCACTAAAAGCTGAACAATTGTTTACTGTGAGACTTGTCCTTTAATTTAACCTAAAATAATACCTATAATAGATAGGGTTTTTAGGTATGCATTCATATTTTTAGAATTCCTGTTTCTCTGTGTAAAAATGTATCTGCCCTCATGTGATATTGGGAGCAAAACAAATTATTTTCTGAAAACCAAATTTTTTTTTATGTAAAAAATTTTAATTGTAAGGATATATCCAGGTGGCAGGTGGATATAATTTTTGCACTGTCCTTTTAATTCTTACACTCTGTTCTCTTTCAGTAAAATTGGCTTTCACAGCAAAAAAAAAACTGTTAAAAATGGGTCAATTGTGTTTAAATATTGGCCCTTATTTACTAAGAGTAGAGTGTAGGTTTCTTTGTGGGTTTTAATTCCCTACAATTTATTTTCCACGGTATTTACTAAGATTTCCCTACAATTTCCACTTTCCCTACACTTTGCTTTTTTTTATACATGCTCTGACCTGTAGGGTTTTCCAAAGCTGAAATCCACCACATTTTCTGTGGAAACTTTTGTAAATATGTTGGGATTTTGTGAAAATGTTGGGAACACGCCCCTTTTCTGTGACCACGCCCCCTTTCCCGGTGACCACGCCCCTTTTCTGGGTTTTCTTGGCAAAATGGAGAGTTAGTTGGGTTTTTTTTTCATTTCAGGCGCAATTTCAGGCGCAAATTCAGGCGCAGACAGAATTTCAGGCGCAAATTCAGGCACAGACAGAATTTCAGGCGCAATGCGCCCGAAAATGGCACATGTCCCAAAAAAACATGTCGGGTTTGCAATAGTAAATGAGGGCCATTGTGTCCAATTATAGCCAATAGCAAATGAGGCGTTAGTGCAGACATTATGAAAAAATCGGCCATACCAACAATTTTATCCACATATGTAGATGACTGTTCACACCACTATTAGTCTAGGTTTCCACACAGGTTTGTTTCTGGCATTTCTTTGGAAAACTGCTACTGCAGTTTTTGAGCCAAAGGAAGGATTTATACTAATTATTAATTTATACTAATTATTTCTAATTGATCCTCCTGACTTTGACTCATAAACTATAGTGGCAGTTTTCCAAAAAATGCCCCAAAAAAACATGTGTGGAAACCTAGACATTTATCAAGGTACACTGCTCAAAAAACAAACAAAAAAAAAACATAAATGGAACACTTAAACAACACAATATAACTCCAAGTCAATCACACTTCTGTGAAAGCACACTGTCCACTCAGGAAGCAACACTGATTGACAATCAATTTCACATGCTGTTGTGCAAATGGAACAGACAACAGGTGGAAGTTATAAACAATAAGCAAGGCACCCCCCAATAAAGAAGTAGTTCTGCAGGTGGTGACCACAAACCACTTCTCAGATCCTATGCTTCCTGGCTGATGTTTTGGTCACTTATGAATGCACCACGCTTTTACTCTAGTGGTAGCATGAGACAACAACCCACACAAGTTGCTCAGGTAGTGCAGCTCATCCAGGATGGCACATCAATGCGAGCTGTGGCAAGAAGGTTTGCTGTGTCTGTCAGCCTAGTGTCCAGAGCATGGAGACACTACCAGGAGACAGGCCAGTATATCAGGAGACATGGAGGAGGCCATAGGAGGGCAACAACCTAGCAGCAGGACCGCTACCTCTGCCTTTGTCCAAGAAGGAGCAAGAGCAGCACTGCCAGAGCCCTGCAAAATGACCTCCAGCAGGCCACAAATGTGCATGTGTCCACTCAAATGGTCAGAAATAGACTCCATGAGGGTGGTATGAGGGCCCGATGTCCACAGGTGGGGGTTGTGCAAACAGCCCAACACCGTGCAAGACGTTTGGCATTTGCCAGAGAACCCCAACATTGCCAAATTCGCCACTGGCGCCCTGTGCTCTTCACAGATGAAAGCAGGTTCAGACATGACAGACATTACAAAGTCTGGAGACGCCGTGGAGAATGTTCTGCAGCATGCAACATCCTTCAGCATGACCGGTTTGGCGGTGGGTCAGTAATGGTGTGGGGTGGCATTTCTTTGGGGGGCTGCACAGCCCTCCACGTGCTTGCCAGAGATAGCCTGACTGCCATTAGGTACCGAGATGAGATCCTCAGACCCCTTGTGAGACCATAGGCTGGTGCGGTTGGCCCTGGGTTCCTCCTAATGCAAGACAATGCCAGACCTCATGTGGCTGGAGTGTGTCAGCAGCTCCTGCAAGAGGAAGGTATTGATGCTATGGACTGACCCGCCCGTTCCCCAGACCTGAATCCAATGGAGCACATCTGTCTCGCTCCATCCACCAACGCCACGTTGCACCACAGACTGTCCAGGAGTTGGCGGATGCTTTAGTCCAGGTCTGGGAGGACATCCCTCAGGAGACAATCCGCACCTCATCAGGAGCATGCCCAGGCATTGTAGGGAGGTCATACGAGCACGTGGAGGCCACACAAACCACTGAGTCTCATTTTGACTTGTTTTAAGGACTAGGGAGGAGCTAATCCGAATTTGTTACGAATTTCAGGAAAAATTTGATTCGCAACAAATGCGAATATAGCCACGATTCTATAGCGCAAATTGTTTCATTAATCTCCATTTAGTGAGTGCCAGGCTCCAGGGCATCTAAAATGGTGATTCCACATGTGAGGACATGGGGCAAGGAATCCTGGGAAGGCGGGAACAAGGGTAGGTGGGATGACACTGAATCACATGCAGGATGCAGGATCAGCAGCCAGGCACCAATGTGATGTCACAGCCCTATATAATCGGAAGCCATATTGCGGCCAGACACTTCAGCCTTTCACTGCAGAGAGATAGAAAGGGACAAACAGCGCAGTGTGTTGCACAGAAAAGCTTTTGCCAGCAGCGATTCACCTCAAGCACAAATCCTGCATAGAAGCACTCATAGGGAAGGGAGTGAGATTGAGAGAGAACGTGCAATTTTGGGTGTCGTACACAGCGACTGTGTGCTGCAGAACTGGTGTGTACTGCTGGTGTTGTGCACAAATACTTTTTTAAGCATACTGTAGCACATTTTTATGCCCTCATAAGTGCATAGCACATACGTACACTTAAGTGGTGTACTATTTTGTTCCTGTTAAAGTCTCAAGGGCCAAGATACTGTGAAAGGGCAGGCAAAAGTACTCGACGGCTGATGTTATACACAAATAATTTTTTAAGCGTACTGTAGTGCATTTTTCTGCTCTCATAAGTGCATACCACATACGTACATCTAAGTGGTGTACTATTTTCTTCCTGTTAAATTCTCAAGGGCCTAGATATTGTGAAAGGGCAGGCAAAAGTACTCACCACTGGTGTTGTACACAAATACTTTTTGAAGCGTACTGAAGCACATTTTTCTCCCCTCATAAGTGCATACCACATACGTACATCTAAGTAGTGTACTATTTGGTTCCTGTTAAAGTCTCAAGGGCAAAGATACTGTGAAAGGACAGGCAAAAGTACAAACCTGCTGCTGTTCTAGACAAATACTGTTAAGCGTACTGGAGCGCATTACACTGCCCTCATAAGTGCATACCACATGCGTACATCTAAGTGGTGTACTATTTTGTTCCTGTTAAAGTCTCAAGGGCCTAGATACTGTGAAAGGCCAGGCAAAAGTACTCACCACTGGTGTTGTACACAAATACTTTTTTAAGCATACTGTAGCACATTTTTCTCCCTTCATAAGTGCATACCACATACATACATCTAAGTGGTGTACCATTTTGTTCCTGATAAAGTCTTAAGGGCCTAGTTACTATAAAAGGACAGCCAAAAGTACACAACTGCTGCTTTTCTAGACAAGTACTGTTTTAAGCTTAGTGAAGCGTTTTGTACTCCCCTTATATACGTACTTGGTATGTCAGGCAGAGAAGTGCAAGGACGTGCACAGAGGAGTGGCAGAGGCCTAAATTCTTCAGGAGCAGGCAGAAGTCGCAGCAGACTAGGTGCGGATGGCAGCAGGAGTAGCAGCGAGAGGCCTGATCTTCCAGTATCAGCTAGTGGTCGTGTCTCGAGCAGCAACCCATCTGCCGTCATCGATTGGTTAACACGGTCATCCACTTCATCAAAAGTGACATCTGATAGCCCCAGTCAACAATGGGTGGGTTTCTCAGACACAACCCTCAGTTGGCTTGGCCCGGGAGCAGTCCTTGTCCTCCCATTGCCTCTGTCCTATGCTGTACCCTCCCCTACAGAACTAACTTATGCTGTGGGTTCAGCTCCACTATTCAGTGAGGACGATCTAATAGAGAACAGTCAACAGCTACTGCCCAGGCAGAATGGGAGGAGAAGACATCCGCCACTTCTTCTGCTAGATGGTGATGAGGATAGTGACTTAGGAGGTGGTGTTGCCAGTATTCAGGGTCCTGAAACAGATACTGTTAAGGAACCTTAGGAGGACATCAGTGACGTGCAGACACTTGTTGATGATGATGAAGCCAATCACAACTGGGAGCCGGGTGCATAAGGCACTTCCTCATCATCAGGAGAAGACGGTTGCAGGTTGCCCATGAGCAGCTGAGCCAGTATGATAGCATGGTTGGCAGTCAGCATGGCGGCAGAAGTGGAAATTCTGGAGCCAAATATGCCCAGGGGAGACCACCTGCTTCGTGGCAGCCTACCTTCCCGGTAGATAGTGGAACAGGGGTTCCTTGAGACGGCGACAATAGCTACTCAAGTATCCGGAGAAGGTTAACATAGCCACATGCAAGATGTGACGGCAGAAGGTGAAGAGTGGCCAGGGTCCCAATGTTGGCACCATGGCCCTGCATCAACATATGCTGCACCACCATAAAGCGGCCTGGGAGAACAGTGGCTCTGATGTGGTGGTCCAGCGTGCTGCATCACCCAGTGGCACGCTGCTCCATGTTTCAGCCAGCCAAGGCTCCATCATCTCGGCCGGGAGCTGTGTGTCATACCCTCCTTCTGTCGCTCTAGATGCTCCTGCTCCTCCTACTTTGTGTTAATCATTCCGTCAGCAATCCATCTCTGAAACCATGTCCAGGAGACAACAGTATGCGCCCACTCATCCAACGGCACAGAAGATGAATGTGCTCCAGTCCAAGTTGCTGGTGCTGCAGTCCCTCCCTTTTCAAGTGGTGGACTCTGCACCTTTCAGAGAACTGATGGCTTGTGCCGAGCCGATGTGGAGAGTCCCAAGCCGTCATTTCTTTGCAAAGAAGGTAGTACCAGCCCTGCACAATTTTGTGGAAGAGAAGGTGGGCTAGTCTTTGAGCCTGTCAGTGTGTACCAAAGAGCACGGCAGCGCCAACATCTGGAGCTGTAACTATGGTCAGGTACAATACATGTCCTTTACGGCCCACTGGGTGAATGTGGTTCCTGCACAGCCACAACAGCAACTTGGACAGGTCACGCCGCTTTCTCCTCCACGCTCTCAGGCCGTTGGTCCTGTGACAGCATGCAATTCCGCCTCCTCATCATCCACCGAGTCCTCAGCCTCCACTGCATGGACAAGTCTCAGTGGCCCTTCAGCATACCATGTGTGAAGGGCACGGCGGTGTCATGCTGTTCCTAACATGGTTTGCCTTGGCGAATGGAGTCACACAGGGGAGGAACTGCTAAAAGTGATTCATAAAGAAATTGGAGCATGGCTTACTCCACGAAAACTGGAACTGGGAACCATGGTGACTGACGACGGGAAGAACATCTTGTCTGCGCTGCGACAAGGAAGGCTTAACCATGTTCCCTGCATGGTACAAGTGTTCTATTTGGTTGTCAAGTGGTTCCTGAAGTATTCCCCCCATTTGCAAGACATCCTAACAATGGGAAGGAAACTTTTCATGCACTTCAGCCACTCATACACCGCAAAGCACACCCTCCTTGAGCTGCAGCGTCAGACCGGTACCCCCCAACATAGTCTGATTTGCCATGTGGCCACACATTGGAATTCCACCCTCCATATGTTGGACCGACTATAGGAAGTGGATCCAAGCAGATAGGGGCACTCCCCTGTGTAATTTCAATGTCAACCAGTGGCAGCTCATACGTGACACCTGCCATTTGCGCAGGCCCTTTGAGGAAGCCACATTATTATTCAGTCGACAGGATTACTGGATGAACGACATTATTCCACTGCTTCTTTTCCTACAACACGTGTTGGAAGCCATGGCTGGTCAGGGCACTGGAGACGTGGCGCCTACATCTCATGGCCACATGACCCCTGTGGGGGCTTAACTGAAGGAGGAGGAGGGGAGGGGCATAGTGGAGCACAGTTTAGGTTTCATGAACTGGGCGTTTTTTCTAGTCATCTGACAGGTGAGGAAGAGCAGGAGCAGCCAGAGTAGCTAGAGGGTTATGAGGAAGGTGAGAAAGAGGACCCAGGCACACCGTGGCAGTATGCAGTGGAGATGGAGGCAGGGAGTCCCTCCGAGTCACTTGCACAAATGGCATGATGCATGCTCAGTTGCTTGCGTAGTGACCGCCGAATTATCACCATTCAGCAGCGGGATGACTTCGGGGTCTCCACCTTATTGGACCCTCGCTTCCGTCACAAAATGGGGGCCTTTTTTACACAAACTGAGAGGGAGGACAAACTGACCTATTACAGAGACATCCTACGTAGTCAGTTGGCCGATGCCTGTCGGCACCATCGTCCATCCTCTCGCAGGTCTGACTTGGTGTGCCCTCTGCGATCACCTTCCACTGCCATGGCTGCTGAGGAGGGGTGGGGTGGCAGGAGCAGTACCAGCTCCATCAGCAGCAGCCTGAGTCTACAGTCACTGATGAGTAGCTTTCTTCACCCGCATAGTGAAGCAACTCATCAGCATCATGCCAACCATGCCAACACATCCGCTGGACTTCTGGGCAGCCAAACTTGATTTGTGGCCGCAACTAGCAGAGTTTGCCCTGGAAAAGTTGTCCTGCCCGGCCAGTAGTGTGTCATCAGGGTGGGTGTTTAGTGCGGCGGGGGCCATAGTCAAAACAAAAAATGTAAGGAGACTGCTCTTTGTGAAGATGAATCAGGCATGGATCAGCCAGGATTTCCATCCACCAATGCCTGATACATCAAAGTAGATTGACCATGGTGCCATACCAACACTTCACAGATATGGATAGTACAAAAACTATTTTAGATGCTACTCCCCAGTTACAAACATTCCTCCGCATCAGACCTTTTTTCATCCACTTTCGTCACCGGATACTGGTATCGCCACCCACTGCACCACTCGCCGGGTCATTTTCAGGACTCCTAATGCTGCTGCTGCTGCCACCTCCAGGCTGTTTCATTCTGCCACCATATGTTCTCCTCTTGCTCCCGCCAACTCCAAGCTGTGCTATTCAGCCATGATATGTTCTCCTCATGATGCCGCCACCTCCACAATGTGTCATTCAGCCACTATATGTTCTCCTCAAGTTGCCACCACCTCCACGCTGTGTCATTCAGCCACTATATGTTCTCCTCATGCTGCCGCCACCTCCAAGCTGTGTGATTCAGCCACTATATGGTCTCCTCATTCTGCCACCAACTCCAGGCTATGTCATTCAGCCACTATGTGGTCTCTTCATGCTGCCGCCACCTCCACGCTGTGTTATTCAGCTACTATATGGTCTCCTTATACTGCTGCCACCTCCAGGCTGTGTCATTTAGCCACTATATGGTCTCCTCTTGCTGCCGCCAACTCCAGGCTGTTGCCATTCAGCCACTATATGGTTTCCTTATGCTGCCGCCAACTCCAGGCTGTGTCATTCAGCCACTATGTGGTCTCCTCATGCTGCCGCCACCTCCATGCTGTGTCATTCAGCCAATATATGTTCTCCTCATGCTGCCACCACCTCCATGCTGTGTCATTCAGCCACTATGTGGTCTCCTCATTCTTCCACCAACTCCAGGCTATGTCATTCAGCCACTATGTGGTCTCCTCATGCTGCCGCCACCTCCACGCTGTGTCATTCAGCCACTATATGGTCTTCTCATACTGCTACCACCTCCAGGCTGTGTCATTTAGCCACTATATGGTCTCCTCATGCTGCCGCCAACAACAGGCTGTGTCATTCAGCCACTATATGGTCTCCTCATGCTGCTAGTACATTACTTACACATTTTTAAGGTAGCTTTATAGCATTAGCTACCAGAAATCTTCAATTTAAATTTGAAAATGCATCTTTGAATCTTAGAGACAGTGAGGCCCTATGGTCTCCTCATGCTGCCACCAACTCCAGGCTGCATCATTCATCCACTATATGGTCTCCTCATGCTGCAGCCAACTCCAGGCTGTGTCATTAAACCACTGTATGGTCTCATCATGCTGCCGCCAGCTCCAGGCTCTGTGATTCAGCTACTATATGGTCTCCTCATGCTGCCATCAATTACAGGCTGTGTCATTCAGCCACTCTATGGTCTCATCATGCTGCCGCCACCTCCACACTGTGTCATTCAACCACTATATGGTCTCTTCATACTGCCGCCACCTCAAGGCTGTCATTCAGCCACTATATGGTCTCCTCATGTTGCCGCCAACAACAGGCTGTGTCAATCAGCCACTATATGGTCTCCTCATGCTGCTTGTACATTACTTCAAAATTTTTAAGGTAGCACTGGCTACCATAAATCTTCAATTTAAAATAGAAAATTCATCTTTTTATCTTAGGGATTGTGAGGCCCCATGGTCTCCTCATACTGCCGACAACTCCAGGCTGTGCCATTCAGCCACTTTATGGTCTTCTCATGCTGCTGGGACATTACCTAAACATTTTTATGATAGCATTAGCTACCATAAATCTTCAATTTAAATTAAAAAAATCATCTTTTTATCTTTGGGATTGTGAGGCCCTATGGTCTCCTCATACTGCTGTCAAATCCAGGCTGTGTCATTCAGCCACTATGTGGTCTCCTCATGCTGCCGGGACATTACCTAAACATTTTTATGGTAGCACTAGCTACCATAAATCTTCAATTTAAATTTGAAAATTCATCTTTTAATCTTAGGGATTGTGGGGCCCTATGATCTCCTTATGCTGCCGCCAACTCCAGGTTCTGTCATTCAGCCACTATATTGTCTCCTCTTGCTGCGGCCAATTGCAGGCTGTGCCATTCTGCCAGATTATGGTCTCCTCACGCTGCTGCCACCTCTAGGCTCTGTCATTGGGACGCCATGTGACATGAGTCTCCTTGTTAGATTTGGTCTTTTGTAACCACATTTTTTAAAATTAAATCTTAAATTTAAAAAAATCGATAGAGCGCTAACAATGAACCATAAATGATTAAATGAAACATTCACACTTTCACAGTCAGGGGGGCGCTGAGAGGCAGGGTCTGGAACAGGTGGTAACTCACCTGGCGGAGGACCGCCAGCTCGATTTTAAGATACAAGTACAAGCTTTTTCACTGCAGCCACTTCTAGCTTTATGCACCCAATTATCCAATGGCACAGAAACTGAATGTGCTCCTGTCCAAGTTGCTGGTACTGCAGTCACTCCCTTTTCAAGTGGACACTCACAGTATGGGGGGTGCGCTGAGAGGCAGGGGCTGGAACAGGTGGTCATCTTGACAGACCGGCAGCTCGATGCTCACCAGAATGGGTAATCAAAAAGATTTAAAAAAATTCAAATTAAATTAAATAAAAATTACATAAAAAACTGCCACATCCAGATGCTCTGCGGCAGTAATTCTAATAGTGATGCCTGTAATCTGCATGCCATACTGAATAACAGTAATATTTCACTAACACAGCACACTCCCTATGCGTGTTAGGACAAGGCAAAGTGTTCTACAACCCAATTGAGCCTCTTTGTAGGCCAGAAATAACAGTTTTTAATAGCAATTCGCCGCAAATAAATTCGGACCGAATCAAATTTTTTAGGAAAATTCGAAGAATTAAAATTTTTCTCAAATTCACTCATCTCCATTAAGGACATTACATCAAAGTTGGGTCAGCTTGTAGTGTGGTTTTCTATTTTGATTTTGAGTGTGACTCCATATTCAGAAATCCATGGGTTGATAAATTTGATTTCCATTAACAATTTTTGTGTGATTTTGTTGACAGCACATTCAACTATGTAAAGACAAAAGTATTTCATATGATTAGTTCATTCATTCAGATCTAGGATGTGCTATCTTACTGTTCCCTTTATTTTTTGAGCAGTGTATTTAGAACCAGCCTTTTTTTTTTTAAATTTTTTTTTTTTTGCTTACTCGCACGTCTAGGCATTTTTTTGGTGTGACCTTCGTGGGTAAGCAAAAAGTTACAAACAGCCTTACCTAAGCAAATTTCAGTTTTCACTTTGCAGTGCTCATGTATTTATGATTTGTGAAAGTTGCACATTGACAAAAAAAGTCGCAAACCCCTTACAAAAAGTCGCAAGTCTGCTTCAGGTTTGACCTGGAGTACAATATTCCCGTATGTGAGCAAATTTTAAAAGTCCCAAAAAAGTCTCACAAAAGTCGCAGCTGCCACTTTTTTGTTTTGCTTATGTGCTTCAAATTTATCAACCACATATGAAAGTTTGATAAATATGTAGCACATAAGCAAAACTAAAGCAAACAAAATGGGGGAGATTTATCAAAACCTGAGTAGAGGAAGAGCGGTGCAGTTGCCCAATCAACCAATCAGCACGCTTCTTTCATTTTTAAAGAGGCCTGTGAAAAATGAAAGAAGCAATCTGATTGGTTGCTATGGGCAACTGCACTACTCTTCCTCTACACAGGTTTTGATAAATCTCCCCCAATATGCCTACAAAACTTGCTTACCAAAATAAACAATGATACATGTCCCCCATAGTGGTATAATTTGGTACAAATTTATGTGCCGAAAAGTGGTGCAAATGGTTTGAAAAAAAAAAAAAAAAAAAGTTGTGCAAATAATGCCAGAACTGTAGCCACACCCATTTTTATAAGTTTGGCAAAAGAAGTGCTAGATCAATTTACTTTTTATTTTTGTTGTTGTTTAAGAAAATCTGTGAAAAAATATGGATATGTAATAGTCAAACCTAAATTCTGGTTTTTATTAGAATTATTGTGTGAAATGAACACTGACATTTGACTTCGAGTTTGTTTTCTTCTTGTGCCAAACCAAACCACTTGCCATCATTATCTGCCAAAAAGTTTATTTGAGGTTTGTGTCCGGAACATCACAACAAATTGCCACACAGTTGCCTAATAAATTTCTTGGTATTCTTAATCTAAAGATTAAGATAAATACAAGGGCGGTCAATATGTGGTTAGCTCTAGATACCAAAGCTAATATCATTCTGCTCCAATGAAGTAGACGTTTGAGGGAAGCTCATATAAGAGAGCATGACTGTCAGACAAAATTATCTAGATATTAGTGATGTCGCAAACATAAAATTTTCGGTTCGCGAATGTCGAACGCGAACTTCTGCAAAAGTTTGCGAACCGGGCAAACCGCCATTGACTTCAATGGGCAGGTGAATTTTAAAACCAACAGGGACTCTTTCTGGCCACAATAGTGATGGAAAAGTTGTTTCAAGGGGACTAACACCTGGACTGTGTGGTGCCGGAGGGGGATCCTTGGCAAAACTCCCATGGAAATTACATTGTTGATGCAGAATCTGATTTTAATCCATAAAGGGCATAAATCACCTAACATTCCTAAATTGTGTGGAATAACGTGCTTTAGCCCCCTTCAGGCAGCACATAGAGCCCCCCTTTAGGCATCACATAGTTAGATCCCCCCTTTAGGCAGCACATAGATTCCCCCATATTAGGCAGCACATAGTTAGAGCCCCCCTTTAGGCAGCACATAGAGCCCCCTTTAGGCAGCACATAGTTAGATCCCCCCTTTAGGCATTACATAGTTAGATCCCCCCTTTAGGCAGCACATAGATTCCCCCATGTTAGGCAGCACATAGTTAGAGCCCCTCTTTAGGCAGCACATAGAGCCCCCCTTTAGGCAGCACATAGATTACCCCATATTAAGCAGCACATAGTTAGAGCCCCACTTTAGGCAACACATAGATTCCCCCATATTAGGCAGCACATAATGCTGGACCACCAAAAGAAATTATTTTCTAAATAACATTTTTAATCAAATCAAGAAGGAGAGTTCATCCCTCTCTGTATTTTATTTTTGAAAATGTAACTTTAAAAAATCACGCGCAACAAGCGTTCCATGGTGTAATGGTTAGTACTCTGGAAAATTCAAGTTTAAATTATCAGAAAGTCCAGAAGACTCTATAATGTGGGACGGAGAAACACACAAAGAAATCCTTTTCAAAATAAAAATTTTCATCAAATAAAGATGAAAGCAGCGGCCAGAAAAATTGCAGCACCAGAAAAAGTGCAGCACCAGAGGCCAGAAAAATTAGGCATGTACACATGGCTGGAAAATTTGGTATTGTCGCAGCCGCTGCTGTAGCAGCGGCCAGAAACATTTCTGTTTGTTTCCCAGGCAGAAAGTGCCCTAAAACAATGCGGCTTGAACCCTAGTTGGTGGCGGATAAGTCATGCAAGTCATCCTTGGTCACTACCTTACCCAGACGGAACGTGATTGGTCGAATTCTTCAAAAAAGAGTTGCCGCCGATGCCTCTTGGAATTCTCGAAAGAGGAAATACACGTCTCATCCCTGATTGGTCGCCGGCTGGACCTGCCCAGCAGTGATTGATGGAATTCTTCAATAAAGATTTGCCGCCGATGCCTCTAGGAATCCCACAAAGAGGAATTATACGTCTTTAACCTGATTGGTCGCCGCCCGGACCTGCCCAGCAGCGATTGGTCGAATTCTTCAAAAAAGATTTGCCACCGATGCCTCTAGGAATCCCCCAAAGAGGAGTTATACATCTTTAATCTGATTGGTTGCCACCCGGACCTGCCCAGCAGCGATTGGTCGAATTCTGACTGAAGTGAAGTGACTGATTTTTTTTTACAGCCAAAAAAGTTTTTTTTTTTTTTCAAATTTACACTACGGTCACCCAAAGATGATTTGCACTAGTGTGACAATGAGCCCTGAAGGCCAAAAGACTCCCAAGTGTGAAGTGACTGATTTTATTTTACAGCCAAAAAAGGTATTTTTTTTTTCAAATTTACACTACGGTCACCCCAAAGATGATTTGCACTAGTGTAACAATGAGCCCTGAAGGCCAAAAGACTCCCAAGTGTGCAGTCAAGTGACTGATTTTATTTTCCAGACAAAAAAGGTATATTTTTTTTCAAATTTACACTAAGGTCACCTCAAAGATGATTTGCGCTAGTTGCTGGAAAGAAAAAAAGTTTGCCAGCGGAGTACCTCTTTTAAACAGTGATTAGCCAACCAGGGTGCCTCCAGCTGTCGCAAAACACACGGGCTGATGTTTGAGCCCTTTTAATACTGTAGTTGCTGGACTGAAAAAAAGTTTGCCAGCGGAGTACCCTTTTTAAACAGTGGTTACCCAACCAGGGTGCCTCCAGCTGTTGCAAAATACACGGACTGATCTTTGAGCCCTTCTAATACTGTAGCTGCTTGAAAGAAATCAAGTTTTCAACTGCAGTACCCCTTTTAACCTGTGGTTCCCTCCCAACCAGGGTACCTCCAGCTGTTGCAAGACACACGGACTGATATTTGAGCCCTAAAAAGGGCTTTTTTGGGTGCTGTCCTTAAAGCAGATGTTATATTAGTGGTTTAGGAGTGTAGTGGACCCTGAATGAACCACCTAGCTGTTGCTTTCCCTGTTATAGCAAGAGCAGCTTCACTTTCACTCCTCTCTCTAAGCCTGCAGCATGCCGAATGAAAGTAAAATGGCATCCGTGCAGGAGGTAGGAGGGTCTGGAAGGGAGGGTCTGCTAGTGATTGGCTGTAATGTGTCTGCTGACTGTGACACACAGGGTCAAAGTTTACCGCAATGTTAATAAATAGGGGGCGGATCGAACTTCACATATGTTCGCCCGGCGAGGCAAACGCGAACAAGTGAAGTTCGCCTGGAACCGTTCGCCGGCGAACAATTTGTGACATCTCTACTAGATATTACTGCTCCCTTTTAAAACTGTTTGCAAAACCAAACAGAAATAATAAATGAATATCTGTGCTGAACATAGAACCGCTTAGAATTGTTTTAAGCTATTCTGGAAATAAATAAAAAAAAATTACAAAACGTTTTCTGGGATGTCCTTCTTTTTATTTATAGACTATCCTGTTTTAGGGTACGTTCACACGGCAGCTTACCTGCTTAAGTCCTGCAGAGTATTTGCTGTGGAAATCCGCAGTGGATTTTGCTGCCATTGACTTCAATGGGTCTGAAAAAAAATCTGCAAATCTGCCTCTATAACGGATTTTCTGCTGACACATTGAAGTCAATGGTAGCAAAATCCGCTGCAGATTTTCCGCAGAAAATATGCTGCGGAAAATCCGCAGGTAATCCGCCCGTGTGAACGTATTGGATTATGATGTATTGGATTATGAGATATCAGGGCTACAGAAATTGTAGGCTGTAAATGCCATATTACATGCACATTTTTGGCATTATTCGTATATGTTGCCTTTATTATTGGTATATGTGTGTGTTCATTAGTTTGATTGTATGAACTGGATTAGCTAAATAGTCATAGACCTATAAGCAGACTGGGCAGCTTTAACATTATGCACTACATCTGTATCACAGTGACACATGCTGTTTAATTATATTTAGACTGTCTAGTCTAAGTTTAGACCACATATTTGTTGGCTACTATATGACATAATTGTGCACCACACCCCTATATTTAGCAAAACACAAAGGCATTAAAAAAAAGTGTCTAGATTTCATGTATAGAATTCTAGCGTATTTTCAATACGAAGTATTTATAATTCATAAAAAATGTGATGCAGGTCATGTAAACCAACAGAATTCTGGTGTATTTTCAGGAGTAAATCTGCCCCCTAGTGTCTGAGCGACTATGCATGTATATGCATTACCATAGCCCAATATGTCCAGTGGTTGCAGTAAAAATCTACCACTGTGGTAACCAAATGTTCATAGGGTAAAAAGTACAAACTGAAAAATCTTTATTGCTTAAAAATATATGTTCAAATGAAAACTATATAACCCCTTTGAAAACTTTAGTAACAATATATTACTATTTTAAGCATAAGTATTTGCACCTTACATCCTATCAAGTACAAGTGTTCTGTTTCATGTTGGAAGCCATATTCAGTTTATATTATTCAGAATGTAAACACAAGACAATGACCAGTGTACAGTTTGGCGGTTGATTTGTGCCCAGTGGGAGTTGCTTGGAATGAGGTTGAGGTAAGGACAATCAGGTCATAAACACTTCCTTTACCATTTCCTCACACTGGAATGCAGAGCAGTGATGCCGTACAGTACTGTGCTCGATTTAAAGGGACAGTATGTTTTACAGAAAAAAAATCTATAGTAAAAGCAAGGGAGATGAGTTTTCATATTTTAACGCATAATAGAACCAAATAAAAATAGATTTAACTAGTTTAATTTGATGTCTGATCATTTTCTGTCTATGCAAATTCTGAATTGTTATTGCTCTGGAATATGTTGGTGCAATATAAAATTATTATTATTATTACTATTATTTTTATTATTATAAAAAATAACTGAAAGCACAACTATTTAATTGCACTTCGTTAACACACAAAAAACGTGTGGATCCCAAGGTGTTTTAAGGTTGTGAAAGAAAAGCAGAAATACTCTTGTACCTAGGCGGTAATATTAGCCAGTTCCCCAGTAAAAATAACCCCATAAATATAACAGGACAATCAAAATAAATAATAAAACTATTAGTCAAAAGCAGAATAGATTCAAATATACTATTTGTTAAAAACATAATGAAACAGAAGGGAGAAAGTTTATGAGGGAGATTTATCAAACCTTGTGCAAAGGAACTGAGGAGCCATGTATGTGTGCCCTCACGTAACTACTGCTCCCAACACCTCCCAACTGCTTGTTCAGAATGGCCTAGATGTTGTCAAAATAACCATCCTGCTTCTTTTATTCCATTGATGTACACCTTCACAAACTGGGCATGCCGAGCAGCCAAAAATCTCTCACCAAGAGGTACACTACACAAAAGTAGCCCCTGAGAGGCTTTATTTTATAGGTCAGAGGAGGAAGTAATTTTTCCCATTTTGTGTCAGGATCCAGTGTCTTATCAGATCACACCTGTAATCATTTATATATCTACATTCAGAGACATAACTGCATTCCGAGTTTTGTAATGATTTGTCATATCTGTTTCATTAAAAGCTGTAAAAAAAAAAAATCCCACAATTGTACATTATTTTATAGCAGTCTATTCTGTCCTCCAATTAGTAGATGAGGGAAACCTCCGAAAGACTGAAAATGAAGAAGTCCCTGTAGTTGTGATGGAAAAGACTGTGCAAAATGTGAAGCATTGGTGCTTAAAAATGGTGACACTGAGAAAACAAACAGTTAAATATCAAATACATTTGTCTAAAGGAATTTGTGAGACTCCTAAATGAAGTAAAATAAGGACTGCAAAGTTGACCAATTTGGTCATAGCAACAAATGTATATTTGAAAACATACATTTGTATACAGTGGTCCCTCAACATACGATGGTAATCCGTTCCAAACGGACCATCGTTTGTTGAAACCATCGCATGTTGAGGGATCCGTGCAATGTAAAGTATAGGACAGTGGTCTACAACCTGCGGACCTCCAGATGTTGCAAAACTACAACACCCAGCATGCCCGGACAGCCAACGGCTGCCCCCACCGCTCCAGACCGTCACCGTTCGTCACCGCTGCCCGTGATGTCGCCCTCCATCGCTGTCGCCACGTCCCCGAGGTGACCCCGACGCTGCTTCCCCGGCATCCGCGTGCTCTGTCGCCGCCATCACGTCGCTACGCACGCCGCTCTTATTGGATGACGAGACGGCGTGCGCAGCGACGTGATGACGTCGATGGAGAGCCCCGACGATGCAGGGGATCCCGAAGAGGACGCGCTGGAGCCCCGAGGACAGGTAAGTGATCGTCAGTGGACCACACGGGGCACCTTAAATGGCTATCCGGTGGCAGCTGAAGCAGTCAGCGCTGCCGGAAAGCCGTTTATGCGATGGCCCCGACATAGAAAAGCATTGTATGTTGATGCTGCCTTCAACATGCGATGGCCTCTGAGAGGCCATCGTATGTTGAAATGATCGCATGTCGGGGCCATCGTAGGTCGGGGGGTCACTGTACTATACTAGCCTTATATCTCCTTAATCGATTCTGATGATCTTAGTGATGATCTTAGTCATATGCCATTGCATGGAATGGGAATAGCCATTTAAAGTTGTTCTGTCTATGGGTGGAGTGACTGGAACTGGGGACTTTAACAAAAATAATAATTCAGAGAAGATTTAGGATTAGCATGGTTTTTTCCTAGATTGTTTTTTGTTCATTATCTTTCTGCTTTATTCACTGATTCCCTGACTTCATCATTGGTGCTATCATTTATTCCCATAATCTTCCTGTGTTCTATACATAATCTATGAGAATAAATAAACGTATTCGCATAAATTTCACAGAAATGCTGGCTCATTCTCTGCGGAAATCCATGTGTCAGCTTTGAATTTCAGCCATGGGTCTTGTAGTAAATCGCATCTCGAATTTGCATTATGCAAATCTGGCACATGTGGACATATCCTTAGAATTAATTGGCGACATAATTACCTTATTTGGTAATGTTGACCAGCATTATTCACTAAGGAATAAGCAAGATTGTTTGAGCTGGACAACTATTTCATATCAGTAAAATATCCTGGTAATCTGTTGATCGCTGTAAGCCTAGCTACTGATCTCTTGTTATTCCCCTTAAAAACTATAGAAGGCAGCACAATGACCCTGCATTAACCTTCACAAGAGAAACATCGTTTTGCACAGTGACCATTTAAAAGGGGTACTCCACTGGAAAAAAAATCAAATCAAATTTAATCAACTGGTGTCAGAAAGTTAAACAGATTTGTAAATTACTTCAATTTAAAAGTCTTAACCCTTCCAGTACTTATCAGCTGCTGTGCATTCCAGAGGAAGTTATTTTCTTTTTGAATTTTCTTTCTGTCTGACCACAGTGCTCTCTGCTGACACCTCTGCCCATTATAGGAACTGTACAGAGTAGGAGCACACCCCCATAGTAAACCTATCCTGCTCTGGACAGTTCCTAAAATGGATAGAGGTGTCAGCAGAGAGCACTGTGGTCAGGCAGAAAGGAAATTCAAAAAGAAAAGAACTTCCTGTGGAGCATATAGCAGCTGATAAGTACTGGAAGGATTAAGATTTTTAAATAGAAGTAATGCTCAAATCTGTTTAACTTTCTGGCACCTGTTGATTTTAAAAAAAAAATGTTTTTCAGGGGAGTACCCCTTTAAGTAAGAGAACTCCTGCTCTTTGATGTTCATATGTCAAAACTACTGAAATTCCTACTCCAGTTTTACCAACCCATTATTGGATTTGCATTTCTTCCCGTGTAGTTTACATACATGTGTACATTACTTAAATCAGTCGTGAAAAGTTAAATAAACTGAACATACATGTTAGTAATATATAACCTTTCTCTTCTACCCAACCAGGTGATGGCCCAATGGCAGATAGAAATAAATGTATATTCACTTGTATTAAATATTTATCATCCTGTTGTTTTTGGTTGTATCACCAAATCAGAAACTGTATGGAGATACAGTCCTGATGAATATTTTAATTGTCCTGATGAATATTTAAAGGGGTATTCCTGGAATTTTTTTTATTTGACTATGCTACAGGGGCTGTGAAGTTAGTGTAGTTCATAATATAGTGTCTGTACCTTTGTGTGACGGGTTTCTCACAATTCTTCTGTGATTTTCACCTCAATATTTATTTTCATCAGCATACAAAATGACTGTTGTCTCAGATTTTTCCCAGCTTGCAATGGGGCCGAGACCTGACTCACTAGTCATCTAATGACAGGGAGCCTGTCTGCTTCAATGAGTGGAGGGATCAATCTGCAACTAATGCAACAGCTGTAGGCACCCTGATTGAAAACCACAGGTCTTTTGTTTCAATGTGTGGGGTGGCTGATGTGTGGGAGGGAGGAAAATTGAATTGTGGGATTTGTAGTAAAAAAAAACCATAAGTCAAACAGGAAATACAAGTTCACAAAAAGCTAGCCACAGTGTTATGGTTAATCTCACAATATAGCCATTTAGCCCCAAGTCAAGTGCAGATCCTTCCTAAGCATGTCCATTACTGTCTGCCAGGTACCTACTAAAATCACCTTATGGTGGATAACTCCTTTAATTGTTACATTGATGACTGGTGTTATTTATTTACCCTACATCAAACATTTACATTCCTAAAATGAAAATGGACTTCTTGATAGGTGTTTTATTCATTTATTTATTTGTTTTCCATTATATTTTATCTTTAGTGTCCTTTGAGAGTGTGGCCAGATTAATATTGTTATTTTAATACTGTGTGACGTACAAGCTATTGTATTTGGAAAAATAACTGGTAATATACTGTTTACACTCTCCGCCCATCTTTTGAAAACAACTAATGCCATAAGGGATCCGCCCATGATATATGGTCAAACGAGACAATAATTCTTTTAGCTTTAGTATTGATAAACTCCAGTATGTGGCAATAGCTATGTAGGAGGTTTGCTTAAACAACTGATAACAACTCAAGCAAATACCGTATTAGCTCAGTGATTATGATCCTCTTTTATTCAGAAAGATAAGTTTGTTTATTCCAATTATCAGGATGAGTCATTAAACAGATTAACAAAGAAGCATCAGATAAAGGAGAACATAAGAACACTTTATTATTCATAGAATGAACTAATTAGGAAAAAAGAAAACAAGATTTTTTGAAAAGCTCCTGAAACAGTATCACAGAAATTTAGAATAGAGAAATATACATTTTGTATTAGTCCTATCATCAGATGAGGATCAGTACAACATGCAGAACATTGAAGGGGAAATTATATTATTTATTTCCCTAATTCCTAGTGCAGAAATAATGGCAGCAAAACATTATCCTGCAGCAAGACGCCTACTAGTCAAAAACAAAGCAACAATATCTTTGCTCCATTTATATAGTAAGTTGACACAAAATGATGGTCTTGTATGATACACTTATAATGTAGAAGAAGGACTTAGGGCTCGTCCACATATGCACGGCATCTATCATGTTTTCAATCCGTTGCTTGCTAAAAATTGACAGAGGGAAACTGATGCTACAACTAAACCCATTACTTTGAATGGGACAGTTCCCATTTATCTGGCATCTCAAGTTGGAAGCCAGATGGATAGACACGCCTGCGTTCCCCCATCTGGCAATTAGAAATAAGGGACGACGGATGCTAAACAACTGATGACAGCTGATGCACGTTGTCATCAGTTGTAGCATCAGTTGTGTTGAGTCTTAGACTGGGTTCACACCGGACATATGTGAACCCGGCCTTATACTTCTCCTTCCTCATGGATCCACTTCTTGCTTTGGCTCAAAAACTGCAGTGGCTGTAAAAAAAACAAAAAAACTGTCAAGTGGAAATGCACCATTAGTCTTAGTGTTTCTATTTTTTTTTTTTTTTGGGATTTAACAGTTGTAGGTTAAAGTGAAAAGGCGAGGTTGGCTTCTGTATTTTTTACTGCTTTGTTTGGCAGTAAATTGTGTATAGATGTTTAAAAAATTATGAAATATTAGTATACATTTTTCTTAAAAAGGCAACATTATGCTCAAAGCTATCAGAGATTTCAACAGCAGTTCACTCTGGTTTGCCAACGCGATTTGCCATAAACCTGGCAATCGGGGGTGATTACGCCATCCTTCTCCCGACAAAATGCCCCCTTTCTGACAGACCACGTCCTTTTAGCAATTAACACTAAAAAAGACAAATAATCACACATCTGCAGCCAGTGAAAAATTTGCCATTAATTGCCATTTTTTGCCAATAAGATTTTCACACATGATAACTACCCCCTATATGTTGTCTTAAGCAAGTGATGACAGTTTTGTTGCCTATAGGTCTCCAGTTGTTACCATTTCTTTTATTTTGATATTTTCACAAGAATTTTTATGGTATGAAAGATAGGAAACCATTAGTCTCCCTTCGCTCGGGCAACAGGATACATTTTAACTTCCCAGTCAATGTCGTAGCCCTGTGCAAGCCCTGGCTTTAGACAAGTTTCTTGCACAGCCACAGGCCCACTATGAACAACCAGTGTAAGTAAGGCCACTGCATGCAGTTTGCAGGTGGACACATGGCAATATTGATGTGAGCGACATCTCACACTGTGAGTGTACGGCCCAGCATGCACCTTCAACTACTGAGGAAGAAGAGTGGGTGGGGCGGTGTATATGCTGTAGCCTCTACCTATTTACTACAAAGCACACTTTGTAGTTTCCTGGCTGCTGGCTGTGGCTGCTATAGGTGGCTATTCTCTGTCTGTGGCTGTCAGACATTCAAGTAGCAGAGAGTTGCTGTCAAACACTATAAACAATAACTTATTGTACTGTGCAAAGTTAATATACTGCACCTCCCAGAATACAATATAGAATAATACACAGCATAGACAATGGAACAGCAGCTTCTTAGAAACATGAACTCAACTGAATGTAATATGAATTCAGCTTCAGTTGTCATCATAGATCATAATTTCACTGTGATTATGTACAATCTTAAATTGTGTAAAAATGTAAATTTCTAATGGAAAAAGTTATTAATTATTAAGAAAAACAGCATTGAAAAAAATCAAAAAATATACAATATAATAATAATAAATTATACAGGGTGTGCCATTTATATGGATACACCTTAATAAAAGGGGAATGGTTGGTAATATTAACTTCCTGTTTGTGGCACATTAGTATATGTGAGGGGGGAAATTTTTCAAGATGGGTGGTGACTATGGCCACCACTTTGAAGTCGGTCATTTTGAATCCAACTTTTGTTTTTTCAATAGGAAGAGGGTCATATGACACATCAAACTTATTAGGAATTTCCCAAGAAAAACAATGATGTGCTTGGTTTTAACGTAACTTTATTCTTTCATGAGTTATTTACAAGTTTCTGACCACTTGCAAAATGTGTTCAACGTGCTGCCCATTGTGTTGGATTGTCAATGCAACCCTCTTCTCCCACTTCACACACTGATAGCAACACCGCAGGAGAAATGCTAGCACAGGCTTCCAGTATCCGTAGTTTCAGGTGCTGTATATTTCGTATCTTCACAGCATAGACAATTGCCTTCAGATGACCCCAAAGATAGAAGTCTAAGGGGGTCAGATCGGGAGACTTTGGGGGCCATTCAACTGGCCCATGACGACCAATCCACTTTCCAGGAAACTGTTCATCTAGGAATGCTTGGACCTGACACCCATAATGTGGTGGTGCACCATCTTGCTGGAGAAACTCAGGGAACGTGCCAGCTTCACTGCTTTCCACCAAGTGCCTTTAAATGATTCAGGAAACCTTACATTAAATTACACAGTAGAATCTCAGTTACACCGTTTTTCAATAAAGATACATAAACATTACTCCCCTTGTGTAAAAAGAAATCTTTTATGTTGGAAGACAACATGTCCAGAGAAATTTAACCGATCTCTCCAAACTGTTTAATCTTTGAGTATTTTCATAGTTTCATGCTATCCTCTTAAAAAAGAAAAAAAAAACTTTAAAGCAGAGGAAGTAATGTGATCCACACATAAATCCACAGGATGCTATAACATTGTTCCATTTTGAGATTCCCATAATACATTATTTTAACTGTGTGTCAGTTTTCTAGTCTTTAGTTTGTCAAACTGTCCATGAAATATTCCAAATATTAAGGGGGAAAAAAGAACATGATGCCCATGGTAAAGGAAAACTGTCAGCTTGCTCCCCCTGCACTAACCAGCGGTAGTGGCTGGTAGTACGGGGGACGCTGATCAGTTTGATGCCCCCCCCCCCCCCATTCTGCCGAAATCTACGATTTTCTGTATATGCTAATTAAGTGCTAACTGGCACAGGCGGGGTAACTGACACTCTGACATCAGCGCCGCTAGTCCTCAGCGCTGGCCAGCTCATCAATGTTTCTCCCCTCCCTCCGCCTCTCCCTCTTTATTACAGAGCAGGGAGAAGAGGGAGACTAGCGGACTAGCAGCGCTGATGTCAGAGTACCAGTTACCCCACCTGTGCCAGTTAGCACCTAATTAGCATATACAGAAAAACGAAGATTTTTGCCGATCAGTGTGGCGGATCCGGGCACGGTAGGCATTGAACTGATTAGCGTCCCCGGCACTACCAGCCAATACAACTGGTTAGTGCAGGGGGAGCAAGCTGACAGTTTTCCTTTAACACTTTCCCTGTTTAAACTTTTTGTCCAAAAAGAATGATCAATGGACTTAAAATGGATGAAGTGGAGAATAAAGTAGGGCACTAGCATCATGACTTTAATTTAAAAACAGATGACAAGTCACTTCTTTTCTCAGTGCAGCTTTTTTCAAAGCTCATTTTGCAATTCCCATTGATGTAAATGGCTACAGGAAACAACAATTCTTTTTGAGCCTCTTTTCTGCTGCATTTTTCAGCATAGGAGGTAGTGTAGGTGCCTCTACAAGTTCCCCTACAATTAAAAAAGTACCAAAAATGTGTGGTACATGGCTTCATGTTGGCTATATGTTCAACAAACACAAAATTAAATCTATTTTCTTCTGTTACCTTTGCATTATTCTTTTTTGCTGTTATATGAATTTTTCTGTCCATGCTTGCTCTGTGTATTGTAGAATAATGATCTTCTGCTGCTACCTGTAAAACATTTACAAGCTGCTGTTAAGTGGTCTGTTATTGTTTAATATTAAGCCCATGAAAATAGGCTGTGGGTCTAAGAGGCTCATAAACACCCTAATACTCCATTAAGCCCCATTCATTACCCTATTAATACCCAAAGCAAGTTTTAGATGGGTATATATATATCAAACTATATAAACATGTGTTAACAGATTGAGCAATATACAAACCATAAACTCAACTAGGTAAATATAATCTCTTAACTTCCAGTAGTTAGTGAACAGTTTCTACACAGACCCATGACTTTTTTTATTTAACCACTGACAAAGTTGTTTCTTATTTGTGGGACAAGTTGTATTTTTCATTGGCATATTTTATTTTATCAAATAATGTATTACGGAGCCAGCAAAAAGATATATGTAAGGCAAAATTGAAAAAAAAATGGAATTGCGCAATTTTGTGTGAAAATAATTTTTTCAGGGTTCACAATAAGGTAAATCTGAGCTGCTATCTTTATTCTATGGATCAGTACAATTTCAAAGATACCAAACTTGGGTAATTTTTGTTTCGTTTTAAGGTAAAAAAAAATGAAAACTTGTAGAAAAAAAAAGTTTGTTTAATACCATTTAATGCCATTTGCATTTGATGTAAGTTTAGTTTCTGAAGATCAGGTTATATGCCAAGCTTTTTGCTCAAATTAACCTGTTAAGGACATCGGGCGTACAGGTATGCCCCTTGATGCCCAGGATGTAACATATCAGAGTGTACATGTATGCTCTGGAGCATTAAATGGGCACTGTCACCAACCTTTTTTTTTTTATATGTTGTAGTACTTATGTACTTCCATTATTTTTCTTTAATTAAAATATTGTATTTTATATTTGAAAACCGGCCACTAGGGCTGCAAGTGGCCGGCTGCAGCCTGCCCTGAAATCACGACTGAAATAGGACCAATGCTGGCTGGGCAATCGGTCCTAATTCACTCAGCCTGCGCTCGCTTCCTGCCTGTCAGTCAGACAGGCGGAAGTGAGTGCTGAGAACACAGAGGATGTGCACATTGACTCCCTGGCCTCACACGCCGGCCCCGCCTCCCGGCATATACATGTCGCTGCTGCTGCTGCCGCCTCAGGACTTTCCTACACTTGGGTATGTCTTTTTCGGGGGGTGGGGGAGCGGGGTTCAGGTTAGCGCCGCGGGCATGGCCATAACAAAGTTATTGTTTTCAACACAGGGTGCCTCCAGTTGAGGCCAAATCCCAGAATGCCTTGACAGCCAATAGATGTCAGGGCAAGCTGGAAGTTGTAGTGGTGAAAACGCCCCGCTCCCCCCATTCATATCTATGGAAGGGGGCGTGATGACTAGTACGTAGCCATCACGCCTCCTCCCATAAACATGAATGGAGGGGGCGTGGTGGCTGTAGTCAACAGTCATCCGTAACGGAGTGCACTGGATGACTGAGGTGCAGCAGCAGAAATTAGACATCTTATCCCCTATCCTTTGGAGAAGGTATGAGATGTTTTCCGGCAAAGTACCCCTTTAAGGGGTTAAAAAAATCAAGTACCGTATTTTTCGCCCTATAGGACGCTCCGGCATATAAGACGCACCCAATTTTAAAGGTGCAAAATCTAGAAACAAAAAGATTATGAACCCAACAGTGATCTTCAACCTGTGGACCTCCATATGTTGCAAAACTACAACTCCCAGCATGCCTGGACAGCCGTTGGCTTTCCGGGCATACTGGAAGTTGTAGTTTTGCAACATCTGGAGGTCCGCAGGTTGAAGACCACTGGTATAGGAGGTAATACTCACGTGTCCCCTCCACTCCGGACCCGTCACCGCTCATCACCGCTGCCTTGAATGTCGCTCCATCGCTGTCGCCGCATCCCCGTGGTGTCCCCGACGCTCCGGACATCTTCTTCCCCGGGATCCATGCTCTCCATCGCCGTCATCACGTAGCCGTCATCACGTCACTACGCACGCCGCTCCTATTGGATGACGGGACAGCGTGCACGACGACGTGATGACGTTGAAGGAAAACACCGCCCATGCAGGGGATCCTGGCATGGAGCAGACACTGAGGAGGCAGGTAAGGTCCCTCTCGGAGTCCTGTAAGCTGTTCGGGACGGCGCGATTTCACCGCGGCGGTCCTGAACAGCCCGACTGAACAGCCGGGTTAGTGTTATTTTCGCTTCAGACGCGGCGGTCAGCTTTGTTCGCCGCGTCTGAAGGGTCAATACAGGGCATCACCGCAATCGGTGATGTCCTGTATTAGCCGCGGGTCCCGGCCGTTGATGGCCGCAGGGACTGCCGCGATAGGTGTGTATTCCCCGTATAAGACGCACTAACTTCCTCCCCCCCAGTTTTGGGGAAGAAAAAGTGCGTCTTATACGGCGAAAAATACGGTACTTAATTTATCTTCACTATAAAGGCATGGTCATCTTATTTTATTATGGAAAGTTTTGCTTAGCTGCTTGTCTATTTGAAGGGTCATCTTCCAATATGAAGTAAATGTTACATGTTGTATTGCTAAGCAGTGAATGTTGATGTAATTACACTGTGCTGTCTAGATGTACTTTGTATTTATGTGTGTGCTTTGTAATGCGGAACTTATTGTCTACAGAGATTTTCAAGTCCACCAGTTCCAGGAGAAAAATGTTTGCACATAACATTCCTAGACAGACTTCACTGGTATAATTATTAGCAACATTCCAAATAATGCACTGGGCTAAAAATACCTCCGAAATCCACTGGGAGTTTATCTGAAGGCTTATAATGTAAGAGAAGTAAATATGTATTAACTACTAATCTGTTAATGCATCAAATCTGTTCACAATGATTATTCACAGTAACCGTACGAGTGCTCTGCCAGAACGAGGTTTCTAATGTTGATGCTGATAGTAACTGCGAGGTATTTTTGGAAAGAAGATTGGAAAATGGAAGACAGATTCATGCTGTTTCAGTTAATATATAGACAGGTGTAGGACCTGCAATTGCTTCATAATCAGTGTAGGTATGACCCCTGGGACCTCTGGGACTCCCACGATCACCCGCACAACAGGGTAGAATCCACTGTTATTTTTTTCTTGTTTTACAATTTCATTTACCCACTGTGCAGAGTATTGAAACACAACTCTATTTAATGAGGTGTTCCAGAAAAATCTAATACGTAGCCCTATGCCTCCACATGGAATAAAACAACAAAAGCCAGCATACTTACCTCACCTGTTCCCGGGCTCTGCTCTTGGGTTCTTCCTTCCTCGACTTAAGTCCTGCTTCCCTGCTCTGCTCTGTAATTGGGATGTCACCAGAGGAAGGAAGAAGAACAGAGGACCAGAAGATATGATAGCTGCAATGGCAGGGAAGCCGGGAAGGTAAGTATGTAGATATTGGTTATTTTATTCCATGGGCAGGTATGGTGCTGATATTAGGTTTTCCTAAAAAAAAAAAAAAAAAAAAGCCTTTAATGGGGTTGTCCACCAAAGGAAACAACCCATGTATGGAGTCAAAAAATATAATAAAGCAACTTACTAATATAATGTTATTAACCATACTGCACTAAAATCTTCACATCAGCTCTGCTCTCTTTCTTTAAGCTGTGACATTGCTTCACACACTCTGAATGCAGTCTCTTCCTATCCATGCTCCCCCTCCTGTCTGCTCAGGACAAGGCTAGTGTGAAGAGGTGAGCCCATATTACTGCTTCAAAGCAAAAAGCCTTTCTCAGATAAGACAGCAGTGAGCCAGTTCTGTGCTGCCTTGAAATCTAATGAGCATTAATATGAGCTCCCCCTTTTCAAATCACTGGTTTTGTCTAGTGATGAGCAGCATAGGCCATATTTGAATTTGCGATACTACGTGAATAAATGGATAGATATTCGTCCTATATTTGTGAAATTAGCATATTCACTATGTTTGTTGTCTTTTTTTTCCATTCGAAAATCCGTAATGAAATTTGCATAGTGCAAATGCGCGATTATATCTTTCACCTAAAAGAAGGGAAGGATAAGTGTCCTCTGACTGGAAGTGCCGATATTCATGAATATTTGCATATTCATGTATATTTGAGAATATTAACATATTCGCGAATATTAACATATTCGTGAATATTTGCATATTCACTTATTTGCATATTCACATATATTCGCATATTCGCAAAAAATATATATTCGTCATTACGAATATATATATCACTATATTCTAAATTTCGCAGTAAAATTTAGCATTTTGAATATTCGCGCTCAACACTAGTCTTGTACTGAGAAGACAAGAGGGAAGGTGAAAATATGGACATGAGTTTTCTTTTCATAGAGTGTGATGTACACAGCTCATCTGATAATGGAAATATTATATTAGTAATTTGCTTTATGATACTTTTGACACCATACACAGCTTGTATTTGTCTATGGACAAATGAAATAGGTTTTGTTGAAGTGCAATATGTCAACACTTCTATAGGTATCAATACCAACCTTTTCAAAAGACCACCTTTTTGAGAATATCACTGACTTTAGAGACTTCATTTTCTGTGACAAATAGCAAATAGCTTCAGTTCTTGTGTCAACAATGAAAACACTAATCTAGAAAGAACATACAGGGGCTCACTTACTAATCTCTTCCCAACAGTCTTTTGTTGGTTTCTTTGCGACTTTTGTGGCGCACGGTGTCTGCACCATGGCGCAGACAACATGCGACTGTTCGCGACATACATTCCCGACCAGCCTGACATTTTCACTCAAGACCCCGAAAAAGGGGCGTGTCCCTGACAATTTCTAAAACCCCCACCAATTTATTAAAAAAACAGACTAAAAAGAGGAATTGGTATTGGCAACGGAGTTCAAATAATTATGGCTAAGGCTAAGGCCAAGGTTGAGAGGAATTTGATGGTCGTTCATATTCTTTAATAAATAATTTTATGCCATCAGCAATAGGTTGGAGAAGGCCGGTGGGTCCTACTACATTAGGACCTTTTCGATGTTGCATGTAGCCTAGTAATTTTCATTCAATGAAGGTGAGAAATGCGATTAATACTAGTTGGGTTTTCCCCTCAACCCATAACATGAGACCAGGTCGGAAATGTATTATTATTATTTTTTTTTAACAATTATTATCTTATGGCTAATATAAACTAAAATTAGGTAAATTTCATGTTCCAAAGGTGGGAGGGCTTGTCCTATTAGATTTTTGACCAGGTTATTCTACACATTTGTTATGCAACTTCAATCATTGTCATTTCTATTGTGTTCTGTTATCCGCTGCATTAGCACCCCACCTCCAGATGCGCTCCCCCTCTTTTCTCCCTCCAGGCCTGAGGTAGGCACTGGGGTGTGTGCGCCAGGAAACTGCTGCCCAAAAGAAGAGAAAGGCGTCCCCCCACCCCAGGAATATGACACCCACGAACCCCCCACCCCGACCGGGAATATGACACCTACCTCGACCCCCCTGCCACCTGGTGTCACTACTGGGAGCAGGGGAGCAAACGTGCAGATGTCTTAGCCCCTGAGTTTCTGGCCGGCTGGATTTCCTGCGGCTGATCTTTGAACTCCAACGCTGTTTCTCCCTGACCACAGTGGAGACCAGACCGGCCAACTCAGGTGAGGAGGCCAAGGATGCGCGGTGTGGGGTGTGGGTCAAGGAGGTTGTATATTTTAGATGTATGTATATGCATGTGTGATGTGTGTGTATATGTGTAATGTATATATGTAATGAGTGATGTGCGAGCAGTGGCAATTGGATGTGTGATATATGTATGCATGATGTGCGTGCATGTATGATGTGTGTATGTATGTTATATATGTATTAGAGATGATGATTAGTCATTTTAGGTGGTACTAAGGTCCTTCTTATCTCTGTACCAGCTCTGGAGCTTCGGACTGGATTTTTCCCGCTCGGGTTGGTAAATGACGTCATGCGCCCGAAAAAAAGCCGTGCGACACAACTCTGCATCACATTAGTAAATTAGAAGGGAAAGAGGAGTCAAGAAATATCGGAACCCGAAGAAGCAGTAATAGTAAATGAATAGTAAATTAGCCCCACAGTAGTTAACTATAGGACGGTACAAAAGATAACTTGAATATTCACCTGCACAGAATATTACTGTAACCAAGGACATTAGTAGTTACTGATTCATCATCACTTTAGCAACTTTGCAGGTGAATCTTTCCCATATTATACTCAGTTTTTGGGGCCCATAAAGAAGACTTAGCTAACATAGAGTGGGAGCAAAGGAAGTTGACCGAAATTATTAAGAGTATGGGTGAAATAAAGTACAAAACGATGGCACTAGGGAAATAACATTAGCTTGGGGTGCCCCGATAAAACATATTTTTACAATTTTTTGTCATGCCCTTTTGTTCCCGAGATACTTAGGTTTAAAAGTTGTCTGGAAATCCAGGGAATCAATCAGATGGAGGTGAAATTAGAGGGGTTATCCAGTTGTAAAAAAGTACCCAGCAGGCTGTAAAATCCTGCCCATATTCTGATAATCACTCCCATTTTTAAAATAGGGTATATGCCCATCTGACTGATTCGCTGAATGGACAGGCAAACAATTTTTTTTTTCATCATAGTTTTTAATTTTCAAAATATATACATAATCAAACAAGACAATATATATAAAACCTACAATACATACTGTTACGCCGAGCGCTCCGGGTCCCCGCTCCTCCCCGGAGCGCTCGCTACACTCTCCTCACTGCAGCGCTCCGGTCAGATCCACTGACCCGGGGCGCTGCGATACCGCCTCCAGCCGGGATGCGATTCGCGATGCGGGTAGCGCCCGCTCGCGATGCGCACCCCGGCTCCCGTACCTGACTCGCTCTCCGTCTGTCCTGTCCCGGCGCGCGCGGCCCCGCTCCGTAGGGCGCGCGCGCGCCGGGTCTTTGCGATTTAAAGGGCCACTGCGCCGCTGATTGGCGCAGTGGTTCCAATTAGTGTGATCACCTGTGCACTTCCCTATATCACCTCACTTCCCCTGCACTTCCTTGCCGGATCTTGTTGCCATCGTGCCAGTGAAAGCGTTTCCTTGTGTGTTCCTAGCCTGTGTTCCAGACCTCCTGCCGTTGCCCCTGACTACGATCCTTGCTGCCTGCCCCGACCTTCTGCTACGTCCGACCTTGCTTCTGTCTACTCCCTTGTACCGCGCCTATCTTCAGCAGCCAGAGAGGTTGAGCCGTTGCTAGTGGATACGACCTGGTCACTACCGCCGCAGCAAGACCATCCCGCTTTGCGGCGGGCTCTGGTGAAAACCAGTAGTGACTTAGAACCGATCCACTAGCACGGTCGACGCCAATCCCTCTCTGGCACAGAGGATCCACTACCTGCCAGCCGGCATCGTGACAGTAGATCCGGCCATGGATCCCGCTGAAGTTCCTCTGCCAGTTGTCGCTGACCTCACCACGGTGGTCGCCCAGCAGTCACAACAGATAGCGCAACAAGGCCAACAGCTGTCTCAACTGACCGTTATGCTACAGCAGTTACTACCACAGCTTCAGCAATCATCTCCTCCGCCAGCTCCTGCACCTCCTCCGCAGCGAGTGGCCGCTTCTGGACTACGATTATCCTTGCCGGATAAATTTGATGGGGACTCTAAGTTTTGCCGTGGCTTTCTTTCCCAATGTTCACTGCACTTGGAGATGATGTCGGACCAGTTTCCCACTGAAAGGTCTAAGGTGGCTTTCGTAGTCAGCCTTCTGTCTGGAAAAGCCCTGTCTTGGGCCACACCGCTCTGGGACCGCAATGACCCCGTCACTGCCTCTGTACACTCCTTCTTCTCGGAAATTCGAAGTGTCTTTGAGGAACCTGCCCGAGCCTCTTCTGCTGAGACTGCCCTGTTGAACCTGGTCCAGGGTAATTCTTCCGTTGGCGAGTATGCCGTACAATTCCGTACTCTTGCTTCAGAATTATCCTGGAATAATGAGGCCCTCTGCGCGACCTTTAAAAAAGGCCTATCCAGCAACATTAAAGATGTTCTGGCCGCACGAGAAATCCCTGCTAATCTACATGAACTCATTCACCTAGCCACTCGCATTGACATGCGTTTTTCCGAAAGGCGTCAGGAGCTCCGCCAGGATATGGACTCTGTTCGCACGAGGCGTTTCTTCTCCCCGGCTCCTCTCTCCTCTGGTCCCCTGCAATCTGTTCCTGTGCCTCCCGCCGTGGAGGCTATGCAGGTCGACCGGTCTCGCCTGACACCTCAAGAGAGGACACGACGCCGCATGGAGAATCTCTGCCTGTACTGTGCTAGTACCGAACACTTCCTGAAGGATTGTCCTATCCGTCCTCCCCGCCTGGAAAGACGTACGCTGACTCCGCACAAAAGTGAGACAGTCATTGATGTCTACTCTGCTTCTCCACGTCTTACTGTCCCTGTGCGGATATCTGCCTCTGCCTTCTCCTTCTCTACTATGGCCTTCTTGGACTCCGGATCTGGAGGAAATTTTATTTTGGCCTCTCTCGTCAACAGGTTCAACATCCCGGTGACCAGTCTCGCCAGACCCCTCTACATCAATTGTGTAAACAATGAAAGATTGGACTGTACCATACGTTTCCGCACGGAGCCCCTTCTAATGTGCATCGGATCTCATCACGAGAGGATTGAACTTCTGGTCCTCCCCAATTGCACTTCTGAAATTCTCCTTGGACTTCCCTGGCTTCAACTTCATTCCCCAACCCTGGATTGGTCCACTGGGGAGATCAAGAGTTGGGGGCCCTCTTGTTCCAAGGACTGCCTAAAACCGGTTCCCAGTAACCCTTGCCGTGACTCTGTGGTTCCTCCTGTAACCGGTCTCCCTAAGGCCTATATGGACTTTGCGGATGTTTTTTGCAAAAAACAAGCTGAGACTCTATCTCCTCACAGGCCTTATGATTGTCCTATCGACCTCCTCCCGGGCACTACTCCACCCCGGGGCAGAATTTATCCTCTGTCCGCCCCAGAGACTCTTGCCATGTCTGAATACGTCCAGGAAAATTTAAAAAAGGGCTTTATCCGTAAATCCTCCTCTCCTGCCGGAGCCGGATTTTTCTTTGTGTCCAAAAAAGATGGCTCTCTACGTCCTTGCATTGACTATTGCGGTCTTAATAAAATCACGGTTAAGAACCGCTACCCCCTACCCCTCATCTCTGAACTCTTTGATCGCCTCCAAGGTGCCCACATCTTTACCAAACTGGACTTAAGAGGTGCTTATAATCTCATCCGCATCAGAGAGGGGGATGAATGGAAAACGGCATTTAACACCAGAGATGGACACTTTGAGTATCTGGTCATGCCCTTTGGCCTGTGCAACGCCCCTGCCGTCTTCCAAGACTTTGTTAATGAAATTTTTCGTGATCTCTTATACTCCTGTGTTGTTGTATATCTGGACGATATCCTGATTTTTTCTGCCAATCTAGAAGAACACCGCCAGCATGTCCGTATGGTTCTTCAGAGACTTCGTGACAATCAACTCTATGCCAAAATAGAGAAATGTCTGTTTGAATGCCAATCTCTTCCTTTCCTAGGATACTTGGTCTCTGGCCAGGGACTACAAATGGATCCAGACAAACTCTCTGCCGTCTTAGATTGGCCACGCCCCTCCGGACTCCGTGCTATCCAACGTTTTTTGGGGTTCGCCAATTATTACAGGCAATTTATTCCACATTTTTCTACCGTTGTGGCTCCTATCGTGGCTTTAACCAAAAAAAATGCCGATCCCAAGTCTTGGCCTCCTCAAGCGGAAGACGCCTTTAAACGGCTCAAGTCTGCCTTTTCTTCGGCTCCCGTGCTCTCCAGACCTGACCCTTCTAAACCCTTCCTATTGGAGGTTGATGCCTCCTCGGTGGGAGCTGGAGCTGTCCTTCTACAAAAAAATTCTTCCGGGCATGCTGTTACTTGTGGGTTTTTTTCTAGGACCTTCTCTCCGGCGGAGAGGAACTACTCCATCGGGGATCGAGAGCTTCTAGCCATTAAATTAGCACTTGAGGAATGGAGGCATCTGCTGGAGGGATCAAGATTTCCAGTTATTATTTACACCGATCACAAGAACCTCTCCTACCTCCAGTCTGCCCAACGGCTGAATCCTCGCCAGGCCAGGTGGTCTCTGTTCTTTGCCCGATTTAATTTTGAAATTCACTTTCGGCCTGCCGATAAGAACATTAGGGCCGATGCTCTCTCTCGTTCCTCGGATGCTTCTGAAGTTGAACTCTCTCCGCAACACATCATTCCTCCTGACTGCCTGATTTCCACTTCTCCAGCCTCCATCAGGCAAACTCCTCCAGGAAAGACCTTTGTTTCTCCACGCCAACGCCTCGGAATCCTCAAATGGGGTCACTCCTCCCATCTCGCAGGCCATGCGGGCATCAAGAAATCTGTGCAACTCATCTCTCGCTTCTATTGGTGGCCGACTCTTGAGACGGATGTTGTGGACTTTGTGCGTGCCTGCACTATCTGTGCCCGGGATAAGACTCCTCGCCAGAAACCCGCTGGTTTTCTTCATCATCTGCCTGTCCCCGAACAGCCTTGGTCTCTGATTGGTATGGATTTTATTACTGACTTACCCCCTTCCCGTGGCAACACTGTTATTTGGGTGGTCGTTGATCGATTCTCCAAAATGGCACATTTCATCCCTCTTCCTGGTCTTCCTTCAGCACCTCAGTTGGCTAAACAATTTTTTGTACACATTTTTCGTCTTCACGGGTTGCCTACGCAGATCGTCTCGGATAGAGGCGTCCAATTCGTGTCTAAATTCTGGAGGGCTCTCTGTAAACAACTCAAGATTAAATTAAATTTTTCTTCTGCATATCATCCTCAATCCAATGGACAAGTAGAAAGAATTAACCAGGTCTTGGGTGATTATTTACGACATTTTGTTTCCTCCCGCCAGGATGACTGGGCAGATCTTCTACCTTGGGCCGAATTCTCGTATAATTTCAGAGTCTCTGAATCTTCCTCCAAATCCCCATTTTTCGTGGTGTACGGCCGTCACCCTCTTCCCCCCCTCCCTACCCCCTTGCCCTCTGGTCTGCCCGCTGTGGATGAAATTTCTCGTGATCTTTCCATCATATGGAGAGAGACCCAAAATTCTCTCTTGCAGGCTTCATCACGCATGAAGAAGTTCGCGGATAAGAAAAGAAGAGCTCCTCCCATTTTTTCCCCTGGAGACAAGGTATGGCTCTCCGCTAAATATGTCCGCTTCCGTGTCCCTAGCTACAAGTTGGGACCACGCTATCTTGGTCCTTTCAAAATTTTGTGCCAGATTAATCCTGTCTCTTACAAACTTCTTCTTCCTCCTTCTCTTCGTATTCCTAATGCCTTTCACGTTTCTCTTCTTAAACCACTTATCATCAACCGTTTCTCTCCCAAATCTGTTCCTCCCACTCCTGTTTCTGGCTCCTCGGACATCTTCTCCGTCAAAGAAATTCTAGCATCCAAAAAGGTCAGAGGGAAAACCTTTTTCTTAGTGGACTGGGAGGGTTGTGGTCCAGAAGAGAGATCCTGGGAACCTGAGGACAATATCCTAGACAAAAGTCTGCTCCTCAGGTTCTCAGGCTCTAAGAAGAGGGGGAGACCCAAGGGGGGGGTACTGTTACGCCGAGCGCTCCGGGTCCCCGCTCCTCCCCGGAGCGCTCGCTACACTCTCCTCACTGCAGCGCTCCGGTCAGATCCACTGACCCGGGGCGCTGCGATACCGCCTCCAGCCGGGATGCGATTCGCGATGCGGGTAGCGCCCGCTCGCGATGCGCACCCCGGCTCCCGTACCTGACTCGCTCTCCGTCTGTCCTGTCCCGGCGCGCGCGGCCCCGCTCCCTAGGGCGCGCGCGCGCCGGGTCTTTGCGATTTAAAGGGCCACTGCGCCGCTGATTGGCGCAGTGGTTCCAATTAGTGTGATCACCTGTGCACTTCCCTATATCACCTCACTTCCCCTGCACTTCCTTGCCGGATCTTGTTGCCATCGTGCCAGTGAAAGCGTTTCCTTGTGTGTTCCTAGCCTGTGTTCCAGACCTCCTGCCGTTGCCCCTGACTACGATCCTTGCTGCCTGCCCCGACCTTCTGCTACGTCCGACCTTGCTTCTGTCTACTCCCTTGTACCGCGCCTATCTTCAGCAGCCAGAGAGGTTGAGCCGTTGCTAGTGGATACGACCTGGTCACTACCGCCGCAGCAAGACCATCCCGCTTTGCGGCGGGCTCTGGTGAAAACCAGTAGTGACTTAGAACCGATCCACTAGCACGGTCCACGCCAATCCCTCTCTGGCACAGAGGATCCACTACCTGCCAGCCGGCATCGTGACACATACATCCATACACAAATACATTTACACCAATCAACAATTAGAAGCCTAAGATCTCATCGGCCTCAACCACCTATTAGTATGCCCGTAGATGGAAAGATGGTAGACAAAATCGGCAGACAAACTCAGAAATCTCAGGATGGGTCGAGAAACTGTATAATGGTGTTTTTCAGGGCACCCTAAGCTGTTTAATTGTAATGCAATCTCACCCTCCCCATGCCATGAGGCCCTAAGTAGGTCTGAGGGCCATGACATGCTAGCACACCATTGCACCTCTGTGATCACACACTACCAAACATCCTTTGTAGATAAAAGGGGTTGTTTAGCTTTCCTCTGGATCAACACAGAATGATAGGTTGCACATGTTTTGCTTGTTCACATGTACGGTAACTAAATTGTAATATTCATTGCACACATAGGATATATAATGAACAAGGGCTAGTAGATTATTTGAACATCAATTCACATAAAATATGGACACAAATGTGGAGCTCCAAATTGGGTTATTTTCTGCTATTGTAATTCTATAAATTGGTTGTAAGTCTAAGGCTTGTGAAATAGTATTTGTGTCTGTCTCAAGCCAAGGTACATGTGTCAGATAGCATTCAACTCGACTGCACTGGCATGTTGGAGAATTACTGGTTTATTCCAAGAATTCATTGTGTAAAATGCACAGTGTAGCAGGTGAAAAGGATGATAGTTTGCCAGGGTTATAAACAGGTGGAAAACCAAGATGGTTGCTACAGAGCTGGAGGGGTTATCCAGGAAAAAACTTTTTATATATATGAACTGGCTCCAGAAAGTTAAACATATTTGGATATTATTTCTATTAAAAATCTCAATCCTTTCAGTACTTATGAGCTTCTGAAGTTAAGGTTGTTCTTTTCTGTCTAAGTGCTCTCTGATGACACGTGTCTCGGGAACCGCCCAGTTTAGAAGCAAATCCCCATAGCAAACCTCTTCTAAACTGGGCGGTTCCCGAGACACGGGTTCCCGAGAGCACTTAGACAGAAAAAAACAACCTTAACTTCAGAAGCTTATAAGTACTGAAAGGATTAAGATTTTTTAATAGAAGTAATTTACAAATCTGTTTAACTTTCGGGAGCCAATTGATATATATATATATATATATATATATATATATATATATATATATATAAATAGTTTTTTCCTGGATAACCCCTTTAACCCCTTAAGGACTCAGCCCATTTGGACCTTAAGAACTAAGACAATTTTATTTTTACATTTTCGTTTTTTCCTCCTCGCCTTCAAAAAATCATAACTCTTTTATGTTTTCATCCACAGACTAGTATGAGGGCTTGTTTTTTGCGCGACCAGTTTTCCGTTGTAATTCCATCACTCACTTTACCATAAAATGTATGGCACAACCAAAAAAATACTATTTGTGTGGGGAAATTAAAAACAAAACCGCAATTTTGCAAATTTTGGAAGGTTTTGTTTTCACGCCATACAATTTATGGTAAAAATGACATGTGCTTTTTATTCTCTGGGTCAATACGATTAAAATGATACCCATGATTATACACTTTTCTATTACTGTTGCACTTAAAAAAAATCGCAAACTTTTTAACCAAATTAGTACGTTTAAAATCCCCCTATTTTGAAGACCTATAACTTTTTCATTTTTCTGTATAAGGGCTCATTTTTTGCGCCGTGATCTGTACTTTTTATTAATACCATATTTGCTTATAGAAAACTTTTATTACATTTTTTATAAATTTATTTTGAAATAAAATGTTATAAAAAAGCAGCTATTTTGGACTTTGTTTTTTACGTTCACGCTGTTCACCGTACGGGATCATTTACAATTTATTTTAATAGTTCGGATATTTACGCACGCGGCGATACCAAATATGTTTATAAAATAAATTTTTTACACTTTTTGGGGGTAAAATAGTGAAAATGGGACAATTTCCTTTTTTATTGGGGGAGGGGGTTTTTCAAAAATTTTTTTTTACTTTATTTTTTTACTTTTATTTTTACACTCTTATAGTCCCCATAGGGGACTATTTATAGCAATCACTCAATTGCTAATCCTGTTCAGTGCTATGTATAGGACCTAGCACTGATCAGGGTTATCGGTCATCTTCTGCTCTGGTCTGCGGGAAGGCAGATCAGAGCAGAAGACTCCCGCAAGGCAGCGTAGCCAGGTGAGGGGACCTCCGTCTGCCGTGCAGGATGATCGGACCGCCGCGGCAGCGATCCAATCATCCTGTTAAGTGACCGCGATGCTGCAGATGCCGTGATCTGTATTGATCACGGCATCTGAGGGGTTTATGGCGGACATCCGCAGGATCGCGGGTGTCCGCCATTACCGGCAGGTCCCTGGCTGCGATCCACAGCCGGGACCTGCCGTGCATGATGCCCGCGGTTATGCTCAGGACGTAAATGTACGTCCTGGTGTGCTAAGTACCACATCACCAGGACGTACGTTTACGTCCTGCATCGTTAAGGGGTTAAAGACTTTGCAATCCCACACCTTCTGTTTGAGGATACCCCACAGATGCTCAATAAGGTTTAGGTCTGGAAATAAGCTTGGCCAGTCCATCACCCTCAGCTTCTTTAGCAAGTTAGTGGTGGTCTTGGAGTTGTGCTTGGGGCCCTTATCATGTTGGAATACTGCCCTGCGGCCTAGTCTCGAAAGGGAGGGGGTCATGCTTTGCTGCTAGTTATTTTCAGGGGACACAACATTAAACACTGTTACACAGGCTGTGCACTCACTATGTTACATTGTAGCAGAGGGTCATTTCTTCAGTGTTGTCACATGAAAAAATATAAAACATTGCTTATGTGAGATACTGTATGTTGTGCTGAAGAGATTTAGCTTTTCCTGCCATGAGTAATAGTCTTAATGTTTAGAAACAGCACAAAGAGGGTTAACATGCTTGTATTCTTATGTCAGAGCGGTTTGGCAAGCATACATAAGGAAAGCTGTCTGAACGCATTTATTTATATAAGAAAACCCTATTTGTTGGTAACCACGATCCATGGGGGTGATACAGAATAAAGCCAGGGTCTGAAAATGATTTGCACCACCCCAGCCCTAGTTCAATGAGAGCCAAAAATAAATGATTTACTGCAAAAAGGAGCAATTGGTTGACTAAGTATGGTATTAAGGGCTCAATAAGTGCTACTTAGTGAGCAAACACAGCTAACTGACATGAAAGGAAATGCCAAAAATGGGTAAAAAATTTAGAGACTTTCATCCATTCACTGTATCTGTATGAAGTGTATGATATTTATCATCTTTTACATCATACTTATAATGATAAGAAATGGTTGGTTGTACCATTTTGTACAGGCAACTGTTAAAGATCTTAACCCCTTAAGGACCAGGCCATTTTACACCTCAGGACCAGAGCGTTTTTTGCACATCTGACCACTGTCACTTTAAACATTAATAACTCTGGAATGCTTTTAGTTATCATTCTGATTCCGAGATTGTGTTTTCGTGACATATTCTACTTTAACATAGTGATAAAATTTTATGGTAACTTGCATCCTTTCTCCAAATCCCCAAAATTTGATGAAAAAATTGAAAATTTTGTATTTTTCTAACTTTGAAGCTCTCTGCTTGTAAGGTAAATGGACATTCCAAATAAAAAAAAAATTTTATTCACATTTCCAAAATGTCTACTTTATGTTTGCATCATAAAATTGGCATGTTTTTACTTTTGGAAGACACCAGAGGGCTTCATAGTTCAGCAGCAATTTTCCAATTTTTCACAAAATTTTAAAACTCACTATTTTTCAGGGACCAGTTCAGGTTTGAAGTGGATTTGAAGGGTCTTCATATTAGAGATACCCCACAAATTACCCCATTATAAAAACTGCACCCCCCAAAGTATTCAAAATGACATTCAGTCAGCGTTTTAACCCTTTAGGTGTTTCACAGGAATAGCAGCAAAGTGAAGGAGAAAATTCACAATCTTCATTTTTTACACTCGCATGTTCTTGTAGACCCAATTTTTGAAATTTTAGAAGGGGTAAAAGGAGAAAATTTATACTTATATTTGTAGCCCAATTTTTCTCGAGTAAGCACATACCTCATATGTCTATGTAAAGTGTTCGGCGGGCGCAGTAGAGGGCTCAGAAGCGAAGGAGCGACAAGGGGATTTTGGAGAGTACGTTTTTCTGAAAGGGTTCTTGGGGGGCATGTCGCATTTAGGATCCCCTATGGGGCCAGAACAGCAAAAAAAAAACACATGGCATACCATTTTGGAAACTAGACCCCTTGAGGAACGTAACAAGGAATAAAGTGAGCCTTAATACCCCACAGGGGTTTCACGACTTTTGCATATGTAAAAAACAAACAAACAATTTTTAACTAAAATGTGTGTTTCCCCCCAAATTTCACATTTTTGCAAGGGTTAATAGCAGTAAATACCCCCAAGAATTTGTAACCCCATCTCTTCTGAGTATGGAGGTACCCCATAAGTTGACCTGAAGTGCACTATGGGCGAACTACAATGCTCAGAAGAGAAGGAGTCATATTTGGCTTTTTGAGAGCAAATTTTGCTCGGGGGGCATGTCGCATTTAGGGAGCCCCCATGGTGCCAGAACAGCAAAAAAAAAACACATGGCATACCATTTTGAAAACTAGACCCCTTGAGGAACGTAACAAGGAATAAAGTGAGCCTTAATGCCCCACTGGGGTTTCACGACTTTTGCATATGTAAAAAATAAAAATAAAAAATTCACTAAAATGTGTGTTTCCCCCCAAATTTCACATTTTTGCAAGGGTTAATAGCAGAAAATACCCCCCAAAATTTGTAACCCCATCTCTTCTGAGTATGGAGGTACCCCATAAGTTGACCTGAAGTGCACTATGGGCGAACTACAATGCTCAGAAGAGAAGGAGTCATATTTGGCTTTTTGAGAGCAAATTTTGCTCGGGGGGCATGTCGCATTTAGGGAGCCCCTATGGTGCCAGAACAGCAAAAAAAAAAAAAAAACACATGGCATACCATTTTGAAAACTGGACCCCTTGAGGAACGTAACAAGGAATAAAGTGAGCCTTAATGCCCCACCGGGGTATCACGACTTTGGCATATGTAAAAAAAATAAATAAAATTTTTCACTAAAATGTGTGTTTCCCCCCAAATTTCACATTTTTGCAAGGGTTAATAGCAGAAAATACCCCCCAAAATTTGTACCCCATCTCTTCTGAGTATGGAGGTACCCCATAAGTTGACCTGAAGTGCACTATGGGCGAACTACAATGCTCAGAAGAGAAGGAGTCATATTTGGCTTTTTGAGAGCAAATTTTTCTCGGGGGGGCATGTCGCATTTAGGGAGCCCCTATGGTGCCAGAACAGCCAAAAAAAAAAAAAAAACACATGGCATACTATTTTGGAAATTAGACCCCTTGAGGAACGTAACAAGGAATAAAGTGAGCCTTAATACCCCACAGGGGTTTCACGACTTTTGCATATGTAAAAAATAAAATAAAAATTTCACTAAAATGTGTGTTTCCCCCCAGATTTCACATTTTTGCAAGGGTTAATAGCAGAAAATACCCCCCAAAATTTGTAACCCCATCTCTTCTGAGTATGGAGGTACCCCATAAGTTGACCTGAAGTGCACTATGGGCGAACTACAATGCTCAGAAGAGAAGGAGTCATATTTGGCTTTTTGAGAGCAAATTTTGCTCGGGGGGCATGTCGCATTTAGGGAGCTCCTATGGTGCCAGAACAGCAAAAAAAAAAACACATGGCATACCATTTTGGAAACTAGACCCCTTGAGGAACGTAACAAGGAATAAAGTGAGCCTTAATACCCTACAGGGGTTTCACGACTTTTGCATATGTAAGAAAAAAGAAAAAAAATTCACTAAAATGTGTGTATCCCCCCAAATTTCACATTTTTGTAAGGGTTAATAGCAGAAAATACCCCCCAAAATTTGTAACCCCATCTCTTCTGAGTATTGAAGTACCCCATAAGTGGACGTCAAATGCACTACATGAGCGCTACAATGCTCAGAAGAGAAGGAGTCACATTTGCAAATATTGCTGAAATGGGGGGGACATGTCGCATTTAGGAAGCCCCTATGGTGCCAGGACAGCAAAAAATTAACACATGGCATACTATTTTGGAAACTGCACATAACAAGGGGTACAGAGAGCCTTAACACCCCACAGGTGTTTGATAAATATTCATGAAGTGGGATGTGAAAATGAAAAATTTGATTTTTTTTTACACTAAAATGCTAGGGTTACCCCAAATTTTTCATTTTCACAAGTGGTAAAAGGAGAAAATGTCATTGTAAATGTGTAAATACATTTCTTTGGAGTAAGTACATACCAAGTCTGGGCGTAAACAGCGTGCACACCGGTCTCAGACGTGCCGGAGATCAGTCAGGGTCCTTGAGCTTTGGCTTTCTCCTATGGAGCCAGAACAGTGGGACCCCCCCTCAAGGGGCACTACATGGGGTAAATAACTGGGGTACACTAAGTAACTAAAATGGGGTACAGTGGGACATAAAATTATAAAACAGATTATGTTCCCAGAATGATGACCCAGAGCACAGCCAAAACAAAAAAATATGCCCGCCCCAAACCTTATACTCTGAATCATCATTCTGGAATGTGATAAGCGTGGCCGTCCCTAACTTGTTGCCTCAAATGCGCACCCCGCTCAGGTGGAGAGAGCGCTGCGCATTTGAGGCAACATAAAAAGTCCCCGATGATAGTGACTCAGTGACCCATGACCCATTTTTTATAAAAAATACCCCCAGAGGTCCTATCAGTTTTTTTTTTATTTTTTAAATTAAATATTTTTTTGGGCAATTTAGTGGTTTTATGTGGTTAAAACTTGGAATGTACTCTGGACTTGGAACATTTGGGTCAAATTGTGGAAAATTAAAATGAAGAGGGAAAATTTAGAACTCCATGGAAGTGTGATACTCCCTGAAGCAATCCTTAATGCAGAGGCCCGGATTATCTGGGCAAGTGTCACATTGAGTGGTGGTGTCCTTCCGTATCCCCCTCTTGTAACACACTCTGCATCTTTTCTGGGCTCGTCCCTTCTTTCCAGTGTGGGGGACCTCACCTGGAAAGTGTTGGCCTGGGACGATCCTGGCACCTATTACTTCAGTTCCTTGGGAAGTCCGGCCTGCTCTTTCCCGGTCCCCAAAGATCAGGACCTTTAGGACTTCTTCTTGGAACTGGAGGAATGTCCCTGTGTTGCCAGCGTACTGGGACAGTACAAAAGAGTTGTACATGGCAACCTGTTCCATGTAGACCGCAACTTTCTTGTACCATACCCGTGTTTTCAGCACGGCGTTATATGGCTTGAGGACTTGATCAGAAAGATCAACTCCCCCCATATACCGATTGTAGTCCAGAATACAATCGGGCTTGAGGACCGGTGTTGTGGTAGCTCGCACAGGGACAGGTGAGCTGCCGTTGCCATGAATAGTGGTCAGCATAAAGACATCCCTCTTATCCTTATACTTGACCAGCAACAGGTTTTCATGGGCAAGGGCACGGGACTCACCCTTGGGAATAGGTGTCTTAACAAAATTTAGAGGGAGGCCTCTCTGGTTTTTCCGCACGGTCCCACAAGCGGACGTGGATCTGGCGACAAGGGATGTGAAGAGAGGGATGCTGGTATAAAAGTTGTCCACGTACACGTGGTAACCCTTATCCAGCAATGGGTGCACAAGCTCCCAAACGATTTTCCCGCTAACACCCAGAGTGGGGGAACAATCTGGGGGTTCAATACGGGAATCTCGTCCCTCATACACTCTAAACTTGAGAGTGTACCCGGAGGTACTCTCACAAAGTTTATAGAGCTTCACGCCATACCGCGCCCGCTTCGAGGGAATATACTGGCGGAAGATGAGTCTCCCCTTAAAACTGATAAGAGACTCATCAACCGAGAGCTCCCTGAGGGGTACATAGCCCTCCAAAAATTTGGCCCCTAAGTGATCGATGACCGGCCTCACTTTGTAAAGCCAGTCATAGGCGGGATCACCTCGAGGTGGACATGCCGCATTATCTGCATAATGCAGGCATTTCCAAATGGCCTCGAACCGCCTCCGTGTCATGACCATACTGTAAAGCTGGGTCTGGTAGAGGACATCCCCGCTCCAGTACTGTCTGACACTTGGCTTTTTGACCAGGCCCATATGCAGCAAGAGGCCCCAAAATGTCCTCATTTGTGGTGCATCAATGGCGCACCATTCATTGGACCTGGCCAAAAAATAATCAGGGTGGTGGGCGATGAACTGCCTGGCGTACAGATTCGTCTGCTCCACCATGTGATTGACAAAACAGTCACTGAAAGAATAACTGAAATAGTCAATTTCAGTGAATCCAGAATTGTCAATCCGGATTCTGGAGTCACCAACAAACTCCGGAACCCGTGGCTGATAACCCTCTGGGGGTCTCCAGACAGGTTCACCGGAAGGGGGCTCCGGTAAACTTGTCTGGGGGGTCGGACTCCTAGTACAAGCGGCATCACCACTCGCACTAGTGCTGGCCACTGGGCCACTATCATGGGGTGTGCATGGCCTCGCCTGGCGACGTCTCCGCCGCCGTGCAGGGGGCTCATCATCAATCCTAGATGATGAGGAGGACGATGAAGAACACAGAAATGTTGGATCTTCATCGTCCTCACTGACAGATTCGGAGTCGGAGGCAAGAAAAGCGTATGCCTCCGCTACAGAAAATGCCCGGCGAGCCATCGCCTTTTTTCTACGGTGGTGGCGGTGGGGGGGCGGTGGCGGGGGGGGAGGGTAGTGTGTGTGTGTGGGGGGGTTATGTACTGTGTGCGTGCTTGGTGTATACTATATATAACGGTGTGTGATTAGAAATCACACACCGTTATATGGGGGGGGGGGGGGAAATGCTGCAGCCCCCCAAAAAATGGGGGGGCGCTAATGCAGCGCCCTGAACCCCTAATAGGGCCCGGGTCACACTGAAAAACTGCAGAAGACCCTTGGGGACCTATTAGGGGGTCAGGGGGGGAAAACATTTTTTAAGCTTTTTTTAACTTTATTTTTTACTATTTACCCTACCTTTCCCTGGGCTGTATGCTTTCCCTGATCTATGGGGGGCTTCTTTTCTTCTCTGGGGGCTCCGATCTTGGCAGAGGAGGGGTCCTGGTCTTCCTCCAGCAGCTCTGACCGCTGACTGAACTCAGCCAGCGGCGGGAGCTGCGGGAAGATGCTGTTAACCCCTCCCCTGCCGGCTGCTATTGGCTGGACGATCGTCCAGCCAATAGCAGCGATCCTGGGGGGGTGGCGAAATCGCCACCTCCCCATAGATACAGTGGGTGATAGGGGGTGTATCATACACCCCCGATCGCCTTGTATCTCCGGGTCAGCGGGTCGTACATGACCCGCATCCCCAGAATAGCCGCAAATCGCATGTGTGAATTCGCATGCGATTTGCGGCGATCGCCGACATGGGGGGGGTCTAATGACCCCCCTGGGCATTTGCATGGGATGCCTGGTCAATGATTTCAGCAGGCATCCCGGTCCGATTCCCGCCTGGCGCACAGCGGGGACCAGAACTGGCCATGAAGTAAATGTACGTCCTTGGTCCTTAAGACCCAGGGTGTCAGGACGTACCGTTACGTCATGGGTCCTGTAGGGGTTAAGTGAATAGCTGCATGTTCTCCCATTGCGGGTGGAGGAGCTGGGTTGGGGGGGGAGGGGGGTACGATATAGTAATGCTTCTGGGGGAAGCACTGTATTATGGCTGCCAGCCCAAGTCTGACTGTAGATGCTTTCAGTTTAAGTCCTTAGGTTAAAAGATGGACAGGGACTTAAAGGAGTACTGTAGTGGATAAGTTATAGATCGCGGGGGTCCGACTGCTGTGACTCCCCAAAATCTCCTGTACAGGGCCGAGGCAGTCCGCAGGAAGCGTCATGTGGTCCCGAGCAGGAAGCTGCAGCAGACACGCCCCCTCCATGTATCTAAATGGGATACATCGAGTAGGCATGATGGCTGGCGCGTCTCTCGGGGACGGAACGTCCCCTTCCTGTAGACTACCGCGGCCCCCGTAGGACCCCCCTGTGATCTTTTAGATAGGGGATAAGTTATATTCCACTACAGTACCAAAATACAGACGCATATTTTTTTTCTACATGTTTTTGTACCAGATTTAGCATTCTTTTAGTGAAATCCTTGAATCACCTGAACAAAGAATCACTTGACTTATAACTGGAAAACATGCAATAAAAAAGTGAATGTAATATATAACATTATTTTGAATACAAGCCACAAAACTGAGGCAAAAATATGCATGAAGTACAAAAAGCCATAGAAAAGCATTTCTGAAGGAGGCCTCGCTATAAATTATAGATTAGTATTTTGCCTGTATGTGTCAGGCTGGGTTAATACTGTACATATAATTTTGGTGAGTGTTTGATTGTTATTTTAGTTTAGGTCAAAATGAGGACCAGGAATGCGTCCAAAACACAGAAAATGATGAAAATCTTACCATAATAGTTTTTTCTGTGTCAGTTCTACTCATGTGTTTGGGTAAAAATACTGAGCTCCAATATACAGACCAAAATACTACATGTGAACGCAGAATGAAGGTGGTTTCATTAACAGTTACTTGTGTTGGTTTTTCATTCTGGAGCACATTATTTTAGAAATCTGCATGTGTAACTTCTCCTGTAAAAATGTGAATAAACAGAAAACTGGATGTTACTGTTCCCTGTGTCAAAGGGGTATATCCCTACACATTCTGGCACAGTTCAATCAGTTTCTGACCAGGGCTGGTTCTGCCTATAGGCAAAATAGGCAGCCACCTAGAGCGCCCTCTTAATGGGGATGCCACTCTGCCAGCTGCAAGAAAGTTAGTAACCAGCATTCAAAGCACACGTCCAGCCAGCACTACCGGTGCACCCCCTAACCAAATCCCCCCCGGTACCAACATAGTCTGCATTATTCAGCCTGCTGGAGGAGCGCAGTGCCAGCTCCGAGGAAGAAAGGCAGGTCAGGTCCGTCCAGAATCCTGACATATTGCGCGCCTCCGTACATCCGCCCCAACCCCTCCGCCTAACGAGCGATAACCTCTGGCCACCTCAAAGGAGTACTGCTTTCAGTGGCAACATGCTCCTAAGAGGCAGACAGGCATGATAGCTGATGTCCTCTGTCTCATGATATCACAACTCTGTATCCTCCCCTCCGCCACCGCTCGGGCTATAAAGGACAATGATGGCACTACTGACAGCTGATGGGGGCTTGTGTGCGGATTCTTACAGCATGCGTATGTGGACAATCGTGTATAGTTTAGAAAAATCAGAATCATGGGAGTGCAAAATTACAGTTCAGTTTTTTCTTTTTCAGGTCAAAATCTAGCCTTAAGCCATGTTCAGACAAGCATGATATGTCTAATATAAACATACAATGAAATCATTCTGAACCTGAAGGAAGCAGGGCATACAGGTACGCTCTTTTGTCCTGATCCTTAAAGGGTTACTCCGGTGGAAAATATTTTTTGTTAAATCAACTGGTGCCAGAAAGTTAAACAGGTTTGTAAATTGCATTTATTTAGAAATCTTAATCCTTCCAGTACTTATCAGCTGCTGCATGCTCCAAAGGAAGTTCTTTTCTTTTTGAATGTATTTTCTGTCCGACCACAGTGCTCTCTGCTAACACCTCTATCCATTTCAGGAACTTTCCAGAGTTGGAACAAATCCCCATAGCAAACCTCTCCTGCTCTGGACAGTTCCTGACATGGGCAGAGGTGTCAACAGAGAGCATTGTGGTCAGACAGAAATTAAATTCAAAAAGAAAATAACTTCCTCTGTAGTATAAATCAGATGATAGGTACTGGAAGGATTCATTTAATAAAAAATTACAAATCTGTTTAATTTTCTGGCACAATTTGACAAAAAAAAAAATACAAAAAAAAAAACTGTTTTCTACTGGATGTATACCTTTAACCCCTGAAGGACCAAGCCCATTTTGACCTTAAAGGAGATGTCCGGTGCAGACTTTTTCTATTCCATCCTGCCCGGGCTGCAAAAAAAGACAAAACAAACTTTCACTTACCTTTCTACGTTCCCCCGGAGCTCCGAAACAACTGATCGGTCAGCCAGGCGGTTTACTTCCTACTTCCCTTATCCCGGTACATCACATGGCGCTTCAGCCTATCACCGGCTGAGGTGTGACATCGCTGCGGCCTGTGATAGGCTGAAGCGCCGTGTGGCGTATCGGGCTAAGGGAAGTAGTAAGTAGACAGCTCGGCCGACCGATCAGCTGTTGCGGAGCTCCGGGGAACATATGGAGGTAAGTGAAAGTTTGTTTTGTCTTTTTTTGCAGCCCGGGCAGGATGGAATAGAAAAAGTCTTCACCGGACATCTCCTTTAATGACCAGGCCAATTTTATTTTTGCGTTTTTGTTTTTTCCTCCTCGCCTTCTAAAATCCATAACTCTTTTATATTTCCATCTACAGACCCATATAAGGGCTTTTTTTTTTTTTTTTTTTTGCATGACCAATTGTACTTTGTAATAAAACCTCTCATTTTACCATAAAATGAACGGTAAATGCAAAAAAATATTTTTTTTTAGGGAATTTAAATGAAAACCACAATTTAGCAAAATGTTGAGCGTTTTGCTTTCACGCTGTACACTTTACGGTAAAAATGACATGTTTTCTTTATTCTGTGGGTCAATTCGATTAAAATGATACCCATGGCTACACACTTTTCTATTATTGTACCACTTTAAAAAAATCTCACACTTTTAGTACAAAATCAGGCCGGATGAAGCATCACCTATGACATGAAACGATTTGTTGCCCTACTGCACACGCCTCCCACCAGTGATCCACTCGCCCGCTCCCCTGACCCCATGCTGTTTTGGAATGTTACCTACATGATGTTTGTTGCCGTGCATGTTCCAGAATAAAGCCGCCTGTGTTTCCTGGACTGGTGAGCATGATACCTTTCTTCTCTACGTGTATATGCTAACTGAACATCATTTTCTTTTTTTCCAAACTTAAATGATAGTTCCAAGCATGTACCCTCATAAACATACAGTATGCCTGCCATAAAAATTACCTATGATTTTTTTTTTTATATATATATATATGTTTTTACTTTGTAAATTGGGGGGTGTGGCACCCTCTTTAGCCGTGCACCCCACCCCTCTCAGACTGGAGGTGGTTTAGTCAATGGCTGATCCAACATGTCACACAGTCAGAGGCTATATGCACAGCAGAGGTGAGTTATCATGTTAGGGTCCCATCCGATATGAGGCCACCTCCGCGTGGTGGATGGGGGGACACATTTTGATCAAAAAGTGCGCTGAGAGCCTCCATTTTTTGACCTAGAGTGCTGTTGCAACTTTCTTGTTTGTACACATTATATATATATATATATATTTTTTTTTTTTTATTTTTTTATTTTTTTTTAACGCTTAGATAGAGAATTGAAAGAAATCCCTGCATTTGTATAAGAAAAAAGTATTACAAAAATATCTATAGTCACTGTAAGAATATGATGCAAGCGAGCTGAGCTTACACACACTGGAGATGTGACAAACAATCTCAAATGGTATTTATATAGTGTTTCTATGAATCTATAAAATACTTAATACAGTACAAGTATTCTACTAAGTGTTTGGGGATGATCTGCCGAAAAGTCACGACCTGAATTGCGTACAAGAAAGCTACTGAAGTGCTGAGGCCATTTCTGCTGGAAACTCATAACCTGAATGCAAACACATTGCAGCACTTGACATATTTTTAATGAAGTCAATATTAGCATTATCACTGGAGCAAGCACATGAGTAATACAGCTTAGTGACCTGCAAGGAACATACCGGCTTCTATATCCCTGAGTAGTAAAAACATGAATACCCCCAAGATGAAAGCAGCTACTAGAGCATTGAACCAAAATAGGATCAGCGAAGTCTTGTCCTAGAATATACCAGATTTATGGTTTGTTGAAATCGCACATTATCATTGCAGCCTAAAGTTACTTTGACCACTGGGTTAATATAATTGATTGCCTTGTAAATTCCAATTTGGGAATGTTGCAGCAGCTGGTACTAGTCCAGCTCCATAAACCACATGTAATGTAATGTCTGTCTTTGTAATGTATCACTGAGCAGCCGCTGTTTTACAATTCTCTTCGCTCTGGACTGGCTCAAGACAATTTTTCCAGGGCATCTGCCAAGTTTTTCACTGCAATGGAGCCGGCAAATGTAACATCAAAGCGATCTAGAATAGGACAGAAGTGAATTAGGAGCTCATTTTGGATGTAAACATTAAGAATCCAGATTAACTAAAAGAGGAGAACAAAAAAGTACAAAACCAGTGACCCCTATTTTGTATAGCTAGTCATTAGAGATGAGCGAACTTACAGTAAATTTGATTCGTCACGAACTTCTCGGCTCGGCAGTTGATGACTTATCCTGCATGAATTAGTTCAGCTTTCCGGTGCTCCAGTGGGCTGGAAAAGGTGGATACAGTCCTAGGAAAGAGTCTCCTAGGACTGTATCCACCTTTTCCAGCCCACGGGAGCACCTGAAAGCTGAACTAATTTATGCAGGATAAGTAATCAACTGCCGAGCCGAGAAGTTCGTGACGAATCAAATTTACTGTAAGTTCGCTCATCTCTACTAGTCATTTAATTTGTACACTCACACATATAACATAACATTATATTATGTAATTCTTACTCGCTATGATCACTATCTAACACCTGCATTTCATATATGTGTGTTTGAAACAAAATTATTATCATTATTGTTAAGGTTGTTTTTATTTATTTATTTATTTGTTTGTATTATGTTTTTCCTATATTATCTAATGGAAGACAAAAGGACTTACTCATATTATTTAAAAAGAACCTTTCAATGTTTTAGAAAATACCTATATTTCTTATAAAAAATAACAATATATAACAGTTCTTGGGCACCTTGTTTTTAGAAATTAAGCTATTCCTCTTGTAAAATGTATGAATTAAACTGACAACTGGTTGTTACCTTTCCCGATGTCACTGGGGTATGTCCCTACACATTCCAGCACTGTGCAATCAGCCTGACAGTTAAAGGGGTTATTAAGGAAAAAAAAACTTCACTTCTATTAAAAAATCTTAAACCTTTAAGTACTTATGAGCTGCTGAAGTTGATTTGTTCTTTTCTGTCTAAGTGCTCTCTGATGACACCTGCCTCGGGAACTGTCCAGAGTAGAAGCAAATTCCCATAGCAAACCTCTTCTACTCTGTGCAGTTCCCGAGACAGGTAGAAATGTCAGCAGAGAGCACTGTTGCCAGACAGAAAAGAACAACTCAACTTCAACAGCTGATAATTATTGGAAGGATTAAGATTTTTTTAATAGAAGTAATTTACAAATTGTTATGTGTGTTTATGCCAGTGTTTCCCAACCAGGGAATTCTGGTAGTAGTAGTTTTGCAACATCTGTAGGCAACCTGGTTGGGAAACACTGGTGTATGAACTACAACTCCCAGGAGACTACTGAGATACAATATAGGTGTTGGTGAACTACAACTCACAGTAGACTACTAAGACAATAGAGGTGAGGTGAACTATAACAATTTATTTTTTAAACAGGGCATAGGATATAAGAAGGGGGGCAGGGTCCGTCCTTCTAATTATGGGGGGGGGGTCTGAGTCTGATTAAGGGGGGCTGGTGAAGGGGGGGAGGGTCTGATTAAGGGGTGAAGGGAGGAGATGGTCGGATTATGAGTGACAGGGGACTGAGTAATAAGAACATCGGACTGGTGAAGGGGGGGGGGTCTGAGTCTGCTTAAGGGGGACTGGTGAAGGGGGAGGGCCTGATTAAGGGGGTCTACATCTGATTAAGGGGGAAAGGGGACTGGTTAAGGGGGACATGGGACTGATTAAGGTGGACAGGGGACTGATTAAGGGGGACATGGAACTGATTAAGGGGGCACGGGACTGATTAAAGGGGACAGGGGACTGATTAAGGGGGCAGAGGACTGATTAAGGGGGCAGGGGACTGATTAAGGGGGACAGGGGACTGGTTAAGGGGACAGAGGACTGATTAAGGGGGACATGGGTCTGATAAAGGGGGCAGGGGACTGATTAAGGGGGACAGGGGACTGATTAAGGGGGACAGGGGACTGATTAAAGGGACAGGGGACTGATTAAGGGGGACAGGGGACTGGTGAAGGGGGCAGGGGACTGATTAAAGGGAGGCAAATGTTTTATTGAACGGGTGACCAAGGGTTTTGGTGATGGGAATGAAGGTGGCATATTGTGTGCTTCAAATTGTCTAGAGGGTGCCAAACAAAAACATTGGCTGAAGAAATGTGGGAAAGTCTTTGCATGCTTAGTGTTGTAAAATAGTTAGATATAGTGTTTTGACAACATAGCTCTTGTTTCTACAATACATAAACTTATGTACAACTTAAGTATACATTGATATACATGATTGTTACCAGTCAATCCAGTTATTTATTTCACATGTTTGCACTTGCACTTAAATTATCTGTAATAAAAAAAAAAATATTTGTTACAAAGATTTTTTACCTCTTTGTGTATGTTTATGGAGTAATAAGGGGGGGCACAAGGTTAGCTCACACGCCTGAACACCTAAGGCTGGTCCTGCCTGTGGTGTGGGAGTGCGTAGAATTTGCAAGACGTCCTGCCCTGTTTCCCTACTCTCCTTAAAGAAACAATACATGCATAAAATTACCCCACACCTGCTGCGGATCACTCCGACCCCTCTGGGCCAGTAATTGTTTTCTGTGATGAGGGAACACAGGGATAGCTGTGTCTGTAAATCTGTTTGGCAGCCACCATTGGCATCCTGTCTAGCCCTGCTTCCGGAAAGCTGCAGAGCCAGACAGGAAAAAAATGCCCGCCCAGTGCCTGGAAATACATGTCCCGGGTCTCAGGCCACCCCACTGTGTTCTTATTATTTGATAACAATGCATATAAATATTTTGTGCATTTTTAGAGTGGACATATTTCTTGTGGTTTGTGCCACAAGCCACTCTACCTGAATTGGCTGAATGTAACCATATTGTTGGTACAATATTTAAGCATTTGGGGCCCCACTTTTAATTATGCCTAGGGCCACACTTTGCCCGATACCAGCCCTGCTGACTGCAGGACTGTTGGAATCATATACCACTATACAGCTGTTAGCTTCGGTCATTAGATCCGCAGTGGAGCCAGGACGTGGCCATAAACCAAACACAACAAATTCAAAAATAAGGGTGATTTCACATGTTCCATGTAAAGCAGTTTTTTCTGGTGTTTTCTGAATGTTCACAAAAAACATGCTGTGGCCATATTCTTTAACCCCTTAACGACCACGGACAAAAATGTACGTCCTGGTTTGACGATACTTCCCGCACCAGGACGTACATTTATGTCCTGTGTATGACGCGAGAATTGGAGCGGTGCTCGCGTCATACACGGCAGGTTCCGGCTGCTATCAGCCGGTAATGGCCGACATCCGCGATCGCGCAGATGTCTGCCATTAACCCCTCAGATGCCGTGAACTGCACAGATCACGGCATCTCGACAATGCGCATAACAAAATAGATGATCGGATCGCCCGCAGCGCTGCCGCGGTGATCCGATCCTGTAATGGCGGACAAAGCTTCCCTCACCTGGCTCCGGCCATCTCCCGGCGTCTCCTGCTCTGGTCTGAGATCGAGCAGACCAGAGCAGGAGATAGCCAATAATACTGATTAGTGCTATGTCCAATGCATAGCACTGAACAGTATTAGCAATCAAATGATTGCTATAGATAGTCCCCTATGGGGACATAAAAAGTGTAAAAAAAGAAGTTGAAAAATGTCAAAATAAAAAGTAAAAAAAAAGTGAAAAAATCCCCTCCTCCAATAAAAATAAAAATTGTCAGTTTTTCCCATTTTACCCCCAAAAAGCGTAAATTTATTTTTTAATAAACATATTTGGTATCGCCACGTGTGTAAATGTCCGAACTATCAAAGTATAATGTTAATAATCTCGTACGGTGAACGGCGTAAACGTAATACATTTGAAAAAAGTCCAAAATGCAGCTTTTTTGTCACATTTTATTTTAAAAAATTAATAAAAAATCATATAAAAGTTTTATATATGCAAATGTGGTATCGATAAAAATTTTAGATCACGGCGCAAACAATGAGCCCTCATACCGCCCTACATATGGAAAAATGAGAAAGTTATAGGTGGTCAAAATAGAGCGATTTTAGATTACTGATTTTGTACAAAAAGTTTTAGATTTTTTTTTAAGCGGTACAAAAAGATCACGTCATGTTTACCGTAAATTGTACAGTGTGAAAACGAAACCCTCCAAAATGTGCATAATTGTGGTTTTCATTAAAATTTTCTCCCTAAAAAAATATTCGCCATACATATTATAGTAAAATCAGACAATGTACCGTATATACTCGAGTATAAGCCGACCCGAATATAAGCCGAGACCCCTAATTTCAACCCAAAATCCCAGGAAAAGTTATTGACTCGAGTATAAGCCTAGGGTGGGAAATACATCATCCCCCCCTGTCATCATCCAGACCCGTCATTAACATCCTCATCATCATCCAATTTGCCTTCATCGCACACATCCCCCCTTCATCATCCCCTTATCATCCCACACATCCCCCCTTCATCATTCCCTTATCATCCCGCACATCCCCCCTTCATCATCCCCTTGTCATCATCCCACACATCCCCCCCTTCATCGTCCCCTTGTCATCATCCCACACATCCCCCCTTCATCATCCCACCCCCCCTCCATTTATCATCCTCTTGTCATCATCCCCACCCCCCTTCATCATCCCACCCCCCCTTCATCATCCTCTTCTCATCATTCGCCCTCAGTGGTCTTCAACCTGCGGACCTCCAGAGGTTTCAAAACTACAACTCCCAGCAAGCCCGGGCAGCCATCGGCTGTCCGGGCTTGCTGGGAGTTGTAGTTTTGAAACCTCTGGAGGTCCGCAGGTTGAAGACCACTGCGGCCTTCGACATCATCCAGCCCCCTCTCACCCCCTTTAGTTCTGAGTACTCACCTCCGCTCGGCGCTGGTCCGGTCCTGCAGGGCTGTCCGGAGAGGAGGTGGTCCGGTGGGATAGTGGTTCCGGGCTGCTATCTTCACCGGGGGCGCCTCTTCTCCGCGCTTCCGGCCCGGAATAGAGGCGTTGCCTTGACAATGACGCAGAAGTACGTTGGCAATGAACGCACCTCTGCGTCGTTGTCAAGGCAACGTGACTATTCTGAGGCCGGGCCCGAAGCGCTTAGAAGAGGCCTCCCCGGTGAAGATAGCAGCCCGGAACCACTATCCCACCGGACCACCTCCTCACCGGACAGTCCTGCAGCACCGGACCAGCGCCGAGCGGAGGTGAGTACTGTACAGAACTAAAGGGGGTGAGAGGGGGCTGGATGATGTCGAAGGCCGCAGTGGTCTTCAACCTGCGGACCTCCGGAGGTTTCAAAACTACAACTCCCAGCAAGCCCGGACAGCCGATGGCTGCCCGGGCTTGCTGGGAGTTGTAGTTTTGAAACCTCTGGAGGTCCGCAGGTTGAAGACCACTGTGGGTGGGGGAGTTCACTCGAGTATAAGCCGAGGGGGGTGTTTTCAGCACGAAAAATCATGCTGAAAAACTCGGCTTATACTCGAGTATATACGGTACAATTGGTCATGCAAAAAACAAGCCTTTATATGGGTCTATAGATGGAAATTTGAAAGAGTTATGAATTTTAGAAGGCGAGGAGGAAAAAACGAAAATGCAAAAATAAAATTGGCCTGGTCCTTTAGGTGAAAATGGGCCTAGTCCTTAAGGGGTTAAGCCAATAGTTGAATTTAACATGTACTACAAATATTATTGTTTAATTTATGGTCTATTTCTACTTATGTGAAACATTTTGTGTAATGAAATTTTATGCTAAAATATACTGTTCATATGCATTAGATGGATGTTCATTTTGTCAGGACTGGCTGACTATCTAATGTATATGGAATTATTTGGATGGATGGCAGATGTTGGGGGAAAAAGTTTTGGGATTTTACCATGCCGATGCAGTTGTTGTTGTCAAAAGAGTTAAGTGTCTGGCAGTGAGTTATTCCTCTGCACACTCAATCTGAGCCAGGTGTGCATGTGTATAAGACGGTCAAGGGGAAAAGCTGAACAAGCAATCTGCTGACAGCTGTCTAATGTCTATGACCACCTTCAGAATTAATAGTTTTATTTTTCTACCTTGACATGTCTAGGTTGGTTTGTTGTTTAAATAACTTCCTTAAAATACCCAATAATATCCTGCAGAAAAATATTACATGCTGTAAAGTGTATTGTTGGGGGTAAAATCTACATTCAAAAGTAACACACACTGCATAAAAATAAATGAGAGTTTGCTTATTACTTTCTTTGCATATGAAATTAAACAATGGAATTGAATACAGCTGCGGTGTGGTTTTTGCTTGTTCCAATACTATGGTATATTACTAGGGTATGCAATAACAATTTTATTTGTAGGGTTCAACTTTTGGGACCCTCAGCAATTTGGAGAATAAAGGAGCAGATATTTAAAAAATAAAAATTGAGTTACTATAGGTGAAAAAAAAATTATCTTGAAATGATTAAGAATCATTAGTGTCATAAATAGTAGCTGGCATTACCTTTTCTTAATGATTAAGTTTTATAGATATTGAACTGAAACCTCCCTGAAAATGTAATAACATGGTACAAGTACAGCTGCCTCATAGTTACATAGTTAGTATGGTTGAAAAAAGACATACGTCCATCAAGTCCAACCAGGGAATTGAACTTGTGTTTTAAATCTAGCATTTATACTGCTCAAAAAAATAAAGGGGACACATAAACAATGCAATCTAACTCTAAGTCAACCACACTTCTGTGAAATCACACTGTCCACTCAGGAAGCAACACTGATTGACAATGCCACACATCTGATGCCAAGTTCTCCTTTTCTCACCCACCTTTATCACCGGGTACTGTTATTGCCACCCACCGCCCCACTATGTCACCCGGTCACTTTCAGGACTCCTGATGCTGCTGAATCCACCTCCAAGCTGTCTCATACTGCTACCATATGTTCTCCTCATGCTGATGCCAGCTCCAGGCTGTCTCATTCTGCCACCATATGTTCTCCTCATGCTGCTGCCACCTCCAGGCTGTCTCATTCTGTAACTATATGGTCTCCTCATGCTTTAGCCACCTCCAGACTGTGTCATTCAGCCACTATATGGTCTCCTCATACTGCTGCCAACTCCAGGCTGTGTCATTCAGTCATGATATGGTCTCCTCATGCTCCCACCAACTCCAGGCTGTCATTCAGTCACTATATGGTCTCCTCATGCTGCTGCCAACTCCAGGCTCTGTCATTCAGCCACTATATGGTCTCCTCATGCTGCCACCAACTACAGGCTCTGTCATTCAGTCACTTTATGGTCTGCTCTTGCTGCTGCCAACTCCAGGCTGTGTCATTCAGCCACTGTATGGTCTCCTCATGCTGCCCCCAACTCCAGTCTGTGTCATTCAGCCACTATATGGTCTGCTCTTGCTGCCACCAACTTCAGGCTGTGCCATTCAGCCACTATATGGTCTCCTCAGGCTGCCGCCAACTCCAGGCTGTATCATTCAGCCACTATATGGTCTCCTCATGCTGCCAACACCTCCAGGCTGTGTCATTCAGCCACTATATGGTCTCCTCATGCTGCCACTAACTCCAGGCTGTGTCATTCAGCCACTATATGGTCTCCCCATGCTGCCAACACGTCCAAGCTGTGTCATTCAGCCACTATATGGTCTCCTCATGCTTCAGCCTCATCCACCCTGTGTCATTCAGCCACTATATGGTCTGCTCTTGCTGCCTCCAACTGCAGGCTGTGTCATTCAGCCACTATATGGTCTCCTCATGCTGCCGCCAACTCCAGGCTGTGTCATTCAGCCACTACATGGTCTCCTCATGCTGCCGGCAACTCCATGCTGTGTCATTCAGCCCCTATATGGTCTGCTCTTGCTGCTGCCACCTCCAGGCTGTGTCATTCAGCAACCATATGGTCTCCTCATACTGATGCCACCTCCTGGCTCTGTCATTGTGCCACTCTATGACTGATTCTAATAGTGACACTTCTAATCTGCATGTCATACTGAATAACAGTATTACTTCACTAACCCAGCACACACCCTATGCGTGTTACAGCATGGAAAGTGTTCTACACCTCCTATTGAGGCTCTCTGTAGGCCAGTTATAGCTGTTTTTAATACAGATTCACCGCAAATAAATTCAGACCAAACCGATTTTTTTTTTAAAGTTCGACGAATCGGCCAAATCAAATTTTTCAAAAATTCGCTCATCTCTATTGTTGACCAAACACTTATTTTCCACCATAATGTGCAAAAAAATTCTTAAGAAATCAGACTCCTTGGGATCTCCCAGGAGTAATCTAATAGGTGATGATTAGAGATGAGCGAACTTACAGTAAATTCGATTCGTTACGAACTTCTCGGCTTGGCAGTTGATGACTTATCCTGTGTAAATTAGTTCAGCCTTCAGGTGCTCCGGTGGGGTGGAAAAGGTGGATACATTCCTAGGAAAGAGTCTCCTAGGACTGTATCCACCTTTTCCAGACCACCGGAGCACCTGAAAGCTGAACTAATTTATGCAGGACAAGTCATCAACTGCCGAGCCGAGAAGTTTGTGACAAATCGAATTTACTGTAAATTCGCTCATCTCTTGTGATGATGTCATCCTGTAGTTCAAGGAAAGTCATCGGACCCAGGACTGACCACTTCTCTGACACATTAAACACTGGGATTTTCTGTGGGCCAGGCTGGTGATCATATGACCCATAATGAAATGTATGGATACAGCTGTGATAGAATGAAAAGTATGGCGCCATAGGACTAGTGAGGATGAGTGTGCATGAAATGGGCAAAGCAAACAAACAAACCCTGGAGTACTTCTTTAATTTAAGGAGGAATATAACTGTAGTCTTACTAGCTTATATTGTGAAGAATATTGTACACAAACATACTGGAGCCAGTGTTTCTTGCATACCGTGTCTTGCTAAAGCTGTTCTGATAATCACTCAGCTCTCGTGTTATCTACTTGACTAAGTGTCTGTTTACCGTACATATTGTACACTTTATAGGCTGTTTTTAGACATGATTATATAGAGAATTCACTTGTTTTCTACCCATTAAACAGATGTGAAAGTATAGTAAGATTACCCCCTTCACTTCTTCCATTTACTTCTCTTTTGTCCTTAGCTGTAAAAGAATATAAAACAGTAATGAATAGCAGCGTGGTAAATGCCAGGCTCAAACTGAATTAACAAATGTTTATAAAAGGTAATATATTCAGTATATTGACTCAAAACAGCTGTAGGCTGAAAAATAGGTTATGTGATACCTATAAAGAGGACATCCAGGTGTCCAGTAAAAGGAGTATGTCAGAAATTGGAAAATCACAGCTGTTCTGCAAAGTTGTTATCATTAAAAATGAAGAAAAGAATGTATTTTAGTACATTTTCTAGCTTTGTGTAAATCACAGTTAGACATCTGGATAACACTGTTTGAAATAGACAGTAAAAGTGGCTAATGTACAGGACATACGTTACTTACCAAATATTACAAATTTCAATGACAAAAGAATATACGACTCTCAAAGGAAACCAGCAGAAAGTGGCAGAGTGGTTTGGGAACAATGCAGAAGAAGGAAGTGAAGGGAGTTTAGTGTCAGAATGAGACTATGTTCACATATAGTATTTTAGTCCCGTTTTCAGGTATTAACTCAAAACACAGAAAAGACTGAAAAACTGTGAGGGAAAATAGCATCATGCAAAAAACAGCTAAAAATAGAGCTGGAAATACAAACCGTAAAACTGAGTGGAATGGTAACATAACCTAACACATTCTGTAGACTCCACATAAGGGACCAACAACACAGTGCCGTACAATTGATGTGAGTGCTGAGAAGAATATCTGAAATCCATAACTACATTCATATCCAAGTCCTAAGGCTACACATTGTTGTTCTGACATGAATTCTTTCTTATATAGTATGCCACGTCTTTGCCTTATCATTTTCTGTGGTTTCTTTTATCTAATATGTTTCTAGTTACTAAAATTGGTCAAACAGTTCCAGAGATTTGCATTACAAAAGGAGGATGAACTCAAAAAATTGTCAAAATAATTACCTATTGACTTACGAGGGTAGATTAACATATGCATATTTTGGTGCAGATTTTCTGCAGATGATTTTAATACTGAATATTTTGTTGTTGTGTGTTGTTTGTATCCTGACCTAATATCCCCATTCCCATATTCCGACCTCATATCCTAGCTTCTTATCTCGCCCTCATATCCCAACCTCATATCACATACTCATGTCCTGACCTCACATCCCGGACTCATAACCCAAACCTTTATCCAGGGATTTATTGTTGATTGTCATATTCAGAGTTAGGAAGGAATTTCTTACCCTGGAATGGGACAAGTGGCATCAGCCTCATGGAGTCATATGTCCTAAGGCTAAACATTGTTGTTCAAACATGACATTTCTATGTAATCCAGACATTGATCTCTCCTTTGTTCCAATCTTATTTGATTAGGAGGGCTTGTATCTCTCTCCTCAAGGTGTACGGTATAGGTGACGGCTTATCTTGGCCAGAGAGGCTGGCACTGACTGCGACCCCCCTCTGCAGGCTGTCCTAAGCCATCAATTTTTAGTTCTGGCTTACTTGATGACACAGTGCACTCGACCCCTTTGCATCTATTCTCTTGGGAGAGGGAATTGGACATCTCTCTGTCCGACTCGGACAAAAGGCGTATATTAAAAAATGCACCTGGGTTCTCCAGACGTGTAAAACTGCAGGGGGGCCATTACAAACTCCTATCTAGATGGTATCGCACATCAGAAATTTTACATCACTGGGGGTTATCCTCTTCCAATGTTTGCTGGAGATGTCATGGTGATGTTGGTTTTCTTTCACATATTTGGTGGCACTGCCCGGCTACAGCCTCATATTGGAGAGACATAGGAGTAGAGATTAATAAAGTGGTCGGTAAAGAAGTCACATTGACTCCCTCACAAGTTCTGCTGGGATTGCCTAGTCCTGATTGCCCCTTGCATAAACATTCTCTAGTTGCTCCCTTACTATCTGCTGCCAAGGCCCTTATTCCTTTATACTGGCAATGGACCGATCCACCTATGGTGCAGATGTGGATAACAAAAGTATCTCAGATACATAGGATGGAAGAACTCTCCTGTTGGATTGATCATTCATTTGACTCTTTTATAAAGATATGGTGGCCAGGGCAGACGTACAGGTCGTCAGTTTGATCATACCTACAGTTCATTCGGTTTGGGTGACTCCCTTTCCTTACCCATACTTTATGTGGAGCACTTTGATGGCAATACATCTATGAAGACTGTACATTTTACAATGTGTACTCATTGTACTTTGTTTGTCTTTATTGAATTGTTAAACAAAAAATTGAAAACTTTAAATAAAAAACATGACATTTTTCTACTATTTTCTGTGGTTTCTTTTATCTAATATTTTTCTAGTTACTCAAGTTGATCAAACAATTCCAGAGATTTGCATTACAGAAGGAGGATGAACACAAAAAATAGTCAAAATAATTACCTATTGACTTGTGAGGGTAGGTTAACATATGCATATTTTGGTGCAGGTTTTCTGCAGCTGACTTTAACCCCTTCCTGCTTAAGGACGTGTGCACATGTCCCAGCACCCAACATGTTCACGTGCTGGGACGTATGTATATATCCTAGCGATCTCCTGCACTGCTGTGGGCCGTGCTGGAGATTGGCGGCGGGACCCAGCTGTCAATCACAGCCGGGGTCCCACCACAGCTGCCAGGGCCGCAATCACGCAGGTCCTGGCAGCATTAACCCCATAGATATCGTCAATCCTGACCATGGCATCTATGGTGTTGACAGGGGGAGCGCCCCCCTGTTCACCAACGGCGGCGCCGCAATACCATTTGCCTGCTACAGAAGCCTGTGAGATCCAGCCATAGGCTGGATCGTTAACCAGATACTTTTATTTATATTATAGCATACAAGTTAGCAGGATCATGACGCGTTTCGGGGTCTGCTACCCCTTCCTCAGATGATCTCTCAGATCATCTGAGGAAGGGCTAGCAGACCCCGAAACGTGTCATGATCCTAAGAGATCATCTGAGGAAGGGGTAGCAGACCCCAAAACCCGACATGATCCTGCTAACTTGTATGCTATAATATAAATAAAAGTATCTGGTTAACAATACCTACCTGCATCCTTGCATCTATGGATAAAGCAGCACCTGGATTCCAGTGGTCTTCTTCTATATAATTGCTTCAGTTCCTACAGGAAGATTCACGTCCTCCTGTGACCATCAGGCTTGGCAGCTTATCCTAACCACTTGATACCCCGGATGAGGGGTGATATGTGCATTTTCTTCATTCTAAGGTGAGCGGCCATCTTAACTAAAGCCCTGGGTATACTTACCCAGTAAGTTTAGTGGATTCCTCACCAACCAAGGTTAATACACGAGGCGCTGCCTCCCGGTTGTTTTTTTTTTTTTTTTTTGTCTCTACTTATTTATAGGCTGGATCGCACAGGCTGTAGTATCTGCAGCAGATCAGGTTTTACTGTGCTGCAGTACAAATGTATTGCAGCATAGTATAGCCTGTTAAAAGTGAAAAATAAAATAATGAAAGGTTGTTTAATACATGTATGAAGTGTAAAAAAAGAAAATAAAAATGCCCCTTTCCCTATAAAATATTGTTTCCTGTATTGTCATGAAAAAAGATTTAAAAAAAAATCATATACATAATAGGCATTGCCACGTCCATAATGATGTGTACTATAAAACTATAATGTAAATTATCCTACACAGTGAATGCCGTAAAAAAAAAAAAAAAAAAAAAAAAATCACCAATTTTGGGACAAATAGCGGAATAAAAAAGATCAAAAAGGTAGCACATATTGCAAAAATAATACCAATAAAAAGTACAGCTCATGCATAATACAAGGATATTATTTCAAGATTACGCGTATGCGACAATCAACCCTTCAATAGTAAGTTATGTAGAACAACAAGGAACTATTGAGTCCAAGGTAGGACTAGAGTAAAGATGGAAACATAGTAATCAAAACAAGTAAAGATAAAATAAAGGACTTGTGTGCAACTAGCACTGTTACTTTAGGTTTAATCACTCTGTAGATCTCATTCTGGTGGGTACGCGATCTCCCCATGTAAGAGATGTCATGACTGTTTAACGCTGTGTTATAAATGTCTGTTATGTTTATGTTTTGAAAACCCAATAAAAAGATTGTAAAAATAAAAATAAAAATAAAAAAAATGTACAGCTCATCCTGCAAAAAATAAGCCCTCACTCAATGGCATCAGACGAAAAATTTTAAAAAGTTACGGCTGTTGGAAAATGAATGGCAGAAAAAGAATTTTGCTAAGAAAAGGAAAAAGAACATAGAAAGCTATATAAAATGGATATCGCCATAATCGTACTGACCCACAGAATAAATATAAAATCACTTTTACCGCACAGTGTAACCCTAAAAAAATTACAACAAAAAAAGCCACAATATTTTGGAGTTTTTCACAAAAAATGCTGCATGTGTGAACAAAAATGCACCATGTATATAAAGTACAATATATTCAAAAAAAACTCTCAGAATCGCTCAGCTCAGAAAAATCATTCTAAAGTTATTACTATTTAAAGAGACCCAGTCAAATAAAATAAAAAAGAGCCTGGTCATGAAGGTAAAAAATTGGTCCGTCCTTAAGGGGTTAATACCTGGATATTTTGTTGTTATGTGCCTTTAATAAATGAGCATCCCGACCTAATATCCCCATTCTCATATTCTGACCTCATATCTCATCCTCATATTCCAACCTCATATCACATACTCATATCCTGACCTCATATCCCAAACTCATATCATATCCTCATATCTTGTCCTCATATCCCGATCTCATATCCCATCTTCATATCCCAACCTTATATCCTGTCCTCATATCTCCAATCTTATATCCCGTCCTCATATCCCAACCTCATATCCCATTCATATATACCAACATCATATTCTGACCTCATTTGCCATCCTCATATTCTGACCTAATATCCCATCCTTGTATCCTGACTTCATATCCCATCCACATATACCAACATCATATTCCGACCTCATTTGCCATCCTCATATTCTAACCAAATATCATAACAACATATCCTGTCCTCATATCTCAAGCCTGACTTAAGTTTGTTCAAATTTCTGTGTCTGGAATGCCATTACCCCCTGTTCCGTGCTCTTATGGGGTTGTCACCTAAAGACAACCTCAGCCTGGCAAGGGTTCACTCCCTACTCCAGATTGATTATCTACAAGCAGTAGAAATATACATGATAAAATGATGTCACACATTCAGGCACTTTGTGGTCACAAGTAAAATTTTTCTTCACAGATGACAATATTTTGGCCTTACACTTGCATTAAGAAGCTAAGACCTAGACAATCAACCCAATGCTAATAAATATTCAACAGCAAAATATCCATATATTCAGCCTACATAAACCATCCTCATGACATTCTCATTGCCTGTTTCTCATGAGAAATTATATGGATTGCTGCCTTACAAAATGTTGTGGAATTTTCTATGAAGTTCTAGGCTATTCTTATCCATCATAACTTAAATAACATATGGAATCTATATTTCTGATTATATTGATATGACAGTAATATGATCTTTACTTTAGTTTAGTCATATACTGTACTAAGAAAGTAAAGCTATGAACACAAAGTTCTTGTGTAAAATCGTACACAGACCTCATGGTCATATTATAGATCTGTATTATACTGATCCATAGCCTGCACCCATAGCCTGCCATGAACCATTGCATATGTTTTGTGCCTCTGATCTTACAAGGAAACAAACACATTTGGGGGGGGGGGGTTTAAGTGGGTTATCCAGAATTAGGAAAGCTAGAATCGATTCCTTCCAAAAAACAGTGCCACCCCTGTCCTCAGGGTCTTTGTGGTATTGGAGCTCAGTTCCATTAAAGCGAATGGAGCCAAGTTGTAAGACGATACTACCAAGAACCCCAGGGGGTCCACAAAAACCTTATTTCTCACGTGTCTATGTTAAAACTCGATTTTATTGTATATTAGTAAAAAGTGCTTGGGTGAGTAACACAAAGTTAAAACTCCAGTCACAATAGATCCTGTCTCATTCGTCTGTAGGTTCTATAAGTAAAGTGCATCTACGCATAGATCACTATACACAATACATTAACATTAACTGCCACTTAACAAGTGATAAATATTAGTTTGAAAACTCCTGAGGGGAACCAGTCCTTCTCCCTGGATAATTACGGTATGGAGAATTGAAGTACTGACAGTCTGTTGTGCACCACAACCATCAAGTTGCCGTGTGGCAACTGCCACACATGGATATTGCACTTTTCCCAATATTTATTTTATTTAGAGAAAAATATATAATAAGTAATTACTATATAGAATCCAGTCCTCAATAGACAGTTTAGAAGAAGAAGAAAAAAGAAACAAGAGAAAAGAAAAGAAAGAAATGTGCAAAAGGAGAAGAGTAGAAGAATAGAGATGAAATTAGAAAGATAAAAAAGAGAAATAAGGGGGAATGAAATAAGGGAGAGGAACAGAAGAAAGGGGAAATAAATAAATTGATTATGCTACCCCGAATTAGGATGGATAAAGAAGTTATAAAAAGTATATACATTTATTGACTAAATACAACATACATCTGTGCAGGGCCCTTGCACAAGATGTCATAAAATTGTGATGAATTAAGAAATTTGAAAGAGGGTACAATCAGCCGCTGGGTGGTGGTATGACTGGTTAAAAGTCAGTTAATATGGATAATAAGTCTATGGTTCCGATACAGTAATGTCCTTGCAGCAGTAAGTTAGCAATAGTAGAGATAGTGTATCTTTAGATCCTATTAGAACAATGCTCCCAGAGTATTCACAGCAAAGGAATGGTATGAAAATGCTGGAATAGAGGTAATACCTGCAGTCCGCAATGTAGGGTTACTCACGATTACAGTAGCCGGCGTTTTGAATGTGCGCGGCAGATGTGGTATTCAGAGCTGGCACGGTGTGGCGTCCGGCCTTGGGTGAAAGTATGCAGCAGTCTCAGCAGGGTGCAGATGGGCACGGATAGGCGTCCAGCCGAAGAAGTCTCTGGAGATGGAGGCAGGTACCTGGATTTCTGTGTGAACTGGCGTCCTCACGGTGGATCGCGGGTGCGATTTCTATAACAGTGGTCCAAGTTCTGAGGTACTGCCGCGCTGCCAAGTCTGGAACCATAGGTTTTAAAACAATATAAAGGTGATGATATTGTACAGTTAGGGATAATAGACATGGCTATATGCGTTTCAAGACTATGTCTCATTCTTCAGTAGCCAGGTTTGTTATACATTACAACAGTAAAAGTAAAAAAAAAATAATAAATGCCTGGAACCTCCAATGCAAGTGGCATTTTTTTTTACCATACACTGCTTGCTGCTCAGCGTTCGGAACAAAATTTTCCAAATGCTTAGAGTTGGCGCCCGGGGCTTGTAACATGACTGCCCCCTCGTGACATCACGTCCTGCCCCCTCAATGCAAGTCTATGGGAGGGGGCATGACAGCTGTTGGAGGTTCCATAAAATAAAAAAGGACCCTCTGTCCCCATATAGTGGATATGATCCTTTTGTGCCTTAATATAGTAAATTGGGCCATCTGTGTCCCCATATAGTAAAAGGGTCTATTTAATTTATATATGGACACAAAGGGGTCTATTTGCTATACGGGTACACAGAGAAACCTATTTACTATATGAGAGGCCTATCCACTATATGGAGTCACAGAGGGGTATTTATACTATAGAGAGGCACTCCGTCCTCCTATCCTGACCTCCTATCCTGACCTCCTACCCTGACCTCCTATCTCGTCCTCCTATCCAGTACATCTATCCCAACCTCCTATTTCGACCTCCTATCCCGACCTCCTATCCCGTCCTACTATGCCAGTCCTCCTATCCCAGTCATCCTATCCCGTCCTCCTATCCCGTCCTCCTATCCCGACCTCCTATCCTGACCTCCTATCCCGACCCGTGATATGTGTACCAGGTATTGAAATATCTCCAGCCGTACGGAAGTTATGTGGGAACATAAATTTCCCATTGATTTGCATGGGACTTTAAACAAAAACCCTGAGCCTCATAAATGGGGATAGTTAAGGGTTAAACTAACTAGCCTATATTTTAAGTGGCCATATAAGTAACATGTGACAAAGTATTATCGAAATATCTCCAGCCGTTTGGAAGTTATGCAGTAACATATATTTCCCATTGACTTGTATGAGACTTTAAACCTAAACCCTGCCCCTGGCAAATGGGGGTGAGTAAGGGTTAAATCACCTATCCTATGTTTGTTGTTGACATATAAGTAACATGTGTGCCAAGTTTCATGTTAGCCGTTTGAACGTGATGCTGGAACATACACACACACATACACACACACACATACACACATACGCACATATACACACACACACATACACACGTTGAGTTTTATATATATAGATAAATACCTCAGTGATAATTGTAGTTGTATCTGCAGTGGAACCTTTTATTAACTAGACAGCTGTAGGTCTTATTGAACCAAAACAGAATAGGAAAAAATAGATTTCTGTTGTTTATCACATTACGTCATTTACTGATATATCAATTTACCTTTAATAGACCATTAGATCTTTACTCTATCCAAAAAGTCCATTAAGCTCTTACTTCTTCCAAAGCTAACCCAAATGTGAAGGTTCATTTTAGTTCTGATGAAATAAGAGTCCATAGTCTATTCTGTTGACCACTCTTCAATTGTGCTTACTGTCTGTAGGCCTCTCAGGTATTTTTATTGTTGTTAGTGAGGTTTCACACATTTATGGCTAAGTTTCCACTTGTTTCTTTTTAACATCTAAAAAAACGCCAGCAAAAACGCCAAAGTAAAAACCCACATGGCGTTTTTCTTGGCGTTTTTTCACTCCCATATACTTCTATGGGAGGAAAACACCAAGTGTTTCCCGAAAAAAGGCCAAAGTCTCAACAAGATGTCATTTTAAAAAAAAACTACCAAGGAGCCCAAAAACGCCAAAAGGATAAAAAAAAAAAAATGTCAAACTGAAAAACGCCAAGTGGATAAGGCATTTTGCAGTTAACTATTGACTTGCAGCTAACATCTGTCCGCAGCATTAAAAAAAAAAATAAAACACACAATGCGGCAGAATGGGCTTTTTTATTGGCGTTTTTGCCCAAAAAAAACAAGTGGAAACCTAGCCTCACAGTTATACAGTTATAGGGGGGTCTCACACATGTAAAACAAAAACTGCATTTTTAGTGGCAGTTTTGTATCCACTTCTAACTTTAGTTATAAAACTGCATAAAAAAGGGTCAGCTTATACAATGGGGGAGATATTCAAAAACTACCGGAATTTCTGTTACAGCAAAATTACCTATTTTTTTTCCTTCTCACATTTTCAAAGGTCTCTTGAACTGCTTTGAAAATTTTTGAGAGTACACTTTTGTGCCGCTTTTGTTTTCTTTTGTGCCAAAATTGCTGAGTTTGGCACCAAATTGTAAATTCCAGAAAATGCTGGTGGAAGCATCGCACGTTATATTCTATGATTACCAGTGCTCATACAAGCGATAACTGTAGAAATAAAACATGTCCAGGGGTTAAATGTGAGTGTAGGTTCAGTGACCATGAAGGAAAAAAAAATTTTATATTTACAATTAATTAATATTTATATTTCAATAATTGCCTAACTAACACTAACCCCACCCCCCCACCCCAAAAAAAAAAAACACTAAGGAAAAAAAACAAAACGAAAAAACTACAACCATTTCTGTGATTTCTACACTAGCAAAAAACTGGTGTAATATTTTTCATGTAAAATGGACTCTCACCCCTTTGAAAATATGTAAAACATCAAATTTACTTAACCACACCCACTTTTGCAAACCTGGCGAGACTTGGATCATTCTCATGTAAAACACTTTGAATATCTAATGGGATTTCTTTTTCTCCAAAATGGTGTGAAACGCAAATTTTCTTACGTGAAGCGTTTTTAATATGACCCCCAGTGCGTCCACTACATGTGACGAAGTTAATTGTATAAACAACTCACAGAAGGAAGATATAAAATAAAAGCTTCTGAATATGGGTAGAAATGAAATGTTGGTATAAAACAAATAAACAAATTTCCATCAATTTCTATTATGTTTGGCCTCCTTCGGTTAAAGGGGTACTCCACTGGCCCTGCATCCGGAACATTTTGTTCCAAACCCTGGGTGCGGGCTGCGGGGGTCATGACGTCACCGTCACACCCCTTGTGACGTCACATCACACCCCCTCAATGCAAGTCTATGGGAGGGGGCGTGGCAGCTGCCACGCCCCCTCCCATAGACTTGCATTGAGGGGGGGTGATGTGACGTCACAGGGGATGCGGCCGTGATGTCATGATCCCCGCAGCCCGCACCCAGCTTTGGAACAAAATGTTCCGGATGCAGGGCCAGTGGAGTACCCCTTTAAGGACTTTGTACATATAACATTGCTAGTTTGATCTTTTTCACTTTGACAATGTGACATTTGTATGTTTGCGTGAGGGACAACCACACAGTTCTTGCTAACATGGTAGGTAATCATTACAATGGCAGTTCTACACATTTAACGTATTCTATGCGATGCAAATGGCTTTGTTCAAGTTTTAGTGGCTATAAAGGTAAAGTTCAGCGGTTCACATGGACAGACCACATAAACTTTACATTAGGAAACATCTGGGCACCTGTTATTAGGTGATTAAAATACCTGCAAGATCACTGGAAGGAGGGGAACGCACACCGCATGAGGTTCGAGGGCTTAGATGACTATGAGGAACCAGGTGGAACAATATAGTACGCACAGACACACTAGCGCAATCCATTTTCTGCCTGCATAAATATTGTTCATTCCTCACAGAAATATTTGCTTTATAACCTTTTAGTTCATCTTAATACATTCTTTGGCCTATGTTATGTAGACAGATAAATTGAGCATAAATCTACAAAAGAATAAACTCTACAGAGGACTCTAAGATGCTACTGACTCTTGTCTCGGAGAAGAAACAATTTCATTTCATGTACTGTATAAAAGACTATTTGTATGCCATATTCTACTGGTTTATAGGGCTCTGTCATCACTGACATGCAATCAAACATTAGATTCTTTTACAGAAACGGCTTTCATTTTGTCTATGGACTGTGTTTAATATTACAAATTTAAAGGGGAACTCCAGTGGGGAAATAATTTTTTTTTTTCAAATCAACCGGTGCCAGAAATTTAAACAGATTTGTACAAATTAAAAATCTTAAACCTTCCAGTACTTATCAGCTGCTGTATACTACAGATATACCACAGTGAAATTTGTGAAGTTCATCTCTGTCTGACCACAGTGCTCTCTGCTGACACCTCTGTCCTATGGGGATATACTTCTAATCTGGACAGTTCCTGACATGGACAGAGGTGTTAGCAGAGTGCACTGTTGTCAGACTAAAAATAACTACACACTTTTCTCTGCAGCTAAAAAGTACTAGAAGGATTAAGATTTTTTAATAGAAGTAATTTACAAATCTGTTTAACTTGCTGTCACCAGTTGATGTGAAAACATTTGTTTTCCGACTTGTTTCCACCGGAGTTCCTCTTTCAGTGGATGGGAGCTGGGCTGCAGTAACCAGGCACAGCCACTTTCCCTGTTTACTGCATAGATCTAGCCGTGGCAGCCCCACAGCTGATTGGGGGGGGGGGGGGGGTACAGCACCCTAACCATCAGCAATTATTTGTCTATCCTTAGGATAGAGGCCACTGATTATTTTTTGCTGAAGTAGGTGATGTCCAGCTCCCTTCCCAAGCCTGCTGTACCCGGACTGGCGTGGGCAGCGCCTGTATACACGGATGCAATTACAGAGAGATGTCCAGCATAGATGGATGCAGAACAGTGCTTTTATTGCAGTAAAACTTCACAACATGATAGACATGGACAGGTGACGCGTTTCGGCCCTAGCGTCGGGCCTTAGTTATGGCATCTCTGGACATCTCTCTGCAATTGTACTGATTATTTTTGCCCGAAAAACATCATCAAAGCATTTCACATATGCCTAGTGGGACTGAACTGTTTGGTTTAATAGTATAAGACAAGAAGTTGTTTCAAACTTTACACTAAGATAGGGCTCACATATAGTATTTTGGTCAGTATTTTGTCCTCATATTGGTCAATATTTTTAGCCACAACCATTAGTGGAATCAACACAGGAGTGAGGATCCACAGAGTGTCCACAACTTTAGCAAGCACTTCTCTGACAGGCACTGTAAGGGCCTACAAGTTGCCAACTATGTTTCCTGGTGCCTTTCAAAACTGACAGGGCTTAGTAGCACTGACACGTGCAGAAGTTTGTTAAAGAAGAGCAAAACACAGGCACATACAAAAATAGGGCCTCAAACTATTTTATTTAGGGGAGGGTTAATACCTTTGCAAGATGTTATAGAAATGATATTGATCGAAAATATTACAAAATAAAATTGCTTTTCTATTGAAATCTGCTGCCTGTGTTAAAAAAAGGGTCAAGAAAGACATCTTGCAGTCTTGCAGTTTACATAATAGATGATGCTTTAGAGCAAGATATTGATTTTCTTTTCTGCTCTGAGTAACTTTATTAGTGGCCATCATTTTAATAAGATAAGTCTCAGCTATGTAGGTTTTAAATGAGATTCCATTGTAAGCGAATATGGTAATAATATATTTTAAATGTCCTATGCCAACTTTCAAGAGCCATAAAATGTCTTTAGGGACTTTAAATACTCTTTGTTTTCCCTTATATTGTCTTTAATAGAGATGAGGGAATCAAAGCTGATGAACCCGAATTTGTTACGAATTTCATGAAATATTCAATTTGCAACGAATGTGAATATCGCCGTGATTCTATTGCGCAAATCGCTTCATTAAACTCCATTTCCTGTGGTCCAGGCTCCAGGGCATCTAAAATGGCGGATCCACATGTCAGCATTTGGGGCAAGGAACGCTGGGAAGGCGGGAAGGCAAGGTGGGAAGGGAAGTAGGCAAGATGACCCTGAATCACATGCAGAATTCAGCCTATCAGCAGCCAGTTACCCCTGTGATGTCACAGCCCTATATATTCGGCCGCCATTTTGCGGCTCGTCATATCATTCATTATACTGCATACAGATAAGACAGACATCGCTGTCTGTGTGTGTTACACTGAAAAGCTCATTCCAGCAGCGTTTCACATCCTAGTCACATCAGCGTTCTGGTGGACGGAGAGCAGTGTTTGTTTTCACTGAAAATGATTTTTACTGCAGCTGCAGGCATTAACCTCACAGTCACTTTCTTCGGCATTGTATTACAGAGAGGGGCAGATAGCTGTGTGTTGCCTCATACATTTCACAAAGCCGCCTCAACTTCATAAACCTTAGCAGAGGAGGAAGGAATAATTTTTCAGCACAATTCTGTGTCTTTGTTCCATAATTCATTGTCACGATGCCGGCTGGCAGGTAGTGGATCCTCTGTGTCAGAGAGGGATGGGGAGGACCGCGCTAGTGGACCGGTTCTAAGCCACTACAGGTTTTCACCAGAGCCCGCCGCAAAGCGGGATGGTCTTGCTGCGGTGGTAGTGACCAGGTCGTATCCACTAGCAACGGCTCACCTCTCTGACTGCTGAAGATAGGCGAGGTACAAGGGAGTAGGCAGAAGCAAAGTCGGACGTAGCAGAAGGTCGGGGGCAGGCGGCAAGGTTCGTAGTCAGGGGAGATAGCAGAAGTTCTGGTACACAGGCTATAAACACACAAAACGCTTTCACTAGGCACAAGGGCAACAAGATCCGGCAAGGAAGTGCATGGGAGGAGGTTAGATATAGTCAGGGACCAGGTTGAAGCCAATTAAGCTAATTGGGCCAGGCACCAATCATTGGTGCACTGGCCCTTTAAGTCTCAGGGAGCTGGCGCGCGCGCGCCCTAGAGAGCGGAGCCGCGCGCGCCAGCACATGACAGCAGGGGACGGGAACGGGTAAGTGACCTGGGATGCGATTCGCGAGCGGGCGCGTCCCGCTGTGCGAATCGCATCCCCAACGGCCATGACAGAGCAGCGCTCCCGGTCAGCGGGACTGACCGGGGAGCTGCAGGGAGAAAGACGCCGTGAGCGCTCCGGGGAGGAGCGGGGGCCCGGAGCGCTAGGCGTAACAGTACCCCCCCCCTTAGGTCTCCCCTTCTCTTTGTCCGGTAAGTGCCTCCCCTGGGATGAGGACACCGGGAAAGGATGGAGGGATTCCTCAACGGCAGGCAGAACAGCAGGAGTAGGAATGGGGAGAGAGGGCAGAGGGCGAGACCTGGCACGGGGCAGTGTGACACCAGGACGAGGGCCATGAGGGGACACAGAGGGTTGCCTGATGGGACTGGGAGGGAGGGAGAGGCATTTCCTGTGGCAGGCAGAGTCCTTAATGACCTTAGGGGGACCGGATACAGGAGGAACCACAGGGTCACGGCAGGGAGTACTGGGAACCGGTTGAAGGCAGTCCTTGGAACAAGAGGGACCCCAACTCTTGATCTCCCCAGTGGACCAATCCAGGGTTGGGGAATGGTGTTGAAGCCAGGGTAGTCCAAGGAGAACTTCAGAAGTGCAATTAGGAAGGACAAAAAATACAATTTCCTCGTGATGATGTCCGATGCACATTAGGAGGGGCTCCGTGCGGTAACGCACGGTGCAATCCAACCTGGCTCCGTTGACCGCGGAAATGTGGAGTGGCTTGACAAGACGGGTCACCGGAATGCGGAATTTATTCACTAAGGACTCCCGAATAAAATTCCCAGAAGCTCCAGAGTCCAGGCAGGCCACGGCTGAGAGGGGAGAGCTGGCTGAAGTAGAAATCTGAACAGGCACCGTGAGACGTGGAGAAGCCGACTTAGCATCAAGAGACGCCACACCCACGAGAGCTGGGTGCGAGCGTGCGTTTCCCAGACGTGGAGGACGGATTGGGCAATCCACCAAAAAATGTTCAGTACTGGCACAGTACAGACAAAGATTCTCTTCCTTACGGCGATTCCTCTCCTCCAGGGTCAGGCGAGACCGATCCACTTGCATGGCCTCCTCGGCGGGAGGCCTAGGCGCAGATTGCAGTGGAGACTGTGGGAGAGGTGTCCAGAGATCTAAGTCTTTTTCCTGGCGGAGCTCTTGATGCCTCTCAGAAAAACGCATGTCAATGCGAGTGGCTAGATGAATGAGTTCATGCAGGTTAGCAGGAGTCTCTCGTGCGGCCAGAACATCTTTAATGTTGCTGGATAGGCCTTTTTTAAAGGTCGCGCAGAGAGCCTCATTATTCCAGGATAGTTCAGAAGCAAGAGTACGGAATTGTATGGCGTACTCGCCAACGGAGAAATTACCCTGGACCAGGTTCAGCAGGGCAGTCTCAGCAGAAGAGGCTCGGGCTGGTTCCTCAAAGACACTTCGAATTTCCGAGAAGAAGGAGTGTACAGAGGCAGTGACGGGGTCATTGCGGTCCCAGAGCGGTGTGGCCCATGACAGGGCTTTTCCAGACAGAAGGCTGACTACGAAAGCCACCTTAGACCTTTCAGTAGAAAACTGGTCCGACATCATCTCCAAGTGCAGGGAACATTGCGAAAGAAAGCCACGGCAAAACTTAGAGTCCCCATTAAATTTGTCCGGCAAGGACAGGCGGAGGCTAGGAGTGGCCACTCGCTGCGGAAGGGGTGCAGGAGCTGGCGGAGGAGATGGTTGTTGCTGCTGTAGCTGTGACTGTACTTGCTGTAGTTGTGACTGGAGTTGCTGTGTCATGGTGGTCAAGTACGACAGCTGGTGATCTTGTTGGGCGATCTGACGAGCTTGCTGGGCGACCAGCGTAGGGAGGTCAGCGACAACTGGCAGAGGAACTTCAGCGGTATCCATGGCCGGATCTACTGTCACGATGCCGGCTGGCAGGTAGTGGATCCTCTGTGTCAGAGAGGGATGGGGAGGACCGCGCTAGTGGACCGGTTCTAAGCCACTACAGGTTTTCACCAGAGCCCGCCGCAAAGCGGGATGGTCTTGCTGCGGCGGTAGTGACCAGGTCGTATCCACTAGCAACGGCTCACCTCTCTGACTGCTGAAGATAGGCGAGGTACAAGGGAGTAGGCAGAAGCAAAGTCGGACGTAGCAGAAGGTCGGGGGCAGGCGGCAAGGTTCGTAGTCAGGGGAGATAGCAGAAGTTCTGGTACACAGGCTATAAACACACAAAACGCTTTCACTAGGCACAAGGGCAACAAGATCCGGCAAGGAAGTGCATGGGAGGAGGTTAGATATAGTCAGGGACCAGGTTGAAGCCAATTAAGCTAATTGGGCCAGGCACCAATCATTGGTGCACTGGCCCTTTAAGTCTCAGGGAGCTGGCGCGCGCGCGCCCTAGAGAGCGGAGCCGCGCGCGCCAGCACATGACAGCAGGGGACGGGAACGGGTAAGTGACCTGGGATGCGATTCGCGAGCGGGCGCGTCCCGCTGTGCGAATCGCATCCCCAACGGCCATGACAGAGCAGCGCTCCCGGTCAGCGGGACTGACCGGGGAGCTGCAGGGAGAAAGACGCCGTGAGCGCTCCGGGGAGGAGCGGGGGCCCGGAGCGCTAGGCGTAACATTCATCTGCTGGTTATACTAGTCTGTAGATGGTATAATACCCAGCAGTCCATTCCTAATAGTCTTTGACAGAGTGATATTTTGTGTTTAGTACACAGCTTTTTTTGTGCTGCAGCACTGTTGTGTGTTGTGCAAACATTGTGTGTTGTGCAAAGTTTTTTTAAGCGTACAGAAACGCATTTTTCTGCCCTCATAGGTGCATACCACATACCTACATCTAAGTAGTGTACTATTTTAAACCTGTTAATCTGTCAAGGGTCTAGATACTGTGAAAGTCCAGGCCAATGTAATCACCAGCTGGTGTTTTACTAAAATAAGTTTTTTTAAGCATACTGTACCGCATTTTTCTGCCCTCATAAGTGCATACCACATACCTACATCTAAGTGGTGTAAAATTTTGTACTTGTTAATCAGTCAAGGGCTTACATGCTGTGAAAGGAAGGCCAAAAGTGACCACCGGCTGGTGTTTTACTCCAATACGTTTATTAAGCGTACATTATCGTATTTTGTTGCCCTAATAAGTGCATACCTCATACCTACATTTAAGAAGTGTATTATTTTGTACCTGTTAATCTGTCAAGGGCCTAGATACTGTGAAAGTCCAGGCCAAAGTAATCACCAGCTGGTGTTTTACTAAAATATGTTTTTTAAGCATATTGTTCCACATATTTCTGCCCTCATAAGTACATACCTATATCTAAGTAGTGTACTATTTTAAACCTGTTAATCTGTCAAGGGTTTAGATACTGTGAAAGTCCTGGAAAAAGTATTCACCAGCTGGTGTGAACTTAAAAAGTACTCAGGTACTTTTTTAAGTGTACTGTAGTGCATTTTTCTGCCCTCATAAGTGCATGCGACATAGCTACATCTAAGCAGTGTACTATTTTAAACCAGTTAATCTGTCAGGGGACTAGATACTGAGAAAGTACAGACAAAACTACTCACCGGCTTGTGTTTTTACTCACATACTTTTTAAAGTGTACTGTAGCGCATTTTTCTGCCCTCATAATTGCATACCACATACCTACATCTAAGTAGTGTACTATTTTAAACCTGTTAATCTGTCAAGCAAATAGATACTGTGAAAGTCCAGAACATGTAAAAAAAAAGAAAATGGCACCAGCACACTTGGTCAACAAAATGAAGGCTCTTACCGCACTTTTCGATCAAAACATGTCCCCCCCCATCCACCACACGGAGGTGGCCTCATATCGGATGGGACCCTAACACTAAGTCACCTCTGCTGGGCATACAGCCTCTGACTGGGTGACATGTTGGATCCAATATCAATCCAAACCACCTCCTGTGAAATAGGGGAGGGGATGCATGGCTACAGAGGGAGCAAAAATGTAGCCAGCACCTAAACCCAATACACGGGTGCACGCTGCTGTGGAAAGTACAAAACATGTAAAAAAAAAAAAAGGAAATGGCAGCAGCACACCTGGTCAACAAAATGGAGGCTCTTAGCGCACTTTTTGATCAAAACGTGTCCCCCCATCCACCACTCGGAGGTGGCCTCATATGGAACCTTAACAGGTGCTGGCTACATTTTATTTTTTTTTTGCTGTGGAAGTCCAGGCAAAAGTACTCACCGGCTGGTGTTGTACTCAGATACTTTTTTTAGTGTACTGTAGCGCATTTTTCTGTCCTTATAAGTGAATACCACATACGTACATATAAGTAGTGTACTATTTTGTACCTGTTAAAGGGCGTAGATATTGTGAAAGTCCATGCAAAAGTACAAACCTCCTGCTGTTCTAGACAAATACTGTTTTAAGCTTAGTGAAACGTATTGTACTCCCCTCATATACGCAGTAAGTATGTCATGCAGAGAAGTGCCAGGACATGCACAGAGGAGTGTCAGAGGCCTAATTTCATCAGCCAGAGGTCGCAGCAGACTAGGGGCGAGTGGCAGCAAGAATCGCAGCGAGAGCCCTGAGCTTCCGCTATCAGCTAGAGGTCGTGTCTCGACCAGCAACCCATCTGCCGTCATTGACTGGTTAACACTGTAGAGGTGCACCGAAATGGAAATTTCAGAACCGAAACGAAACCGAAATAAAAAAAAATGTCCGGCCGAAACCGATACCGAAACCGAAAATGACTTCTCCCCGTCTTCTGGTAAAATGCAGCGCTCCGCTCATTGGATTCCCCCACATTAGATTGCCAACTCCCCCACATTAGGTCGGGAGTTCCCCCACATTAATAGGCAGCTCCCCCACATTAATAGGCAGCTCCCCTACAATAATAGGCAGCTCCCCCACAATAGTAGGCAGCTCCCCCACAATATTAGGCAGCTCCCCCACATTAGGTCAGCATTTCCCCCACAATAGTAGGCAGTTCCCCCACAATATTAGGCAGCTCCCCCCCCCACATTAGGTCAGCAGTTCCCCCACAATAGTAGGCAGTTCCCCCACAATATTAGGCAGCTCCCCACAACAATATTAGGCAGCTCCCCCCACATTTGTAGGCAGCTCCCCCACAATATTAGGCAGCTCCCCCACAATATTAGGCAGCTCCCCCACGCAATATTAGGCAGCTCCCCCACATTTGTAGGCAGCTCCCCCCCCCCAACAATATTAGGCAGCTCCCCCCCCCACATTTGTAGGCAGCTGCCCCCCAACAATATTAGGCAGCTCCCCCCCACATTTGTAGGCAGCTGCCCCCCCAACAATATTAGGCAGCTCCCCCACAATAGTAGGCAGCTTCCAGCCAGCCCACAGACATACAGCTTCCAGCCATATACAGTGTATGGCTGGAGGCTGTACTGCTGCCCCCACAGTGATCCGGTCACCGCTCCTCCGGCCCGGGGTCACATCTACTGCTATGGCCTAAGGGCCATAGCAGTAGGTGCCGGGACCGGGGGAGCGGTCACCGGAACACTGAACAAGATGACGCAGTCACTTACCAGGCGCGCGCTCTCCTGTGACGATCCTGCGGTCCTCCTGCGTCTCTATGGTTGTATGCACGGGACGTCAGTGACGTCCCGTGCGTACGACCATAGAGGCGGAGAAGCGAAGGAGGATCGCAGGAGGATGCCGGGGAATGGTGAGTGACCGGCGGACATCCTTATGTCCCGAAAAGATTTTTCGGGACACAGGGATGTCTGGGATAGGAATACTTCTTTTTATGTGCCCGGGCCGGCTCCCGTGTGTGGCTGCAGGCGGGGGCCGACCAGAGCATATAAAAATTAATACTGTATACTAAAAACCAGGTGGCCTCCAGCTGTTGTGAAACTACAACTCCCAGCATGCCTGGACAGACTTTGCCGGTCTGGGCATGCTGGGAGTTGTAGTTTCACAACAGCTGGAGGCCTCCTGGTTTTTAGTATACAGTATTAGGTTTTATATGCGCTGGCCGGCCCCCGCCTGCAGCCACACACGGGAGCCAGCCCGGGCACATAAAAAGAAGTATTCTTATCCCGGAGAGCGCAACCCCCCAGATGTTGCGGCCGCCCCCCCCCTGAACCCCCCACGAGTGCCTCTTCCACTGGCAGTGTTTGCAACTTGTGCTTTGGGCGGGCAGGGGAGGTGGGTCATTATCGGCACATTTTTTGTTGTTTCGACATTTCCCCGAAACAGCTATTTTCGGCTGATGTGTATCGGCCGCCGATATATCGGTGCATCCCTAGTTAACAGGGTCATCCAATTCATCACAAGTGATGTCTGATACCCCTAGTTAACAGTCGGTGGGTTCCTCAGACACAACCCTCAGATTGCATGGCCCAGGAGCAGTCACTGTCCTCCCATTGCCTCTGTACAATGCTGTTCGCTTCCCTACAGAAGTATCATATGCTGTGGGTTCAGCTCCATTATTCACTGAGGACGATCTAATAGAGGACAGTCAGCAGCTACTGCCCAGCAAACAAGTGAAGGAGACATCCGCCACACTGTTGAGGAACCTGAGGAGGACATCAGTGACGTGCAGACACTTGTTGATAATGATGAAGCCGATCATAATTGGGAGCCGGGTGCAGAAGGGGATTCATCATCATCAGGAGAAGATAGTTTCAGGTGACCCGTGAGGCAGCAGCTGAGCCTGCAATGGTGGCAGAAGTGGAAATTCTGGAGCCAAATGTTCCCGGGGGAGACCACCTGCTTCTAGGCAGCCTACTTTCTCAGGAGTTAGTAGAACAGGGGTTCCTAGAGACTGCTACAGTAGCAGTCAATTAGTGCAGACTGTTGGTGGTAAAATCAGACCTTTTTTCACCCACCTTCATCACCGGGTACTGGTATTGCCACCCACCACACCACTCTGTCACCGGGTCACTTTCAGGACTCCTGATGCTGCCACCTCCAGGCTGTCTCATTCAGCAGCTATATGGTCTCTTCTCATGCTTCAGCCAACTCCAGGCTATGCCATTCAGCCACTATATGGTCTCCTCCTGCTTCAGCCAACTCCAGGCTGTGCCATTCAGCCACTACATGGTCTCCTCATGCTTCAGCCAAATCCCTGTTGTGCCATTCAGGCACTACATGGTCTCCCCATGCTACCACAATCTCCAGGCAGTCATTCAGCCACTATATGGTCTCCTCAAAATGATGCCACTTCCAGACTGTCTGATTCAGCCACTATATGGTCTCTTCATGCTGCTACAAACTCCAGGCTGTGCCATTCAGCCACTATATGGTATCCTCATGCTTCAGCCAAATCCAGGCTGTGCCATTCAGACACAATATGGTCTCCCCATGTTGCCACAAACTCCAGGCAGTCATTCAGCCCATATAGAAGAGAAGAGACCATATAGTGGCTGTCTTCTTCAGCCACTATATGGTCTCTTCTCATGCTTCAGCACACTCCAGGCTGTGCCATTCAGCCAGCATATGGTCTCCTCCTACTGATGCCACCTCCAGGCTCTGTCATTGTGCTGCCATGTGACTAGATTTGGTCCTTTGTACTCACACACCGGGGCCCGGGACAGTGAAACTTTGGAGTTAAAAGTTAAATTTCAAAATACTCAAATTCAAGTTTAAAAATCTTATTCTATCATTTCTATTTAAATTTCAATGGTCTCCTCATGCTTCTGCCAACTCCAGGCAGTGCCATTCAGACACTATATGGTCTCCTCATGCTTCAGCCAACTCTAGGCTGTGTCTTTCAGGCAATATATGGTTTACTAATGCTGCTGGGCCTGGGTCTGGGAATAAAAATGTTGTTATGGTAGCACTAGCTACCCAAAATCTTCAGTTTAAATTTTAGAATTCGTCTTTTAATTTTAGGGATTGTGAAGCCCTAGTGTCTACTCATGCTGCTGCCAACTCCAGGCTGTGCCATTCAGACACAATATATTCTCCTCATGCTTCAGCCAACTCCAGGCTGTGCCATTCAGCCAATATATGGTTTACTGATGCTGCTGGGCCTGGGTCTGGCCCTAAAAATAAATTTTGTTATGGTAGCACTAACTACCCTAAATCTTGCATTTAAATTTCAGAATTCATCTTTTAATTTTAGGGATTGTAAAGCCCTAGTGTCTACTCATGCTGCTGTCAACTCCAGGCTGTGCCATTCAGATACTATATGGTCTCCTCATGCTTCAGCCCACTCCAGGATGTGTCATTCAGGCAGTATATGGTTTACTGATGCTGCTGGGTCTGGGGATAAAAAATTTGTTATGGTAGCACTAGCTACCCCAAATCTTCAGTTTAAATTTCAGAATTCCTCTTTTAATCTTAGGGATTGTGAAGCCCTAGTGTCTACTCATGCTGCTTCCAACTCAAGGCTGTGCCATTCAGACACTATATGGTCTCCTCATGCTTCAGCCAACTCCAGGCTGTGTCATTCAGCCAATGTATGGTCTCCTCATGCTGACAACACCACCACACTGTGTAATTCAGCCACTATATGGTCTCCTCATGCTGCCAATACCTCCACGCTGTGTCATTCAGCCATTATATGGTCTCCTCATGCTTTAGCCACATCCAAGATGTGTCATTCAGCCACTATATGGTCTCCTCATGCTGCCAACACCTCCACACTGTGTCATTCAGCCACTTTGTGGTCTCCTCATACTGATTCCACCTCCAGGCTCTGTCATTGTGCCGCTCTGCGGCAGTGATTCTAAAAGTGATGCCTGTAATCTGCATGTCATTCTGAATAACAGTATTATTTCCATATGCGTGTTAGAACACAGCAAAGTGTTCTACACCCCTAGTGAGGCTCTCTGTAGTCCAGATATAGCCGTTTTTAATATAGATTCGCTGAAAATAAATTCAGATCGAAACAATTTTTTTCTAATAAAATTTTTCAAAAGTTCGCTCATCTCTAGTCTTTAACTACATTATCGATATTTCGTCTCATTTTATTTCAAATACATTTGGCTATTACATCTCTAAGGATGGGAGTTGAGATCCAAGTAATTCTTTACTATTTAGATGTCATCTTATTGTATATGAAATCTTAAACATTCATACCTTAGTTATCCCTGTCTTTTAACATCATGCTATTTTTTTCCCAGCATTTTGTGCTGATATATTACTTTATATATCTTTACAGAAGTTTTAGCTTTATTTATTTGATTCAAGCTCTGTGGGAGAGATTGATCAAAACTAGTGCAAAGTAAAAGTTGCCTAGTTGCCCATAGCAACCAATCAGATTGCTTCCTTTATTTTGAAGAGGCCTTTTCTAAAATGAAAGAAGCACGCTAATTGGTTGCTATGGGCAACTGGGCAACTTTTCCTCCACACAGGTTTTGATAAATCTCCCCCATTATACATTATGCTGTAGACTAGTGATGAGTGCCAGGGGACATATTCGAATTCACGAATATTTGGACAAATATTCTTTCTATGTTCCCGAAATTCGCATATTCGCTATGTTTGTTCACTTTTTTTCCCATACAAAAAATCGTAATTAAATTTGAATAGTGCACAAATCACTATACCCTACACTAGAACCTATCTGCTAAACTAACCTACCCTATCTAAAGCTAAAAGAAGGGAGGGATCAGTGTCCTCTGGAAGTGCCGATATTTGTGAATATTTGCATATACGAAATATTCGTGCTCCACAAACTGGAAGCAGGGAGGATTGATCACTTTTTTTTTTTACACAGTACACATCATTGTTGTGATGTGTACTGTGAAGAAGAAAAATAAATTAATATTCGTCATTCCGAATATATAGCGTTATATTCTAAATATTCGGGAAATCGCAAAGTACCGGTATTCGCTTAAAAAAATTAGCATTTTGAATATTTGCACTCAACACTATTTTGTGAGGTGTACTGTGAAGAAAAAAAAAACTAATATTCATCATTACGAATATATAGCGCTATATTCGAAATATTCGCAAAATCGCGAAGTGCCAACATTTGCGGTAAACATCCGCATTTCAAATATTCACGCTCAACACTACTGTAGACATGAGTGCCACTAAAGGGACCTTAAAAATTCAGAGCATACTGTTTTAGTATTAATTGAGCATAAAGTATGCAGAAAGCTCCTAAACTCCCCTTAGTGGTGGCTGCAAGAAGCCAAAATGTTATCTCTATAGGGGGATTTATCAGGACCTGTGGTCCACACACCAGTCTAAATTAATCCCCCGCCAACGCATAGGCATGCCGGATTTATGTGAAGGCACACTCCTTCATAGATCCAAAAACCCTGTGCGTCCTTGCTGATATATTCAACAGCCCCCCTTTGTCTATGCTGGGAATTTTTCTCAGTGGGGGAATTTTTGTAAGCCTCTCTTTATACCAAAGTGATGGTAATGCCCAATTACACTGTGAAATGCTCGTGGAGCCATCAGGACCAAGTCTAAAACATATTCCAGGAATGAAAGGGCAGCTTTAGGTATAGAGTCTTTAATATGCTATAAAAGAAACCTGTATATCGTATTCTCTACTAGTTGGAAGGAATACTAAACACAAAAAACAAACAATTAATAAATAGGTAAAATCCAAGTTCTATATCTATCAATCATCACCCAACAATTACAGTTTCTGGGTTAACAAGTTTATATGTTATGTTATCAGAAAAGTGGGCTACTCTTAATGTATGGTGCATCATAATATCAGGATATCATACTATGACTGTCATTGTTAACTTTGTTACCTCTGTATAAATACATTTTTTTATGTATCCTAGAAGCTCAGACAGAATGCCTTCCTCCTCCTCCCAGGGCTGGCTCTGCCTATAGACAAAATAGGCAGCCTCCTAGAGAGCGTAAAGAAAGGGAAGCATAGATCAGCTCACTGGGTCTTGAAGTAACAATGGGCACTTGAACCATATAATCCGGAAGCCCAGATGCAGGGAACCCCTATTCCCCGATGAGAATAGGCAAATGAAAAAGGAAAAATCCAGCTCCCAGGAATATAAAAAATAGACAATGAAAACTTAACGTTTACTAGATGCATGATAAAAAGACATTCCAAAAGCGGAAAGTGACATGTCACTCATAAAAACAGGAGTAAAATCCTGACGCGTTTCGAGCATAAGCTCTTAGTCATGGCAATCATACCACCCAACTGAGGGGTTTAAATACACAGGTACAAATGACACAGACCCCAATTCAGATACACCCACTGGCTTCTCAAACCGGAACTGTCGTTGTAACTAGAAATGAGCAATTTTTTATTTTTATTTGGTTTGGTCCGAATTTATTTGTGGCGAATTGCTATTAAAAACTGCTATTTTCAGGCAACAGAAAGCCTCAATAGGGGTGCAGAACACTTTGCCTTGTCGTAACACACATAGGAGTATGCCGTGTTAGTGAAATAATACTGTTATTCAGTATGAAATGCAGATCACAGGCGTCGCTATTAGAATCACTGTCGCACAGTGGCACAATGACAGAGCCTGGTAATTGGAGTGAGCAAACTTTAAATTCTTCTTTTTTTTTAGGAGAAGTCTGGTGCCAGCAGCCGTGGTAATTCCAGCTCCAATTTCAAAACAGTGTTGCTGCAGTAAAAAAGCTCGTACATGTATCTTAAAAATCGAGCTGGCAGTCCGCTGCGAGGCCAGCTACCACCTGTCCCAGCACCTGCCTCTCAGGGCAACCCCATGCTCATGACTGAGTTTCCACGTCAAAAGGGAGGGACTGCATCTGCGCCGTTGAATGAGTGGGCACATACTGCTAGAATTTGCTGCAGTGAAAAAGCTTGCACTTGTATCTTAAAATCGAGCTGGTGTTCCGCCGCGAGGCCAGCTACTGCCTATCCCTGCCCCTGCCTTTAACCCCCCATGCTCATGACGGAGTGTCCCGGGTGCCCAAAGCATTTACTTTGAAAAAATACTGTCAAACTACAAGATTAATATTACAAGAAGATGACATGGTGGCACAATGAATGACAGAGCCTAGTGGTTGATGCAGCATGAGGAGACCATAGGGCGGCACTATGATAGAGCCTGGATATGGCAACAGTATGAGGAGACCATATGGCGGCACAATGACACAGTCTGGAGGTGGCATTAGCCAATGTAGACAGCAGAGCGGCACAATTTTAGAGTAGTGTTTAAGTTTGTACTCCCTCTCAGTGGTGCAGGTCTGACACGGGAGGGCTTCTGGGTAGATACTGGCAGTATGAATTGCTTGTCCAAAATATCAAGCCATGCACGTGCAAGTAAACACGGCTGGTACTGCGAAACTGTGTATCAAACTTTGAATGTCTCATTTAATAAGTTATGGGTTAATTTTCTCACTCCAACCTGTTTCTTGGGATTCTTGTGGTAATTCCAGAGATAACATATGAGGACTAGTGATGATGAAATTTAAAAAAAAAAATGTCATTGGTCCCATTAGCAGAATTTTCTGAAAAAATGTTGGTCAATTTAAATTTATTTGGGTCAAAAATCTATAAAAAAAACTGACATGAGCCAGTGGAGACCAAATGGTGGCAGAATGACACATTCTGGAGGTGGCGGCAGCATGAGGAGACCATATAGTGGCAGAATGACAGCCTGGAAGTGGCAGTAGCCTGACGAGACCATAGGCCCTCATAATTGAAAAGATTAATGATATAATTTCAAAGTTAAATTGAAGATTTTAAATAGATTAACATAAAATGTTTTATTTAAAGGGGTTATCTAGCATAAGGTGATTTTAGTACGTACCTGGCAGACAGTAATGGACATGCTTAGGAAGGACCTGCTCTTGTCTTGGGGCTAAATGGCTATGTTGTGAGATTACCATAACACTGTGGCTAGCTGTTTGTGAACTAGTATTTCCTGTTTGACTTTTCTTTTTTTGACTACAAATCCCACAATGCCATCTTCCTCCCTCCCACACATCAGCCACCCCACCCATTGAAACATAAATGAGCTGCATGCATTCAAATCAGTGTGGTTTTAAATCAGGGTGCCTCCAGCTGTTGCATTAGTTGCAGATTGATCCCTCCACCCATTGAAGCAGACAGGATCCCTGTCATCAGCTGACTAGTGAGTCAGGTCTCGGCTGCATTGCAAGCTGGGAAAAATCTGAGACAACAGTCATTTTGTATGTTGGTAAAAATTTATATTGGAAGAATTGTGAGAAAACCATCACACACAGGTACAGATACTATATTATGAACTACACTAACTTTACAGCCCCTATAGCATAATCAAATAAAAAAAAAATATCCTGGAATACCCCTTTAATGTGCCAGCAGCATGAGGAGACCATATAGTGGCTGAATGACACAGCCTGGAGGAGGCGGAAGCATGAGGAGACCATATAGTGGCAAAATGACAGCTTGGAAGTGGCAGCAGCATCAGGAGAACGTATAGTGGCAGAATGACAGCCTGGACGTGGAAGAAGCCTGTTGAGACCATAGGGCCTCATAATTGAAAACATTAAAGATATATTTTAAAATTTTAATTGAAGATTTTAAATAGATTAACATAAAATATTTTTTACTTGGGGTTACTATGGCCCCTGCTGCACTAAACACCCGCTCTGATGGCACACTACTGGCCGTTCAGGACAGCTTTTCCAGGGCAAACTCTGCTAGTTGCAGCCCCAAATCAAGTTAGGCTGCCCAGAGGTACAGCTGATCTTCAAGCACTATGCGTTAGCTATTCATTATATGGCTTTGTGACATTGCATAATGTGACGACCCGTCTTGGGGATTAGCTCTAGGATCATCCTGGACTACGCCACAGGATGTGTTTCTTCTCAATAAACCAGAAAACAAAAGTTTAAAATGCAAATCTGGCACCTTGCCAGTTTTATTAGACATGTTGCAGGGAGAGAAATAAACAAAAAGCAGGAACAAAACAAGATCCTAGACCTTCTGGTCACTGACTAAACAGATCAGCTTGTCCTGACCAACAACCGCTGAGCTTCCCTCAGCCGGTTAAACATATGTCCCCTGCAACCTTCTACTCACAATTCATGTCACTCTCTTTGACCCACTCATAGCTCGGGCTGTGTACTCCTCAGCAGGCTCTGTTTCTTCCCTACAGCCCACTTGCTGTCTCCTAGGAAGAGCCTCCATCAGACTGAGTCTCCATCTCATATACACCTCCCTTCCCTCCTACCTCATTATTTAAGAAGCAGGTGAGAGCTTCTGCAGGGTGAGCCAAGGAAATACACCCTTTCTTTGCCACACTGCCACGTATCCCCCCCCCCCCCCTTTGCTCAGACCATCGGGAAGGAGCACATATGTTTTAAAGGCAGAAACCATCTGCCTTTCCTTTCTCTTGGACAACTTTTATCCCACAGTCTCTGAAGTCCTTGACTTTTTTCTTCCAGACTTTTACCAGCTACCAATTGCAAGTCTCTCGGTCACACCTCTCCAGTACCAGGTTCTTCACTCTGGTGTGGGCAGGGTTCATGAAATTAAGGAGTGAGAGGACTGATGCTTCTAACCTTTGTCTTCTTCTGGCTTGCCGGACCTCTGCGTCTGCTTCCGAGAATCTTTCGACCTCAGTGGCTTCACCAACCACTGTCTTGTTCTCTGTACTGTCAGAGGACCTCTGACACTTGTCCATCTCAGTTTCACCTTTAGAGGACTTCCCACCTGGTTTCACCTCAGTCTTGACTTCAGTAGATTTCTCACATGGTTTCACCTCATCCCTTCCAGCTTTCTCTTCAGGGGCACCAGCTTCCTCAGGTTTGGCTTCAGAGTCTTTGGCTCCTTCAGATTCTTGTGTAGAATCAGCTTCTACTACTGCAGCTTCTTCAGGCTTACTCTTCTCTTCACCTGTAGCTTCAGTTGTGCCATTTTCTTTACTCACAGCTTTTGAGGTTGACTCTGGTTTAGCTTCTGCTTCAGAGGATTTCTCTGCCTCAGCATTACCTTCAGAATTTTTGGTCTGCTCAGGTTCAGATGATTTCCCACCTCTCTTCTCCTTAGTCTCCACTTCAGAGGATTTCTCATCAGGTTTCAGCTCAGTCCTAGCTTCAGGGGACTTCTTACAGGACTTCACCTCAATCTTAGCTTTAGAGGACTTTTTGGCATTCAGAGAAAGCATAACTGTATCCTGTAACTTCAGCCCCAGAAGCCTTTCTTGAGCCAATTCCGCCATATCTTGGTCTCTGCTCTCTTTTAGGACTTCCTGGTCCTCTTCCTTTTTCTCAAATTTTTGCAGCTTACACTGGAGCTTAGCGGACTTCATCCTTTCACTGTCAAGTAACTCTGTCAAGTCCCTGACAGTATCTTCCGAAGACAGCAATTGTATCCTCAATTGTTCATTGTCCGCCAGCACAACCACCTGCTCGTAGAGTTGCGCTCCCAGCAAAACCAAGGCAGCTACATCCTTCTGTGCGTTTCGTTCTGCACTTCCAAGCTCTCTTTTAAAATCTTCATGTCATCTTCCAGCTTTATATATCTCAGCTGCTCACTCTTGAGCTTTGTGGAGATCATCTTCTCACTGTCCAGCAACTGTTTCTTGGACTTCTCTAACTCATTGATAGATTTTCCACTCTCACCAATCTGTTCAGATAGATCTGAGATCTCTTGTTGCAAGTTCTTGTTTTCATGTTTCAGAGTCTCAACTTGTTCCAGGGCCTCCACATACTGCTCACGGAGCAAGTCATTGTCATGACGAGCAGATTGAAGAGCTTGTGCAAGGGCATTCTTCGCCTTGACTTCCTCCTCAAGTTGTCTCTTAGCTTTAGAGACACTCTCCAGATTGCTGGCAAGATCATCAACTTCCATCTTCATTTCATTCTTCTCTTTTTCTATTTTTTCCATGGCTACCAGGCTAGCCTTGTGATCACTTTGCAGAGCCTGATAAGCACCATGTAGAAGACTCACTTCTTCTTCCTGGAATGACATTCGCTTGGCCAGACTCTGCACTTCACTCTCCTTGCTGGTCACAAGACCCTGGGAGCGGGACAGTTCATCCTGCAGAGCCACGAACTCACTTCTGTGGTGCTCCATTATTTTTTCCAGCTGAAGCCTCGCTTCTTGCTCTTTCTTAAAGTCAGCAAGTGATTTGTCCTTCTCCTCTGTCAAGCGATGTACCTCTTTTTCTTTCTCCATTAACTTCACAGAAACCATCTGCAGTGTTTCTTCCAGATTCTGGATCTGCTCCAGTTTTTTCCCAAGGCCAGCTCGTCTTTTCCGAGACCTTTTACTGACAGCGGTCTCCTCACTCTCGCTGTTAGACCTTGAGACATCCTCTGGTCCTCTGTCAGACACTCGACCCAGCTCTTCTCCATCTCTAGATGAAGTCTCCCCCTTTTTCGGGGTTGCGGCCACTTGTGCCTCATTATTATCATCCACAACAGGTGCCACTGACACCTGGCACTCTTCCTCTCCCACCACATTGGCAACTCTGGAGACTCTCGCTAAACACTCTCATCGGACCGGCAATCCCGTGGCGGTAAGTTTGTTGCCCCTAGTAACAACTTCAATGGCTCTTGGCACCAGCGAGTCAGGGAGATTCCTGATCAGTTCCTCTGAACTGTCTCTCGGCTTCTTGGCAGACTTTTCTTTTGTCTTGTCACAGTCTCCTTCACTTAGGACTCTGTCTGTGACCGTAAGCGCAGCCCCCAGCTCCACTGGTACTCTCTTCCGGAGTTTTGGTTTTTCCGCAGCCATCTCCGTAGCTTCTATTCCAGTCACCACTTTAACTGGACTCGTGGACTGTTCTTCAGCTCCCCTAGTGGTCTGGCACACTTCCACCTGATATATACCTAGGGTATGCTGACACTCCCCGTCCTTAGCCTCTGCTGAGTTACTGTCCCCTGCTATGTGGTGAAAACCAAGTGTTGTGAGCCTATCAGGTGTTCCTGCTCTAGTCACCTGACTATCTTCCCACAACTGCTGAAAAAACGGAAAATCCTTCCCCAGTACTACTTCAGACTCTAAGGTAGGCTCTATTGCAACCTTGTGACTTATGGTACCATAGGGAGTAGAAATACACACATTAACTGTTTTATAACTCCAAATACCGGCCTGTATAGACACTATAGCGGGGTCTGGCTTTCTGCAGCTGGTCTTTACCAGACTTATTACACATTTTGGATCTAAAAAAAACGTCATCTTTTTACCTTCTATTTCCAGCTCACACAGGTTTTCTTTTGTCCTGCGAGAGGTGGAAACAGTACTCTTTACATCAGAACACATTAACATAAGTTTTTCAAGAAAAACATTATCAGCCTGCATGGGTTCACAATATACAGCACCATTCACACAGTCCAGTAGAGACCCCCCAGTCCTCACTACTTCCGGAACCTTTGTGTGCGGATTCTCTGGCTCACTCTCCTCATCCCACAGCTGCCAGAAATATGGAAAGTCTCTACCCAGAATAATTTCTACTGTAAGTTCGGCACATACCTCCATTATATGGCTCACTGTCCCAAAACATGTTTCAAAGTCAATTGGAATAGTCTTACCAAACTCTGGTCGGGACTTCACAAATGGAATAATGTCTGGCATAATTCTGCAAACAGTCTAGCAGCAATCCAGTTCCACAAGTAGTGGGATTCCACCCACCAGTAACTCATGGGTCCTCTTTTCCGTCTTGGCGACCACAGCTTGTGGCCCACGTCAGTTGCTCCCAGCAACGGCCTTTCGAGGTTGTCCCATTTTCTTGAAAAAAAAAATCTCGATCCGTTGCCCCTAGCAACGCTCATCCACAGACACCAAACTGTGCTTGAACTCCTCTGCTGGGCTCCTCCGACTTGCATCTTGCAGGGGGTTGCTCCTAGCAACAGCTCCTCTCCAACTCGCTTGTTGGTTGCCCTTAGACACAGCGTGCCTGCATCCTCCACCAAAATGTGACGACCCGTCTTGGGGATTAGCTCCGGGATCGTCCTGGACTATGCCACAGGATGCGTTTCTTCTCAATAAACCAGCAAACAAACGTTTAAAATGCAAATCTGGCACCTTGCCAGTTTTATTAGACAGGTTGCAGGGAAAGAAATAAACAAAAAGCAGGAACAAAACAAAATCCTAGACCGTCTGGTCACTGACTAAACAGATCAGCTTGTCCTGACTAACAACCGCTGAGCTTCCCTCAGCCGGTTAAACATATGTCCCCTGCAACCTTCTACTCACAATTCATGTCACTCTCTTTGAGCCACTCATAGCTCGGGCTGTGTACTCCTCAGCAGGCTCTGTCTCTTCCCTACAGCCCACTTGCTGTCTCCTAGGAAGAGCCCCCATTATACTGATTCTCCATCTCATATACACCTACCTTCCCTCCTACCTCATTACTTAAGAAGCAGGTGAGAGCTTCTGCAGGGTAAGCCAAGGAAATACACCCTTTCTTTGCCACACTGCCACAATACTTTGGAATACATCTGTTGCAGAACACCAAGTGTAAGTCTATAGGCTACACCTACTGAGATTTATTTTATGTTTTATGAAATTTTTCTTCAAGAAATATAACACTTGTGTGACTAAAACCTAGGATAATGTTTTATATCATGCACAGTTATTTGTTGTACGGCTCTGTGATATTGCATGTATCTGAACATGTCGGCTGAGGAAGATCAAGCGCAAAACCCAATTAATACTTTCACAACATGCACAAACAGTTTGATATAAGAAATATGTACATTGTATCATGAAAAGGGTTGCACACTGAGAATATCCTTATTCCTGTTTGTGATACCCATGTTTTGGGTGTGCCGTTTATTTGGTGCTCATGTGTCTTTGTTACATACAGGCTATACATTTGCCCGTTTTCACACTGTGCGATAGTCAGTAAACATGCACATTAACGCATGCAGCCTTCCACAATTATAACGGCAAGCAGCAGGGTGTGAGTGTTAATTGTATTACCATTATGCCGTACCTGTAAATCGTGACTGACGTCTGAAAGGTTACAACCTCAGTTCCGGATTGAGAAGCCAGTGGGCGTATCTGAATTGGGGTCTGTGCCATTTGTACCTGTGTATTTAAACCCCTCAGTTGGGTGGTACCATAGCCATGAGTAAGCTTATGCTCGAAACGCGTTTGCATTTCACTCAGGTTTTTATGAGTGACATGTCACTTTCAGCTTTGGATTGTCTTTTTAACATGCATCTAGTAAACGTTAAGTTTACATTTTTTATTTTTTATTTTCCTGGGAGTTGGATTTTTTCCTTTTTCATTAGCTTCTTAGTGTGCCCTCTTGATGCTTCCTAGTGTGCACCACTCTGTCTGCCGCTAGAAAGTTAGACAACCAGCATTCAAACCACTTATTCAGCCAACAGGATGAGGTTTGTTACAGTGTGTCACCCCATTAGTAAGCCGATTGCATGAGGAGGGGACTTGTTACAGCGTGTCACCCAGCTGTAGGGTGTGGGGCCTGGGGTACTGGCTCAGGGCTGGAGGAGGAGGGAGTTGAAAAATCGGCTTCCACTGGGGTACTCACATCAGACTCTGTCGGGATCTCAGCCCAGGAACCCCAGCTTCAGTCTCATGGGCAACGGCCCTCCGGAAGCCTCCGGTGTCTCCTCCACTGGTGCTGCGGCCCACTCGTCATCGTCCTCGGGTAGCGGCACCTTCATGCAGGCATCGTCGGTCCCGAAGGACAATCAATTCAGACGCTCTGATAGCTTATGGAACAACTTCACTGCCGCAATCCTCTGATCCTCCGGCTACATCTTATGACTCTCGGTCCATGTTGATTGCTGTGACTCCGCCATGTTGCTGTTCTCCGCCAGTATTTCCGGTAGACTGAGGAGGTCGGGCTCCGCTTCGCCTTTTATATCAGTCTCTAACAAGATGTCCGCCAGCCGGAAGGACATCATCAGCAGGGCCTGGGACCGAGAGCGACTCAGCGGTGCATCCTCTTCATCTGCCCCCTGGCAACAAGAGGCGGACCTTTCAAATTCCAATTTGGACTGGACATCATGACATTGTTTACACGCCCGGGGGTGGGACGCTGGCTCTGTCGGGAATCTTTGGCGCGCTTTTCCAGCACATCTTTAACCCTTGCAGGTACAACAGACATTTTGGCGCAAAACATGTTCTAATTTTGCACACTGTAAATCCAACTTTAGCAGACTTTTTCACCACTGACAAAACAGTAGTTTTCACCTCCCCCGCTACTTCTTCAGCGCCAGCACATAAACTTATTTCGATGGCACAGTCCCGTACACTTTGCTGGCGCACACTTTTTTTTGCAAAGACATTAAAGGGGTTCTCCGGTCCAAAGGATAGGATGCCTGATCGCGGGAGTCCCGCCGCTGGGGACCCCCGGGATCATGCACGCGGCACCCCGTTTGTAATCAGTCCCCGGAGCGTGTTCTCTCTGGGTCTGATAACAGGCAACCACCATACAGCGGCGGGGGTCCCCAGCGGCGGGACTCCCACAATCAGGCATCTTATCCCCCATCCTTTGGATAGGGGAAAAGATGTGTAAGCACCGGAGAACCTCTTTAAATCTTCAATTAGACACAGTTCAGACTTGGGGGGTAGAACTTGCGGCAACTCGCCTATGGCACACACTCGCATACTGTTGATGGGTGGCCTGACTTGAATGGGTGGCTAAATGGTTAAGGCTGAGTGGTTAAGGCACACACCAATATCCTGTTCATGACGCCAAAGTTGTGGTGGACCACCGGGTGAAATGGCGGGACCACGGGTGTAGCAGTGTGAGTAGTGGAATCAGATGGTATTAACCCCAGGGGCTGGATTCACCCCAAGTGTTCGTGTTGCCAGTGGGGTTTTTGGGTTCCGGAACACCACTCGCCCAGATTCTCCGCTATCCCAATTGCTAGAAGTGAAATGAGAGTCCACAACCAGTTACAGTCAAACGGAGGCTTTACTGAGTAGAAGACAGGTGTTATTATCTTCACAGCTAAGGCCAGAATTCCCAGAGAGGGGACCAGGACCCAGAGGACCTCGCAGCTTGCTGGACCAATATACTTTTAGTTAACTTGACTTGAAATTAAACTTGACTATGTGCAGGACTTGACTACTTGTAGTGACAGCAGACATAGACTTACTGGAATGACTGTAGATTGTGGGCTGTTCCAGATGCTGATCACTTGCACTGAGACATCTGTACTGGCTGGTTCTCATTAAAGGAAGAGAGAGCATTGTAATGGCCACCCCTTTATATAGTGGGGGCTAGACTAAAGCCCATTGGTCAAGCTGCGGGTCATAGGTTAAGCTGGTGCTCTCTGTACTGGGACATCACAAGGAGCAACTACCTGGATCTGCTCTGATGACTACTTACCCGGGTCCCGGCAGCCTTTTTAAACTATTATTACCCTGAAATGACCAACCATATTAGAGTTATCCACAGTTTGCCAGAATTACGATGAATGCACTTGTTTTATACTTCCCTACGTTTTGGTCAGGTTCCCTTTGAGTCAGTAATTAATTTGTAAATTACTTTGTTGATTTATTTTTCATAATATTAGACACTGGGTTATGATACAATTTGCGCTTGTACTAATTGATAGACAAGTACACGCAGTCAACGTTAGTAGCTTCTCCATACAGGAGCTTAGTGTATTATCAGTAAGAGAACAATGGGATTATGAGGAAATGGATTCATGTGTAAGCTTAAATACCCTGGGGAAACAGAGGTGTCTGGGCTTTTTAATTAGTATAATTCAAATTTAATTAACTGAAATGTATCTAATTCATAATTAAATTCTACTTTTGTCTATAGCCAAGAGAAGAGAACATAACTTATATCATCCTATTTGCTGGAAGCCAAAATAATACAACTATTTATTGGCTGGTAGTATAATACATTGAATTTAATACTCTAAGAACATTTTGTTAAGACTGTTTTTACATGTTGCGGCTTTAGAGCATTTTATACAGTGATATTTCAAATAAAGGTAAAAATGCACTGTTTTTACCACAGTTTCGATAATCACAATGTTTTAGTTTAAAGGGGTACTCCACCCCTAGACATCTTAACCCCTATCCAAAGAATAGAGGATAAGATGTCTCATCAAGGTTGAGGGGGGTCCCCAGCGGCGGATCTCCCTGCTGCACCCGGTATTCGTTTAGCACGTCAGGTGCAGTGTCAGGGGCTCGTGAAATCATGGCCGCGCCCCCTCAATGCAAGTCTATGGGAGGGGGGTTATTGGGTCTGTTCGGCTCAAAAAAGGAGCCGGTTGGGCCCTTAACGGGACAGAGCACAACGGCAATGTGAACTTAACCTGAGATGGTGCTGGTACAGAACAGAAGTATGTCATTGTGTTAATGTCAATAATAAGTTGATAGTGGTGCAGCCACTATGACAGCAGTTCTGGACAGACTGGATGCAACATTATGGAGGAGAACAAAGATACAACAGATAGAGGGGATATATGGGAAAAAGTACAGTAGGGATTCGGGAAATGGAGATAACATACACACTGCCACCTTAAAAAGAGATTTGGGCTTGTATGTTAGATTGCATACAAGAGACTAATCCAATGGACTGCATAGTTATAATGTAATCCTCACGTGGCATTTAAAGAGGAAAAGGGGCCCTATAGCAAATATCAAAATGGGCCTCCTATGATGGCATCTGGAGTTTATTTCCTTTTGTTTTTCAAGACCCATTTGCTAATATCCATTACCCATCCCCCACTAAGCACAGTTTCTTACCAAGTTGAAAAGGAATTGTATAATTTCATAGTAACGCTGAACAGAAGAATCACATATACTTAAAATGCCCTTTTACACGTGGACAAAGAGATTTAAGGGTGTCCATGGTATCACAGGTTGTGTTTCTCTCTAATTTACTACTAGGAGGATCTATATAATGTTGCTCTTCCCCAAATCATCTAAGTTTTACCTTCCAATATTACTGGAAACTAGTGTTGAGCGGCATAGGCCATATTCGAATTCGCGAATATTCGCGAATATATGGACAAATATTCGTCATATATTCGCGAATATTCGCATATTCGTAATATTCTCGTTTTATTTTCGCAAATGCGAAAACTTCGCGTATACGAAAATTAGCATATACAAAAATTTATTGCAAGCGTAAATTCGCATATGCGAAAATTAGCATATGCAACTGTTCGCATATGCGAAAATTCGCACGCCAGTCTCACACAGTAGTATTAGAGCCTTCTTTACACCACACGAGCTGGAAGCAGAGAGGGGTGATCACTGTGATGTGTACTGTGAAAAAAAAAAAAAAAAAAAAAGAATATTCGTAATTACCAATATATAGCGCTATATTCGCGAAATTCGCGAATTCGCGAATATGCGATATTCGCGAATAATATTCGAATTGCGAATATTCGCGAGCAACACTACTGGAAACGGCACATTTTAAATGAATGAAATTTGCTTATTAGCCCAGAAAGTATTGAAAGGGTCAATTTTGCAGGTCAACCACAAAGTCAATTTTAAGTTATTCAACTTTATTTAAAAGCTTAACAGATTTGACAAAAATCACTTCATATCCCTTTAAAAATTATTTGCACAGTGATTAGATTTTGGGATGAGTCAATGCGTATTGACATAAAGCCAAAACACTATTTATTTCACAAAAGAGAAAATGATGTGGACTGCTGACCACACACACAGTAACTACGCCATCTGTCAATATGGCCTTTTTTAGGCAGGCTTGTACTGTAGTTGATTTCAGAAAAAGTTATGCAGAAATTCTAGCTGTGTGTTCTATTTATTGGTATTACTGTTACGCCTAGCGCTCCGGGTCCCCGCTCCTCCCCGGAGCGCTCACGGCGTCTTTCTCCCTGCAGCGCCCCGGTCAGTCCCGCTGACCGGGAGCGCTGCACTGTTCTGGCCGTTGGGGATGCGATTCGCACAGCGGGACGCGCCCGCTCGCGAATCGCATCCCAGGTCACTTACCCGTCCCGGTCCCCTGCTGTCATGTGCTGGCGCGCGCGGCTCCGCTCTCTAGGGCGCGCGCGCGCCAGCTCTCTGAGACTTAAAGGGCCAGTGCACCAATGATTGGTGCCTGGCCCAATTAGCTTAATTGGCTCCCACCTGCTCCCTGCCTTTATCTAGTCTCCTCCCTTGCACTCCCTTGCCGGATCTTGTTGCCTTGTGCCAGTGAAAGCGTTTAGTGTGTCCAAAGCCTGTGTACCTGAACTTCTGCTACCCATCCTGACTACGAACCTTGCCGCCTGCCCCCGACCTTCTGCTACGTCTGACCTTGCTTCTGCCTACTCCCTTGTACCGCGCCTATCTTCAGCAGCCAGAGAGGTGAGCCGTTGCTAGTGGATACGACCTGGTCACTACCGCCGCAGCAAGACCATCCCGCTTTGCGGCGGGCTCTGGTGAAAACCAGTAGTGGCTTAGAACCGGTCCACTAGCACGGTCCACGCCAATCCCTCTCTGGCACAGAGGATCCACTACCTGGAAGCCGAATCGCGACAGTAGATCCGGCCATGGATCCCGCTGAGGTGCCGCTGCCAAGTCTCGCTGATCTTCCCACGGTGGTCGCTCAGCAATCGCAGCAGATTGCCCAACAAGGACAGCAGCTGTCGCAGTTGACCGCCATGTTACAGCAAATTCTGCCTCTGCTACAGCAGCAACCATCTCCTCCGCCAGCTCCTGCACCTCCTCCGCAGCGAGTGGCCGCTCCTAACCTCCGCTTGTCCCTGCCGGACAAATTTGATGGGGACTCCAGACTCTGCCGTGGATTTTTGTCTCAGTGTTCCCTGCATATGGAGATGTTGTCAGACTTGTTTCCTACAGAACGGTCTAAGGTGGCGTTCGTAGTAAGTCTTCTTTCAGGAAAGGCCTTGTCTTGGGCCACACCGCTCTGGGACCGCAATGATCCTGCCACAGCCACAGTCCAGTCCTTCTTTGCTGAAGTCCGAAGTGTCTTTGAGGAACCTGCCCGAGCCTCTTCTGCTGAGACTGCCTTGCTGAACCTGGTCCAGGGTAATTCTTCCGTTGGCGAGTACGCCATACAATTCCGTACTTTTGCTTCTGAACTATCCTGGAATAATGAGGCTCTCTGCGCGACCTTTAAAAAAGGCCTATCCAGTCGCATCAAGGATGTGCTGGCCGCACGAGAGATTCCTGCCAACCTCCAAGAACTCATCCATTTGGCTACCCGCATTGACATGCGTTTTTCTGAGCGACACCAAGAGCTCCGCCAGGAAAAAGACTTAGATCTCTGGGCACCTCTCCCACAGCATCCTTTGCAGTCTTCGCCTGGGCCTCCCGCCGAGGAGGCCATGCAAGTGGATCGGTCTCGCCTGACCCAGGAAGAGAGGAATCGCCGTAGAGAAGAAAATCTCTGTCTGTACTGTGCCAGTACTGAGCATTTCTTGGTGGATTGCCCTATCCGTCCTCCACGCCTGGGAAACGCACGCACGCACCCAGCTCACGTGGGTGTGGCATCTTTTGCTTCTAAGTCTTCTTCTCCACGTCTCACGGTGCCCGTGCGGATTTCCCCTACAGCCAACTCCTCCATCTCAGCCGTGGCCTGCTTGGACTCTGGTGCCTCCGGGAATTTTATGTTGGAGTCCTTTGTTAATAGATTCAGCATCCCGGTGACCCGTCTCGTCAAACCGCTCTACATTTCCGCGGTCAACGGAGCCAGATTGGACTGCACCGTGCGTTACCGCACAGAACCCCTCCTGATGTCTATCGGACCCCACCACGAAAGGATTGAGTTCTTCATTCTCCCCAACTGTACCTCTGAGGTCCTCCTCGGTCTGCCTTGGCTCCGGCTTCATTCCCCCACCATTGATTGGACCACCGGGGAGATCAGGAACTGGGACTCTGCCTGCCACAGGAAGTGCCTCTCCCCCCCTCCCAGTCCCATCAGGCAAGCCTCTGTGCCTCCCCATGGCCCCCGTCCTGGTGTCACACTGCCCCGTGCCAGGCCTCGCCCTCTGCCCTCCCTCCCCATTCCCACTCCTGCTGTACTGCCTGCCGTTGAGGAAACCCTCCATTCTTTCCCGGTGTCCTCATCCCAGGGGAGGCAGTTACCGGACAAAGAGAAGGGGAGACCTAAGGGGGGGGGTACTGTTACGCCTAGCGCTCCGGGTCCCCGCTCCTCCCCGGAGCGCTCACGGCGTCTTTCTCCCTGCAGCGCCCCGGTCAGTCCCGCTGACCGGGAGCGCTGCACTGTTCTGGCCGTTGGGGATGCGATTCGCACAGCGGGACGCGCCCGCTCGCGAATCGCATCCCAGGTCACTTACCCGTCCCGGTCCCCTGCTGTCATGTGCTGGCGCGCGCGGCTCCGCTCTCTAGGGCGCGCGCGCGCCAGCTCTCTGAGACTTAAAGGGCCAGTGCACCAATGATTGGTGCCTGGCCCAATTAGCTTAATTGGCTCCCACCTGCTCCCTGCCTTTATCTAGTCTCCTCCCTTGCACTCCCTTGCCGGATCTTGTTGCCTTGTGCCAGTGAAAGCGTTTAGTGTGTCCAAAGCCTGTGTACCTGAACTTCTGCTACCCATCCTGACTACGAACCTTGCCGCCTGCCCCCGACCTTCTGCTACGTCTGACCTTGCTTCTGCCTACTCCCTTGTACCGCGCCTATCTTCAGCAGCCAGAGAGGTGAGCCGTTGCTAGTGGATACGACCTGGTCACTACCGCCGCAGCAAGACCATCCCGCTTTGCGGCGGGCTCTGGTGAAAACCAGTAGTGGCTTAGAACCGGTCCACTAGCACGGTCCACGCCAATCCCTCTCTGGCACAGAGGATCCACTACCTGGAAGCCGAATCGCGACAATTACTACCTAGGATGGAAAGGTGAATTAGGAGATCGTTACAATGGTAAACATTCTTCTGATCTATTAAACAAATTTTGGTTGTGGGATTCAGATATCATTAGGGAGAGACCTAGGCAGATTTCACTCTAAGCCAGGAAAAAATACTAAACTGCGACAAATACCTAATAACGTACAATGCCCTAATAATTAGCTATGACACAAACATCCAAACAAATAGCAGTAAACAGTATCTGGCTGTAATGCAATTATGGGGTTAATGTAAGGACTCCTGGTGGTTTAGGGCAGTGATGGGAATAATTCTAGAATTTCTGGTGGTCTAAGGCAAAAAGGGGGTTAATGAAAATATACGAGAGCAGAGAAGAATTATGATGATAATGGGGGTTCCCTTACTGCTGCCTCTTATTCTATTTCTAATTGTTAGTGACTCATTTGTGTCTCTTTCACTGTATTGTTAGTATGCATAGGTTTGGGATTTTATTTATGTGTAATACCTAAATTATTTATATGCTGCCGTGCACAGTACGTGTGTGGTTTGTATAAGATTACATTTTGTATCAGTGCTTTACGTAGGGGTATGCATCAAGGGTTAACTCTGTGTTGGAAGCAAAAGCAAAGGGCATGGGCAGGCAGATTCTCATCTTAAAAAGTAATGACATGTTCTTGTGATATACAGTACTGTCACTTCTTTAATAGGCAATGTCATTTGAATAAACATTGTATAGAGCAACAGAACAAGTGAATATAAAAAACTATGTAATATATCTTATTAGACCAAAATGCTCATTTCTTCTGTTATCAAACTATTTCCCTCCTCCCTTCTAACTAATTTTCTTTTCTGGGTAACATCTCAGCTTTCTCATGTGCTTGCATGAAAAACAATATAAGCCTTTGGAGGTGGGAGGATGGAGCCCCTCCCACCAGCTCTGAGAAAAATGCTAATTAGAGATGAAGCCTGCAGAGCAGAAATCTTCTGAAAAATACAATATACAAGTTCTATAATGGTCAGAAATAGTGCTGCTTCCAATGTACACACAAAAAGAAGCTTATCTTGAAACCACAGGTATAGATATGAACAAAACATGTTTTATTCTTCCTTTAAAGACACAAAATACCACAATACTTCCTGAAATAACGTAAAACTGACAAAAAAAATAATGCTCATAAGATTACTAATAATTAATTGTTGGAAAAAATCAGACATTGCTTTTATATGGTGAGTAAAATACATGACAGAAATCTAAGGCAACCAAATATTTCATGGTGTATTTTTCTGCTATTGGAAAAATGTGCTGTGTGAGCATACCTGAAATGGGCACTGTTAGAATCAAAAACTTTTTATTTGTTGTACATCTTAGCAAAACATTAACCATTAGTGTTGCTCGCGAATATCGCATATTCGCGAATTCGCGAATATTCGCGAATATAGCACTATATATTCGTAATTATGAATTACATTTTTTTTCCACAGTACATATCACAGTGATCACCCCTCTCTGCTTCCAGCTTGTGTGATGTAAAGAAGGCTCTAACACTACTGTGTGAGACTGGCGTGCGAATTTTTGCATATGCAAAAATTAACATATGCAAATTTCGCTTATGCTAATTTTTGTATATGCTAATTTTCGCATATGTTAATTTTCGCATTCGCGAATTTTTGTATATACGAAAATAAAACGAGAATATTACGAATATGCAAATTTTGCGAATATATATGACGAACATTCGTCCATATATTCGCGAATATTCGCGAATTCGAATATGGCCTATGCCGCTCAACACTATTAACCATTCTAATATACTACATAAAAATATTGACTTTCACTAGGGGTTCCCATACCATCGAGAACAGCATCAGAGAGCATCATCTTTGTCCCAGCTAAAGAACAGGCTGGGACGAATTCCAGTAAGGTAGGACTAGCACTCCTCTGTGCTCACTTCTGTCCTATCAGACTGCAGCATTAAAACAGAGAGAAGGGGGTTACAGAGCAGATTGCAGAAATACCCAGCACAGTAGACTCAAGTAGGAAGTGTATGCATGGTAAGTGAGGGCAGGCTCAGTGCTTCCCTCAGACACACCCCTTCCTGAGCAGTGGACGTCACGAGTAAGCAGAAGAACAAAAGGCTTTATGAGTCAAATACAGAAGCTAGACACAAAAAAACACATGTAAAGCATCTGCATGACCTAGTTAGTAACATATATATATATATATATATATATATATATATATATATACACCCTGTTCCAAATTATTATGCAAATTATATTTTTCTAATTTACCTAAATAATTGATGTAAATAACAGTCAGCATAATTCTCATGTTATCAACTATTAAGAGTACAATTCAAATTTTATTGAACAAACCTCCCAATACTAGCAGTATTTTTTTTTAACATAAAAAACTCACAATGCACTGTTCCAAATTATTATGCACAGAAAGTTTCAAAACACTTTATAGGTTGTAAAGAACTGAAAATTATCATTTGTTGTGTTTGCAGCATATTTTCTGAAATCAAAAGCTATTTCAATCAAACTTTAACAACATTTTAACTTTTTTTTTACATATTAACAGGTCACGTTACATTTCAATATAGGACCCCTTATCTGATAGCAGCTTTACAAGTCCTGCATCCATTGAACTTGTGAGTTTTTGGACAGTTTCTGCTTGAATTTGTTTGCAAGATGTCAGAATAGCCTCCCAGAGCTGCTGTTTGATGTAAACTGCCTCTCACCCTCATAGATCTTTTAATTGAGGATGCTCCAAAGGTTCTCAATAGGATTGAGGTCAGGGGAGGATGGAGGTTACACCATGATTTTCTCTCCTTTTATCCCCATAGCAGCCATTGATGCAGAGGTATTCTTTGCAGGATGAGATGGTGCATTGTCATGCATGAAGATGATTTTATTACGGAAAGCATAGTTCTACCTTCTGTACCAGGGTAGAAAATGGTCAGTCCGAAACTCCACATACTTTGCAGAGGTCCTCTTTACACCTTCAGGGACCCTAAAGGGGCGACCAGCTCTCTTCCCATGATTCTGACCCAAAATATGACTCCGCCACCACCTTGCTGATGTCACAACCTTGCTGGAACAGGGTGGCCGTCCACCAACCATCCACTACTCCATCCATCTGGACCATCCAGAGTTTCACAGCACTCATCAGTGAACAGGACTGCTTGAAAATTAGTCTTCATGTATTTTTCTGCCCAATGCAGCCATTTCTGCTTGTGAGCATTGGTTAGTGGTGGCCGAATAGTTTATGTACAGTTGCAGGACTCTGGAGGACTCTACACCTCGATGTCTGTGGGGACTCCCACAGAGTCCCCACAGACATTATTATTTTAATGTGAAATGAAAGGCAAACTTTGAAGGTGAGTGGGAGATCCACGGCGGGTTTTACTTTCATTCATAACAATGAGTCTACCGGCAATCTGCAATCTAAGCCTCTTTCCCGGATTTGCCCATTGAAGTGAATGGTAACAAAACTCTCTACGGATTTCAAAATTTATCAGTGTGTGAACATACTCTAAAGGTGGATTCATATGCAGCAGATTTTGTTTCAGAATGATCTGTGACTGAAATTGATTACTGTTTCAAATAATTGGTTTGTTTTGGTGGGTGGCAAGCCCATGAGAGTCGACAGTTTCAGAAAATGTTGCAACAACATTTACTGTGAGTGAGTCTACTGGATTAACATGCTCCTTATCAATACACATGTTTACATACAGTATGCACAGATGTATTTTGCATATAGATTTATTGTGTAGAATTTTTTCTATTTTTATAGAGATATTTTAAGATTTGAGGAGAACACTTGTACTTATTGTTAACCTGTGGCCCAGAAGCCCAGCATCTAAATATAGAGCATTATTATCAGTGGTTAAACAGCTCGGCTTCTCCTGTTGAGTAATTCTAAGAGTTGTTATTCTGATCTTGCAGAGTGTATCTTCTGTGCTATTTTAGGCATTTTCATCAACCCCTTTTTGTAATGTCATTGCATGTTTAATCCTATATTTTCTTGATATATCTTAAACCTTAGTGCTAAATAACGTCAGCTAAATATCTATGTGTAAATTGTGTATATAGCCAGCAGAGGTTTTTTCCCTATTTTACTACTTTTTCCAGTATAATTTTTTATTGGATAAAAAAAAGTTTGCTTTAGTGTCTACTTGTTGCAACAGCCATAACATTTTTATTTTTTAATAGACATAGATTTATGAACGATTGTTTGACAGGTTGTCATTTTTGCTAGCACCATTTTGGGGATACATAGATCATATTGCTTGATTTAGATTTTTAAGGGATAAACAAAAAGCAGCAATCTTGTCGCTGTATTTTAGATTTTTCTCTTAGGTTATACAGTGCACAATATTAATACCATATACATTTTAGGTAGAGTCATGTGATCTCATTGTGCAGGTACCTTCATGTTTAGACAGAGACCCTCCTTCCTCTGTAAAACCACTTAGGTGCTGTGACTACTATTAAATACAGCATCTAAAAGGTTAAAAAGTCAGTATTGGTGTAATTTTTATACTGTCAATTACAACTCAATATCTGCTGTATATTACAACCAACACCTGCTGTTGATGGCATTGTCAGTGATCCAGCACCTGCAGCCTTTTAGGGCCTTAATAGAACACCATAGTAGCACCCTCTCCCATGCTATACCATTACAGTGCCCAGGGTTGCTTAGTGTCCGAAAATTCTTGGACAGTCTGCATCAAAATACATTTTCTGTTGTCCATAGTTTGCTGTATGTATGTGATGTGCATTATTACATGCACAATGCCAACAAGGAACCCCTAAAGGAAGCAAGTAGTTGAGGTCGACCGAGAAGATACAGACATGACTGTGAAACTCTCGCCTGCATTAATTCAGTATAGGGTCATAAGTCTATATTTAGTTCAGAACCTGTATTTATTCATTTTGAGGTTTATACTGTATACTCTTTTATACTTTATTTTCTATACATAAAATCTGCACCTAGATTTGATGAGGATTTCATTGTGGGTTTTATGTTGTGGATTTTATGCTGTGTTCAATGATGGAAAGAAGAATATAGTTAATATTACAACTCACTGATTTACTTCTGGTTCCCTTCATTTTGAAGTACACTGCTCAAAAAAATAAAAAGAACACTCCTAGATCTGAATGAATGAACTAATTGTATGCAATACATTCTTCTTTATATAGTTGAATGTGCTGACAACAAAATCACACCAAAATTATCAATGGAAATCAAATTTATCAACCCATGGAGGTCTGGATATGGAGTCACACTCAAAGTCAAAGTCAAAAACCACACTACAGGCTGATCCAACTTTGATGTAATGTTACATAGTTACATAGTTAGTACGGTCAAAAAAAGACATATGTCCATCAAGTTCAACCAGGGAATTAAGGGGTAGGGGTGTGGCGCGAATGTCCTTAAAACAAGTCAAAATAAGGCTCAGTAGTGTGTGTGGCCTCCACGTGCCCACATGACCTCCCTACAATGCCTGGGCATGCTCCTGATGAGGTGGTGGATGGTCTCCTGAGGGATGTCCTCCCAGACCTGGACTAAAGCATCTGCCAACTCCTGGACAGTCGATGGTGCAAGGTGGGGTTGATGGATGGAGCGAGAAATGATGTCCCAGATGTGCTCAATCTGATTCAGGTCTGGGGAACGGGTGGGCCAGTCCATAGCATCAATGCCTTCCTCTTGCAGGGACTGCTGACACACTCCAGACACATGAGGTCTAGCATTGTCTTGCATTAGGAGGAACTCAGGGCCAAGTGCACCAGCATATGGTCTCACAAGGGGTCTGAGGATCTCATCTCGGTACCTATTGGCAGTCTGGCTACCTCTGGCAAGCACATGGAGGGCTGTGCAGCCCCCCGAAGAAATGCCACCCCACACCATTATTGACCCACCACCAAACCGGTCATGCTGGAGGATGTTGCAGGCAGCAGAACGTTATCCACGGCATCTCCAGACTCTATCACGTCTGTCACATGTGCTCAGTGTGAACCTGCTTTCATCTGTGAAGAGCACAGGGCGCCAGTGGTGAATTTTCCAATCTTGTTGTTCTGCGGCAAATGCCAAACATCCTGCACGGTGTTGGGCTGTAAGCGCAACCCCACCTGTGGACGTCGGGCCCTCATACCACCCTCATGGAGTCTGTTTCTGACCGTTTGAATGGACATATGCAAGGACACATGACACATGAATGGACACATGAAATGTGCTGGGGGTCATTTGGCAGAATTCTGGCAGTGCCCCTCCTTGCACAAAGGCAAAGGTAGCGGTCCTGCTGCTGGGTTGTTGCCCTCCTACGGCCTCCTCCACGTCTCATGATGAACTGGCTTGTCTTCTGGTAGCGCCTCCATGCTCTGGACACTACGCTGAAAGATACAGCAAACCTTCTTGCCACGTGCCATGCTGGATGAGCTGCACTAACTGAGCCACTTGTGTGGGTTGCAGACTCCGTCTCATGCTACCACTAGAGTGAAAGCACTGCCAGCATTCAAAAGTGACAAAAAATCAGCCAGGAAGCATAGGAACTGAGAAGTGGTCTTTGGTCACCACCTGCAGAAACACTCCTTTTTGGGGGTGTCTTGCTAATTGCCTATAATTTCTACCTGCTGTCTGTTCCATTTGCACAACAGCATGTGAAATTGATTGTCAATCAGTGTTGCTTCCTAAGTGGACAGTGTGAATTCACAGAAGTGTGATTGACTTGGAGTTACATTGTGTTGTTTCAGTGTTCTCTTTATTTTTTGAGGCAGTGTATAACATTCTTATGTAAGCAAACTGCTGTGATATCCAATAACACAAAAAAGATGGTCCGTGTAGGTCAGTTATGCAAACACTAAGCACTAATAATTTTTACACAATTCACACATTTTGTACATATTTTACTGCCGAGTGCATTTCCATAGCCATCTATATTGTACGTCACACAAATATACCCAAGGTATACCCAACCAAGGTAATTCAATGAATATTGCATAAATATAAAGGCTCTTCTTTAAAGAAAAACTGTCATCCTGCTCACCCACACTAAACCCAATACACTGGGTTACCGCATGGGTGAACAGGAGTCAGACAATGGGCAATTTACCAACATCTGTTCTGTAGGTCTGGAGATATGGCTCTTCTTTATTCCCTGAATTGCACACAGGAGATGGGGCTCTGCCGGCTCAATTTACATATGCATGATCTGTGACTCCACTGGGTTATAGTGTGGGTGAACAGGAGTTAGACAATGGGCGACTTACAAATCTGTTCTGTAGGTCCGGAGATACTGTATGTCCCCTTTAAGAGTCTCTTCTTTATTCCCTGAATCGCGCCGGCTCTATTTACATATGCATATTCTGTGTCTCCACGTCCTAGTGGCTCCCGCTGCACAATGCAAAAAGCAGAGCCCTCACATGTCCAGCACTCAAGTGATCAGCGACAGAAGTCACTAGGACGTGAAGACACAGAACATGCATATGTAAAGAGGCCATCCAAGCCCCGCCTCCTGTGCTCGATCCAGGGAATAAAGAAGAGAATCTTATAGGGGACATATCCCCGGACCTACAGAACAGATTTTGGTTAGTGACCCATCGCCTAACTCCAACTCCTGTTCACCCATGCTGTAACCCAGTGTATTGGGTTTAGTGTGGGTGAACAGACAGGTTTCATTTAGGCATTGAATGTTTCTATCAATCATATACAGTTTGTTCATTGAAACATTGCTTCAATATTAGTGTTCTTACTCAGCAAAGATGTGAAGTAAAGAAGTAATACACACAAAAGAGGGCAGGTATTGTAATATAGGTATAAAAAAGGCGAATACTAAGGCCATATTGACACTACGGAATTTCCAAGGGAAATTGTGCTTTGAAATTACACTCGGAAATTCCAGTACAGCAGAATCCTGGCAATGGGATTTCCCTGCACAGTGCACACTAAGGAATCTCAGCAGCAGATGCAAAAGGGATTATCCAGGAATAGAAAAACAGAGATCATTTATTTCAAAAACCATGCCCTGTCTGTCTCCAGCTTGGGTATGGTTCTGCAGCTCAGTTCCATTGAAGTGAATAGAACCAAGTTGCAATACTGCCCCCAAACCGGACAGACAGGGTGCAGTTTCTAAATGAAAATAGCTCTGTTTTACTATTCCTGGATAACCCTTTAAAATTTATCTCAGGTTGTTTGAAAATCTGACAAACTTTACACTGTGTTCTCAATCTTCACCACCTCTGAGGTGTTTTAGATTAAGACAGTTTTTCTTGGATGTAGATTTATGGAAATGTTGCATATTTTAGGCCACACCTCTTTAAAAACCACATTACACTGCACAAACAAGGTAAAATTCTTTTGAAAATGTGTCTTGCACCGCTTTTTCACCAAATCTGGTGCAGTCTGCACACAAAAAAATAAATAAAAAATTACATATAAATTTGCATATAATTTCCTAAAATGAAGTAACAAGACATTGTAATAAAAATAACAATGAAGTACAGAATCTTTTGAATATAAGTTTCAGCAAGTTTGACAGGTATGGTTGAACATTTCCTTTATACAGAGCTGTCACAGCAAAATGTACTTGATATACTTATTTAATAGATAGTATCTGAAATGTTGCAGAATAAATGATGTTGGATCTTATAATACCAGCATGCCACATTTTACCTTCTTCTACCTGGCTGAATGTTATACCTTGTATATAAATATGTTCTATCATAGCCATGCTCACATAGAAGTGTTGGACAAATGTAGAATAAAAGAAAAGTTGAGATGTGTATACTGTATACATTTCCTATGGAGCTGAAGTGATTGTTAAAGTACTTAATTCTAATAAATTAGCAAACACATGGTAGATTCCAAGAGTAGCAGGCAGAGGGGGTAACCTGATGTTCCTAGGTTCTACTACATAAAATGTAATGCTCAGCTATGACGTGTTATTTATTGTACGGGAATCAAATTACAAATTAATTTACCTTAATTTTAAAATATAACTTTTATTTACAGAATTATTATACAAGTGAACCCTTCCGTCTCAAAAAAACTTTTTTTTGTGTGTGTGTGTGACTAAATGTTTTCCTATAATTCTCTATAGATGCGGCCACACACCCCTATCAGATCAACAATTACTTTTTTGTGGAAATTGTGTAGCTGGAAAACCCCTATGAAAAGTCTACAGGCACAAATTACACACAAATCCTCAGGGGAAACCCTGGAAGACACATCTAGTGCAGAGACAGAACAGTATGAGGCATTAGTATCAAGCAAAGGGGAAAAGGGCTACTTTCAATTCATTGCAAACCCACAAATCTGCCAAACAAACATGATGACATATTAGTATTTCCATCATTCTGCCCAAGTAACCAAGAATGTTTTTTTGTGCCATTCCTGGAGCAAACCCATTTTTTGTAGACTATTCAGTTGTAGAAGTTGCAACCTATATTTAGGACTAGCTTTTGCCCGTGGCTTTGCTCGTGTTAAATTTGTGGTAACATAGATCTACTTTTTAACATCCTATAGTAATGAGGCTGCTCTGGGTAAAGTCTACGGGCATCCAAACAACCCGAATTCTTTCAACTTTGATCGCTGCGCCTAAAGAGTCAATGCCGGACATCTGCCGGAACGGCGATGTCTGGCATTAGCCACTGGTCCTGGCTGCTGATAGCAGCCAGGACCGTGCGGGTATGATGTTAGCTCAGCTCCTGAGCTCGCTTCATAACCCTCCCGTGCAGCAGCGCCGGGTATACCCGGCATTCTGCTGCAAGGGGTTAATTCATACAGACATTGAACCCCTGTTTCACCCCTTCAGGGGTGGAATTTTAGAAAACGTTGAAAACACATGTTTCTTTATCTCTAATTGTTAGCCTAAAACCTAAGTTTCATGCTTCTAGCTTCAAAAATGACAGGCTTCCATACAAACTTTCAACCCCTTTTTCACCCCCTTTAAGGGTGGAATTTTGAAAAATCCTTTCTTATTCCTCGTCTACGTCTTAAAAACAACACCTGTGGAAAATTCAGCTTTCTAGGTCCAAGGGTTTAGGCTGGGCATTGATGAGTCAGTGAGTCAGGCCTCTCTCTCTCTCCCTCTCTCTCTATACATACATACATACATACATACACACATATATATATATATATATATATATATTTAGACTGTGGCACCATACCATTCACCACCAGACCACTCCTCCTTCCCACTCCAAAAGATCCTTTAAGAGATTTATTCTTACAGTCTCACATCTTTAAAGGACAGAGGATCTCATAGTTTATTTGTGTAGGCAGCCATATTTGTGACCTAATGTTGCAGCAGGAACCCAGATCAAGAGACAAAATCCAATACCTTGTAGAGACCAGCTGTACATCCTCTTCTGGACATCCTTCTTTCAAAACAAGGTTAGTGTAATTCAGGGGACTAGGAATATAAGGGGTGCCATGTTGTGGACCCTGAATGTGAGGGGGTGCTATTCTGGGGACCAGAAATGTGAGGGGGTGCCAGGCTTGGGACCAAAAATTTTATAGAGTGCCATGCAAGGGACTAGGAATTTAAGGGTGTGCAAAGGTGGGGCCAGAAATGAGAGGTGGTGCTGCGGTGGGGACAGAAATGAGAAGCAATACCATACTAGGGCCTGGGATGAGAGGGGTTGCTAAGCTGGGGCCATAAATTAAAGGATTTTCCTGTCTGGGGATCTGAAATTATTATCAATAACATGCTGGCAAGAATGAGAAGAAGTGCCATGCATGTATGTCATCTGTCCTCCATTCTCTATGGGAGCTGTCACAGATAGCGAGTACAATGTATGACTGTCTCCGTGGCTCCCATAGAGAATGAATAGAGCAGCGAGGTCCCAATTCTCTAGGTCATGGTTGACCACAGTGGTTGGACCCCCTAGGATCAGACATTTACTCCTATAATTTGGATAGGGGGTTAACTTTGCCATCACTGCATCATGTCACCCACCAATGGATCAAGGTGTTATATGTTCCTTCAAGATTTTTTACAGAAATAAACTAATGTGATCTCTGCTTGTTAAAATGGATGAAGTTATGTCAGTGCTAAGGTTTGTGCTAAAGTGATCAATATTTCTGACGCACTGAGCTGGGTGAAGAGTGCTTGGTCTGATATAAAGCCTGTGACCAATACTAAGGCCCTGATTTACTAAGAATGTTGTGTAGGTTTCTTTGTGGGTTTTAATTCCCTACAATATTTTTTCCACTGTTGTGAAAATGTTGGGAACACGCCCCTTTTTGGTGACCAGGCCTACTTTTCCCGATGGCCACGCCCCTAAGGTAAAATGGAGGGTTAGTCGGGTTTTTTCAAATTTTTTCAAAGAATCTGGCGCACAACCCGACAAAACATGTCAGGTTTTCAATGGCAAATGAGGGCCTAAGCAGTGGCTTTTAGTCAACAACTGCATTGGATGACTCCATAAGTGATATCAATGAAGAAGCTTAAACTCTGGACTTACTGAATTAGGCCACCATTGTGACCATTGACTTGGAAAATATTAATAATGATGCTGAAGACTTTAATACTGGCGACAACTTGGATTCTGTGACAGAAATAGCATAGATAGGAATTCTGACCCTGATACATAGGTTAATGATTCTATTCCCACTGAGGAACCAAGAGCATTGCATTGAAAATGCTATTTAAAGTGTCAGACAGCATTAATAGCTCACTGTTGCCCTGGGCAGTCAGTCAATGATTGATTTATAATTATGTAATTGAGTCGAAATGTTTACAATGTACAACACAAACATCTGTGGTACAGGACGGCAGTGTGTTGTACTGGAATATAATTTTACCTATGGCTCCCCAGTCGCATGGACCTGTACAGGAGAGTCCAGGAGGTCCCCCTTCGAGGTTACTTATCCCCTATCCTGTAGATAGGGGATAAGTTGAATGGATCATGTTGCTACCCATTGAAGTCAATGCGTAGCATCAAACTTTGCTTGCAGATTTTCCCCCGAGGAAATTCTGCTTGCTGATTTCCGCAGGGGAAAATCTACAAGCGGAATTTCAGCTGCGGGAAACCCGTTGCAGATGTGTCACATGTGGCCCTGCCCTTAATGTTTTACTCTCACTTAAAGACTGCTACTGCTACTCTGTAGCAAACATTGTCCAAACAAACATTGACTACTCTAATGCTAGTGGTGCACTTTGAGATTGAAAGAGATGTTTACAGTGTATCAAGGTTAAGTCTGCAGCATTCGCCCTGCAGTGTTTCTTTATTCATAAAATCAGGACAGAGTAATGGGGCAACAGCTGTTTCACTACTCAAAGTCTCCTCAGGCCTAACATGTGAGCGTGTTGCACGTTACATGATTAAGTGTTCTAATACAAGTGTGTCTACAATGTGTATCATCATATAGTAAAAACATTAAGCCATGATAAATATTAGAACAGGGTACAAAATGTAACCACACATATAGTCTAACAGTACATTGCATCTTTGCAAAAAAGTGCTTAGATCACATCCTTCATTTATTTTCCTTCTCAGAGCATTAGCTTGCAGCAAAAATAAATATACAGATTTTTTTTCTCAATAGTCCTTCATGGTGATTTCCACCTGACTGAGAAGCATTAGCAAAACACAAACATTTTTTTATTACCATCATGATGTTCAACTACATGTTTATTAACTCTTAAAGAGAAAGAGGGCTCGGCACAGCTCTCATATGCCCAAGTCCTGACGCTCAAGGACCCGCAGTCAGTACACCTTCAGCAGGGTGCTCAATCCAAAATACAGTAGTCAAATACGAAAAAAGAAATGATGATGGCACTCACCACGTGCGGGGTGACAGCTGTACTTTTGGCATCCCCCTCCCCATGCTGCAATCTGCCGGTTACTCCGTAAGTGGTGAGTGCCATCATCATTTCTTTTTTTCATACTTGTTTTATTAATGTGGGGAACCTTTTCCTATACCAATGGATCTTATTTGTTCTTTAAATATTTTAAATAGTGGTTGGATTCTTTTACCAATATTGTAAAATTTTCAAACACAAACCTCCACATAAACAACATATGTGGATAATATCTCGAACTCTTAAAGTGTAGCTGCCATATACAACAAAATGAGTCATCTCTTGTCCATGACTCTTGTCCATGACTGCTGCGGGACTGGTTAGTGTCCCAGTAAGTATGGGGACCCCTAGTGGTGGGATTTTCAGGAGCCATTTTCTTTATTAAATATTCAAAAAAATAAACCATATCACAAAAGATCTTTCATTTTTATCAGTAACAACATATAAATACTGCTGCATAAGTGAAAGCCCTACAACATTTAGAACTAATTCCCACCCCTAGGTTTACTCTGATGCATGTCATGTACTAGTTCAAATTAAATTAGAGTATTTGGGAAAAGAAAACAGATGTCACTGAGATGTTTTTTTCTGTAATAAGGATGTCAGTGTTTTAAAATGGGACTGTAAAGTGCCATCGATCAAGTCTTTCAGCCCACTATGTCTTTTCAGAGACACAATATGAGGTGCAGAGGACTGGGGAAAAGAAAGTATTGCTTTTTTTTTTTTTCTTTTGATGGACCCACCGAACAGCCATATGGTCTCACATCACACTATTGGCATCCCATGTTAGCCCTTGCCAACTTCCTCATGGCCTTATGGTATCTACAGCAACTAACAATAACATATTTACACAATACAAGGACTATAGTACACAACATACCTACATCTGCAATGTCTCCTTCAAATAAATGCAAAACTAGATGGCATCTATGTAACAACGTATAGTGTACATTAGGTTTATCTTTATGTAAGGAGGCACTCTGACAGTCCCATGGGGTTCTGCATAGTTTGTTATTATCCTATTTTGCCTTCCTGATGTGCTAAAACATTAAATTATTAAAACAATTTATAATTGAATTCTGTTCCAGTACTAAGCTGCTGTCCTCTTCAAGCCTCCATCTGCTGTCACTATGTTGTCATGATGTCTGGAGATCTGGTGATGTATATTACAAAGCCTTAAGTTTTTACAATAAGGCAGAACTTTGGTAGATTTTCTTATAATTGAAAATCTCCTTTTTATTGGCAAGAACTTGTGCCTTTCACCCATAATCAGTACAACTCCTATTCTTTACCATAACAAAATTTATTTACCAACAAAGTGTTAAATCAAATATCTTTTCTGCTTAATCCTTGGGAAAACAGTTATGAAAAATGTACTCAAATGCATTTTTCACATACACAGTAATAGAAATGGAAATTGATGTCAAATAGGAACCATCTGGCCCATCAAGTCAGTTTATTTTATTTTGCTTTAAAGCGTAAGAAGGCATACATGCATCAAGCTTTCCTGTCATTTTCTAAAGATCTCTACAGATCTCTGAAAAGTTTATTTTACTGTATAAGGTTTAAAGGGGTATTTCAATGGAAAACCTTTTTTTATTTTATTATTATTTTTTTTTTAAATCAACTGGTGCCAGAAAGTTAACCCCTTAAGGACTCGGCGTTTTTCCGTTTTTGCATTTTCATTTTTTCCTCATCACCTTCTAAAAATGATATAAAAATGCTTTCAATTTTGCACAAAAAATTTGGTGGCTTATTTTTTGTGCCACCAATTCTATTTTGCAGTGACATTAGTCATTTTACCAAAAAATCCACGGCGAAATGGGAAAAAAAATTCATTGTGTGACAAAATTAAAGAAAGAAGGTAATTTGGTAATTTTTGGGGCTTTCATTTCTACGCAGTGCATTTTTTGGTAAAAATGACACCTTATCTTTATTCTGTAGGTCCATATGGTTAAAATGATACCTTACTTACCGTATTTATCGGCGTATAACACGCACTTTTTAGGCTAACATTTTTAGCCTAAAGTCTATATGCGTGTTATACGCCGATACCGCCCCAGGAAAGGCAGGGGGAGAGAGGCCATCGCTGCCCGCTTCTCTCCCCCTGCCTTCCCTGGGGGTCTGGAGCCCTGCTGCCGGCCCTTCTCACCCCCTGGCTATCGGCGCCGCTGCCCGTTCTGTCCCCCTGACTATCGGTACCGGCGCCGATAGCCAGGGGGAGAGAAGGGGCAGCGGCACCCATTGCCGGCGCCGCTGCCCCGTTGCCTCCCCCCATCCCCGGTGGCATAATTACCTGGGTCTGGTCCGCGCTGCTGTAGGGCTCCGGCATGCGTCCCCTTCGTCGTTGCTATGCGCTGCACGGCGCGGCGCATGACGTCAGTGCGCCGCACCGTGCATAGCAACGACGCAGGGGACGCAGCGCCGGCAATGGGTGCCGCTGCCCCTTCTCTCCCCCTGGCTGTCGGTGCCGCTTCTCTCCCCCTGGCTATCGGCGCCGGCAATGGGGCTCCGGTACCGATAGTCAGGGGGACAGAACGGGCAGCGGCGCCGATAGCTAGGGGGAGAGAAGGGCCGGCAGCAGGGCTCTAGACCCCAGGAAAGGCAGGGTGAGAGAAGCGGGCAGCGACGCCCTCTCTCCCCCTGTCTTTCCTGGGGATGTATCGGGGTATACACGCGCACACACGCACCCTCATTTTACCATGGATATTTGGGTAAAAAACTTTTTTTACCCAAATATCCTTGGTAAAATGAGGGTGCGTGTTATAGGCCGGTGCGTGGTATACCCCGATAAATACGGTATATAGGTGTGATTTTTTCGTACTTCTCAAAAAAATCATAACTGCATGCTGGAAAATTTATACGTTAAAAATTCTCATCTTCTGACCCCAAAAACTTTTTATTTTGCTGCGTATGGGGCGGTATGAGGGCTCATTTTTTGCGCCGTGTTCTGAAGTTTTTATTGGTTTCATTTTTGTATTGATCGGACTTATTGATTGCTTTTCATTCATTTTTCATGATATGAAAAGTGACCAAAAATCCGCTATTTTGGACTTTGGAATTTTTTTGCGCATACGCCATTGACCGTGCAGTTTAGTTAATGATATATTTTTATAGGTTGGACATTTCCACACACGGCAATACCACATGTTTATTTTTATTTACACTGTTTTTTTTATGGGAAAAGGGGGGTGATTCAAACTTTTATTAGGGAAGGGGTTAAATGACCTTTTTTCACTTTTTTTTCACTTTTTTTTTTTGCAGTGTTATAGCTCCCACAGGGGGCTATAACACTGCACACACTGATCTCTTACACTGATCCCTGCAAAGCCATAGCTTTGCATGGATCAGCGTTCTAGGGGGTTGATTGCTCAAGCCTGTAGCTCAGGCTTGGAGCAATCAAACGCCGATCGGACGCAACAGAGCAAGATAAGGGGACCTCCGCTCACGTCCTAGCTGATCGGGACATCGCGATTTTATCGCGATAGTCCCGATCAGCCTGACTGAGCTGCCGAGAAGCTTGTACTTTCCTTTTAGATGCGGCAATCAACTTTGATCGGCGCGTCTAAAGGGTTAATAGTGCGCGGCACAATGATCACAATGTACCGCACACTATTAGCCCAGGGTCCCGGCTATCAAAAGCCGCCGGGACCGTCCCGGTATGATGCAGGGTCACGGCGCGACCTATTTTTAAATACCGGGACTGGGTGCAGGGCGTACAGGTACGCCCTGCATCCTTAAGAGGTTTAACAGATTTGTAAATTATAACAATAGAAAAAGAGAGGCTCTTGTCAATCAAACCACCAAAATAACCCGGGCTACCCAATTTTGACACCTATACCAAAGGTGTTAAATAAGTGAACTGATAGATAAAATGTAAATTGGGGCTCATGGTTTCGGACAAATAGGACAAGGTGTATGGTATATATAAATATATTTATTGAGGTACTAAAAATGTAGATAATATAGCTCTGGCTGAGTCTCTCTGACAAGTTTGGGTTGATGCAGATACTGTAGATCATTGTTTTTCAACCAGGGTGTCTCCAGCAGTTGCAAAACCCTTGCATTTGTTTTACCTCTGGTCTGTAGCACACCTGGGGGAGGGGTTAATTGATTAACTGCTCTCAGGTGTATAAAACTAACTGGGATACTCTGTTGAGCCCTGCTCTGGCTGAGTCTCTCTGAAGCTTTGGTTTGTATTCTTAAGTGTGAACATCTGAGAAGTTTTATACGCAGAATTTTAAAAAGCAGGAGTTGTAAGTGGGACCCACTGTAACTGTAAGTATTACACTCCCTTGATAAAAGTAGTTTTTCTTAATAGTTAATAACAGCTGTTTGTCACCAAGGATATGGACAGCAGGATTGGAGGATTTCTTCAGTGCACATTGTGCCACATGTATACATCTCTGGAGCAGCAGCTTCTGGGTGAATACCGCTGTGACAAATGTGAGCATGTTGCCCACCTGGAAGCTCGTATTAGAGATCTAGAGGAGCAAAATGCAACATTGAGGCCGATTGACAATCTTGAAAGGAGCATACTGCTTACAGAGCAAGCAGTTAGTGGGGTAGAAATGGAGGTTGGAAACACTAGCCAGGAGGCCCAAGTAGGGAGCTGGGTTAATGTAGTTAGAGGGACTGGAAAGGGGGCAAGGAAAAGGAAGGCCACTTCTGCTTCTGATCTCCCAAGTAAAATTGCCAAGTTGGGCAATGATGTGAGGGCCTCAGTATCAGAGATGGCAACCCTAGTGGATACTGGTCTCCCCAACAGCCGGGGGAACAGCTCAACTAGTAGTGTAGGGGATGGTAACGCAGGTAGGCCAAGACAGTTAGTTGTGGTAGGGCATTCTATATTCAGGAAGACGGATAGAATAATTTGCCGCCAAGATGACCTTAACCGAATGGTTTTCTGTCTCTCTGGTGCCAGGGTTCGGCATGTGGTGGAAAGGGTGGACAAATTACTAGGGGGGGCTGGGGATGACCCAGCTGTCGTGGTCTATGTGGGAACCAACGACAGAATACATGGTAGGTGGAGGTCTTTGAAGAACAATTACAAGGAACTAGGTGCCAAGCTGAAGGGAAGGACCTCTAAGGTTGTGTTCTCTGGAATACTTCCTGTGCCATGTGCATCACAGGAAAGACAGCGGGAGCTTAGGGAGTTAAATGCATGGCTTAAGTCGTGGTGTAAGGGGGAAGGGTTTGGCTTTTTAGAGCACTGGGCTGACTTTTCATTGGGGTACAAACTCTATTCTACGGATAATTTGCACCTGAATGGAAGGGGGTCCGCTGTGCTGGGGGAGAGAATCCTGGAAGGGGTGGCAGAGTATTTAAACTAGGTGAGTGGGGGGAGGATAATAAAGCAAAGAAAGCAGACAGTGGGATGGATAGGTTAGAGAGGGTCAGGACATAATGGTGGGTGGAGAGGGGTCCTGTGTGGGGAGGTTAAGAGCAGTGGATAAGGAGATCCATGGGTTACAAACCAGCCATAAAATAAATGTAGCCCAAAAAATTGTAACCCCAATAATTTAAAACATTCCATTAGCCCCAATAACTCAATAACTACAATAAGCCCCATTAACTCAAAAAATCCCATTAGCCCCAATAACTTAAATAATAACGTTAGACCCAATAACGCAAAAAATCCCATTAGCCCCAATAACTTAAATAATAACGTTAGACCCAATAACTCAAAAAATCCCATTAGCCCCAATAACTTAAATAGTACAATTAGCCCTTATAACTCAAATAATAACATTAACCCCAATAACTCAGAAAATCCCATTAGTGAGACTATATGTGTAAAACTTAATGGAAATGTAAAGTGTATGTTCACAAATGCCAGAAGCCTAGCAAATAAAATGGGGGAGCTTGAGGCCTTGATACTGGAGGAACATATTGATATAGTTGGGGTCACTGAGACATGGCTGGACTCCTCGCATGACTGGGCTGTCAATCTGCAGGGGTTTACATTGTTTCGCAAGGACAGAACGAACAGAAAAGGTGGTGGAGTCTGTCTGTATGTTAGAAGTGGTATGAAAGTCAGTGTGAACGATGCATAGTGTGTGATGATTTTGAGGATGTGGAATCATTGTGGGTAGAATTACAAAAGGAGGGAAATACTGAAAAAATAATATTTGGGGTAATCTACAGACCCCCTAATATCACTGAAGAGATAGAAGTTCGGCTGCATAAACAAATGGAGAGGGCTGCCCGGGCAGGTACAGTGGTAATAATGGGAGATTTTAACTATCCAGATATAGATTGGGGCCGGGGGCTGGCTAAAACTACAAAGGGGAGAAAATTCCTAAATTTATTGCAGGATAATTTTATGGGCCAGTTTGTGGAGAACCCAACAAGAAGTGATGCCTTGTTAGATCTGATCATTTCCAACAAAGCAGAGCTGGTTGGTAATGTAACTGTGCGGGAAAACCTTGGTAATAGCGACCACAATATAGTTACTTTTGATTTAAAATGTAGAAAACAAAGACAGACGGGGAAGGCAAAAACATATAACTTTAAAAAGGCAAACTTCCCTGGGCTCAGGGCTGCACTACAGGACATAGACTGGGGGGAGGTGTTCTCAAATACTGATACAGAAGGTAAATGGGACATTTTTTAATCAACTCTAAATAACTATACAGCTAAATATATACCAAAGGGGAACAAATATAAACGATTAAAACTAAATCCTACATGGCTGACAAATGATGTTAAAATAACAATAAACAACAAAAAATGGCTTTTAAAAAATACAAATCTGATGGGTCAGATATAACATTTAAACAGTACAAAGAACTTAATAAAATCTGTAAAAATGTAATAAAAAGGGTAAAAATTCTAAATGAGAGACAGGTTTGAAAAGAAAGCAAAACTAATCCTAAATATTTTTTTTTAGATATATGAATACAAAAAAACAAGGACAGAACATGTAGGACCACTTAATAATGATAATGTGGAGGTTGTCACGGGCGATCAAGAGAAGGCGGAGCTACTGAATGGGTTCTTTAGTTCTGTATATACTATGGAAGAAGGAGGAGCTGACATTGGACAGGTCAGTGCTGGTAACACTTCATGTAATGTACTGAACTGGCTTAATATAGGGATGGTACAAGGTAAGTTAAGTAAAGTAAATGTAAGCAAATCTCTAGGACCGGATGGACTACACCCAAGAGTTCTTAGAGAGGTAAGTTCAGTAATATCTGTACCCTTGTTCATGATATTTAGAGATTCTCTGGTGTCTGGTATTGTGCCAAGGGACTGGCGCAAGGCGAATGTGGTACCAATCTTCAAGAAGGGCTCTAGGTCTTCGCCAGGCAATTATAGACCGGTAAGTTTAACGTGCATTGTGGGTAAATTGTTTGAAGGACTTATAAGGGATTACATACAGGAATACATAGGGGATAATAGTATTATAAGTGATAGCCAGCATGGGTTTACTAAGGATAGAAGTTGTCAAACCAATCTAATTTGCTTTTATGAAGATGTGAGTAGAAGCCTTGACAGAGGAATGGCTGTGGATATCGTGTTTCTGGATTTTGCTAAAGCGTTTGATACTGTCCCTCATAGATGTCTGACAGGTAAGTTAAGGTCTTTGGGCTTGGAAACTTTAGTTTGTAACTGGATTGAACACTGGCTCATGGATCGTACCCAGAGAGTGGTGGTCAATAATTCATACTCTGATTGGTCCACGGTTATTAGTGGTGTACCCCAAGGTTCTGTACTGGGACCGCAGTTGTTTAATTTATTTATCAATGATATAGAGGATGGCATTAACAGCTCTGTTTCTATCTTTGCAGATGACACCAAGCTTTGTAGCACAGTACAGTCTATAGAGGATGTGTATAGGTTACAAAATGACTTGGATAGACGAAGTGTCTGGGCATCGACTTGGCAAATGAGGTTTAATGTGGATAAATGTAAAGTTATGCATCTGGGTACAAATAACATGCATGCGTCATATGTCTTAGGGGGGATAAAACTGGCAGAGTCACTGGTAGAGAAGGATCTGGGTGTACTTGTAGATCACAGACTTCAGAATAGCATGCAATGTCAGGCTGCTGCTTCCAAAGCCAGCAGGATATTGTCAAGTAACAAAAGAGGCATGGACTCGAGGGACAGGGACATAATACTCCCCCTTTATAAAGCATTGGTGGGGCCTCACCTGGAACATGCTGTTCAGTTTTGGGCACCTGTCCATAAAAGGGACACTGTGGAGCTGGAAAGGGTGCAGAGAAGTGCGACTAAACTAATATTGGGCATGGAACATTTTAGCTACGAGGAACGATTAAAGGAGTTACAATTGTTTAGTCTTGAGAAGAGACGTTTAAGGGGGGATATGATAAACGTATATAAGTATATAAATGGCCCATACAAAAAATATGGAGAAAAACTGTTCCAGGTTAACCCCCCCTAAGGACGAGGGGGCACTCCCTCCGTCTGGAGAAGAAAAGGTTTAGTCTAAAGGGGCAACACGCCTTCTTTACCATAAGAACTGTGAATTTATGGAACAGTCTACCACAGGAACTGGTCACAGCAGGAAAACTTAATAGCTTTAAAACAGGGTTAGATACATTCCTGGAACAAAATAACATTAATGCTTATGCAGAATTATAAAAACAACATCCCTTCCCCTTATTCCCTTACACCCTTCCCTTCAATTCCCTGGTTGAACTTGATGGACATATGTCTTTTTTCAACCATACTAACTATGTAACTATACTATGATAGTGGCTTCTGCGTCTCAAAGGGCCCTTGTGAAGGTGCAGCACCAGCTATTGGTAATTAAAATATTTCAACAAGTATAATATCTAAAATATGTAAAATTGTATTAAAAAATGTAATAAGACCACCATATAATTATCATAAAGACCACCATATAATTATCATAAAGTCTCTAATTGTACAGGAGGAATGTCTTTATAGGAGAGTACAAGTTCATCCACAATTATCTTCTCCTCTCTCCAAAAATGTATGCAAATACAGCAACTTCCAGTTCAAATGGCCGTAACCAGTAGCAACCACAAAAGAGTTCTAGTTCAATGTCAATATTCAAGGTTATTAACCACTGGTAACCATATAATTATATAATGATGATGCCCAGTAGTAGTACAAATTTCACAGAGTTCGGTTATGTATTAGAATCCCATGGCAACCATTCATTAATAACCGGCTGCGACAATGTCTCACAATTGTGCAGGTTTGGAATATGTTCTCACTTAATAGCAATAAGCCGGTGGATGATAGACAAGTTACACACTTGTATGCTGTAACTGTTGCAATGTTACAATACATTCATATCACTAGATACTTTGTATCTCACCACTCCCAGGCACAGGTATGCAGGACTTCGCGGGAATGCTGAGATCTCCTTCAGTAGCGCGCTCAATGGGTGGCTCTCATAGCGTGAAGCTGCATCGCCGGAGACTCGGCCGTCTCCCACGGTGGCAATGCTTGATGACAGTGGGCTCCGAGTAGTGGTCCTACGGCAGTTTTGTAGATGTGTATATTGTGACTCCTCGTGGCGTCCTCGTGGTAATGAGGCGCGTGAATCTCCTGTGTCGGGTGCCGGGTGATTGACAGTTATCTTTCCCGGTATCGGACGGCTGGTTATTGGACTGGAATTGTATAAGCAGGTATATTGGTAGTCTAATTAATTATTCTTAGGTACGCTGGACGCGTTTCAGGACTGTCTCAGTCTTTTCTTCAGCAGCTATAGATATGACCCATATCTATAAATTTTGGGGGGATTTCTCTCCTTTTACCCCTTGTAAAAATTCAAAAACTTGGTCTACAATGCGAGTGTAAAAAATGAAGATTTTGAATTTTCTCCTTCAATTTGCTGCTATTCCTGTGAAACATCTAAAGGGTTAACACAATTTCTGAATGTCATTTTAAATACTTTAAGGGGTGCAGTTTTTATAATGGGATCATTTATGGGGTAGTTCTAATATGAAGACACTTCAAATTCACTTCAAAACTGAACTGGTCCCTGAAAAATTCAAATTTTGAAATTTTTGTGAAAAATTGGAAAATTTATGCTGAACTTTGAAGCCCTCTGATGTCTTCCAAAAGTGAAAACATGTCAACTTTATGATGCAAACATAAAGTAGACATTTTGTTTATGTGAATCAAAATATAATGTATTTGGGGTGACCATTTTCCTTATAAGCATTGAGTTTCAAAGTTAAAAAAATACTAAATATTCACATTTTTCATCAAATTTTTTAATTTTTCACCAAGAAATGAAGCAAGTATCAACAAAAATGTACCACTGACAAAGTAGAATATGTCACGAAAAAACTATCTCGGAATCAGAATGAAAAGTAAAAGCATTCCAGAGTTATTAATGCTTAAATTGACAGTGGTCGGATTTGCAAAAAATACGGTGAAAATGGGCTTGGTCCTTAAGGGGTTAAAGGGGTATTCGATGCAAAAACTTTTTTTATATATCAACTGGCTCCGGAAAGTTAAACAGATTTGTAAATTACTTCTATTAAAAAATCTTAATCCTTCCAATAGTTATTAGCTTCTAAGGTGAGTTGCTATTTTCTGTCTAACTGCTTTCTGTTGGCTCACATCCCAGGAGCTGTCCAGCTCCTATGGGGATATTTTCCCATCATGCAAGGGATATTCTCCCATCATGCACAGCTCCCGGGACGTGACATCATCATTGAGCAGTTAGACAGAAAACTTCAGAAGCTAATAACTATTGGAAGGATTAAGATTTTTTAATAGAAGCAATTTACAAATCTGTTTAACTTTCCAGAGCCAGTTGATATATAAAAAAAAGTTTTTGCCTGGAATACCCCTTTAAGGGGTTAAAAGTCTAAACAATAATGAAAAATAACTAACATAATTGCCCTTGCCACTGAATTCTGCAGAAATAAACAATACCCAATGGTACCTATTTGACCCTAATGTGTCGAATGCTTTCTCTGGAAATACAGCTATGTGTAGAAGAGGAAGAACGTGAATATTCATTAGCAATGTGTCATAACTAATGTTAAGCACAAATATTCATAATGCAAATTTTTATAGTGAATATGCGAATTTCGCGAACATAGGACGAATAATTGTCAATATATTTGCGAAATATCATAAATTCGAATATGCTCATCACTAGTCATAACACAGAGCGGGAAGGAAAACCAGTGCACCTTGGGTATAAAGAACACCCTTGGTGCACCAAAACCTTAATTTACATTTTGGGATTTGTAAGAATATCTTGAGAATTGTGGTGCATAGGCGGATAAGGTAAAGACAGATCAGCATCACCCACACTAACAGTAATACAGTGGGAAATTGGTAAATCCTGTTATCAGGCTTGGATTTTTATGAGATAAAAGGAGGTTTGGTAGTTGGGCATTTCCTCCTCTTCTAGGCCAGTCTAGATTGTTTTAAGGTTGTCCCCAAGTCAGCACAAATGCTAATGCCAGTTAATACTGGCTTACAAAAGGTGTACCCAAGTCTGCATTCTGATAAGAGTTGGGATCCTTAGGTGGGAGCCTCAAAAAGGTGACTAACACATTGTTTGTTACTGTTTTGTTGGGTGGCTGGTAGTAAGCCTGCTATACAGAGAGGGAAGATTTAGTATAGTTAGTGCTGGACAAACAGGACTTATTTTTTAAGTAACATAGTTACATAGTTAGTATGGTAAAAAATAAAAATAAAAATAAATTACAAAACATCCATCCATCAAGTTCAACCAAGGAATTGAAGAGAAGGGGTATGGTTGGATGAAGGGGAAGGGTTGTGATTATTTTTTTGCATAAACATTAATGTTATTTTGTTGTAGGAATATATCTAACCCTGTTTTAAAGTTTTCAACTGTTTCTGCTGTGACCAATTTCTGAGGTAGACTGTTCCATATAGTCACAGTTCTTTGCCTCTTGAGACTAAACCTTTTCATCTCCAGATGGAGGGAGTGCTCCCTTGTCCTTTAAGAGGGTTTAACCTGGAACAGTTTTTCTCCATATTTTTTGTATGGGCCATTTATATACATTGATAACCCCCTTAAACGACTCTTCTCAAGACTAAACTAACGTGATGTTTTAAATCTTTCCTCATAGCTAAGATGTTTCATGTCTCATATTAGTTTAGTCGCGCGTCTCTGCACCTTCTCCAGCTCCACAACATCCCTTTTATAAACTGGTGACAAAAACTGAACAGCATCTTCCAGGTGAGGCCGTACCAATGCTTTATAAAGGGGGAGTATTATGTCCCTGACCCTCTAGTCCATGCCTATTTTGATACATGACAATATCCTGCTGGCCTTAGAAGCAGCAGCCTGACATTGCATGCTATTCTGTAGTTTATGATCTACAAGTACACCCAGATCCTTCTCTACCAATGACTCTGCCAGTTTAACCCCCCCCCCCCCCCCCCCCCCTGAGACATACGTGGCATGCAGATTTTTTGAAACCAGATGCATAACTTTACATTTATCCACATTGAACCTCATATGCCAAGTGGATGCCCAGACACTTAGTCTATCCAAGTCATCTTGTAACTTATGCACATCCTCTATAGACTGTATTCTATTACAAAGCTTGGTGTCATCTGCAAAGATAGAAACAGAGCTGTTTATCCCATCATCTATATAATTTATAAGTAAATTGAACAAGAGCGGGCCCAGTGCTGAACCTTGGGGTACACCACTAATAACCGGGGACCAATCAGAGTACGAATCATTGACCACCACTCTCTGGTACGATCCATGAGCCAGTGTTCAATCCAGTTACAAACTAAAGTTTCCAAACACAAAAATCTTAACTTACCTATCGGACATCTATGAGAGACGGAATCAAACACTTTAACAAAATCCAAAAACACTATATCCACAGCCAACCATCTGTCAAGGCTTCTATTCACATTTTGCGTCAGCTCCTCCCTCTTCCTTTGTATATACAGAACTAAAGAACCCATTCAGCAGCTCTGCCTTCTCTTGATCACCAGTGACCACCTCCCCATTACCATTATTAAAGGGTCCTACGTGCTCTGTCATTTTTTATTTTTTTTTGCATTTATATATCTAAAAAAAATATTTAGGATTTGTTTTGCTTTCTTTGGCCACCTGTCTCTCTTCTTGAATCTTTGCTGTTTTTATGAAATTTTTACAGATTTTATTAAGCCCTTTGTAATGTTTGAATGCTATAGCTGACCCCTCAGATTAGTATTTTTTTAAAGCTGTTTTTTTTGGTTGTTTATTGCTCTTTTAACATCAGTTGTCAGCAATGTAGGATTTAGTTTTAATTGTTTATACTTGTTCCCTTAGGAATACATTTAGCTGTATATTTATTCAGTGTTGATTTGAAAATTTCCTATTTACCGTCTGTATCAGTATTTGAGAATACCTCCTCCCAGTCTATGTTCTGAAGTGCAGCTCGTAGCCCAAGGAAATTTGCCTTTTATATGTTTTTGCCCTCCCAAACTTTCTTTATTTCTTACACTATATTGTGGTCACTATTACCAAGGTTTTCACACACAGTTAAACTCCCAACTATGTAACTATGTTAAAGATGAAGGGCGTACAGGTGTGCCCTTGTGTCCTGGTACTTAAGGAACAAGGGCGTATCTGTACGCTCTGGTCCTGTTACCGGAGTTTGAAGTGTGCTCACGAGCTAACCCTTACTCATACAGCACAGTACACGGAAAAATAAAAAAGATATAGGGATCAGAAGAGGAAACATTTGAGCATACTAATTTTGGTGCATGTAGTTAAAGTAGTAAAATAGAATAAAACCTACATATATTGGGTATCTTTGTAACCACAGGGACCTACAGAATAAAGATAAGGTGTCATTGTTTTACCAAAAAGTACACTGTGTAGAAACAGAAGCCACAAAATTACAAAATGGCCTTCTTTAAAAAAAAAAAATTCACCTCCAGCAGGCCACAAATGTGCATGTGTCCACTCAAACGGTCAGAAACAGACTACAGGAAGGTGGTCTGAGGGCCTGACGTTCACAGGTGGGGGGTTGTGCTTACAACCCAACACTGTGCAGGAGGTTTGGCATTCGCAAGAGAGCACCAAGATTGGAAAATTCGCCACTGGTGCCCTGTGCTCTTCACTGCTGAAAGTAGGTACACACTGAGCACAGGTGACAGATGTGACAGAGTCTGGAGATGTCGTGGAGAACGTTCTTCTGCCTTCAACATCCTCCAGCATGACCGATTCAGCGGTGGGTCAGTAATGGTGTGGGGTGGCATTTCTTTGGGGGGCCGCACAGCCCTCCATGTGCTTGCCAGAGGTAGCCTAACTGCCATTAGGTACCGTGATGAAATCCTCAGACCCCTTGTGAGACCAAATGCTGGTGCACTTGGCCCTTGATTCCTCCTAATGCAAGACAATGCTAGACCTCATGTGGCTGGAGTGTGTCAGCAGTCCTTGCAAGAGGAAGGCATTGATGCTATGAACTGGCCCGCCCGTTCCCCAGACCTGAATCCAATTGAGCACATCTGGGACATCATGTTTCACTCCATCCACCAACCACATTGCACCACAGACTGTCCAGGAGTTGGCGGATGCTTCAGTCCAGGTCTGAGAGGACATACCTCAGGAGACCATCTGCTACCTCATCAGGAGCATGCCAAGGTGTTGATGAGAGGTCATACGGGCACGTGGAGGCCACACACACTACTGAGCCTCATTTTGACTTGTTTTAAAGACATTACATCAAAGTTGGATCAGCCTGTAGTGTGGTTTTCCACTCCATATCCAGACCTCCATGGGTTGATAAATTAGATTTCCATTGATAATTTTTGTGTGTGTTACGCAGAGCGCTCCGGGTCCCTGCTCCTCCCCGGAGCGCTCGCGGCGTTCCTCTCTCTGCAGCGCCCCGGTCAGACCCGCTGACCGGGAGCGCTGCACTGACATTGCCGGCGGGGATGCGATTCGCATAGCGGGACGCGCCCGCTCGCGAATCGCATCCCAAGTCACTTACCTGTCCCGGCCCCCGGCTGTCATGTCCTGGCGCGCACGGCTCCGCTCCTTAGGGCGCGCGCGCCAGCTCTCTAAGATTTAAAGGGCCAGTGCACCAATGATTGGTGCCTGGCCCAATTAGCCTAATTAGCTTACACCTGCTCCCTGGCTATAATACCTCACTTCCCCTGCACTCCCTTGCCGGATCTTGTTGCCTTGTGCCAGTGAAAGCATTTAGTGTTGTCCAAAGCCTGTGTTTCCAGATCTTCTGCTATCCACATTGACTACGAACCTTGTCGCCTGCCCCGACCCTCTGCTACGTCTGACCTTGCCTCTGCCTAGTCCTTCTGTCCCACGCCTTCTCAGCAGTCAGCGAGGTTGAGCCGTTGCCGGTGGTTATGACCTGGTTGCTACCGCCGCAGCAAGACCATATCGCTTTGCGGCGGGCTCTGGTGAATACCAGTAGCATCTTAGAACCGGTCAACCGACACGGTCCACGCCAATCCCTCGCTGACACAGAGGATCCACATCCAGCTAGCCAAATCGTGACAGTAGATCCGGCCATGGATCCCGCTGAGGTGCCGCTGCCAAGTCTCGCTGACTTATCCACGGTGGTCGCTCAGCAATCGCAGCAAATTGCCCAACAAGGACAGCAGCTGTCGCAGTTGACCACCACGTTACAGCAACTTCTGCCAATGCTACAGCAGCAACCATCTCCTCCGCCAGCTCCTGCACCTCCTCCGCAGCGACTGGCCGCTCCTAGCCTCCGCTTGTCCCTGCCGGACAAATTTGATGGGGACTCTAGACTCTGCCGTGGATTTTTGTCTCAATATTCCTTGCATATGGAGATGTTGTCGGACCAATTTCCTACAGAACGGTCTAAGGTGGCGTTCGTAGTGAGTCTTCTATCTGGAAAGGCTTTGTCTTGGGCCACACCGCTCTGGGACCGCAATGATCCTGCCACAGCTACAGTCCAGTCCTTCTTCGCTGAAGTCCGTAGTGTCTTCGAGGAACCAGCCCAAGCTTCTTCTGCCGAGACTGCCCTGCTGAACCTGGTCCAGGGTAATTCTTCAGTAGGCGAGTACGCCATCCAATTTCGTACTCTCACTTCCGAATTATCTTGGAATAACAAGGCTCTCTGCGCGACCTTTAAAAAAAGGCCTATCCAGTAACATCAAGGATGTGCTGGCCGCACGAGAGATTCCTGCCAACCTGCAAGAACTTATCCATTTGACCACCCGCATTGACATGCGTTTTTCTGAGAGACACCAGGTTTGGTGCCTGGCCCAATTAGCCTAATTAGCTTCCACCTGCTCCCTGGCTATGATACCTCACTTCCCCTGCACTCCCTTGCCGGATCTTGTTGCCTTGTGCCAGTGAAAGCGTTTAGTGTTGTCCAAAGCCTGTGTTTCCAGATCTTCTGCTATCCACATTGACTACGAACCTTGCCGCCTGCCCCGACCCTCTGCTACGTCTGACCTTGCCTCTGCCTAGTCCTTCTGTCCCACGCCTTCTCAGCAGTCAGCGAGGTTGAGCCGTTGCCGGTGGATACGACCTGGTTGCTACCGCCGCAGCAAGACCATCCCGCTTTGCGGCGGGCTCTGGTGAATACCAGTAGCATCTTAGAACCGGTCCACCGACACGGCCCACGCCAATCCCTCGCTGACACAGAGGATCCACATCCAGCTAGCCGAATCGTGACAGTGTGATTTTGTTGTCAGCACATTCAACTATTTAAAAACAAAAGTATTTCATACGATTAGTTCATTCGGATCTAGGATGTGTTGTCTCAGTGTTCCCTTTATTTTTTGGAGCAGTGTATATATTTTTTCTTTCCGTAGATTTTGTTATGAAATGATTGAGGTCATTACAAAGTACAATTGGTGATGCATAAAACAAGCCCTTATATGGATCTGTAGGTGCGAAATTTAAAGCATTATGGGGAGGAGGAAAAAAACGAAAGTGTAAAAGTGAAAACTGTCCTGGTCCTTAACCCCTTAAGGACCACGGGTTTTTCAGTTTTTGCACTTTCGTTTTTTCCTCCTCACCTTTTAAAAATCATAACCCTTTCAATTTTGCACCTAAAAATCCATATGATGGCTTATTTTTTGCGCCACCAATTCTCTTTTGCAGTGACATCAGTCATTTTACCCAAAAATCTACGGCAAAACGGAAAAAAAATCATTGTGCGACGAAATTGAAGAAAAAACGCCATTTTGTAACTTTTGGGGGCTTCCGTTTCTACGCAGTACATATTTCGGTAAAAATGAAACCTGATCTTTATTCTGTAGGTCCATATGGTTAAAATGATACCCTACTCATATAGGTTTGATTTTGTTGTACTTCTGTAAAAAATCATAGCTACATGCAGAAAAATGTATACATTGAAAATTGTCATTTTCTGACCCCTATAACTTTTTTATTTTTCCGCATATGGGGCAGTACGAGGGCTCATTTTTTGTGCCGTGATCTGAAGTTTTTAGCGGTACCATTTTTGTATTGATCGGACTTTTTGATCGTTTCTTATTCATTTTTTTCATGATATAAAAAGCGACCAAAAATACGTTATTTTGGATTTTGGAATTTTTTTGCGCGTACACCATTGACCGTCCGGTTTAATGAATTATATATTTTTATAGTTCGGACATTTACGCACGCGGCGATACCACATATGTTTATATTTATTTTTATTTACATGGTGTTTTTTTTTTTATGGGAAAAGGGGGTGATTTGAACTTTTATTAAGGAAAGGGTTAAATCACATTTATTAACTTTTTTTTACACTTTTTATTTGCAGTGTTATAGCTCCCATGGGGGCCTATAACACTGCACACACTGATTGCCAGTACTGTTCACTGCTAAGCCATAACTTTGCAATGATCAGCGTTATCGGCGGTCGATTGCTCAAGCCTGCATCTCAGGCTTGGAACAATCAATCGCCGAGGGGACACGCCGGAGGCAGGTAAGAGGACCTCGGCTCGTGTCCCAGCTGATCGGGACACCGCATTTTCACTGCAGTAGTCCCGATCAGCCCCGCTGAGCAGCCGGTCAGCTTTCACTTTCGGTTTAGACGCGGCATTCAACTTTGAAAAAGGGTTAATAGCAAGCGGCACCGCGATCGCTGCCGCACGCTATTAGCCCCGGGTCCCGGCATCAGATACATGCCAGGACCGACCTGATATGACGCGGGGTCAGCGTGTGACCTCGCGTTATATCGTGGGAGCCGGCCATGGACGTAAATATACGTCCTTGGTCGTTAAGGGGTTAAGGCCAACATGGGCTTGGTCCTTAAAGGGGTACTCCGGTGGAAAACTTTTTTTTTTTTTTTTTTTTATGAACTGGTGCCAGAAAGTTAAACAGATTTGTAATTTACTTCCATTAAAAAATCTTTATCATTTCAGTACTTATTACCAGCTGTATGCTACAGAGGAAATTATTTACTTTTTGAATTTCTTTTTTGTCTTGTCCACAGTGCTCTCTGCTGACACCTCTGTCTGTGTCAGGAACTGTCCAGAGCAGCATAGGTTTGCTATTGGGATTTTCTCCTGCTCTGGACAGTTCCTCAGCATCAGGTGTCAGCAGAGAACACTGGACAAGACAAAAAAGAAATTCAAAAAGCAAAGAATTTTCTCTGTAGAATACAGCTGCTAAAAAGTACTGGAACGATAAAGATTTTTTAATAGAAGTCATTCACAAATCTGTTTAACTTTCTGGCACCAGTTGATTTTGTTGATGTAAAAAATAAAAATAAAAACATGTTTTACAACGGAGTACCTCTTTAAGGGATTAAAGGCTGCAATTGCTTAATAACTTAAAAATAAAAACAATAGAATCCCTGTATAATAGTTCCCCCCATGTCCCTGTCTTTGACTTTTTTATTCACACAAACTTGATGCAACATTTTGGCTAGCTCACGTAGCCATTTTTCTGCTTGAGAATGGCTAGGTGAGCTAACCGAAATGTTGCATCACATTTCTGTTAATAAAAGACCACTTTCTCACCTTATTGGTGTGCCACTGTCCTTCAATAACATATTATGTGTATATATATATATATATATATATATACTATATCTTAACCCCTTAACGAAGGAGGAGGAGAGAGCAAGAAGGTGGAAGCTGAAGATCATGCTGCCGAGGAACACCAAGTAAGTCTGGACTGTTTTGCAACAGAGGATGTTTTATTAAATAACAATACACACAACGCGTTTCAAGACCGTTCCGGTCTTTTCATCAGGCGTGCTCGCAATCGAAATCGGTGCTCGCATCATGCATGGCAGGTCCTGGCTGCTATCAGCAGCCAGGAACCGATGCTAATGGCGGACATCAGCAATCGTGCTGAGGTCTGCCATTAACCCCTCAGATGCTGCAATCAATACAGATCACTGCATCTGTGGCAGTGCGGCACTTGTGGTAGCCTGGGGGATGAAGGGTATGGGGAGTGTAGCTGTGAGGGTATTAAAGGGTGCTTGTTAACCCTTTCTATTTGTGATGCCCAGGTGAGGGCTCCTCAATAAAGTTTTCCTACCGCTGCCCTTCCCAGGAACAATAGGGAGGTAGATTATAATAGGTTTGAGGTAGTGAGTAATGATGGATTGTCCACAACCAGAAAGCTTCTGTAAACAGCGTTAACTTTACTGAAGATTTTCTGTACACTTCATTAACATAACAGTCTCTCATCAATACAGCTTCCTTTTGGAGAATGACAATGGTTGGGACTTTAACTTTAAAAGTCTTTAGTCTATTGCACTGTTCCACTGGATTTAGGGGAATTAGTTGTGGTCCAGTAATCACGCTAGCATTAGCAGGAATTAGGGTAAAACTCACGATTTTTGGTTCTGCTGAGGCTGGCAGGTTTTCAGGCCTAGCGTGTCTTTGAAAGTTGCGTAGCACACCGTCCTGTTAGTCCGTCATCCACGAGAGCAGCAACCCAAGAGAGCGATAATTGGATGCAGCTCCCTTATATGGGCAGGGGCTGGACTAATGCTAATTGGTTCAAACGGATGTCAATCACCTTTACAGAGATTTGTGGTTAACACGTGACCCAAGGACCTCCTAAGGTCCTGCTACATACCATAGAGGTTACTAGCATGGTCACATGACCGAAGGTCCTGCGACGCGGAACAAGGTAAGTACTATACATTTCTATACATTTCTATACAATATAGATATAATTATTAATATGTACATTTATTAACATTAAAGTTAGACTCAAGGAGAGGCGACTAGGGGCTGTCCCACCTGAAGAACCCTACCTGAACGTAGTTACCCTGACTTTGGGGACCTCTACACTAGGTACTGGATGCAATATGGTACAGGGACACCACACACTTAAAATGAATGATCGGATCGCACGTAGCGCTGCCCCATGGATCCAATCATCCAGCATGGCGGCCAGAGGTCCCCTCACTTGCCTCTCCGGGGGTCTTCGATAATACTGATCAGTGCAATGCCCTATGCAATTTTAAACATGCTAATTGTTACGTTATGTGCCCCGGCTGCACACGCTGGCCGTGAGCACATGGATGTGCCTGCATGCGAGCCCCAGTCCGTCACTCACCTGGTGCTCCGGCATGCGTGTCCACATCCCCTAGGGTGCGCGCGCTGGAACTTTAAGATTTAAAGGGCCAGTGCGCTCATTAGCGTGATTCACCTGTGGCTCATTTATATATTCCTCCACCCTTCTCACTCCCCTGCCGGATCTTTGTTGCCTTGAGCTTGAGAGAAAGCATTCCTTTTTCTGCCTTGCCGTGTATCTGATCCTTCGCTTTGTGACCCAACCTTGCTTCTCTGACACCTGCCTATTGACCTCCTGCTATGTCCTTACTACGCAACCGTGCCACCTGCCCTGACCTTCTGCTATCCAGACTATGAGCTGCCTTATCCCTCCTGTGTCTCACATCTCTTCTGCAGCATGTGTGGTCGAGCCGTGCCAGGAATAGTGACCTGGGTGCCGCCTGCCGCAACAAGTCCATCGCGCTTTGCGGTGGGCTCTGGTGAAAACGAATGGCACCTTAGGCTCCGCTCCCTGGTACGGTCCAAGTCATCTGCCACACAGGTCCAGTGGATCCACATCCCCCGGGGTTTCTGTCTTCTGAAACGTGAGTGTTACACTAATTTTGTTCAAATGGTTTGAGATTTTTTAAAGCAATACAATTATAAAATTTTAATCGTATTGACCCACAAAATAAAGAAAACATGTAATTTTTACCGTAAAGTTTACAGCGTGAAAACAAAACCTTACAAAATTTGCTAAATTAAAGGGGTATTCAGGCCAAAACTTTTTTACATATATCAACTGGCTCCAGAAAGTGAAACAGATTTGTAAATTACTTCTATTAAAAAAAAATCTTAACCCTTCCAATAGTTATTAACTTCTGAAGTTGAGTTGTTGTTTTCTGTCCAACTGCTCTCTGATGACTCACGTCCCGGGAGCTGTGCAGTTCCTATGTGGATATTCTCCCATCATGCACAGCTCCCAGGACGTGACATCATCATCGAGCAGTTAGACAGAAAACTTCAGAAGCTAATAACTATTGGAAGGATTAAGATTTTTTAATAGAAGTAATTTACAAATCTGTTTTACTTTCCGGAGCCAGTTGATATATATATAAAAAAGGCCTGGAATACCCCTTTAGGGTACATTCCCACACGGCGTATTTGCTGCGCATTTGCTGCTGCGTATTTTATTTTCTCTGTTGAAGTCAATGGGTAGGAAAATACGCAGCACCAAATACGCAGCAAATACGCAGCAAAATACGCCGTGTGGGAACGTACCCTTAGGGTACGTTCCCACACAGCGTATTTTGCTGCGTATTTGCTGCGTATTTGGTGCTGCGTATTTTCCTACCCATTGATTTCAACAGAGAAAATAAAATACGCAGCAGCAAATACGCTGTGTGGGAATGTACCCTTAAGGTTTATTTCCAATTTCCCCACATAAATAATAATTTTTTTTGTTGCGCTGTACAATTTATGGTAAAATAAGTGATGTCATTACAAAGTAAAATTGATGACACAAAAAACAAGCCCTCATATGGGTCTGTGTATGAAAATATAAAAGAATTATGATTTTTAAAAGTTGAGGAGGAAAACATCAAAGTGCAAAAATAAAATTGGCTGTGTCCTTAAGGGGTTGAGGTGTATTGCTTTGTAAAATACACTTTTATGTTATACTCCGGAATGCAATCCTTGTTACATTATTACCACATATTCATAGGCTGAATGCTCTTAAAATAAACCCGCCATACAATAAATCAATGGAGTCTGCTGAGACAACAGGAGCGCCTGTTTAAACCTTTCATTTCCACTTGCACATTTGGACAGGCTACTTCCAGACTAGAGTGTTATTTATTTAAACATTTGGAGAGCAAAGAGATGATGATGCCATTGTGTAGAGCTGTGAGGAATGCATTCATTTGTACTGAATGTATGAATGTATGAATATTTTTATGTGAATGTTCGTAGTTTCTAATAAAGAAGAGCGTCATGGACATGGCAGAGATATGAATAAAACCCACCATATGATGTTGTATGGTGCCTTCATATGCCAATGCTTGCAGGGTCTTATAGCGTCATAATACTCTATCTGAAGAATGGCTTTACAACTTGTACATAGCCTACAAACTGAAGAATGATGAATTGTAATACTCATATAACTTGCACATAGGAGTAAAGAATAGTGTTGCTCACGAATATTCGCATTTCCAATTTTAATCGCGAATATCGCATGCTCTCGAATTCGCGAATATTGCGAATATAGCCCTATATATATTCGAAATTGTGAATATTTGTTTTTCACGCATGTGAATATTCCCATATGCGCATATTGGCATATGTGAATATTCGCATATGCGAATATTCACATACGCAAATATTCGCATATTCCTCCTTTTCACTTGTGGGCCAATTAGAATGATGCAAATACATTTGTCAGAGGTTATCAACAACATCCCTAGCAACCAATAGTAAAGTTGCCCACCCCCTCACTGTTTTCTTCCTCGAATACGTGAATATTCACATATGCGAATATTTGCATATGCGGATATTCACATATGTGAATATAATGAAAATGTGAAATTTGCGAATATAGGATAAATATTTGTCTATATTTTCTCGAAATATCGCGAATTCGAATATGGGCAATGTTGCTCATCACTATAAAATAACAGGATTGAACATTTCCCATGTAGAACCTTTGTACTTTACTTTAGATAAACTCTTTATGCATACTACAGTTGTGGCCAAAAGTTTTTAAGACTATTTGCTGCTTCATTGTTTTTAGATGGTTTCATCTGCTGTTTTTATGGATACTGAAGTACAGTATACAGGGATTTCTTACATTTTTAAACATCAGGTTTATGCAAATCCGGAGTATTTATAGTGTTGATTCTTCATTTTCAAGACTTCTGCAATTCTCCCTTGCTTGCTGGATATCAGCTTTTGGGCCAATTCATGACTGATGACAACCCATTCTTCCCTCATCAGTGCTCAGAGTTTATCTTGATTTTTGTGTTTTTGTTTATTCACCCACTTTTTGTGAATTGACCACAGGTTCTCAACTATCCAGGAGCAATTTGTTCATGACGTGGACAATGCTTTTTCTGGCATGATAGAGCACCATTTTACCAGGCAAATTTAATAACTAAGTCGCTTGTTGAACAAAACATTTACATTTTGAATCGATGTCCAGGAAACACCCTACATCTAAACCCCATAGAGAACCTGTGGATAATCCTAAAAATGCGGGTGGACAAATATAAAAACAAAGAAATTGTAAAAAACTTTAAGCAGTGAGTAGGTAGGAATTGGTTGGTATTAGGACTTATCCCAAAAGTTGATATCCAGCATACCAGGGAGAATTACCGAAGTTTTGAAAAAGAAGGATGACCCCTGTAAATATTGAATCTTTGCATAAACAATGTATCTGTCAATAGAAGTTTAAAAACATCTGATGAAAACACTGAAAAAGAAAACTGTGAAAACCAAAACTTGTGTCAGTATCAATACTTTTGGCCATGACTGTACTTGATCACAGTGTTGTACTCAGACATGCAGCCTTTGTACACTTCTTATAGGTCAAGACTCACTTGGCCTGTATTCCAGATTCTCGCACACACCAGTGCTCTTGCTTCATTTTCATTATTAAATGATCTGAGATTCTGAGCCTCAGGCCTTGACATCTGTCAGACCTGCTGGATCTGTCTGCTGTCTGAATGCTTCTGACATGTGATTGCTTGTAAACAAGACTTTGAAGTCCAGAATGTTTTAGCTCTCCGATGTCAAAAATGGGAAGCCAGAAACAGCAGACAGGCAGTATATTCTTATAAAGGTTTACATTGTATGTACACTAAATGATAACATTAAGACGATCACATGGGGTCAAGTTTACAAGGGGTGAAATTTATGGAACATCAATAGGTACAGTAAGCCTAAATGAAGGCTGAATAGCACAGGTACATTTTCCATGAACACATTTTAAATATGGCATGATAAAAGGGATTATTCATTTTTTCTTACAAATCAGAATACATTGAACAAGTTGAGGTAGAGTAATGTGCTCTATGACACTGCAATCCAAAATTCTAAAGTGGGTTACTATAGTGTGGTAGTGAATAGGGGTGGTGTGCATAGTGTATTGACAGGGTGACTGGAATAGAGTTTGTGATGCCAGGGTAGTAATAACCTCCATACTCCAAGGATAGCAGTTTCCTGGGCCACGCGCTCGGGCAATAAATACAACAGATGTAGGGTTCCAGAAACTACTTTTACTGAAAAGGTCTTGCAGGCAGATGTTACAGTCCATACAGTATAACAGCAAACATTTGTAGTGCAATAATTGGGGTACAGTTACATAGGATGTCACTTTAAATCACTGGGACTTGTAGTTATGGTGCAGCTGTGATGACTTAACTTGAATTGGGAGACAACTAACACAGACCTGTCGTACTCCACGCTACATCCATGGAATTGCTTACTGCTAGGGTGAACTTTGACTTTTGGACTTTTACTCTCATCATCCCTCCCAACTGTCCCGGATTGAGCGGGACAGTCCCGTTTTTGGGATCCTGTCCCGCTGTCCTGGAATGACCCCTTTCTTTAACTTTTAAGTTAAACTTCCCAGCTCTGCACGACTTTCTTGCAAAGCTGGGAAGTAGCTCTCAGTGAATACTTCCTGCCTGTTGCCGCTGGTGCCACATAAGATCTTTACTCACTGTCCACACAAGAAGATAAATCACTCACACTCTGTACAGAGCGGAGCCTGAGGAGTCTGGGGGCGGGTCACATGATTAGGTCACATGATCAGAAAGAAGCAGCACTGATTCTAGAGTACTACAGTGCTGTTTGTGCCACTGGACCCTGCACCAGTGTGTTGCCCTGTGAGAGAAAGCAGTTTGCTGCCTCCTCCAGCTATCCATTCCAACATCAAAGACAGGTACAGCTAGAGTGACTTTTAGGTAAAAAAAAATTGCACTGCAGCAAAGGGAAACTACTGCTTTTTATTTTATTTTTTTCAACAGTAATTTTTATTAAAGATTTTCAAAATAATATATCAAAATCACAAAACAAAAATAGCATCAGTAAAGTAGAACCATACCGGATACTCCCGGCAACCAAATCCGGCCAAGAGTATTATAAGTAATCATACAATGGAGCAGAACACAGAAATTACTTATAACTACTATGTAACGTCTAGATTCTGCAATTCATAGCCAGGAGAGAACACAAAAAAAAAAAAAAAACATTCGGAAGGAAAAACAAAAAACTCAAGACAGACACAAAAACATGAAACAACAACAACACACCTGGAAAACAAAGGGAGGGAGGGGAAGAGACCCAAGGTGAAAGGAGAAAGAGGGGGGACATAAGGGGGGGGGGCAGGATCAAGGAGGCTGACGATCAGTAAAATGATCCCACGGATCCCAAAAAGAGAGAAGACCAAAAAATATGAAATGTAGACCCAATCCCCACTCCATAAAGCCAGCATTGTGGAGGAATAGAAGAGTTCAGTCTGTTAAGGAGTTCAGGCGTATGGTACCAAGACTTTGGTAAACAACTTCAAATCTGAGTTAAGAAGGACAATGGGTCTGTAGCTTAAACAATCATGGGGATCCTTACCCGGTTTGGGGATAAGGGTTATTTGAGAGTTTAAAAAGGATTGCGGAATCCCCTCCCCTCCTAGAAAAGAATTGAACGGAGAAACAAGCCTAGGTGACAAGAGAGAAGCAAAAGTCTTATAGTACAGATAAGTAAAGCCATCCGGACCGGGGAATGACCACTAGGAAGAGATTTAAGAATCTCTGCCACTCCCTCTGGAGTGATCGGAGTGTTCAGAACAGCTTGATCAGCAGCCGATAGGGTTTGCAAATCACAGCTCAACAAGAAGGAATGTAAGGCTGCATCTCATTCTCCCAGATCAGACAGCAACTGAGAAGGAAGAGAATACAGTTTAGAGTAGTAGTCCAGGGAAAGACGAGAAAGAGCATCAGGATGGTAATGAAGAGTACCCGTAGCATCCTTCAGAGCCGAGGGAGACTGAGCAGCGACACGGTCACGCAATCGCCTAGCAAGCATAGTATGGGCCTTGTTGTTCTTCTCATAGAACCGTTTCTTAGCATAAAAGAAGAAGGGGTTCAACCTTCCAAAGAGCCAGATCACACAATTGCGACCTCGCCGCAACCAGCCTCCTCAGTACCAAAAGGGAAGGAGAAACCAGAAGTGAATCCTCCAGTCTGGAAATCTCGGCACGAAGCTCCTGCGAGGGAGCCATGGCATCTTTTTTGAGCCGGGATCTCAGGGCAATACAATGACCACGGATCACTGATTTATGCACCTCCCAAAGAGTGGCTTGGGATGCAACTGAACCATCATTAGTAGCAAAATACTAAGAAATACATGTCTGGATCAATTCCCGGGAGGGCAAAGATTTAAGAAGAGAGTCATTGAGGCGCCAATGACAGCAACAGGGTGAGGTAGACAAAGGAGAGAAGGAGAGCAGGACTGGGCTATGGTTGGACCATGAAATTGGGTCTAAGGACGCATAAGCGAGCATGCGCACCATTGGGAGGTTCCCAAAAAAGAAGACAATACGCGTGTGCAACCAGTGGGGGTGAGAATAAAAAGAAAAAGACCGATCTGTCGTGAGATTTATCCACCAAAGATCGTATAGAGAGGAGGAGCAAATCAGCCCATGAAAAATCGACGCCAGGCGAAGCTGAGCGGGGGAGGGGAACCAGTTAGGGAGTGCTGATTCATAGAGGGTGAAAAAATTTAGTTCAAATCACCACGCAAAAGCAATGCAGATGGGGGGTACTTGTGAAGCTTAGCTAGGACCCTGCGAAGAAAAGGGATTTGAGAGGAGTTTGGGGCATAGATGTTACAGAGAAGCAGAGGTTTACCCCCAAGGAACCCTTGACAATAACAAATCTAACAGGTCTATGTAGGAGGAAAGCACCTGGAGGGGGCAAGATCTAGAAATCAGGAAAGCAACACCTGCAACCTTCCTATCTGCAGTGGCCGAGAATACCTGGGGGTAAAGATGTTGAAGAAACTGAAAAGACCGAGTATGGTCAAAGTGCGTCTCCTGGAGAAATGCAACATCAGCCTTCAGCGCAGTCAACTCCCGCTGTAGTAGGCATCTCTTAGGGGGGAGTTGAGACCCTTCACATTCAAAGTGACGCACCTGACCATAATGGATACAAAGAAGCGGAGAAAGCCAATAAGCCAGTACACTCACCAGGGCCTGGGAAGTAAGATAGGATGGTCCAAGAGGGAGAGCGCCCACCATAAAGTTCAGTAGAAGGATGTCCAATCTCGACGAGCCTAGGAGAAGAAGAACAATAGAGGGAAGGAAACCAAGGACTGTAACAAAAGACAGGGGACAGGGAAGACATCACAGGATGAGACTGCACAGGAAAAGAGAAACAAGAAGAGACAAATAAAGAACACACCAGTAAACAAACCAATGACCCTAAGGTCAGAGAGGAGACCTAACAAAACCATGAAAGCCAGGAACAGAGACATATTAAGAGCAACATGTCAGACAGCATGGCCTTGGTGGGGAAGTGAGAGACAACCAAAAAGAAGAGAACCACCAAAAAGGTCCCACTCTGCCCCTCCCGGGCCATGCCAAATAACTATACTGTAGTGTGACTATGTGGAAAACTAAGGACATCTCAAAAGAAAGTAATGAGAAAACAAAAGGTAAACTTGAGATAAGTCCAGCAGTCAATGCAACTCAGGGGAGAACCCAACTCAATAGGTTCCACCAGGCCATCAAGACATAGTGGTCTCAGGGCACAACAAGTAGGTCAGCTGTAAGGAAAGTCCCATCATGGCAGCAAGGAAGGTAGACCCGGCCGGTAAGAGGGAGCGACTCGAACCAACAGCCGTTTGCGGACCGGTTGCAACACTGGGGGAAGAGGAGGTGGAGGGGGGGGACAAGCCCCATTTGAGGCATGGGTACTTTGAGGGTCGAGCAAAAGGCAGGGAGGTCCGAGTGGGACCGCAGTACAGAAGAGTGTCCATCCTTGCGGGCAGCAGGGTAGCAAGAAGAGGCTGAAGCATCCACCTTTTCCTGAGAGAAATCCATGAGAGATCCTGACACCGCTGGATGGGAGCACCTTCAAAGTCAAAATTCCTCAGGTTACGGGCTTCCGCCATGATGGCCTCTTTCAGCTGAAGACGTGGACACAACAGACAACATCTCGTGGAGCACCGGTAGAAGACTTTGGTCGCAGTGCCCTATGGGCACGATCTAGCTTTATTTTATGTGTAGGGGGCTCCACCAGGATGGTATTGAAGATAGCCTCCAGAGTCACCTAAAGATCCTTCTACCTCATCGCCTCCGGGAGGCGGAACCCTGAACCCTGATGTTATTACGTCTCCCTCGATTGTCCAGATCCTCAACATGGTTATGGAGATCAGTGAGGAAGGTGAACTTAGCAGTCAAGGTAGCTTGCAGCTGGGCAACATAGGACCTGGTAGAATCATGCGCCTCCTCAAGCCCTTCAACCCTGTCCGAGACCAGTTGGAGATTCTGCCGGAGGGAGGATATTTCAGCACGGCAAGTGTCTTTCACTTCAGAAATCAATGAGCAAAAATCTTCCTTTGTGGGGATTTGAGAAAGAACTTGGCTCTCATCGAGGGGAGCTGGGGAGGGAGCAGGGACTCCGGAGCAGTCCAGATTGGCATCAGATAGGACATCCCACGACAGTACGGCCCCAGCAGTGGATGGTGCAGAATGAGCCCCAGGTGGTGGAGCAGGTGCCTTCTGAGAGGAGGAGGAGTGGGGAACCCCACAGTTAGCCTACGAGAGGCCTGCATCCTTTGCGGCTTAGGTGAGGCTGCAGTGTGTGGAAGGTGGAGTAGCCGAGGAGCCTGGGATGGAGGAGGAGGAGAGGGGAAAGGGACCCCGGGCAGTAGGTGGTGATGCCCAATCCACACACTGAGGGGACGGTAGAGAGAGGCAGTCCTGAGGGGTACCCAATACAGGGGAAAGGGGAGATCCAGAGGCTGGCAGCAAAGGAGAGGCCGGGCCTATCACCACTGAGGCCCAAGATGGAGCCCTCAGGGCCAGGGGAGAGGAAGGAGGCAGTCCCAGGAGGAGTGCCAGGAGGAGCGCTTACCTCTATTGGAGCAAGGGGTAGGCTGGAGGAGGACAGGCCAGCCCTATCCAGGAGGGTCCCCAAGGTGCAGCAAGGTGGTCAGGTCAGGAGAGCAGGAGTGAGGCCCTGCTCTGGCAGCACAGGCTCCGCAGCAGCAGAGACTTCCGGACGGAGCTGTGGGTGCAGAAGTAGAAGAGGCACCAGAGGAGTCACGGGAGGTTGGGGGAGGGACGCAGCGCGAGCCTGGGCCGTCCGGCGGGGTGTAACACTCACGGAGCAGGCAGCCGGGCCCTAGCCTCCTGCAAGCAGTTCTTGAGGTGGCGTGCAATGCCCTCAGGCGGGCCCGGTGGAGGACAGGTGTGTGTGTTCACATGCGTTTTTAGCACGTTTTTGTTTTAAAAAGGCATGATGAAAATGTAAAATGTGATTAAACCCCTTATGGTAGTGTGTTCCCAAATAAAGGGCCTCCATCTGTTGCTAATCTACGATTTCCATCATGCCCGGACAGCCTTTGGGGATTGTAGTTTTGCAAAACCTGGGGGGGGGGGGGGGGGGCATACCTCCCAACCGTCCCGGATCTGGCGGGACATTACCATATTGGGGACATGTCCCATTGTCCCAGAATGGCCCCTTCATGTCCTGTATTTAATTTACTTACTGATGGCCAATAGAGGTCCGCTGGGGCCAGCAGCCACTGGCACTTTAAGAGAGCAATGGCTGTCCTATGTTACATCAACATCCTACCCAGGCGTCAGGAGAGGCTGCGGCAGGACAGCTGGAGGACTGGAGCGCGGGGAGGAGTCTGGCCATCTGCAGATTCTGTGCTCTACAGCTTCTGCAGTGGGGGGACCTACTGCTTAGGGCTATGGCCTATAGAAGTAGGTCCCAGACGGGACGAGTAATAGAGCACAGGAAAGTATATGGCTGCCGGGGGGGGGGGGGGCAACTATCTTAATGGGGGTCTGCTAACTACAGGAAGGGGAAGGGCATCTATCTACAAAGGGTCTGCTACCAACAAAAGGGGGGGGGGCATCTTTCTACAGGGCGACTGCTATCAACGGGAAGCATCTTTCTACAGGGGGTCTGCTACCTACAGGTGGGGATCTATTTACAGGGGTTCTGCAACTTATAGGGGGGCATCTACCTATTTGGGATCTGCAACCTACAGGGGTTCTGCAACCTACAGGGGGGGAATCTATTTGCAGGGGGTCTTCTACCTACAGGAGGAGCAACTATCTACAGGGGGACTGCAACCTACAGGAGGGCAATTATTTACAGGGGACTGCTACTTAGGGATGGAGGAACCTGCAGGGGGACTGCCACCTACAGAGCAGCTACTAGCTGAAGGGGAGTGGCAACTATAACAGTTTAGGGCACTATAGGTCTTGGAAAAGTGCCTAAAATTTTTTTTTTTTCCTTGCAGGTTCTACAGAAATTTGTGGTCGCTATTATAAATTATGAGAATTCAGGTAGAAAACAGACATGGTGCACATCTACAATCTTGCACAATGATCTAATTGCTTCTCAGCATAATTTCAAAAACTAACAGGTTGTTAGTATATACGTTTTGATCAAAAAGTACAAAGCCCACTCGCAACGTCAAGGCCACCTATTTAGAGTAGGTCCCTAACGTCCCTAGCATAAAATGGCGTAGCACTGGGCGGCGACCACCACCACCGCGACACCGGTGCCCACAGGGGGAACAACCCACTGGCAGAGCGGCCCCAATGCCACTCAAACCAGTCCATGGGTCGCACCTCCCCGCAGACACGGCGCCACGGCAGCAACAGATGCCGCACAGCACCACACCAGTGTGAACAGGATGTTACAGCTCACTTACCATGCTCTCCCAGTCAGACTGGGAGGCTGCAAGGAAAGAAAAGGCCCATGTGTAGCTAACTACTACTTATATAGGGTTGGGCTGAGGGGGTGGGGAAGAGTGCAGACAACATGTTCAAACAAACAAAAAAAAAGAGGGGATAGAAAACACAATGTGAATTCAGGTAGAAAACAGACATGATGCACATCTACAATCTTGCACAATGATCTAATTGCTTCTCAGCATAATTTCAAAAACTAACAGGTTGTTAGTATATACGTTTTGATCAAAAAGTACAAAGCCCACTCGCCACAACAAGGCCACCTATTTAGAGTGGGTCCCTAACGTCCCTTGCATAAAACGGCGTAGCACTGGGCGGCGACCACCACCGCCGCGACACCAGTGCCCACAGGGGGAACGACCCACTGGCAGAGCGGCCCCAATGCCACTCAAACCAGTCGCACCTCCCCGCAGACACGGCGCCACGGCAGCAACAGACGCCGCACAGCACCACATAAGTGTGAACAGGATGTTACAGCTCACTTACCATGTTCTCCCAGTCAGACTGGGAGGCTGCCAGGAAAGAAAAGGGACCCACTCTAAATAGGTGGCCTTGACGTGGCGAGTGGGCTTGTACTTTTTGATCAAAAATGTATACTAACAACCTGTTAGTTTTTGATATTATGCTGATAAGCAATCAGATCATTATACAAGATTGTAGATGTGTGACCATGTCTGTTTCTTCTAATGGAATTCACACTGTGTTTTTTATCCCCTCCTTTTTTTTGTTTGAACATGTGTCTGCGCTCTTCCCCACCCCCTCAGCCCAACCCTATATAAGTAGTAGTTAGCTACACAAGGGCCATTTCTTTCCTAGCAGCCTCCCAGTCTGACTGGGAGAGCATGGTAAGTGAGCTATTACACCTTGTTCACACTGGTGTGGTGCAGGGCGGCGTCCGTTGCTGCCGTGGCGCCGTGTCTGTGGGGAGGTGCGACCCATAGACTGGTTTGAGTGGCATTGGGGCCGCTCTGCCAGTGGGTCGTTCCCCCCGTGGGCACTGGCGTCGCTGCGGTGGTGGTCGCCGCCCAGTGCTACGCCATTTTATGCTAGGGACGTTAGGGACCCACTCCAAATAGGGGCCTTGACGTGGCGAGTGGGTTTGTACTTTTTGATCAATAATGTACACTAACAACCTGTTAGTTTTTGATATTATGCTGAGAAGCAATCAGATCATTATACAAGATTGTAGATGTGCGACCATGTCTGTTTCTTCTACCCGAATTCCTGCTGTTATAAATTATCATGACGGCCTCAGCTGGATGGAGCAGAAAAAGGAAAGAGAACGACTGATCGGCAAAGAGGTCACCTGTGTCACAGGATGTAACTGTATGTAATCACTTATATAATCTGTAGTGGTAATGAAGGGGATTGTTGTCACTCAGTCACCTGTGTATGGGAGGTTCTCCAAAACTCAGATGACAGACTGACAACATTATTGCTCTTAGGGTGCATTTACACCATGTTTTCTCCATACGGTTACCGGATCCGGCTAGGAAATGTCAAAACTAGGTGCTCTGAATCCCAGTAGGACCCAGGCCTGCATCTCATTCATTTAAATGAGCTGACCGGAGTCAGATAGTAACTCCGGTCAGCGCATTTTGCCCCATGTCCTGTATCCCCATACCACAGTCTGGCCACAAAACTGGATATGGGGCAAAAATGAGCTGACCAGAGTCACTATCTGACTCCGGTTGGCTAACTCAAATGAATGAAATGCGGGACGGGTCCAGCTGGGATACGGAGCACCCAGTTTTGACATCTACCAGCCAGTACAGTGACCGTTTGAAGAAAACATGGTGTGAATGCATCCTTACAAAGGTATTTCCATTCCGCATGTACAGGCGTGGTTAGGGGCGTGGCTGTGGGAGTGATTAGGGGTGAGGCTGAGGGAGTGGTTGGGGGCATGGCTTTTCCCTCTTTTATCTCAGAAAAAAGTTGGGAGGTAGGCTCTCATTCCTTGACTTGCACTATGGGGCCCCTTTCCACGCTATAGTGACTTTTCCCTGCAACTTGGACTTGACTGACTTGACCTGGACGGCAGGCCACTAGCAGTTTAGTGTAGTTGCTCAGCACTTGATACAGACTTCACAGGCTTTCCTAACTTCGATGCTGCCCTGAATTTCCTCAGACTTGGACACTGCACTGACTTCCACTTTCTCCTCCTTGCCCAGGACCTGACTTTCTCTCCTCCTAACACACCAGACTCTGAACCTGTCACCATTAGAGGTATAGGGCAGGTATGCTGCATGGATGCTTACATTGTCCTGACTGAACTCACACTAACTGACTCCTCCCTGTCTAACCTTTCCCTTAAAGGCACAGTATACTTTATACAAGATAAACAGCATACATAGGTATACAACAGAATAACAAAGACAAAATGAAATGCCAAGTTTCCTGGAGTTTTAGGCTGAAACAGACACCTGAGGCAACATCTACCTGAGAGGACAGGCAGTTTAACATGTTCTCTACTGGGTCACCACAAGTGTTATCTGCATTTCAACCACAACATTACATACTTGTTCAGATTGCAGAGGGACACAGAAGCAAGAAATGCTGGAAAATGTAGTCTAATGAACTTCAAGAAAATAAATGTGAATGACTCTTATGAGTCCCGCCTTGGCATCAGCCGCAGTATTCACAGCATACAATTCTCCCTCTTCGGGGATTACTTATATTGTATATTGTCTTTTGTAAACTGTAGACAAAACTAAAAACTATCCTTTTTGAAGCCACATGTATGTGGAAATCTAAGCAGCAAGGTATATTCAAGTATGACATATCACAGTTTGTACAGTAAAGCAGCTCTAATACTTTTAATATAAGTTTTCAGACTAGATCAAGCTGTGTTAAGGTTCAGTTGTCCTTTAACAATGAGAACACAGGACTCATGTTTGCTTTATCTAATCTGTTTATAAAACAGTCTTGTTCTGCTTAATAAATATCTCGAGCTGTGTTATTCCACTCTTTGCCACTTATGAAGTGTTAGCCAGGAGCCATGGTAATCATAAAAGTGCAGAAAACTGAAAAAGGACATTCTCATTGTGCAGCATATAAACAAGAGAAAAGATAAACAGTAAAAAAGGGAAAACATTAAGTAAAAATATACAAAATATGTGCAGTCATAGATTGATCCCATGATTTAAAAAAAAGGAAAAAAGAGTAAAATATTGTGATGTATGATAAATGTAATGAACACATCTTAATGAAGATAATTCTTACATTATAGGCTAAATGCCAGTATGGAGGCACCCAGAATACCTATGCACATGTAGGCATATGCCAAGTAATACACTACCCTGGCACTGCATATGCCCCTGAATTCTACATCTGGGAGGCTACATTCTAAGCTAGAAACAGAAATGGTGTCATTACATGATCGTTACACAGTCATCCACACTCTCACAATCCGAAGTATTCTCAATTATGGGAGGCAAGTGTAGTCTCCCCTAGATATTCAAGATGAATTGCAAGCCAGCTGAAGTCATAAGTCTGCAAACATTTAATACATGGTCGAACTTCAGAATGGTGCAGATAGCATCTTAATAAACCAGCATTGTGCTAAGTAGAGTCCATTAATTGTATTGTACAGTATATTACACTGACATGTAGACACTCAAATACAGTGGGGCAAAAAAGTAATTTAGTCAGCCACCATTTGTGCAAGTTCTTTCACTTAAAAAGATGAGAGGCCTGTAATTTTCATCATAGGTATACCTATAAGAGACATAATGAGAAAAAAAATCCATATAATCACATCAGATTGTCTGATTTTTAAAGAATTTATTTGCAAATGATGGTGGAAAATAAGTATTTGGTAACCTTCAAACAATCAAGATTTCTGGCTCTCACAGACCTGTAACTTCTTCTTTAACCTCTTCAGGACATAGGGCGTATGGATACACCCTGCATTCCGAGTCCTTAAGGAGCGAGGGCGTATCCATATGCCCGTGGGAATTCTGGTCCCCACCGCTAGCCGGTTGGGGACCGGAGCCGGATGCCTGCTGAAATCGTTCAGCAGGCATCGCGGCATATAGCCCAGGGGGGTCATTATGCCCCCCCATGTCGGCGATGGCCGCAGATCGCTGGACAATTCAGTCCAGCGATCTGCGGCAATTCCGGGTCCATCGGGTCCCCAGTGACCTGAAGACCCGGAATTGCTGGCTGATCGGGGCCGTCTCTGACGGCCCAGAACAGCCATAGCCAGCAGGGGTGAGGTAGCACTGGTGCCACCTCACGATCGCCCTGATTCGTCGGCCGGTTTACCGTTCGACCAATCAGGGCACCTGCTGCGGGTGTCACTCCCGCAACCCGCTCCGCCCCTCTTCCGGAGGACGTGAGCGGGTGCGGGAAGAAGACCCCGGGAGCTGTGGACCCCGATCCCCGGCGTCAATGTTGGGATGGGGGCCCCAGGAGCGGCGGCGGCGGCGAGGGACTGACCTGTGTCCCGGAGCAGCAGTAGGAGGTGCTTTAACCACCGATAACTTTTTAATTTCTCCATATATGGGGCGGTATGAGGGCCCAATATTTTGCACCATCATCTGTACTTTTTATCAATACCACATTAGCATTTTTTAACTTTTTGCATTGTAGCAATATAGCATTGCATGTTTTATCTGTATCTTTGTGCTAGCAGTGTGCTGCTGTATTCTCCTGTTTACGTATATTCAGCCTAGCAGCGTGCACCTGTATGCCAGGTCCATGCAGTAGTTTCGGTATCAGTATGTGCTGGCCAACTTACCCCTGTTTGTGTTATACATATGGGGGAGTGGCTACCTCCATGTTGGCTCTTGCACCCCACCCATCTCTATTAGGTGCTGTATAATGTGCTGGATGTCTCAGACCTTGCAAGCCTGTTAAACTGATTGCACAGAGGCATATTCACAGTGTAGGGTCCGTCCCAATGAGGTCACCTTATCGTGGTGGGATGGTCCAAACTACTTGGCCGCCAAATTGTGTGCTAAGTACCTAATTTTTGCATTTTTTGCATTGTAGCAATATAGCATTTTATGTTTTATCTGTATCTTTGTGCTAGCAGTGTGCTGCTGTATTCTCCTGTTTATGTATATACAGCCTAGCAGCGTGCACCTTGTGTATATATATATATATATATATATATATATACAGCAACAGAAGAATGCAGCAGCACACTGCCAGCACAAAGATATAGATGAAACATGAATATGCAGTTAAAACATGGAGAGCTATACAGCTATGGTGTAATAGATGCAAATGTGAAACTATGAAATAGTGAGGCACTTAGCTCGCAAATTTGTCTCCGCCGGCGGTCAAATAGCTTGGACCGTCCCATCGGGATAAGGTGGCCTCATTGGGACGGACCCTACACTGTGAATATGCCTCTGTGTGAACAGTTCAGTAAGCATGGCAGGGTCTGGAACATCCAAGACACCTTATATACACACCTGATAGAGGTGGGTGGGGTGCAAGGCCAACATGGAGGTAGCCACTCCCCCGTATGTGCAATACAGACAAAGAATAAGTCAGCCAGCACTTTAGTTGATACCAAACTATTATATGGACCTGGCCTACAGGTGCACTCTACTAGGCTAGATATACAGCAACAGAAGAATGCAGCAGCACACTGCCAGCACAAAGATATAGATGAAACATGAATATGCAGTTAAAACATGGAGAGCTATACAGCTATGGTGTAATAGATGCAAATGTGAAACTATGAAATAGTGAGGCACTTAGCTCGCAAATTTGTCTCCGCCGGTGGTCAAATAGCTTTGACCGTCCCACCGCGATAAGGTGGCCTATTTATTCATTGATACTATTTCTTATATTAATACAAAGAGCTATATGTTATGTTTCATATTTCTGTCTATTATAGAACGATTCATCCATTGCATGACTAAATATTTTAATCTGTAATTTTTTAATATGTCATTTTTTTTATAAATATAAACTTGTAAGTCTTAGAACCTATTCTCCATTCTTATATTTTCTTTTTCTATTTCCTCTTTCCCCTCTATTGACACTATTTGGTCTTATACATTCCCAGTGGAAATACATACCCCATCCAGATCCAGTCTAGATTACACCTGTTACCTAGTAAACAAATTGATGCAGGGTTACACCTGTTAACTAACAAACAAATTGATGCAGGGGTTATATAATGCCATTGTTTTCCCAAGCATTTCATTCATACTTCTGTTGCCATCAGCTATTGAAAAAGGGGGCCTGTCTCCCTGAAACGCGTCTAACCAGCCACCCTATTATTGCAAACACCCCAATACAGGCAAGCTTAAATAACTATTCACCCTTACTGCAACACTGTAAACTATGGAGGACAACATCCCACCAGCGGAGCGCTCTCTCCCCGGAACTCCACTTACTTTGCTGAGCAACATCGTGAGACAAAGTCGTTGAATAGCTACGAAGATTGAAAGAAGGAGCAACTTTCACTGGCACCACGAGTAAGAGGTACTAGGTACCAATCCCCACTTGTGACTTATATTCAAACTAGCCCTTTGCCGCCAGGGTAGAATGGGATGCAAACAGGGGGGCTACAGCGCTGCAGAGCGCACTTACCCTGCTATATACCAGTTGTTCTCAGCAACAGACTTACCGCTCGGTGGCACCCGAGCCATCAACATCAGAGACGGACCATCAGACACAAGGTCACGACATCTCTAGTAAACTCTGCTACTTAATATCCACCTATTAACTTATAGCGCAATCACACTATAGTGTGGAACAAAAAGAGTGTACTTGCAGTACTGCATATTGACTTTAACGTAATCACACTACAGCGACATACGAAAGTGTGTATCTAGAACACGACCCATCAAAGAGACATTGCTAATGCTATAAGTAATTGTTTACTTTTAGGGAACATTAACTAGTTGTTTGCTTTTTAATCAAGTTCATGATTTTTTATTAATGCCATTTTTATTGCTTTTATTTACAGGGGTACTCCGGTGGAAAAAAATAAAAATTTCAATATACTGGTGCCAGAAAGTTAAACAGATTTGGAAATGACTTCTATTAAAAAATCTTTACCCTTCCAGTACTTATTAGCAGCTGTATGCTACAGAGGAAATTCTATTTTTTTTTTATTTCTTTTTTATCTTGTCCACAGTGCTCTCTCTTGACATCTCTATCCATGTCAGGAACTGTCCAGAGCAGGAGAAAATCCCCATAGCAAACCTGTGCTACTCTGGACAGTTCCTGATACGGGCATCAGGTGTCAGCAGAGAGCTGACAAAAAAGAAACTCAAAAATAATATAATTTCTTCTTTAGCATACAGCTGCTAAAAAGTACTTTCTGGCACCAGTTGATTTATAAAAAAAAAAAAAAAGACTGTTTTCCATCAGAGTACCCCTTTAAATTGTCTATATTATGTCCATTGCAAGGGCCCTGCAGAGGACACCATAGCATAATTATTAACCAATAAATAATTTTACACCACATCTGACTTATTCTACAGTATATCCTTTCCTTTGTTCATTTTCTCTTCTCAACCTAGTAGGACTGTATATTATTATTGTTTTAGTTCTGAAAAACTGTTGATATTAAGAAAAACTGAAGCGAAAGAACCAGATAAATCCTAATGACTTGTTATTGAGTATTTGATACTATATTTCAACTAAATACCTTGTCTGCCAGTTTGGGTGGCTTATTATTTATTACTTTCCAATAGATAGAGAAATAGAAATAGATCTAAAATGCAATTATGCTTGTTGTCACGATGCCGGCTGGCAGGTAGTGGATCCTCTGTGCCAGAGAGGGATTGGCGTGGACCGTGCTAGTGGACCGGTTCTAAGCCACTACTGGTTTTCACCAGAGCCCGCCGCAAAGCGGGATGGTCTTGCTGCGGCGGTAGTGACCAGGTCGTATCCACTAGCAACGGCTCACCTCACTGGCTGCTGAAGATAGGCGCGGTACAAGGGAGTAGGCAAAAGCAAGGTCGGACGTAGCAGAAGGTCGGGGCAGGCAGCAAGGATCGTAGTCAGGGGCAACGGCAGAAGGTCTGGAAACACAGGCAAGGAACACACAAGGAACGCTTTCACTGGCACTAAGGCAACAAGATCCGGCGAGGGAGTGAAGGGGAAGTGAGGTGATATAGGGAAGTGCACAGGTGTAACCACTAATTGGAACCACTGCGCCAATCAGCGGCGCAGTGGCCCTTTAAATCGCAGAGACCCGGCGCGCGCGCGCCCTAGGGAGCGGGGCCGCGCGCGCCGGGACAGAACAGACGGAGAGCGAGTCAGGTAGGGGAGCCGGGGTGCGCATCGCGAGCGGGCGCTACCCGCATCGCGAATCGCATCCCGGCTGGCAGCGGAATCGCAGCGCCCCGGGTCAGAGGACGTGACCGGAGCGCTGCCGCGGGGAGAGTGAAGCGAGCGCTCCGGGGAGGAGCGGGGACCCGGAGCGCTCGGCGTAACAGTACCCCCCCCCTTGGGTCTCCCCCTCTTCTTAGAGCCTGAGAACCTGAGGAGCAGACTTTTGTCTAGGATGTTGTCCTCAGGTTCCCAGGATCTCTCTTCAGGACCACAACCCTCCCAGTCCACTAAAAAAAAATTTCTCCCTCTGACCTTTTTGGCAGCTAAAATTTCTTTGACCGAGAAGATGTCCGAGGAGCCGGAAACAGGAGTGGGAGGAACAGACTTGGGAGAAAAACGGTTGAGGATGAGTGGTTTGAGAAGAGAGACGTGAAAGGCATTAGGGATACGAAGAGAGGGAGGAAGAAGAAGTTTATAAGAGACAGGATTAATTTGACACAAAATTTTGAAAGGACCAAGATAGCGTGGTCCCAACTTGTAGCTAGGGACACGGAAGCGAACATATTTAGCGGAGAGCCATACCTTGTCTCCAGGGGAAAAAACGGGGGGAGCTCTTCTTTTCTTATCCGCGAACTTCTTCATGCGTGATGAAGCCTGTAAGAGAGAATTTTGGGTCTCTCTCCATATGATGGAAAGGTCACGAGAAATTTCATCCACAGCGGGCAGACCAGAGGGCAAGGGAGTAGGGAGGGGGGGAAGAGGGTGACGGCCGTACACCACGAAAAATGGGGATTTGGAGGAAGACTCAGAGACCCTGAAGTTATACGAGAATTCGGCCCATGGGAGGAGATCTGCCCAGTCATCCTGGCGGGAGGAAACAAAATGTCGCAAATAATCACCCAAGATCTGGTTAATCCTTTCTACTTGTCCATTGGACTGGGGATGATATGCAGAAGAAAAATTTAATTTAATCTTGAGTTGTTTACAGAGAGCCCTCCAGAATTTAGACACGAATTGGACGCCTCTATCCGAGACAATCTGCGTAGGCAATCCGTGAAGACGAAAAATGTGTACAAAAAATTGTTTAGCCAACTGAGGCGCAGAAGGAAGACCAGGAAGAGGGATGAAATGTGCCATTTTGGAGAATCGATCAACGACCACCCAAATAACAGTGTTGCCACGGGAAGGGGGTAAATCAGTAATAAAATCCATACCAATCAGAGACCAAGGCTGTTCGGGGACAGGCAGAGGATGAAGAAAACCAGCGGGCTTCTGGCGAGGAGTCTTATCCCGGGCACAGATAGTGCAGGCTCGCACAAAGTCCACAACATCCGTCTCCAGAGTCGGCCACCAATAGAAGCGGGAGATGAGTTGCACAGATTTCTTGATACCCGCATGACCTGCGAGATGGGAGGAGTGACCCCATTTGAGGATTCCGAGGCGTTGGCGAGGAGAAACAAAGGTCTTTCCTGGAGGAGTCTGCCTGATGGAGGCAGGAGAAGTGGAGATCAGGCAGTCAGGTGGAATGATGTGTTGCGGAGAGAGTTCAACTTCTGAGGCATCCGAGGAACGAGAGAGAGCATCGGCCCTAATGTTCTTATCGGCAGGACGAAAGTGAATCTCAAAATTAAATCGGGCAAAGAACAGAGACCACCGGGCCTGGCGAGGATTCAGCCGTTGGGCAGACTGGAGGTAGGAGAGGTTCTTGTGGTCGGTGTAGATAATAACAAAAGAACTTGATCCCTCCAGCAGATGCCTCCATTCCTCAAGTGCTAATTTAATGGCTAGAAGCTCTCGATCCCCGATGGAGTAGTTCCTCTCCGCTGGAGAGAAAGTCCTAGAGAAAAAACCACAAGTGACAGCATGCCCGGAAGAATTTTTTTGTAGAAGAACAGCTCCAGCTCCCACTGAGGAGGCATCAACCTCCAATAGGAAGGGTTTGGAAGGGTCAGGTCTGGAGAGGACGGGAGCCGAAGAAAAGGCAGACTTGAGTCGTTTAAAGGCGTCTTCTGCTTGAGGAGGCCAGGACTTGGGATCAGCATTTTTTTTGGTTAAAGCCACGATAGGAGCCACAATGGTAGAAAAATGTGGAATAAATTGCCTGTAATAATTGGCGAACCCCAAAAAGCGTTGGATAGCACGGAGTCCGGAGGGGCGTGGCCAATCTAAGACGGCAGAGAGTTTGTCTGGATCCATCTGTAGTCCCTGGCCAGAGACCAAATATCCTAGAAAAGGAAGAGATTGGCATTCAAACAGACATTTCTCAATTTTGGCATAGAGTTGGTTGTCACGAAGTCTCTGAAGAACCATACGGACATGCTGGCGGTGTTCTTCTAGATTGGCAGAAAAAATTAGGATATCGTCCAGATATACAACAACACAGGAGTATAACAGATCACGAAAAATTTCATTGACAAAGTCTTGGAAGACGGCAGGGGCGTTGCACAGTCCAAAGGGCATGACCAGATACTCAAAGTGTCCATCTCTGGTGTTAAATGCCGTTTTCCACTCGTCCCCCTCTCTGATGCGGATGAGGTTATAGGCGCCTCTTAAGTCCAATTTAGTGAAGATGTGGGCACCTTGGAGGCGATCAAAGAGTTCAGAGATGAGGGGTAAGGGGTAGCGGTTCTTAACCGTGATTTTATTAAGACCGCGGTAGTCAATGCAAGGACGTAGGGAGCCATCCTTTTTGGACACAAAGAAAAATCCGGCTCCGGCAGGAGAGGAGGATTTACGGATAAAGCCCTTTTTTAGATTCTCCTGGACGTATTCGGACATGGCAAGAGTCTCTGGGGCAGAGAGAGGATAAATTCTGCCCCGGGGTGGAGTAGTACCCGGGAGGAGGTCGATAGGGCAATCATAAGGCCTGTGAGGAGGTAGAGTCTCAGCTTGTTTTTTGCAGAAAACATCCGCGAAGTCCATATAGGCCTTAGGGAGACCGGTTACTGGAGGAACCACAGAGTTACGGCAAGGGTTACTGGGAACCGGTTTTAGACAGTTCTTGGAACAAGAGGACCCCCAACTCTTGATCTCCCCAGTGGACCAATCCAGGGTAGGGGAATGAAGTTGAAGCCAGGGAAGTCCAAGGAGAATTTCCGAGGTGCAATTGGGGAGGACCAAAAGTTCAATCCTCTCATGATGAGATCCGATGCTCATAAGAAGGGGCTCCGTGCGGAAACGTATGGTACAGTCCAATCTTTCATTATTTACACAATTGATGTAGAGGGGTCTGGCGAGACTGGTCACCGGGATGTTGAACCTGTTGACGAGAGAGGCCAAAATAAAATTTCCTGCAGATCCAGAGTCCAAGAAGGCCACTGTAGAGAAGGAGAAGGCAGAGGCAGACATTCGCACAGGCACAGTAAGACGTGGAGAAGCTGAGTAGACATCAAGGACTGTCTCACCTTTGTGCGGAGTCAGCGTACGTCTTTCCAGGCGGGGAGGACGGATAGGACAATCTCTCAGGAAGTGTTCGGTACTAGCACAGTACAGGCAGAGGTTCTCCATACGGCGTCGTGTCCTCTCTTGAGGTGTCAGGCGAGACCGGTCGACCTGCATAGCCTCCACGGCGGGAGGCACAGGAACAGATTGCAGGGGACCAGAGGAGAGAGGAGCCGAGGAGAAGAAACGCCTTGAGCGAACAGAGTCCATATCTTGGCGGAGTTCCTGACGCCTTTCGGAAAAACGCATGTCAATGCGAGTGGCTAGGTGAATAAGTTCATGTAGATTAGCAGGAATTTCTCGTGCGGCCAGAACATCTTTAATGTTGCTGGATAGGCCTTTTTTGAAGGTCGCGCAGAGGGCCTCATTATTCCAGGACAATTCTGAAGCAAGAGTACGGAATTGTACGGCATACTCGCCAACGGAAGAATTACCCTGGACCAGGTTCAACAGGGCAGTCTCAGCAGAAGAGGCTCGGGCAGGTTCCTCAAAGACACTTCGGATTTCCGAGAAGAAGGAGTGTACAGAGGCAGTGACGGGGTCATTGCGGTCCCAGAGCGGTGTGGCCCATGACAGGGCTTTTCCGGACAGAAGGCTGACTACGAAAGCCACCTTAGACCTTTCAGTGGGAAACAGGTCCGACATCATCTCCAGATGCAGGGAACATTGGGAAAGAAAGCCACGGCAAAACTTAGAGTCCCCATCAAATTTATCCGGCAAGGATAAGCGTATCCCAGGAGCGGCCACTCGCTGCGGAGGAGGTGCAGGAGCTGGCGGAGGAGATGACTGCTGAAGCTGTGGTAGTAACTGTTGTAGCATAACGGTCAGTTGAGACAGCTGTTGGCCTTGTTGCGCTATCTGTTGTGACTGCTGGGCGACCACCGTGGTGAGGTCAGCGACAACTGGCAGAGGAACTTCAGCGGGATCCATGGCCGGATCTACTGTCACGATGCCGGCTGGCAGGTAGTGGATCCTCTGTGCCAGAGAGGGATTGGCGTGGACCGTGCTAGTGGACCGGTTCTAAGCCACTACTGGTTTTCACCAGAGCCCGCCGCAAAGCGGGATGGTCTTGCTGCGGCGGTAGTGACCAGGTCGTATCCACTAGCAACGGCTCACCTCACTGGCTGCTGAAGATAGGCGCGGTACAAGGGAGTAGGCAAAAGCAAGGTCGGACGTAGCAGAAGGTCGGGGCAGGCAGCAAGGATCGTAGTCAGGGGCAACGGCAGAAGGTCTGGAAACACAGGCAAGGAACACACAAGGAACGCTTTCACTGGCACTAAGGCAACAAGATCCGGCGAGGGAGTGAAGGGGAAGTGAGGTGATATAGGGAAGTGCACAGGTGTAACCACTAATTGGAACCACTGCGCCAATCAGCGGCGCAGTGGCCCTTTAAATCGCAGAGACCCGGCGCGCGCGCGCCCTAGGGAGCGGGGCCGCGCGCGCCGGGACAGAACAGACGGAGAGCGAGTCAGGTAGGGGAGCCGGGGTGCGCATCGCGAGCGGGCGCTACCCGCATCGCGAATCGCATCCCGGCTGGCAGCGGAATCGCAGCGCCCCGGGTCAGAGGACGTGACCGGAGCGCTGCCGCGGGGAGAGTGAAGCGAGCGCTCCGGGGAGGAGCGGGGACCCGGAGCGCTCGGCGTAACACTTGTGTTCTTTAACTCACAAGGTAGTAGAGAAGATGTGATCTAGGTATCTTAAGTAAAGAGGTTACGCTGTTTTCTGATGACTCCATTTCATGATAGGTTGATAATAAAATTATAAAAAGAACCAAGCAAAATGCCTTGGGGCAATAAAACACACATACAACTTAATTATGGAAAACAATAAGTGTCATTGTTCTCTGAAGAGCAGATCACGCAAACAACTTGCATTTCTTCCATGAAAAATAAGAATATTTCCTGCAAAGCCCAAGTAGCTATGTTTATTATATACATAATGTTGACCACAGTTGCTATCTACTCATCAATCTCAGGTACAGTCCATGTGTTGTGGCTTTGTCTGTGGAAACAATGGTGTACAAGAAGTTTTCTTTTTTTATTTCTGAACAATGTAAATTGACATTTTAAACCTCATTTTATTAGAGGAAGGTTTTTTTCTGGATTTTATTATTTATGGTTGGGTGGATGGTCTGACCCACAGGATTCTCTGTTGTTCAACAAAATAAAAAGACTGAGGTGCACCAGCAAGGGCCCTATTCCATTCATTATTGGTACAGGAAAAAGATGAGATTTTTAGGTCAGGCATAGGCAACCTTCAGCACTGCAGCTTCGGTCTGGCAGTCCCATGATGCTTTGGCAGCATTTTGACTTTAAAATCATCATGGGAGATGTAGTCTACAACATTTACAGTGCAAGAGGTTGCCTCTCCCTGTTTTATGTAATGATTACAGGATAACCCACAAAATGAGGTTTTCTATCATGTTGCTCTCTTAGGGTAGGGTCACACACAGCTCATCCACAGCATATTTGACACTGCGTATACACTGCCGGCACTCACAGAGCGAAGGAAGAACAAGTTCCCTGAAGCACGGTTGCTTGTAGCAGCGGATTTCCTGCCGGCAGTCAAAAGCTGCACACCGAGCTACAGGGAGCAGGGAGTTCGCTCTGCCATTGCTCTGTGACTTCTAGCAGCGCATCTGCACCGTCAAATACACTGTGAATGCACTGTGTGTGACCCTACCCTTAAACTGTGATTTGTAGATTTTCATAGTTGGCAAGTCAAAGGTTGGGGTTTACTGCCATAAAGAAAAAAACAACTGTAATGCTTGGTGTTTACAATAATACTAGCAATTCAGCACCAAGGTTCACAAAATTACATTTGCACTTGCATTACAGCTGAGACACTGTGTTTACTCACCCATAGTGATAGCATCATAGATATTGGGTCATTGGATTTATGCTACAAATACATTTACAAACATAAATTCCAGATGTATCCTTTGTTATTGGTTTATTGTTACTTTAAATGGACTAAATAGTTATCTAAGAGACTACTTTATGATGATGCTGATGGGTTGTGAAACCGATATGTGACAAGTACCATATTTTCTGACTACAAGATGCACTTTTTACCAAGAAAAAAAAAAAAACGTCAAAATGCAACAATGTTAAAAAGTGATAAAGTTAAAGAATCAAAGTGATCCAGCAGACTGCCAGACTGCCCTTTTTTACTGATTTGTTACATTTTTAAACATCTTAAATAAAGCTGCAAAGTTTTAACTAAGAAGCTGATGTCCGGAGTGATGGGATATACTCCTTCTAGGATTTTCTTTTCATTACTTTGCTCTTAGTCCCGGCTGGAATGCTCTGTATACTTGGTCAATTTAGCGTTGGATGCATAGTGTGGAGGGGTGAGCGGATTATAACTTTATTCCTTTGCTGCTCTATCTATCAGACTTGTTTTTCGAGCTCATCCTACAGATAATCAAAATGAGATATGGGCAATTTGTAGGCTTAGTCAACACCTTAAACTATGAGTCTCAAACAGTGTTTACAGTGTGGAAGGGTGCACTGTCTTGTTGAAATAGGTCACTGCAATTTGGGAATACCATTGCCATGAATGGATATATCACAACAAAGCTCAGGTACAGGATCCATGGTTTCATAGTAGAACATTGCCTAGAGCATTACCTTTCTGCTTTCCATCTCTTCTTTCCATAGTGCAACCTGCTACCATCTCTTCCCCACGTTAATGACATATACACACCAAGCCAACCACATGATATGAAAAATGTAATTAATCAGACAAGGCCACTTCTCTCTTTCTACCATCCAGTTCTGATGCTCTCCTGTCCACTGTAGGCTCTTTTAGCACTAGACAAAGTCTAGAGTCCTTTTGACCAGCAGCAGTGCAGCCCCATATGCAGCAAGCTACAATGTACTTGTGTAGATATACCATTCTATCAAATATAGTTCAAATATGGTCACCACTTTGGTTTCTGTTGGTACTCAGTGGTAAGGTAGATAACCCAATATATCAGAATAAAGAACCATAGCACTTGAAATACTCATTTGAGAGTATATGAACATAATTCAGTCAAAATGTTGAAATGAAATTCCGTGGCCACCATTCTATGATAGTGATTATTATTTTTTTCATTAGTTGGTACTACAGCATCTCTTCTGTGGGATTAGAGTTGCTCGCGAATATTCGCAATGCGAATTTTATTCGCGAATTTCGCATATTCGCGAATTTGCGAATATTCGCAAATATACCACTATATATTCGTAATTACGAATATTCATTTTTTTTTTGTTTTTTTTTTCACAGTACACAACACAATAATCACCCCTCTCTGCTTCCAGCTTGTGTGGTGTAAAGAAGGCTCTAATACTACTGTGTGAGACCGGTGTGCACATTTTTTGGCATATGCGAAAATTTGCATATGCAAATTTTCGCTTATGCTAAATTTGGTATATGCTAATTTTCGCATATGTAAATTTTCGCATGCGCGATTTTTCAATATAATAGAATATTACAGAAATTTTTTCAATAGAATATTACAAATATGCGAATATTCCCGAATATATGACGAATATTCGTCCATATATTCGCGAATATTCGCAAATTCGAATATGGCCTATGCCGCTCAACACTATGTGGGATCAGGCCAGATGAAATAACCCTGCACCCCACATTCATAAATAGACCTTGGATGCTCACAAGATCAACTATTTTGGAGATATTCAGATTCAGCCATCTAGCCACTGAAATTTGGCATGTCAAAATAGCTCAGATACTTGCACTTGTTCATGTTTCCTGCTAGCTGTTTTCTACAAGAGATATATTGTTGAAGTATTGGCGTACTGGAGGTCAGGAAACATGCAGGCCAGTGAGGAACTGTGAAACAAGGTTGCCTATTATGGGTGGGAGCGAGTCTCTGAAGGGGAAGAAATCTGGCTGCTTCTCCATGGGAAACCCTGGACAAAGTGTCATAGAGAAAAACAGTCATCTAATGGCTTCACTGCTAGTTATCTGCAGTCATGTGAGTCAGGCTGAATGTTTAGCTTCAAAACAATTTGCCATTGTTTATTATTTAATTTTTTATAATAGCTAGCATAAAATGTGGTAACTTAAAATGTGTTACTTCCATTGACTTTAATCAGAGAAGCCTATTTACTACTTATCTATGCTCAGTCTGTTGCTTCTGGTTATGAAGTTTCAGACTTTCAGGCCTATCAGATGTCATAGTAAAGGAATTTCTGTAGTTACTGTAGCTATACGGTAGGAAAACAAAATAGTGTTTGCATATAAAATCAATACAATATAAAATGTATTGCACCATTTCATAAATAATTTGTAACTATTTTAATGCACAAATGAGTAAATTATTTAAATGCTTCCCATTGTTAATATTCATTAACACTAATTAATGATTCTGCCCTGCCATATGCAAAGCAGAAGATTAAAATATGTTCCTCTGCATTGGCCAAGTTGCAAAAAAAAAAAAAAAAACTGTCTGAGAACATTACCAAATTACTAATGGGCATTCAACCATAGAATAATAGTCCTGTCTCTTAGTGACGCTTTTTTCAGCCAGCTGCTTCTCTTGGTGTCTCTGTAAAGGAATCCTATGGAATTGCCCTGTGATGGGGGGGGGGTGTTATGATGACATAGATGTAACCGTTGAACATATCATTATGTTTTTCTATTTTTCTCATTCAGAGTTTTATTGAAGTTTCATAAACAAATCATGGGCGGTAATACAGAAAGCAAAAGGGGAAGGGGACAAGTAAAAGGGGAAGAAAAGCAAGAAAAAGGACACTTAAATTACTAAGGTACACAGAGTACTCGATAATTAACAAACACAGAAAACGTACACATAATCCATGGGGGAAAGGACTATGTCAACCAGACATTTCAGCTCTATCTAATCTCCATACAAAGGGTTAAGCTATAAATATACTGGTAAAAGCAATATACCTGTAGATGATTCTGTATATGGGAGTTTAGGAGTATTAAAGGGGTACTCCGGTGGAAAACTTATTATTATTATTTTTTTTAATCAACTGGTGCCAGAAAGTTAAACAGATTTGTAAATGACTTCTATTAAAAAATCTTAATCCTTCCAGTACTTATTAGCTGCTGAATACTACATAGGAAATTATTTTCTTTTTGGAACACAGTGCTCTCTGCTGACATCATGACCACAGTGCTCTCTGCTGACATCTATGTTCATTTTAGGAACTGTCCAGAGCAGCATATGTTTGCTATGGGGATTTTCTTCTACTCTGGACAGTTCTTAAAATGGACAGAGATGTCAGCAGAGAGCACTGTGGGTAGGATGTCAGAAGAGAGCTCTGTGTTCCAAAAAGAAAAGAATTCCTCTGCAGTATTCAGCAGCTAATAAGTACTGGAAGGATTAAGATTTTTTTAATAGAAGTAATTTGCAAATCTATTTAACTTTCTGGCACCAGTTGATAAAACAAAAAACAGTTTTCCCCCGGAATACCCCTTTAATGACCCAAACTGTACCCAATAAGGGTACTATGGACTGCAAGACCATACGCACATGAGTACACCTAGGAAGTGCAGGAAAGACCCTTACCGGAGAAGGGTAAGGCTAAGGCAGGCAACAAACTATGAAAAGTGTACATCCAGCAGAAAGAATGAAGGTAGCACTCACATGGATCAGGTACAAAAGCTTGACGCTGCATTTATTTTGGCAGTGCAGTAAAAACAAACAGCATGTCAGGACGCGACTCGTGGATCAGTCCATACTGCGGGTTACAGCTGTTGCGCGTGCGCAAGCACACTTCATCAGACCCTATAAAAAGTGTTGAGAACGTGCAAAAAATACACCATTTTATTTATGTTAGAATGGACAAGATATTATATGTTTATCAGAGCATTGCTTAGAATCAACTAAAACCATTCTGTTACAGCAAGAGGACTGGTATTCTTCCATAAGTGTGGTAAAACCATTCTTGCAGTTTATATGAGACAATGGTATAAAGATTTGGGGGAGATTTATCAAAACCTGTCCAGAGGAAAAGTTCCTGAGTTGCTCCTAGCAACCAATCAGATTGCTTATTTCATTTTTGAAAAGGCCTGTGAAAATGAAAGAAGCAATCTGATTGGTTGCTATGGGCAACTCAGCAAGTGAGTGTGGTCTTGTGAACACAGATTTGAGTAAGGCTAGATTAACACCATATTATTCATCCTTTTTGACACGATAAAAAAAGAAAATGATACAAGATGGTGCCTCTGCATGTCACGATATACTTGCATTGTACAAGAAATTGTCTCAATTATTCTGTCCTGTTTATAATATGTTTAAATATGTCTAAAGAGGAAAATAAACTATGGAATATGTGAGAATGTACATAGAATACACCATATTGTCTGTGTCAAAACCGACAAAATCTTTCCTTGGTTTCGGATTTATCAGAGCACTTCTTAGAATCAGCTAAAAATGTCTCCATATGATAGAGGGGATTTATTTCCACAAACTATTCCGAAACATTAGGAGGACATTAGGAGTGTGTACTCCAACAACCAATATGAGAAAACAGTAGACAGTGAGCATTTGACAGAAGCTCTACTCATGATTTCTGGATCCATTAACTGATAGAAGGAAAACAAAGAGGATGATAGCAGTACCGTGTCCATCACAGAATCTGCTATTTAGGCTCCTGGCAGAGCTTCCATGGCAAATATGAACACTTCCCTAAAACTACTACTACTACGACAATACACTACACTATGTAATAGTGAATATCTATGAATATCTTTGCCCATCATGGACATATCTGATTGACTTTGAAAACCAATTGGTCAATACTAACCCCAAAGCTGGTGCAAAACAAAAATGTGTGTAATGAACCTCACAATATTTAGGTTTAGTGTGGCCTTTGACAAAAATTATACAGGTGCCTATAGACCTTAATATAAATTAAGGAGGAAATGAAATTATAAACCTGATGGTTCTAGTAGTGGTTGAATGATCACATGACCACAGGGCGCTGGGCCTAGGGGGGGGGGGGGACCAAACCGAACCTCACATCTCTTTAATCCAGCAGTTGTTTGATAATTTACAACCAAATGTATTGTGTATCTTAATTTGTATTTACTAAATAATTCAGAGCATTCCTTCACCCACCAATGACCAAACATAGTTGGCACAAGCTCCTTGGTGTTGTGTAACTTGGTGTTCTATTCACACGCCAGTCATAAGATATAGGAAAGGGGACAAGTAGGTGAGGAAAGACTTACTCACTTGTGCCAGGCTTCTTGGGTTTAGCCACAGTTGCTTCTTCATTTGTTCCTGTTAGTTGCTCTTTCAGCAGAAAATGACAGAGGAAATTACACAATGGCCCAGATTTATTAAAACTCCTTCTTTTTTAGATGCAAACTTAGACTGTCAGTCTTCAAATTTATTAAAGTTCCACTTCACACATGTGCATTGTCCAACAATGGCACCCGAAAAACTGATTGTAGAAATAATCCCAATAATTTGTATGGACTAGTTCACAGCCATTAGGCATCTTAAAGGGGTTATCCAGGAAAAAACTTTTTTTTATATATCAAATGGCTCCAGAAAGTTAAACAAATTTGTAAATAACTTAAATTAAAAAATCTTAATCCTTTCAGTACTTATGAGCTTCGGAAGTTTAGGTTGTTCTTTTCTGTCTAAGTGATCTCTGATTACACGTGTCTCAGGAACCGCCCAGTTTAGAAGAGGTTTGCTATGGGGATTTGCTTCTTAACTGGGCGTTTACCGAGACAGGTGTCATCAGAGATTACTTAGACAGAAAAGAACAACCTTAACTTCAGAAGCTGATAAGTACTGAAAGGATTAAGATTTTTTAATAGAAGTAATTCACAAATCTGTTTAACTTTCTGGAGCCAGTTGATATACAAAAAAAAAGTTTTTTTCCTGGATAACCCCTTTAAGTTGAACTGTCAAACATGCCACATGATTGCAGGACAGGGAAATGGATCCTAAAGAAGTGAAGCCAACTGATGCACTTTTGTCATCATATGTGACACCACTTTCACCCAGTTAAAGGGGTACTCCGGCCCTAACACATCTTATCCCCTATCCAAAGGATGGAGCATAAGATATCTAATCACGGGGGTCCCGCCACTGGGGTCCCAAACTGTGAGCACTGCAGGAAGCGCTGGAGGCTCCAAGTCTTTTGCCTTCCGACCACAGGGACGGAGTCTCGTGACGTCACGACTCCGCCCCAGTGTGATGTCACGTCCCGCCCCCTCAATGCAAGTCTATGGGAGGGGGCGTGGCGTGTTAATCTTCTGCCCATTCTCCCCATGTTTTGCTTTGTCTCAGAAATGTATTTCAGCCATATATATGTTTTATTCTGAGCTCTTTTCCATTCTGAGCTCTTTTGAATAATGTAATGGAATTTTTTTTTCCCCAGTATTAAATATATGCATGGCAAAAACCCATCACAGCACAGTAGATATGGCCAGAGGGAAACCTTTTAATCACATCTAATAAGAAATATATATTTAGACTCACCTTTACATAAGACACAGTTAATTGTAGGACAATTTCCAGAAATGTAACTGGATCTTTTGAAGACTTGCATCACATTGCAGCAGCTGTAAGCCTGGAGCCCGCGGATTTGTTGTGGGAACAGCAAACATAGTTAAGGTGAATACAAGGTAATGGATCATGATTGTCCTATGCCCTGGGGGCAAATTTATGTGACATGAGACAATGATGTCAGATACATTGAAAAGTAACTTCCATCAAAAATTTTAACAATGTCCATTTCAACTGGCTCATTACTTGAGTCATGTACATCTCTTGATGCCCTAGGCCAGTGGTCTTCAACCTGCGGACCTCCAGATGTTGCAAAACTACAACTCCCAGCATGCCCGGACAGCCGTTGGCTGTCCGGGCATGCTGGGAGTTGTAGTTTTGCGACATCTGGAGGTCCGCAGGTTGAAGACCACTGCCCTAGGCACTTGGGCTGAATACTCTCCATTAGAGTGAATTAAAATTGAACAAAAGATTTTTACACAGATCTGTTAACAGAAATGTTTTCAGAACAACTGGCGCCAGAAAGTTTAACATATTTGTACATCACTTTAATTTTAAAAATATTAACCCTTCCAGTACTTTTCCGCTGCTGTATGCTGCAGAGGAAGATGTATAGTTCTTTCCAGTCTGACCACAGTGCTCTCTGCTGACACCTCTGTCTGTGTCAGGAACTGTCTAGAGCAGGAAAGCTTTTTTTTATGGGGATATACTTCTAATCTGGACAGTTCCTGACACAGACAGAGGTGGCACCAGAGAGCACTGTGGTCAGACAGAAAAGAACTACACAACTTTCTCTGTAGTATACAGCAGCTGATAAGTACTGAAGGGGTTAAGATTTTTTTTAAATATAAGTAATTTACAAATCTGTTTAACTTTCTGTCACCAGTTGATTTTAAAACATTTGTTTTCCACCAGAATACTCCTTTATTTTGGACAATTTCCCTGCAGATTTGCAGCCGCAGTCGCTCATTATAATGTATTTACTCTTTGCATATAGAGATAAGGTCCAACACTTTTCCGATTTTTATTTGTAAATATTTTAAAATTGATTTGATATTTCCCCCCAATTCTAAATGATGGACTATTCAAGCTGGTCCAGTACATATAAGCACAATGACATGAATTTGTGGTTATATCATGACAAAATGGAGAAAAAGTTTAGAGGGGTTAATATTTATGCAAGGAACTGTAAATAAGACATGGTCCATCTCTTTATTTACAGCTATTTAGACCATATGCATTATTTAAAAATAAATAAATAAAAAAAAAATGATCTGAAGGGTGCATAAAAGTATACCCTGATAAAATCATGTATGTTAGATCAAATGTCCTATCATTCAATACCAGTAAAAAACATACGCAAAGGGTTTTAAATCCAAGAAAGTGAGCAGGAGGTGTTAGAAGGAGATAAGCACAATATAAAGGTCTGTTCCTTTTAATTAATTTCCATCCGGGAACATTGCTGCTCAAAAGTCCTTGTCATATCGATAATTTTTATTTTAGGACAGGGAAGTACATTCTGAACAATACTGTGACCAACAAGAGCCATTGCTGATGCAAATACTTTCATCTTGATGTCACAATAGACACTATAACCGAGCGAGTGAGAGAGATTGGCGCCGTAATTAGTCTATGAGCTGCCCAGGTGCCAAGACAGCTGTTGTAGGTGTGAGGTTTGAATACACGCTCGGAAAGTTCCGTCAATTTGATAACAGATTCTGCAGTGCGTCATGGACGTTCTTTCACTGTTCTGGAAATGTTTTGCCATAATACGTGGGAATTCAGTATATGGATTGCAAAATAAGAAACGTAATGTTTTTGTGTTCAATTCACTGCTACTTAACCCTTTTGACTGATTATTTGATGTATCATTATTTACTGTACATTCTACTGCCTTTTACAATACATTACACAACACGGGACATTTATTTAAAAAAAAAGTGACATTTTGCAAGCATTTTAATACACTGCATACAGCTTAAAAGAGTAGTGCAGTGAATCGTAACTTATCCGCTATCCAAAGAAGTTATCGATCGCGCAGGGTGTAGGAGGGGGTGTGTTGGGGCTGGTCAGACCACTGGGACCCCCGCAATCTCCTGAACGGGGCCTCGTGCTGAAGGCGGCCGTGCTGACCCCTGCAGGAAGCTTCAGCTGACACACCCCCTACATGTATATCTACAGTTTGAAATCCATGGAGGGGGCGTGTCGGCCACCGCTCCGTGCGGGGGTTGGCATGCCCCCTTCCAGCAGACTGATGTGACCCCGTTCAGGAGATCACAGGGGGTTCTAGCTGTCAGACCACCCCAATTCTTTGGATAGGGGATAAGTTATGTTACACTACCCCTATGCAGTGTCCGCTCTTTCTTCCAGTGCCATCTCACAGAATGGAGCTAAGGCTGCTAGAGGAAAGTATTCTTAGGCTAGGTTCAAACGGTGGAATGTCCGCATGGAAAATCCCAGTGTGGACATTTCACAGAAAAAATAAACTGTCTCATAGAGAGCAATGCATTTATTTAACATGTCTATTCTTTCTAGGGATGCAAGAATCAAAATTTCCATGGCAGAAACATCTGGCGCGGAAATTCTGCCATGTGCAAAGTGAAATCAATGGGACTCTGCTACAGCAGAATGTCCGTGCAGAATTCTTCTGCGGAATTCCACACGGAAATTCCATCTAATTCCATCATGTGAACATGGCCTTATAGTCCCATGGCTACCAGCAATTCTGTTGGAAAAGTCAGGTATCCATCTCTCACCCTCCTTGTAGTCTAGAAACGTGCATGGACAACTGGGAGCTGCAGCTTCAAGATATGTAGCAAAAAAGGAAATCCAGCACTTTAGGTCCCCAATTAAACTAGTAGCTTCTTTGTTTTAAAAAATATATAAATAGCATGTAAATCAATACCTTTAAGACATGATGGGTCTTGACATAACTATCTTAATAATAGATACAATGGATCTATAATTAAAATAGTTAGGTGTAAACGCATCAGTTCTTAACCCAATGGATTTTGCATGCTATTTGAATTATTTTGAAATACAGAAGACTTATTAGAGACCTATGGTGCTGACGTTTTCTTCTTTGCTAACTATGGCTTTTTAGCCAGTCCTCAGTCAGGGACTCCAAGCCGCTCAAGGCTCTAGCTTGGCAACAAAACAAGCATCAGGGCAATTTTAGTCAGGGATTGACATTGTATTAGTGCCTGTGATTGTTAGTTTATTTCCTCTATATTCCTACTGCATGAGTGTGTTGTGGATTCTCTGGCTTCTGACTCAGATAACTACTATGGTTATCCCCTTGCCTGCCATTTCTTATTATATGTGCCTGTTTTTGTTCTTGGATTGTTTTCTGACTACTCTTTTACCTGCTGTTTTGGTTTGTCTGTGCCGTCATTGTTCTTACCCCAGCTAATCCACTACTCTCTTGCTTTCCCGAGTTCTGGGTTTGTTTGCAACCTTCATTCCTTGCATTGTTTGTTTGTCAGTTGATACTGTTTATGCAACCTGGGTCCTTATCAGCCAAAATGGGAAAACTTGAGAGAAGCCGTAGATTCTGTAAACCAGAGTTGTGTTGGGCTTGATAGCTTTTTGTTTCTATTTGCATTCACATTCTACCCATTAATCTGAGGTTTAATTATATATATATTCTAGTTATTATAGTGCAACCACCAGAACTGTAGTAAATTTGTCCCCAAACAGAAAACTACCTGCTAGATGTGTGCAGTATACTCTACGCCATACTTCTAAAAGCAAGGGTGAATAACCAGATCATTGTGTTCATTGTTTACTCAATATCCCATTTTAACCTCATCTTCAATAAACGGCATCCCTGTCTAGTAAGTTGTGGTGTTTTTCAGCCAAACTATCCATCTTGCTATTACATGAAATGCAACGCATGTGCATGCTATTTCCTTGTGCTTAATGCATTTTTATGTCGTTTTTGTGGGATTTTCACAAAATAGTGTGAACAGCTTTTTCGGGGAATATGTGGTATCGTGAATGAATGGTGTATACCTGGATACGTGGTTGCTAGGGAAAATGTTCATTATGCCAGGAAAGTGGAGTAAATGGATTATGATGTAATAGTCCTGCAAGATGGTGTTGTCACTTTCCACAACTCCAATGTAGCGGTAATCCGTCTCTGAGCACAGGTAATGAATAACTCCTGAAATTCTGGGGTATAGGATAACCACTATTTAAATTTACTGAATTGAATGCAGGACAATAGTACAGACAATATATTCCAAAGGCTGTGGATAGCAATAGATGAGCTGGAAACCACAGTTGCCTTTTTGGGCTTGCTGAGACTTGTAGTTATGGTCCCCACTGACTTGACTAACTTGACTGACTTGAGGTTTTTTTATCACAGAAATTCCAATCTAGTGCAGACCGCCAGGGAGGAATACAATGAACAGATGTGGCCTGAGGATCTGCACACCTTTATCCTTTACTTCACTATGGGGTCCATGAATGTCTATGACAATAGCTATTGCCACCTTTATCTTTTACTTCACTATGGGGTCCATGAATATCTATGACAATATCTATTGCCACCTTTATCCTTTACCTCACTATGGGGTTGTCAGGATCCGGACTGGTATGCAGGGAGGACACAGGTGGTGGATCCTCTGTGTCAGTGAGGTGATGGCGTGGGCCGTACCAGGGGAACGGAATCTAAGAGATTACTGGTTTTCACCAGAGCCCGCCGCAAAGGATGGGATGGACTTGCTGCGGCAGGTAACCCCCAGGTCGTTCCACTCGATAGTGACTCAACCTCACTGACTTCTGAGTCAGGCGTGATACACAAAGATTAGGCAAAGGCAAGGTCAGAAGTAGCAGAAGGTCGGGACAGCGGCAACGGTCCGTAGTCAAGGGCAACGGCAAGGGTCTGGATACACAGGCAATGGACACACGGGAACACTTTCACTGGCACAAGGCAACAAGATCTGGCAGGAACAGGAAGGGGAAGTGGACTTTTATAATGTACGGAGTGCTTGGAACTAATTGGGCCAGGCACCAATCAATGGTGCACTGGCCCTTTAAATCTGAGAGACCCGGCGCGCGCGCCCTAGAGAGCGGAGCCGCGTGCGCCGGAACTGAGCAGGAGGACGGGGCAGGTGAGAAACATGGGGCGCAATCCGAGAGCGGGCACGTCCCGTGCCTCGGATCGCGTCCCCTCCGGTGACATGGGAGCAGTGCTCGCGGTCAGCGGTGCTGACCGGAGTGCTGCATGCAGAGGAACGCCGTGAGTGCTCCGGGGAGGCAGCGGGACCCGGAGCGCTCGGCGTGACAGTACCCCCCCCCTTGGGTCTCCCCCTCTTTTTAGAACCGAGGAATTTGTGGATGAGATCTTTGTCTAGAATATTGACCTCAGGTTCCCATGATCTCTCCTCAGGGCCACAATTCTCCCAATCTACCAAAACATTTTTTTTACCTCTGACGACTTTGGAGGCGAGGATTTCTTTAACAGAGAAGACATCAGAGGAGCCAGAGATAGGAGCAGGAGAACAGTGGCCTTGGGAGAAAAGCTGTTAAGTACGAGAGGTTTGAGAAGAGACACATGAAAAGAGTTGGGAATACGAAGAGAAGAAGGAAGATGAAGTTTGTAAGAGACAGAATTGATTTGGTTCTTGATTTTGAAAGGTCCGAGGTACCGAGGACCAAGCTTATAGCTAGGGACACGGAAACGGATGTACTTGGAGGAGAGCCATACTTTGTCACCGGGAGCAAAGACAGGAGGAATTCTTCTCTTCTTATTAGCATGTCTCTTCATGCGAGATGAGGCCAGTGGGAGCATTTTTGAGTCTCTTTCCAGATGGAGGAGAAGTCTTTAGTTAACTCGTCTACAGCAGGAACTCCAGAAGAAGTGGGAATGGGGAGGGGGGGGGGGGAAGTGGGTGACGGCCGTACAAAATCGGTCACATCTTTCTCCAAGGAAGACCACCAATAGTGTCTGGAGATTAGCTGTATGGATTTTTTGATTCCAGCATGACCTGCCAGGTGGGAGGAATTACCCCATTTGAGAGTCTGGAGGTGAAGACGTGGAGGAACATAAGTCTTTCCGGGAGGAATTGGCACCGAAGAAGCTGGGGCTGAAACGACCAGACACTCTGGAGGTATGATGTGTTGAGGAAGAATTTCAGATTCCGAGGCATTGGTGGCACGTGATAGAGCATCAGCCCTGACATTCTTGTCCGCAGGAGGAAAATGAATTTGAAAATTGAAGCGGGCAAAGAACAATGACCATCTAGCCTCGCGCTGGGCGGACTGAAGATAAGACAAATTTTTATGATCAGTATAGATTAGATGGTGATGGGATGCAAGGATCCTTCTAGAAGTTGTCTCCATTCCTCAAGTGCCAAATTAATGGCCAATAATTCACGGTCTCCAATGCAATAGTTCTTTTCAGGGGGAGAGAAGGTCTTGGAGAAAAATCTGCAAGTGATATTTTTTCCTTTAGTGGTTTTTTGAAGAAGAACAGCTCTGGCACCAATGGAGGAGGCGTCAACCTCAAGGTAGAAGGGCTTCAAAGGATCTGGCTTGGACAGGACTGGAGCAGAAGAGAAGGCAGCTTTGAGGTGTTTAAAGGCTTCCTCCGCCTGCGGTGGCCAGGATTTTGTATTGGCATTTTTCTTGGTCAAGGCCACAATAGGTGCAACAATGGTGGAGAAGTGGGGAATGAACTGATGATAATAGTTTGCAAATCCGAGGAAACGTTGGATGGATCGCAAACCAGTGGGACGTGGCCAATCTATTATTGCAGACAGTTTATCAGGGTCCATTTGAAGACCTTGACCTGAGACTATGTATCCCAAGAAGGGAAGGCTGCTGCGTTCGAAAAGGCATTTCTCCATCTTGGCATAGAGGAGATTCTTGCGCAGGCGCTGAAGCACTTGACGGACATGGAGGCAATGTTCTTCCAGGTTGGAAGAAAAAATAAGAATATCATCAAGGTAGACCACCACACAGGAATACAGCAAGTACCGGAAGATCTCGTTGACAAAGTCCTGGAAGACTGCTGGGGCGTTGCACAGACCAAATGGCATGATTAGATATTCAAAGTGTCCATCTCTGGTATTGAAGGCGGTTTTCCACTCGTCGCCCTCACGAATGCGAATGAAATTATAGGCGCCTCTTAGGTCAAGTTTGGTGAAGACCTTAGCTCCACGCAATCGATTGAATAGTTCAGAGATGAGTGGAAGAGGGTAGCGATTTTTCACAGTGATCTTATTAAGGCCGCGGTAGTCGATACAAGGGCGTAGCGACCCGTCCTTCTTGGCCATGAACAAGAATCCGGCTCCGGCTGGAGAAGAAGATTTTCGGATAAAACCTCTTTTGAAGTTTTCCTGGATGTACTCCGTCATGGCTTGTGTTTCCAGGGCAGAAAGTGGGTAGATCCTACCACGGGGTGGTGTGGTACCAGGAAGCAAATCGATAGGAAAGTCATAAGGTCTGTGTGGAGGTAAGATCTCTGCTTGCTTTTTGCAGAAGACATCAGCATAGTCCTGATAGGGCTTAGGAAGACCTGGCAATGGAGTTGTAATGGAGACTTGAAAAGAAGGAACTGAGTGAAGACAATGCTTGTGGCAAGAAGATCCCCAACTTTTAATGTCCCCAGTGGCCCAGTCGAGACTAGGTGAGTGACGTTGGAGCCAAGGCAAGCCAAGAAGAATTTCAGAAGTACAGTTGGGCAGCACAAAAAATGTAATGTGTTCGTGATGGTGAATTCCCACACTCATGAGCAGAGGTTGAGTGCGGTAACGTACAGTGCAGACCAGCCTTTCTCCATTGACGGATGAAATGAAGAGAGGTTTGATAAGACGGGTAACTGGAATATTGAACTTGTTGATGAGGGAGGCTTCATTATTCCAGGATAGCTCAAAGGCGAGGGTGCGGAACTGGATGGCGTACTCGCCCACAGAAGAACTCCCTTGGACAAGGTTCAATAGGGCTGTCTCAGCTAAAGATGCACGGGCTGGCTCCTCGAAGACAACGTACTTCGTTGCAGTCCCAAAGCGGTGTGGCCCAGGACAAGGCCTTTCCAGATAGCAGGCTAACCACGAACGCCACCTTAGACCGTTCTGTAGGGAATTGGTCTGACATCATCTCCAGGTGCAGGGAACACTGGGACAGGAACCCACGACACAATTTAGAGTCCCCATCAAACTTGTCAGATAGGGACAAGTGGAGTCTGGAAGCGGTCACTCGCTGCGGAGGTGATGCAGGAGCTGGCGGAGGAGATGGTTGCTGATGTTGAGGCAGAAGCTGCTGTATCATAGAGTCAGCTGTTGTCCTTGTAGCGCGATCTGCTGAGATTGCTGGGCGACCACGGAGGTTAGGTCAGCGACACTGGGCAGCGGGACCTCAGCGGGATCCATGGCCAGATCTACTGTCAGGATCCGGACTGGTATGCAGGGAGGACACAGGTGGTGGATCCTCTGTGTCAGTGAGGTGATGGAGTGGGCCGTACCAGGGGAAAGGAATCTAAGAGGTTACTGGTTTTCACGTGAGCCCGCCGCAAAGCGGGATGGACTTGCTGCGGCAGGTAACCCCCAAGTTGTTCCACCCGATAGCGACTCAACCTCACTGACTGAGTCAGGCACGGTACACAAGGGTTAGGCAAAGGTAAGGTCAGATGGAGCAGAAGGTCGGGACAGGCGACAACGGTTCGTAGTCAACGGCAACGGCAAGGGTCTGGATACACAGGCAATGGACACACAGTAACGCTTTCACTGGCACAAGGCAACAAGATCCGGCAGGGACAGGAAGGGGAAGTGTAATTTTTTTTAATGTAGGGAATGCTTGGAACTAATTGGGCCAGGCACCAATCAATGGTGCACTGGCCCTTTAAATCTGAGAGACCCGGCACGCGCGCACTCTAGAGAGCGGGGCCGCGCGCGCCGGGAATGAGCAGGAGGACGGGGCAGGTGAGAAACATGGGGCGCAATCCGAGAGCGGGCACGTCCCGTGCCTCGGATCGCGTCCCCTCCGGTGACATGGGAGCAACGCTCGCGGTCAGCGGTGCTGACCAGAGCGCTGCATGCAGAGGAATGCCGTGAGCGCTCCGGGGAGGCAGCGGGACCCGGAGCGCTCGGCGTGACAGGGGTCCATGAGTATCTATGACATTATCTATTGCCACCTTTATCCTTTACTTCACTATGGGGTCCATTAATATCTATGACAATATCTATTGCCACCTTTATCCTTTACCTCACTATGGGGTCCATGAATATCTATGATAATATCTATTGCCAACTTTATCCTTTACTTCACTATGGGGTCCATGAATATCTGTGACAATATCTATTGCCACCTTTATCCTTTACTTCACTATGGGGTCCATGAATATCTATGACAATATCTATTGCCCCCAAAGCTGAGACTTCTGAGATGACTGGACTGGAGACCTGGTCGACGGGAACCGTGTGAGGAGTGTGTAGTCGCTCTGGAACCAATCATTAGCAACTGGACTTTAGGCCTGTTCCCATGAGGTATGAGACAAGTGACACAAGTGAGGTCTTCTTTCTAGCCTGAGTAATACTAACTTGCACTGACTGACTTAAACTCCTTCCTGTCTGGTCAGACCAGGGTGAAGGAAGGGCTGGTGCACCCTGATTGACTGAAACTGCCCTTGTGGTTTCTTTAATCATTTTTACAAAGAAATGCAGTTAACTCTTCACATATTATTAACAGTACAATAGCACCAAAAAGGGAGCAACATCAATTAAAGCATTTTTTATAACAAATCACATTATAACACAGGTATGGGTAGTGGAGGCAAGCACCATATCATGACATCCACCCAACAGATCAGGAAAACAATGGTGTTACGCTCTGGGACGCCACCGATATGTTAATTATGTTGCTTTTTTCCCATTACAAATCATGAGATTCATGACATGATTATAGTATGGGACAGGAGGATTTGGCTGAGGAGTAGTTGCTCAGGCAGATTGACAGGGTTGGCAGGAGTCATGTAAACAGGGTAAACAGACAAGAGGGGCTGGTGGAGAGAAATGGTTAAATAACAAGCCAGGTCAGCAGAAACTACACCTTTGCAGTTCTCTTTGAAGATAGAACCATCTTGCTCAGACACAGATGACTGTAAGGAATCTCTTCAAATAGATACAGTCAGGATTGGAAGAGGAGTGCAAAATGCAATGGACCTTTAAATCTAAAAGATCCAGCACTAGGATCCAGTAGTATAGGTACAGCGACAGGAAGCCTATCACTTCAAGAGTGAAAGAAGCCAGGGGAGTGTTGAGTGAGGACAAGGTATGTATTACATTCGTGGTCAGGGACCATGGCACCAATATTAAAACAGTCCCTGATTGGTAACTGTATTGTAATGCCGTATCATTAGTATATAGCGCACCTTTTTGTTGCTTTAAAGTTTGTAACAAATCTTAATCTCTAGGAATACTATGTATATAAATTATTCAGCTGAGCAGAAAAACTGTACTTTAAGATGATTTTATGCAGAACTACACGCCAAGCTTTCCCAGCTTTCACATTTACACATACACCCTTAAGCATTTGTAAAGTGATTTTGTGAATGTTGGTGCTTGCATGTCTGGAAATTGCCTTAGTGAGTGCCAACGCTGTCATCATTATTGCTGAAGCAGTGAAATATAGTTTCATGAATGAGCCTAGGTGACGCCAACAAACTCTTCTCTTAAATGACAAATAATTGATATCTGTCAGGCATTTAAAAAAAATGCACACACTATGTTACATGCAAGCTACAACTGAAGAATTTTAGAAGTCACAAGGAGATCTGTACACACTGTAGATGCTGGAAGACTCAAAAATAGAGGACAACTTGTCAGGTTATCAATGGCTGTGACACCAGAAGGAGGTGACAGGCTGCTTCTGCTGGTAGACAGAAGTAGTGTCTAGGGTTTGTAATCATCTAAAAGGGGTACTCCACTGAAAAACAACTTATCCCCTATCCAAAGGATCCCCAGCGATCCCCAGTGCGGCACCTCAGTCATTCATGCATGGTGCGAACTACGCTCCGTGCCGGATGACTGGCGATTACAGCCACCTCGCCCACTCCATTCATGTCTATGGGAGGAGGTGTGACGGCTACGTAGTAGCTGTCACACCCCCTCCCATAGACCTGAATGGAGGGGGCGTGGAGTGACTCCACAAACACGGAGCTCTAGCCCGGAGATCGTATGGGTCCCCAGTGGCGGGGATCAGACATCTTATCCCCTATCCTTTGAGATTTCTGGGCTGTCTGTCATGCACTGCTATTTTAAGGTCTATCCATACATTTTCAATGATGTTGAGGTCAGGAGATTGTGAAGGCCGTGGCAAAACCTTCAGTTTACGCCTCTTGATGTAATCCCCCATGGATTTCGAGGTGTGTTTAGGATCATTATCCATTTGTAGAAGCCATCCTCTCTTTAACTTCAGCTTTTTCACAGATGGCATCAAGTTAGCATCCAAAATTTGCTGAAATTTTATTGAATCCATTTTTCCTTCTACTCGTGAGATGTTCCCGGTGCAATTGGCTGCAATACAACCCCAAAGCATGATTGATCAACCCCCATGCTTAACAGTTGGACAGATTCTTTTTTTATAAATTCTGTACCTTTGCTCATTCCGGCAAAAAAGTTCAATTTTAACCTCATCGGTCCACAGAACTTGTTTCCAAAATCCATCAGGCTTGTCTATATGTTCATTTGCAAAGTTTAAACGCTGATTTTTGTGGTGAGGACGTAGAAGAGGTTTTCTTCTGATGACTCTTCCATGAAGACTATATTTGTACAAGTATCTCTTTATAGTGGAACAGTGTACCACAACTCCAGTGTCTGCCAGATCTTTCTGGAGGGATTGTGCAGTCAAACGTGGGTTTTGAATAGTTTTTCTCATAATCCTGCGAGCTGTTCTGTCTGATATTTTTCTTGGTCTTCAAGATCTTGCTTTAACTTCCACTGTTCCTGATGACTGCCATTTCTTAATTACATTCCAAACAGAGGATATTGACATCTGAAAATGTTTTGCTATCTTCTTATAGCCTTCTCCAGCTTTGTGAGCATCAACTATTTTCAGTTTCAGATTTCTAGACAACTGCTTAGAAGAACCCATGGTGCTGATTGTTGGGGCAAGGTCAGAGTCTGGGCATTTAAAACCTTTGAGATTGACATCACCTGGTCTTCCCCGACGATGATTGAGAACAATCCATGACACTGGCAGGTCTCAGCTTTGCAAAGGGGGCAGTGCATGCTATAAACTCTGCAGGGTGCCCAAACTTTTGCAGACGCCATTTTTTTTGTTTTCTGTTATTTTGAAAGTGTAAATGATGGAAATAAAATCTAACTTTTGTTGACATATTATAAGAATGTCTAATCTGTAATTTGATGCCTTTTGGAGATTTTCCCATTTGTCCTTGGCTTCTTTATGCACATTAATGCAAATTTTTACCTGGGGTGCCCAAACTTTTGATCCCCACTGTACAGTGAGTATTCACCAAAACTAAGATGTCAGGAGAGCTGGCAAGTTCCCTTTAAATAAGAATCTTCTTAAATTTTAGCGAGAATAGTATAATAGCAAAACTGCTCATATAACTTTATTATTCATGTTACATATTTATTTTTAATAGATCTCCTCCTGTATAGAGTTTACTTCTGGTCTTTATTAGAAATGTCAACCCAGGACAATCTACTTACACTACCCCTACTGTTGGTTTATTATACACAGCTATAGCTGCACAGCAGAAAACCGTAGTAAATGAAATAACACAGTCATTTTATGTTATTCTGGACGTAAATCAATGCAAGGACCAATACATGATTTCCAGCAAAGACGATGACGGATCAGTAAGTGTCACAGTCACCTGCCAATATAATACAGCCATTGATGCAGCAGTTGCAAATAAACCTTTGAGTATAAGACACCTATCACGTTTTACAGTATTGATCGCCCTACAATACTGACTTTGACAAGCACACTAACAGGCAGTCAATGCTTTTCATTCAAACTATTTGTTATTTCTTAAAGCCTTGGAAGATGAACACAGTCATGTATATATCATAAGGGAACACTCCGACCAGCCTGTTGGGGAGCTTTAGCACTGGGCCAATCATCTCTGGCCCTGGTGCTCATGCCTTCCTAAGGCAAAATATAGAACAGCTGCTTGCTCATGATTGGGGTTCACTTCCTCTCCCGCATTCTGTTCTGTGAGATTTGTGTGTGTGTTTCCATGATCTTTTGCCTGTTTTTGACCAGTCTCTTGCCCGTTGATTCTGTGCCTTTTTAGTCTATACAGTCTTGACCCTTGCCTGCTCTGTTATTGTATTTGGTCCTGCTTGTGTACTTTGTAGTCCTCCTGGTTTGAGCCTTGGGATACTGCCTCTGAATTCTGCCTCTGTCCCTGAAGTATCTGTCTGTTACTACAAGCCCAGGGCCGTACTTCTCTCTGCCCTACATGACAATATATATATATATATATATATATATATATATATATATATATATATATATAATGATATACCACGAACTCACTCCAGGGTTTTTACAGACTTGGGGGGCGATTGCTCAAAACCTGAAAAGTTACTGAGTTGCCCATAGCAACCAATCAGATCGCTTCTTTCATTTTTCAGAGGCCTTTCAAAAAAATGAAAGGAGCAATCTGATTGGTTGTTATGAGTAACTCAGCAACTTTTCCTCTGGACAGGTTTTGATAAATCTCCCCCTTAGTGTATTCTTACCCTGTCCTCATTTAATTAATGTAGATCGATAATTTTTTTTATAAGTTATCTTTTTTTGTGAGTTATCACTATCAGAGGAGGTTTGTGGAGATAACCTTGCTCAATTTGTTGATTAAACCCATAAAAAGTTAAACATTTAATAAGATGGAAATTTAGGAATAAATCTGTGAAAGGAGTTCCTGTGTTGTCAGTAGAATCAGCATTAACAATCATATTCAATGGTACCATATAGTTTTCTCCCCCAGTGATTTATTCTACTAAATATTATGTTGTGCAGTTCTTTTTATTTTCTGTTTTAAATAGTAATGTATACCGTACTTTTGCTTTTTTGATAATCAACGGACGGGTATCGCCATATCAACAGTCTGAGTTGGATGGCACACCAGGAATTGCAGCCCAAGACAGCAATGTCTTTTTTAAACTGGCCATAGCCAGCTTTATTCTTCATTTACAGCAAACCACATTGGTAACATTGTGCACATGCTACAATAACAAAACAAAACCTGTTAATCTGACCGCAAACGAATATAGGACAGTGTCCCTATCTATTATTTTGAGCCCACTAATCAATAGAACCATTTGTATGACATACAGTGGGGATCAAAATTTTGTATTAATGTGCCTAAAGAAGCCAAGGAAAGATGGAAAAATCTCCAAAAGGAATCAAATAACAGATTAGATATTCTTATAATATGTCAACAAAAGTTAGATTTTATTTCCATCATTTACACTTTCAAAATAACAGAAAACAAAAAAAATGGCGCCAGCAAAAGTTTGGGCACCCTGCAGAATTTATAGCATGCACTGCCCCCTTTGCAAAGCTGAGACCTGCCAGTGTCATGGATTGTTCTCAATCATCATCTTGGAAGACCAGGTGATGTCAATCTCTAAGGTTTTAACCCCTTAAGGACCGGGGGGTTTTCCGTTTTTGCTCCTTGCCTTAAACCCCTTAAGGACTCAGGGTTTTTCCGTTTTTGCCCTTTCGTTTTTTCCTCCTTACCTTTTAAAAATCATAACCCTTTCAATTTTCCACCTAAAAATCCATATTATGGCTTATTTTTTGCGTCGCCAATTCTACTTTGCAGTGACATTAGTCATTTTACCCAAAAATGCATGGCGAAACGGAAAAAAAAAATCATTGTGCGACAAAATCGAAAAAAATACGCCATTTTGTAACTTTTGGGGGCTTCCGTTTCTACGCAGTGCATATTTCGGTAAAAATTACACCTTATCATTATTCTGTAGGTCCATACGGTTAAAATGATACCCTACTTATATAGGTTTGATTTTGTCGCACTTCTGGAAAAAATCATAACTACATGCAGGAAAATTTATACGTTTAAAAATGTCATCTTCTGACCCCTATAACTTTTTTATTTTTCCACGTACGGGGCAGTTTGAGGACTCATTTTTTGCGCCGTGATCTGAAGTTTTTATTGGTATGATTTTTGTTTTGATCGGACTTTTTGATCACTTTTTATTCATTTTTTAATATTATAAAAAGTGACCAAAATACGCTTTTTTGGACTTTGGAATTTTTTTGCGCGTACGCCATTGACCGTACGGCTTAATTAATTATATATTTTTATAGTTCGGACATTTACGCACGCGGCGATACCACATATGTTTATTTATTTATTTTTTTACACTGTTTTATTTTTTTTATGGGAAAAGGGGGGTGATTCAAACTTTTATTAGGGAAGGGGTTAAATGACCTTTATTAACACTTTTTTTTTACTTTTTTTTTGCAGTGTTATAGGTCCCATAGGGACCTATAACACTGCACACACTGATCTCTCATCGTGATCACAGGCGTGTATTAACACGCCTGTGATCAGCATTATCGGCGCTTGACTGCTCCTGCCTGGATCTCAGGCACGGAGCAGTCATTCGTTGATCGGACACCGAGGAGGCAGGTAAGAGCCCTCCCGGTGTCCGATCAGCTGTTCGAGACACCGCGATTTCACCGCGGCGGTCCCGAACAGCCCGACTGAGCAGCCGGGATACTTTCAGTTTCACTTTAGAAGCGGCGGTCAGCTTTGACCACCGCTTCTAAAGGGTTAATACCGCACATCGCCGCGATCGGCGATGTGTGGTATTAGCCGCGGGTCCCGGCCATTGATTAGCACCGGGACCGACGGGATATCATGCGGGATCGCTGCTTCATATCGCGGGAGCCGGCGCAGGACGTAAATATACGGGGTTATATAAGGGGTTAAAAAATCATAACTCTTTCAATTTTGCACCTAAAAATCCATATGATGGCTTATTTTTTGCGCCACCAATTGTACTTTGTAATGACGTCAGTCATTTTGCCCAAAAATCTACGGTGAAACGGAAAAAAAATCATTGTTCGACAAAATTGAAAAAAAAACACCGTTTTGTAACTTTTGGGGGCTTCCGTTTCTACGTAGTACATTTTTCGGTAAAAATGACACCTTATCTTTATTCTGTAGGTCTATACGATTAAAATGATACCCTACTTATATAGGTTTGATTTTGTCAGACTTCTGGAAAAAACATAACTACATGCAGGAAAATTAATACGTTTAAAATTGTCATATTCTGACCCCTATAACTTTTTTATTTTTCCGTGTATGGGGCGGTATGAGGGCTCATTTTTTGCGCCGTGATCTGAAGTTTTTAACGGTACCATTTTTGCATTGATAGGACTTATTGACCAAAAATGCACTATTTTGGACTTTGGAATTTTTTTGCGCGCACGCCATTGACCGAGCGGTTTAATTAATGATATATTTTTATAATTCGGACATTTTGGCACGCGGTGATACCATATATGTTTATTTTTATTTACACTGTGTTTTTTTTTTTTATTGGAAAAGGGGGGTGATTCAAACTTTTAATAGGGGAGGAGTTAAATGATCTTTATTCACTTTTATTATTCCCCATAGGGACCTATAACACTGCACACACTGATCTTCATCATTGATTACTGGTTTCTCATAGGAAACCAGTGATCAACGATTCTGCCGTATGACTGCTCATGCCTGGATCTCAGGCACTGAGCAGTCATTCGGCAATCGGACAGCGAGGAGGCAGGTAGGGGCCCTCCCGCTGTCCTGTAAGCTGTTCGGGATGCCGCGATTAGCCGCAGCTATCCCGAACAGCCCGACTGAGCTAGCTGGCAACTTTCACTTTCGCTTTTAGCCGCGATCGGCGCTGCACACTATTAGAGGCGGGTCCCGGCTTCACTATGACGCCGGGCCCGCCGTGATATGACGCGGGGTTACTGTGTAACCCCGCGTTATATCAGGAGAGCAGGACCAAGGACGTACCGGTACGTCCTTGGTCCTTAAGGGGTTAAATGCCCAGACTCATCTGACCTTGCCCCAACAATCAGCACCATGGGTTCTTCTAAGCAGTTGTCTAGAAATCTGAAACTGAAAATAGTTGAGGCTCACAAAGCTGGAGAAGGCTAGAAGAAGATAGAAAAACATTTTCAGATGTCAATATCCTCTGTTCAAAATGTAATGAAGAAATAGCCATAGTCAGGAACAATGGAAGTTAAAGTAAGATATCTGGAAGACCAAGAAAAATATCAGACAGAACAGCTCGCAGGATTATGAGAAAAACTATTCAAAACCCACGTTTGACTGCACAATCTCTTCAGAAACATCTGGCAGACACTGAAGTTGTGGTACACTATTTCACTATAAAGAGATACTTATACAAATATGGTCTTCATGGAAGAGTCATCAGAAGAAAACCTCTTCTACGTCCTCACCACAAAAATCAGCGTTTGAACTTTGCAAATGAACATATAGACAAGCCTGATGCATTTTGGAAACAAGTTCTGTGGACCGATGAGGTTAAAATTTTACTTTTTGGCTGGAATGAGCAAAGGTACGTTTGCAGAAGATTGGGAACAGAATTTAATGAAAAGAACCTCTGTCCAACTGTTAAGCATGGGGGTGGATCAATCATGCTTAAAGAGAGGATGGCTTCTCCAAATGGATAATGATCTTAAACACACCTCGAAATCCACGGGGGATTATATCAAGAGGCCTAAACTGAAGGTTTTGCCATGGCCTTCACAATCTCCTGACCTCAACATAATTGAAAATCTATGGATAGACCTTAAAGGGGTTCTCCGGTGCTTAGACATCTTATCCCCTATGCTTTGGATAGGGGATAAGATGCCTGATCGCGGGAGTCCCGCCGCTGGGGACCCCCATGATCTTGCACGCGGCACGCCGTTTGTAATCAGTCCCCGGAGCGTGTTCGCTCTGGGTCTGATTACCGGCGACCACAGGGCCGACGGCGTGTGATGTCACGCCTCCGCCCCCATGTGACATCACGTTCCGCCCCTCAATGAAAGCCTATGGGAGGGGGCGTGACAGCTATCAGGATAGGGGATAAGATGTCTAAGCACCGGAGTACCCCTTTAAAAGAGCAGTGTGTGACAGACAGCCCAGAAATCTCAAAGAACTGGAAGACTTTCGTAAGGAAGAATGGTCAAAGATACCTCAAACAAGAATTGAAAGACTCTTGGCTGGCTACAAAAAGCGTTTACTAGGTGTGATACTTGCCAAAGGGGGCAGTACCAGATATTATCTCTGCAGGGTGCCCAAACTCTTGCAGACGCCCTTTTTTTGCTTTCTGTTATTTTGAAAGTGTAAATTATGAAAATAAAATCTAACTTTTGTTGACATATTATAAGAATGTCTAATCTGTAATTTGATGCCTTTTGGAGATTTTTCCATCTTTCCTTGGCTTCTTTATGCACATTAATACAAATTTTTACATCAGACTTGGCCCTCCTGTAGCTTCCATAGGCTTAGCCCTGTCTGTGACTTCTTGTGTGACTACACGTGGAGCCATTTCCTTGAACACTCAGCAAACCTAAGTTAGGGTTGGTTTACACTACGTTTTTACAGTACGGAAACTGGGGGGAGCGAAAACCGGGCATTCCCATATCCCAGCCGGCCCCAATCTAATTGATTTAAATGACCCGACCGTAGTCAAACGGTGACTCCAATCGCCTCATTTTTGCCCCGTATCCAGTTTTCTGACCGGACCTAAAACCGTGGTATGCCACAGTTTTAGGTCCGGTCTGAAAACCAGATATGGGGAAAACTTGTCATAGCATTACCGTATGGACAAATTTACAAATCTGTTTAACTTTTTGGCACCAGTTGACTATACAAAAATGTTTTCAACTGTAGAACACCTTTAAATGGTTACTCTACCCCTAGACATCTTATCCCCTATCCAAAGGATAGGGGATAAGATGTCTGATCGCGGGGGTCCCGCCTCTGGGGACCCCCGTGATCTCGGCTGCGGCACCCCGCTGTCATTACTGCAGCTCTGTCGTAATGACAGGTGATACAGGGGCTGGAGCATCGTGACATCACGGCCCGCCCCCTTAATGCAAGTCCATGGGAAGGGGCATGATGGCTGCCACGCCCCCTCCCATATACTTGTATTGAGGGGACACAATGTGACGTCACATGGGGCGGAGCCGTGACATCATGATGCTCCAGCCCCTGTATTGCCCGTCATAATGCACAGAGCGAGTTTGCTCTGTGCAGTGATGACAGCAGGGTGCCGCAGCCGAGATCGCGGGGGTCCCGCCGCTGGGATAGGGGATAAGATGTCTAGGGGCAGAGTACCCCTTTAAGTAGAGAACAGCTGGATGAAGTGCAGATAGTTACACTGTTAAAGTATAAAAGGAGAAAAAATGGACAAGTTTGATGACCCAAGAACCTGAAAGCTTGAGGACACCATTAGACTTAGTATATAATTAGTCAGGCCAGGGGTGCAAAGAAAACTCATTTTTAATTATCATCAATGTAAGCGCCAAACTCCACAGGCAGTTCTGGGTGTATGCCCAGAGATTATACTGAATGACTCCTGGATCAAATCTGGTTGCTGCACATGACCTGCACATAGAACTTGTGAATATTTATACAGATGTGTCTACCTTTACCTTTCCCTAATTTTGTTAAAAAGAATGTGTCACCTAGAATTTTTACTTAGAATTTAACTCATCAGAGCGAGATACTGAAAGATTTATTTTTTTCTAATCTGTTTCCAGTCTCTGTCGTGTTTTTTTTATTTATTTTTTTAACAATCTGGCTAACTACTTAGCTAGCTAGCTACCTGGCTAGCTAACTACATAGCTAAATACATACTTGGCTACCTAACTACTTACCCACATGCCTGGCTACCTACCTGTCTAGTTGCCTACCTTAATGCCTGACTACCTAACTACCTAGTTAGCTACCTACCTATCACCACCATTACAACAGACTAATACCGCTATATTGTTGGTAAAATAAATCCACTATACCTGCCTTTTTACTGTGTGGGACACCAAGGGGGTTATTATAACAGTTTGGGACCTATAGATAGGGAGATTGTGTTGGGGAGGGGAGGGCACTGGAAAAATGCAGAGTTTAACATGTTTGTCCTGCAGATGCTGAAAAGCAGAGTTTTGGCTGGAAGACAACCACATGGCAATCTGATCCAGATGGGAAAGAAAAAGAAAAAGGATTCTGCTGATCAGAAATTATGTTAATTGTGAGTCCATAGATGTAACTTTAATAACTACTATTGTGTATTTATCCTGTGCACAGCTGGTATCTATCTCTATATGGTCATTGTATGTGGGAATATTGGTCTTTTGTTTAGTGGATTTATTTTACTAAACATATAGCTATTAATCAGTGGTAATTGTGGTTGTCATGGTGTGGCGGTATTAGTCAGTGGTAATGATAGTGGTGGTCACAGTGTTGCGGTATTATTTTTCCCTTACTGGTAACGGATATATTGGTATTATTGAAAATATTGGTCAGTAAACAGGATTTGGTCAGTATCAGTATGATGGTAAAATGTATGGTCATGATATTTCTCCTTGTATACTGGTATTTTTGGTAATAAAGGTCTCAGTATTAGTGTTGCTCACGAATATTCGCAATTCGAATATTATTCGCGAATATCGCATATTCGCGAATTTGCGAATTTCGCGAATATAGCGCTATATATTCGTAATTACGAATATTCTTTTTTTTTTTTTTTCACAGTACACATCACAGTGATCACCCCTCTCTGCTTCCAGCTTGTGTGGTGTAAAGAAGGCTCTAATACTACTGTGTGAGACTGGCGTGCGAAAATTTGCATATGAGAAAATTAGCATATGCAAATTTTCGCATATGCGAATTTTCGCCTATATTAATTTTGTATGTGCTAATATTCACATATGTTAATTTTCGCATACGCGAATTTTCGCATATGCTAAAATAAAACGAGAATATAAAGAATATGCGAATATTCGCGAATATATGACGAATATTCGTCCATATATTCGCGAATATTCGCGAATTCGAATATGGCCTATACCGCTCAACACTACTCAGTATACAGGATTTGGTCAGTGACAGTATGATGGTTATTAGTATGGAGATATTGGTTCCTTGTATACTCTTACATATATTTTATAACTTTTCTTTTTACTTTAAAAGTAAGAAATTATTTATTGTTTTATCATATCTATGAGATCTCCTCATGTACAAGTTACCTGAGCATGTACAGGTAGTGTGTAACTGTTAAGATCTGAGGCTGATAGGAGTATGATTTCTGAAACCACACTCTACAGTTGCCCGCTGTTAGCGGTGAAATATTAAAGGGGTACTCCGGTGGAAAACTTTTTTTTTTAAATGAACTGGTGCCAGAAAGTTAAACAGATTTGTAAATTACTTCTATTAAAGAATATCTATCCTTCCAGTACTTATTAGCAGCTGTATGCTACTGAGGAAATTCTTTGATTTTTGAATTTCTTTTTTGGCTTGTCCCCAGTGCTCTCTGCTGACACCTCTGTCCATGTCAGGAACTGTCCAGAGCAGCTTCCTGATACGGGCATCAGGTGTCAGCAGAGAGCACTGTGGACAAGACAAAAAAGAAATTAATAAAGAAAAGAATTTCCTCTGTAGCATACAGCTGCTAAAATGTACTGGAAGGATATAGATTTTTTAATATCTGTTTAAAGGGGTACTCCGGTGCTTAAACATCTTATCCCCTATCCAAAGGATAGAGGATAAGATGCCTGATCGCGGGTGTCACGTTGCTGGGGACCCCCGTGATCTTGCACACGGCACCCCGTTTGTAATCAGTCCCCGGAGCAAGTTCGCTTCGGGCCTGATTACTGTCAAACACGGGGTCGGCGGCGTGTGATGTCACGCCTCTGCCCCCGTGTGACCTCACGCTCCGCCCCTCAATGCAAGTCTATGGGAGGGGGCGTGACAGCTATCACGTCCCCTCCCATAGGCTTGCATTGAGGGGCGGAGCGTGATGTCACACAGGGGCGGAGGTGTGACATCACACGCCGTCGGCCTTGTGGTCACCGCTAATTAGACCCGGAGCGAACACGCTCCGGGGACTGATTACAAATGGGGTGCCGCGTGCAAGATCACAGGGGTCCCCAGCGGCGGGACTCCCGTGATTAGGCATCTTATCCTCCTTTGGATAGGGGATAAGATGTCTAAGCACCGGAGAACCCCTTTAACTTTCTGGCACCAGTTGATTTAAATTATTTTTTTCCACGTGAGTACCCCTTTAAAGATAGAGGCTACTGAGGGTGTGGTTAGGGGTGTGAGAGAGGGCATGGTTAGATGCATGGATTGGGCTATAGTGACGCCTCTGACATAGCAGATTTCCTGCTTGTGAGTGCCGATAATAATAATAATTCTTTATTTACATAGCACATACACATTCCGCAGCGCTGTATACTCAAATTGGTCCCTGTCCCCATTGGGGCTCACAATCTAAACCTATCACTATGTTTTGAAGTTTCAGAGGAAACCCAAACAAACATGGAGAGAACATAGAAACTCTTTGCAGATGTTGTCCTTGGTGGGAATTGAACCCAAGACCCTAGCACTGTGTGGAAAACTGCACCGCACAGAAGAGATGTTGCATTGGCAAGATGGCTATTTCTCGTCATTATGTATTGAACTCAATACAAATTTTCAAAATCAATATATGCCCGGCTCTGGCACCCTGTCATAATCCCACCATATAGCGGAGTCCTTTTTCTGAGGCTTTTTATATTATGCATTCACTTGTTAGTACTGGTTGTGAATTTCTGTAAAATGTGACCATGATAGATTTCTTCTAGTCATCAAAGCGGCTAAAAGTCCTATAAACAAGGAGAACAGAGCTTGGTAGTAGATACAGTAGATGGGTAGATGCTATACAGATAGAAATGGGATAGATAGATAATAGATAGATATGAACTGTATACTAACGCCTCTTCCACTAATACAAACTTGTAACATTTTTATCTAGAAGTGCAGATAGAAATTATTATTATATGTAAGGTCAAATATGATGGTTAGTTTGGTTACCCTCATGGTGGTCATTCATTTTTCTGGTGGTCGTCATTGTATTTCAGCCTTCATCCTTGGAACTCCACTGAGGTTTTTTTTTGCAAAAGCGCCATTAAAAACACAATACTGAAAAAACGCTGCATCCAGATGTTAGCTGCAAGTTAATAGTAAACTGCGTTTTTCAGTTTGCAGTTTTTTTAATCCTTTTGGCGTTTTTCAGCAATTTCGGGCTCAGAGGCTGGATTTTCAAAACGCCTGCCAAAACCTAGTTTGGCGTTTTTTGCCCTGAAATCGTGGCGTTTTCCTCCTATAGAAGTCTATGGGAGAGCAAAAACACCAAGAAAAACACCATGTTGGTTTTAAATTTTGCGTTTTTGCAGGCGGCTTTTATTCTTTTTTGGACTTGAGCGATTCAAAAAAATTATGGAGATACCTTTTTTATTAAAATTTCGTAGGGTACCATAAAAAAAAATTATAATAAAGAAACAGTAGTGATGGAAAAAATTGTATCTAACGAAATGTATCTTTTTTATTACGAAATGTTTATTAATTTTTAAACAGGAATCAATTTATGTGAGCGGGTGAAGCCCTAAAAATGTAACCGACAATAATAAAAATGTAGTGTGTGTGTATGTGTTTTTCACTTTTTTTCCTTCCTTTTTTTAGATAGTACTACTACTTCCAGCATGGAACACACTGTTCCATGATGGGAGTAGTAGTACCTGTATTAATTTACAGATCGCCCATTGCGATCCTTCTGTATAATATATAGATGCGGCGGCCGCTCTCCTATGGTCCCCTGCCCTGCCGTATATATACACATATTCATATTTCCGGCAGAGAGCTGTGATTGGCCAGATGGTTCCAGCCAATCACAGCTCTCTGTGAGAAATCGGAATGTGTATATATACGGCACTGCAGGGGACCATAGAAGAGTGCCGGCCGCTATTATACCGAAGTATCACAGCGGATGTCAGGAGTGATACCCGCAGTGATCTTTCCTTAATTACAAGTACTATTACTCCCAACATGGAGCACACTCTGTTCCATGCTGGGAGCTGTAGTACCTGCATTAATATACAGATCGCAGCAGGTGTCAGAAGTTACACTCAATGTGATCTGTCTATTAATGCAGGTACTACAGCTCCCAGCATGGAGCAGAGTGTGCTCCGTGTTGGGAGTAGTAGTACCTGCAGACATCACAGTGGATGTCACTAATGACACCCGCTGTGACTGTCCTGTCTATAGCAGAGATGCAGAGATGCATCCCTGCTCTGCTCTGTACTCCGGCCACTCATTCATTGATATTTCCCTCAGAGCTGTGATTGGCTGCAACCATCCGGCCAATCACAGCTCTCGGCGGAAAATATGAATAGAACATCACTCAGAGTACAGAGCAGAGATGTGAGCGCTGTTTAGAGCAGCTCCATCTCTGCTATATAATGGACGATCCCATTGGGTGTCAGACAGACACCTGGGGTGATATGTCTATAGTACAGGTACTACTACTCCCAGCATGGAACAGTGTGTTCCATGCTAGGAGTAGTAGTACTACATAAAAAATTTTTACAAAAAAAGAGAAAAAAAAGTTAAACACACACACACACACTTTACAAAAAAAACTTTGTTATAAAAAATAAACATTTAGTTAACCCCTTAAGGACGCAGGACGTACTCAAACGGCCCCTTTTCCGAGTCCTTAAGGACTCAGGAAGTTTGAGTACGTCCTGTCAAATCCCGGCCCCCCGCCGCTAGCTGGAGGGGAGTCGGTGCCCGATGCCTGCTGAAATCGTTCAGCAGGCATCGGGGCATATCGCCCAGGGGGGTCATTATGACCCCCCGTGTCGGCGATGGCCGCAGATCGCTGGACAATTCAGTCCAGCGATCTGCGGCAGATTCCGGGTCATTCGGGTCTCCAGTGACCCGGTGACCCGGAATTACAGGCTGTTCGGGGCCGACTCCGACAGCCCCGAACAGCCAGAGCCTGCAGGGGTGAGGTGGCACTGGTGCCACCTCACGATCGCCCTGATTCGTCGGCCGGATTACCGGCCGACCAATCAGGGCGCCTGCTGCGGGTGTCACTCCCGCAACCCGCTCCGCCCCTCTTCCGGAGGACGTGAGCGGGTGCGGGACGTGCACCCCGGGTGCTGGGGACCCCGATCCCCGGCGTCAATGTTGGGATCGGGGCCCCAGGAGCGACGGTCGCGGCAGCGACGACGAGGGACTGACCTGTGTGGCAAGGATCGTTGGAGGTGAGTGACAGCCTCCTGCTGTTGCTTAGCAACAGCTCCCAGCATGCAAAAAGGGCATGCTGGGACTTGTAGTTTTGCAACAGCTGGAGGCACATTTTTTCTATGGAAAAGTGTACCTTCAGCTGTTGTGTAACTACAACTCCCAGCTTGCACAAACAGCTAAAGTGCATGCTGGGAGTTGTAGTAGTGCATCTGCTGGTTGCATAACTACAACTCCCAGCATGCCCGTTGGCTGTCGGTGACTGCTGGGAGTTGTAGTTTTGCAACAGCTGAAGGCACACTGAGTTATGTAGCAAACCAGTGTGTCTCCAGCTGTTGCATAACTACAGTCCCCAGCATCCCCAGCCAAAGTAGTATGCCTCCAGCTGTTGCATAACTACAAGACCCAGCATGCCCTTCCACTGTCCGTACATGCTGGGGGTTGTAGCTTTTGCAACAGCTGAAGGCACACTGGTTGCAAAACACTGGGTTTGTTATCAAACTCGGTGTTTCACAACCAGTGTGCCTCCAGCTGTTGCAAAACTACAACGGCCAGCATGCACTGATAGACCGTACATGCTGGGAGTTGTAGTTTTGCAACAGCTAGATGTTTCTTCCCCCCCCCCCCCCCCAATGTGAACGTACAGGGTACACTCACATTGGCGGAGGATTACAGCAAGTATCCGGCTGCAAGTTTGAGCTGCGGCAAATTTTCTGCCGCAGCTCAAACTGCCAGCGAGAAACTACTGTGAACCCCCGCCCGTGTGACTGTACCCTAAAAACACTACACTAACACACAATAAAAAGTAAAAAAACACTACGTATACACATACCCCTATACAACCCCCTCCCCTCCCCAATAAAAATGAAAAACGTCTGGTACGCCACTGTTTCCAAAACGGAGCCTCCAGCGGTTGCAAAACTACAACTCCCAGCATGCACTGATAGACCGTACATGCTGGGAGTTGTAGTTTTGCAACAGCTGGATGTCCCCCCCCCCAATGTGAACGTACAGGGTACACTCACATGGGCGGAGGATTACAGTAAGTATCTGGCTGCAAGTTTGAGCTGCGGCAAATTTTCTGCCGCAGCTCAAACTGCCAGCGAGAAACTACTGTGAACCCCCGCCCGTGTGACTGTACCCTAAAAACACTACACTAACACACAATAAAATAAAAAGTAAAAAACACTACATATACACATACTCCTACACAGCCCCCCTCCCCAATAAAAATGAAAAACGTCTGGTACGCCACTGTTTCCAAAACGGAGCCTCCAGCTGTTGCAAAACAACAACTCCCAGTATTGCCAGATAGCCACTGACTGTCTAGGCATGCTGGGAGTTTTACAACAGCTGGAGGCACCCTGTTTGGGAATCACTGGCGTAGAATACCCCTATGTCCACCCCTATGCAAGTCCCTAATTTAGGCCTCAAATGCGCATGGCGCTCTCACTTTGGAGCCCTGTCGTATTTCAAGGCAACAGTTTAGGGTCACATATGGGGTATCGCCGTACTCGGGAGAAATTGTGTTAAAAATTTTGGGGGGTATTTTCTGCTTTTACCCTTTTTAAAAATGTTAAATTTTTGTGAAAAGAGGCATTTTAGGTAAAAAAAAAATTTTTTTACATATGCAAAAGTCGGGAAACACCTGTGGGGTATTAAGGTTCACTTAACCCTTTGTTACGTTCCCCGAGGGGTCTAGTTTCCAAAATGTGATGCCATGTATTTTTTTTTTTGCTGTCCTGGCACCATAGGGGCTTCCTAAATGCGGCATGCCCCCAGAGCAAAATTTGCTTTCAAAAAGCCAAATGTGACTCCTTCTCTTCTGAGACCTGTAGTGCGCCAGCAGAACACTTTTCACCCCCATATGGGGTGTTTTCTGAATCGGGAGAAATTGGGCTTCAAATTTTGGGGGGTATTTTCTGCTATTACCCTTTTTAAAAATGTAAAACTTTTGGGAAACCAAGCATTTTAGGGAATTTTTTTATTTTTTTTTACATATGCAAAAGTCGTGAATCACCTTGTGGGGTATTAAGGTTTACTTTACCCCTTGTTATGTTCCCCGAGGGGTCTTGTTTCCAAAATGGTATGCCATGTGTTTTTTTTGCTGTTCTGGCATCATAGGGGCTTCCTAAATGCGACATGCCCCCCAAAAACCATTTGTCGCTCCTTCCCTTCTGAGCCCTCTACTGCGCCCGCCGAACAATTAACATAGACATATGAGGTATGTGCTTATTCGAGAAAAATTGGGTTTAAAATACAAGTAAAAATTTTCTCCTTTTTACCCCTTGCAAAAATTAAAAAATTGGGTCTACAAAAACATGCGAGTGTAAAAAATGAAGATTGTGAATTTTCTCCTTCACTTTGCTGCTATTCCTGTGAAACACCTAAAGGGTTAAAACGCTGACTGAATGTCATTTTGAATACTTTGGGGGGTGCAGTTTTTATAATGTGGTCTTTTATGGGGTATTTCTAATATGAAGACCCTTCAAATCCACTTCAAACCTGAACTGGTCCCTGAAAAAAAGCGAGTTTCAAAATTTTGTGAAAAATTGGAAAATTGCTGCTGAACTTTGAAGCCCTCTGGTGTCTTCCAAAAGTAAAAACACGTCAATTTTATGATGCAAACATATTTTTTTATGATGCAAGTAGACATATTGCATATGTGAATAAAAAAAAAAATATTTTGAATATCCATTTTCCTTACAAGCAGAGAGCTTCAAAGTTAGAAAACTGCAAAATTTTAAAATTTTTCATCAAATTTTGGAATTTTTCACCAAGAAAGGATGCAAGTTACCACAAAATCTTACCACTATGTTAAAGTAGAATTTGTCACGAAAAAACGATCTCGGAATCCGATTGATAACTAAAAGCATTCCAGAGTTATTAATGTTTAAAGTGACAGTGGTCAGAATTGCAAAAAATGGCTAAGTCCTTAAGGTGAAAAAGGGCTCAGTCCTTAAGGGGTTAAATAAATTTTTACATCACTACTGCATCCTTTTTTTTATTATTATTTTTTTTTTTTGCTACCTAACTATTTTGCAAAAAAAACGACAAAAAAAGCTAATTCTGCGCAAAGGTAAAAACGCCAGAAAAAACGCAAGAAAAAAATGCAAAAACGCAGTTTGTGGCAGTTCTTCTGGCGTTTTTATGCCACAAAAATCGCAGGGCAAAAATATCAGTGGAGTCCTAGCCTTAAAGGGTTATCTAAGATCAGTTGTAATACTACAACCCGGCGACAGATGTGGTGCTGTTTTTTAACAGAGTAACTACTTTTTTAGTACTGGATAATTATTTTAACCATTGCTGGTTTTCACTATACCATATTTTACTCTAAACTGCAGAGTGCACATTTGGACTTTGTCATAGAGGAAATAGTGTTTGCAATTATTCTGTTTTGCCTCTGGGTTATTTATGGCTTGTTGAGGGTTACAAGCATCCAGAATTGCTTCTTACTGACCCCAATTTCCAGGGCCAATTGTCTCTACTTTAGTCTCTGAGAAAACAAAATGAGCCTGCTTTTTATGTTTAACCATTTCATTAAGCTTCTGTTTTACATTCTAGATGTTTACACTTGCTATATTAAGAATGTCAATGATTAAGTCATTGCTGCCAAATGGTTAATGTGGTACGTGAGGCTCTACAATGTACCATCATATAGATCAGATCAGATACCCAGACTGCAGAAATAGAATATTATGGATCTTGGCACAGGTTTTAGTAATTTTAAACCAATTTCATAATAGCTACACAGTAGAATACAGTGCTTCAACTTAAAACACCAGCCTTAATAGAACTGAAAGAAGCAGACTGCATACATTGTACATATAACTTGCCTTCATATTGTTTTGAGGAAAAAAACAGAACCCTTTGAATAGTTGAATTTATTAATTGTCACAAAAATAGAGGCCAGAAAATGGATTCTGGGGCTCTATGGAGATAATGAGTATTAGCACCCTTCATCCATCTAAACATCTATAAAGAAAATAATAAAGGTAATAATGATATTTGTTGTTACCTATGCAAATGTTGGACATATCATTAACAAAGGTTATTACCAAATGACTCAAAAGAAATAGACCCTGGTGGCATGAAGTTAGCTTGCATATTAGCTCCACATTGGGTTGCCTTTTGATTTGTCGGGCCATTATTGTGTCACAGCCTTGACTCTTCAGAGGTTCTTCAGCCGGCATGCTGTTTAACCCCTTATGGACCATGGGTTTTTCCATTTCTGCATTTTCGTTTTTTTCTCCTCACCTTTTAAAAATCATAACCCTTTCAATTTTGCACCTAAAAATCCATATGAAGGCTTATTTTTTTGCACCACCAATTCTACTTTGCAGTGATATCCGTCATTTTATCCAACAATCTACGGCGAAATGGAAAAAAAATCATTGTGCGATGAAATTGGAGAAAAAAACTCAATTTTGTAACTTTTGGGGGCTTCCGTTTCTACGCAGTAAATTTTTCTGTAAAAATTACACCTTTATCTTTATTGTGTAGGTCCATAAGATTAAAATGATACCCTACTTGCGTAGGTTTGATTTTGTCGTACTTCTGGAAAAAAACATAACTACATGCAGCAAAATGTATATGTTTAAAAATGTCATCTTCTGACCCCATAAATTTTTTATTTTACTGCGTATGGGACGGTATGAGGGCTAATTTTTTGCGCCGTGAATTGAAGCTTTTAGTGGTGCCATTTTTGTATTCATCGTACTTTTTGATCGCTTTTTATAAATGTTTTCATGATATAAAAAGTGACCAAATATTGTTATTTTGGACTTTGGAATTTTTTTGCGCGTACGCCATTGACCGTGCGGTTTAACTAATTATATATTTTTATAGTTCAGACATTTACGCATGCGGCAATACCACATATGTTTCTATTTATTTTTATTTACATGTTTTTTTTCAATGGGAAAAGGGGGGTGATTTGGATTTTTATTAGGGAAAGGGTTAAATGACATTTATCAACTTTTTTTTTTACACTTTTTTTTATAGCCCTCCCATAGAGGGCTATAACACTGCACACACTGATCTTTTACACTGTTCACTGCAAAGCCATAGCTTTGCATTGATCAGTGTTATCGGCGGTCGATTGCTCAAGCCTGCACGAGTGGAGGAAGGTAAGAGGACCTCCACTCGTGTCCTAGCTGATCGGGACACCGCATTTTCACTGAGGTCCGATCAGCCCCACTGAGCAGCCGGGAAGCTTTTACTTTCGTTTTAGACACGGCATTCAACTTTGAACACCGCGTCTAAAGGGTTAATAGTGCACGGCACGGCACGATCGCTGCCGCGCGCTATTAGCCCTGGGTCCCGGCTTCAGATACATGCCAGGACTGACCCGATATGACACGTGACCCCGTGTTATATCGCGGGAGGTGGCCAAGGACGTAAATATATGTCCTTGGTCATTAAGGGGTTAAAATAAAATCCTGGCACATTATTAAAGCAAACCTGTCAGATCCCACAGAACCCACAATGTATATATGTATATATATATATATATATATATTAAGCGTACCTGTCAGATCCCACAAGAAAATGCAAAAACTATAATATGTTACTCAGAACCTAGTCCTGACCGTGTACATCTAATTCTTATGCCTCTATCACCTATATGTATTACACTGATCCCTCTTTTCATTAGGTCACATTGTTAGAATTCCTCTCAGGGGAAGGGGGCATGTCCTTTCCTTGTGGTGGTGGAAGGTGATTGGTGTGTCTACTCATGCAGCCTTGTCCATGACTCATCTCTTGTCCATTACTCATGGACAAGCCTGATGTTACTGCAGAACAGGTTAGTGTCCAAGTACTATAGGTATGGGGACCCCCAGTGGTGAGATTTACACATTTAAACAACCATATTACAAAAGGTATTTTATCAGTAACAACATATAAAACATTTTTGGATCTGACAGTGCCCATATAAGGCTTAAACTGTACCTGTCCCTAAAAAAAACAACAAAAAAACCTTTGACCATTATTAGACCGTCTTGATCACATGACACAGAGCTGAGAGGAAATACACTAAGTGTGCACTTCTCCCAGCACATTTTACAGAACACCTATATCTGGATCAATCAAAACTTTTGCTTTGTCTTCATGACATATCAAAATATAGTTTGCATGTTTTTTTAAGTTAAAGGTTTAGAATAACACAGATAACAGAATTGTGAAATGTATGTGAACAGGAAGATAAAACCCAAATACAATATGCAGTACATGTGGTGTCCCACCACCAAAGGCTGTCCTGTGGGCTGCAGATTTCCTCAGGCAGGCCTGCTGCTCCTGCAATGGGCCCACTGTTCTATTGTTTACTGTGTTGATGCACTTTGCTGTATTGACTGTATTATGTTATTATCTGTGTACTGTACCCTTAAGAAATGAGATGCAGAGTAATCAGGTGACCCTGTTATCCAATAGGAACCCCAAAATTGCCCTGTAGATAGTGTGTGTGGGGGGGGGGGGGGAGGATCTGCCCCAGTTTGGTTTCAGTTCTAGATGAGCTCTAGTTTAGAGTTCAGTTGCTGCTGTGTGCAGAACTCCATGTGAGCTGCAGTGTGGGAAGGAGGTAGAAGAAGTGTGAGGTGATTCCAAGAGAAACCTACAGAAAATCTCTTATTAAATCAACCCACCATTCTGCAAGTGTTCGCCGCACAGGAGTTGGTTAGTTTATACCCTGGTGGTGTCAGTAAAATGGACCATAGCAGAACCCTAGTTAGTGTATGATATCTCCAAATCTCAAGTCTGTCATATCCAATAGCAAGTCAATTTAAGTGGGTGGAAAGCACCATAAGTCACAGTAAGGTAACAGGGCTCCTAAGGGTTACACTGCATCCCTTCTACTCTGCTCCATACTGCGAGTGTTGTACCATCTACAGCTGCCTCAGTAAAAGACAGTTATCTATAACCTGGTGTTTGTGTGTTTATTGCCCCCGTGCCTGGCCCAGGAGAAGCTGTCTCCACCTCGGACCGTGTATAAGCTAACGGTGCCCTGGCATCATGACCTGACAAGTGTAACTTGCACCCCCATGTCACCACATACAATGTTCCCAAAAGTTTTATGCCTTATATGTTAGGTTTTTTTTTTATGTTTTTTTTTCCACTGAGTATACCACTATTGCTGTTAGGATATTTGCATTATGTATTTAAAACATTTTGTACTGTAGTTGTAAAATAAATATGTGAGTCTCAGTGGTTTATATCCTCTTTATACATAACTATTATTGGCCCAGAAATCACTCAAGAATCAGTTTTCAGTGGCATGGTCTTAAGTACAGAACAGGAAATGTTTACAGTTGTTAGTTTTTGTTCTGTGTGGCTAGGTGCCAATGATTTAGAATACCCTAAGTAGTTATCCTTTATCCTGGTTAAACTGATAAATATGTATATAATTCCATATAGGTCAGTCTGTGAGGTACTATAAAAGAAAGCCCATGCTCTGGGGCCTTGAGTAGAGGCCCCAATGAATGGAGTACAATCTATCCAGACCGGAGGACCAGATCGGGCCTTAAAATGTATGCCACCATAACAACCCTTTTTTGAGTTTTGATACATACACATTCATACATCATAATGTATAAATCATTATTGCTGATGTAACCTGGGTGCAGAGATAATAGTATAGTTTACAATGAAATTAGAAAGGACCTATGCAGCTGCTTTGAGGTCTTAGAAGAGAGAGTTAAACAGACTTAGTTGATCATATCCCCTTTACTAACAGTTGAGGGAAATCAACACAGGGCCTGGACTGCTGGTAACAACAAGGGTGTAAAACCTGGCATCAAATTTGTAAAACCTGGCATCATAATGGGTTCCCCGTTTCTATCTGTCCATGTCAACTAGCTGCCAAATACTATACATTAGTGGTCAAACTGCGGCCCTCCGGATGTTGCAAAACTTCAACTTCTAGCATGTCCGGACAGCCGTTGGCTGTCCGGGCATGCTAGGAGTTGAAGTTTTGCAACATCTAGAGGGCCACAGTTTGAGACCACTGCTGTATTATTATGGTGGTGCAAAAATATTTTTGCCAAGGGTCCTTTATTCAAATGTTACTTGCTTTTGTATCTACAGCCTCTGTAGACTGCTGTGTGAGCTCTATTTATTCTATACTTATAGACAGCCTATATGATTCTCCTGATTCTGTATACTGCCTTCAGGGATGGTGCAAGGATTTTTGCCACCCTAAGAGAAAGCTAATTTTGCTGCCCCTTGACCCTGCCCACTGGCCCTGCCCTTTGACACGCCCTACCTTAGTACTGGTGTGACACGCTGTAACAAACTCCCTCCTTACACAACGGCAGTTCGGGCTAAGCGGGTGCTTTGGATGAGCTTCGGGTGCTTCATGTGCTGGCTAGTTACTAACTTTCTTGCAGTGGGCAGAGCTGCGCCCCCATTAAGAGGGCGCTTTAGGCAGCTGCTTATTTTGCCTATAGGCAGAACCAGCCCTGACTGCCTTGTATATGCTCTCCTCTCGCCATCATCTGAGCTGTCCTCTAGAGTTTCTTTTCCCCATCTACTGTCTCAGCTGGTGTGTAACTTCCCACCTCTGTTTTCTTTAACACTGAGAGAGTAGAAAGTCAGTCACAGGCTCTGGTCTTAGCTTTCTCTGAGTAGCAGTGCAAAGGTATTTATAACCTTTAATACTTTCAGGTTGAAAATAATTGTGCCTTTTATAGAAAAAAATCCAGATCCACTCAGGTATAGTTTATATTGTATTTTTAATTAAGAGTTTATTGATCAAATGTTATTCTGCTTGTAAAATGCTGTTGCAATAAAAAATGCATTACCAGAGAAATGATCACATTAGTTTTAACTCCCTTTCTAAGCGCTTACTATTTAGTGCCAAGCATATAAAATCCTGAGCAAACAGCAGCATTATGGTGTTGTCAGCTAAAGCTGTAACAAATGAAGATTATCTCTTGTGCTTGTGTTCTAAATATTGTTCCCTTCCTATGGTTTTATACTTGTACTGATGAAGCTTTTAAGGAAGTTTCTCAACAAATGCTGTCACATAGAAAAGAGGAAGATGCAGGCTTTTCATGGGGGAGACTATGTATGTGTAGGGCATGGGCTGGTTCTTATTTCACAAGTCTAACAAATTATAGGAAATACCCAGTTTGTGTAAGAGGGTTTCTTTAGTTCTTTTTTTTTTTTTTCTTTTCTTTTTGAAAATGATCAATTAATCTCGATAATTTCTTCTTCCTAGTGAAGTATTTCCCATGAGGGCAGAATTGATATCAAATGATCAGCCAATGCTGTCATATAAGAAGTATCTGGGGTGATCTTTCGTTCTCTAGTTCAATTGTTTTGGTACCCATTATTACTATGCAGTTGCTCTGTTATTGGACTGTACCCAACGAAAGGGGTACTTTTGTTCTTTGACTTCTTGTTGTTTGTCTATATTGTAAAACTAAATAAAGAATTGATAAAAAAAAAAAAAGAAGTATCTGGGGTGGAGGTACTATATAGTATAGTATAAGTGGCCTTTACCTGTAAGTAGGAAAATGTGTGCATATACACACACATGATTTGATAGGGCTAGTCATCATAATTTTCATAATTTTGCGCACAAGTTTTTTTTTTATCTCCATATGCCATTTTGTTAATATCTAAATGAGGCTCATCTGTCTAGTCCATCTCCACTTATTCACCACGTCAAAAAACCATGTCAATCAAAGAGGCGGTAAAGAGGCTGCACTTGCCTGGACTCGTGACATGCTAGGCCATACCCCAATGGCATGTAAGACTCATATGCATTTTAACAAAAATTTATATATTTTATCGCGGCCCTGAAAAAGACTAAAGAGATTAAAAATGGTGTATGGACTCATGATTTAAAAAGTGGGAAAACAAATAATGAAAAAAAGTTTTAATATATATATAAAGCCCCTCCTCTAATAAATAATGTAAATATGGGGTATTGTTTTAATTGTATTAAATAATGAATAAAGTATACTGCTTAAAAACTAAATTCCCAAAAGTTGTCACATTTTGCTCCCAGAAATATTAGTTTTTGTGCTTCATCGTCCATGTTATGGTAAAAAGAAGAAGGGGTCCTAGCAGACAGACCACTGGAGATCAGACACTTATACCCTATCCTGCAGATATGTTTTAAAATTCTGTAGTACCCCTTTAATCTTTCCGCATTGTTTTCATAAAATATTAAGGTGTTAAAGACAATACAACAAGTAGACAATACAAACACTGGAATGTTGGCAGAAGATGATGACATTTGTGATATTTAGCAAGGAGTAGACCTGTTTGGCATTTGGACAACTAACTTTTCCTAAGTATGTATTTATCTGCATAAGATAAAAGAAAGCGTGTAAAAGGGAGTAAGTATCATGTGGAGTATATATATATATATATATTTATATATATCTCAATGTGTGTTTGTTTGTATGTGTGTTCCAGTATCACTCCCAAATGGCTAAAGATATGTCCATTAAACTTGGTACACATGTTACTTATATGTCAACTACAAACATAGGATAGGTAAATGAATCCTTAGCCAACCACATTTGCCAGGGTCGGGGTTTTTGTTTAACCCCTTAAGGACCAATGCAAATAAACCTGTACGCCCCTGAAAGACCAGGCCTGTTTTTTCAAATCGGGGATGTCTGTCTTTATTAGAGAATAACTCTGGTAGCGTTTTGCCAATCACGATAATTCTGACACTATTTTTTTGTCACAAGTTGTCCTTCATGTACATAGTAAAAGTAAGCCGATATAATTTGTAGTTTTTTTTTTACAATGCAAAAAATCATGACATTTTTACAAAAAATTACGATTTTTTTGCTATTTTAACACTAATAGGTTGCATATATTTGTACTTACTGACCAAATAGTTTATGAAACTTATACTTTCAGATGTCTACTTTATTTTGACGTCATTTTTTAGTTTTTAATTAACATTTTAAATTAGTTAGAAGCCTAACAATTTAACTTGAAATTTAGAAAATTTGAAAAGTACATCTTTTTTTATGTGCTATGCATGGTTTGCAGAAATTAAAAGGTAGTAGAACATAGGAACACCCCCCCTAATGACCCCATTTTAAAAACTAGACCCCTCAAGGTATTCGCTAGGGGGTACAGTGAGTATTTTAACACCATAGTTTTTTGGCAGGAATTATTACAAAGTCAGTGTTAAAAATTCGAAATTAGCAATTTTTCACAAATGCATCATTTGGGGGGCATATTTTTTGTACATCACTTCTGATATTGAAAGAAATGCACCCTATATTTTATTTAGCTGCTTGTCCCATGTTCGGAAATACCCCCGCTTTGGCCATATATGGTTCCTTGGCCACGTGGTAGGACTCAGAAGGAGAGGAGCGCCATTTGGCTTTCAGGGCAGAACAGTACCCCTACCCCCACAAGTGACCCCATTTATATACCGCACCCCTACAAGTTATTGGCTGGACCAGGGACCTCTCTGATTGGTCCTTGGTCGGCGTGCAGTATAACGCGTCTGTCTGTGACAGTTAAGGCTCCTGATGGATATATCCGCCATGTTGTGGGAATAAGCATCCGCTCATGGCGATCCATCACTGCTGCGGCTGGGTAGCTCAGTGTGTCCGCTCCTGATTGCTGGCGGGAAATCCGCCACTATGAGTGGACACACAAAGCTACCCAGCCGCAGCAGCGAGCTCATTACCGTGACTGCTGCATAATGTGTAGGATCACATGGTGGACATCCGCAGCATATTACATGCTGCACTTGTCCGCCAATGCGATCCTACACATTATGCATTTTTTTTTATTAGATTCATTTAATAAATGTATTTTTAATATTTTTTTTTACACTTTTATAAAATTTTTATTTATTTTTACACTTTTATTTTCTTTATTTATTTATTTTTACACTTTTTAATGCTTTGGAATACTTAGTATTCCAAAGCATTGCAGTTATATGCTGCCTGCCAGTTTTCACTAGCAGGCAGCATATCATGACGTGCCTCTGGCACGTCCTACAGGCAACACCCAGGGCAGACCTGGGGGTCTTTGTAGGACCCCCGGCTGCCCAGGTATGCAGCAGCACCCCGCGATGCTCCAGGGTGCTGCAGGAGAGACATAGGGAGCCCCCTCCCTCTGTCAGAACTCCTTACAGCGCGCGGTCACTTCTGACAGTGGCTGTAGGGGTTAAACTGTCAGGAATGAAGTGAACTTCACTCCCGGCAGTGCGGCCACACACAGCACCCCGCGATCGCGATGCGGGGTGCTGCAGAGGAGACAGAGGGAGCCCCCTCCCTCTGTCAGAACTCCTTGCAGCGCGCGGTCACTTCTGACCGCGGCTGTAAGGGTTAAACTGTCGGGAGTGAAGTGAACTTCACTCCCGGCAGTGCGGCCACACACAGCACCCTGCGATCGCGCTGTGGGGTGCTGCAGAGGAGACAGAGGGAGCCCCCTCCCTCTGTCATAACACTTACAGCCCGCGGTCACTTCCGACAGCGGCTGTAAGGGTTAAAACTGCCGGGACCGAAGTTTACTTCGGTCCTGGCAGTGCAGCAGGGTCCCGGCTGTGTGATACAGCCGAGTCCCTGCCGCAATCTCGTGGGTGCACTGGGCAGCACCCACGAGAATAATGGACGAGTATAGACGTCCAGGTGCGGAAACGGCCGCACCTGGACGTCCATGGTCGTTATTGGGTTAAAGCCCCATACAAGTCTATGGGAAATATATGTCACTGCATAACTACCAAGCGGCTGGAGATATTTCGATAATACTTGGTCACATGTTAGTTATATATCCACTAAAAATATAGGGTAGGTAAATTAACTCTAACCTTCCCCCTTACATGAAGGATAAGGGTTTTTGTTTCAAGTCCCATGCAAGTATGTGGGACTTCCGGTACCTTACTCCACAAGCTCCGCTCTTCATCTCCTGGTAATTGTGTCAGTACAGCTTGCAAGCCACAACCTCTTTACATGCCACATCCCATCTCGCAAAGCCATGACTACCCAGCCACAGCCCTTTTATTTTCTACCATTTTGTGTATCGGTCTGGCTGGCAAATCATGCCCACTCCCACAAATCCACGCCCCATTCTATTTTTGGATTACAATATCTTCATCAAAACTCAGTGCCACCTGAGGATGGTATATGAGGACAGCTTATAAGGAGGAGATATGAGAACAGGATAGGGGCGGAATATAAAGACGGGATAAATGGTTGGGATGTGAGGACTGGATATGAGGTTGGGATGCGAGGATGGGATATGAGGACGGGATGTGAGGATGGGATGTGAGGATGGGATGTGAGGATGGGATGTGAGGACAAAAGCTTCCTACTTTGCTGTTTTTCCTCCCCCACAAGGATTAAGTAGGAAAAACCAAGCTGGGTACTCAGCTAGTATTATATAAGGACATAGAATTCCATATGCATGGAACATGAGAGGGACATTTTCACTTGTGCCAGATTTGGAAAAAATCTGATTGGTTTCTTTGTGTTGTTCACACATCTCATCATTGAAATATTTATGTTCCACAGGAAGAATGAGCAGTAGAATATGGAGTCAATACTAAAATACAAATTAATCAACTTTTAAGAAGCCTTCAGAAGGGAACCATTCCAAACTTATCATGTAAGTTCCTTTCTACTCTCTACATAGTCTCCACCAAGCAGATATTTTTAAATGCTATATAGACAAGAAAGTTCTTGGAGTTTTCTATGTATTAATGTGAATACATATAAATTACATTTAATTATTGTACAGAATGTTTATTCTGTAGAATATGTAGGTACAGTGAATACTATGTAAGCTGTGTGTCATGTACAATTTTCCATTCTCAAGACAGGTTACCATTAAAACAGGTTGTCCTGGATTATAAAAACATGGCTACTTTCTTCTAGAAATAGAGTCTCACTTACCAGCTCTCCTGTAATAAACTGAATGGACTGAGCTGCAATATCATACACAAGCTGAGGACAAGTGTGGCACTATTTTTGGAAACAATGAGCCATAGAGAGCCTCTTTAACCCCTTAAGGACAGAGCCATTTTACACCTTAAGGACCAGAGCGTTTTTTGCAAATCTGACCACTGTCACTTTAAACATTAATAACTATGGAATGCTTTTAGTTATCATTCTGATTCCGTGATAGTTTTTTCGTGACATATTCTACTTTAACTTAGTGGTAAAATTTTATGGTAACTTGCATCCTTTCTTGGTGAAAAATCCCCAAATTTGATGAAAAAAATTAAAATTTTGCATTTTTCTAACTTTGAAGCTCTCTGCTTGTAAGGAAAATGGATATTCAAAATACATTTTTTTGGGGTTCACATATACAATATGTCTACTTTATGTTTGCATCATAAAATTTATGAGTTTTTACTTTTGGAAGACACCAGAGGGCTTCAAAGTTCAGCAGCAATTTTGAAATTTTTCACAAAATTTTCAAACTCACTATTTTTCAGGGACCAGTTCAGTTTTGAAGTGGATTTGAAGGGTCTTCATATTAGAAGTACCCCATAAAAGACCCCATTATAAAAACTAAACCCCCCAAAGTATTCAAAATGACATTCAGTAAGTGTATTAACCTTTTAGGTGTTTCACAGGAATAGCAGCAAAGTGAAGGAGAAAATTCTAAATCTTCATTTTTAACACTCGCATGTTCTTGTAGACCCAATTTTTGAATTTTTGTAAGGGGTAAAAAGGAGAAAATTTTTACTTGTATTTGAAACCCAATTTCTCTCGAGTAAGCACATACCTCATATGTCTATGTTACTTGCTCAGTGGGCGCAGTAGAGGGCTCAGAAGGGAAGGAGCGACAAATGGTTTTTGGGGGGCATGTCACCTTTAGGAAGCCCCTATGGTGCCAGGACAGCAAGAAAAAAAACATGGCATACCATTTTGGAAACTAGACCCCTCAGGGAACGTAACAAGGGGTAAAGTGAACCTTAATACCCCACAGGTGATTCACGACTTTTGCATATGTAAAAAAACAAATTTTTTTTTAACCTAAAATGCTTGGTTTCCCAAAAATTTTACATTTTTAAAAAGGCAGAAAATACCCCACAAAATTTGAAGCCCAGTTTCTCCCGATTCAGAAAACACCCCATATGGGGGTGAAAAGTGCTCTGCTGGCGCACTACAGGTCTCAGAAGAGAAGGAGTCACATTTGGCTTTTTGAAAGCAAATTTTGCTCTGGGGGCATTCCGCATTTAGGAAGCCCCTATGGTGCCAGGACAGCAAAAAAAAAAAAAAAACACATGGCATACCATTTTGGAAAATAGACCCCTCGGGGAACGTAACGAGGGGTTAAGTGAACCTTTATACCCCACAGGTGTTTCATGACTTTTGTTTATGTAAAAAAATAATTTTTTTATTTTTACCTAAAATGCTTGTTTTCCCAAAAATTTTACATTTTTAAAAAGGGTAATAGCAGAAAATACCCCCCACAATTTCTCCCGAGTACGGCGATACCCCATATGTAGCCCTAAACTGTTGCCTTGAAATACGACAGGGCTCCAAAGTGAGAGCGCCATGCGCATTTGAGGCCTAAATTAGGGACTTGTATAGGGGTGGACATAGGGGTATTCTACGCCAGTGATTCCCAAATAGTGTGCCTCCAGCTGTTGTAAAACTCCCAGCATGCCTAGACAGTCAGTGGCTATCTGGAAATACTGGGAGTAATTGTTTTGTAACAGCTGGAGGCTCCGTTCTGGAAACAGTGGCGTACCAGACGCTTTCATTTTTATTGGGGAGGGGGGCTGTGTAGGGGTATGTGTATATGTAGTGTTTTTTACTTTTTATTTTATTTTTTGTTAGTGTAGTGTTTTTAGGGTACAGTCGTAAGGGCGGGGGGGTTCACAGTAGTTTCTCGCTGGCAGCTTGAGCTGCGGCAGAAAATTTGCCACAGCTCAAACTTGCAGCCGGATACTTACTGTAAATCTTCGCTCGTGTGAGTGTACCCTGTACACCTCATGCTGGGAGTTGTAGTTTTGCAACAGCTGGAGGCACACAGGTTGTGAAACACCGAGTTTGGTAACAAACTCAGTGTTTTGCAACCAGTGTACCTTCAGCTGTTGCAAAAGCTACAACCCCCAGCATGTACGGACAGCGGAAGAGCATGCTGGGTCTTGTAGTTATGCAACAGCCGGAGGCATACTACTTTGGCTGGGGATGCTGGGGATTGTAGTTATGCAACAGCTGGAGACACACTGGTTTGCTACTTAACTCAGTGTGCCTTCAGCTGTTGCAAAACTACAACTCTCAGCAGTCACCGACAGCCAACGGGCATGCTGGGAGTTGTAGTTATGCAACCACCAGATGCACCACTACAACTCCCAGCATGCACTTTAGCTGATTGTGCAAGCTGGGAGTTGTAGTTATACAACAGCTGAAGGTACACTTTTCCATAGAAAAATGTGCCTCCAGCTGTTGCAAAACTACAAGTCCCAGCATGCCCATAAGGGCATGCTGGGAGTTGTGGTGGTCTGCCTCCTGCTGTTGCATAACTACAGCTCCCAGCATGCCCTTTTTGCATGCTGGGAGCTGTTGCTAAGCAACAGCAGGAGGCTGTCACTCACCTCCTGCTGCTGCTCCACGATGCCGCCGCACACGTCAGTCCCTCGCCGCCGCCGTCGCTCCTGGGGCCCCGATCCCAACAGGGGTCCCCAGCACCCGGGGTCTTCTGCCCGCACCCGCTCACATCCTCCGGAAGAGGGGCGGAGCGGGTTGCGGGAGTGACACCCGCAGCAGGCGCCCTGATTGGTCGGCCGGGAAACTGGCCGACGAATCAGGGCGATCGTGAGGTGGCACCAGTGGCCACCTCACCCCTGCTGGCTCTGGCTGTTCAGGGCCGTCAGAGACGGCCCCGATCAGCCAGTAATTCCGGGTCATCGGGTCACTGGAGACCCGATTGACCCGGAATCCGCCTCAGATCGCTGGACTGAATTGTCCAGCGATCTGCGGCAATCGCCGACATGGGGGGACATAATGACCCCCCTGGGCGATATGCCGGGATGCCTGGTGAACGATTTCAGCAGGCATCCGGCACCGACTCCGCTCCAGCTAGCGGCGGGGGCCGGAAATGCTCAGGGCGTATCCATACGCCCTCGGTCCTTAAGGACTTGGAAACGGGGGCGTATGGATACGCCCTATGTCCTTAAGGGGTTAAAGTACATATTTTTACATCTTGCTTCCTATGCTATACATAAGGTATAAATAACAAAAGACCAGTCAGCACATCCAAAATAATTATTAAAGGATCTAGCTGCACATTCCCGTTTTTGGGCCATGTCCTACTGCCCTAAAACTGTCCCCTCATGTCCCACTTGTGTTTGAAACTTCCCAGCTCTGTACACTGTAACGCTTAACGCTCCGGCCCCTGCTCCTGGACCGGAGCGCTCACTGCGTTTTTATCCCCGCAGAGTGCCCCGGTCAGACTCACTGACCGGGGACACTCTGTTACTGTCACCGGCGGGGACGCGGTCTGCGCTGCGGGATGTCCCTGCGCGCGGATCGCGTCCCATCCTCACTTACCTGCACCCGCTCCGACTCTCTCCTCTGCTCCCCGGTCATGTGGTTCCCGGCATGCGCGTCCCTGCACTATAGGGCGGGCGCGCTGGCTGTGTAAAATTTAAAGGGCCAGTGCACCATTGATTGGTGCCTGGCCCAATCCAATAACAGCTGTCCCTATAAATGTGTCCTGCCCCTTCCTCCCTTTGCCGGATCTTTGTTGCCTTGTGCCCAAGAGAAAGCGTTTTCTGTGTACTCCTTGCCTGTTGCCGAACCCGTTGCTAACGACTACCGCCTCTGAATCTGTGCTGCCTGCCCTGACCTTTTGCTACGTCTGACTACGCCTCTGCCTGTCCCTTCTGTACTACGCCTGTCTCAGCAGTGCGCGTCCCTGCACTATAGGGCGGGCGCGCTGGCTGTGTAAAATTTAAAGGGCCAGTGCACCATTGATTGGTGCCTGGCCCAATCCAATAACAGCTGTCCCTATAAATGTGTCCTGCCCCTTCCTCCCTTTGCCGGATCTTTGTTGCCTTGTGCCCAAGAGAAAGCGTTTTCTGTGTACTCCTTGCCTGTTGCCGAACCCGTTGCTAACGACTACCGCCTCTGAATCTGTGCTGCCTGCCCTGACCTTTTGCTACGTCTGACTACGCCTCTGCCTGTCCCTTCTGTACTACGCCTGTCTCAGCAGTTAGTGAGGTTGAGCCGCTACTGGAGGACACGACCTGGTAGTTACCACCGCAGCAAGTCCATCCCGCTTTGCGGCGGGCTCTGGTGAAAACCAGTAACTACTTAGAACCGATCCTCCGGTACGGTCCACGCCATTCCCTCACTGACACAGGGGATCCACTTCCAGTACTGCTTCCTGCTACCAGTCCGGATCCTTACATACACTTTGTTTGCAGAGCCTGGATGTTAGCAGGGAATCACAGCCACTGCCAGATGAAGCGAGCAGTAGCTGCCGGAGGAAATTACATATGCTCCACAAAGTGACGGCAGCTCTGATTCACTCAGGACCCTTTTAGGAGGAACAATCAAGAAGAGTAAGTGAAGTTGTTGCTGTACCTGAATACTGAGTCATCTCAGCAGGACTCACCATGCCCTTGCTGCATGTTGCAAGTCATTTGTCAGTAGCCTCCAATCCATGAGACTTTAGAAGTTGAAGAACTACAACCCCCAGCATGCTGTAAAGGCCTTCAGCATTGCCACATAATGCAGAATATGTCATTTTGCAAGATAACAAAGGTGTCCTGATGACCATGTTATTTTAGCTTCATGGAGAATCATCCATCCAGCACCCTGGAGGTCTGGACTATGAGGAGCAGTGAGTCTTACCGGCCTGGCCACCACAACCATCGTTGATGTCTGCCGCTCCGGTTGGACAGTCTACTTAGAACTATGGTCAATAGCATAGTAGATCCTGACTGGACAAGCAGTGGAGCACAGAAGATTAAGAGAGGGACTGCTATCTACTGAGTGGCTGCAACCTACAGGGGAACTACAGGGGAACTGCTAACTATAGGGTGACTGCTACCTGCCACGGGAGAGGGGGGGGGGTAACTATCTACAGGGGGACTGCTACCTACATTATAGCTGTTACCTACAGGGGAGAAACTGTCTACAGAGAGAATTATACCTACAGGGATGCTACCTACAGGGGGGGATGTAACTATGGGGGACTTCTAAATGTAACTGTACTGTAATCACTTATATGGTCTATAGTGGTAATGAAAGCAGTTGTCAGTCTGTCTGTATAGGGGTTCCTCTTAAACTCAGATGACAGACTGACACACCACATGGTGAAATAAGAAGATGGAGGCCTCCATTCCCATGCCGCAGGCTCAACAGGTAGGCAAATTGGGGAAAAAAATCCAAGAAAATCACCTTGAGTTGAGTTCAGAGAGGGACAGTTAACTCTCATGCTTCCCCTAGTGGTGGCTTCTCAACAAACCACTTTAACCCCTTTTGAGCTTGAATGACTGCTCTGATGCTCAATTGATACCTTGACAACATGTTTGTAGGCTTTCAATCAGATTTTATGGCAGCCATGAAAAGTATCCGCCGATGAAAATTGAAATCAACCCCTTTTTCCATTCATCTTCAAAAAAAGTGCAAAATATAACATTAATAAAAAATTTTTTATGCATTGCACCTTTACAATACATTCAAATACAATATTCATATACCCACACGCCACCTCCCCCCTTCCCTTCCTCTCCCCGCCTAACCCCCCCCCCCCCTGGCATTGAGACCCACAATACTGAATTTAAAGGGGTATTCCAGGGGAAATTTATTTTTTTTATTTATATCAACTGGCTCCAGAAAGTGAAACAGGTTTGTAAATACCTTCTATTAAAAAATCTTAATCCTTCCAATAATTATCAGCTGCTGAAGTTGAGTTGTTCTTTTCTCTCTGGCAACAGTGCTCTCTGCTGACATCTCTGCTTGTCTCGGGAACTGCACAGAGTAGAAGAGGTTTGCTATGGGGATTTGCTTCTACTCTGGACAGTTCCCGAGACAGGTGTCAACAGGAGAAAAAAAACTCAACTTTAGCAGCTCATAAGTACAGAAAGGATTAAGATTTTGTAATAGAAGTAATTTACAAATCTTTTTAACTTTCTGGAGCCAGTTGATATGTAAAAAAAAACTTTTTTCCTGGATAACCCCTTTAACAAACCCCTTTAACAAATTTTTACACATTAACCACGTTTCTTTTTCATTCCTTCTTGATTTCCTGTCCTTATATAGGATTTCTTCATATTTTTTAACCTTATTCACAAGCCTTATCCATTCTTTTTCTGTTGGTGCCTCCGGAACCATCCATTTTCTGAGTATCATCACCTTGGCTAATCCCATTATTTTAAGAATCCCATTACCATACCCTGTTGCATTTATTCATATACCCATCATTGTGCTTCTAGCTTCCCTAGGTAGAGTAATACTAAAATCTTCAGAAATTTTTTTGTAAACACGCTCTCAAAATTTTTTGATTGTCCATCATTCCCAAATTAGATGCATTAAATCTGCTTCTTCTCTATTACATTTAGGGCAGATAGTATATTTTCTGAGACCCATTTTCTCTAGGAGTTTTGGCGTGTAATAAACCCTATAGTTCAGTTTCCAAAAGGATAAACAATGGTTCATGTTAACTGATGCCCTCTTAACCTTTTTAAATACGGTACATCATCCCATTGCTCTTCCGTAATATCTCCTATTTCCTCCTCGCATCTCTTTTTACACTTTACTTTCTGGGCACTCCCAATACCATTCACCACATTTCTATACACTATCCCTAACAAATTCTTAACCTTTTGTCCCTTAACTCCTCAACAACTCCACCATTTCATGTGTTTTAATATTCCACTTTGGATTCTCTTTATCCTTCACCCATGCATCTTTCACTTGAAAATAAATACATTTCTTTTCAACATCTAATCCAAACTCATTACAAATTTGTGTCCACCACTTTAACTTCCCATCTTCAAACAAATGAGGAACCTTATCAATCCCCTTTTCCTTCCAGTTTTTGAATTCAGTGATTTCCAAAAATTCTTTTATGTGTATATTATACCATATTGGTGTAAAATTAAAACTCCCTCTTACACCCACTAATCTTCAAAAATTCCACCAGCACAAATCTAGTGCATGAATACTGATCTCTTTTTTCAATCCTCTCTTACCTAGCCTCCCACTTTCAAGAATCTCCCAGATATTTCCCCCTTTAATCCCTTTTTCTCTGATCATCTTACCCAAAAAGTCACCTTCTTGTGCAATATGTGTTATCTGTGTTACTACATAATAATAGTAGAAATTAGGTGGACCCAGACCCCCTTTCTCCATTGACGGATTCAAATAGCAACTCTTAAGCCAGGCTTCCCCCCCTCCCCCATATGAACTTAGTTATCCTCCTATCTATCTCCTCAAATATAATAAAAAGATTCTAATCCCTATTGGAGTAACCCTTAAATAGTGTAGCACCATTGGAAGCAACATCATTTTCACCAAGGCAATTTTATCCGCCATATATAATCCTAACTTATTCCATATCTTACATACCTTCAATTTTACACAATTTTTTCCTTCAATTTCTCAAATTCTTGTATATTCTTTGAGACTATTATTCCAAGATATTCCAAATTCTCTCCTGAATTCAGGATTTTAATATTGCCTATTGGGGAATGTATTTGTTCATCCAGTGGAAAAAGTGCTGATTTCTTCCAGTTTATTCTGAACCCTTCTTTTCTCCCAAATTCTTCTATATCCCCCATTACTCCCATTACACCTTTTTTCGGGGTTGCGCAGAAACAAAACTAATCATAATCTTCATATAGCAGGATTTTTTCCTCCCTCCCCTTTATTCCTAATCCTTTAAAGCTATCAGTACTTCTTATTTTTAAAGCTAACGGCTCCATGAACAATGCAAAAAGCAAGGGTGACAAAGGGCACCCCTGTCTGGTCCCTCTACTTAGACTAAAACTTTGGGACCTTTCACCATTTATTTGAATCCTAGCTGTGGGTTCACTGTAAATGGTACGAACTCCTCTAATAATATTGTCTCCCAAGCCAAATTCTCCCAATACCTTGAACAGGAAGCCCCATTCCACCCTGTCAAACGCCTTATTGGCATGCAGGGACAGGAAGGAACGGGGCTACCTGCCCTCGCTCTGCATATTCCGGAACAACCTTCTCACGTTTTCAAACAAACTTCTACCTGGGATAAATCCTTTCTGCTCTTCCCCCACAATCTGATTGATTACCCTGGCTAACCTCATTGCCCATATTTTTGAACAAATCTTACTATCAGTATTGAGCAACGAGAATGGGTGGAAGGCATCCATTTCCCTGCTATCCTTTCCCTTTTTTAGTTCTAAAATAATTACTGCATCAAGCATTGATGGGGGACAACTTCCCCACCTTCAAAGATTCATGATATACCTCCAAAAGAAAAACAACAGTGGGTCTTCTAGTCTCCTATACACTTCAAAAGCAAACCCGTCTGAACCTGGTGCGGAATTCCCTGATATTTGCTTAAGGGCTTCTTGCATTTCCTTGACAGTAATTTCTTCATTTAGTCCTTTCAAATATTCATCCCCCACCTTTGGAATTACTAATTTTTTAAGATAGTCCTCTATTTTATCCACTTCTACAACACTTTCCCTCTGATACAATATTTCCCTGTTCGTCTATAATTCCTTTAATACTCATACTCTCTCTTTGGTTCTTAACTATTCCTGCTAACCATTTACTCGTTCAACCCCTTTCCGTAAGAAAATGTTGCCGCCAGAATAATAATCTATGCTATGCTTTTTTTCTCTCAAAAAAATCCTGATATTTTTTCTGGGATTCTTCTAGTTTTTTCCTTACCTTGGGTTTCTAGAATTACTAAAGTCTATCTCTGCTTCCTCCACTTGCTTGATTAAATTCCTCTCCTTCTCCTTCTTCCTAACCCTACTTATATTTCTATACAAACAACTTCTTAAGAATGCTTTCAAAGCATCCCACATGATAAGCAGGCAAGCTGCATCTTTATTATTTTGCCAAAATTCCATTAATTCCTCCTTAATTCCCCTAGTAACCTTTTCAATTTCCAACCAGTGTGGGTGGATATTAAAGTTCCTATCCTGATTCTTTTTCCCCCGTGTGTTTTACCCAACAGCATAGTATTGAATGATCTGATTCCACACCAGGTTCATACCTTATGTTATCGATTTTTGTTCGTGCACTATCATTTACTAGGACCATATCAATTCTAGATGCAGTATTATGCATCTTACTAAAACATGAGAAAGTGTCATTTTATGGATTAATACATCTCCAAGCATCCTTTAACCCCAATTCTTCACAATAACTGGCTAACCCTGTTCGTCTACTGTTATTTTGGACCCCTCTTCTATCTCTTACATTGTCCATTACACAACTGAAATCCCCAATAACGTACAAATTCTGAAAATTCTTATCCCTTATAAAAGGGGGGGGGGGATGTAAATAAATGCTAACACCACTTCTATCTTCTCCCACCTTGCAAACAAAAAAAAACACATCTACCCCTGCTATCACATTCTGAGCAGTATATATCAATATTAATCTTACCATGAATCAAAACCTAAACCACAGATGAATACTCCGAAAAGGTGGAGTGAAATGCCAACTTTGCCCATCTCTTCCTCACTAAATTCAAAGTATCACTAGTTAAATGGGTTTCCACCAGACATAAAATGGCCGGCAGGTAATTATTGATCCTATCAAATATTGAAACTCTCTTAATCCTATCCTTTAGACCTCTAACAATCAACAAAAAAATCCTATCCTCCCTTTTCCTATAATCCCACTAACTGACCTTCTCTTAATCTGACTTACCTCTTCTCGTTGTCCTCCTCAATGCCAGGCTTAGTGAGTCCCCACCTCCCCATCCCCCCTATCCCCCCGATTTGAGTTGAGCTCCCCAACTCTCTCCACTTTTCACTTATCTACAACCGCTAGATATGTTTTGAATGACTTAAATGCAAAACAATGAACGATTCCTAAATTGCTGATTATTGGTCACATTCCACATCACTGTGCAAAATAATTATTCCACAAACAGCCACATAGACAGAAAAAAAAGTTGTATGGGTTAGAAAAGAATTTAAGTATACTGATTTTGTTGGAAAAAATGTAGACTTAAAAATTAGTACAATAATAGAAAAACTATAGGTATTGCTTTAATCATATTGACCCACAGAGTAAAGATACTGGCCTTGATTTACTAGTTACATAGTTACACAGTTCTTAAGGTTAAAAAAAGACCATAGTCCACCAAGTTTCAACCTAGAACCTCATTTTGTCCCTACTGTGTTGATCCACAAGAAGGCAAAAAAACCCTTATGATACCAATTGCCCCGTACTAAAAAAAATTCCATTCCGACTCCAAATATGGCTGGATCAAATCCCTGGATCAATGTTCTGTCCCTATAAATCTAGTATCAATAACCTGTAATGTTATTACTCTCTAGAAACACGTCCAGGCCTCTATTATTGTGTTCACCATAACAACTTCCTCTGGCATAGAGTTCCACAGTCTCACTGCTCTTACAGTAAAGAACCCCAGTCTGTGCTGCTGTAGAAACTAAACATGTGCAATTTGTTTCATAACGAACACGGAACGAAACAAATTTACACTGGTGCCCTGTACTGTACACAGTATTGTATGTGTGGTCTGACTAGTGAATTGTATAGTGGTACAATTATTTCCTTGTCATGGACATCTATGCCCCTTTTGATGCATCCCCTGCTTTTATTTGCCCTTTGCCCCATGATTTTATTTTTCATCCCCATGTGCATGTTTACTACTGTAATCCTGACCTGTTTTGTTCGGTTGTGCACTAAATGTGACGTAGTGTACCAGAATTTGGTGCACTGCGCCACATATTGTGTAGGGCCAGAATTTTTGGTGCAATGCAAACCTACAAACCCATCAAACCTGAAAGAGGGTGTGGCCTCTGGGAAAGGGGTGTGTTCTAGTTGAAAAAAGGGACATGTTCTCACAACCCAGCCGATTTATATAAAGAATTCAATGAAAATCCTGTGAATAAATGGCTGAAAATTTTCACCAACATCGTCAGAAAACTTTCCAGAATTTGTGAATGCCCATAGTAAATCAAGCGGAATCCTACAAGTCAGAAACAACATTTCACATTAGTAAAAGCCCAAAACTCTTAGTAAGTAAGGGGCACTGTGTCAGCTTTACTGTACAGTACACTGCATATAAACAGAAAAACACCTGTAAGAAACTAACTTGGTTTAGTATAAATGTATTCCATGATGAATAAATCTAAAACTATGCAGCTGTGAATACAATCTAACCTTTGCCTTACACAGCTAGAATGGAATAGTAACAATATTACTCATTACTAATCTGTATTGTCAGCAAACATATTTGTACACATCATAATGATGTCAAATAACCTTTAATATGATCTACATACTGGCAAATGGAAATTGTATAAAACAACACCATTTTGTTTTATTGAACAGTATTACCTGTGTACTGTGTTTTGCTTCTCTTAGCTTGATCACCTTATTAACTAATTAAAATTATTGTGCCATACATTTTTTGGTAAAATAAAATGTCATTGCAAAGAACATTTGGTTGTCCAAAAAACAAGCCCTCATATGGCTCTATAGAAAAATAGAAAAGTTATGTCACTTAAAAAGGCATGGAGATAAAACTAATTTGGCCCGGTCCTTAAGGGGGTTATCTGGGGACCTAAAAAAGTAAAAATAGTACTTCACATGGAGTGGAACGTACTTACATAGTCCCCCTGGCTTGTTTCTGGCACCAGTTTCTGCTCCCTGATGCACCGTCCTCCTCTGCCCCCTGTTCTATTTTCTCTCTGCACTTTCCTCCAGTACACTCTATTAAAATTAAATTTCCCAACAGTCCTCACTGCTAATAACAGCAAGAAAAGGGGTGTGGCTTGACAGTATGTCATGAGAAGGGTGCGTGGCTTGACAAGCTATGATAGAAAGGGGGTTGTTTGGTTGGACACTGGTAAAAAGGGGGCATGGCTTGTTGGTATGGTGCCTAAAAGGGGCAGGGCTTACAAAGAAAGCAAGCTGAAAACTAGATCAAAGTGTCACATGATCTATGTTGGAGGGATGGGGATAAAGGAGACAGAGTGGACAGAGAATGGCAGGTTTTTCTTAATTTCCTGTCTGTCCAGTGTACAGTATATTATAATACAGTTGGTCAGGCCATAAATAATTTTTGCTATCCAGAGTACCTCTCTAAGGTCAAAACAGGTTGCATCCTTATGGGGTTAAATAAATAATGATAATTTAATCATCACAAAATGTTGAACTTTAAGCCAAAGGAAAGGTAGACTGAAGGTCTCCGTAATGAATAATAAACCTGGATTACCATCCAATCCCCCTAGAACAATTGTCGTCCATCATTTCAGATGCCGGACTGGGATGCCAAACTTTTGCATAATTTCAGAGATACAGATACAGCATTTTCAACACTATTTAAATGTGCTTTGTATATTGATACTTATCTCCTTATTTTATTAATTACCTTGGATTTGAGTGCAATATGTTTACATGTGGTTTTGCACAAGGCGCTTTCTCATTTATCTGACTTTTTGCACACATTTTTACCTGTCACCCAGAAGTGTTTACTACCACATGTATAACTTTTATTGTGCTTTGTAAGTTATGTATGCCTGACGAAGATCCTAGTTCAGGATGGAAACGCGTTGCCAACATAAGATAAAAATTGTTCAGTACCTCTCCTAGAGCAGGCGCCTTCATCTAGGGAAGTAAGTTTCATATTGTACCGATTTTCATTGTTTCAGAATAAACAGATCTGAATCATACAGGTCATTAAGAGATGATATTCTCCTATTATCTGTCTCTCACATCTTGTCATGTTCTCTGGAATGGATAGTGACAAGACAAATTCAGCAGGTTTGTTCTTGGTGTGTAGTAAAGAATGCTGCTGCCACTGTACTCCATAAAGAGGAGCAAAGCTGTCATAAATAAACACATTATTAATTGTAACAGATTCAATTCTAACAATCCCTAATGGATGCTTTTTGACATGCTATAGAGACATGTTAAAAGTTTTGATCAATCGGGGTCTGGATGCTGAGACCAATTGCTTTATGCGCTGTCACTGCAAACTCGAATGCATACATCCCATGGATTACAGCATTAGGGATAGTGAGACAATGGAGATTCGTAGGCGATTTGTAGAAAATGCATTTTGTTTTAAAAGGCTTGGGCAAACACCACTGGCCACATCAACATGGGTCTTGAGCTTTTTTTTTTAAGAGGCAACCATCCAACACCCAGCAAGTATCATGTACAAGTCCTAATAACTAGAATAGGACTTTTGCATGATACGTGTCAGGTACATGACAGGGGTATTGTCAAGTCCCTCAACTTACTCACCTCCCCCACTCCCCAAAATAAATACATGACGCCAGAATGGATTGAAATTGGCCACAGCAGCCATTTTATTAACATTAAACAAACATGGTAAATATACAACCAACCTGACCATCCAAAGAGGAGGCCCTCAGAGCCTAACAAGTCCACTAGCGGTCCCCCACTGACTGCGAACACAGGTTCTTTTACCTCCAGCCGATCCGCCCACTGGCTCGGAGGCACAACCACAATGAACCTGTATGCCCAACCGAGGCCTAAGCCTCCCACCCTTCTTTAACTCTTCTCTGAACCACCAGCCATTAACCCTTCCACCACGGAGTCCAGAACCAACTTTGGGTCCTTCCACCACCTTAAAACGTCTTCCTGTTGCTCCCTACTCCGAAGACCCCCTTCCCCCAACCAACTGCTGCGACAGAAGACAAGCCCCCTGTGACCAACAATCCACTCTAAGTCCTTCCAAATGTACCAGTAGGAAAAAAAAACAGCCCTACACCAAATATAAAGGATAGAATTCCCACAAAGCCAAAAGCCATCCTATAAAAAACAACAAAAATTGCAGGTGGGTAGATTCCCCTGCCACAGCTGGAAAACCACAAAATGGTTGATCCAGCTGCCCCCTCACTCCCTTATATAACCTAACCCCCCCCCTCTCCTTACACCCCCTTATTCCGCCAATCACCACTGCCTCCTCCTACAGCTACTCCTGCTCATTCAACTCCCAGCCCCTTAACCACCTCCAACTCAACCCCTTAAAAATTAACCCTTTCCATCCCAGTCCTGCCAAACCCTGTCATGTGGGCCTCCCCTAGCTACACTTCAGTCTGGCCTAACTGGGTGGTTGCCCAAGCAAATGTCCTACCCAATATAAAATGTTGGTTTTCCAAGTCAGAACACGTGTCTGCATAACTCAATCTAATGTTTTAAGAAAGTTACAGTCACTATTTAAAGTTAGAACTTTAGGACAACCTTTTCTGATCTAAAAGCAATAACCCTTGAATTGGTATTTCCAGCTGAGATATTTAAAGCATGTAAACAGTATACAGTAAAACCTCTATGAGATGACCATCCACAACTGCATTTAAAAGTGGTCTTCTAAAGGGGTGGTCACCTCTGTGAAGATAATATACCTCAGAATATGTAATCTGGATAAGGTATTGTGTTCTTAAAGAAGTGGTCTTTTCACTGTACATAAATGTATGTCATAAAGGTCTGAGAAGTGCAGATTCATCTTCTGGGACTCGCACCTTTGAAAGAATGGAAGCCCCCTGTTCCCCGCTCTTGAGAAGAAGAGATGAAGTGTTCACATACAGTATATGACTATATACAGTTACAGAAACAGCTGAACATTATGCAACTTCCATAAACTCCACTAGCAGGCAGCATGATTTACTGACATGCAAGCTGGGTGGGAAGCAACCAGAGGGGACCCTACTCCTTGAGCCTGGCACGTAACACTAGCCACTGTTAATACTATAATTATCTGAATGGTAACAGATAATTCAGCAGAATATGGGCACTATATCCAGCTGCCACACTCAGGGCATCATGTTCTTGCTGACAGGTTCCTTTTAATGCTTATTCATTGTATAAAATAAAAAAAAACATATTCAGCATGGAAACATTTCAACATATTTCTGTTTTGTACGTGAGAACATTCTTACTATTCTGATGTGAGGAATATGGCTCTGAGAACATTGTGTTAACACCCTGCATTAGCTTATACAGTATGTTGAGTTACGGAAATATGCAACACATGTTCATGGGAACAGCATAGCATTTTCGTAATTCCTGCCACCTCTGGCTATGGCAACCAGATAGGATGGGGGGGAGAAGGGCCAATCCTATAGGTGCAGACTCCAGGCGTGGGACCTGCATCTATCAGACATATGTTGGTGATAGGAATACCCCTTTAGGAACAACATGTTCTTTCATCTTTGTATTTAGGGATACTGTACATTCTGGCCCATTAGTCTGTGTCATAAACAGGATTGAAAATAGTATTAGACAACGTCAAATACAGAGGATGACGATAATGAAGGTACAACTATCAGCACTTATTTTTGCACACTGGCAGCTGACTTGGGACAGGCACTGTAGTGTAAATGAAAAGCCCTGTGTGCATTGAACTAGTATTCTGTTTGTGGGATTTTGCAACGTTTTATTGTGTGAGGCCATGAATGACATTTAATTAAATATGTTGATCACATACACAGAGAATCGCACCCTGTAGCTGCCAAGTAGAATATGCTCTGCAAGACAGGTCTAACAAGTCCTAGTCTAACTCAGCCTTTCATAACTCAGGAGATAAATAGATTTGCTAATCCTATAATCGATGCAGCCACACACACAAAAAAAAAATATTGCGGCATTGGAAGAACTAAATGTTTTCTTTAAGTCTTGGTCAGCAGGAACAAATTATGATTTAACAAGGCAGAAAATGCTGTTAGTACGAGGGATCCAATTAATTCATTTTATATCTGTGTATATCATATGTTCTACACTGCTCAAAAAAATAAAGGACTTCAATCCTCAAGGATCCATTTCAATGTTGGAATTAGTGACTATAAAAGGGAGATAGTTTGGGCCATTATTACTACCTATAAAGGATAGCCACAGATGTGGCCAATTCATTAGGAGGCATACACCTTAAAAAATGTGTCACATCTTACAACACCAGCCATTTGTTTAAGACTGGCGTATAAAACATCACCCTTAACAAACCTTTCCTTAAAAGTTTAGCTTTTATCTGGAGGTTTTAACAATTTTTTTGTTACATACTGTAACTAAGACACCTATCATGCAGGCACAACTACACTGCTCAAAAAAATAAAGGAAACACTTAAACAACACAATGTAACTCCAAGTCAATCACACTTCTGTGAAATCACATTGATTAACAATCAATTTCACATGCTGTTGTGCAAATGGAACAGACAACAGCAATTAGCAAGACACCCCAATAAAGAAGTGGTTCTGTGGGTGGTGACCCCAGACCACTTCTCAGTTCCTATGCTTCCTGGCTGATGTTTTGTCACTTTTGAATGCTGGCGATGCTATCACTCTAGTGGTAGCATGAGATGGAGTCTGCAACCCACACAAGTGGCTCAGGTAGTGCAGCTCGTCCAGGATGGCACATCAATGCGAGCTGTGGCAAAAAGGTTTGCTGTGTTTGTCAGCGTAGTGTTCAGAGCATGGAGGCGCTACCAGGAGACAGGCCAGTACATTGTGAGACGTGGAGGAGGCCGTAGGAGGGCAACAACCAAGCAGCAGGGCCGCTACCTCCGCCTTTGTGCAAGGAGGAGCACTGCCAGAGCCCTGAAAAAGGACCTCATGCAGGCCACAAATATGCATGTGTCCTCTCAAACGGTCAGTAATAGACTCCATGAGGGTGGTATGAGGGCCCGACATCCACAGGTGGGGGTTGTGCTTACAGTCCAACACCGTGCAGGACATTTGGCATTTGCCAGAGAACACCAAGATTGGCAAATTCGCAACTGACACCCTGTGCTCTTCACAGATGAAAGCAGGTTCACACTGAGCACATGTGACAGATGTGACAGAGTCTGGAGATGCCGTGGAGAACGTTCTGATGCTTGCAACATCCTCCAGCATGACCGGTTTGGGTCAGTAATGGTGTGGGGTGGCATCTCTTTGGGGGGCCTCACAGCCCTCCATGTGCTTGCCAGAGGTAGCCTAACTGCCATAATGTACCGAGATGAGATCCTCAGACCCCTTGTGAGACCATATGCTGGTGTGGTTGGCCCAGGGTTCCTCCTAATGCAAGACAATGCAAGACCTCATGTGGCTGAAGTGTGTCAGCAGTTCCTGCAAGAGGAAGGCATTGATGCTATAGACTGGCCCGCCCGTTCCCCAGACCTGAATCAGATTGAGCACATCTGGGACATCATGTCTTGTTCCATCTACTAACGCCACGTTGCACCACAGACTGTCCAGGAGTTGGTGGATGCTTTAGTCCAGGAGAATGCCCAGGCGTTGTAGGGAAGTCATACAGCATGTGGAGGCCACACACACTACTGAGCCACATTTTGACTTGTTTTAACCCCTTAAGGATGCAGCCCATTTGGGCCTTAAGGACGCAGACAATTTAATTTTTACGTTTTTGTTTTTTCCTCCTCGCCTTCAAAAAATCATAACTCTTTAATATTTTCATCCACAGTGAAATTAAAAAGAAAACTGCAATTTTGCTAATTTTGGAAGGTTTTGTTTTCAATCCGTACAATTTAAGGTAAAAATGACATGTGTTTTTTATTCTTTGGGTCAATATAATTGAAATTATACCCATGATCACATACTTTTATATTACTGTTGCGCTTAAAAAAAAATCCCAAACTTTTTAACCAAATTAGTATGTTTAAAATCCCCTATTTTGAAGACCTATAACTTTTTCATTTTTCCGTATAAACGGTGGTACGAGGGCTCATTTTTTGCGCCATGATCTGTACTTTTATTAATACCATATTTTCTTATATAGAACTTTTAATCCATTTTTTATGAATTTTTTTGGGGAATAAAATGTTATAAAAAAAAGCATCTATTTTGGACTTTTTTTATTTTTACGTTCACGCCGTTCACCGTACGGTATCATTAACATTTTATTTTAATACTTTAGATATTTACACATGCGTCGATACCAAATATGAATATTAAAACATTTTCTTAACACTTTTTGGGGGTGAAATAGGGAAAATGGGACAATTTATATTTTTATTGGGGAGGGGTTTTTTTTTACTTTATTTTTTTACTTTTTTTACTTTTATTTTTACACTTTAATAGTCCCCATAGGGGACTATTTATAGCAATCACTCGATTGCTAATACTGTTCAGTGCTATGTATAGGACACAGGACTGATCAGCATTATCGGTCATCAGATCATAGCAGAAAACGCCGGGAAGGCAGCAGAGGCAGGTGAGGGGACCTCCGTCTGCCGTGAAGGATGATCGGATCGCCGCGGCAGCGCTGCGGGCGATCCGATCATCCATTTTAGTGACTGTGATGCTGCAGTATTGATAACGGCATCTGAGGAGTTAATGGCGGACATCCGCGGGATCGCGGGTGTCCGCCATTACGGTCGGATCCCCGGCTGCGATCAGCAGCCGGGACCTGCCGCGCATGATCCGGGCATCGCTCCGTTGCTCGCGGTTATGCTTAGGGCATAAATGTACGTCCTGGTGCGTTAAGTACCACCTCACCAGGACGTACATTTACGTCCTCCGTCGTTAAGGGATTAAGGACATTACATCAAAGATGGATCAGCCTGTAGTGTGGTTTTCCACTTTGATTTTGAGTGTGACTCCATATCCAGACCTCAATGGGTTCATAAATTTAATTTCCATCGATAATTTTTGTGTGATTTTGTTGTCAGCACATTCAACTATGTAAAGATGAAAGTATTTCATACAATTAGTTCATTCATTCAGAACTAGGATGTGTTATCTTCCTGTTCCCTATATTGTTTTGAGCAGTGTATATTCAATGAATGAAGCATAATAAAGGCAATTCCAGCTGTTAACCAAATGTAAGGAAATAGAGATCAGTGCTTCCCAACCAGTGTGTCTCCATGTGACAGACTCTCCGAGCATGCTGAGAGTTGTAGTTTTGCAACAGCTGGAGGCACACTGGTTAGGAAACACTGATATAGATGCTTCTTCTTACTATCCAGATGCAAACTCCTATTCTGCTGCACCAGATCTACCTCCTAATCTGCTGCACCAGATCTACCACCTAATCTGCTGCACCAGACCTTCCTCCTAATATCCTGCACCAGATCTACTTCCTAATATCCTGCACCAGATCTACCTCCTAATCTGCTGTACTAGATCTACCTCCCAATCCACTGTGCCAGTTCTACGTCTAAATCTGTTGTACCAGGTCTAACCCGTAATCTACTGCACCAGTTCTACCTCCTAGTCTGCTGCACTTGATCTACCTACTTATCTACTGTATCAGATCTATCTCCTAATCGACTGCACGAGATCTACCATCTAATCTGCTGCACCAGAATTACCTTCTAATCTACTGCATCACATGTACCTCCTAATCTGCTGTACTAGATCTACCTCCTAATCTGCTGCACCAGATCTACCTCATAATTGGCTGCACCAGATCTGCCCCCTAATCTGCTGCACAAAATCTATTTCCTAATCTAATGCCCCAGATCTACCTTCTAATCTAATGCACCAGATCTACCTCTTAATTTGCTGCACTAGTTCTACCTTCTAGCAGATAGGTTAATGTAAGAATGCAATGTATATGTACTGTGTATGAATAGGCTATTTTTTACTAAGGCCATATTTCTGATAAATAAATTGAAAGATAAAATTATTGCTGCCTAAAATTACTTCTCTGGGAGCTTAAAACCTTTCAAGGTGAATATTGAATTGACAGCACAATAAATCAGTTTTTTTGTAAGCTCCTGCCAAACACGTGTAATACATACATGTGTTTGCATCTGTATTACAGACATAATTCCTGACATATTCCTGAGTTTTAGTCTGTATTTTCAAGTTCAAAAAGGTGTAGCTTTTTATTCAAGAAACACCAGAAACATTTCAGCAGTTTCTTTCTGTCATTTGCTCAATTATTTTGCACTTTTAAATTATTTTTTTAAGAAGTCTTTTCAGTCTGTAAAAGAAAAAACATGTAAAAAAATACATCCATTTTATTGTCAAGAAAACAACCTTAGGGTGCGTTCACACGCTATTACTGGCAGCAGGTTTCACGCTGCGAGAAACCTGCTGCGAGTTACACTGCCATTGATTTGAATGGGTCCACAGACAATCCGCAATAGTGTCAGATTTGCAGACTGTCGCAGGCCCATTTAAATCAATGGTAGCGTAACTCGCAGCAGGTTTCCTGCAGCGGGAAACTTGTAAATGACTTCTATTACTTCTAGAGGCCTTTTCAAAAATGAAAGAAGCGATCTAATTGGTTGCTATGGGCAACTCAGCAACTTTTCCTCTGGACAGGTTTTGATAAATCTCCCGCATTATTGTAATCTGGACAGTTCCTGACACGGACAGAGGTGTCATCAGAGAGAACTGTTGTCAGACAGAAAATAAATTCACACATTTCTCTGTTTTTTACAGCAGCTTATAAGTACTGGAAGGATCAAGATTGTTTAATAGAAGTCATTTACAAATCTGTATCAAACAAGCAAGGTTACAATTGGGTTTGCAACCATTGTAAAAAGTACATGTCACTATTAGATTTTTGCTTTTTTTTTACTAAATTTTTTTCCAATAGGGAAATATTAATATTGCAATGGAAGTAATCCAACAAATTCAATATGACCAAATGCTGCTGCGTATCCCAAGGCCAAATATTAAGTTATATAGGGGAGATTTATCAAACTCTGTTAAGAGGAAAAATTGACCAGCTGCCCACAGCATCCAAACAGAACACTTCTTTCATTTAAAAAAAAAAAGGCCTCTGAAAAATAAAAGAAGTGATCTGATTGGTTGCTATGGGCAACTGGTAAACTTTTCCTGTGGACAGATTTTGATAAATCTCCCCCATAATCCTTAAAGGGGTACTCCGCCCCTAGACATCTTATCCCCTATCCAAGGATAGGGAATAGGATGTCTGATCGCAGGGGTCCCGCTGTTGGGGACCCCCGTGATCTCTCCTGCAGCCCCCCATGTCATCAGTTTTCTCCATGGCTAATGATTCACAATACAGGGGCCAGCGGTTCATGACGTCATGGCCCGCCTCCTCGTGAAATCATGCCCCATCCCTTTAATGCAAGTCTATGGGAGAGGGCATGGCCATAGTCACACCCCCTCCCATAGACTTGCATGATGGGGCATGACATCACAAGGGGCGGGTCATGACATCACAAACCGCCGGCTCCTGTATCAGGAGTCATCAGCCACGGAGCAAACTTAGCTCCGTACAGCTAATGACTCGGCGGCTCCAGGAGAGATTGTGGGGATCCCCAGCAGTAGGACCCCCGTGATCAGACATCCTATCTCCTATCCTTGGATAGGGATAAGATGTCTAGGGGCAGAGTACCACTTTAAGCAGCACCTGTCTTAGCTCCATTATAAATTACATTGCACCTCACTGTACAGGGTGGGCCATTTATATGGATACACCTTAATAAAATGGGAATGGTTGGTGATATTAACTTCCTTTTTGTGGCACATTAGTATATGTGAGGGGGGAAACTTTTCAAGATGGGTGGTGACCATGGAGGCCATTTTGAAGTCAACCATTTTGAATCCAACTTTAGATTTTTCAATAGGAAGAGGGTCATGTGACACATCAAACTTATTGGGAATTTCACAAGAAAAACAATGATGTTCTTGGTTTTAACGTAACTTTATTCTTTCATGAGTTATTTACAAGTTTCTGATCACTTATAAAATGTGTTCAATGTGCTGCCCATTGTGTTGGATTGTCAATGCAACCCTCTTCTCCCACTCTTCACACACTGATAGCAACACCGCAGGAGAAATGCTAGCACAGGCTTCCAGTATCCGTAGTTTCAGGTGCTGCAGAATGGGCAAAAACAAAAATTGGAACAGGACCCTCAGTTTACGCAGAAGATTTTGTTCAGTGATGAGGCAAACTTTTATGTCAATGGTGAAGTTAACAAATAAAACCAACGCTATTGGTCTGACACTAACTCGCATTGGATAGATCCCTCCAAGACTGTTGGAACACAAAAATTTATGGTATGGTGTGGTATATGGGGTACAAAGATAGTGGGGCCATTCTTCATCAATGGAAACCTCAAGGCCACTGGATATGTGAAATTGCTACATGATGATGTGTTTCCCTCTTTATGCACTGAAGCTGGCACGTTCCCTGAGTTTCTCCAGCAAGATGGTGCACCACCACATTATGGGTGTCAGGTCCGAGCATTCCTAGATGAACAGTTTCCTGGAAAATGGATTGGTCGTCGTGGGCCAGTTGAATGGCCCCCAAGGTCTCCCGATCTGACCCCCTTAGACTTTTATCTTTGGGGTCATCTGAAGGCAATTGTCTATGCTGTGAAGATATGAAATATACAGCACCTGAAACTACAGATACTGGAAGCCTGTGCTAGCATTTCTCCTGCGGTGTTGCTATCAGTGTGTGAAGAGTGGGAGAAGAGGGTTGCATTGACAATCCAACACAATTGAACACATTGAACACATTTTATAAGTGGTCAGAAACTTGTAAATAGCTAATGAAAGAATAAAGTTACGTAAAAACCAAGCACATCATTGTTTTTCTTGTGAAATTCCCAATAAGTTTGATGTGTCACATGACCCTCTTCCTATTGAAAAAACAAAACTTGGATTCAAAATAGCCGACTTCAAAATGGCCGCCATGGTTACCACCCATCTTAAAAAGTTTCCCCCCTCACATATACTAATGTGCCACAAACAGGACGTTAATATCACCAACCATTCCCATTTTATTAAGGTGTATCCATATAAATGGCCCACCCTGTATAATATATTTTATTATTCCATTTCATGTGTTAAACTATTCTAAGTTACTTTAATATCTGTTCTCCCTTGGTCTTTATTTATTTGGATAAATAATAACAGTCCTACATCTCTGCTAAAGACAATTTTAACACGTTTCCCTATAAATCATGATGTTACAACCATTTTTAGACTACGTGTTAAGATGTGTAGATTACATGTTAAGCACTTGTACTTTGAAATCCAAATTTAATCAGATAACTCATTAGACATAAATTTGGGTGAATGCATTCTGGACAGTGATTAAGGGAAAGACTTTACAAAGCATACTTGGTGTTTCTTTCATTGTGGGTGAAATTCGAGGGTGGATGAAATTCAGGTTTGTATTAGGCAAGCATTTTACTGACCCGATCCATTTATTCACAGTAAGCTTATGTGCACATATTTGTAGCCTCAAAAAAGGCCTGTTTTTAATGCAGTTCATTTCTCAGCTATTTGCATTTTTTTTTTTAAACATTTTATTTTCAGATTATTTTCTTCCCCTTTTTTTATGCATAATTCCGCAAATGTAGTGTGTATTTATGTAGTGCATATGTAATGTAGTATGCACAGTATATATGTTGAATTTATAGCTTTTATGAACTGTTTGCGTACTGTGAATTCAATCTTTACTATGTATTGTATATGTAGTTTCGGCATTTATCTGGGGGTTCTTAGGACTCCTTGTCATTATACTCCAATTTACAATTTATTGTGGTAACCCAGGGAAAAATGGTTATAGAACAGGGTTCAATAGCTCTTCTGGTCCCCCTCATTCCAATGCGGGAAAGTCAGGCTGAAGTAATAGATGGCTGTGGTGAGTGGTGTGGTGAACCCCAGTGTCCCATTGGAGTCACAACAATCCTGTCATGGTTGTGTGGCTGCACTATTAATATATATAGTCTATATCCCCCGGGTTACTTCTAAGATTGTTCTTAAGGCAATGTGTAGTCTTGTTAAAGTGATATAGTACATATTTGGTATTATCTGTCTCTCAAAAGACATAAAGTAACTAAAGTAGCTCCAGCGGTGCTTTTCAATAGCTTTACTAAAGACATTCCAGGTTGGTAGATTGGTCGCTTGTTGAAGACATGTACATCTTTGGTCAGGGATCCTCAGAATAACCAAGCTCTTAAAACTTGAATACATTTCGCATTGCTACAATTTGTATTGCTACTGATAAGAAAACAGTATTATAGATGGTTAAGCCACACCATTTCTTAGTATAGAAACATTAGGAATTGACTGGGGGAGTAAGTTAGTTTGGTATGTGGCCTTTGATACAAATATGTGGCCCCACTCAAGGATGGTGCAGTGACCATGTGTCACCAGGACATACAGCAGTCACTGGACTTTATGTTCAGTAAGCACAGTTTTTTATGTTCGTCTTGGTTGAACTTGATGGGCATGGTCTTTTTCTCAACCGTTCTATGTAACTATGGTTGCATGCACAATGACAAGCTTGGTACAAGCTTGGCATTTACCCATAAATAGGTACATGGCTTAATGGCTAAATAGTGTCTCAGCATGGGCATATAGCCTATGGAGCACAGTCTCTGTGAACATTTTACATTAACTGAAGATGGCAGGGCACGTACGCCTTGAGTCTCTGATCACAATAAAAGTTTATTCAGGGCCTACCTCTGCCCACACAGGTTTTTCCAAGAAGTGGTTGTGAACTAGGAGAGGATGTCCTGGACAAAATAAATTAAACCGATTGGGGTACTGTTGTTCTCTATATACTATTTTATCATGGACAGTCCAGATGTCAATTAAAAAGAGGCCTTATACCCCTCTTCTCCATTGTGCCTGTCTTTAAGTTCAATCGTATGCTTTACCTTCTATTAAAAAAAAAGTCTGTTTATCGCTCACCTCTCTTGTGCTGGTGCAATCGGTCCTCTCCCACCGTCCAGGAATGGATGTGGCAATATTAGGTGCATATATTTATAGCTAGTATAGAGGGCTAGTATGGTTGGGTGAGAGAGCTGAAGCCAGTAGCTTTTGTAACCCCTTAAGGGTTTTTCCACTTCACCTTCTAAAAATCAGAATGCTTAAAATTTTGCACCTACAGACCCATATGAGGGCTTGTTTTTTGTGCCAACCAATTATACTGTGTAATGACATCAATTATTTCACCACCAAATTTATTGCGAAACCAGAAAAAAAAATTTGGAAAAACCTGCAATTTTTTAATTTTTGGGGGCTTCCAGTTCTACATGTAAAAAAAAAAGGAAATGACAGCAGCACACTTGGCCAACAAAATGGAGGCTCTTAGCGCACTTTTTGATCAAAACGTGTCCTTCTATTCACCTCGCGGAGGTGGCTAAGAGCCTCCATTTTGTTGACCAAGTGTACTGCTGCCATTTTATTTTTTTTACATGTTTTGTTCTTGCCACAGCAGCGTGCACCCATGTATTGGGTTAGGTGCTGGCTACATTTTTGTCTTTTTTTGCTGTGCAATTTGGGGGCAGTGGCTCCCTCTGTAGCCGTGCATCCCCTCCCCTATTTCACAGGAGGTGGTTTTGGGTTGTTAGTGGATCCAGCATGTCACCCAGCCTGAGGTGAGTGAATGTTTAGGATCCCATCCGATATGAGGCCACCTCCGCGTGGTGGATGGGGGGGGACACGTTTTGATCAAAAAGTACACTAAGAGACTCCATTTTGTTGACCAAGTGTGCTACTGCCATTTTCTTTTTTTTTTTTTACATATTTTGTACTTGCCACAGCAGCATGCACCCGTGTATTGGGTTAGGTGCTGGCTACATTTTTGCCTTTTGCTTCCAATTCTACGCAGTGCCCTTTTTGGTATAAATGACACCATATATTTATTCTGTAGGTCCATACGGTTATTATATAGGTTTGATTTTACCACTTAATATATTTATAACTACATGTACCAAAAATTAGTATGTGTAAAATTGTCATATTCTGACCCCTATAACTTTTTCATTTTTATTAACTTTTTTTTAACACTTTTTCTTTTTTTTTTTTTTTCCACGCAGGGGGCTATAATGTGTAATCTTTTGATTGCATACACTGTTCAATGCTGTGCCATAGCATAGCATTGATCAGTGTTATCGGTGCTCTGCTGCTCCAGCCTGGCTTGGAGCAATAGAACACCGATCGGACAGCAAGGAGGAAGGTAATCACCCTCCCGCTGTCCTCTTAGCTGTTCGGGATGCCGCGATTTCGTCACAGTGGTCACAAATAGCCTGCTGAGCAAACCGGCAAGTGTTTTCTCCCATTTTAAATGTGGCAATCAGCAGCTTCTAGAGGGTTAATACCAGACATCAGCCCGTCCGGCAATAACCGGTATTAGCTGCAGGTCCTGGTTGCTGATAGCTTCTGAGCGTGCTTCACATGGATGGAATAAACTTCACTTTTTTGGACTTTAAACTGTAGTTATTTACTACTAGTATAGAAGCTAAGGATCCAAAGACCACTGGACAGCAAACTCTGCATAGTGGAGACAAAGCTGGAAGAAGTCTTCATGGCGGTCTGGACCAAATGAAGAAGAAAAGAAAAACAAAACCTCTAAATTCAGAGAAGATGCCACCTGTGAGCCCCTGGATGTAAATGTTTACCTCTTACTGTGTCCGATGAGTTCTGTAGACCTTTTATAAGTTGATGGATGACAGCATTGTAGTGAACAATATTTGTTGCTACAAATTTATTTAGCATAGTAGACATATGTGCAAGCATTGCATGATTTACTACTGCAAAAGCACTTTTTCATTGTAATTGTGATGGTTGATTATCTATTGTACTTGAATTTAGCATATTGTTTTAAACATCATTGTATTTCCTAGATGAATATTAGGGATGAGCGAATCAAATCTGAAGAATACAAAATTGTTACGGATTTCAGAAAAAATTTCATTCGCAATGAATGTGAATATCGCTGTGATTCTATTGTGCGAATTGCTTCATTAAACTCCATTTAGTGCGGTCCAGGCTCCAGAGCATCTAAAATGGTGGATCCACATGTGAGGACATGGGGCAAGGAATCCTGGGAAGGTGAGGACAAGGGTAGGTGGGATGACCCTGAATCACATGCAGCATGTGCATGCAGCCTATCAGCAGCCAGTCACTCCTGTGATGTCACAGCCCTATATAATCGGCAGCCATATTGCGGCCAGTCACTTCAACCTTTCACTGCAGAGAGATAGATAGGGACAGACAGCGCTGTGTGTTGCATAGAAAAGCTTTTTTACAGCAGCGATTCACCTCCTAGTCAAGTCAGCGTTCTGTTGCACAGAGAGAGGGACACAGAGCAGTGTGTGTTTCACAGAAAAGCATTCTTACTGCAGCAATTCACCTCCTAGTCACTGTTCTATTACAGAGAGGGACAGAGAGCAGTGTGTTGCACAGAACAACAGTGATTCACCTCAAGCACAAATCCTGCCTAGAAGCACTGATAGGGAAGGGAGTGAGATTGAGAGAGAAAGTGCAATTTTGGGTGTAGTACACAGCGACTGTGTACTGCAGCACTGGTGTGTATTGCTGGTGTTGTGCACAAATACTTTTTTAAGAATACTGTAGTGCATTTTTCTCCCCCCATAAGTGCATACCACATACGTACATCTAAGTGGTGTTGCAGGACATGCACAGAGGCAGAGGCCTAAATTCATCAGGCAGAGGTCGCAGCAGACTAGGGGCGAGTGGCAGCAAGAGTCGCAGCGAGAGGCCTGAGCTCCCGGCATCAGCTATGGGTCATGTCTCGACCAGCAACCCATCTGTCGTGATTAATTGGTTTACTCGGTCATCCACTTCATCCCAAGTGACATCTGACATGTGGGTTGTATAGCAATTTTTTGTTTAAATTATAATAAATATTATTAAAACATTTACAAATCACATGCAAATTACAGGTGTCGCTATTAGAATCACTGCCACAGAGCATCTGGATGTGGCAACATGGTTGGGAGACCATATGGCATCACAATTGAAGAGATTAAAGAGATTTTTAAATTTAATTTTTATTTAATTTAATTTTTATTTATTTTAATTTTTTTAATCCTTTTTTGAGGACCCATTGGAGGGCAAGTCTGGTGCCAGCAGACTTCGTTATCCCAGCTCCAAGTAGTGGAAATGTTAAGATTTTTTAAGTAGAAGAAAATTACAAATCTGGATAAAATTGTTATGAAACCTACTGGTGGCAAAACATTAATCTCAGAGTTTCCCTCACTCAGGTTTATGGAACGGATTGTTGCAGAAATTTCTACAATTTAAAGGGGTTATTCACCATAAGGTGATTTTAGTATGAACCTGCCAGACAGTAATGGACTGGTACAGGTACAGTAATCTGCGCTTGTCTTGGGGCTAAATGGCTATGTTGTGAAAATACCATAACACTGTGGCTAGCTTTTTGTGAACTGGTATTTCCTGCTTGAGTTTTCTTTTTTATTTACTATAAATCACATAATTCCATTTTTCTCCCTCCCACACATCAGCCACCCCACCCATTGGAACATAAATGAGCTGCATCCATTCAAAAGACCTGTGGTTTTCAATCAGGGTGCCTACTGCTGTTGCATTAGTTGCAGATTGATCAATCTCCCACCAAGAGATCACTCCACCCATTGAAGCAGACAGGCTCCCTGTCTCGGTCGCATTGCAACCTGGAAAAAATCTGAGACAACAGTCATTTTGTATGCTGTTAAAAATAAATATTTGGTTGAAAATCACATAAGAATTGTGAGAAAACCGTCACACACAGGTACAGACACTATATTATGAACTACACTAACTTTACAGCCACTGTAGCATAATCAAATAAAAAAAAATCCTGCCATACCCCTTTAACCCCTTAAGGACTCAGCCCATTTTGGCCTTAAGGACTCAGACAATTTAATTTTTACGTTTTCATTTTTTCCTCCTCGCCTTCTAAAAATCATAACTCTTTTATATTTTCATCCACAGACTAGTATGAGGGCTTGTATTTTGCGCGACCAGTTGTCCTTTGTAATGACATCACTCATTATATCATAAAATGTATGGCGCAACCAAAAAACACTATTTTTGTGGGGAAATTAAAACGAAAAACGCAATTTTGCTAATTTTGGAAGGTTTTGTTTTCACGCCGTACAATTTCTGGTAAAAATGACATGTGTTCTTTATTCTGAGGGTCAATACGATTAAAATGATACCCATTATTATATACTTTTATATTATTGTTGCGCTTAAAAAAAATCACAAACTTTTTAACCAAATTAGTACGTTTATAATCCCTTTATTTTGATGACCTATAACTTTTTTATTTTTCCGTATAAGCGGCAGTATGGGGGCTCATTTTTTGCGCCATGATCTGTACTTTTTTTTGATACCACATTTGTATATAAAAAACTTTTAATACATTTTTTATAATTTTTTTTTTAATAAAATGTATTAAAAAAGTAGGAATTTTGGACTTTTTAAATTTTTTTTCGTTCACGCCGTTCACCGTACGGGATCATTAACATTTTATTTTAATAGTTCGGACATTTACGCACGCGGCGATACCAAATATGTCTATAAAAAATGTTTTTTACGCTTTTTGGGGGTAAAATAGGAAAAAACGGACGTTTTACTTTTTTATTGGGGGAGGGGATTTTTCACTTTTTTTTTACTTTTACTTTTACATTTTTTTACATTTTTTTTTACACTTGAATAGTCCCCATAGGGGACTATTCATAGCAATACCATGATTGCTAATACTGATCTGTTCTATGTATAGGACATAGAACAGATCAGTATTATCGGTCATCTTCTGCTCTGGTCTGCTCGATCACAGACCAGAGCAGGAGACGCCGGGAGCCGCACGGAGGAAGGTGAGGGGACCTCCGTGCGGCGTTATGAATGATCGGATCCCTGCAGCAGCGCTGCGGGCGATCCGATCGTTCATTTTAATCGCGAACTCCCGCAGATGCCGGGATCTGTATTGATCCCGGCACCTGAGGGGTTAATGGCGGACGCCCGCGAGATCGCGGGCGTCGGCCATTGCCGGCGGGTCCCTGGCTGCGATCAGCAGCCGGGATCAGCCGCGCATGACACGGGCATCGCTCCGATGCCCGCGGTTATGCTTAGGACGTAAATGTACGTCCTGGTGCGTTAAGTACCACCTCACCAGGACGTACATTTACGTCCTGCGTCCTTAAGGGGTTAAACAACTGTCCCCCTTTTAAATCCACCCTTGATGACCTTGTAACATATAACTATTATAAAAGAATGGGGGGCTCACCACATGTCAAATACACAATGGGTGCTACTACTCAGTATAATGAAAACTACTATAACACCAAAGAAAGAGAAATACTGTGTAGAGTGCACACCACATAGATATAATATAATCAATAATCTTTATTATTTACCAAATACAGTACAAAATACACATAAAGGGCTAAAACCAATTAAAAAGCTAAACAAAGCATGACCCAACATGGGAGAGGGGCCATGAACCCCCCCTCACCAATGTCCTGTCCCTGTAATATACTCACTCAGTGTGGCTGTAGGTGCACAATATCAAGTCAATGTATAGCAACCGCTAAGCAACTCTGAATAGTAACAAGCAGGTACAATATGACTACTGAATAGAAATAATAAAATAAATGCAAACAGAGTATATAATATCACCAAATATTGTCACCCACAGACAGAGGATCCATAACAATGTACACAGGGACAGGACCCCAGAACCCCACGCGTTCCGTCACAATCGGTGACTTCCTCAGGGGTGTTGTGGTCATAATGCCCCCTCATCCTATTTATATGTCTATAACATAATGATCATACCTGTGAAATTGGTGAGGGGGGGGTTCATGGCCCCTCTCCCATGTTGGGTCATGCTTTGTTTAGCTTTTTAATTGGTTTTAGCCCTTTATGTGTATTTTGTACTGTATTTGGTAAATAATAAAGATTATTGATTATATTATATCTATGTGGTGTGCACTCTATACAGTATTTCGTGTTCTTGTAACATATAATACTATCTCTTTTTTTATAGCACTTTTATCACAGATTTTAGCATTTTTTGAAGTTTGTATTTTTTGTAATTGCATGTTCTTTAATCAGGACTGCAGCTCCGATGAGGTAAGTGAGGAGATCGCCTCAGGTGTGCTGTTGCAAGGGGGCGCAAGGGGGGGTCCAGCACACATTACACTGAGGCATTGATTCCCTACCAGGGAGTCAGGACACTCTGCTGGGAAATATGGCACTAACATTTTTTGAGTTACATGCATGCAGGCCATTTGAGTGAGGCTGGAAACATTGGGGGGAGATTTATCAAAACCTGTGCAAAGGAAAAGTTTCCCAGTTGCCCATTGCAACCAATCAGATTTCTTATTTCATTTTGCAAAGGCCTTGTTAAAATTGAAAGAAGCAAGCTGATTGGTTGCTATGGGCAACTGTGCAACTTTTCCTTTGCACAGGTTTTGATAAATCTCCCCCCTTGTACATTGTGGGAAGGTTGATGGCATTGTGTTTGGAGGAGGCTGGAGTCATTTGTTGGGAAAAGGGGAGGATAATGCTGGAGTCGCTGCATAAAATCATACTGTAATCTACGTAACAAACATATAGAAAAGTAATTCGGTAAGGGTGTCCCGCTGACTTTTTTTGTTTTCCCAAGGGGTGCCCCAAGCCAAAAGGGGGGGGGGGGGCACAATTTTCTGTTCTTGCCTCAGGAGCAAAAAGAGCAGCTCTCTGTAATGCACATCATGTAACAATGTTTAGCACTTATCTGATCATTCTTATAATCTTAATTTATTGTGCGTTGTTGGAAGGCTGGTGGAATTATATTTGGAGGAGGCTGGAGTCATTTGTAGGGAAAAAGGGAGGACAATGCTGCTGGAAAAGTGCTGAACCTGATACTAATATGTTTGTGTTTCAGGTTCCATTATGTCCTGTGCCAGATGGGGAGGGGGAAAAAAAGGGCCCGGGGGGGTGGGGGCGGGGGGGGAGAGCACAATTCTGTTATCGCCTAGCTAGCTACAGCTCTTTCTGTAATGCACATCATGTAGCAATGTTTAGCACTTATCTGATCGCCTTGTAGTTTACAGACTTTGTTTAAAGACTTTTTATAATGTATGAAAAGTGACTTGTAAATTTTGAAATAAAATTTAACAGGATTTAAATAAATAAATTTGATCCATAAAAGCCAGGTAAGAAATCCAGAATGGAAGGTAACTCTTGTCACTACATTCTCATGGCACAGTCCCTGTGCATGTTACAACAAGGCAAAGTGTTCTACACCCCTATTGAGGCTCTCTGTAGGCTAGAAATAGCCGTTTTTAATAGCGATTCACCACAAATAAATTCGGAACTAAACACATTTTTTGGGAAAATTTGGTGAATCGGCCGAATCGAATCAAAAATTCACTGATCTCTAATGAATATGTTCAAATCGTAGTCTTACCCTTAAAATGCCAACTATCAGCTACTTGGTTAGCAGTGATATTTGGACTCCTAGGTTTATCCTATTGGTCCTATGTAGGTATACATCCAACAAAATTCAGTAGCTTGTTTTAGCCTGGAACAGATTATTAGGGTAATAATCATTTTCTGCAACAGATAGCGCCTCTTTGTTGCATAAAAGTGCACCTGCTAGGTGTGAACCGGGCCTTAGTGATTGCTTGGACCATTACCTGATGGCAGACTTGGATAAGCAGATCTTATATAAAAGTAGTTGAGTACCCCTGCTCTATGCGGTATGTTACTTACTGCACTTAGATGCAACTTAGAGCAAGTGCAGTGTTGAGACATTTGGGGAGATTTATCAAAACCTGTGGAGAGGCAAAGTTGACCAGTTGCCCATAGCATCCAATCAGATCGCTTCTTTCATTTTTCACAGGCCTTGTTAAGAATGAAAGGAGTGATCTGATTGGTTGCTATGGGCAACTTTGCTTTCCCACAGGTTTTGATAAATCTCCCCCCATTGCCCCTAATCTGTAAAATCTGCAAACCAAGAGTCATAATGGTGAATGTAAGAAGCAGTAGGAAATCATATCAGAGTGGAAATAGGAATTAAGATGGCAGGCATTCCATGCATGCCACATCAACCAAAATAGACATACGCAAGGCACACACAACCATGTCATGTGAAAGTGTAAACAAGTCTATAGATGGTGATGACCATAATTAAATACAGCATTAATGATAACCTAATAATCAACCCCTATCAAACCTAATAATTACTGGTGACACCTCTGGTTGCAGCCAAGTTACCCTTGTGTTATGTTGTGTAAGAGCCCAGAGAATACAGAGGTATCTGCTTGTTTATGTACAGTACTTTGCTTTTCTCCTTCTGGGATGGGGGTGACTTTTTAAGCAGCAGATGACATAGATTTTGCATTAGGGAAATATGGTTCCTTAAAGGGCTACTCCACCCCAAGCATCTTATCCCCTATCCAAAGGATAGGGGATAAGATGTCAGATCGCGGGGGTCCCACCGCTGGGGACCCCAGGGATCTCTGCTGCGGCATCACGATATTATTACTGCACAGAGTAAGCACGCTCAGGTGTAATGACCGGCGGTACAGGGGCCGGAACATCGTGATGTCACGGCTCCGCCCCCTCATTACGTTACAGCCCGCCCCTCAATACGAGTCTTTAGGAGGGGGCGTGGTGGCCATCACACCCCCTCCCATAGACTTGCATTAAGGGGGCGGACCGTGACATCACGAGGGGCGGAGCCGTGAGGTCACGATGCTCCGGCCCCTGTATCGCCGGTCATTACGCACAGAGCGTGTTTCCTCTGTGCAGTAACGATAGCGGGTGTCGCTATCTAACAGAGAGACGGAAACAGGAGCCATTACTGACAATAACTCTAACCTGACTATATCTAAGGCATTTTGAAGTTGGGAGTATTGGAAAAGTTCTGTCTTTAGTGATGTCGCGAACATATGATTTTCGGTTCGCGAACGTCGAGCTTCCGCAAATGTTGGCGAACCGGCGAAATGGGCGAACCGCCATTGACTTCAATGGGCAGGCGAATGTTAAAACCCACAGGGACTCTTTCTGGCCAAAATAGTGATTTAAAAGTTGTTTCAAGGGGACTAATACCTGGACTGTGGCGTGCTGGAGGGGGATCCATGGCAAAACTCCCATGGAAAATTACATAGTTGATGCAGAGTCTGGTTTTAATCCATAAAGGGCATAAATCACCTATTATTCCTAAATTCTTTGGAATAACGTGCTTTAGCCCCCTTTAGGCAGCACATAGAGCCCCCCTTTAGGCATCACATAGTTAGATCCCCCTTTAGGCAGAACATAGATTTCCCCATATTAGGCAGCACATAGTTAGAGCCCCCCTTTAGGCAGCACATATTTAGATCCCCCCTTTAGGCAGCACATAGATTCCCCCATATTAGGCAGCACATAGTTAGAGCCCCCCTTTAGGCAGCACTGGTTTTATTTCACAGCCAAAAAAGGTATTTTTTTTATTTTTTATTTGAAAAACTGTCACACCAAATGTGATTTGCACTAGTGTGACAATGAGCAAAAAAGGTTACCAGCAGAGTTCCCCTTTTAGGCAGAGGTCCCCAACCAGGGTGCCTCCAGCAGTTGCAAGACACACGGACTGAACTTATAGCCCTTTTAATACTGTAGTTAGTTGCTTGAAGGAAATTACGTTTTACACCGGAGTACCCCTTTTAACAAGCGGTTCCCTCCCAACCAGGGTGCCTCCAGCTGTTGCAAGACACACGGACTGATATTTGAGCCCTAAAAAGGGCTTTTTTGGGTGCTGTCCTTAAAGCAAATGTTAGACGAGTGCTTTAGGAGTAAAGTGAACCCTGAATACACCACCTCGCAGCAACCTAGCTATCGCTTTCCCTATTACAGCAGGAGCTGCTTCTCTATCCCTCCACTTTCTAAGCCTGCAGCATGCCGAATGAAGGTAAAATGGCATCCGTGCAGGAGTGTTACGCCGAGCACTCCGGGTCCCTGCTCCTCCCCGGAGCGCTCGCGGCGTTGTCCTCTATGCAGCGCCCCGGTCGGACCCGCTGACCGGGAGCGCTGCACTGACATTCACGATGGGGATGCGATTCGCATAACGGGACGCGCCCGCTCGCGAATCGCATCCCAAGCCACTTACCCGTCCCGGTCCCTGGCTGTAATGTTCTGGCGCGCGCGGCTCCGCTCTCTAGGGTGCGTGCGCGCCAGCTCTCTAAGATTTAAAGGGCCAGTGCACCAGTGATTGGTGCCTGGCCCAATCAGTCTGATTAGCTTCCACCTGCTCCCTGTCCATATAACCTCACTTCCCCTGCACTTCCTTACCGGATCTTATTGCCTTTGTGCCTAGAGAAAGCTTACTGTGTTTACCTTTACTGTGTTCTTGACCTACTGTTATTACCATTGACTACGAACCTTGCCGCCTGCCCCGACCTTCTGCTACGTCTAACCTTGCCTCTGCCTAGTCCTTCTGTCCCACGCCTTCTCAGCAGTCAGCGAGGTTGAGCCGTTGCCGGTGGATACGACCTGGTTGCTACCGCCGCAGCAAGACCATCCCGCTTTGCGGCGGGCTCTGGTGAAAACCAGTAGCAACCCTAGAACCGGTCCACCGACACGGTCCACGCCAATCCCTCGCTGACACAGAGGATCCACATCCAGCTAGCCGAATCATAACAGTAGATCTGGCCATGGATCCCGCTGACGTGCCGCTGCCAAGTATCGCTGACATATCCACGGTGGTCGCCCAGCAATCCCGACTGATCGCCCAACAAGGTCACCAGCTGTCGCACTTGACCACCATGCTACAGCAACTTCAGTCACAGCTACAGCAGCTGCTACCGCAGCAACCATCTCCTCCGCCAGCTCCTGCACCTCCTCCGCAGCGAGTGGCCGCATCCAGCCTCCGTTAATCATTGCCGGACAAGTTTGATGGGGACTCTAGACTCTGCCGTGGTTTCCTGTCACAATGTTCCCTACATTTGAAGATGTTGTCACACCAATTTCCTACAGAACGGTCGAAGGTGGCTTTCGTGGTTAGTCTCCTGTCTGGGAAGGCCCTGTCATGGGCCACTCCGCTCTGGGACTGCGATGATCCTGTCACCGCCACTGTACAGTCCTTCTTCACTGAGGTTCGCAGTGTCTTTGAGGAACCAGCCCGAGCTTCTTCTGCCGAAACTGCCTTGCTTAACCTGGTCCAGGGTAATTCTTCTGTAGGCGAATACGCCATCCAATTTCGTACCCTTGCCTCTGAATTATCTTGGAACAACGAGGCTCTGCGCGACCTTTAAAAAAGGCCTATCCAGTAACATCAAAGATGTGCTGGCCGCACGAGAAATTCCTGCCAACCTGCATGAACTTATCCATTTGGCCACCCGCATTGACATGCGTTTTTCTGAAAGACACCAGGAGCTCCGCCAGGAAAAAGACCTTGCTCTCTGGGCACCTCTCTCACAGTATCCTTTGCAATCTACCCCTGTGCCTCCCGCCGAGGAGGCTATGCAAGTGGATCGGTCTTGCCTGACCCTTGAAGAGAGGTCTCGCCGTAGGGATAAAAATTTATGTCTGTACTGCGCTAGTACCGAACATTTCTTGGTGGATTGCCCTATTCGTCCTCCACGTCTGGGAAACGCACGCACCCAGCTCACGTGGGTGTGGCGTCTTTTGGTACGAATTCTGCTTCTCCATGTCTCACTGTGCCCGTGCGGATTTCTCCTTCTGCCAACTCCTCCTTCTCAGCCGTGGCCGTCTTGGACTCTGGTTCTTCTGGAAATTTTATTCTGGCCTCCTTGCTTGATAGGTACTGCATCCCGGTGACCCGTCTCGTCAAGCCGCTCTACATTTCTTCGGTCAACGGAGTGAAGATGCACTGTACTGTGCGTTACCGCACAGAACCCCTCTTAATGTGCATTGGACCTTGTCTCTTTTGAAGGGACAAGGAGACAAAAAGAGGGGGAGACCTAAGGGGGGGTACTGTTACGCCGAGCGCTCCGGTTCCCTGCTCCTCCCCGGAGCGCTCGCGGCGTTCTCCTCTATGCAGCGCCCCAGCTGGACCCGCTGACCGGGAGCGCTGCACAGACATTCACCGCTCTCTAGGGCGCGCGCGCGCCAGCTCTCTAATATTTAAAGGGCCAGTGCACCAGTGATTGGTGCCTGGCCCAATCAGTCTGATTAGCTTCCACATGCTCCCTGTCCATATAACCTCACTTCCCCTGCACTTCCTTGCCGGATCTTGTTGCCTTTGTGCCTAGAGAAAGCTTACTGTGTTTACCTTTACTGTGTTCTTGACCTACTGCTATTACCATTGACTACGAACCTTGCCGCCTGCCCCGACCTTCTGCTACGTCTGACCTTGCCTCTGCCTAGTCCTTCTGTCCCACGCCTTCTCAGCATTCAGCGAGGTTGAGCCGTTGCCGGTGGATACCGCCGCAGCAAGACCATCCCGCTTTGCGGCGGGCTCTGGTGAAAACCAGTAGCAACCCTAGAACCGGTCCACCGACACGGTCCACGCCAATCCCTCGCTGACACAGAGGATCCACATCCAGCTAGCCAAATCATAACAAGGAAGTAGGAGGGTTTGGAAGGGAGGGACTGCTTCTGACTGGCTGTAATGTGTCTGCTGACTCTGACTCACAGGGTCAAAGTTTACCGCAATGTTAAAGTATAGGGGGGAAATCGAACTTCACATATGTTCGCCCGGCGATGCGAACATGCTAAGTTCGCCGGGAACTGTTGGCCAGCGAACAATTCACAACATCTCTATCTGTCTTGTGTAAAGTCATGATGATGCGATACAATGTTTGTCTATATGTAGGTGTTGGTGGCATTGAGACCTATGTACACGGTATATTAGTCATTTGCACATCAATTTATTATTTGGGCATTGTGGGAGAAACTCATCAAAACATGTGTAGAAGAGTGAACCAGTTGCTCATAACAACCAGATTACTTCTTTAATTTTTTTTAAAAAAGCCTTTGAAATATGAAAAAAGCAATGTGATAGGTTGCTATGGACAACTGCACTTATCTAATTCTATTTTTTTGTTCCCAGAGAAATAAAAAATTGAAACCACATCAGAATATTTGGAAAAAGAGATGAGCGAAAAAAAAAAATTTGATTCAGCCGATTCGCCAAATTTTCTGAAAAAATTTGGTTTGATTCAAATTTATTTGCAACGAATTGCTATTAAAAACTGCTATTTCCGGGCAACAGAGGAATGTATAACGCTTTGCCTTGCCGTAACACACATAGGGAGTGTGCTGGGGTAGTGAAATAGTACTGTTATTCAGTATGACAGTGATTCCCAACCGGGGTTCCCTGGAACCTTGGGGTTCCATCGAGAACTGTCGGGGGTACCGCGGGCTCCAGCAGGAAAAAAAAAATATAATTTCCTGCCCTGGCCTGCGCGTCACTGTGGCGCAGGGGGAAGAGAACCCTGGGTGCGCATTGCATGTACGTGTGCACTGCGCACACAGCTTCCCAGTCCCTGTGCACAAAGTGTTCCTGGCCCCCCAGATTGTTCCCGGCCGGCCTGATGTTACCCAGCCCCCTGCAGAAGGACGGCTCAGCTCAGCTTAATTAAGGTAGTACACCCTCTCCCCTCTGTCACCCCTGTTCACCCACCTTTGTCACTCCTCTGTTACCCCCTTTACCCCTTTTCCACTTTCCTGTCATCCCTGTCCCCATTGTCTGCCCCTGTCACCCATGTTCACCACCCCTCTGACCACCCCCCAATCTACCCTCCTATCACCAATGTCCAACCCCCACTATTCACCCCTCTGTCCCTTTGTCATCCCTGTCCACCCCTCTGTTACCCCCTTTCACCCTTGTCCACTTTCCTGTCATCCATGTCCACCTTGTTCGCCCCTGTCACCCATGTTCACCACCCACCCTTCTGTCCCTTTGTCACCCCTGTCCACCTCTCTGTTACCCCCTTTCACCCTTGTCCACTTTCCTATCATCCATTTCCACCTTGTCCACCCCCGGTTACCCATGTTCACCACCCCTCTGACCACCCCCTATCACCAATGTCCAACCAACACTATTCACCCCTCTGTCCCTTTGTCACCCCTGTCCCCCCCTCTGTTACCACCTTGCCACCGCTGTCCACCCCTCTGTTACCACCTTGTCACTCCTGTACACCCCTCTTTAACCCCTACACCGCCTGTCATCCATGAACACCCCTCTGTCACCCATGTACACTCCTCTACACCCCTCTGTCACCCATGTACACCCCTCTGTCACGCATGTACACCCCTCTGTCACCCATGTAAACCCCTGTCACCCATACACTCTTCTACAACCATCTGTCATCCTGTACCCTCTGTCACTCCTGTTTCCCCCCATCACCCATGTACACTCCTCTACACCCCCAACACCCCTCTGTCACCCATGTACACTTCTCAACACCCCACTGTCACCCATGTACACTCCTCAACACCCCCTGTCACCCATGTGCACTCCTCTACACCCCTCTGCCACCCATGTAAACTCCTCTATCACCCATGTACACCCCTTTACACCCCTCTGTCCCCCCTGTTACCACCTTGTCACTCCTGTCCACCCCTGTCACCCCTGATGCCCCCCTGTCACCCATGTACACTGCTCTACACCCCCCTGTCACCCATGTACACTCCTCTACACCCCTCTGTCACCCATGTACACCCCTCTGCCACCCATTTAAACTCCTTTATACCCCTCTGCCACCCATGTATACCCCTTTACACCCCTTTGCCACCCATGTAATCTCCTCTAAACCCCTCTGCCACTCCTCTACACCCCTCTGTCACCCATGTACACCCCTCTGTCACCCATATACACTCCTCCATACCCCTCTGCCACCCATGTACACACCTCTACACCCCTCTGTAACCCATGTACACCCCTTTATACCCCTCTGCCACCCATGTACACCCCCCTCTGCCACCCATGTACACCCCTTTACACCCTCTGCCACCCATGTACACTCCTCTACACCCCTCTGTCACCCATGTACACTTCTCTACACCCCTCTGCCACCCATGCACACTCCTTTACACCCCTCTTTCATTCATGTACACTCCTCTACACCCCTCTGTCACCCATGTACACTTGTCTGTTACCCATGTAAACTCCTCTACACCCGTCTGTCACCCATGTACACTCCTCTACACCCCTCTGTCACCCATGTACACTCCTCTACACTCCTCTGTCACCCATGTACACTCCTCTACACCCCTCTGTCACCCATGTACACTCCTCTACACCCCTCTGTCACCCATGTACACCTTTCTGCACCTCTCTGTCACCCCATTACACCTATACGCCCCAGTATTCCTCCTCACTACTAAAAGAGGAATCTAGAGGCTGATGCTGGTAAAGTGCGGAACCTAATAGGTTTGTTTTGAAGGTTTAACGGTGAACAATTGTGGCAGGAAAAAATTGACAGTGCAGACCAGATGGAGAAGAGAAGGAAATGACGCTGATTTTAGAAGACGTCACGTGAGTTACATAGTTACATAGTTAGTACAGTTGAAAAAAGACGTACGTCATCAAGTTCCATCAAGTATAAAGCGGCACTGTAATCTACACAACCACAGATAAATTGATGTTGTACATTGCATTGCGGCTTTCCTTTTTTTTTTTTTGCTCGGCAACTTCGGTAGGGGTTTACCGCAAATTTTTTTTTTTTAAAGTCTCTCCGAATCCGAAAAAGGTTGGGAAACACTGCAGTAGTATGACATGCAGATTAGAGGCATCGCTATTAGAATAACTGCCACAGTTTGCAATTACATAGCCAATTGTGAGTTTGTAATTTTAATTGAAAACTTTAATAAAAACGTATTTATGAAAAAAAAAATAACTGCCACAGAGCGTCTGGATGTGGCAGCAGGGTCGGGAAACCATATGGCCTCACAATTGAGGACATTACAGATATTTTTTAAATGTCAATTGAAGATTTTTAAGAGATTAACAAGATTAATGTGCCAGCAGCATGAGAAGATCACATTGCGGTGCAATGAAAGAGCCTGGTAATTGGAGAGGTATAAGCAGTAGAAAGAGAGAAGTGCTCATGCCGCTGTACAGAACACTGGTGAGACCTCACTTGGAGTATTGTGTGCAGTACTGGAGGCTGTATCTCCCGAAGGATATAGATACTCTAGAGAGAGTTCAGAGAAGAGCTACTAAACTAGTACATGGATTGCAGGACAAAACTTACCAGGAAAGGTTAAAGGACCTTAACATGTATAGCTTGGAAGAAAGAAGAGACAGAGGGGATATGATAGAGACTTGTATATACATAAATGGAATCAACACGGTAAAGGAGGAGAGCATATTTAAAAGAAGAAAAACTACCACAAGAGGACATAGTTTTAAATTACAGGGGCAAAGGTTTAAAAGTAATATCGGGAAGTATTACTTTACTGAGAGAGAGTAGTGGATGCATGGTATAGCCTTCCTGCAGAAGTGGTCGCTGCAAATACAGTGAAGGAGTTTAAACATGCATGGGATAAGCATAAGGCTATCCTTCATATAAGATAGGGGCAGGGTCTATTCATAGTATTCAGATTATTGGGCAGACTAAATGGGCCAAATGGTTCTTATCTGCTGACACATTCTATGTTTCTATGGAATGAGCAAACTTTAAATCCTTTTTGAGGACCCATTGGAGGGGAAGTCTGGTGCCAGCAGTGGCAGTAATTCCAGGTCCAATAGTGTATAATTGCTGCAGTGTAAACTATGAAAAAGCTTGTACTTGTATCTTAAAATTGAGCTGACGGTCACCGCGAGGCGAGCTACCACCTGTTCCTGCCTCTCAGAGCCCCCCCCATGCTCATGACTGAGTGTCCCATGGGCCCGAAGCATTTACTTTGAAAAAATACTGTATTACCACAAAACCAATATAACAAGATCATCACATTGCAGCACAATGACAGAGCCTGGTAATTGAGCAAACTTAAAATACTTTTTTGAGGACCTACTTGAGGACCAAGTCTGGTGCCAGCAGCCGAGGTAATTCCAGCTCCAGTAGTGTACAGTAACCCCCCGACATGCGATGGCCCCGACATATGATCAAATCGACATGCGATGGCCTCTCAGAGGCCATCGCAAGTCGATGTCAGCATTGACATACGATGTTTTTATATGTCGGGGCCATTGCATTAACTGCTATCCGACAGCGCAAAACGCTGAAGCTGCTGTCGGATAGCAGTTTAAGCATCCCAGACAGGTTCACTTACCTATCCCGGCTGCTCCGGGTCCACTTCGCGATCCTCCGGCGTTTTCTGCATCTTCTCCGGGGTCCGGGCCTTTCTGGCGTCGTTATTACGTCTTGTGCACGCCGTCCCGGGACAGCATCGGGAGCGGCAAGGACGCGGTCCGGAGCGACGGGGACAGGTGAGTATTAAATGCACTTTATACATTGCACGAATTCCTCAACATACGATGGATTCAACAAACGATGGGTCGTTTGGAACGAGTTACCATCGTATGTTGAGGGATCACTGTATAATTGCTGCAGTGTATAAGTTGCTGCAATGAAAAAGCTTGTACTTGTATCTTAAAACCGAGCTGGCGGTCCGCCGCAAAGCGAGCTACTGCCTGTCTCAGCCCCTCCTTCTCAGCACCCCCCCCCCCCCAATGCTGAGTGTCCCGGGTGCCCGAAGCGTTTACTTTGAAAAAATACTGGATTACCACAAAATCAATATAACAAGGAAATCACATGGCGGCAGAATGACAGAGCCTGGTGGTGGCAGCAGCATGATGAGACCATAGGGCAACATAATAACACAGTCTGGACGTGGCGGAAGCCTATGTAGGACGCAGAGTGGCACAATTACAGAGCCTGGAGGTGGCGGCAGCATATGTAGGCCACAGAGCGGCACAATAACAGAGCCTGGAGGTGGCGGCAGCCTATGTAGGCTGCAGGGTGGCACAATGACAGAGCCTGGAGGTGGCAGCAGCTTATGTAAGCCGCAGAGCAGCACAGCGACAGACTGGAGGTGACGGAAGCCTATGTAGGCTGCAGAGTGGCACAATGACAGAGGCTGGAGGTGGCTCCAGGGTATGTAGGCTGCAGAATGGCACAATTACAGAGCCTGGAGGTGCCAGCAGCATGACGAGACCATAAGGCGGCAGAATGACACAGCCTGGAGGTGGCGGCAGTATGAGGAGACCATATGGCGGCAGAATGACACAGCATGGAGGTGACAGCAGCCTATTTAGCCTGCAGAGTGGCACAATGAGAGAGCCTGAAGGTGCCAGCAGCAGGACGAGAACATAGAGTGGCACAAAGACAGAGTCTGGAGGTGGCAGCAAGGTAGGGAGACCATATGGCGTTACAATTGAAGAAATTAAAGCGATTTTTGAGATGTCAATTCACAATTTTGAAGAGATTAAAGGGGTACTCCACTGGAAAAAAAAAAAATTATTAACTGGTGCCAGAAAGTTAAACAGATTTGCAAATTACTTCTATTTAAAAAATCCCAATCTTTCTAGTACTTATAATACACAGGAAGTACTTCAGTACCCCAGTGTATAATACACAGGAAGTTCTTTTTGAATTTCCTTTCTTCCTGACCACAAGTGCTCTCTGCTGACACCTCTGTCAATTTTAGGAATTGTCCAGAGTAGGAGCAAATCCCAATAGCAAACCTCTCTTGCTCTGGACAGTTCCTGACATAGACAGAGGTGTCAGCAGAGAGCACTTGTGGTCAGGCAGAAAGGGAATTCAAAAAGAAAAGAATTTCCTGTGGAACAAACAGCAGCTGTTAAGTACTCGAAGGATTGGGATTTTTTAATACAGGTAATTTACAAATCTGTTTAACTTTCTGGCACCAGTTGATTTAAAAGAAAATGTTTTCCAGTGGAGTACCCCTTTAATCCTTCCAGTACTTATTAGCAGCTGTATACTACAGATGGAATTATTTTCTTTTTGAATTTCTTTTCTGTCTGTCCACAGTGCTCTCTGCTGACACCTCTGTCCATGTCAGCAACTGTCCAGAGAAACATAGGTTTGCTATGGGGATTTCCTCCTGCTCTGGACAGTTCCTGACATGGACAGAGGTGTTAGCAGAGAGCACTGTGGACAGACAGAAAATAAATCCAAAAGAAAAGAATTTCCTCTGTAGTATACAGCAGCTGATAAGTACTGGAAGGATTTATATTTTTTAATAGAAGTAATTTACAAATCTGTTTAACTTTCTGGCACCATTTGACTTAAAAAAAAAATTTCCACCAGAGTACCCCTTTAACAAGTTTAATGTGCCAGCAGCATGAGATCACATGGCGGCACAATGACACAGCCTAGAGGTGGTGGCAGCCTATGTAGGCCGCAGTGCGGCACAATGAGAGAGCCTGGAGGTGGCAGCATCAGCATGAAGAGACCATATGGCAGCACAATGACAGAGCCTGGAGGTGGCAGCAGCAGCATGAGGGCCATGCCAACTGAGGTTTGAGTCTAGGGAATCCACCAACTGTTGACTGGGGGTGTCGGATGTCACTTGGGATAAAGTGGATGAGAGCGTAAACCAATCAATGACGGCTACTGGGTTGCTGGTCGAGACAAGACTGCTAGCTGACACCAGGAGCTAAGACCTCTTGCTGTGACTCCTACTGCCCTGCTCCCCTACTCTACTTCGACCTCTACCTGCACCTGATGAATTTAGGCCTCTGCCACTCCTCTGTGCACAGCCTAGCCCTTCTCTGCCTGACATACTTGTAGAACAGTGGTGTGCATATATATTTTACTTTTTATAGACTCATAAGCCCCTATACGGCTGCAACAAAAATAAGCGTAAAAATCTAGTGATTTTACACTAACTGCCCCCAGAAAAAAATTAAAACTGCGGAGTGGGTATATTTTCCCCCTTTGTCCAGCAATGCACCCTAGTATGGTTTCAACAGAAAAAAAGCGTACTCTATCTCTCTCTCTCTCTCTCTCTCTCTGAACTCTGCCTGCCTGCACTATGGTTGCTTGCAGTCTTTGAATGGGGAGTCACAGTGCTTCCTGTGATCACTGATGATCTCAATTGGCAGACTATGAAACGACTTCTAAACTCTCCCTGCCTGCCTGTAGTGATGCGGGCTTGAGGTCAATGGATTTCCCCTCTGCTGATCTCTCTGTATTGTCAGTAAAAGTAATGCTGATTCTAGACCACACAGTGCTTGCTCTCTCTCTCTAGCCAGAACAAATGCTTGAGGTGAATGGATTCACCGCTAGACAGATCTCTATTGTCAATCAGTAAACGTCTCTGCTTTCTCAGCAAAATGCACGTCTTCTGTAATGGCTGCCGAATACATAGGGCTGTGACATTACAGGGCTGGCTGGCTGCTGATAGGCTGCATGCCTCCATGTGATTCAGGTTGATCCTGCCTACCCGCCTTCCCAGAGTTCCTTGCTCCATGTCCTGACACGTGTAGCCGCCATTTAGGCCCTAAGCCCGCACAAAATGTAGTTAATGAAGCGATTCGTTACCACGAAGCGTGATAAAATTTGGAATAGTTCCCGAATTGAATTTTTCATATAATTCGGAACAAATTTGACTTTGTCAGCGTTGATTCACTCATCTCTATTGGAAAACAAATCAAGCAGCAGTTGTGACTAAATGGGGGAATTTATCATTTGCGGCATAGGTTTTAAGCTCACATATGCACATGAACGTACATTTTTGCTGTAATTTTTTGCATTAACAGGCAACTTTTATTCTCAGAACATTTTTTTATTATCTCTAAACTATACATATATATATATATATATATATATATATATATATATATATATATATATAGCAACAGAAGAATGCAGCAGCACACTGCCAGCACAAGGATATAGGTGAAACATGAATATGCAGTTAAAACATGGAGAACTATACAGCTATGGTGTAATAGATGCAAATGTGAAACTATGAAATAGTGAGGCACTTAGCTCGCAAATCTGTCTCCGCCTGCGGTCAAATAGCTTGGACCGTCCCACCGCGATAAGGTAACCTCATTGGGACGGACCCTACACTGGGAACATGCCTCTGTGTGAACAGTTCAGTAAGCATGGCAGGGTCTGGAACATCCAAGACACCTTATAGGGTGGGGTGCAAGGCCAACATGGAGGTAGCCACTTCCCCGTATGTGTAATACAGAAAAAGAATAAGTCAGCCAGCACTTCAGTTGATACCAAACTATTTTATGGACCTGGCCTGCAGGTGCACGCTACTAGGCTAGATATACAGCAACAGAAGAATGCAGCAGCACACTGCCAGCACAAGGATATAGGTGAAACATGAATATGCAGTTAAAACATGGAGAACTATACAGCTATGGTGTAATAGATGCAAATGTGAAACTATGAAATAGTGAGGCACTTAGCTCGCAAATTTGTCTACGCCGGCGGTCAAATAGCTTGGACCGTCCCACCACGATAAGGTGGCCTCATTGGGACGGACCCTACACTATCAGGTGTGTATATAAGGTGTCTTGGATGTTCCAGATGCTGCCATGCTTACTGAACTGTTCACATAGAGGCATATTCACAGTGTAGGGTCCATCCCAAGGAGGCCACCTTATCGCGGTGGGACGGTCCAAGCTATTTGACTGCTGGCGGAGACAAATTTGCGAGCTAAGTGCCTCACTATTTCATAGTTTCACATTTGCATCTATTACACCATAGCTGTATAGCTCTCCATGTTTTAACTGCATATGCATGTTTCACCTATATCCTTGTGCTGGCAGTGTGCTGCTGCATTCTTCTGTTGCTGTATATCTAGCCTAGTAGCGTGCACCTGCAGGCCAGGTCCATAAAATAGTTTGGTATCAACTAAAGTGCTGGCTGACTTATTCTTTGTCATATATATATATATATATATATATATATATATATATATATGTCTAATTTAAAGTTAATAAAAAATTGTTCTGACAATAATTACAGCAAAAATGCATATATATATATATATATATATATATATATATATATTCTATCTATCTATCTATATATATATATATATATATCTACATAGGACAAATATTTACTTGCACAACAAGAAGAGCATAATGCATATTTTAAACATAGTGCATAGAACATTTGTTTATTTCTTTTCTGGTGTGATATAGGTGTGGTTCCCAACCACACCACCACTGGGTGTCATCGTGTGAAGTTGCTGAGAATCTCACTTATCTGGTATTATGTACTAGAGGTGAGAGTTCTGTTCTGTAGTTACATTGCTTCACATGTATTATTGTTGTAGTTTTTTTTCCCTATTTTGGATTTTATCCAAGTTTTTTCCACCAGATTTACTCATTTAGCACGTCTCCTAAAAATTGTATCATATCAATACAAAGTGGTGCATTACGCTCCAAATGTAGAACAAGAACGATGTCCAGCGCTGCTCCCGCATAAAACAAATTTCTTTATTGTTTCATATACACCATAGGTACAAAAGACAGGGTAGTCACAGGTGACGCGTTTCAGCCTGTCAAAGGGCCTACGCTCCAAATGGGTTTAAAAAAAACATTAAGAGACAAATTATAACACAAATTATAACATGCCATGCAATGCTATATTTAACTCCCAGCATAAGCATAGTGAAATTAAACTGATGCCCTGCTCCCTCCTTACTCCAGGCCCGAGTTTTCACAATATGGTGCCAGCTTTAGTTCCAGTTACATTGCCGATTCACACAACTAAAGTGTTGTGAACCAGAAGTAGCTTTGCCAGTGTAACTCTATGAGACACTCAGTGAGACTTAGGATGGAACTCCATTACAACGCCATTAAAAAGGCAAATTTTCCCGCACAGGGTTTTTTCCCTGAAAAAAACGCCGCGTCCAGATGTTAGCTGCAAGTCAATAGTAAACTGCAAAATGCCAGATTCACTTGGCATTTTTCAGTTTGGCGTTTTTTTAATCTTTCTGGCATTTTTCCGCAATTTCTGGCTCAGAGGCTGGATTTTCAAAATGCCCGACAAAACCTAGACAAAAACACTCCCCCACAGCCCTCGTTGACCATTTTATTAAAAGAAAATTATCTGCCTTAATCCATCGAATCCGCCATAACCCTCTGCATACACGGATCTGAAACGAGAAGAAAAAAAACACAAAAAATTGGTTATGACATTTTTGGTGCTGTCCGCTGGGGAGATCACCCATAATGCAATGTCTACCCAAACAGGGAGCCACCAATTGGTGCAAAACTACAACTCCCAGCATGCCCAGACAGCCTTTGGCTGTCTGGGCATGCTGGGAGTTGTAGTTTAGCAACAACTGGAGTCTCCCTGTCTGGGTAGACACTACCAGAAGGGTATGTTCACATTATACAAAACGGAACTTGTGAACAGAGCTTAAGATTTTCTAGCCTGGTTCTCTTCTGTAGCTCTGCCCCTAATGACGTCATCACTAGGGGGCGGAGCTACACTGACCCGGCGGGGACAAGGAGCGAGGAAGGTAAGTGGACCTCGTCTTCTTTATACACTATATACAGCTATCTATAGATAGCTGTATATACTGTATACTGCCCAAAGGGGCCATAGGAGCAGGGAGTCCTGTCAGTCTGGTGACAGGATTCCCGGCTCCTGTATAGTATACACCGGTACACTATGCCCCCTGTATACTATACTGCCGGGGAGGTGAGTACTGATGCTGTACATCATTCCTCACCTGCTTACACTCTGTGGACCAGGCGCTCAGCATCAGACCCACAGAGTGGTACCTGAAGGCAGTGAGAAAACTGCCACAGGGGACAAAATTGTATTTCCACACACCAGGAAAACGCCAGAAAAACCGCCAACATGCAAGAAAAATTCGTGGCAGTTTTCCTTGCAGTTTTTCCTGGCGTTTTTGCTGGTGGGAAAAAATCTCAGTGGAATCCTAGCCTTAAGGCTAAGTTTCCACTTGGTTTTTTTCTGGCAGTTTTTGGAAAACTGCCACTGCAGTTTTTGAGCCAAAGTCAGAAGTGGATCCATAAGGGAGGAGAAGTGTAAGTCCTTCCTTTATATGTCCTATTCCTTTTGAATACATTTCTGGCTTTGGCTCAAAAACTGCAGTGGCAGTTTTCCAAAAACTGCTAGAAAAAAAAACAAGTGGAAACTTAGCCTTAGGAGTAACATTAAAGGGGTACTCCAGTTGAAATGTATTTTTTTTTCAATTACCTGGTGCCAAAAAGTTAAACAGATTTGTAAATTAACAGAATGTAGATACAGAATCCGGCACAGCTGTATTTATGGCAAGTAGTCAGCAACAGGTGAATGGCAGAAGCAAAAACCCAAATCTCTGTGTTGCTCAGTCCAAAGATAGTAGATAAATCCAACATATGTAATAAGAATGGAGGATGGCACTCACCCAAGATGGTAGCTTCAAAAAGGTTCTTTATTTCATACACACGGTGGCGGTGTCAGACAGGTGAATAGACAGAAACGCCGAGGGCCTCAGCATTCCTGTCTATTCACCTGTCTGACACCGCCGCCATGTTCATGCAATAAAGGACCTTTTTGAAGCTACCATCTTGGGTGAGTGCCATCTTCCATTCTTATTGCATAGATTTGTAAATTACTTCTATTTAAAAATCTTTATCCTTCCAGTATGTATTAGCTGCTGTATGCTACAGAGAAAGTTCTTTTATTTTTGAATTTCTTATCTGTTTGACCACAGTACTCTCTGCTGACACTTCTGTCCATGTCAGGAACTGTCCAGAGCAGGATAGGTTTGCTATAAAGATTTGTTCCTACTCTGGACACTTCCTGACAAGGACAGAGGTGTCAGCAGAGAAAAGAAATTCAAAAAGAATAGAACTTCCTCTGGAGCATAAAGCAGCTGATAAGTTCTGGAAGGATTAAGATATTTAAATAGAAGTAATTTACAAATCTGTTAAACCTTCTGGCACCAGTTGATATATATTTTTTAAATAGGAAAAGGGTGTGATTCAATCTTTTATTAGAGAAGGGGGTACATTTTTTTAGATCTTTTTTTTGCTATTTTTTAGTCCCTACAGGGGACTATATCATGCAATTTTCTAACTGCATATACTGTACAATGCTGTTCGATAGAAAAGCATTGATCAGTGTTATAGGCGCACCATTGTTCCAGCCTGCCATGGCTGACTGAAGCATTTTAGCGCCAATCACACCGCAGGGATTAGTTTTTTAAATTTTTCATGTCACGATCAACTTTGATCACAGCGTGTGAAGAGATAATGCATCAACCCGATCAAAAACTATACACTCGCTCAATTTATGAAGATAGAAATGCAGTTTGTTGAATTTTTCTGGTTTCCTCTTCTGAAGTGTTACAATTTGCTAAAATTTTAGCTCAAGACAACATGTACCACACTAATGTTGTTGGGATTGGAATAGTAGTTCTGACCTATTATGTTTCCTCCTTGATTAAACTATTTGCTACAATCTGACACAGTTTATTTTTCTATGAATTGCACAAGGATACCCAGGACTATTGGGACAACTACACACAAAAAAGGTTGTGATGTATGTTCTATGCAGCAGCTGCAAAAGTAGATATGTTGTCCTAGAGCAGGGCCACCCTTTGCTACTCTAAACACTGTTGAAGAGGCTGTAGCCTCAAAGATATCCAGCTTTTTCTTAGGTCTATCTCTTTAAATGTATTTTTATGCAAATTTATTTTTCTATGTCATTATATGTTTTGTGCATGCACTGAGCCTATTAGTGTAAGGGATTAAAGGGGTTATCCGGCCAAAGAGTAGCACCCGCATTCTATGCTGGGCTGCATTTCCAGTTTTGGAAAGCTCTTTGTTTCCGGGACTGGGGACGTGATGTAACACCACGCCTCTTTGTGACATCACGCCACGCCCCCTTGTGATGTCACACCCTTCATTCATGTCTATGGAAGGGGGCGTCAAGGCAACAAAGCTGCAACCTTTTTGGTGTGTCCCGCTACAGGGGTAATATCTCAAGTCGTAGCACTGAAGACAAGTGCAAAGCCAATGAGCTGCATTGGAAAGGGAAGACTAGGTTTAGGTATCCTCAGGACTGGCCTGTCTGAATGGGGACCTCCTCCTGGATTTCCGCAAAGATAGTGATATCTCAGAGAAACCCAAGGAAACGTAGGTGAGGGGGGGGATCTTTGCAAGTTAACCACGGCACTCACCCCCAAGAAGACCCCTAATGTATATACTCGCACTTGGGGCATGGATGGAGCTCCGAACCGAGCTAGGGGCACGCTTTTAATCAGAATCACCCGCACTGCAAGCCTGTAGCATTGAAGTTGTGATTAATGAAACTTACTACAGGGTTGCTACACTCTAGCCACCTGACAACTATGACCCTCATCACCTACAATTTTACTGTAACACAACCCTACTTTTAGTGTCACGAATCTGACAACCTACCAGCTAAGTATCCATTCAAACTATCTCTCAATCCTACCATACTACAGATACTTTCTGAAATCTTTTGCTGTTGGCATTTATTCATTTTTAGTTATAGTGTCTCTATCACTGATATTTCACACAAAAAATATTAACACTGCTCACTGTCTTTCATGTTCTCAGAGGGAGGGGGCATGTCCTTCTCTAGCTTGCACTCTGCATGACTCAGTTTTCTCCCTCACTCTGCTGACTCACTGCTCTTGAGAGCAAGCCTTGCAGCCCTGCTATGTAACCCTTTCCACTCTGGTTTTATGCTGTACACACAAACACACAGACACACACAATTATTATTGGAGATTGCCTGTACTCTACCACCAAAGACAATATGGTGAGTGTATAACATCTTCCTAAATTAGTGCAAAGGTTTAGTGTTAAAGTACAGTATTTTTTTTTTTTTTTTTTATGCATACATTTTCTATATGTTCCTATGTCATTCATGTGTATCATCCTTTGCCTCTCCTGTAATGCTGGGACTTGTCTACTTGTGTCTACAGCTTTTGCAACACTACAACTCTCAGCAAGTCCAGACATCGTTTGACTGTCCAGGCATGCTTGGAGTTGTAGTTTTGCAACAGCTGGAGGCACATGATTGATATTTTGGATATCTAATTACGCTATTTAATGAAAATACCTCTAATGTGCAGACCTAGAGGTTCACTTTTCTTTCATCCCCAGTCTGATGTTGAAATGTTTAATCTAGAGAGTTTTACATGTTGGTACTGAACTAAATAACGTGTTATATTTAGAGGAAGTTGCATGTACAGAAAAAGCAGAATTGTCACACATCACAATAAACCGCATGTCTGCTTTAGTCGGCAGCAGTTTATATTTAGAACTGACACAATCCACAGTGATCAGAATTTAGTATAAAAATTGACAAACATGGTAATATAAGCACATCTTAAAATACAACAATATAATAATTACTATCATCAGCAAAGTAACACAGTAAGGTTGAATTTTTTTTAAATGTTCCACTATTGATTTACATTATAATCTATCAATGACCTATCTTGAGTCATAATGAAACTTGTAATTTTATATTTCTAGAAAGGCATCCAAGCTCTTACAATAAAGAAACCCTCTTTCTATGATGTTGTAAAAACCAAAATCAAAAGGTCATAAAACATATTTCTGTACTGTTCATTTATGTATTTATACATAGTAAATAGATCTGTATCAGCACAGCAGTTATCCCATTTCCTTTATTACATTGATGAAAGTGTCCCTGTTATTTAGAATAACTTTTGACATGCCACCTGTCAGAAAAAAAGTTTTAATCTCAGTGTTGAGACCATCAATAATCCTTGGAATAAGCAGGAATAAGTGTTCACTTAAGAGCTTCAATGCCCAACTCCCTGCAATCCCTCTTCAGTTGCAGAAGCCATGCTTTACAGGGGTACTCGGGTGGAAAACTATTTTTTTAATCAACTGGTGCCAGAAAGTTAAACAGATTTGTAAATTACTTTGTTTAAAAATTCTTAATCCTTCCAGTAATTATTAGCAAGAATATTCTTTTCTGTCACGACCCCAGTGCTCTTTGCTGACCCCTTTGTCCATTTTATGAACTCTCCAGAGCAGGATAGGTTTGCTATGGCCATTTTCTCCTGCTCTGGACAGTTCCTGACATGGACAGAGGTGTGAGCAGAGAGCACTGTGGTTGTGACAGAAAAGAAATAAAAAAAGAAAAGAATTTCCTCTGTAGTATACAGCTGCTAATAAGTACTGGAAGGATTAAGATTTTTTTAATAGAAGTAATTTACACATTTTTTCTGGCACCAGTTGACTTAAAGTAAAAAAAAAGTTTTCCACCGGAGTACCCCTTTAAGCGTGTGCTTCTCACCCCTCATTCAACTGATTAATAGGGCTTCTGAGATATGACAAAAGTTTTTGGCCGTTGGCTGTCCGGGCATGCTGGGTGTTGTAGTTTTGAAACATCTGGAGGTCCGCAGGTTGTAGACCACTGTCCTATACTTTACATTGCACGGATCCCTCAACATGCGATGGTTTCAACAAACGATGGTACGTTTGGAACGGATTACCATCGTATGTTGAGGGACCACTGTACAATAGAAGCATAGTTAGAGAGAGACGCTATGTCCAGCATCTTGTTTACTCACTGCCTGGACAGGGAACACTCTCAGCCTAGTGTGATAACAAACTAGCTTCCTCTGAAATAGAAAATGACCAGTCAGTTTGGCTATGTCATTGTGGCACTTTCTGCCTATGAATGTCTGTTAGATAAAAGCTGATCCAGTAAAGAGATGTACAAAAACTCTGGCAGCTGTCGACTTGCTTTGAAAGTGCTGAGTGAGGATTGGGAAGGCTTGTTTTTTACTCTCACTCATTCTAAAAAGCAAATGGTCTCATCGAAGGATAAGATTTGGAGCTTCATTATATAGTATAATTATATAGGCAAATAACAACATTTTAGCAGCTTGAAGCCGCCAATAGAAGGAACTTACAAATGTATTGCATTCTGTTATACAGTATATTCAACTCAATAATAACAAAGTATCCAATAAGCTCCTTATTCTCCCTTAGTAGTAACTGTAGGCAGCTAAAATTCATTCAAACATTTACCATTTGTACATTCTTGATACAATACCGCCAACAAGCCGCAGCAATACTTAGCCTCTAGGTGCTCTTTCATACCTTGAAGTTTGCAGTCAACCACTTTTTGTCCTCCCCCACAACACATGAAAGCTTGGCCTTTATCCAGAACTAGCAGCCTGCTTGTGCATGATAACATTCTGCTCTGGTCAGTGTGTGTTGGAATAAATGTGGCTTTTTGACACCACGGTTACTACTGACTCTTTTTCTAGCATTCTCTGTATCACACTGTAAAGCCAAAATTGCTGTCTTTGCACTGAAACAATGGGTGGAGATCTAAAGACATCACTTTATTATATTGCTGGATATTTTGGAGCAGCTTGAAGTTCTATGTGTAAATATTAGGGATGAGTGAATCGAATCTGACGAATCCAAATTCGTTACGAATTTTATGAAAAATATGATATCGCCGCTATTCGATTGCCCAAATCTCTTCATTAAACTCCAGGGGCAGGATCCAGGGGCTGGGCATCTAAAATGGTGGATCCACATATGAAGACATGGGGCAAGGAATCCTGGGAAAGCGGGAACAAGGGTCAATGGGATGACCCTGAATCACCTATCAGCAGCCAGCCACCCCTGTGATGTCACAGCCATAAAAAAATAAAAAATAAAAATAAATAAAAGGGGGGCCTAATGCAGAGCCCTGAATCCCTAATAGGGCCCAGGTATCGCTGAAAAATCTGTGGCAGACCCTTGAGGACCTATTGGGGGGGGGGGGGGGGAGGGTCGGGGGGGATTTTTTTAAAACTTTTTCTTTTCAACCTCCGACCTGTCCCTGTTCACAAACTTACCCTGCACTACAGACAGTTCTTCAGCCCTGAGGGACACAGATCTCGGCAGAGGGGGGGGGGGGGGTGTTCCCTGGCTTTCTCTCTCAGCTCTGCTGGCTGCTATTGGTCTTCTGACTAATAGCAGTGCTCCTGGGGGGGGGGGGGGGGGGTGACTGGATCGCCACATCCCCCTAGCTACAAGAGGTGACTGGCGGTGTATAGTACACCACCGATCACGTTCTAATTCTGGGTCATTGGGTCACACGTGACCCATATAACGGGGATCGCTGTAAAATGCCGGTGTGAATTCACCAGTGATCGCCAACATAGGGGGAATGATTTCAGCAGGCATCCCGGTCCGTGCCCCGCTCGACATGCAGCGGGGACCGGAATTCCCTGGGTCCCTTAAGTACCAAGGACTCAGGGCGTACCCATACGCACTGGGTCCTTAAGGGGTTAAAGGGGTACTCTGGTGGAAAACTTTTTTTTTTTTATCAACTGGCACCAGAAAGTTAAACGTATTTGTAAATTGCATCTATTTAAAAAATCTTAATCCTTCCAGTACTTATCAGCTGCTGTATACTGTATACTACAGAGGAAGTTGTGAATTTCTTTTCTTTCTGACCACAGTGCTCTCTGCTGACACATGGATAGAGGTGTCAGCAGAGAGCATTGTGGTCAGGCAGAAAAGAAATTCAAAAAGTAAATAACTTCCTCTGTAGTATACAGCAGCTGATAAGTACTGGAAGGATTAAGATTTTGAAATAGAAATGATTTACAAATCTGTTTAACTTTCTGGCACTAGTTAATTTAAAAAAATGTTTTCCATTGGAGTACCCCTTTAACTTCATCCTGCAATAACACATACATAATGCATCCCTTGATATACAGTATGGGGGAGATTTAGCAAAACCTGTTCAGAGGAAAAGTTTCTGAGTTCTCCATAGCAACCAATCAGATTCCTTCTTTCATTTTTCAGAGGACTTTTCAAAAGTAAAAGAAGCGATCTGATTGGTTGCTATGGGCAACTCAGCAACTTTACCTCTGGACAGGTTTTGATAAATCTCCCCCTATGTACTTAATGTTAATTGCATAGACCTACTAGATGAACACTGAATGACCTACAGATTTGTATTTCCAGTCGTTTAACCCCTAAACACTGTAATCAATACCGATGGCTTAACAAAAGGAGGGGCCTCCCTCTGTCTTGCTCTGGTCAAACAGCAATGCGGATGCTGGGGCTGACTGAGTAATCAAGACCCCACTGGGCTACTCTCACCAGGCCCATAGAGTTGAACAGCAATGTGCATGTCCAACTGCTATTAGTACCAGCAATCATAGATCAAAGTGTTGTTGATGGAAAAATCCCTTTAGGGACAAAAAAAAAAAGCTTAGTCCTTAAAGTGGTTGTCTGGGAATTTTTTTTTTTATATACATGCTTAGGGGTAGTGTAAAATACTAAAGAAGCAATACTGACCTACCTCGAGCTCCTGTATTCATTTCCCTGATATGTCTTATTACTGCTACTTCCTGGTTCCTGGTGACATATTCCTGCTCAGTCACTCACCGATTCAGGTGGGACACCACTGCAGCCAATGATTGAGCAGGGCAGTTCCTGTGGGAATGTTGTTTCACCAGGAACCAGGAAGTTGCAAGGACTAGGGGCCTAGTTGGGGTAGGCAAGTATTACTTCAGATTTTTTTTCTTTATTTACACTACCTCCAGGCATATGTAAATAAAAACACCACTAGACAGTAAATTTAAAGGGATCAAGTGTTTGCTTTTGTTTGCACTGTTTAATACTATTTATATTATAATTATATATTTATATAACTTTATATTTGTATGTAATTTAAGTGTTTGGCTACTGCATGGATTATCTATTGTTATGAAACACCAACAATATGTGATTAATGTGGATCCTACCCCCTGAGACCTCCAAAAATATACATAATAAAGTGGAGCATTCACTTGAATAACATACAGTCTCACAAGTACAGTATGGACCTTGTTACATCAGGTAATGCATTGAAAAACTTCTGTCTGACTTTTCTTTTCCTGGACCCTTCACTGATCAAATATTGGTGGCTTAATGCAAAGATGGGTTATCAATATAAACCCCTGAAAAGAGTGTTTACTGACTGATATCATTTACATACCATACAGGTAACTCAAGAATCTTCTATGGAGCCCAGAAGGCCTCATATATTGTCCTCAGGCCATACAGTGATAGCATGCAAGGATGTAGGTAAACAACATGTGCACCTTTTAAAAGGAGATGGGGAAAATAAGAAAAGATGAGTGAATTTTTAAAAAAAACTTTGAAAAATTTGTATTCGATCCGAATAAATTTGCGGCAAATTTTTATTAGTATTGTATTTTAATAATGTGTTTAATGTATTCGATCCGAATAAATTTGCGGCAAATTTTTATTAGTATTGTATTTTAATAATGTGTTTAATTAAGTGTGTGTGTTTCACCTTTTTCTCTACTTTTTTAATTTTTTAGGTAGTACTACTACTCCCAGCATGGAACAGACTGTTCCATGATGGGAGTAGTAGTACCTGTGTTAATAGACAGATCGCCCCAAGTGTCACTCCAGACACCTGCTCCGATCGTCCTGTATAATGCATAGATGCGGGTGGCTTTCTCACATCTCTGTAATAGATAGGACAATCGCATCAGGAGTGACACCCTCTGTGATCTGTCCTCAACTGCAAGTACTACTGCTCACAACATGGAGCACACTCTCCTCCATGCTGGGAGCTGTAGTACTTGCATTAATAGACAGATAGCAATGGGTGTCACTTCTAACACCTGTTGAAATCTGTCAATGGGGGTCAGAGACGAGATGAGGACAGGGACATCAGTAATATGTATAATACAGTAGGCAAAAAAAAGGCTGAGTTTCCCTAATTTACCGAAAATCCATTCATTTACAGAGGTCTTCTATCAGAAATCAAAGATACTTCAAATTGTAATTTGTTGAGGCAGATGTCCGGGACAATAATGTATGTATGTATGTATTTAATGTAATTGTAAAGGATGAAGTCATTGTAATTATACAATATAAGCTGGTTTTAAATGACATATTACTGCGAAACTCTTCTTGTAATTCCATTGTCTCGGCATATGCAAGAAGATATGGATGGGAGCTATAAATTCAGTAGGATGGAAAGGACTTTTTCGTTGCTGTAAACTGTAGAAGGGAATATGTAACCATGGATTTGAGATATGGGATTACTTTTAATATGTGATAAATCTTAAAATTTTTATGTAGGGGATGATGGGAGTTGTAATTCTTTAATTCCAGTTGTCCCCCCTTGCAATCACAGGGGTTGCAGTGGGGACCGGCAGGGAGTCACTGAGGCCGTATGAATGGAAGAAAGAAAGTTTTGAAATATACAGTAGCTGCTCTAATTGGAGCAAATTAAGGTTAATTGAATAGACCACAGCCAATTAAGGTCACATAGGTATTAGATATATGTATTTTATTTTCGCTCACACAGCAGACAGATAAATGAAGAACAGGAAATAGAAGGGAAAGCCCTTAATTAAATAATGAAACTACAGTCAATTAAGCTCAAACCAATTGACCTACATTCCTTTGATGTTCTATTACCTGTTTGGCCTTAATTGGCTGTGGTCTCATTATTCATTTAACCTTAATTTGCTCTAATTAGAGCAGCTACTGCATATTTCAAAACTTTCTTCCATTCATACGGTCCCAGTGACTCCCTGCCGATCCCTGCTGCAACCACTGTGATTGCAAGCGGGGACAACTGGAATTCAACTCCCATTATCCCCTACATAAAAAATTTTAAGATTTTTCACATATATAAAATGGTAATCCCACATCCCACATCCATGGTTACACATTTTTACTTTTACTGCTTACAGTAACGAAAAAGTCCTTTCTATCGTACTGAACTTATAGCTCCCATCCATGTCTTCCTGCATATGCAGAGACATTGGAATTACAAGAAGAGTTTTGCAGTAATTTGTCGGTTTAAACCAGCTCATAGTGTAAAATTACATCGTCCTTCACAAATACATTAAATACATAAATACATTATTCTGTAGCAAGATATGAGCTGCTCACCACATACACGCCCTCCTCTCCATTTGTGCCGTGGACCGGCTGGTACCGCCTCCAGCCTATTGTTAGACAAGAGCAAAGACGAGGTCCGGCACCAGGATGGTTGCAGATAAAAGCTTGCGTTATTTTATTGAAGATATCGCAGTACAAAGCAGAACGTCTGACGCATTTCGCACGTGACCGTGCTTAATCGTAGCATTGTACGATTAAGCACGGTCACGTGCGAAACGGGTCAGACATTCTGCTTTGTACTGCGATATCTTCAATAAAATAATGCAAGCTTTTATCTGCAACCATCCTGGTGCCGGACCTCGTCTTTGCTCTCATAAATACATTATTGTTCTGGCCATCTGCCTCAGCAAATTACAATTTGAAGTATCTTTGATTTCTGATAGAAAACCTCAAAATGTATGGATTTTTGGTAAATTAGAAAAATGTAGACTTTTTTTGCCTTCTGTATTGTACATATTACTGATGTCCATCTCCTTGGCTTGTCTCTGACCCACGCAATTATTCATGCCAGCACATCTAAATGCCCGAAAAAAATTAAATAAATGGGGCTAAAAAAGTTAAGGGAAAATAAAAAAATAATGATTTAGAACAAAAACTAGAAAAAAAATTATGAAATGCACTCCTCATCATATTTAATATTGAGTGCTGAATTTTCTGGTCCCAAATTTTCTGGTCCCAAAAATTGAAAGACAAAAAAACAAATGTTAAAGTACATTTTTAAAAAGGGATCAAATTATGTGGGCGGGCAGGAACCTAAAAATGTAGCCGACAATAATAGAAATATAGAAAGAGGCCATTTAAATGTAAAAATATTATAACCCTAAGGAGCCCATTATAACCCTAAGGACGGGAGCATTTTTTGCAATTCTAACCACTGACACTTTAGGCATTAATAACTCTAGGATGCTTTTACTTTTCATTCTGATTACAAGATTGTTTTTTCGTGACATATTCTACTTTATATTAGTGGTAAATTTGTGTCGATACTTGCATCATTTCTTGGTGAAAAATGCAAAAATTTGATGAAAAAATTGAAAATGTTGCATTTTTCTAACTTTGAAGCTCTCTGCTTGTTAGGAAAACAGACATTTGTAATTTGATCTATTTGCTTCTCAGCATAATTTCAAAAACTAACAGGTTGTTAGTAAACATTTTGATCAAAAAGTACAAGCCCTCTCGCCACGTCAAGGCCACCTCGTTAGAGTGGGTCCCTAACCTGACACTGGCGTAGTGCCCGGCGGCGACCACTGCCTCTGAGACCCCATGTCCAACGGGGGAACGTAGATCAAATTATAAATGGTGGATGTGCGGCTGTGTTTCTCTTTTTGTGTTGCACATTTGTAGTCTCTCCCTTCTTCCATGGTCTGCACTCCGCTCCACCCATTTGGCCCAGGTGTTTTTAATTAGCAGGAAACTGCATAAGGGTTTCCTCCTACCATTCTCTCAGTCCTTTGGCAGTGAGCACATGGTAGATTTCATACTGGTGTGGTTCTCTGTGGCAGCCATTGTTTTTGTGATGCTTTGTCTGTGGGGTGGAGTGGCACAGAGCCAGGGGCTTGGTCGGGCAGTAGTGGGGCTGCCTGGCCACTGGGTCGCTCCCCCCATTGGGCATGGTGTCTCGGAGGCAGTGGTCACCGCTGGCGCTACGCCAGTGTCAGGTTAGGGACCCACTCTAACGAGGTGGCCTTGACGTGGCGAGTGGGCTTGTACTTTTTGATCAAAATGTATACTAACAACCTTTTAGTTTTTGAAATTATGCTGAGAAGCAAGTAGATCAAATTAGAAATGGTGGATGTGCTGCTGTGTTTCTCTTTTTGTGTTGACAATAAATTATATTTTGATTCACATATACAATATGTCTACTTTATATTTTCATCATAAAGTTGACATGTTTTTACTTTTGGAAGACATCATAAAGCTTCAAATTCAGCAGCAATTTTCTAATTTTTTGCAAAATTTTTAAAATCTGAATTTTTCAGGGACCAGTTCAGTTTTGAAGTGAATTTGAAGGGCCTTCATGTTAGAAATACCCCATAAATGACCCCATTATAAAAACTGCACCCCTCAAAGTATTCAAAATGACATTCAGAAAGTTTGTTAACCCTTTAGGTGTTTCACAGAAATAGCAATGTGAAGGAGAAAAATCAAAATCTTCATTTTTTACACTCGCATGTTCTTGTAGACCCAGTTTTTGAATTTTTGCAAGGGGTAATAGGAGAAAAGGCCCCCAAAAGTTTTAACCCAATTTCTCTCGAGTAAGGAAATACCTCATCTGTGTATGTCAAGTGTTCGGTGGGCGCAGTAGAGGGCTCAGAAGGGAAGGAGCAACAATCAGATTTTGGAGAGTGAATTTTTCTGAAATGGTTATTTAGGGGCATGTCACATTTAGGTAGCCCCTATGGTGCCAGAACAGCAAAAAGAAAAACACATGGCATACTATTTTGGAAACTACACCCCTCAAGGCACGTAACAAGGGGTCCAGTGAGCCTTAACACACCACAGGTGTTTGACAACTTTTCATTAAAGTCGGATGTGTAAATGAAAAAAAAATGTTTTCACTAAAGTGCAGTTTCTTTTCCCAAATTTACCATTTTTACAAAGGGTAATGGGAGAAAATGCCCCCCAAAATTTGTAACCCCATCTCTTCTGAGTATGGAAATACCCCATGTTAGGGCGAAAAATGCTCTGCGGGGAACTACAATGCTCAGAAGAGGAGTCACATTTGGCTTTTTAAAGCAACTTTTGCTGAAATGGTTTTTAGGGGGCATGTCGCATCTAGGAAGCCCGTATGGTGCCAGAACAGCATTAAAATAAAAAAATAAAAAACACATGGCATACTATTTTGGAAACTACACCCCTCAAGGCACGTAACAAGGGGTCCAGTGAGCCTTAACACCCCACAGGTGATTGACAAACTTTCGTTAAAGTGGAGCGTGAAAATGAAAATTATTTTTAACACTAAAATGCTGGTGTTACCCCAAACTTTTCATTTTCAAAGGAGTAATAGGAGAAAATGCCCCACAAAATTTGTAACCCCATTTCTCTTGAGTAAGGAAATACCTCATATGTGGATGTAAAGTGCTCTGCGGGTGCACTAGAGGGCTCAGAAGGGAAAGAGTGACATTGGGCTTTTGGAGAGCGAATTTTGCTGAAATGGTTTTTGGGGCATGTTGCATTTAGGAAGCCCCCATGATGCCAGAACAGTAAAAAAAAAAAAAAAAACACATGGCATACTATTTTGGAAACTACACCCCTCACAGAATTTAATAAGGGGTGCAGTGAGCATTTACACCCCATTGGCATTTGACAGATCTATGGAACAGTGTTACATCTTTCATTTTTACGGACGACTGTTTAAAAAATCTGTCAGACACCTGTGGGGCATAAATGCTCACTGCACCCCTTGTTACATTCCGTGACGGGTGTAGTTTACAAAATGGGGTCACCTGTGGAGGGGGTCCACTGTTCTGGTTGGCTTTGTAAATACACATAGCCTTCAATTCCAGCCTAATTCTCTCTCAAAAAGCCCAATGGCGCCCCTTCTCTTCAGAGCATTGTAGTTCGCCCGCAGAGCACTTTACATCCACATATGGGGTATGTTCTTACTCAGAAGAAATGGGGTTAAAATTTTGGGGGGCTTTTTCCCATTACTCCTTGTGAAAATGAAAAATTTGGGGTAACACCAGCATTTCAGGATATAAAAAACTAATTTTTTATTTTCATGTCCAACTTTAATGAAAATTTGTCAAAGACCTGTGGGCCTCAAATGTACATGGCACTCTCTCGATCCTGAGCCATGTAGTTCGTCCGCAGAGCATTTTACGTACACATATGGGGTATTTCCGTACTCAGAAGAAATTGCGTTTTGGGGGTCTTTTTCTCCTTTTACCTTAATGAAAAGTATGGGGCAACACCAGCATGTTAGTGAATTTTTTTTTATTTTTTTACACTAACAGGCTGGTGTAGCCCCCAACTTTACCTTTTCATAAGGGGTAAAAGGAGAAAAATCCCCCAAAATTTGGAACAAAATTAGTACGGAAATACCCCTTATGTGGCCCTAAACTGTTGACTTTAAATACGACAGGGCTCTGAAGTGAGAGAGCGCCATGCGCATTTTAGGCCTAAATAAGGAATTTGCAATAAGGGCGGACCCGGTTACAAGGATGGCGCTTGGCTCCACCAAAACCCTGCAGCAGAGTTTCCCAAACAGGGTGCCTCCAGCTGTTGCAAGACTCCCAGCCTGCCAGGACAGTCTATGGCTGTCCGGCAATACTGGGAGTTGTAGTTTTGCAACAGCTGGAGGCACACGGGTTGGAAACACTGAGTTAGGAAACAGACTCTAGCTCAGTGTTTCCCAACCAGTGTGCCTACAGCTGTTGCAAAACTACAATTCCCAGCATGGCCAGACAGTCCGGGATGCTGGGCGTGTAGTTCTTCAATATCTGGACCTTCAGATGTTGCAGAACTACAACTCCAAGGATGCCTGGGCATGCTAGGAGTTGTAGTTATGCAACAACTGGTGAAGAACAGTTTGGAGACCGCTAAGTAGTGGTCTCCAAGCTGTAGCCCTCCAGATGTTGCCAAACTACAACTCCAAGCATGCCCAGACTGTCCAGGCATGCTGGTAGTTGTAGTTCTGCAACATATGAAGGGCCAGATATTGCAGAACTATATGCCCAGCATCCCTGACTGTCTGGCCATGCTGGGAATTGTGCTCTTGCAACATCTGGAGGGCTACAGTTTGGAGACCACCGTATAGTGGTCTCCAAACTGGGCCTCTGTCTCTGAGAGTTCTGATCATTCTTATTTTCCGGGCGATCAGGTCACCAGTGACCTGATTGGCGCGGATCGTGGCAAATCGCAGGTCTGAATTGACCTACGATTTGCCACAATCGCCGACATGGGGGGTCTCAGGACCCCCCCTAGGCATTGCCATGGGATGCCTGCTGATAGATATCTGCAGTCATCCCGGCCCGCTCACCACCCAGAGAGCGGAGGTGATTGGAAATGCGGAGGGCGTACAGGTATGCCCTCCGTCCTTAAGTACCGGGACGCGAGGGCGTATCCATACGCCCTCCGTCCCCAACAGGTTAATATTGTGTTTAATAAAGTGTTTGTGTTTTTCTATTTTTTAGGTAGTACTACTACTCCCAGCATAGAACAGACTGTAGTACCTATACTAATAGACAGATCACTCCGGGTGTCACTCCTCACACCCGATGCGATTGTCTTATCTATTGCAGTCACTGCAATACTGCACTATACTCTGGCTGGCCAGTGATGTGAATATAATTCACATCACTTATTCATATTTCCCACAGAGAGCTGTGATTGGCCAGATGGTTCCAGCCAATCACAGCTATCTGCGGGAAATATGAAAAATGAGGCATATACTCATACTACAGTGGGACCAGAGAAGAATGGCTGTCCGCCTGCATCTATAAATTATACAGGACGATCACAGCGGGTGTCAGGAGTGACACCTGCTGTGATCTTTCCTTACCTGCAGGTACTACTGCTCCCAAAATGGATCACACTCTGCTCTATTCCTGGAGCTGTAGTACTTGCATTAATAAACAATTCGCAAAATGTGTCAGAAGTGACACTCACTGTGATCTGTCTATTAACCCCTTAAGGACCAGGCCATTTTATACCTTAAGGACCGGAGCGTTTTTTGCAATTCTGACCATTGTCACTTTAAACATTAATAACTCTGGGATGCTTTTAGTTATCATTCTGATTCCAAGATTGTTTTTTCGTGACATATTCTACTTTAATTTAGTGGTAAAATTTTATGGTAACTTGCATCCTTTCCTGGTGAAAAATCCCAAAATTTGATGAAAAAAATGAAAATTTTGCATTTTTCTAACTTTGAAGCTCTCTGCTTGTAATGAAAATGGATATTAAAAATATATTTTTTTTGGGTTCACATATACAATATGTCTACTTTATGTTTGCATCATAAAATTTATGAGTTTTTACTTTTGGAAGACACCATAGGGCTTCAAAGTTCAGCAGCAATTTTGAAATTTTTCACAAAATTTTCAAACTCACTATTTTTCAGGGACCAGTTCAGTTTTGAAGTGGATTTGAAGGGTCTTCATATTAGAAATACCCCATAAAAGACCCCATTATAAAAACTACACCCCCTAAAGTATTCAAAAAAACATTCAGTAAGTGTATTAACCCTTTAGGTGTTTCACAGGAATAGTAGCAAAGTGAAGGAGAAAATTCAAAATCTTCATTTTTTACACTCGCATGTTCTTGTAGACCCAATTTTTGAATTTTTGCAAGGGATAAAAAGGAGAAAATTTTTACTTGTATTTGAAACCCAATTTCTCTCGAGTAAGCACATACCTCATATGTCTATGTTAATTGTTCGGCGGGCGCAGTAGAGGGCTCAGAAGGGAAGGAGCGACAAATGGTTTTTGGGGGACATGCCGCATTTAGGAAGCCCCTATGGTGCCAGGACAGCAAAAAAAAAAAACACATGGCATACCATTTTGGAAACTAGACCCCTCAGGGAACGTAACAAGGGGTAAAGTGAACCTTAATACCCTACAGGTGATTCACGACTTTTGCATATGTAAAAAAAATATATATTTTTTTTACCTAAAATGCTTGGTTTCCCAAAAATTTTAAATTTTTAAAAAGGGTAATAGCAGAAAATACCCCCCAAAATTTGAAGCCCAATTTCTCCCGATACAGAAAACACCTCGCATGGGGGTGAAAAGTGCTCTGCTGGCGCACTACAGGTCTCAGAAGAGAAGGAGTCACATTTGGCTTTTTGAAAGCAAATTTTGCTCTGGGGGCATGCCGCATTTAGGAAGCCCCTATGGTGCCAGAACAGCAAAAAAAACCACATGGCATACCATTTTGGAAACTAGACCCCTCGGGGAACGTAACAAGGGGTAACGTGAACCTTAATGCCCTACAGGTGTTTCACGACTTTTGCATATGTAAAAAAAAAAACATTTTTTTACCTAAAATGCTTGTTTTCCCAAAATGTTGACATTTTTAAAAAGGGTAATAGCGGAAAATACCCCCCAAAATTTGAAGCCCAATTTCTCCCGATTCAGAAAACACCCCATATGGGGGTGAAAAGTGCTCTGCTGGCGCACTACAGGTCTCAGAAGAGAAGGAGTAACATTTGGCTTTTTGAAAGCAAATTTTGCTCTGGGGGCATGCCGCATTTAGGAAGCCCCTATGGTGCCAGAACAGCAAAAAAAAAACACATGGCATACCATTTTGGAAACTAGACCCCTCGGGGAACGTAACAAGGGGTAATGTGAACCTTAATACCCTACAGGTGTTTCACGACTTTTGCATATGTAAAAAAATATATTTTTTTTTTACCTAAAATGCTTGGTTTCCCAAAATTTTTACAATTTTAAAAAGGGTAATAGCAGAAAATAACCCCCAAAATTTGAAGCCCAATTTGTCCCGATTCAGAAAACACCCCATATGGGTGTGAAAAGTGCTCTGCTGGCGCACTATAGGTCTCAGAAGAGAAGGAGTCACATTTGGCTTTTTGAAAGCGAATTTTGCTCTGGGGGCATGCCGCATTTAGGAAGCCCCTATGGTGCCAGGACAGCAAAAAAAAAAACACATGGCATACCATTTTGGAAACTAGACCCCTCGGGGAACAAAACAAGGGGTAATTTGAACCTTAATACCCTACAGGTGTTTCACGACTTTTGCATATGTAAAAAAAATATATTTTTTTTACCTAAAATGCTTGTTTTCCCAAAAATTTTATATTTTTTAAAAGGGTAATAGCAGAAAATACCCCCCAAAATTTGAAGCCCAATTTCTCCCGAGTACGGCGATACCCCATATGTGGCCCTAAACTGTTGCCTTGAAATACGACAGGGCTCCAAAGTGAGAGCGCCATGCGCATTTGAGGCCTAAATTAGGGACTTGCATAGGGGTGGACATAGGGGTATTCTACGCCAGTGATTCCCAAACAGGGTGCCTCCAGCTGTTGTAAAACTCCCAGCATGCCTGGACAGTCAACGGCTATCTGGCAATACTGGGAGTAGTTGTTTTGCAACAGCTGGAGGCTCCGTTTTGGAAACAGTGGCGTACCAGACGTTTTTCATTTTTATTGGGGAGGGGGGTTGTATAGGGGTATGTGTATATGTAGTGTTTTTTACTTTTTATTTTTGCTTTTAGTTATCATTCTGATTCCGAGATTGTTTTTTCGTGACATATTCTACTTTAACTTAGTGGTAAAATTTTATGGTAACTTGCATCCTTTCTTGGTGAAAAATCCCAAAATTTGATGAAAAAAATGAAAATTTTGCATTTTTCTAACTTTGAAGCTCTCTGCTTGTAAGGAAAATGGATATTCAAAATATATTTTTTTTGGGTTCACATATACAATATGTCTACTTTATGTTTGCATCATAAAATTTATGAGTTTTTACTTTTGGAAGACACCATAGGGCTTCAAAGTTCAGCAGCAATTTTGAAATTTTTCACAAAATTTTCAAACTCACTATTTTTCAGGGACCAGTTCAGTTTTGAAGTGGATTTGAAGGGTCTTCATATTAGAAATACCCCATAAAAGACCCCATTATAAAAACTACACCCCCTAAAGTATTCAAAAAAACATTCAGTAAGTGTATTAACCCTTTAGGTGTTTCACAGGAATAGTAGCAAAGTGAAGGAGAAAATTCAAAATCTTCATTTTTTACACTCGCATGTTCTTGTAGACCCAATTTTTGAATTTTTGCAAGGGATAAAAAGGAGAAAATTTTTACTTGTATTTGAAACCCAATTTCTCTCGAGTAAGCACATACCTCATATGTCTATGTTAATTGTTCGGCGGGCGCAGTAGAGGGCTCAGAAGGGAAGGAGCGACAAATGGTTTTTGGGGGACATGCCGCATTTAGGAAGCCCCTATGGTGCCAGGACAGCAAAAAAAAAAAAACACATGGCATACCATTTTGGAAACTAGACCCCTCAGGGAACGTAACAAGGGGTAAAGTGAACCTTAATACCCTACAGGTGATTCACGACTTTTGCATATGTAAAAAAAATATATATTTTTTTTACCTAAAATGCTTGGTTTCCCAAAAATTTTACATTTTTAAAAAGGGTAATAGCAGAAAATACCCCCCAAAATTTGAAGCCCAATTTCTCCCGATACAGAAAACACCCCATATGGGTGTGAAAAGTGCTCTGCTGGCGCACTACAGGTCACAGAAGAGAAGGAGTCACATTTGGCTTTTTGAAAGCAAATTTTGCTCTGGGGGCATGCCGCATTTAGGAAGCCCCTATGGTGCCAGAACAGCAAAAAAAAAACACATGGCATACCATTTTGGAAACTAGACCCCTCGGGGAACGTAACAAGGGGTAACGTGAACCTTAATGCCCTACAGGTGTTTCACGACTTTTGCATATGTAAAAAAAAAAAAAAATTTTACCTAAAATGCTTGTTTTCCCAAAATGTTGACATTTTTAAAAAGGGTAATAGCAGAAAATACCCCCCAAAATTTGAAGCCCAATTTCTCCCGATTCAGAAAACACCCCATATGGGTGTGAAAAGTGCTCTGCTGGCGCACTACAGGTCACAGAAGAGAAGGAGTCACATTTGGCTTTTTGAAAGCGAATTTTGCTCTGGGGGCATGCCGCATTTAGGAAGCCCCTATGGTGCCAGGACAGCAAAAAAAAAAAAACACATGGCATACCATTTTGGAAACTAGACCCCTCGGGGAACAAAACAAGGGGTAATTTGAACCTTAATACCCTACAGGTGTTTCACGACTTTTGCATATGTAAAAAAAATATATTTTTTTTACCTAAAATGCTTGTTTTCCCAAAAATTTTACATTTTTTAAAAGGGTAATAGCAGAAAATACCCCCCAAAATTTGAAGCCCAATTTCTCCCGAGTACGGCGATACCCCATATGTGGCCCTAAACTGTTGCCTTGAAATACGACAGGGCTCCAAAGTGAGAGCGCCATGCGCATTTGAGGCCTAAATTAGGGACTTGCATAGGGGTGGACATAGGGGTATTCTACGCCAGTGATTCCCAAACAGGGTGCCTCCAGCTGTTGTAAAACTCCCAGCATGCCTGGACAGTCAACGGCTATCTGGCAATACTGGGAGTAGTTGTTTTGCAACAGCTGGAGGCTCCGTTTTGGAAACAGTGGCGTACCAGACGTTTTTCATTTTTATTGGGGAGGGGGGTTGTATAGGGGTATGTGTATATGTAGTGTTTTTTACTTTTTATTTTATTTTGTGTTAGTGTAGTGTAGTGTTTTTAGGGTACAGTCGCACGGACGGGGGTTCACAGTAGTTTCTCGCTGGCAGTTTGAGCTACAGCAGAAAATTTGACGCAGCTCAAACTTGCAGCCGGATACTTACTGTAACCCTCCACCCATGTGAGTGTACCCTGTACGTTCACATTGGGGGGAAATCCAGCTGTTGCAAAACTACAACTCCCAGCATGTACGGTCTATCAGTGCATGCTGGGAGTTGTAGTTTTGCAACCGCTGGAGGCTCCGTTTTGGAAACAGTGGCGTACCAGACGTTTTTCATTTTTATTGGGGAGGGGGGCTGTGTAGGGGTATGTGTATATGTAGTGTTTTTTACTTTTTATTTTATTGCGTGTTAGTGTAGTGTAGTGTTTTTAGGGTACAGTCACACGGGCGGGGGGTTCACAGTAGTTTCTCGCTGGCAGTTTGAGCTGCGGCAGAAATTTTGCCGCACCTCAAACTTGCAGCCGGATACTTACTGTAATCCTCCGCCCATGTGAGTGTACCCTGTACGTTCACATTGGGGGGGGGGGGGAACAGTACGGTCTATCAGTGCATGCTGGGAGTTGTAGTTTTGCAACAGCTGGAGGCACACTGGTTGTGAAACACCGAGTTTGGTAACAAACTCAGTGTTTTGCAACCAGTGTGCCTTCAGCTGTTGCAAAAGCTACAACCCCCAGCATGTACGGACAGCGGAAGGGCATGCTGGGTGTTGTAGTTATACAACAGCTGGAGGCATACTACTTTGGCTGGGGATGCTGGGGATTGTAGTTATGCAACAGCTGGAGACACACTGGTTTGCTACTTAACTCAGTGTGCCTTCAGCTGTTGCAAAACTACAACTCTCAGCAGTCACCGACAGCCAACGGGCATGCTGGGAGTTGTAGTTATGCAACCACCAGATGCACCACTACAACTCCCAGCATGCACTTTAGCTGATTGTGCAAGCTGGGAGTTGTAGTTACACAACAGCTGAAGGTACACTTTTCCATAGAAAGAATGTGCCTCCAGCTGTTGCATAAGGGCATGCTGGGAGTTGTGGTGGTCTGCCTCCTGCTGTTGCATAACTACAGCTCCCAGCATGCCCTTTTTGCATGCTGGGAGCTGTTGCTAAGCAACAGCAGGAGGCTGTCACTCACCTCCAGCGATCCTCGCCGCACAGGTCAGTCCCTCGTCGTCTCCGCCGCCGCCGCTGCTCCTGGGGCCCCGATCCCAACATCCCCGGGGTGCACGTCCCGCACCCGCTCACGTCCTCCGGAAGAGGGGCGGAGCGGGTTGCGGGAGTGACACCCGCAGCAGGCGCCCTGATTGGTCGGCCGGTAATCCGGCTGACGAATCAGGGCGATCGTGAGGTGGCACCAGTGCCACCTCACCCCTGCTGGCTCTGGCTGTTATTCCGGGTCACCGGGTCACTGGAGACCCGATTGACCCGGAATCCGCCGCAGATCGCTGGACTGAATTGTCCAGCGATCTGCGGCCATCGCCGACATGGGGGGTCATAATGACCCCCCTGGGCGATATGCCCCGATGCCTGCTGAACGATTTCAGCAGGCATCGGGGACCGGCTCCGCTCCAGATGGTTGCGGGGGGCCGGTAAAACACATGACGTTCTCATACGTCATGTGTCCTTAAGGACTCGGAAATGGAGACGTATGAGAACGTCATGTGTCCTTAAGGGGTTAATGCAGGCACTACAGCTCCCAGCATGGAGCAGAGTGTGCTCCATGTTGGGAGCAGTAGTACCTGCAGTTAAGGACAGATCACAGTGAATGTCACTCCTGACACCCGCTAAGATCGCCCTATCTATTGCATAGATGCGAGCACAGGAGAAAGCAACTCGCATTTATACATTATACAGGACGATCGCAGCGGGTGTCGCTAATGAAGAAATTCGGTATTTCGAATCGAGTTGGTCCGAATCTAATTTTTCATGAAATTTGGAACAAATTCGACTTTGTCCAATTCGATTCGCTCATCTCTAAAAATAAGCATCACGTCCTCTTGTCTCAGGTGAGATGGGATATAGTAAAATCAGCAAACGTGAATAGGGCTCTAGTTACTTCCTATATGTCCCTGATGGTATCACATATGGAAGATAGGTACCCATTAGAGACTAGCAAATTTTAGAAAAATTCTATTTGGCCAATTCGCCAATTGGTTTGGTACGAATTTATTTGTGGCAAATCTGTATTAAAAATGGCTATTTATTGCCTACAGAGAGCCTCAATAGGGGTGTAGAACACTTTGCTTTGCTCTAACACGCATAGTGTGTGTGATTGGTTAGTGAAATAATACTGTTATTCAGTATGACATGCAGATTAGAGGTGTCGCTATTAGAATCACTGTTGCAGAGTGGCACAATGACAGGTAGCATCAGTATGAGGAGACCATATAGTGCCTAAATGACACAGAGTGGAAGTGGCGGCCGCATGAGGAGACCATATAGTGCCTGAATGACACAGCGTGGAGGTGGCAGCAGCATGAGTAGAACATATAGTGGCTGAATGACACAGCGTGGAGGTGGCGGCAGCATGAGGAGACCATATAGTGGCTAAATGACACAGCCTGTAGTTGGCGGGAGCATGAGGAGACCATATAGTGGCTGAATGACACAGCCTGGAGTTGGCAGCAGCATGAGGAGACCATTTAGTGGCTGAATGACACAGCCTGGAGTTGGCAGCAGCATGAGGAGACCATTTAGTGGCTGAATGACACAGAGTGGTGTTGGCAGCAGCAGGAGGAGACCATATGTTGAATGAATGACCCAGCCTGGAGATGGCAACAGCCTGACGAGACCATTGGGCCTCACAATTGAAAGGATTAAAGATATTTTTTAACATTTAAATTGAAGATTTCAAATAGATGAACCTAAAAAGTTTAATTTAATGTGCCAGCAGCATGAGGAGACCACATGGAGGTACAGTGACACAGCCTGGAGGTGGCAGAAGCATGAGGAGACCATATAATGGCTGAATGACACAACCTGGAGGTGGCGGAAGCATGAACAGACCATAAAGTTGCAGAATGAGACAGCCTGGAGGTGGCAGCAGCATGAGGAGAACATATGGTGTCAGAATGAGAGAACCTGGAGGTGGCAGAAGCAGCATCAGGAGTCCTGAAAACGACCCAGTGACAGAGTGGTGCGGTGGGTGGCAATACCAGTACCTGGTGAAGAAGTTGGGTGAAAAAAGGGGAACTTGGCATCAGATGTGTGGCATCAGGTGGGTGACAGGATCAGAATAGTAGCTGAGGCAGGTAGGCAGAAGAAAATGGTCTCTTTTGTTAGTGTGCACAAGCAAGTTTTGAGGATATGCAATACATAAAACTTAACTTTTAATAATATTCTTAGGATAAAATAAATGTACCCATTTTTTTAAAATAATCTAACAAAAGGAAAGGTGTAAAAAAAAAAAAACATGTGCCACCTACACCACCAAGAATTGATGTGATGGAAAGACCTCTAAAAGGTGGAAGAGAACAACAAATGGTTCATTGTAACCGGTGGGAGTAAAAACTTCCCATGTAACTTCCCCTACTCTCGCATTATTAATTCCCTTCTTGGCAAGGGTTACTCACCGCAAAAAGGGTGACCCCACACAGGAACCTCTCCCTATTTCCACCTACAAACACTGCCATTTCCCAGGGTTTTTAGGTGGAAATAGGTAGAGGTTCCTGTGTGGGCTACCCTTTTTAAGACAAGTAACACTTTCCTCAAAAAAGGTGGAAGGGAACAACGTATTGTCCTTTGTAGCAGGTGGGGGTAAAAAATTCTCCTGTAATGCCCTACTCTCGCCCTATTAATTCCCTTCTTGGCAAGTGTTACTCGCCCTAAAATGGGGGCCCCACACAGGAACCTCTCCCTATTTCCACCTAAAAACCCTGTGAAATAGCAGTGTTTGTAGGTGGAAATAGGGAGAGCTTCCTGTGTGGGGCCGCCCATTTTAGTGCAAGTAACACTTGCCAAAAAGGGATTTAATGCGAGGGTAGGGCCTTACAGGAGAAGTTTTTACCCCCCACCAGTTACAATGCACCATACGTTGTTCCCTTCCACCTTTTATAGGTCTTGGCATCACATCAATATTTGGTGGTGTAGGTGGCACATGGTGTTTTTTGCACATCTTTCCTTTTGTTTGATTTAAAAAATAAAAAATAAGTACACATATTGTATCCTAAGAAAAGTTACGTTTTAGCTAATGCATATCCTCAATACTTACTTGTGGTCTGAGGCAGAGGAATGTCTGTAACTGGGGAGCAGCACCTTAAATATGTTTAGCACTATCCATATTTGTGGAGTGTTGGTGTGGCATGACCAATCTACTCTGATGCATCAGGCATTGGTGGGTGGAAATCCTGGCTGATCCATGCCTGATTCATCTTCACAAAGGTCAGTCCCTCCAAATTTTTTGTGGACAGACGAGTTCTCCTTGGGGTTACTATGGCTCCCGCCGCACTAAACAACCGCTCTGAGGGCACACTACTGGCTGGGCAGGACAGCATTTCCAGTGCAAACTCTGCTAGTTGCAGCCACAAATCAAGTTTGGCTGCCCAGAAGTCCAGCAGATCTTCAAGGTGTGTTGGAATGGTCATGTCAAGGTATGTCACCACCTGCTGCCCATCAGTCAGACCTGCGAGAGGATGGATGATGGCGCAGATAGGCATCGGTCAACTGACTACGTAGGATGTCTCTGTAGTAGGTCAGTTTGTCCTCCCTCTCAGTAGGTGTAAAAAAGGCCCCCCATTTTGTGCCGGTAGTGAGGGTCCAATAAGGTGGAGAACAAGAAGTCATCCCGTTGCCACATGGTGACAATTTGGCGGTCACTACGCAAGCAAGTGAGCATGCATCATGCCATTTGTGCAAGTGACTCGGAGAGACTCCCTGCCTCCATCTCCACTGTATACTGCCACAGTGTGTCTGGGTCCTCTGTTTCGCCTTCATCATAACCATCTAGCTCCTCTAACTGCTCCTGCTCCTCCTCTCCTGTCATATGGCTAGAAAAACTTTCCATTTGGCAAAACCAAAAACTGTGCTCCACTGTGCCCCTACCCCTCCTCCTCCTCCTCCAGTTCAGCCCCCACAGGGCTCATGTGGCTGTGAGAAGTAGGATCCATGTTTCCAGTGCCCTGACTAGCCATCATTTCCAACACGTGTTGTAGTAAATGAAGCAGTGGAATGACGTTGTTCATCCCGTAATCCTGGTGACTGACTAATAAAGTGGCTCCTCAAAGGGCCTGAGCAAATGACAGGTGTCACATATGAGCAGCCACTGGTTGAAATTGAAGTAACACAGGGGAGTCCCCCTATCCGCTTGGATAATCAAGAAATCAGTGATGGCTTTTCTCTGTTCGTATGGTCGGTGCAACATATGGAGGGTGGAATTCCAACATGGGAAACATCACAAATTAGACTATGTTGGAGGATACTGTTCTGACGCTGCAGCTTAAGGAGGGTGTGCTTTGTGGTGTACGAGTGGCTGAAGTGCATGCAGTTTACTTCCCATTGTTAGGATGTCTTGCAGATGGAGAGAACACTTCAGGAACCGCAAGACAACCAGATTGAACACGTATGCCATGCAGAAGGCATGTCTCAGGTTTCCTTGTCGCAGTGCAGACAATATGTTCTTCCCATTGTTGGTCACCATGGTTCCCATTTCCAGTTTTCGTGGAGTAAGCCATGATTCAATTTCTTGATGAATGACTTTTAGCAGTTCCTCCCCTGTGTGACTCTGTTCAGCAAAGGCAAACCATGTGAAGAGCAGCGTGACACCGCCGTGCCCTGATAACATGGTATGCTGGGGGGGCACTGAGACTTGTCCATGCAGTGGAGGCTCAAGACACAGTGGAGGCTGAGGAGGCGGAGTCGCACACCATCACAGGACTAACGGCCTGAGAGTGTGGAGGCTAAAGCGGCATGACCTGTCCAAGTTGCTGTTGTGGCTGTGCAGGAACCACATTCACCCAGTGGGCCGTAAAGAACATGTACTGTATTGTTCCTGACCGTAGTTACAGCTCCACACGTCAGTGCTGCCCTGCACTTTGGTACATACCGACAGCCTCAAGGACTGGCCCACCTTCTGTTCCACAAAGTTGTGCAGGGCTGGTACTGCATTCGTCACAAAGAAATAACGGCTTGGAACTCTCCACCTCGGCTCGGCACAAGCCATCAGTTCTCTGAAAGGTGCAGAGTCCACCACTTGAAAAGGGAGGGACTGCAGCACCAGCAACTTGGACAGGAGAATATTCAGCTTCTGCGCTGTTGGATAAGTGGGTACATACTGTTATCTTTTGGACATGGCTTCGCAAATGGATTGCTGGCGGAATTACTGACTCGAAGTAGGAGGAGCAGGAGCATCTGGAACGACAGAAGATGGGTATGACACACAGCTCCCTTCAGCTGAAGTGGTGTAGCCTTGGCTGGCTGAAACAGGGAGCGGCGCGCCACTGGGTGATGCAGCAGGCTAGACCACCACATCGGAGCCATGGTTCTCCCAGGCCACTTTATGGTGACGCTGCATAGGTTGACGCAGGGCCGTGGTGCCGACATTGGGACCCTGGCCACACTTCACCTTCTGCCGACACATTTTGCATGTGGCCAGGTTAACATCCTCCGGATGCTTGATGAAAAACTGCCACACCGCCAAGTAGCTGATTTTCCCACTTACAGTCCGCACTGATTGATGGCTACTGCCAACGACTCCATGAACCCCTTGTTCCACTACCTCCCAAGAAGGTAGGCTGCTGCGAATCAGGTGGTCTACCTCAGGCATGTTTGGTTCCAGACTTTCCACTTCTACCACCATGCTGACTGCCAACCATGCTACCACCATGCTGGTTCAGCTGATGCCTCATGGGCAACCTGCAACCCTCTTCTCCTGATGATGATGAAGCCCCTTCTGCACCCAAGTGCAATCGGCTTCATCATCATCATCATCGAGTTGTGTCTGCACGTCACTGATGTCTTCCTCAGGTTCCACAACAGTGTCTGCTTTAGGAGCCTGAATGCTCGCAACACCACCTCCTATGCCACTCTCCTCATCACTACTTGCCTGCCTAGTGGAGGAAGTGGCTGTGTCTCCTCCCCTTCTTGGCTTGGCAGTAGCTGCTGACAGTCCTCTAGTAGATTGTCCTCACTAAATAGTGGAGCTGAACCCACAGCATACGATACTTCTGTGGGGGAGGAAACAGCATAGGACAGAGGCAACGGGAGGACATGCACTGCTCCTGGGCCATGTCAACTGAGGGTTGTGTCTGAGGAACCCACCCTGTTGACTGGGGGTGTCAGGATTCCTTGCCCCATGTCCTCACATGTGGATCCACCATTTTAGATGCCCAGTCCTGGAGCCTAGACCGCAATAAATGGAGTTTAATGAAGCGATTAGCGCGATCGAATCACGGCGATATTCACATTTGTTACAAATCCCTTGTACCCATATTGTAGTACAGTTATTGAATAGTTAATACTTGATTTATATTTATACAATTTGCCATGCTATATCATTGGTAATAAAATGGCTGTTCTGAATATTACAAATAAATCCAGTGTGAGAAGTGGAGGATGGAAAAATGGAAATGGTCTAAGCCCAGTCATGTAATAAACAGAGTGATGAAATTGTTCATTCCTAAGGTATTACCATTTATATGTTCCCAACATCACCTGGAAAACAGCTTAACAAGTTGAAGCAGAAAAACAACATTTTCGGTGATTCCTCTTAATGTCTGGTATTTAGTCAGTTTTATTTCCCCCAAAAAAGAAGAATTTAGTAAAAAGGATATATATGAACCAAAATATATATATCACTACATTGTGTCTGAATACTGTAGCGGATAACCCTTTACAGAAATCTGGAACAACAGATGTAACAGAGCAATGACTGCGCAAATCCAATGTGTGTTTTTTTTTTATTTGACACATGACACATTATTAATACTAGTGAATCATCGAGCAGTTTGCCATGCTGGGAGTTATAGTTTTGCAACAGCTGGAGGCACACTGATAGGGAAACATTGATGTATGGGGTGTATAGTGTGTCTATGTATTGTATGTGATGTGTGACATCACATACAGTACTGTACAGTTCTTTAAATACCTTCAGGGGGTACAGAATGTCCTCCATTACCATCCTGCCGACTACAGCTCTATAGGAAAGGAAGGGGAGCAGCTCATTGGATGCCTGCAGCAAGATCCTGCAGACTATTGGCTATGGCTGCTCTGGGGGGGCGGGGCTTACATGGAACTCACAGTGGAAGCCTGTATGAGTTAGCAGGACAGCATGTGAGTAACAGGAGGCAGAACGGGGCACACGGGGACATTATACAACTATCTGTCAGTTGCTGAAGTTGTCAGCGCTGTCAGATAGCTGTTTGTACGATGGCCCCGACACACAGCAGCATCATATGTCGAGGCTGCCTTCAACATACGATGGGCTCTGAGAGGCCATCATATGTTGGAAAGATCCTATGTCGGGGCCATCATAAGTCGGGGGGTCACTGTATTGTGTTTTCTCTTATAACATATGCTGTTTTTTTCTCTGAGACAGAAACTTTAAAGGGGTACTCCGGTGGAAAACTATATATTTTTTTTTTAATAAACTGTGCCAGAAAGTTTAAGAAATTTGTAAATTACTTTAATATAAAAATCTTAATCCTTCCAGAATTTATCAGCTGCTGCATACTACAGAGGAAGTTGAGCTATTCTTTTCTGTCTGACCACAGTGCTCTCTGTTGACAGCTCTGTCCATGTCAGGAAGGAACTGTCCAGAGTAGGAGCAAATCCCCATAGCAAACCTCTCCTGCTCAGGACAGTTCCTGACATGGACAGATGTGTCAGCAGAGAGCACTGTCGTCAGACAGAAAATAACTACACAACTTCCTCTAGAACATACAGCAGCTGATAAGTACTGGATGGATTAATATCAGGAATGGACAGGGAAGGAGGGCACACTATTCTCGCCCACTCCCCTGTCCCTGCCTTCTTGCGTACCTGTCCTAAATAACTGGTCCACAACCACGAAGACAGTCCCTTCCTGTATACGTGAGGGGCGTAATTGTCAAAATAGTAAACTACAATGACACAGACTTCGGTCCGGGGGCAGTAGGATAACAGACAGATTAACAAAGAAAGACTAAACAATCACACAATAAGTCCAATGTCAACTATCCGAGTCTGAAGCCAGGAGATGTCACAGTACAAAATCGCTATTACCAGAGAGAATAGTCAGAGAGAGGAGCCAAAAATTCAAAAAGCCAGATATAACAAATACAGACGACAGCTAGCTAGAGTACAAACTGAGCTCTATAGCAAGCACTGACTGGGAGTAGACTGCCAGCTTATATGGAGCCAGAACAGGTGCTCCAATCAAGGTCAGCTGACCAATCAGACAGCCGAGCTTAACCCAGCAACAAAAAAACAACAAAGAACCTTTCAGAACCTTTTAACCCTAAAGGTTCTGACAATTAAGTTTTTTTTAATAGAAGTAATTTACAAATCTGTTTAAAGTGTCCCTGCCGTCAACAAAAACTTTTTATATACTGTAGATTAGGGGTCTCAAATTGGAGGCCCTCCAGATGTTGCAAAACTTCAACTCCCAGCATTCGCGATAGCCAATAGCTGCAGCAAATGGCTGTCTGAGCATGTCAAGGCATGCTGCGAGTTAAAGTTTTGCAACATCTGGAGGGACACCAGTTTGAGACCCTTGCTGTAGATAATACCATTTTATGTATATTTGTAATATACATTGGTTAAAAAATGTGTATATTTTGTCCCTGCGGCTATTGCATGTGTGTCTCTATGAGGAGTCCAAATACAGGAAGTGTGGGTGGACAAGCAGGGCTCTGTGCACTAAGGAATAGCAGAAAATTATGCACTGAGCTCACACATCAGGATGATTGACAAGCCAGGAGCCTGCACAGAGCCCTGCTTGTCCTGTCCACACTTCCTGTATTTGGACTCCTCATAGAGACACACAGACAATAGCTGCAGAGACAGCATTTTCCCCCCAAAAAATATACACACTTTTAAACCAATGTATATTACAAATATACATATAACGGTATTATCTATATTATATAAAACGTTTTTGTTGACAACAGGTACACTTTAACTTTCTGGCACAAGTTGAATAGAATTTTTTTTCCCACCGGAGTACCTCTTTAAAGGCCCACAAAAAGTACTCATACACATTAGATGGAAGTCAAATGAACCTACTATTAGTAGTGGCACAGGCCAACTATCTAATTTGAAAAGAGGCCACTGACTTTGCTCTAATTGCATATTTACAGTATTAGGAGGAAAAAAACATCATAAAAACATTTAACTTCAACATGTTTCATCCTTTCGACCTGTGGACGATAAGCTGCTGCTATAGGAGTGTAATAGTCACTTGTTTAGAAGGAATAGTTGTCAGACAACATGATGTGAAGAGTTTGATTTCTTTTGTTGCCTATGAGGTATCATTCCACGGTGCCCATACACCGGCTTAAACTAAAGTCGGCCAGACTGTTACGCTTCGGATCTGCCGATGACCCGACCCAGCCTTCAGCTATTTCCCCAGGTGTCCTGCTTGCAGCAGCAATCTGTGTGGCTGCTCATAGCGGGGCAGATTGCTGCTGCAAGCAGCACACAGGGGGGAAAACAGCTGGAGGCACACTATAGGGCCGGGTCATCTGCAAATTCACCCTGTAAAATACCCTGCGGATCCGTTATATCTGACCCTACCCTAATGTTAATCTGTATAAGATGATTTATAGTAATAAGTGAGGTTTACACAATATACTGTACACTGTGATGGTACCTTCCTTGGTTACAATGCATGACAACAGTATTTAAAGGTATATCACAAGTTATATACACATTAAATTGAATAACATAGGCACTTAGCGCTATTTATGGAACATAGATGAAGGGGGGGGGCAGGGGTCACTGAATGGAGTCTGCCCTACAGGGCAGCAAGGGTACAGGGGTGCAACTCCTGTACTGGGCCACCACAAACCCCCCACCCTTCTTAAAGGAGTAGTCCAGCGCGCACTTTTTTCATTTTATCCCATCCGGGCTGCCAAATAAAAGAAAACACACTTTCTCTTACCTGCCAACGAGCCCCCGGAGCTCCGGTACACTCCGGTACAGGTGTTCGGTCCCCGGGCTGTATTCTTCTTACTTCCTGTTAGCCCAGCACGTCACACGGAGCTTCAGCCTATCACTGGCCACAGCGATGTCCCGCCTTGGCCAGTGATAGGCTGAAGCTCCGTGTGACGTGCCGGGCTAACAGGAAGTAAGAAGAATACAGCCCGGGGACCGAACACCTGTACCGGAGTTTCGGGGGCTCGTTGGCAGGTAAGAGAAAGTTTGTTTTCTTTTATTTTGCAGCCCAGACGGGATAAAATGAAAAAAGTGCGCGCCGGACTACTCCTTTAACAACAGCTGTCCTCGGCGCCCAGTCCTGGAGGGCAGACAAGCATGAAGTGGCCACTGAGGCCTGGTGATAGCAACAAACAGTTCCTGGGGCATGTGACAAATGTCCTTCACAGAGCTGGTGAACAGATGAACTGAGGAAAGAGTCCATGTGGCATTGCACTTAATGTCCTTACATGCTCTATTGTGAGGGTATTGAAGACTGGGATAAAAAATATGAAAACATATGGAACTTTTTTGGACTTATAACTGCTTGCTGGAGAATAAGGATGAATTCAGATCGGGCTGCCGGAGGCTTTCTACCCAAATGCCTTTGCTAACGGGGTCCTTCGGCTATAGCTACTTCTCCCCATAACATTATACAAGTAAATACACATTTTCTGACAACTGAACTAGCTCCACTGAGGTTTTATATGGGAGAGACTCTGGAGGGGTCCCATAGGTCACCCAGTAGGTCACATGGTCACTGGTACCTTCCTTGGTTTCAGTGCATGACAACAGTATTTAAAGGTATATGACAAGTTGTATACACATTAAATTGAATAACATAGGCACTTAGTACTATTTATGGAACATAGGTGAAGGGGGGGGGGGGGCAGGGGACACTGAATGGAGTCTGCCTGACGAGGCAGCAAGGGTACAGGGGTGCAACTCCTGTACTGGCCACCGCACTACATATAATTTCCTGAATGTATACTGCTTCTGTGCAGAACTCAAAAGCATGGTATTGCCTATGTTTGATTCATGCATATGAACCTGCTGTGGACCTTTGCTGACATACACCTGCATCGTGTGCCAGAACTGTGATGTGAATAGGGGCTTCTGTTAAACGGGTATTCCAGCCAGTAGCATACCCATAGGATAGAGGATAAGTGCCTCATTGCAGTAGTGTAACTGTTTGGACCCCTCATATGGTATCAAGTATGTACACCATGGCACCATTCATTGCGTATGGGAGCTGCTGGAGATAGCCGATTCCTACCTGAGAGAAGAATTTAGTCCCCACTCACAGGGTTCTGTGGAGAGGGAATCAATGTTACTTGCTGTAATACCCTTTACAGTTGGCTATATAGCTTCCAAATGTATTTGCCCTAGTTTACTAAAAGAGTTGATTTCTTATTAGTGTGGAATATTGTTTCCGACTTACATGATTTCCGACTTACTCACAGGTCAAGACATTTCCCACCATCTTTTTCTTGGTGGGGATTTCTAGACATTTATTCACAGAATTTTGGGTGAATTCAATAGTAAATAGGTTGTGAGAACATGCTCCCTTCCTGACCAACCATGTCCCCGTTCTTGTCGGCCATGCCCTTTTTTCTGGTTTACCAGGTTTATTTTAACACATTGCACTACCAATTCTGGTGCAGACACAATTTGTGGCGCACTATGCCGAATTGCACTTTGGTGCAGAACCCGACAAAAGCAGATTGGGTTCACAATAATAAATTGGGTTCACAATAATAAATCAGGGCCACTATGTAGGATCTTTGTAGTATACTGTCATAAAAATTTTTACTCGGATTTTAGATCACTCGGAATTAAGTCTTTCACTGTAGGAAAATATTTTCTGTTGCTACCTAGAAGCTGTCAACAAGCTGCTGTTAATGGATCTGTTGTTTCCGTGAGGGGGTTCTATTTAGCATTTTGAATGCATTATGTTGTTTTTTAAACACACAATTCTGCGTCTTCATCTCAATGGGGTTTCCTTACACATCTTTGCATGGTTTCATGCATTTCTACATGTCTAATTCACTTTGCAAGCCCAACATTTGTGAAGCCTCCAAAATACATATTCAGTATAGAAACATAGAATCCAAGAATGTGTCGGCACATAAGAACCATTTCACCCATCTAGTCTGCCTAAAATTCTGAATACTTATCATCCTTGTCCCTACCATATATGAAGGATAGCCTTATACCTATCTCTATCTTATATGAAGAATAGCCTTATGCCTATCCCATGCATGCTTAAACTCCTTCACTGAATTTGCAGATACCCCTTCTGCAGGAAGGTTATTCCATGCATCCACTACTCTCTCAGTAAAGTAATACTTCTTGATATTGCTGCATACACCTTTGTCCCTCTAATATAAAACTATGTCCACTTGTGGTAGTTTTTCTTCTTTTAAATATCCTTTCCTCCTTTACCGTGTTAATTCCCTTTATGTATTTTAAACTTTCTATCAAATCTATGTTAATAAATGTTAGGCTCTAATGTCTAAGCACACCACCATTAGTTAAAGCAAGTGAAGATGTTATTAGAACATTGATGTCGCAGAGTTCAACAACCTTTCTTTTACATTTATTTGGACACACTGGCTAAAGGAAAAAAGCAGATGAAAGGAATGGTATCAGACAGCTTGTGATTGACCAGTCAGTGCCAAAAGAAAAAGAAGTCAGCCAGAGAAATAGAGCAGACCAAGCTGAAAATACAGCCGTCCACATTTATAAGAAGCATTCATTCTCATACTGAGATTATTACGAAAACATAAAGTTACAGGGTCTGTGATCATCTTAAAGGGGTCCTCCGGTGGAAAACAAATGTTTTCAAATCAACTATTTATACAGATTTATACAGATTTTAAAGTTACTCCTATCTAGAAATCTTCCAGTACTTATCAGCTACTATATACTACAGAGCAAGTTGTGTAGTTCTTTCTAGTCTGACTATAGTGCTCTTTGCTGCCACCTCTGTTCATGTCAGGAGCTGCTCAGAGTAGAAGCAAATGCCATAACAAACCTCTCCTATTCTGGAAAGTTCCTGACATGGACAGAGGTGTCAGCACTATGGTCACGCTAGAAAGAACTACACAACTACACAACTTTCTCTGGAGTATACAGCAGCTGATAAGAACTAATAAGTACAGGGGCTGTAAAGTTAGTGTAGTTCATAAAATAGTGTCTGTACCTGTGTTTCATGGTAGTCTCGCAATTCTTCTGGGATTTTTGCCCCAAGTTTTATTTTTAAAAGCATACAAAATGGCTGATGGTTTTCCCAGATTGCAGTGCGGTTTGGGACATTACATCACTACTCAGGAGCCTGTCTTTGCTTCAATGGGTGGGAGGAAGATCATTCTGTTTTTGCAACAGCTAAAAAACACTGGTCTATTGCATTAAAGATATCACAGCTGTGTTTCAATGGGTGGGGTGGCTGTTGAGTGGGAGGGAGGAAAGTGACCTCAAACTTACAAACAAGGAATTATGGGATTTGTAGTTTAAGGGAACGCCAACAGGAAATGCCAACAGCAAACAGCCAGTTTACAAAAAGAAAGCCACAGTATTATGGTAATCTCACAACAAAGCCATTTAGCCCCATGAAAAGTGCCGATCCTTCCTAAGCATGTCCATTACTGCCTGGCAGTTAGGTACTAAAATGACCTTTTGGTGGATAACCCCTTTAAAACTTTTGAGTAGTAGTGATTTACAAGTGATTTAAAAGGGAAACTTAGGCTAAAAAAAGCAAAAAATTTAAAAAAATTAACTAAATGGCTATATTAAAAAAACAAAAACAATATAATGAGAAAAATGATTGGCTGTCAGAAGGTAAAACAAAATTTCTGTTGTGGCACCTGTTCCTTTTGCCATTTAAATTAAAAAGCTAAGGCTATTACATTAGCAGGATATACTATTAAAACCAATCAATGCATTACATGTAGGTCTACTTTTACTATCTACAGTCCTGTTTGTACCTGTAGCTTATTTTACATTGGGAAAACCAAATGTTCTTTGTTCCATAGGATCTACGAACATGTCCGCTCTCTTAGGACTGGAGTCGGCACAACCCGGTTTATCCTGCAAACGCAGGATGTACACAATAGTGATATTAATGCCTTCTCTTTTACAGCGTGAGATGGAAAGAACAAACATCAACTTCTATTGATAAAAGAGGTCAAGATGAATTATGCAACTTGTGTCTTAGCCTCAATGAATGCAATTAATTAAATGTATTATTGTAGTTTTTTTTTCTGTTTACAGTGTTTTTAGATATGTTTTATAATATGCACTAACTTATGTGTTTAAACTCACAAAAGTCCAAACAGCGTACAGAGATCAAATGTAAAACAAAACTTTATTGACATGAATGCAAGAACAATACATGAGACAAAAGGTAAAATCAAACATAAAAATGGAAAGTGCTACTGGTGAAATCTTAACAGAAATGGGGCACATAACTAGTAATCAAGCAATGCATGCATAAAAGACATGCAAAATTCTATTACCCTTCCTTGTAAAGAGTACTAAAAGCATAGCAGCACTATGGCAACAAAGTGCATCCAGGTAGGTAAATAAACCAACCAACACTAAGGGAGAGAAAGGTGCAATAATATAAATATACATATACCGCAATAATTACCAAGTGGTAAGAACAAAGTGCAAGGTGCAGGCCTCCAACACCCAACATTTCGCACCAAGGCTTCTTCCGGGGCGTGATCATAACCTCAAAAGCCCTCCTATATATATATATGTCTAAGTAACTAATCATGTCCAGTTTAACAGTCAGCCAGTCAGTACACTATACATCAGTATAGGTCCTGTGATGCCTACTCGGAGATGGCGTCATATTGACTCACCGCTCTATGCTAGCAATACCAGCTAAGGATGCGATCCCCAGAGCTCTGGACCATCCCCCTGTGACGAGCACTAGCGCGTACACAGGAGGGAGGGCTAAACAAAAGATGTACATTCTGGAACCTCCCATCAGCGGCGTGGCTACATGTCACAGGAAGGGAGGAGCAGAACACAGCCAACAATGATCCCACAGCTCGCCCCTGATCTAACCCCACCCATCGGCGCACAATGCATCGGAGAGGGAGGAGATTGGGGCACAGGTCCATGGCAACAAGACACTGAGGGATCTGAGTGAATGTAAACAGTACACATGTTATATAGCAGACAAGAGATAACTGTGAATATGCATCAGCGGGAGACGAGATGCAGATGCAGGAAGGCACTCATAGATAACAGGTAAGTAGTGTAAAAAGGGAGAACAAAGAACATGATATAAAAAAAAATTAGCAGCATGGTAATAACCAATATTAGCAGCAAGAGGAGTTTGCAATTGTAAAAAGGTGCATAAAGGTTGAATATGGCATAATATTAGCCACAACTACCAGCAAAAGGATCGCATGTGCGAATGGTGCAAAGGATGTGCAATTGAATAAAGTGCATAAAAGGCAAAAGTTAGTGCAAAATAGCATCAGAAAGTCCAACTGCAAAAGTATAGACAATGGCCCTTATTTACTAAGAGTGGAGTATAGGTTTCTTTTTGGGTTTTAATTCCCTACAATTTATTTTCCACGGTATTTACTAAGGTTTCCCTACATTTTCCACTTTCCCTACATTTTGCTTTTCTTACACATGCTCTGATCTGTCTCATTTTCCTCAGCTGAAATCCACAACATTTTATGTGGAAACCTTAGTAAATATGTTGGGTTTTTGTGAAAATGTCGGGAACACGCCCCTTTTTGGAGACCACGCCCCATTTTCCCAGCCCCACGCCCCTTTTTCGGATTTTCTTAGCAAAATGGAGAGTTAGTCTGGGTTTTTTTCAATTCTGGTGCTAAATTTGGCTCAGACAGAATTTCTGGCGCAATGCGACAGAATCTGGCACACAACCCGACAAAACATGTAGGGTTTGCAATAGTAAATGATGGCCCTTATCTTTACCCTGTAGGTCCATATGATTAAAATGACACCCTACTTACATAGGTTTGATTTTGTCGTACTTTTGGATAAAATCATAACTACATGCACGAAAATGTATACGTTTAAAATTGTCATCTTCTGACCTCTATAACTTTTTTCTTTTTTTTTTTTGCTTATGGAGCGGTATGAGGGCTAATTTTTTGTGCCGTGATCTGAAATTGTATTACATATACATGTCTATTTACATCATGCGTGTCACGATGCCGGCTGGCAGGTAGTGGATCCTCTGTGCCAGAGAGGGATTGGCGTGGACCGTGCTAGAGGATCGGTTCTAAGTCACTACTGGTTTTCACCAGAGCCCGCCGCAAAGCGGGATGGTCTTGCTGCGGCGGTAGTGACCAGGTCGTATCCCCTAGCAACGGCTCAACCTCTCTGGCTGCTGAAGATAGGCGCGGTACAAGGGAGTAGACAGAAGCAAGGTCGGACGTAGCAGAAGGTCGGGGCAGGCAGCAAGGATCGTAGTCAGGGGCAACGGCAGGAGGTCTGGAACACAGGCTAGGAACACACAAGGAAACGCTTTCACTGGCACTAAGGCAACAAGATCCGGCGAGGGAGTGAAGGGGAAGTGAGGTGATATAGGGAAGTGCACAGGTGTAAACACTAATTGGAACCACTGCGCCAATCAGCGGCGCAGTGGCCCTTTAAATCGCAAAGACCCGGCGCGCGCGCGCCCTAGGGAGCGGGGCCGCGCGCGCCGGGACAGAACTGACGGAGAGCGAGTCAGGTACGGGAGCCGGGGTGCGCATCGCGAGCGGGCGCTACCCGCATCGCGAATCGCATCCCGGCCAGAGGCGGTATCGCAGCGCCCCGGGTCCGTGGAACCGACCGGAGCGCTGCAGTGAGAGGAGTGTAGCGAGCGCTCCGGGGAGGAGCGGGGACCCGGAGCGCTCGGCGTAACAGTACCCCCCCCCTTGGGTCTCCCCCTCTTCTTGGAGCCTGAGAACCTGAGGACCAGACTTTTGTCCAGGATATTGTCCTCAGGTTCCCAGGACCTCTCTTCTGGACCACAACCCTCCCAATCCACTAAAAAGAAGGTTTTCCCTCTGACCTTTTTAGATGCTAAAATTTCTTTGACGGAGAAGATGTCCGAGGAGCCGGAGACAGGAGTGGGGGGAACAGATTTGGGAGAGAAACGGTTAATGATAAGTGGTTTAAGAAGAGAAACATGAAAGGCATTAGGAATACGAAGAGAAGGAGGAAGAAGAAGTTTGTAAGAGACAGGATTAATCTGGCGCAAAATCTTGAAAGGACCAAGATAGCGTGGTCCCAACTTATAGCTAGGAACACGGAAGCGGACATATTTGGCGGAGAGCCATACCTTGTCTCCAGGGGAAAAAATGGGAGGAGCTCTTCTTTTCTTATCCGCGAATCTCTTCATGCGTGAAGAAGCCTGTAAGAGAGAATTTTGGGTCTCTCTCCATATGATGGAAAGATCACGAGAAATTTCATCCACAGCGGGCAGACCAGAGGGCAAGGGGGTAGGGAGGGGGGGAAGAGGGTGACGGCCGTACACCACGAAAAACGGGGATTTGGAGGAAGATTCAGAGATTCTGAAATTATACGAGAATTCGGCCCAAGGTAGAAGATCTGCCCAGTCATCCTGGCGGGAGGAAACAAAATGTCGTAAATAGTCACCCAAGATCTGGTTAATTCTTTCTACTTGTCCATTGGATTGAGGATGGTATGCAGAAGAAAAATTTAATTTAATCTTGAGTTGTTTACAGAGAGCCCTCCAGAATTTAGACACAAATTGGACGCCTCTATCCGAGACGATCTGCGTAGGCAACCCGTGAAGACGAAAAATGTGTACAAAAAATTGTTTAGCCAACTGAGGCGCTGAAGGAAGACCAGGAAGAGGGATGAAATGTGCCATTTTGGAGAATCGATCAACGACCACCCAAATAACAGTGTTGCCATGGGATGGGGGTAAGTCAGTAATAAAATCCATACCAATCAGAGACCAAGGTTGTTCGGGAACAGGCAGAGGAAGAAGAAAACCAGCGGGCTTCTGGCGAGGAGTCTTATCCCGGGCACAGATAGTGCAGGCTCGCACAAAGTCCACCACATCAGTCTCTAGAGTCGGCCACCAATAGAAGCGAGAGATGAGTTGCACAGATTTCTTGATGCCCGCATGACCTGCGAGATGGGAGGAGTGACCCCATTTGAGGATTCCGAGGCGTTGGCGTGGAGAAACAAAGGTCTTTCCTGGAGGAGTTTGCCTGATGGAGGCTGGAGAAGTGGAAATCAGGCAGTCAGGAGGAATGATGTGTTGAGGAGAGAGTTCAATTTCAGAAGCATCTGAGGAACGAGAGAGAGCATCGGCCCTAATGTTCTTATCAGCAGGCCGAAAGTGAATTTCAAAATTAAATCGGGCAAAGAACAGAGACCACCTGGCCTGACGAGGATTCAGCCGTTGGGCAGACTCGAGGTATGAGAGGTTCTTGTGATCGGTGTAAATAATAACTGGAAATCTTGATCCCTCCAGCAGATGCCTCCATTCCTCAAGTGCTAATTTAATGGCTAGAAGCTCTCGATCCCCGATGGAGTAGTTCCTCTCCGCCGGAGAGAAGGTCCTAGAAAAAAACCCACAAGTAACAGCATGCCCGGAAGAGTTTTTTTGTAGAAGGACAGCTCCAGCTCCCACTGAGGAGGCATCAACCTCCAATAGGAAGGGTTTAGATGGGTCAGGTCTGGAGAGCACGGGAGCCGAAGAGAAGGCAGACTTGAGTCGTTTAAAGGCGTCTTCCGCTTGAGGAGGCCAAGACTTGGGATCGGCATTTTTTTTGGTTAAAGCCACAATAGGAGCCACAATGGTAGAAAAATGTGGAATAAATTGCCTGTAATAATTGGCGAACCCCAAAAAACGTTGGATGGCACGGAGTCCGGAGGGGCGTGGCCAATCTAAGACGGCAGAGAGTTTATCTGGATCCATTTGTAGTCCCTGGCCAGAGACCAAGTATCCTAGAAAAGGAAGAGATTGGCATTCAAACAGACATTTCTCAATTTTAGCATAGAGTTGATTGTCACGAAGTCTCTGAAGAACCATACGGACATGCTGGCGGTGTTCTTCTAGATTGGCCGAAAAAATTAGGATATCATCAAGATATACAACAACACAGGAGTATAACAGATCACGAAAAATTTCATTAACAAAGTCTTGGAAGACAGCAGGGGCGTTGCACAGGCCAAAGGGCATGACCAGATACTCAAAGTGTCCATCTCTGGTGTTAAATGCTGTTTTCCACTCATCCCCCTCTCTGATGCGGATGAGGTTATAGGCGCCTCTTAAGTCCAATTTAGTAAAGATGTGGGCACCTTGGAGGCGATCAAAGAGTTCAGAGATGAGGGGTAAGGGGTAGCGGTTCTTAACCGTGATTTTATTAAGTCCGCGGTAGTCAATGCAAGGACGTAGAGAGCCATCTTTTTTGGACACAAAGAAAAATCCGGCTCCGGCAGGAGAGGAGGATTTACGGATAAAGCCCTTTTTTAGATTCTCCTGGACGTATTCAGACATGGCAAGAGTCTCTGGGGCAGAGAGAGGATAAATTCTGCCCCGGGGTGGAGTAGTGCCCGGGAGGAGGTCGATAGGACAATCATAAGGCCTGTGAGGAGGTAGAGTCTCCGCTTGTTTTTTGCAGAAAACATCCGCGAAGTCCATATAGGCCTTAGGGAGACCGGTTACTGGAGGAAGCACAGAGTTACGGCAAGGGTTACTGGGAACCGGTTTTAGACAGTCCTTGGAACAAGAGGGCCCCCAACTCTTGATCTCCCCAGTGGACCAATCCAGGGTTGGGGAATGAAGTTGAAGCCAGGGAAGTCCAAGGAGAATTTCCGAGGTGCAATTGGGGAGGACCAAAAGTTCAATCCTCTCGTGATGAGATCCGATGCTCATTAGAAGGGGCTCCGTGCGGAAACGTATGGAACAGTCCAATCTTTCATTGTTTATACAATTGATGTAAAGGGGTCTGGTGAGACTGGTCACTGGGATGTTGAACCTGTTGACGAGAGAGGCCAAAATAAAATTTCCTGCAGATCCAGAGTCCAAGAAGGCCACAGAAGAGAAGGAGAAGGCAGAGGCAGACATCCGCACAGGCACAGTAAGACGTGGAGAAGCAGAGTGGACATCAAGGATTGTCTCACCTTTGTGCGGAGTCAGGGTACGTCTTTCCAGGCGGGGAGGGCGGATAGGACAATCCCTCAGGAAGTGTTCGGTACTAGCACAGTACAGGCAGAGGTTCTCCATGCGGCGTCGTGTCCTCTCTTGAGATGTCAGGCGAGACCGGTCGACCTGCATAGCCTCCACGGCGGGAGGCACAGGAACAGATTGCAGGGAACCAGAGGAGAGAGGAGCCGAGGAGAAGAAACGCCTCGTGCGAACAGAGTCCATATCTTGGCGGAGCTCCTGACGCCTTTCGGAAAAACGCATGTCAATGCGAGTGGCTAGGTGAATAAGTTCATGAAGATTAGCAGGCATTTCTCGTGCGGCCAGAACATCTTTAATGTTGCTGGATAGGCCTTTTTTAAAGGTCGCGCAGAGGGCCTCATTGTTCCAGGATAATTCAGAAGCAAGAGTACGGAATTGTACGGCATACTCGCCAACGGAAGAATTACCCTGGACCAGGTTCAACAGGGCAGTCTCAGCAGAAGAGGCTCGGACAGGTTCCTCAAAGACACTTCGAATTTCCGAGAAGAAGGAGTGTACAGAGGCAGTGACGGGGTCATTGCGGTCCCAGAGCGGTGTGGCCCAAGCCAGGGCTTTTCCAGACAGCAGGCTGACTACGAAAGCCACCTTAGACCTTTCAGTGGGGAACTGGTCCGACATCATCTCCAAGTGTAATGAACATTGGGAAAGGAAGCCACGGCAAAACTTAGAGTCCCCATCAAATTTATCCGGCAAGGATAGTCGTAGTCCAGAAGCGGCCACTCGCTGCGGAGGAGGTACAGGAGCTGGCGGAGGAGATGGTTGCTGGAGCTGTGGTAGTAACTGTTGTAGCATAACAGTCAGTTGAGACAGCTGTTGGCCTTGTTGCGCTATCTGTTGTGACTGCTGGGCGACCACCGTGGTGAGGTCAGCGACAACTGGCAGAGGAACTTCAGCGGGATCCATGGCCGGATCTACTGTCACGATGCCGGCTGGCAGGTAGTGGATCCTCTGTGCCAGAGAGGGATTGGCGTGGACCGTGCTAGAGGATCGGTTCTAAGTCACTACTGGTTTTCACCAGAGCCCGCCGCAAAGCGGGATGGTCTTGCTGCGGCGGTAGTGACCAGGTCGTATCCCCTAGCAACGGCTCAACCTCTCTGGCTGCTGAAGATAGGCGCGGTACAAGGGAGTAGACAGAAGCAAGGTCGGACGTAGCAGAAGGTCGGGGCAGGCAGCAAGGATCGTAGTCAGGGGCAACGGCAGGAGGTCTGGAACACAGGCTAGGAACACACAAGGAAACGCTTTCACTGGCACTAAGGCAACAAGATCCGGCGAGGGAGTGAAGGGGAAGTGAGGTGATATAGGGAAGTGCACAGGTGTAAACACTAATTGGAACCACTGCGCCAATCAGCGGCGCAGTGGCCCTTTAAATCGCAAAGACCCGGCGCGCGCGCGCCCTAGGGAGCGGGGCCGCGCGCGCCGGGACAGAACTGACGGAGAGCGAGTCAGGTACGGGAGCCGGGGTGCGCATCGCGAGCGGGCGCTACCCGCATCGCGAATCGCATCCCGGCCAGAGGCGGTATCGCAGCGCCCCGGGTCCGTGGAACCGACCGGAGCGCTGCAGTGAGAGGAGTGTAGCGAGCGCTCCGGGGAGGAGCGGGGACCCGGAGAGCTCGGCGTAACAATGCGGCATTAGGACAATGCTATGGATTTCTGCATTTGGAGCATTTTTTCATCACCATTGCTTTCTGTGCTGTATGAAGTATATATTGCGCATCAGTAAATATTTAACACCATCTTAATGCATTTCTATGTTAAATATGAAGGTATGGCCATGTCCGTATGTATTCTTCCAAGGGAGCAGGGTTCATGCAAACTATAGATATTTTTTGATCTGTCAGTATATATCCGCAGCCTACATTTAGGATATGATACGGTGCACAAATTTAGGTTTGTGCACTAAGTGCACGTATTATTATGTTAGGCTGCTATTTATGCTAGGCTGCTATTCATACTCTGCGGCAGCCAACAGATATTTAGTCCATAAATAGATGTTGAACATGATGTAATATATTGAAGTGTTTGCCTTGGCACCTGAATTCTTTGCTGTGTGACAAATGCATGAAACATTATGTGAGGCTGCCATTCACACTGTGCGGCATCAGTAGGTACAGAGATATGGGTATACAGCTTTGTATGTTGAATTGCCATCGGTCTAAGAAGTGGTTAATCTGGTTTAATTACATTGTGATTAACCCTCACCTGAGTACCACACACAACGTTTTGAAGGTTTCACGTCAGTTCTGGCTCTCTGAGACGGGTAGGCAGACCCACGGTGGGGCTGGCGATATGTTCATTGTGTACTTAAACCCCCGTGTGGATGGTATTATTGCCATGCCTAAGAGCTTTGTCTCGAAACGCATCAGCGCTTAAATCTTGTGTTTTACTCCCCGCTCCGGCAGAATACGATTTTTAATGTGCACAAATTAAACGTTAAGTTTTAGCTATTTTTTCTCGGAGTTGGATCCTTAGTTTTTTCACTTGTTTGTAATTTCCATCAGTGCCATAGGCATTGAATGGAGCAAAAGAGAACATGCTTGCCTAAGGCACCATTCGTGGTCATCCAATCTACAATCATGCAGTAGTAGATGGAGGACTGAGGTCTAGCAGTCAATAAGGTTCCAGCGGTTAGATCTGCCCACCTATCAAACATCTATTGACTGTATCTATATGTTTTGGCTGGAACACTCCTTTCGCTGTTGAGTGACATTTAAAAGGTTAGGGGATAAGATGTCTGATTAGGGGGTGGGTCCGGCCGCTGGGATCTCTGAGCCGACGCTGTGACATTTGTAACACGGAAGCTTGGAGCTTCTGTGTTCGTGACATCACACCACACCACCCTTCATTCATGTCTATGGGAGAGGGCATGGCGGCTAGCCGCCACACCTCCGGCCATAGACATTAAGGGAGGGGGGGTAATGGCTGTGTTCGCTCATCATCCCACACAAAGCTGGAGATCGCGCGGGGTCCCAGTGGAGACCCCTCATGATCAGACATCTTATACCCTATACTTTTGATAGGGGATAAGATGTCTGGAGGCGGAGTACCCATTTAAGGTTGTCAGAGGCGCAACTAAATACGAAGACCTATTATCTGTCTTGGTAGCAGTGGTGAACCATACCAAGTTTGTATCTTGAAACTTGGTCTAAGAGTAAGCAGCAATGAATGCATTCTTTTGTCTTAGCGGAGCTATGCATTTTAAATGTGACCACCTATAATCATTCATATTTTTTTTTAACGACTGAACGACTGTTATAGTAAAAATATGACTATTGTGTAGCATACCATAGTGTGAAAATATAGCTTCCTTTTGGCAAGCTAATGCTAATATATTACGGAATTACATAAACAACAATTATCTAACATATGTCTAGTATCAGAATCATTCCCTGTCAAGTGATAGTGTTCCAATAATCGAGCAGGGAAGTTGTGGAGGAATGTAAATTGCCTGCGGCTTTCCTGTCAAGCATAAAATTATCAGTAAACTTTTGATGTTTTATATTAACCTATATGTCTAGTGAATTTGTTATTTAAGTCTCAAACAGTGGCGTAGCAATAGGAGTTGTAATGGTTACAATTGCAACTGGCCCATCATGGCAGCCTAAGCAGGATGGAGAAGAAGTGAAAATGAACAAACAAATGTCTTTGACAGTGTGTGATCAGTGCTATAGTCACTCAAGCTCCCCAAAAAGATGATGTCTGGCACCTTCTCTATGCAGGGCCGGCCCTACCTTGGGACCAGGTTGGGCCATTGGTCCCAGGCGTCACTTTTCAGGGGCGGCACTTTGCTGCTCTTTTTATTTTTGTGCCACCTAGGTCCATGGTCGGGCTGGCCCTGCCGCTGCGCCGCCACTGCTCACTGTTCTAAAGTGGTCACGGCGTTGGCACAGCCCGAGTTGCTTGATAGCACATAGGCCACTTTAACACAGTGAGCCTGCGGCCGGCCAGCCCGGGTCTGACGAGGGACGTTGCGCAAGTGACATTCCTCCGCAGACCCGCACAGGAGGACATCAGTGATGTCATTCGTCAGTCCGCTGTCGGAGAGAAGAAGCGCTTACCAGGCCAGGGGAGTGTGTCTTTCTGTGTGTGTGTCTCTGTGTGTGTCTGTGCGTTGGGGGGGGGGGGGGGGCTATACTACCTAATGTGGGGAAACTATGCTACCTAATGTGGGGAATCTATGCTACCTAATGTGGGGAAACCATGCTACCTAATGTGGGAAAGCTATGTTACCTAATGTGGGGAAACTGCTGCCTAACATGGGGAAACTATGCTACCTAATATGGGGAAACTATGCTACCTAATGTGGGGAATCTATGCTACCTAATGTGGAAAAACCATGCTGCCTAATTTGGGGAAACTATGCTATCTAATGTGGGGAATCTATGCTACCTAATGTGGGGAAACTATGCTACCTAATGTGGGGAATCTATGCTACCTAATGTGGTGAATCTATGCTACCTAATGTGGGGAAACTATGCTACCTAATGTGGGGAAACTATGCTACCTAATGTGGGGAAACTATGCTACTTAATGTGGGGAAACTATGCTGCCTACCCCTCATGTGGGGAAACAATGCATGTTACCTAATGTGGGGGAACTGCTGCCTAACTAATGCTTTATGCAGACTGTGTGCACCCAGCAGACCATGTAAGGATTGTGCTATGAGCCCCGCTAATTGTCTTCTTTAATACATATTATTAGAACACTAATATCTACTTGATGCTATTCTGTATTGTCTGAGGGAACAGTGTCCAGATCCCTCACTTAACCGATCACTGGTAGTGTTGAGCGGCATAGGCCATATTCGAATTGGCGATATTTCGCGAATATATGGACAAATGTTCGTCATATATTCGCTAAAATCGCATATTCATAATATTCGCGTTTTATTTTCGCATATGTGAAAATTAGCATACGTGTACATTTGCATATGCAAAAATTAGCAAATGCACATTTTCGCATATGCGAAAATTCGCACACCAGTCTCACACAGTAGTATTAGAGCCTTCTTTACACCACACAAGCTGGAAGCAGAGAGGGATGATCACTGTGATGTTTACTGTGAAAAAAAAAATACGAATATTCGTAATTACGAATATATAGTGCTATATTCGCGAATATTCGCGAATATGCGATATTCGCAAATAAAATTTGCATATCGAATATTCGCGAGCAACACTAATCAGTGGCTATAAAAGCTTGGAGACAACATTGCCAGATATGCAGCTGGCCTTATGCCTGGGGGAAGGGGGAAAAATCTGAACTTTTGCACCAGGGCCCATGAGCCCTTATCTATGCCTCTGGTCACAGCTGGCAGTTTGACATTATTGGGGGGTTGGGGAGTTTGGGGCTGTTGGATCATTGGTCATCACATGCTGTTGACATTCCCTTGTATTCCTATATGTTTATTCAAAACAAACTTCAAGTTTGAAGGGCCGAAACATCACTATTTTTGTATGCACTAGATTATGTCATAAACAATTTTTCTTCAATTAAGGAGCTGTCTCTTTTGCTGCATTATCAGATCTAAAAAAGTAACCATCCCTTTGGTGGGCTTTCATGCTGTTCCTAAATGTGCATCCAATATATGCTCATAGGATCATCAATAATCAGGGAAACTGCAGTCAATGGAGCTACCTTCAAAATAGCTTTGAGCTAAAAAGAAAAAAATCTGCAAATTCTGAAATTTTGCTAATTTGTCTAAAAAAAAGAAGGGTCACAGAGCTAGACACAGTGTTGGAGCTCCCTATTTTAGTGATTTATGCAGTTCCCATCTCACAGACCCACACTGAGGTCATCATCAGGCATGTATCAATAACAGGATAGTAGAGGGGCTATACTTTAGTGTTGGATCATGATTATAGCTCTTTATAAAATAATTTTGCCCATCAATACTGGGAATGTGGGTTTTGATTATTCACTCAAATTGTTATTGAAAAATAATGAGAAAAATGCAGAATGTGGGAGTTTATGGTTGTTAGCTGTGGTATCACTATGTACAGGTCCCTTTATGAGGTGACACCTATGCCAGCGTTAGCAATTATGCAACTTAACTCTTCATTACACTATTCCCTAAGGACAGTCTACTGTTCAGGTATGTCTGAACCTGCCCTTACTGATGTGGTTACCTTGTAGACACATGTACAATGGAATATAAACTCTGCAGTGTATACCTGACAAATGCCAACTTACCACTAGACACACAGCTTGTTAGAACTTTAATATAAACCTCCTTTAATCTGGAACCGGTCAGGCACCTCAGTACACGTTGCACATTTCATTGTAGATTTCATACCAGAACTTTTCAATTGTTTGTCATTTTACCAAAATGCAGTCGAAAAATGGGAAGCAGGGGAAACTACAGGAAGATTACAGAATGTGGAGCTGTAGGAAGTATCATATGACACCATTACTGATGTGTATCCACAAACTCATGCCAACCACATCCCACTTTCTTGTATTCATGTGCAACCATGACCAAAATTTTCTATCTGGATTTCCCCTGGTAAGTCAATTGACCAATCTATCCCTGACTATAATTTTTTTTTTCTATATTGGTTTCTGGCTCTGTTCTTGTTTAAATGGTAGTGCAGTAATACATAACTTATCCGATATCCAAAGGATAGAGGATAAGTTATAGATCGCGGGGGTCCGACCGATGGGACCACCGCTACCTCCTGAACGGGGACCTTGTCCTGCACTTTAAGGCCAGAATATATAACCTCTAATGTTTTCAGAGTAAAACAGTGACTACTCTTATGTAAAAGGTGCAGTACAGCAGAAAAGCTAGTCAAAATACTTTTTCAGCATGTCACCTTAGGGGTATATTCACACAGCAGAATTTCTGCATGCATCAAATTAAAGCCCAATAGACTTCAATGGGATGCCACACTACCATTCACAATGAATGGATACTGCATGGAATCTGCACCAATTTCATGCTAAATCTGCACAAGCCAGAAACCACCCAAATGAATGCTGACGTGAAATTGGTTCAGATGTGCGGAAATTCTGCCATGTGAACACACCCTAAATCTACAGTGATGATATGATATTTGTCATATACATAGCTGTAATTTACATTCTAAAAGTAACCACCTCACATCTGTGAACCAGCCGGGAGCAAATTCTCCTATCTGTGGTGAAAGTAACTGCGAGCACTAGAGTAGAAGCCAGTGGTCTAGAGGTGATGACAAGGTAAGGGATTATCTAGGGTTACAAAAACAGAGCTACTTTCTTCCAAAAACAGCACCACACCTGCCTTTAGTGCGTGGTATTGCTCAGTTCCATGGAAGTAAAAGGAACCAAGTTGTAATACCAGACACAACCTAATTTTGGTGCTGTTTTAGGAAAAAATTACCATATCTCTGTTTTTCTGTTCCTAGATAACCCCTCAATAACCCCTTTAAATGTGTTGTATGAGATTAGAAGAAAAAGAGTTGGCCTTTTTTTTTTTTTGTCTCAGAAATAGCACCACTCATGTCTATGGGCTGTACTTGGTATTGCAGTTTAGCTCTTTTCACTTAAATTAAGTTGGGCTGCAATACGACACACGGCCCACAAACAAGAGTGCTCTTATTTTAACTTATAGAAGATTTTTTTTATTCTAATACCGAACATCTTTTTAATGGGTAGTGTAACAACACTGTGTACAGCTCTGCAACAATTATTTTTCAAGAAAATCTGTCAGCTCAAAAGTATGCTCAGAGCTGAAGTGTCAAAGTGGTAGTGCTAAATCTCAGAATGGACATCTTCCCTTTCTCCTGTTAATGCACTGACTGATTAATGTATTGGGTTTAGTTTCCAGCACTGACTTATGCATGACAATCGCTCAAGGCAGGTGGGGTGCCGAGGGTGCAAAGTACCATCACGTACCCCTGCCAGAGCGCTGTATGCTGCCTTTGCTCATACCGGGAATTAGCTGAGCAGCACTAGGTAATTCATTGGTGAGGGAAATATACAGTATACAGCCATTTATATAGGCTGTTTACTGTATACAGTGAGCAAAAGTGCACTTATCTATCTCTGTTCCTGATCCGACCTGGTCTGGTATAGCCCACCTCTAGTGATGACATCACTAGAGGTGGAGCTACAGAGAGGAACAGGGGTGGGCAATGTTTGCCAAAAAGGAAGCCTCCAGCTATTGCTAAACTACAACTCTCAGCATTCTCAGATAGCCTGGTTGTTGTTTAACAACAGATGGAGTTTCCCTGTTCGAAAAACACTGCTTTATGCACTTCACATGCTCTTTTCACACGGGGGGTATGCTTCCAAAATGTACTTGCCCATTTTTTCCTTATTTCTCTTTTTTTCTCCTTTCAGGTGTGTCGGATTTGGTGCACTACGTCGAAATCAAGTGTTTTTTTCTTTTCTTTATATTTTTTATATGTGTTGTCTATTTTTAAATTTACCTTACAGGCTTAGTAGTGGAGTTTATGAAAAAGCTGGGGCTTAGTGCTAGCTGTGAAAAAAGCTGCCTTGTTGGTATGCTGTTTAACCCCTTAAAGGGGTACTCTACTGACCAGCCTTCTGGCGTTTGGAACATTTAGTTCCGGATGCTGTGCGCGTGCTGCGAGGGTCGGCCATGCCCCCTTGTGAGGTCAGGCCATGCCCCCTAAATGCAAATCTATGGAAGGGGTCGTGGAAACTGTCACGCCACTCCCTTAGACTTGTATTGAGGGGGCATGACCGATCCCCTCCGCAGCGCACGCACAGCGTTCGGAACTAAATATTCCGAACGAAGCCGGAAGGCCGACCAGTGGAGTACCCCTTTAAGGGTATCACTCATTTTGGCATCGAGGATATAGCATATTTTTCTACTTTTAAAGTTGAACTGACCTAAGTACATTTTGCTCAAGCCGATTAATCTGAAAATGAGTGTTCCTAGGGCCAGTGATCATCTGACTAGCTGCTTAGTTCTTTTGTGCAGCCGTTTAATTATCACTCCTGGGCGTACCCTATGTAAACAGGTGATGTGTAGCCAACATTGATGAATTTAAAGGGCCGCAGGAACATTCAGCCATTGTTCACGCGGCCTAGCCGCAATGGTTGATCATTTCCCCTAAAGGAAAAAAACACCACTAATTGAGATTGGTGCTAGCTATTTCTAGCCCATTGGCCTTTGTAAACAGACCCCTACTTTTTATTATGTTTTTTTTTTCACTTAGAGTATACAGTCTTACTGCACTGAACATTAGCAAAAGATTAAAAAAAACTGAAAAAAATTAGAACTCTGGAACTCCAACAGCTGAGCCTAGTTTCTTATTTATTAGATTTTATGGGAAAAACTTTTGTAAATAAACTTTATTAACAGAAGTATACACAACATTACAATGAACAGCATAGAAACAAAAAAAGCATGGTACAGAAAAGGGATTGGAATAGATGTCTCCAAAAGGTCATGCGACTATAAGCATACATGGTACAAATTGGTTAATTCTAGTCCCAATAGTATATTTTCATGAAAAATGTAGAGAGAACAAAACGGAAAATAAACCATAACAGGAAAAAAAAAAAAACATGTCTCATGTAAATTACAGCGATATATAAGTAGACAGTGGTGAAAGCCCCTTCCCAATCAGGCAAATACCAATAATGACAGGCCTAAACAAAGTTCAGTAAAAAAAGGGAAGCATCCCTATCTATCAACTAAAGATTATGCCTAAATGCCTGTTAAATCTGAGGGTATCTAGTGTCATCCAGTGCCAGATTACCTAACATACCTTTCAGCCCTGTTGAAGACTGTACCAGGAGGAGTATTTAAAGTGTACCCATAAGATCCAACAAAAAAACTGATCCAACGGAAAAACTTTTTTTTTAACATATCACTAAGTACCTTATTCTGGCCATGTGATCTTTATGTGTCTAGCACCTTTATTTTTTTTTTTATTACACTTTTAATTTAGCTCACTAGTCTGAATACCTCTCAAAGGGAGGGGGCATGGCCTCACTGTGCAGGGCTCCGCCCCCTCCCTCAGTATACTGTCTGCTCAAATCTCCCATAGCATTAGCAAAACTACAACTCCCAGATTGTCCTCACAGACAGTAGCGGGACACAAGCTGACAGTGGGAGGATTTTTCCTCCAGCTGTGAGCCATGTGCTCACAGCCGTCAATCAAGGGAGTATGTCCATGATGTAGGTGATTACGCATGGACACAGCAGGACTAGTATGTGTCCAAGCAGGCAGGGGGGGGGGAGCAGTTGTTTGATTGGCTTTTTCAGTATGAAATACAGAAAATTTTCTAATGAAAGAAATTGCAAAACCTATTGGTTTTGCATGCTTTACAACATATCAAAGGTTTTTGTATCTGACAGTGCCCATTGAAAGTGAGTCATAATCCTCTGTCATTCAGTTGCGTCTGGTTGGTAAGATATAAAAGCTCTCCATTTTTTAACAGAGAGCCTTTGCATGCAATTCAGTGTGTTTGAGTTAGCAGTAATTCCTTTTGTAGAATAACCTTATATTCTTGTAATATTTTTGGAGATAGATGGCACACTTTTTGACCACCAATAGCATGAAGGGAATTCCTTTGCCCATCCCTCCATCATACGGATCATCCTCTTTCATAGGAATATAGTGAAATATGTATGGCTCTGGTGAGAGATCAAGAGTATAATTCCAGAAAGTACATAATATATCCTTAACCTGGGTCCACACTGTAGCTATCTGTCCAAAATCCCACATGCAGTACCCTAAGTCAGGCTTTGTCAACCAGCACTGAGGGCAGCTTGTCAATTGGAAAAATAGGTCACTTTGTAAATAATGGAAAACTTTTGAGTCATGTCAAGCGAACAGGGCTGAACTGCAGTACTGAACCTAGCCCATGAAAAGGTGTGCTGACCCTTTTTTCTGATCCTCAACAACCCTTTTAGTAAGCCTCCTTCATTGTAGCTGTTATGAACATTAAAAATGTTAATACACTCAGTCATTTCAGAACCTGGGATGCATGTCTGCAGGATAGTAAACAATATCAGAGAAAATACACTGCTCAATAAAATAAAGGGGACACTAAGATAACACATCCTAGATCTGAATGAATGAACTAATCGTATGAAATACTTTCGTCTTTACATAGATGAATGTGCTGACAACAAAATCACACAAAAATTATCAATGGAAATCAAATTTATCAACCCATGGAGGTCTGAATGTGGAGTCACACTCAAAATCAAAGTGGAAAACCACACTACAAGCTGATCCAACTTTTATGTAATGTCCTTAAAACAAGTCAAAATGAGGCTCAGTAGTTTGTGTGGCCTCCACGTGCCCGTATGACCTCCCTACAACACCTGGGCATGCTCCTGAATAGGTGGTGCAACTCCTGGACGGTCTCTGATGCAATGTGGTGTTGGTGGATGGATCGAGACATGATGTCCCAGATGTGCTCAATCGGATTCAGGTCTGGGGAATGGGCGGACCAGTCCATAGCATCAATGCCTTCCTCTTGCAGGAACTCCAGCCACATGAGGTCTAGCATTGTCTTGCATTAGGAGGAACCCAGGACCAACAGCACCAGCATATGGTCTCACAAAGTGTCTGAGGATCTCATCTCGGTACCTAATGGCAGTCAGGCTACCTCTGGCAAGCACATGGAGGGCTGTGCGGCCCCCAAAGAAATGCTACCCCACACCATTACTGACCCACCGCCAAACCGTTCATGCTGGAGGATCTTGCAGGCAGCAGAACATTCTCCATGGTGTCTCCAGACTCTGTCATGTCTGTCAGATGTGCTCATTGTGAACCTGCTTTCATCTGTGAAGAGCAAAGGGCACCAGTGGCGAATTTGCCAATCTTGGTGTTCTCTGGCAAATGCCAAACGTCCTGTGCGGTGTTGGGCTGTAAGTACAACCCCCACCTGTGGACATGAGGTCCTCATATTTCGGATCGTTGGAGTGGACACATACACATTTGTGGTCTGCTGGGGGTTTCCAGGGCTCTGGCAGTGCTCCTCCCGCTCCTCCTTGCACAAAGGCGGAGGTAGTGGTCCTGCTGCTGGGTTGTTTCCCTCCTATGGCCTCCTTCAGATCTCCTGATGTACTGACCTGTCTCCTGGTAGCGCCTCCATGCTCTGGACACTACACTGAAAGATACAGCAAACCTTCTTGCCACAGCTCGCATTGATGTGCCATCCTGATGAGCTGCTCTACCTGAGCCACTTGTGTGGGTCTCATGCTACCACTAGAGTGAAAGCACTGCCAGTATTCAAAAGTGACCAAAACATCAGCCAGGAAACATAGGAACTGAGAAGTGGTCTGTGGTCACCACCAGCAGAACCACTCCTTTACTGGGGTGCCTTGCTAATCGCCTATAATTTCCACCTGTTGTCTGTTTCATTTGCACAACAGCATGTGAAATTGATTGTCAAGCAGTGTTGCTTCCTGACTGGACAATGTGATTTCACAGAAGTGTGATTGACTTGGAGTTACATTGTGTTGTTTAAGTGTTTCCTTTATTTTTTTGAACAGTGTAGTTGTGCCTGCATGATAGGTGTCTTAGTTACAGTATGTGCCAAAAAAAAAAAATGTTAAAACCTCCAGATAAAAGCTAAACTTTTAAGGAAAGGTTTGTTAAGGGTGATGTTTTATACGCCAGTCTTAAACAAATGGCTGGTGTTGTAAGATGTGACACATTTTTTAAGGTGTATGCCTCCTAATAAATTGGCCACATCTGGCTATCCTTCATAGGTAGTAATAATGGCCCAAACTATCTCCCTTTTATAGTCACTAATTCCAACATTGAAATGGATCCTTGAGGATTGGAGTCTCAGTGCAGATGTCCTGGATTGGATCTCTGGATGGAACTATTGTCCTTCATACATTGTGTAATTAATGTTCATATATTCCATATATAAAATCTTGCTAAAAGTACAAAATATTTAAATAAATCATGATAGAAAACAGTATAGGGCCAGGAAGTTCTGTAGTTCTGTGTTGGATCTCTTACTGTTGTCCACAACGTCGGCCATGTTAGGATTAGGCTGTGGATGTCAGAGTTTTTTTTTCCTCTGTTCTTTCAGAACTGCATGAGAGAGATAAGCTGCGCCCCCTCATCTCCCCCTCCTGGAGGACGCAGGTGTGCATGAGAGAGATAAACTGCGCCCCCTCATCTCCCTCTCTTGGTGGATGCAGGTGTGCATGAGAGAGATAAGCTGCTCCCCCTCATCTCCCCCTCCTGGAGGACGCAGGTGTGCATGAGAGAGATAAGCCACGCCCCCTCATCTCCCCCTCCTGGAGGATGCAGGTGTGCATGAGAGAGATAAGCCACGCCCCCTCATCTCCCCCTCCTGGAGGATGCAGGTGTGCATGAGAGAGATAAGCTGCGCCCCCTCATCTCCCCCTCCTGGAGGATGCAGGTGTGCATGAGAGAGATAAGCCACGCCCCCTCATCTCCCCCTCCTGGAGGATGCAGGTGTGCATGAGAGAGATAAGCCACACCCCCTCATCTCCCCCTCCTGGAGGACGCAGGTGTGCATGAGAGAAAGAAGCCAGAGCAGGGGGAGAGAGGACATACACAGCTCCTCATCTCCCCTCCCCCTGCTCTGTCTACCTAGGATGCAGGTCTGCACTGAAAGAAGACAGAGAAGATAAGTGTTATCTGAAGGGGAGGATAACAAAGTGCACCGGCTGAGAATGTATAGACTGCAGTAAATCTCGGACTGGGGAGGATTTCTATGTGTGAAGGTGCTGGGAGTTGTAGTCTCTGTTATGTGTGTGTATGATAGCATTTACAAACCAGTGTGACTCCAGCTGTTGGAAAACTACAACTCCCAGCATGCCCTGACAGCCTTTTGGGCATGCTGGGAGTTGTAGTTTTGCAACAGCTGGAGGCACACTGATTGGGAAACACTGTCCTAGCCTATTCAGCATACACATTATGTTACACCAGTGTTTCCAAACCTGTGTGCCTCCAGCTGTTGTAAAACTACAACTCCCAGCATGCCCTGAAAGCCTGTGGGCATGCTGGGAGTTGTAGTTTTGCAACAGCTGGAGGCACACTGATTGGGAACACTATTCTAGCCTATTCAGTGTTTTACAAACAAAGTCCATTGTTTCCCAACCAGGGTGTCTTTATCAAAACTACAACTCCCAGAATGCCGAACAGCTTTTGGCTGTCCGGGCATACTGGTAGTAGTAGTTTTGCAACCGGGAGTTGTAGTCCCTTTGGTGTGTGTATGCCAGTGTATCCCAACCAGGGCTGATTATATTAGTGTGCTGTGTATAAGGGGGCTGACCCGAGAAAAAAGTAGGGTGGGTAAAGGGCGGAGCAAAAAATAATAATAAAAGGAACCACCCCAAACCAGCAAGGCATGTGGCTTGCTGGGATTTGTAGTTTTCAGCACAGCAAGAAACAGGAAATAGAAGCAAAGATAGGAAAACAAAGTGGGGGGTAAAAAGACAACAAAGAACAGAAATATAGTAGCCTAAACAACAAGAATAGAAATGAAACAAATCAAATAGGGTAAGTCAAAAACGGAAAAACACATTGACCACCGGAGTACCCCTTTAAAGTGACAGTGGTCAGATGTGCCAAAAATGCTCAGGTCCTTAACCCCTTAAGGACCAAGGACGTACCGGTACGTCCTTGGTCCTGCTCCCGTGATATAACGCGGGGTTACACGGTAACCCCGGATCATATCACAGTGGGCCCGGCGTCATAGTGAAGCCGGGACCCACCGCTAATAGCGCGTAGCACCGATCATGGCGCCGCGCGCTATTAACCCTTTAGCCGTGCGCTCAGAGCTGAGCCGCGCGGCTAAAAGTGAAAGTAAAAGCTGCCGGTTAACTCAGTGGGTTGTTCGGGATAGCCGCTGCGAAATCACGGCATCCCCAACAGCTTACAGGACAGCGGGAGGGCCCCTACCTGCCTCCTCGCTGTCCGATCGCCGAATGACTGCTCAGTGCCTGAGATCGAGGCATGAGCAGTCAAGCAGCAGAATCATCGATCACTGGTTTCCTATGAGAAACCAGTGATCAATGATGAAGATCAGTGTGTGCAGTGTTATAGGTCCCTATGGGAGCTATAACACTGCAAAAAAAAAGTAAAAAAAAAAGTGAATAAAGATCATTTAACCCCTCCCCTATTAAAAGTTTGAATCACCCCCCTTTTCCCATAAAAAAAAAACACAGTGTAAATAAAAATAAAAATAAACATACATGGTATCACTGCGTGTGGAAATGTCCGAATTATAAAAATATATCGTTAATTAAACCACTCGGTCAATGGCGTATGCGCAAAAAAATTCCAAAGTCCAAAATAGTGCATTTTTGGTCACTTTTTATATCATTTAATCATTTCGATCAATAAGTCCTATCAATGCAAAAATGGTACTGTTAAAAACTTTAGATCACGGCGCAAAAAATGAGCCCTCATACCGCCCCATCCACAGAAAAATATAAAAGTTATAGGGGTCAGAAGATGACAATTTTAAACGTATTAATTTTCCTGCATCTAGTTATGATTTTTTCCAGAAGTACGACAAAATCAAACCTATATAAGTAGGGTATCATTTTAATCGTATGGACCAACAGAATAAAGATAAGGTGTCATTTTTACCGAAAAATGTGCTACGTAGAAACGGAAGCCCCCAAAAGTTACAAAACTGGGTTTTTTTTTTTCAATTTTGTCGCACAATTATTTTTTTTTCCGTTTCACCGTAGATTTTTGGGCAAAATGACTGACGTCATTACAAAGTAGAATTGGATTTTTAGGTGCATATGGATTTTCAGGTGCAAAATTGAAAGAGTTATGATTTTTTAAAGGCAAGGAGCAAAAAACGAAAATGCAAAAACAGAAAAACCCCCGGTCCTTAAGGGGTTAAGGTGAAAATTGGCTTGGTCCTTGGGTTAAAACACAAACATGTTCCCTGTCAACATGTTTCAATTGCCAGATGCACCATAAAACTTGATGAGGTTCCTGGTGGTGTAAAATATGTTGGCAGGCCCATGTTTGTGTTTTAAACATGTTGACATACACCAATATTAATAGTAGGTTGTCTAAAGGTACCATTATCTACAGAACTAGTGTTTAATAGGGATCTTTACCCATAACTACATATCCAAAGTCCCAGTCTGGTGTTACTTACCTAAGTATTGTGTACAATACTAGTGTCTGTCACAGTGTAAATCTTTACTTGTTCTATATACACTATGTTGTTTTATTGTCTACTAGCTATGTACCTGACGTTGCCCGGTTTCTCCTTCCTAATCCTTGTTGGGGAGGAAAATCAACAAAGGAGGAAGCTTTTGACTTCATATCCCATCCTCATATATTGTTGTCATATTGCAACCCCATATTCAGTCCTCATATCCCGTCCTCATATTTGGACCTCCTATCCCGACCTCCTATTCCGACCTCCTATTCCGACCTCCTATCACAACCTCATATCCCAACCTCCTCATATGCTGTCCTCATATGCTGTCCTCATATCCCGTCCTCATATCCCGTCCTCATATCCCGTCCTCATGTCTCGTCCTCAAATCCCGTCCTCATATCCCGTCCTCATATCTCAATCTCATATCCTGTCCTCATATCTCGTCCTTATGTCCCATCCTCATATTCCGACCTCATATCCTGTCCTCATATCTCGTCCTTATGTCCCATCCTCATATCCCAACCTCATATCCTGTCCTCATATCTCATCCTTATGTCCCATCCTCATATCCCAACCTCATATCCCGTCCTCATATCTCTTCCTCAAATCCTGTCCTCATATCTCAACCTCATATCCTGTCCTCATATCTCGTTGTTATGTCCCATCCTCATATCCCGACCTCATATCCTGTCCTCATATCTCGTCCTTATGTCCCATCCTCATATCCCATCCTCATATCCCATCCTCCTTTCCCGACCTCCTATTCCGACCTCCTATCCTGACCTCCTATCCCGACCTCCTATCCAGACCTCTTATCCCGACCTCATTTCCCGACCTCATATCCCGTCCTCATATCCTGTCCTCAGGTGGGACTGATTTGTAATGAAGATATTGTAAGCTGAAAATAAAAGAGGATGTGGCTTTGTGGGACTGGGAGTGATTTGCAAGCCAGACTGAAGGGTATAGAATAAAAAGGTGGGGCTTAATCAGTGGGAGTGTCTTTGTGAGATGGGGTGTGACTTGCAAGCCGGACTGACCCATTCACCAGGAGAAGCAGAGCGGAGCTTGTGGAGTAAGGTACTGGAAGTCCCATATACTTGCATGGGACTTGAAAAAATATATATCTTTTATGTAAGGGTGTAGGTAAGGGTGTAGGTAAGGGTTAATTTAACTATTATACTTGACATATACGTAACATGTGAACAGGTATTATTGAAATAACTCCAGCTGTACGGAAGTTATGCGGGAACATACATTTCCCATAGATTTGCATGGGACTTTAAACAAAAACTCTGCCCCTCACAAATGGGGGCAGTTAAGGGTTAAATTAACTATCCTATAATCCTATATTTTAAGTGGACATATAAGTAACATGTGACCGAGTATTATCGAAATATCTCCAGCCGTTTGGAAATTATGCAGTAACAGATATTACCCATAGACTTGTATGGGACTTTAAACATAAACCCCGGCCCTGGCAAATGGGGGTGAGTAAGGGTTAAAATACCTAACCCTTACTCACCCCCTATGTTTGCTGTTGACATATAAGTAACATGTGTACCAAGTTTAATGTTAATATCTTTTTGGATGTGATGCTGGAACATACACACACACTCAATCACACACACACACACACACACACACATTGGCCCACATTTATCATTGTAGTTTAAGTGAAGCATTTTTTTACACCTTTTTTTTTGTGTGTGCTGGTAATGGTAGGAGCACCAAATTTATTAAATGGTCAAAGAGCATTTGATAAATTTTGTGCAGGTCACATTTTCTGAAATTTCCCTCTTCACATACACCAAAAAACTACGCCATGTCTGAGCTGGTATAGTTTTAGAGACTTTTCAGTGGCTTTGCGCCTTTTTTGTTCCTTTTTACAAAAAGGCACAGTTTATAAAACCCTTGCATATCATATCTATTGCCAAAATCAGTGGATTGCAACTCAAAATCAACAGAAATGTATAAACAAAAAGGGGCAAAAAAAGACGCAAAAAACCCTGCTTGCTCCTTTTTTCCCCCTTTTTAGACACAAAAAACAGTCTAAAGACAATGATAAATGTGGGCCATTGAGTTTTATATATATATATAGATTTTTCCACAGTCATTTTTGTGCCTTTTGAAATAGAGAAATTTGTAAGATGTTCTACAGTAGCCAGTTTTTTGGATTGTTTTATACAGTGGCAGCGGTCATGAATTTACTATGTTCCTTTTTTTTTAAAGTCACATAATTCTGGCACAAACAGCCCTTAAAAGGCACAACCCCAACCTACAATTTGAAAAGTGCCCATGCAGAGCCATTATTCAATGCTGTTTAATATGTGTCAAGTTTGCCACATACTGTTCACCAAATTGATAAGTTTAGTGCATGTCCACCAAAATGTACACAAGAAAATCAGCTAACAAAAGAGGCATACCACAACCATGTTTGAGAAATTCCCCCTTAGTACGTTTTTTTTAGTATATAATTGTTGTGGTCTTTTGGGCCAATTGGTAATCTTTTGCTATTGATCATTCACTCATTACCTATATGGGGGTATTTGGGGTTGGCTTTGCCACTTTAAGAGCAGTGGCTGATGGTAGCAGACATGCCATATGCTAGAAGATGTGTCCCTCTCCCATCTGCCTACCAAAGAAGATAGAGAAGGATGAGAATGTGCTAGCACCATGAACTGTCATTTTGATCCTGCTGTGGACTCACGTGGTAATCAACTGCATCTGCCTGCTGTGTCCACTGCTATTCTGCTAGTGGGAAATGGAGAAGAACATATGTGATATAAACCCATCATGCCCATGCCATGTCCTATTATGCACTGAGATATACCCAGAATGCCTATGCCATGTCCTACCATGCATTGAGATATACTCAGAATGCCTAAGCCATGTCCTACCATGCATTGAGATATACCCAGAATGCCTATGCCATGTTCTACCTCCATACATATGAATGCTGGTCATGAAGCAGGTGCTCCTCCCACATCTCCTCATTACAAAGCATCTCCTTTTCACTTGGCTGCAGCTCACATGGTATATATGTGAGGGCGTCACCTCTGCCCATAAATTACCCAGGTGAAATGGGCTCAACTATTTGTTTGCCTGTTGTGTGTCTAGTGTGGTCCTCTGCCAAGCAGTGGACCTAACCAGACATACAACAGGCAGACAAAGGGTACAGCCTGCTAATGCTATGCTATAAGCCCATCAGTGATATAATTGCCAATTTCAGTATGAAGGTGATAAAATATAATCACTAACACTTGTTGAGAGTTTTAACTACTGATGATGCCCGAGCAAATACAGCGTGAAAAATATAAAGAAAAAAATTGTTTAAATAATTGAAAATTAACATTTTGTGAGCGAACTATGTCCATTCTGATATTACATGTAGTACACGTAGCCCAGGGGCCTACCATTTCTTAATTTGGCCCTGCCTAAATCTTGCAGTTTGACAAGTATTTATATTAGACATTTCTCATATAAAACACATTGTACCTGATAATATTGTTGGACTTGACAGGATCTTTGTGTAATTTACTTAGACCTACAGAGGAATTCCCATAGCTATTTGGCAAGAACTTTGTACTGTGAGAGAGACACTATCAAAGGATCTGCTGTCAAAAGTGTGCATCACTTACAGTAATATTACACAATTGTGATAAGGTATAAAAGCAAGTTTAGGAAAAGTGTGTGCATGGGTATCGAAACATATATAACAACAACCTGAAAGGCACATTTACCAAGCCAAAGGGCCTGCTTATAGGACATGCAAACTTTATATATCCTACCTCATCAAATTTGGAAGCATATTTTTTAAAGGGTTACTCCGCTACCCAGCGTCCGGAACGTTGAGTTCCGAACGCTGTGTGCGGGCTTCCGTATTCACGCCTGCCCCCTCGTGATGTCACGGCCTGCCCCCTTATTGAAAGTCTATGGGAAGGAGGCGCGACGGCTATCACGCTCCCTCCCATAGACTTGCATTGAGGGGGCGGGGCGTGATGTCACATGACGGGGCGTGACGTTACGAAGGGGCGGACGTGAACATGGAAGCCCACAAACAGCATTTAGAACTCAATGTTCCGGATGCTGGGTAGCAGAGTAACCCTTTAAGTACGGCTAAAAGATAGGTGTACATATAGGCCCTGATTTAAGAGTGTCGGGTTTTTACTAGTATGAAATGTTGTTTTAGACTTGCAGGAATCCACTCTATTTACTATGGGTTCACACATTCACAGGTCGGGGACATTATCTGACCAGCTTTTTCTCTGTGGAAATTTCCAGCCAATATAAGTCGGGCTGTGAGACCAGGCCTATTTTCCTGCTAGCCACGCTCTCTTTTTGACTTTTCACAATGTAATGTCGGGTTTGTCAGATTTTTCTGGCCCACACTGTTGCACACTGGCGGCGACATGTCACAGACACTATGGGGAAGATTTAACAAAACCTGTGTAGAGGAAAAGCTGACCAGTTGCCCATAGCAACCAATCAGATCTCTTCTTTCATTTTTCACTGGCCTCTTTAAAAATGAAAGAAGAGATCTGATTGATTTCTGTGGGAAACTGCACCATTCTTCCTTTACACAAGTTTTGATAAATCTTCCCCTATGTGCCAAAATACCATGTTTTCCCCAATTTTCCATGTTGTTTAAAACACATTCACATAAGTGAATCACTATTTTGAATGCAATATAATAACTAATGTTCTCTTAAACCCTTCCTCTTGCCAGACCAGATTATTTCTGTTAAATAGAATGTCCTACATTGTAATTAGATGGTACAGTTTATATCGTCACATAAACAAACTTTCTTAGAAACCAAGATAATCTATGTTAAGGTTTATATATAGATTTATCATTATCACCATCAAAACATCAATGTAGTTGTGTGTAAATACTGTTACCCTATAAATATCATTTTGGCTTTAGTCCCAGTTCTTATAGCCACTTTTCTGAAATATATTTTTATCTTAAATGTATCTAAAAAATGAATTTAGGTTCGCTTGAGATATTTTAGGCTAATCTAAAACCCCTTTTAATGCCTATAGAGTTCAGGATATAGTATGTCTACTTGTATGTTGTGCTAAATTATGGGGGGGGACTACACCTTGCTCCTACTTGTTGGTAATCTAAAAATGTAGTAACCTTTTCTTTTCAGTTCTTTCCTAATACATAAAGAAGAGCTCAGCTCTATGTTTGATAGTGTGATAACAATTCTCTGTAATGTATCACTGAAAAAACTAAAATTCACACTTGGATTGGCAGCCTGTAATAAGGCTCGCACTGCCCTCATGAATGCCATCAGTCAATAAATGTCCAGACCGATTCATGTCTTAAATGTATCTGTAAGCATTTTAACGCAGATTACACTTAAACACTCACCCACCTTACAATGAAGAGAAAGAGAGAGATCCCCCATTTCAATCAGTGCTGATGCTGCTGTGATCACTGGATCAAAGTAAGAAGTGTCTATTGACAATAAGCGTTGTTGCCTCGAGTGGTACGCGCCCGATCCTTGGGTGTCTAGCTTCCTCTTCTCACACAGAACTTGTGTTCAATTAGCTTTTTTGGAATCCAAAGTAAAGCAAACATTTTTTGATCTACATTTGAGTGTCAGTCCATTCCTACTTTACATTGCCTGTTTAATGAAGTACCGTATTTTTCGCCGCATGAGACACACTTTTTCTTCCCCAAAACTGGGGAGGAAAAGTTGGTGCGTCTTATACGGCGAATACACACCTATCGCGGTGGTCCCTGCGGCCATCAACCGATCGCGGTGATGCCCTGTATTAACCCTTCAGATGCGGCAATCAAAGCTGACCGCCGCGTCTGAAGTGAACATAACACTAACCCGGCTGTTCAGTCGTGCTGTTCGTCACTGCCGCGGTGAAATCGCGGCGTCCCAAACAGCTTACAGGACCCCGGGAGGGACATTACCTGCCTCCTCATTACCTGCCTCCTCTGCTCCGTGCCGGGATCCCCTGCATGGCCGGCGCTCTCCTTCGACGTCATCACGTCGTCACGCATGCCGTCCCGTCATCCAATAGGAGCGGCGTGCGTAGCGATGTGATGACGGCGACGGATGAGCGTGGATCCTGGGGAAGAAGACGTCTGGAGCATCGGGGACACCACGGGGACGCGGCGACAGCGATGGAGCGACATCCAGGGCAGCGGTAACGGGTCCGGAGTGGCGGGGACAGGTGAGTATTACCTCCTATACCAGTGGTCTTCAACCTGCGGACCTCCAGATGTTGCAAAACTACAACTCCCAGCATGCCCGGACAGCCAACGGCTGTCCGTGCATGCTGGGAGTTGTAGTTTTGCAACATCTGGAGGTCCGCAGGTTGAAGATCACTGTTGGGTGCAGAATCTTTTTTTTCTAGATTTTGTACCTTTAAAATAGGGTGCGTCTTATATGCCGGTGCGTCCTATAGGGCAAAAAATACGGTATACGCTTGCTTCTGAATGTCTGAAGCATTCCCTCCACCATCCGTTGTATTCTGCAGACATATTTATTGTTTTGTAGTGTCTGGTAATGATTTCTTTTTTATACCTGGCTGTTTTATTATTTAAATGCACAGGGAGGCACATAATAAAATATTACATTTGACCAGAAAAACCCTTAAAAAGTTAATATACTATGAGAAGTCTATCTACAAATAATGGGAGTTTTTGTCATTTGAGACACTAACAAGTAGAAAATTTGTCTGAAACAAGAATGTTGTCTTAGAATTTTTTTTTAACCAGATCTCTACTTTATAAAACTTTATAGCAGTTATATATAAAATAATCCCAGTTAGTCAATTATTGCAATTCTTTGGAACTGCAACCCTTTCCAGTAAGACACGGTGATAAATTTAAGATTTTGTTTCTGATCATTGGCATTCTCCATTTTTCCCACACAATATTGCTGTTGACAAGTTATTACCCTGTGACACTGCAGCTTAACTCCCTGGCAAATTGTATGATTCGAGAAGACCTAGAGACACATAGACATACAGTACAGTTACAGTTGACAGTCATGAGAAAGAGCAGCAATACCCAGAAATAACAAGCTCAACTTAATAGAACTTTGTTTCATTTAAAGGTAAATATTACATTTTAATTTACTTTTAAGCATTACATGATTAATCTAGGAAAACCAGCCCCCAATTGTCAATGACTTTCAAATAAGTTGTCACATACCCCCATTATTTTAATGTAACCCCAGAATCGCTCTTCTTTCAAGTTCATGTTAAACAAGCTTTTGAGCTTGTTTAACATGAGCTTGTTGCATTTCTTCTGCAAGAGGTGAGACATTTTCTAATACTCCTCCACACACTAAATATCAGAAACTACGAGGGCAGAAGGTTCCCCCCCATCCCCCCTAAATATATCTGTGCTGAGTTTGGAGCAACTCTATTCTTCAGTAGTGTTGGGCGTGAATATTCGCAACGCGAATATTTATCGCAAGTATTGCATATTCGCAAATTTGCGAATATAGCTCTAAATATTCGCAATTACGAATATTCACATTTCATTTTTCACAGTACACATCACAGTGATCATCCCTCCCTGCTTCCAGCTTGTGGTGTAAACAAGGCTCCAATACTAGTTACTGTGTCAAACTGGCGGGTGCCCGAAAATTTGCATATTGCACATGCAAATTTTATGGTGAATGCGCATGCAAATTTTATGGCGCATAGTAAAAAAAAGGTTGAGAATATTGCGAATATGCAAATTTTGCAAATATATGATGAATATTTGTCCATATATTCGCGAAATATCGCGAATTCGAATATGGCCTATGCCGCTCAACACTATTCTTCAGGTCATCTGTTTGGCAATCAGATAGTACATCCATGGCACCAGAGGTTCTTTATACAAATACAGCAATGTTTCAGTCACAACTGGACTTTATCAGGGCAAGACGTGAAGTTTTAATAAGTGCCAGGCATGACTAAAAAATTGCTATATTTTTTATGAAGTATGAGTAAAGAAAGATTTTTTTTTTCAATTCTGGTGCATTGGGTATTTTATTTGGAAACTAGGAAGGAGTATATGTGGTATGTACAGTGTTTGATGGTAAGCATTTTCAAATGTAATTCCTGATGATTTTACAGTTTTTTTTTCTGTCATTACTATTTAGTAGAAACCACTAAGGGACAATAGTGAAAAAACTTTCAAGGGCAGGAAAAATCTCAGCAAATGCAAAATAGGCTGTCATCTCATATGTTGTGTATTCATATAAAGACGGTATAGTGAGTGCTGGTACTACTCTCTCTGCTAAGGACAGTACTTATTGTAGTGCCCAGCTGCATAGCAATACATACAATATCAATATTTTCCATTTTCATAACTCCTAATAAACTTCACTGTACCAAAACCAATTTAATACCCATTGTGCAAGACCCATAGTAAAGCATAATTGTGGAGATTTATCAATTGTCTGTTTTTTTCCATAACAACCAATCACAGCTCGGCTTTCATATCTTAACAAGCTCTTGTAAAGTAAAAGTTGAGCTGTGATTGGTTGCTGTGAGAAAAAAACAGACAATTGGGGTTTCAGGCTGATTGATAAATCTGGTCCAATATGTACTTCTTCCATGTCCTCATATTATCCCTTTACCCTATCAGCAGATACAAAGTAGCAGTCCATCAGCAGCAGTCCATTGTTCTAAGAATCTCCCTCTTAAAGGAGATGTCCGGTGCTCACTTTTCTTATTTTATCCGTTCCCGGCTGAAAAATAAAAGAAAACAAATTTTTTCTTACCTGCCTAGGCTCCCCCGGTGCTTCAGTACAGGTGTTCGGTCCCCGGGCTGTATTCTTCTTACTTCCTGTTAGCCCGGCACGTCACGCGGAGCTTCAACCTATCACCAACTATGTCCCGCCTCGGCCAGTGATAGGCTGAAGCTCCAAGTGACGTGCCGGGCTAACAGGAAGTAAGAAGAATACAGCCCGGGGACCGAACGCCTGTACCGGAGCACCGGGGGAGCATAGGCAGGCAAGAGAAAGCTTATTTTCTTTTTTTTTGCAGACCGGAATGGATACAATAAGAAAAGTGAGCACCGGACATCTCCTTTAAAGTAACAATTGTGCCAGTAGAGATCGGCTCATTAGAAGGATGTCTGCACTGCAGGTAACCTCTATTACTGATCACTATAACTGAGCCAAAGACCAAATATCTATGTTTATGGTAGCCAATCTAGTTAGTGTTGTTCATGATGCTTTACAGCCAGGAGTATGGATCTGTTTAAATAAAATAAAGTTTTCATAAGCACATAAAAAGTAGAGGAAAAAAGGGACATAGTAAATACCTAAGCACAATTCAACTGTGTCAACTTAGACAGATTTTTTTCATGGATTCTGTGCTTTGGATCCAATAGCAAGCAATTTGTACATAAAGACAGGGAGGGGGTAATTCTCTTCTGAATCTGCTGTAGATCTACTGCACAACCACAGCACATCCTAACAAATATCAGCTTTGGATTCCTGCTATGGAAATCTACATCAGATTTACCTTCTGGCTTGTGGACAAAGCCAAAAACAGATACATCCCTCAAAAGGTGGAATAAGGCTGCATTCACATCTCGGTTTTACACTATGGGTGCCAGATCCAGCTGGGGGAGGGGCAAACTGGGCTCTCCCGTACCCCAGCCGGACCAGCGCTGAACTCCATTCACTTTAATGAGCCAACCGGAGTCAAACGGTGACTCTAGTCGGCTCATTTTTTACCTGTATCCAGTTTTGGGACCAGACCTAAAACCGTAGTATATTATGAGTCAGATAACTCCAAACATAAAGCAAGAAAATCATAGAAGAATCAAATTCTGCATGACTTTCATCCAGTCTACTAGTAGACCGGCTGTGTCTGCTGTAACATACATTCTGCTTACATGGGCTGATCTTGTAGACCGGGGCCTTTTCACAGAGCCTATTATAAGGCTTGACTATTGCATAGAGAGCACTAAACAATCACTTGATAATTTTTGTGGCCTTTTGCAGTCATCATTCTATGGCTAAGCATCCCCTATTACACGGAGAACTGTTTTTTTAACAGGTCAAAAGAATGTGGTCACCCTACAAGGATACGTTTTCTCTTTCGTCAGCTAATTGCTGGACCTATTACACAGGGCGAGAATTGCTCCATGTAGTAGGGCACTTACTATTAAAAGTGATAACAATGCTATAAATATACGAGGAAGCTGTTTAAATATATAAACAGGAAAACTTTGAAACATACTTTTTTTTTTTTTTAAACCAACTGGTGCCAGAAATGTAAACCGATTTTTAAATTACTTCTATTAAAAATCTTAATCCTTCAAGTACTTATTAGCTGCTGATTACTACAGAGCAAATTGTTTTCTTTTTGGAACACAGTGCTCTCTGCTGACATTACGAGCACAGTGCTCTCTGCTGACATCTCTGTCCATTTTAGGAACTGTCCAGAGCAGCATATATTTGCTATGGGTATTTTCTCCTACTCTGGATAAGTTCTTAAAATGGATAGAGATGTCAGCAGAGAGCACTGTGGTCGTGATTCAGCAGAGAGCTCTGTGTTCCAAAAAGAATAGAAATTCCTCTGTAGTATTTAGCAGCTAATAAGTACTGGAAGGATTAAGATTTTTTTAACAGAAGTCATTTACAAATCTGTTTAACTTTCTGGCACCAGTTGATTAAAAAAAAAGTTTTCCACCAGAGTACTCCTTTAAAGGGTTATGCAACATAAAGTGAATTTAGTAATTAGGTGTCATACAGTAATGGACTTGCTTACCAAGGATCTGTGCTTGTGTTGGTGGTAAATGACCGTGCCCTGTGTCCCAAATCACACTGCTGTCTTGGTTTTGGGAACTGGCTACTTCTGGTTTCGGTGGCCTCCCTCAGACTACAATCCCCAGGATCCTTTGTTTCAAAGTGGGAGGTGACTTATTTCCCTCCCACACATCGGTCACCCCACCCATTGCAGGATAGCCATGATCCCTTTAATCACATGCTGTAGATCTGTGTGATAATGAATGTGAAGTCATCAGGGGGCGGGCTTCACATTCAACAGATGAAGCAATCAAGCCCCGTTTCAGCACCTGACTTGTGATGTATTGTCTTGGGCCACACAGCAAGATGAGAAATGTCAGAGACAACACTCATTTTTTTAGGCTGCAAAAAATGAACTTCCAAAAAAAGTAACACAAAGAAATTTGAAACAAGCCAACAAACATAGTTAAGCAAAGTATATTAGTAACTAGACCAATTTTCTGCCCGTCTTACATTCAAAGAACCATAAATCCCCAAATACCCCTTTAACCATTTAACTGAAAAGTAAAATGGAAAATGCCTAACGCTAGTAGATGGGTGATCATAGATGGGTGATCATACTCAAAAATTTTCACCAAACAAAATATGAAATTGCATTATTGTTTTGCTTATGATTGTGAAATATTTATCTTATTCTGTCTTGAAAGGTGTTAACTAATAGATTCCTCGGAAAGTGCTCATATGTTCGCCTTATAAACAGTTCATAACAATTTAAAATGTCAAATAGATATATAAAACATAATCCTAACAAAACTCTTAATTTTTCTAGACTTACAAATGTTGAAATAGGAGAAAAGTGCATTAATCATGGCACAAGCACATACAGGCAGCAGACTACATAGAAGGACGACTTTCATGCACTCAATGTGGGAACTTCGGTGTCATAATAGTTTGCTGCAGCTGTTCCCACATTTCTCCCAACCGCAGAGCCTCAAGGTAAATTAATTAGTCTATGAACATGTTAACTAATTCAGCGCAGGTGAATAGCATTTCAGAATAAGTAGGATACCTACAAAAGTGTATGTTAATGCACAATGGAACATAGTGATATACTGGCAGAACCAGAGGTGTGACTATTAAATAATCAGATTGACGCTAGAACTTAATGTTAACCCTAAATTACATATTTCATTATTTAATCATTAATATTCCTTTCAACATGAGTGTTTCTTTATTCTCCACTGCTCAAACAACTGTAGGCCATCTACTGTAAGCTTTTTCAAGAGCTTAGTCTTTCAACCTCAGTAAGTGATGCAAAAAGGCAAACTTTTGAGGACAGATTTAAATTTAGGAAAGAGAAACACATCACGTGGTACTAGATCTAGCCAGCAAAGAGGGTGTTCTAGTACTTTAATCCCTTTCTCCATTTCTTGGCCACCAATTTCTTCACAGACAGTACTATGTGAGCTGAACACTATCCTGGTGCATAATAAATCTATCACACGTAACTCCAGTCTTTCTTCTCATCATTTCTTTAAACTTTCCAAGAACTTGTTCTTTGTAATGCTGGTTTATTATAGCTTTGAATCTGGGCTTCAATGCGGGGTTATTTATGCTGTTTTCTTTTGTTTTTCTTGTGTTTATGCCTTTTTCACAGGTGTGGCATATTTTGGCAAATTGATGCATTTTCTTATATAGATCTCATCATTTTAAAGGGATATTCTCATCTGGCTGATTACCTTTCTCTGCTACTGCTGTCTGCTCACACTCCTGGGATTACTGGTGGATGGGCTGGGTTTAGAGGTAGGTCATTTGCTTCTGTGTCGGACAGCTCACAAGCTAAAGTACTATGCCTGTAGCTGACAGACAGGATAAATGGGCCGAGATAAGCCTGCTTGGGGAGCCTGATGTGCGCTCAGGAGCTCCTCTGGCCATTCTTTAAGTGATGTCACCACTGCATCTAAAGCAGAGCTAGTGGACAGGAACCATAATTACCAACTGTCAACAAGAGGAGAGATAAGAAGAGATATTTACAGAACCAGGCAAGTTGGCTAAATGAAAGCCAATTGCACAGTTGTTTATGCCACTATGCTCTATACATAGAGACATGAAGGAGATGGGAATAGCCCTTTAAAAATCAATGTGTGAATGTGTGTTGTGTTTTATTGTGTCATCTTTTACATTACACATCATTGAATCACATGCCCTATGAATCACTTAATTTGTTATGGGAACACAGTAAAATGACAATAGGTGCTAAAACAATTATGCAACAAAAATATCAGAAAATGTTGTATTTTGTAGCATTTTACATATGTCTATGTTAATAAAAATAACCAACAAAACAACTATATATGAAGAAAGGCTTAATGTGATCATTAGCCCTCACATCAAAACAATAATGACAATAAATTATTGACAAAATAGTTAAAGGACCAAGTTTGCAAATGAGGCATAGACTAGAAGAACCCAAGAAAAATAGTACCTTTCTGAGATTCTCCTAAAAGCTCACTTCTCTACAACTTCCCTATATTATTATCAAGTTGTTTCTGCAAGTATGGTAGATAAAGTAGGAATTGACATATCTGTTATATACGCCACAACTCCTGGCAAGTATCTTATACTACAGTAAATACTGTCATTCCCTATGAAATTACAATCCTGGAGCATTTCTTCTAACAATTTAGCCTTGTGCTGTCCCTTTGTCATTCCTGTTCTCTTGAATATTTATAAATACGTTGAATGTTACCATTCCCTTTGTCAAATGGGTATGTCCTTGCACAGTGTGGCACTAGCAGCACTTATTGAAAAGGTAAAAATCTTGCACAGAGCGGGGGTCATCATGCGCCCTCCATGCATCTCTATTGGAGAGCCGGAGATAAACGAGCACACCATCTCCCAGAGATGCTGAACCCCCTTCTGTGCACAAGGATAGCACGAGCATACCATCTCCCAGAGATGCTGAACCCCCTTCTGTGCACAAGGATAGCACGAGCATACCATCTCCCAGACATGCTGACCTCCCTTCAATGAGCAAGGAGAGCAGGAGCGCCGTACAGGAGATTGTGGGCGGTCTCAGCAGTCAGACGCCAGCATTCATATATTTTCCTCCATAGGACTACTCCTTTAAGCCTCTTGGGCATGAAGTTCACCAGAGCTTCACAAGTTGCCATTGCCATCACAGAGCTGGCAGAGAGAGACCTCAAAATTAGATATTTATCCTCTATCATTTGAATAGGGTATACATTTTCCTACCTGGAACTACTCCTTTAACCCCTTTAATGAAGCAGGGCGTAAATGTACATCCTGGTGCAGTGGTACTTAATGCACCGGGACGTACATTTACTGTACATCCTGCACATGACCGTGAGCACTGGGGTGGTGCTCGCATCATGCACGGCAGGTCCCAGCTGCTATCAGTAGACAGGGACCCGCCGGTAATGGCGGACACGAGCGATTGAGCCTATGTCCACCGTTAACCCCTTAGATGCCACGATCAATACAGATCATGGCATCTGCGACAGTGTGGTCAGAAAAATGGATGATCGGATCATCCGCAGCGCTGCCGGGGATCCGATCATCCATAATGGCAGACGGGTCTTTTGCTCTGGTCTGAGATTGAGCAGACCATAGCAGAAGATCACTGATAACAATGATCAGTGCTATGCCCTATGCTATGCATAGCACTGAACAGTATTAGCAATCAAATGATTGCTATTAATAGTCCCCTATGGGGACTATTAAAGTGTAAAAAAAAAAGAAAGTAAAAAGTAAAAAAAAATTGAAAATTCCTCTCCCCCAATAAAAATGTAAATCATCCCTTTTTCCCCATTTTACCCCCCAAAAATGTAAAAAAATAATCTATAAACATATTTGGTATTGCTGCATGCATAAATTTCTGAACTATCAAAATATAATGTTAATGATCCCCTACGGTGAATGGCGTAAACTTTTTTTTTTTTTAAAGTCTAAAATTTCTGCTTTTTTGTCACATCACATTCCAAAAATGTTTTAATAAAAAATGTATTAAAAGTTTTATATATGCCAATGTGGTATCAATAAAAAGTACAGATCACAGTGCAAAAAATGAGCCCTCATAACAATGCTTACACGGACAAATGAAAAAGTTATAAGTCGTCACATTAGAGGGATTTTAAACGTACTAATTTGGTTAAAAAGTTTGAGATTTTTTATAAAGCAGTACAATAATAGAAAAGTAAATAATCATGGGTATCATTTTAATCGTATTGACTCACAGAATAAAGAAAACATGTCATTTTTACCTTAAATTGTAGATGTACAATTTAGCAGTTTAGTGATGGGGCAAGACTGGTTGCCCCGTCATATGTGCACCGGGTCCCATGGTAGGGCCGGCCCAGCAGGTGAGGGGGCCCGCCGCCCTTTCAAAAGGTGGCGGCCCCCTCACAAGCTGGGCCCCTATGTAGCTGAAATGGCTGCACAGGCGATATGTCCGTCCCTGCTCCACAGAATCATATGCGGGGAGCTGTAATTCAATGTGTTCTGATATATTTCTACAATAGGAGGAACTCCCCTTCTTCAGTAATGCCTGCTTTGTAGCCTTTCTGTGGGTTTGGATCAGGTGACAAAAGACAGGTAGTATGCTCACTTGGCGGTGTCGTGCTGTGGGCACAACACCATAAAACACCATCAGTTGAATGAATTCAAGACAATCAGAATCAGAAGTATGCGGGGGCACCAGCATCAACCATTGGCCTTGGTCAGTGCAGAAGATCCAAAGTGTGAATGGAGAAAGAGATGCTTCGAACAGCGCTCCCCATGTTCAAGTATTACAGGTTTATTATATATGGTGACTGTTCTTTTTTATACAATAAACCTTCTATGCTTGAACATGCTGTATTTGAGACAATCCATCCTTTCGTCCGGATACTTTGAGAAGCCCCAAGTTTAACCCCTTAAGGACGCAGGACGTAAATGTACGTCCTGGTGAGGTGGTACTTAACGCACCAGGACGTACATTTACGTCCTAAGCATAACCGCGGGCATCGGAGCGATGCCCGTGTCATGCGCGGCTGATCCCGGCTGCTGATCGCAGCCAGGGACCCGCCGGCAATGGCCGACGCCCGCGATCTCGCGGGCGTCCGCCATTAACCCCTCAGGTGCCGGGATCAATACAGATCCCGGCATCTGCGGCAGTTCGCGATTTAAATGAACGATCGGATCGCCCGCAGCGCTGCTGCGGGGATCCGATCATTCAGAACGCCGGACGGAGGTCCCCTCTCCTTCCTCCGTCCGGCTCCCGGCGTCTCCTGCTCTGGTCTGTGATCGAGCAGACCAGAGCAGAAGATGACCGATAATACTGATCTGTTCTATGTCCTATACATAGAACAGATCAGTATTAGCAATCATGGTATTGCTATGAATAGTCCCCTATGGGGACTATTCAAGTGTAAAAAAAAATGTTAAAAAATGTAAAAGTAAAAGTTTAAAAAAAAGTGAAAAATCCCCTCCCCCAATAAAAAAGTAAAACGTCCGTTTTTTCCTATTTTACCCCCAAAAAGCGTAAAAAACATTTTTTATAGACATATTTGGTATCGCCGCGTGCGTAAATGTCCGATCTATTAAAATAAAATGTTAATGATCCCGTACGGTGAACGGCGTGAACGGAAAAAAAAAAAAAGTCCAAAATTCCTACTTTTTTAATACATTTTATTTAAAAAAAATTATAAAAAATGTATTAAAAGTTTTTTATATGCAAATGTGGTATAAAAAAAAGTACAGATCATGGCGCAAAAAATGAGCCCCCATACCGCCACTTATACGGAAAAATAAAAAAGTTAGAGGTCATCAAAATAAAGGGATTATAAACGTACTAATTTGGTTAAAAAGTTTGTGATTTTTTTTAAGCGCAACAATAATATAAAAATATATAATAATGGGAATCATTTTAATCGTATTGACCCTCAGAATAAAGAACACATGTCATTTTTACCATAAATTGTATGGCGTGAAAACAAAACCTTCCAAAATTAGCAAAATTGCGTTTTTCGTTTTCATTTCCCCACAAAAATAGTGTTTTTTGGTTGCACCATACATTTTATGATATAATGAGTGATGTCATTACAAAGGACAACTGGTCGCGCAAAAAACAAGCCCTCATACTAGTCTGTGGATGAAAATATAAAAGAGTTATGATTTTTAGAAGGCGAGGAGGAAAAAATGAAAACGTAAAAATTAAATTAAAAAAAAATTAAATTAAGGCCAAAATGGGCTGAGTCCTTAAGGGGTTAAAGTATCTCTTTCTCCATGCCAATTTTGAATCTGCTTTATTGTTATGGCTGATTGGTGTATATTTGTAATGTGTGTAAATATGTGTGCAATAGTGTGGTGACCCGGTATGGAATACCGTATCCTGCCCACCTTGTCTGGCAGATGTTGCCTTCAATGTCCGTCTTGGGCCCACTACTCAGGACTCAATATATGATATTGTCATGCCATTGTTGTTATGCTAGAATTTTCTATGTTACTGTTTCTTTAAGTCTGTTAGCAGAGAAGGTGCAGGGTGGATCAGGTGACCTGTCTGCCCCAATGGGAATCCTCCAAATTGCCCTGTATATAGTGTAAAGGGGGGGGGAGCTTTATGCTACTTTGTTAGTAGATGTGCTGTGCAGAAGGTTTCTATGGTTTCCCCCTTACCCAGCAGGAGAACACACAGTCCAATAAGCACCTCAAACTGATGAACGCTCTCATTGGTACGGGAGGTTCAGGAGTGGCTGCATAATCCCCCACTCTGTTTATGATTCTCTTCTGGTCCAAGTGTTACTGTATGGGCTGGCATGAAGAACTTGTGGGGCAGATAATAATGCAGATATAAACTGTATGCACAATTCATATTTCCATTATTTGTGTGTACAGTTATTTGCAGATTATTTGCAGATTATTTTCACTTCATAAAGCACCATTGTTTTATCTCCTTATGTGATATTTTGAAATTTTGGGCAGTGTAAACAGAAAGTGTCAGGGCACATTCAGAACTGCAGGACACATACAGAACAAAGTCATATCAATAATAATGTAAGCTATGATTGAACATACATTGATTCTGCATAGACTTAGTGGTGGGCCCTAAGTATAAATGCATCTAGCGCAATGCCCTAATGTAAGTACTTTAATCTAACTCTATACTACAGGGACTCCTGCCTTTGAACTGAATATCCAAGTGTAAGGGAAGTCAGGAAATGTTGGCGTTCACAGGGTTGACCTTCAGTAGTCATACTAGATTGGACAATGGATTGTACCGTGAACTAATGCTGGCCATGCTTCTGGCTGCCAGCCATCTTTCCAAACTTATAACCGTATAAGCAAACCTACTTGGATAGACCTAATGTGCAAGATTATTTTAATAGGAAGCAAGAAAAAGCCACTTCAGACATGTGTGTCAGTGCTCACCACCTAAAGAACAAAGGATTGGAAATGCTTAAATCCAACAGTAGACACATTAGATTACTGGCTGGTCCCAAGTGTTGAGGGTTATGTACTGGGTATTGTATTGTTACCTTCTAAGTCCAGTATTTTTTCCTATAAATTCCCTGCACCAAGAGTAATTTCATTTACTTAATGTTACATTCCTGAGAGCGCAGCATTGGTGTCATATTTTTAGAACAGTGTATCACAAAGATAGCTTATCCCCCTGATGCAACCTCACTCATACAGACCTGCCAAGTTACACAGTCCCACCATGTGACATTAAATCTTTGGATCACTTCACCCAGTCACATGGTCATCAGGACTAATCCCACAGTGAACTGCGGCCACTGGTTAAGTAAATAAACTCAATAAATAAAAAATCCCAGTACCTAACGGGAAATGTTTCTTTCTTCATAACTCATATTGGTTGTAAATTATATCAAGACTGATACATTCTCTTTGTTGTGGGATGTCGAGATATTGAATTGGCTTTGTGTAAAAAGCTTTAAGTAAAGGGTTGATCTGAGACCTTTCCTATGCATAGAAAGTAAAGGGGCCTATAGGGCCATACAATGTAGATGTATAGTGTTAGTTTCGAAAATATGATTTGATGACAGGTAATCTTTAAAGGGGTACTCCACTGGAAAACATTTTATTTTTATTTTTAAATCAACTTTTGTAAATTTGTAAATTACTTCTATTTAAAAATCTTAATCCTTCCAGTACTTATCAGCTGCTGTATATTCCACAGGACATTTCTGTCTGACCACAGTGCTCTCTGCTGACACCTCTGTCCATTTTAGGAACTGTCCAGAGAAGGGGCAAATCTCCATAGCAAACCTATCCTGCTCAGGACAGTTCCTAAAATGGACAGAGTTGTCGGCAGAGAGCACTGTGGTCAGACAGAAAGACAGTTCAAAAAGAAAATTACTTCCTGTGGAGCAAACAGGAGCTGATAAGTAATGGAAGGATTAAGATTTTTTTTTTATGGAAGTAATGTACAAATCTGTTTAACTTTCTGGCACCAGTTGATTTAAAAAAAAAAAAAAAAGATGTTTTCCAGTGGAGTATTCCTGATATAAAACTTGACACAACTTTTTTATTATTATTATCTGTAACAGTGTTTACAGTGCATTTAGACAGAATTCATACATAGTAACATAGTTCATAAGGTTGAAAAAAGTCCATTAAGTTCAACCTATATCCCTAATGAGTCCCTACTGAGTTGATCCAGAGGAAGGCAAAAAAAAAAAACCTCATACTAGAGGTAAAAATTCCTTCCCGACTCCAAATATGGCAGCCGGAATAAATCCCTGGATCAACGTTTTGTCCCTATAAATCTAGTATACATAACCAGCGATGTTATTACTCTCCAAAAATGCATCCAGACCATTTTTGAACTCTTTTAGTGTTCACCATGACCACCTCCTCTCGCAGAGAATTCCGCAGTCTCACTGCTCTTACAGTAAAGAACCCCCGTCTGTGCTGGTGTATAAACCTTCTTTCCTCTAAACGTAGAGGATGCCCCCTTGTTATAGATACAGTCCTGGGTATAAATAGATCATGGGAGAGATCTCTGTATGGTCCCCTGATATATTTATACATAGTTATTAACTCTCCCCTAAGCCTTCTTTTTTCTAAATTAAATAACCACAATTCTGATAATCTTTCTGGGTACTGTAGTCCTCCCATTCCCCATATTACCCTCGTTGCCCGTCTTTGAACCATCTCCAGCTCCACTATATCTTTCTTGTACACTGGTGCCCAGTACTGTACGCAGTATTCTATGTGTGGTCTGACTAGTAATTTGTACAGAGCTAGAATTATTTCCTTGTCATGGGCATCTATGCCCCTATTGATGCACCCCATGATTTTATTTGCCTTGGCAGCAGCTGTCCGACACTAGTCACTACAGCTAAATTTACTATTAACTAAGACTCCCAAGACCTTTTCCATGTCAGTCGTCCCAAGTGTTCTTCCATTTAATACATAAGCGCAGCCCAGATATTTCTTCCCCATGTGCATAATCTTACATTTATCAGTGTTGAACCTCATCTGCCACATCCCAGCCCAAACCTTGAACCGATCCAGATCCTTTTGTAACAGTGCACTGCCCTCTATTGTGTTTACCGCTTTACAGAGTTTAGTATCATCTGCAAAGATTGCTACTTTACTATTCAGCCCCTCTTCAAGATCATTAATGAATATATTAAAAAGAACAGGACCCAAGACAGACCCCTGTGGTACCCCACTAGTAACAGTCACCAAATCAGAATAAGTACCATTAATAACCACCCTCTGTACCACTGAACCAGTTACTTACCCACTTACAAGCATTCTCCCTCAGCCCAATCCTTCTCATTTTATGCACCAATCTTTTAAGTGCACCGTATCAAATGATTTGGAAAAATCCATATATACGACATCCGGCAATTGCACCATGTCCAGTCTGGAGCTCACCTCCTCATAAAAGCTGATCAGGTAAGTTTGACAGGACCGATGCCTCATAAAGCCATGCTGATATGGAGACATACATTTATTTTTTTCAAGATACTCCAAAATAGCATCCCTTAGAAAACCCTAAAACAATTTACATACAATGGAGGTTAAACAACCTTTACTTCTCTTGTCTTCTTGGGTTACAATGCCACAAGGTCTACCCACCTGGATTTGGGCATCTTCTGCCATGCTCCTCTCAAGCTCTGTCAGGTTTGATGGTGGTCATCGGTGGAAGGCATTTTAAGGTCCCTCCAGATATGTATGATTGAGTTCAAGTCAGGGCTTTGGCTGGGCAACTCAAGAACATTCACAGAGTTGTCATTAAAGCACTCCAATGTTATCTTGGTTGTGTGCTTAGGGTAATTGTCATGTTGGAACATGTACATTTGGCCCAGAGCACTTGAGGTCCTTCAGGGGTCACTACAAATAATGAAGGTGTTAAAGCCCCATTCATTCTGCTGATCAGCAGGGGCCCCAGAGGTTATATCCCTACCAACAAAGCAGTGATGGCCTATCCTAAGGATAGCAATCAATGTATATGCCACAGAGAACATCTTTAATGCTACTTTGACGCATCTATATCTATTCTTCCAAAAATACTCAAGATACTTATCCTTTAGCTAGAGCTCTTAATTCGGATGACTTTCAGGAGTCACAAAACCAGGTGGAGACGATAGTGCAGTGTAAATCACACCTTTATTAAAACTGTAAAAATATTAAACTAACAATAGCAAAATCCAGGGACTTGGTCACACATACAGCCAGGGGTTGGGAGCCAAATTGGGTATTCAGAAGCAGCTAAAGTTAGGACACCAGAAAGCAATGGGGTCTGAAGTCAGAACCAGGAACAAGGAACCAGAGTGGATACCAGGTTAGGGATATACATGGAATCACAAACAGGAGTGCGCTTGGAGTTTAGAGATCAGCTAGCGCAGGAGAAGCGAGGAACCGTAGCTGAGCTGTCTTGCTAAGGAGGAAATAGTGGAGCCCAGAAAGGGTGAGAACCCTAACAAAAGCTTGCTTCAACACTGTATGATATGGTTGTCCACCAACTTCTATACCTGCTGGTTAGGTAAAAGTTGTTGCATTCTATTGATTGCTATGATTGACAGCTGCTGGACCCATGGCGATCGCCTCAGTGTCAGGAAGCTGCCTCACCTGAGATCAAAAGTAAAGTTAAATAAAAAGATTACCCTAAATTCACTTTAAATCCTCTGTTTAAAACAGCTTTGCCGATTAAACAGAGTAACAAGTGAGCACAACAGCAAATGTTTGCTTCAGTCATAGAACTTTGGACACTAGAGCCCTTGTTTGTGCTCTTTACTAAACTGGTTTTGGCTAGACACACTTCACTCATACTGTACATATTTTTGGCAGAGTAGAACAAGCCTGTGCACTCTATTTGTCTTCTGCTTTTTTGTCACTGAACATTTCTTAATTGGTCGGAGAATATATGTCTGCACCTTGCTGTAAAGCTGAGTAAACATTCTCAAGTCATACCTGCACACACAAGACACTGTCCCTGCAGTAGGTACAGTATCATCTGTACAGGTACATAGTGCAGTATGCCAAAAGATAGCCACATTTAAGGGGAACTTTTAAAACTCCTAACTCATCAAACTCCACACTGTGGCAAGCATGAAACAGGAACAGGCTCAAAATTTGAAAGCCAGTCAGGAATTGGGCTACGAGTCATGAGGGTGCTCCTCAGTGGTTTCTCCCCACCCCTCTATGCTTGATTAACCCCTTGGGGACGGAGGGTTTTCCGGTTTTTGCACTTTCGTTTTTTCCTCCTTATCTTTTAAAAATCATAACGCTTAAAATTTTGCAGCTAAAAATTCATATGATGGCTGATTTTTTTGCGCCACCAATTCTACTTTGTAATGACATCAGTCATTTTATCCAAATATTTACAGCAAAATGGGAAAAAAAAATTATTGTGCGACAAAATTTTTAGCCTAAAGTCTATGTGCGTGTTATACGCCGATAAGCTGCTGCAGTTCAATGATTTAAAGCGGCCGCTTTAAATCAATGAACTGCAGCGACTTTGCAGGTGCAGAGACAGCCAGCGCTGCCGGCTTCTCTGCCCCTGCCTGCCCTGGGGTCTAGAGCCCTGCTGCTGGCCCTTCTCTCCCCCTGGCTATCTGGGCCGCTGCCCGTTCTCTCCCCCTGACTATCGGTGCCGGCGCCCCATTGCCGGCGCCGATAGCCAGGGGGAGAGAAGCGGCGCCGACAGACAGGGGGAGAAGGGGCAGCGGCACCCATTGCCGGTGCCGCTGCCCCGTTGCCTCCCCCCATCCCCGGTTGTATAATTACCTGTTGCCGGGGTCGGGTCCGCGCTGCTTCAGGCCTCCGGTGTGCGTCCCCTGCGTCGTTGCTATGCGCTGCGCGGCGCATGACATCAGTGCGCTGCGCCGTGCAGTGCATAGCAACGACGCAGGGGACGCACACCAGAGGCCTGAAGCAGCACGGACCCGACCCCGGCAACAGGTAATTATGCAACCGGGGATGGGGGGAGGCAACGGGGCAGTGGCGCCGGCAATGGGTGCCGCTGCCCCTTCTCTCCCCCTGGCTGTCTGCGCCGCCGCCCCATTGCCGACGCCACTTCTCTCCCCCTGGCTATCGGCGCCGGCAATGGGGCGCCGGCACCGATAGCCAGGGGGAGAGAACAGGCAGCAGCGCAGATAGCCCTCGGGAGAGAAGCGGCGGCGGCAGCAGGGCTCTAGACACCAGGAAAGGGAGGGGGAGAGAAGCGGGCAGCGACGGCCTCTCTCCCCCTGCCTTTCCTGGGGGTGTATCGGGGTATACACGCGCACACACGCACCCTCATTTTACCATGGATATTTGGGTAAAAAACTTTTTTTACCCCTATATCCTTGGTAAAATGAGGGTGCGTGTTATACGCCGGTGCGTGGTATACCCCGATAAATACGGTATATAAGTTTGATTTTGTCGTACTTCTGAAAAAAATCATAACTACATGCAGGAAAATGTATACGTTTAAAATTGTCATCTTCTGACCCCTATAACTTTTTTATTTTTCTGCGTATGGGGCGGTATGAGAGCTCATTTTTTGTGCCATGATCTGAAGTTTTTAGCGGTATCATTAATGTATTGATCAGACATTTTGATAATTTTTTATTCATTTTTTCATTATATAAAAAGTGACCAAAAATACGCTATTTTGGACTTTGACCGTGAGGTTTAATTAATGATATATTTTTATAATTCGGACATTTCCGCACACGGCGAGACCACATATGTTTATTTTTATTTACACAGTTTTTTTTTTTTATTGGGAAAAGGGGGGTGATTCAAACTTTTATTAGGGAAGGGGTTAAATGAACTTTACTCACTTTTTTTTCACTTTTTTTTTGCAATGTTATAGCCCCCATAGGGGTCTATAACACTGCACACACTGATCTTTTACATTGATCAATGGTTACTCATAGGAAACCATTGATCAATGATTCTGCCGCTTGACTGCTCATGCCTGGATCTCATGAAGGAAGGTACAGACCCTCCTGCTGTCTTTACAGCTGTTCGGGATGCCGCGATTTCATTGTGGCGATCCCGAACAGCCCCCTGAGCTCACCGGCAGTGCTTTATTTTTACTTTAGATGCTGCGTTCAACTTTGAACTCTGCGTCTAAAGGGTTAATAGTGTGCGGCACCGTGATCAGTTCCGCGCGCTATTGGCCATGGGTCCTGGCCGTTGTTAGAGGCCGGGCCCGACCGGCTATGATGTATGGCCCCGCGTTATAGAGAGAGAGTTGGCTGAGGGCATATAGGTAGGCCCTCTGTCCCCAAGGAGTTAAAGGGGTACTACACTGGAAAACATTTTCTTTTAAATCAACCGGTGCCAGAAAGTTAAACAGATTTGTAAATGATTTCTAATAAAAAATCTTAATCCTTCCAGTAATGTTTTCCAGCAGAGTACCCCTTTAATAGATGTCTCCCTACACACAAATAGGAACTTCTATCAAGCACAATGGGGCAAAGAATAGTCAGATGGGACTACCACAATTAGTTGGAGCCCCATTCTGGACCAGTTTTAGAGTAATTTATATTTCTTTGTAATAAGGGGGCTTGTTCCGGTTACATGTAGCCTGTGGTTCAGGTTCCCCTTAGCATTGTTCTCTGTGGAGCATGGGGGAAATAACCTTTTCCTGCATTTCTGTACTATATGGAATTTTAGGTTCAGTAGGATAGAGCTAGCATGAATGTGAAAAAGCTAGGTAACAAAACTTATAATACTGTATATAAGATGTAAATATGTGCATGATTAACCCCTTAAGGACTGAGCCCTTTTTCACCTTAAGGACTCGGCCATTTTTTGCAAATCTGACCACTGTCACTTTACACATTAATAACTCTGGAATGCTATTAGTTATCATTCTGATTCTGAGATTGTTTTTTCGTGACATATTCTACTTTAAATAACGTAGTGGTAAAATTTTTTGGTAACTTGCATCCTTTCTTGGTGAAAAATCCCAAAATTTGATGAAAAATTAGAAAATTTTGCATTTTTCTAACTTTGAAGCTCTCTGCTTGTAAGGAAAATGGATATTCCAAATAATTTTTTTTTTATTCACATATACAATATGTCCACTTTATATTTGCATCATAAAATTGATGAGTTTTTACTTTTGGAAGACACCAGAGGGCTTCAAAGTTCCGCAGCAATTTTCCAATTTTTCACAAAATTTTGAAACTCGCTTTTTTTCAGGGACCAGTTCAGGTTTGAAGTGGATTTGAAGGGTCTTCATATTAGAAATACCCCATAAATGACCCCATTATAAAAACTGCACCCCCGAAAGTATTAAAAATGACATTCAGTAATCGTTTTAACCCTTTACGGGTTTCACAGGAATAGCAGCAAAGTGAAGGAGAAAATTCACAATCTTCATTTTTTACACTCGCATGTTCTTGTAGACCCAATTTTTGAATTTTTGCAAGGGTTAAAAAGGAGAACATTTTTACTTGTATTTTAAACCCAATTTCTCTCGAGTAAGCACATACCTCATATGTCTATGTAAAGTGTTCGGCGGGTGCAGTAGAGGGCTCAGAAGGGAAGGAGCGTCAAATGGTTTTTGGGGGGCATGTCACATTTAGAAAGCCCCTATGGTGCCAGAACAGCAAAAAAAAACACATGGCATACCATTTTGGAAACTAGACCCCTCGGGGAACGTAACAAGGGGTAATGTGAACCTTAATACCCCACAGGTGATTCACGACTTTTGCATATGTAAAAAAAAAAAAATTTTTACCTAAAATGCTTGGTTTCCCTAAAGTTTTACCTTTTTAAAATGGGTAATAGCAGAAAATACCCCCCAAAATTTGAAGCCCAATTTCTCCCGATTCAGAAAACACCCCATATGGGGGTGAAAAGTGCTCCGCTGGCGCACTACAGGTCTCAGAAGAGAAGGAGTCACATTTGGCTTTTTTGAAGAAAATTTTGCTCTGGGGGCATGCCGCATTTAGGAAGCCCCTATGGTGCCAGGACAGCAAAAAAAAAAACACATGGCATACCATTTTGGAAACTAGACCCCTCAGGGAACGTAACAAGGGGTGAAGTGAACCTTAATACCCTAGAGGTGTTTCACGACTTTTGCATATGTAAAAAAAAAAAAAAAAAATTACCTAAAATGCTTCTTTTCCCAAAAACTTTACATTTTTAAAAAGGGTAAAAGCAGAAAATACCCCCCAAAATTTGAAGCCCAATTTCTCCCGAGTACGGCAATACCCCATATGTGACCCTTAACTGTTGCCTTGAAATACGACAGGGCTCCAAAGTGAGAGCGCCATGCGCATTTGAGGCCTAAATTAGGGATTGCATAGGGGTGGACATAGGGGTATTCTACGCCAGTGATTCCCAAACAGGGTACCTCCAGCTGTTGCAAAACTCCCAGCATGCCTGGACAGTCAACGGCTGTCCGACAATACTGGGAGTTGTTGTTTTGCAACAGCTGGAGGCTCCATTTTGGAAACCGTGGCGTACCAGACATTTTTCATTTTTATTGGGGAGGGGAGGGGGGCTGTGTAGGGGTATGTGTATATGTAGTGTTTTTTACTTTTTATTTTATTTGTTGTTAGTGTAGTGTAGTGTTTTTAGGGTACAGTCGCACGGACGAGGGTTCACAGTAGTTTCTCGCTGGCAGTTTGAGCTGTTGCAGAAAATTTGCTGCAGCTCAAACTTGCAGCCAGATACTTACTGTAAGCCTCCGCCCATGTGAGTGTACCCTGTACATTCACATTGGGGGGGACAATCAGCTGTTGCAAAACTACAACTCCCAGCATGCGCTGACAGACTGTACATGCTGAGAGTTTTAGTTTTGCAACAGCTGTAGGCACACTGGTTATGTATCACGGAGTTTGTGACCTTACTCAGTGTTTCAAAACCAGTGTGCCTCCAGCTGTTGCAAAACTACAACTCCCAGCATGTACGGTGCATGGTGTAAGGTGACTGCTGGGAGTTGTAGTTTGCAACAGCTGGAGGCACACCGGTCGTGAAACACTGAGTTAGGTAAAAAAAAAAACTCTAAGTTTCACAACCAGTGTGCCTTCAGCTGTTGCAAAACTACAACTCTCAGCAGTCACCGACAGCCAACGGGCATGCTGGGAGTTGTAGTTATGCAACCAGCAGATGCACCACTACAACTCCCAGCATGCACTTTAGCTGTTTGTGCAAGCTGGGAGTTGTAGTTATACAACAGCTGAAGGTACACTTTTCCATAGAAAAAATGTGCCTCCAGCTGTTGCAAAACCATAAGTCCCAGCATGCCCATAAGGGAATGCTGGGAGTTGTGGTGGTCTGCCTCCTGCTGTTGCATAACTACAGCTCCCAGCATGCCCTTTTTGCATGCTGGGAGCTGTTGCTAAGCAACAGCAGGAGGCTGTAACTCACCTCCTGCTGCTGCTCCATCGCAGGCTGTCCCTCGCCGCCGCCGTCACTCCTGGGGCCCCGATCCCAACATGGACGCCGGGGATCGGGGTCCCCAGCACCGGGGGTCGTCTTCCCGCACCCGCTCACGCCCTCCGGAAGAGGGGCGGAGCGGGTGCGGGAGTGACACCCGCAGCAGGCGCCCTGATTGGTCGGCCGGTAATCCGGCCGACGAATAAGGGCGATCGTGAGGTGGCACCAGTGCCACCTCACCCCTGCAGGCTCTGGCTGTTCGGGGCTGTCAGAGACGGCCCCGAACAGCCAGTAATTCCGGGTCACTGGAGACCCGATTGACCTGGAATCGCCGCAGATCGCTGGACTGAATTGTCCAGCGATCTGCGGCGATCGCCGACATGGGGGGCATAATGACCCCCCTGGGCGATATGCCGGGATGCCTGCTGAACGATTTCAGCAGGCATCCGGCTCCGGTCCCCAACCGGCTAGCGGTGGGGGCCGGAATTCCCAGGGGCGTATGGATACGCCCTGCGTCCTTAAGGACTCGGGATGCAGGGCGTATCCATACGCCCTGCGTCCTTAAGAGGTTAAAGGGGTATTCTGGGATTTTTTTTATTTGACTATGTTACAGGGGCTATAAAGTTTGTATAGTTCATAATATAGTGTCTGTACCTGTGTTTGATGACTGGTCTCACAATTGTTATGTGACCTTTGCCCCAGATGTTCATTTTTAACAGCATACAAAATAAGTGTTGGCTTTTCCCAGGTTGCAGTCAGGTGTTAAAAGGGAGAGTGTCTGTGCTTCAATGGGTGGAGTGCAGCTGTGTAGGAGGAAGATCATTCTCCACAGGGCTGCAGGGAATTGTAGTTTCAAGCACAGCAGGCAGGGAAGGGAGCCTAGCTGTGCTGCAATGGGTGGGGTAGTAGGTGTATGAGAGGGAGTTAAGCAATTTGCCTCCTAGAAAAAAGGGATCCTGGGGACAGTAGTCTGAAGAAAGGGCACAGAAACAGGAAATAGCCATTTCACACAAACAAGCCAGCAGCGTAATGGGGGTACACAGGACACTGCCATTTACCACCAACACAAGCATGGATCCTTAATGTGGGATTTCAACTTAATCCTTAATGTCACCTTATGTTGGATAACCCCTTTAATAACAGGAGAACATGCCATTTGATAACATTTTTGCATCTTCATACTTGCTATTAGTTGGCTTAACTCATTAAGGACAAAGGGAGTACTTGTATGTCCCCTTGTCCCGCTCCCCTTTTATGACGCAGGGTCACGACCTGTGGTCCCGACAGTTATCAGCCACCAGGACCCGTGGCTAATACCAGACATCACGGATTCTGGTGATGCCCGGCATTAACCCCTTAGACATTGCAATCAAAGATGATCGGGGCATCTAAAATACACTGCTCAAAAATTTAAGGGTACACTTCAACAACACAATGTAACTCCAAGTCAATCAAACTTTTGTGAAATTACACTGTCCACTCAGGAAGCAACACTGAATGACAATCAATTTCACCTGCTGTTGTGCAAATGGAACAGACAACAGGTAGAAATTATAGGCAATTAACAAGACACCCCAAATAAAGAAGTGGTTCTGCAGGTGGTGAGCACAGACCACTTCTCAGTTCCTATGCTTCCTGGCTGATGTTTCAGTCACTTTTTAATGCTGGCGGGGCTTTCACTTTAGTGGTAGCAACCCACACAAGTGACTCAGGTAGTGCAGGATGGCACATCAATGCGAGCTGTGGCAAGAAGGTTTGCTGTGTCTTTCAGCGTAGTGTCAAGAGCATGGAGGTGCCACCAGGAGACAGGCCAGTACATCAGGAAATGTGGAGGAGGCTGTAGGAGGGCAACAACCCAGTAGCAGGACCACTGCCTCTAGCTATGCAAGGAGGAGCAGGAGGAGCAGGAGGAGCACTGCCAGAGCCCTGAAAAATGACCTCCAGCAGGCCGCAAATGTGCATGTGTCCACTCAAAGGGTCAGAAACAGACTCCATGAGGGTGGTATGAGGGCCCGACATCCAAAGGTGGGGGTTGTGCTTACAGCCCAACACCGTGCAGGACGTAAGCCAGAGAATACCAAGTTTGGCAAATTCGCCACTGGCGCCCTGTGCTCTTCACAGATGAAAGCAGATTCACACAGAGCACATGTGACAGAGTCTGGAGACACCATGGAGAACGTTCTGCTGCCTGTAACATCCTCCAGCATGACTGGTTTGGCAGTGGGTCAGTAATGGTGTGGGGTGGCATTTCTTTGGGGGGCCGCACAGCCCTCCATGTGCTTGCCAGAGGTAGCCTGAATGCCATTAGGTACCGAGATGAGATCCTCAGACCCCTTGTGAGACCATTTGCTGGTACGGTTGGCCCTGGGTTCCTCCTAATGCAAGACAATGCTAGACCTCATGTGGCTGGAGTGTGTCAGCAGTTCCCGCAAGAGGAAGGCATTGATGCTATGGACTGGCCCGCCCGTCCCCCAGACCTGAATCCGATTGAGCACATCTGGGACATCATGTCTCGCTCCATCCACCAACGCCACATTGCACCACAGACTGTGGCGGATGCTTTAGTCCAGGTCTGGGAGGACATCCGTCAGGAGACCATCTGCCACCTCATCAGAAGTATGCCCAGGTGTTGTAGGGAGGTCACACACACTACTGAGCCTCATTTTGACTTGTTTTAAGGACATTACATCAAAGTTGGATCAGCCAGTAGTGTGGTTTTCCACTTTTATTTTGAGTGTGACTCCATTTCCATTGATAATTTTTGTGTGATTTTGTTGTCAACAATTCCAATTATGTAAAGACAAAATTATTTCTTACGATTAGTTCATTCATTCATATCTAGGATGTGTTATTTTAGTGTTCCCTTTATTTTATTTTGAGCAGTGTATAAAAAAATCTATCCTGTCAGCTCAACGTAGCTGATCAGGACCACCGCAGTGAAATCGCGGTGTCCTGATCAGCTTAGAGGACTGCGGGAATGCCCTTACCTGCCTCCTCCTCGTCTGATCGTTGCTAGGTTGCTCCAGGCAGTCTCAGCAGCCTGGAGCAATAGTGCACTGATAACACTGATCAATGTTATGCTATGGCATAGCATTAAACAGTGAATTCAATCAGAAGATTGCATGTTATAGTCTCCTATGGGGACTAAAGCATTGTGTAAAAAGAAAAAGTAAAAAAAAGTTAATAAACGTGAATTAACCCCTTCCTTAATATAAGTTTGAATCACCCCCATATTGCCATAAAAAGATGTAAACAAAAATATTCATAAACTTATCTGGTATCGTCGCGTGCCTAAATGTCTGAACTATAAAAATATAATGTTACTTTAACTGCATGGTCAAGGGCGTATATGTAGAAAAATTCCAAAGTCCAACATTGCATATTTTTGGTCACTTTGTATACCCTAAAAACTATTTTATAAAAAGCAATCAAAAAGTCCCATCAAAACAAAAAAGGTAACAATAAAAACTTCAGATCACAGCACAAAAATTTATCCCTCATACAGCCTTGTATACAGAAAAAAAAAAATTATGACAATGACAATTTTACACATACAAATTTTGGTTCATGTAGTTATTTTTTTTATAAAGTAGTAAAATAAAATAAAACCTTTATAAATGAGGTATTCTTGTAACAGTATCGACCTACAGAAAAAAAGATATGGTGTCATTTTTACCAAATAGTGCACTGTGTAGAATTGGAAGCCCCCAATATTTTGCCCCTACAAATATATTTCACCATACATTTTGTGGTTAAATTAATGATGTCATTACAAAGTAAAATCGGCGGCACAAAAAACAAGCCCTTATATGGGTATATAGATGTAAAATTGAAAGTGTTATGATTTTTAGAAGGTGAGGAGGAAAAAACGAAAGTGCAAAAAGGAAAAAAACTGTCATCCTTAAAGGGGTACTCCGCCCCTAGACATCTTATTCCCATCCAAAGGATAGGGGATAAGATGTCCAATCTCTTCTGCAGCACCCCCATTCTTCTTGTGCACAGAGCGAACTTCGCTCTGTGCCTGATGACGGGAGATACAGGGGCCTGAGGATCGTGATGTCATGACCCCGCCCCCTTGTGATGTCACACCCGCCCCCTCAATGCAAGACTATGGGAGGGGCGTGGTAGCTGTCACGCCCCCCTCCCATAGACTGCCATTGAGGGGGCGGAGTGTGATGTTACGAGGGGGCAGGGTCATGAATTCACGGTCCTCCGGCCCCTGTATCGCCCATCATCAGGCACAGAGCGAAGTTCGCTCCATGCACAAGATGACTGTGGGTGCTGCAGAATAGATTGCGGGGGTCCCCAGCGGCGGGATCCCCACAATCCGACATCTTATCCCCTATCCTTTGGATAGGGGATAAGATGTCTAGGGGTGGAGTACATTTTTAAGGGGTTAATTTGCACCAAAACATCAGCACATGGTGATAACTATATCAAGCCACTTCCCTGTTCCACTAAGCCACACCCTAATTACTGCTAAGCCACTCCCTTTTGTTAATTCAGGCATACATTGCACCAGAATTCTGCCACATTAGCAATAGTAAATCTTCCCTCCTGTATATTTTAGAAGACTGGTGTCCAGAATATAGAATTCTTGGTAGAATCACTGGCATTTCTTTTTCTAGATCTACTCCATTTCAATAATTCCGAGTTTCCCAACCAGTGTGTCTCCAGCTGTTGCAAAACTATAACTCCCAACATGCCCAGCCTTTGGATGTCCGGGCATGCTGGGAGTTGTAGTTTTGCAACAGCTGGAGGTATACTGGTTGGAAAACACTGGGAAAAAAAGACTGTTCAAATATCTGCTTGTATGGAGACTAAGGGGGAGATGTATCAATGTTGTTGTTGGTAGACGTTTTTTGTAGATCATTTTGGTTGGTCTAAATTTGGAGCAATTTCTCCAAATTTATCAAACTTGTTCAAGCCCCATGATAAATTTCGTGCAATGGTCTAAATCTCCACACAGTTCTATTTGTAGACGTGTTCTACACCTCACAGGAATAGTGGTGTATCCTGGACGCTGGGCTTTTGTTCTATTGTTTTTCAGGATTCCACTGAGGTTTTTTTTTGTCCACCAGCAAAAATGCCTGAAAAACGGTCCCAGCTTTTCCTGCATTTTGGTAATTTTTCTTGGGGGAGATTTATCAAAAACTGTACAGAGGAAGAGTAGTGCAGTTGCCCATGGCAACCAATCAGATTGCGTCTTTACAAAAATGAAAGGAGCAATCTGATAGGTTGCTATGGGCAACTGCACCGCTCTTCCTCTACATAGGTTTTGATTAATCTCCCCCCTTGTGTTTTTTCTTGCATTTTTGCTGGTGTGCGGAAACAAACATTTTTGTACCCTGTGTGCATTTTTTTTACTGCAGGTACTACTCCATGGATCGGATGCAGAGCGCCCGCCCCACGGAGTGTAAGGAGGTAAGTAGTGATGTATAGCATGTACATATACAGGGTGCAGAGCATCACTACTTACCTCCGCCCACTGTATAGTATACAGGGGGCATAGTGTATCCATGTATACTATACAGGAGCCCAGCAAGGAAAGAGTTAACCCACACTGCAGCTCTGAGTTAAATCTTTGCGCGCTCTCCTGTATATACAGCCATCTATAGATGACTGTATATACAGGATACAGTAGGCAGACAAGAACAATTGGAGGCTCCCTGTTACACACTGCAGTATGGGCGCACTCACCAGGCGAGATCGCAAATGATGTCCTAACCTTTTTTTTTTCTCATTTCAGATACGTGAATGGGGAGGACTACGTCAGATTCAGTGTATTGCGATGATTACCAGCTTTTTTTTAATGTCAATAAAAGGTTTAATGAGGGCTGTGTGGGTAGTGTTTTTTTTTTTTAAATCCATTTTTTTTTCAATGCCGGGCTTAGCGTTAGCCACAAAAACAGCTAGCGCTAACCCCCAATTATTACCCCGTTACCCACCGCCACAGGGTTGCCAGGAAGAGCCAGTACCAACAGGCCTGGAGTGTCAAAAATAGCGCTCCTGGCTGGGGTTATTTAGGTTGGGGAGAGCCAGTAACAATGGTCCTCGCCCACCCTGGTAACGTCAGGCCGTTGCTGATTGGTTGGTATCTGACTGACACTGAAAATATGGGGAACTACACACTTTTTTTTATTACAAAAAAAAACAACACATAGGCTTCCCCCTATTTTCAGTGTCAATCAGACACCAACCAATCAGCAACAGCCTGACATTACCAGGATGGGCGAGGACCATTGTTACTGGCCCTCCCCAGCCTAAATAACCCCAGCCTGTTACCGCCTAGGCCAAGGAGCGCTATTTTTGATGCTCCGGGCCTGTTGGTAACGGCTCTTCCCGGCACCCCTGTGGCGGTTAGTACCGGGGTAATAATTGGGGGTTAGCGCTAGCTGTTTTCGGGGCTAACGCTAAGCCCAGCTTAGTAATAGATTCCGTCTACAAGACGGCTTCCACTAATAAGCCTGAAATTTCAATTATAAAAAACACAACACATGAAATAAAAAATGGATTTAAAAAAACACTCCCCCACAGCCCTCGTTAACCCTTTTATTGACATTAAAAAAATGCTAGTCATCGTCACACTCCACCGAATCTCAGGTAGTCCTCTGCATTCACTTATCTGAAATGACATTTTTGGTGCTCTCCCCTGGGTAGAGCGCACATAATGCAGTGTGTTCCTAAAGAGGGAGCCTCCAATTGTTGCTAAACTACAACTCCCATCATGGGGGCTGTAGGTAAACAACAGCTGGAGTCTCCCTGTTTGGGAACACACTGCCAAAAAGGCTCTGTTCCCATTATGCAAAACGCATAATGAGAACAGAGCCATACTTACCACCTTGGCTTCAGGCCTGGACTGTGAAGCTCCGCCCCCTAATGATGTCATCACTAGGGGGCAGGGGCGGAGAAGTTGCAAGGGGTCTCAAGAGTGAGACCCCTGAGATCCGTCAGTCTGCCCTTGGACTACTACTCCCATCATGGGAAATTTTGTGTCCCATGATGGGAGTAGTTGTAGTACCGCAGTGCTGAGGGATGGCTCTTACACATCCCCCAGCTGCGAAACTGTATTGTGACTGTTAGGACTACTACTCCCATCATGGACAGACTCTGTCCATGATGGGAGTTGTAGTCCTTGGGCTGAAGGACAGATCGCAGCAGGTCATTCTCCAGAGACCCGCTGCGATCTGCATTTATTAACTTAAAAAGCCGGCGGCATCGCTGCACTCCCCTCCCCCCTCCTCCTGTATACAGATGTCACGATTCATAATCCCCGCCACCGGGAGAGGGGAGCTCTGATTGGTGGAAAGCTATTCACCACTATACACCAATCCGAGCTCCTGTCTTCTGGCAGGGGTTATGAATTGTGACAGGTCTATACAGGGGAGCGAGTGGAGCCGCTTCTACAGTACTGTATATAATTGTTATGTTTATTGTGCCCCCCCCAGACTAATACTGACCCCTTCTATAGTGAGCGCTGGGACCGCTGTGTGATTGACAGGTCCCCAGCGCAAGTGTCCGGCCCCACTGACCTTTACATGTTATAAATCTTTATGATACACACTGCCCGTCCTCCTCTTCATTCTTCTGATGCCGGAGACGCGCGGCTTCTGTATCATAGTCTATAGACAGAGCGCCCCCTGCTGGCCTCCACACTGCACGGGGCTGGGGTCAGACAACGGCAGGGGGCGCTCTGACTATAGCGAAAGCAGAAGCCGCGCGTCTCCGGTATCAGAAGAATGAAGAGGAGGACGGGCAGTGTGTATCATAAAGATTTATAACATGTAAAGGTCAGTGGGGCCGGACACTAGCGCTGGGGACCTGTCAATCACACAGCGGTCCCAGCGCTCACTATAGAAGGGGTCACTATTAGTCTGGGGGGGGGGGGGGGGTACAGTACACATAACAATTATATACTGTAGAAGGGGTCAGTATTAGTCTGGGGGGGGTACAATACACATAACAATTATATACTGTAGAAGGGGTCAGTATTAGTCTGGGGGGGGGGGGCAGTACACATAACAATTATATACTGTAGAAGCGGCTCCACTCGCTCCCCTGTATAGACCTGTCACAATTCATAATCCCCGCCAGAAGACAGGAGCTCTGATTGGTGTATAGTGGTGAATAGCTTTCCACCAATCAGAGCTCCCCTCTCCCGGAGGTGGGGATTATGAATCGTGACATCTGTATACAGGAGCCGGCGGCAGCGCAGTGGAGCCGCATATACCGCCGGGTTTTTAAGTTAATAAATGCAGATCGCAGCGGGTCTCTGGAGAATGACCTGCTGCGATCTGTCCTTCAGTCCCAGGACTACAACTCCCATCATGGACAGAGTCTGTCCATGATGGGAGTAGTAGTCCTAACAGTCACAATAGAGTCCCGCAGACAGGGGATGTGCGTCTCTCAGCGCTCCGGTACTACAACTACTCCTATTATGGGACAGATTCTGTCCCATGATGGGAGTAGTTGTAGTACTGCAGTGCTGAGAGACAGCTCCTGCATCCCCCACCTGCATCTTCCACCATCTGCCATTTTCTACGAGTCCTTGCTAGCACTCTTAGGTTTAGACTACTTTTCTTGCAAAAAAGCGCAATTGCGCAAAAAAAACCATCTACTTTTTTTTTGCGCAATTGATAAATACCAGTCCACTGGATTAGTTGGTGTACGGTAGACCAAACTGGTGACAACTTTAGAAAACTGTCCACCAAAAAAAACGCAGCTCTATGCAAAAAAAGCGCAATTGCGCAAAATTTGTAGACGTGAAAAATGGTCTAAATGCAATGATACATGTCCCCCTAAAAGTTTAAAATTTTTTTTATTTTTTATTTGAAACAATAGGTAATAAGTATCTTGCTTTCCATTTTAAAATACATAAATGTAAACTACAAAATAAACAGAATTGGTCCTGTGCAATTAGTAATATTTAGTTTTAACAACTGAAATACATTATACAGTAAAATTTAAGTTGTCATGAAAAAGTAAAACTAAAAATCTAAAGTGAAACTAAAAAAAAAAAGGCACTGTCATAAAAGCAGTATGGATCATAAGAGGCAAAATGGGAAAAGAAAGTTATACAACTTTTTTTTCTTTCTTTTTAAACAGCTGTGGCGGGAAGGGGTTAAAGAGCTGGTAATAAAAAGGAGAAACGTAAAACATACAAACAACAAAAATATTAGGTTCAACTAAACACATTCCTTGTGTTATCAAAACAGAGGCCATAAAACTGATCAGGAATGAGGATACAATTCATATTTCCACAATAGGCTATGTAAAACAGTTACAAATGTAGAAAAGAAAAAGAAAAAACACCTATCGAAATGCAGATACTCAAGCTTCTACTGTAGGATTGCATTGCTATAATTATGCCATACCTTGTCTGGGTTTCAATCATTGTCATCATCATATAATATCACCTATAATAGGTATATATCTATGACCTTAAAGGGGTACTCTGGTGGAATTTTTTTTTTTAATGAACTAATGCCAGAAAGTTAAACCGATTTGTAAATGACTTCTATTAAAAAAAATCCTTACCCTTGCAGTACTTTTTAGCAGCTGTATGCTGCAGAGGAAATTCTTTTCTTTCTGAATTTCTTTTTTGTCTTGTCCACCGTGCTCTCTGCTGACACCTCTGTCCAGGCCAGGAACTGTCCAGAGCAGTATAGATTTGCTATGGGGATTTTCTCCTGCTCTGGACAGTCCCTGATACGGGCATCAGGTGTCAGCACTGTGGACAAGACAAAAAAGTAATTCAAAAATAATTTCCTCTGTAGCATACAGCTGCTAAAAAGTACTGGAAGGGTAAAGATTTTTTAATAGAAGTAATCTACAAATCTGTTTAACTTTCTGGCACCTGTTGATTAAAAAAAAAAATGTTTTCCACTGGAGTACCCCTTTAACATGTCACATCACTAACTACAAGTAGTCATTTTTCCAGCTGATCAGCGCCGTGAGCGAGGGTTATATGAGGATTAGGCACGCTCTGCTTCAGTTATAGAAGCTTTCGGTTTAACTGTTGGTTTTATTTTGCTGTGCTGTCTGTGCCGGTGTCTTATCTGCATTGCCACAAGTGACTTTATTTCATAACAGCAAAACCGCTCCGCATGATGTTTATCATAATTCCCATCATCAACACAAGACATTATTATCCCCATTCATAATGATCATCCTAATGCCACCAAGAGGATTAATGCCACCTCAGCTTGGAGATTCTATATATCCCCCAGTGGACAGTGCAATATTAGGCGCTGTACAGATATATTGCTATGGTATACGCATATTAATGCCTCAAAGGGCCATGAGAATGCTTACTAAACAAGCCTATTTAGGCCTGGCACTACTGACAATGAACTCTGGATAGAACTGTTCAAGGTTACAGATGGCACTGATATGGCATTCGGGGCACCATTATGTGGAAATGCTTGCTGGCACTGGTATTGTGACACTTTGTAATAATGGAGTCATGGTCAGTATGTGCACTGGCAGTGACTTAACTAGTGGATCTGATTAAAGAGAAATTGTCACTAATCTGATCAGATCTGAACAACCCCTTAAGAACACAGCCCATTTTGGTCTTGGAGATGCAGCCAATTTTCATTTTTTCCTCCTTGCCTTTTAAAAGGTGTAACTCTTTTCATTTTCCATCTTTAGACCCATTGTACTTTGTACTTTGATTTTACCATAAAATATATGGTGTAATAAAAACGGATAATATTTGTGGAAGAAATAAGTGTATTTTACGGTAAAACTGACATGTTCTGTCTATTCTGTGGGAAAATATGATTAAAATAATACCCATACCCCTATGGGGACATAAAAAGTGTAAAAAAAAAAAAAAAAAACGTAATTTTTTTTGAAAAAGCCCCTCCCCAATAAAAATGTAAATCACCCCTTTTCCCATTTTACCCCCCAAAAAGCGTAAAAAAAATTATTAACAAACATATTTGGTATCGCCGCATGTGTAAATGTCCAGATTTTCGAAATATAGTGTAAATAATTCCGTACCTTCAAGGCTAGGTTTCCACTTGGTATTTTTTGGCAAAAAATTAGCCTTCATACAACCCCATATAAGGAAAAAATGAGAAAGTTATAGGTGGTCAAAATAGGGCAATTTTAAATACTGTTTTTTTTTTTTTTTTTTTTTAAAGCAGTACAATAATAGAAAAGTAAGTATAATTGTTTACAACTTTCTTATTTGTCATAAACACAGCTGAATGAGGGCTTATTTTTAGCGCTGTGATCTGTAGTTTATTGTCATCACTTTTTCATATATGTGACTTTTTGGTCATATGTGATTTTTCTGGAATGTGATGTAACCAAAAATCAGCAAATTTAGACTTTGGTATTTTTTTTACGTTTACGGCATTAACCATTCATTTTCACAGGCGGCGATACCAAATATATTTATTTTATTGTTTTACATTTTTCTTAATTGTAAAATGGGAAAAGAGGGACATTAAATTTTTTATTAGTGGAGGGGCTTATTTACATTTATTAAAACCTTTTTTTCCCTTTTATTTTTTTACATAGTGGACTATTTATAGCAATTTCCGCAATTCCGCACAAAACCTTTGCTGAACGGAATTGAGGCAGAATTTCAGTCGAATTCTGTGCTCTAAAAATGCAGAATTCTGCTGAAATTCAAAGCCCCATTGAAGCCAAAGAGATTCTGCCACGGAATTCCACAAAATTAAAGACTTGTCTTCAAATTTTGTGGAATGCGGAATTTCCCCCGCAGAATTGATGCTGGTGAAATTCCGCTGTGTGAATGGGACATCAGAACCCCATTAAAGTCTATGGGCTTCTACCGTGGAATTCTGCACGGAAATTTGGCCTAAAAGTAGCCTAAATGGCCTAAAAGTAGACATGCTGTAGGGGATAAGACAAACTCCCCAAAAAAAGAAGCAAATACATATTCAGAATCCAAGAGATTTTGTTTTAAAAAGGAATAAACATTTCTATTTTGGAATAGCTAGGACCTGTGGTTTGTATGTAGCCTGTAAAGCATGTGCATTGTAAATATAGCACTCATAAAGAGCAAGATGTTCAGGGGTCAACTTGTACTGTAAACCTGTAGCATGGCTTTATATGCCCTTCATGAGTGTCTGGGGCTAAACATGTACACTGTTATAAGATACAGTCTATGTAAATGCATTCCGAGACAGGTAATGTGATGCAATGTCATGCAATTTGGAGACAGTAACATTATTACGAGATAAAGAAAGCGGATTAAGACAGATTCAGCAAATGCAATGGCAGTATCGGAGAATTGCTCACTGGTTTGCATTACTGTCTGTATTCCTTTTGTACATGACTCTAAATCAGTGTTTTCCAAAGAGCGTATCTCAAGCTGTTGCAAAACTACGACTCCCAGCATGCCCGGACAGCCGAAGGCTGTCCGGGCATGCTAGGAGTTGTAGTTTTGCAGTAGCTGGAGGCACGTTGTTTGGAAAACACCTCCCTAAATCTTATTCTTGACTGAGATTTAGATCTGTAGGTATGTAATCGTTTAATATATAATCCATGCAAACAATTAACTTTTTATATATATATATATATATATATATATATATATATTACAGGGGAGACCATCATGACACACCAACAAACCTTCTACCTCTGTAGTTACCACGTCAAGATGGCAACCAATCTCCAGTGCTTGAAAAGGAAGTGTTAGGTGGCTAAGGCTAAGTTCACATTGCCATTTGCATCTACCCCGTACAGGGTCAATTCAGGTTCTTTTTTTTTTTTTGCCCGGAATGGACACTGAAACGGGTCAGAACGCAATAGACATAGTTGGGCCCCAATGGACCAGATTACCTTGAATGGGGTCCATCGGGGTATATGGTAGTGTAGTTTAGTGGAGAATAAAAAAATTGTGCATGCAGTTGCCGACAGAGCAATTCACATCTATGTTGGGGCTCCAGTCAGATCCTGCTAAACAGACACCAGACAGAAACCCAATGGATGCCATTAAAGTCAACGGGATCCGTTAGTGTCCAATGCACTCTTTTTTATGGTCTTGAACAGAATTTGCGATTGAGGTCCCGAATGGAGTCTCTGATGCAGATGTGAACAAGGCATTTGCTTGCAAAAAAAAAAAACAACAACAACAACTAATGAACATGCAGAGCACCAAACTTATTTTTGTTTTTGGGTACATTCACATGGTCGAATGATTGACCTTACAGTGTGCCTCCATCTGTGCCTGCTCATAGCGGCAATCCTCCGCTACGAGCAGACACGCTGCGATGTGCGAGTCACCGCGCACATGTGCAGTATTCTCCCACACATTGCGACTGTTCTCGGCCTAGCTAAGGGAGCAGGGGGGAGCGGCCACGATGTGTGCGAGTACACTGCACATGAGCTCGGCGACTCGCACATCGCAGTGTGTCTGCTTGTAGCGGCGGATTGCTGCTAAGAGAAGGCACAGATCGTCGGTGGATCCGCAGCGTAAAATACACTGCTGATCCGTCCTTGTGAATGTACCCTTTAGCACTTTTTACATCTCACTGAACTGTTTTGAAAAGTGTCTAGAAAAGGGAGTTATGAAATGAACTAGAACTATTGACAGCATATGGTACTATTTTAGAGTAAAATATTAGAGGTTGTCATGATGCAGGAAACATTGCCTAACATTAAAGGGGTACTCCGGTGCTTAGACATCTTATCCCCTATCCAAAGGATAGGGGATAAGATGCCTGATCGCGGGAGTCCCGCCATTGGGGACCCCCGTGATCTTGCACGTGGCACCCCGTTTATTATCAGTCCCTGGAGCGTGTTCGCTCCGGGTCTGATTACCAGCGACCACAGGGCCGACGGTGTGTGACGTCACGCCTCCGCCCCCGTGTGCCGTCACGCTCCACCCCTCAATGCAAGCCTATGGGAGGGGGCATGATTGCTGTCACGCCCCCTCCCATAGGCTTGCATTGAGGGGCGGAGCGTGACGTCACACGGGGCCGTCGGCCCTGTGGTTGCCGGTAATCAGACCCTGAGCGAACACGCTCCGGGGACTGATTATGAACGGGGTGCCACGTGCAAGATCACGGGGGTCCCCAGCGGCGGGACTCCCGCGATCAGGCATCTTATCCCCTATCCTTTGGATATGTCTAAGCACTGGAGTACCCCTTTAATGAAGATGCTCCAAACGTATCCCCCCAGCATGCTACCAGGTGATCATTTTGGCACAGCTTTTACCTGTCTCATCTAGTTCTATTTTTTCAGAGTTTTACAATACACAACAACTTATTTTACGACTTTTAAGGAGTTGTCCACAATTACAAATGATGTCTGCTTCCTTTGAGACATCGAGCCACACCCATGCATGGATTGTGTCTGGCACTGCAGGTTAACTCTACGGAAGTATATGACGATGAGCTGCATGTAACGGGAAAGGTGTGAAGATGTGCGCTGAGCCACCTAACCGGCTTTGTTTTGGGCCAACTGCTGGGACTACTGCAATCCTCAGCCCGGCACCACAGCTTTCCTCATGCACGGAGCAACCTCTGTTCTGTGCATCATGAACTAAATGTGTTTTATTAAAGGAGAACTGTGGTAAAAAAAAGTTCTTATCCCCTGTGCACCGAATAGGGGATGTGTCTAATCATGTGGGTCCGACTGCTTGGGCCCCTGCGATCTCCTGTCCAGCGCCCCCCCCTCTCCTTATGCACGGAGCCGACCCCCCCCCCCCCCCCCCTGTGTATCTATATGGTAGAGCCAGAGATACAGATTTATCTTCACCTTTCCCATAGAGATACATGGAGTTGGACCCCCACAATCAGCCACTTATCCCCTATCCTGTGGACAGAGAATAAGAACTTATGTACTGTTGCCCTTTGAGACATTATTGACACTTAAGTGTGTTATCTCCATGAGGTTATCTCCTTGAGGGCATTTAGGCTTTCTCATCAATAGACAAACATTGATCATTTCACAATAAATTCAGTATTTTTCTCATCTTTTGAACTTTAGCATGAATTGAGTAACCATAGTGTCTCACATATAGGCTGCTTTCACAGGTGTCATTTTCAACTATGGTATATTTTAGCTGCCCTTAAGGCATATGACAGATAATTGGATACAAGAGAACAAAATCTATTAAATAAGACAATGAGGAAAATACTATAACTGGTACACAATTTTGCAAGTGCCGTAACCTACAACGGGCCATTAAATAGCTTCATGAAAAACTTTATTTCTGAGCATTGAAGGTTGTTGACCATCCATTCTGCGCTTACATACATTGCTACAATTCATGTATTAAACCAATATACTTAAGTCAGCCGTCAATATCAACGCTCTGGTAAGTAATGTCACAACCATACATAGGATTGCCACCTTTCTTGCAAAAAAAATACCTGCCATGCCAATTTGCATAATTAATTATACATGTGTGACATCACAGGAAGTGAGGTACAATACATATGCAGCGGAAATTGTCGGCGCAACATCAGGGGTGTCACTCGTCAATCCTGGCAACCACCGCAGTTCACTGATTCAAAATGGCTGAGGAGCCAGCTGCCTGTTCAGCAGCTCGGGACGCAGCCACTTTAGAACAGTGACCAGTGGCAGCCAGTGGCTACTGATTATCCCCTACTATCCGATTCTGTCAATGTCTGGTATAACAGTCACAGAAAAATTTATAATGAAGAATTATCCAGGATTATAACAAATTATTAAAATACAGAACTGATTTCTTCAAACAGCACCACCCATGTCCTCAGGTTATGTGTGGCATTGCAGCTTAGTTCCATTAAAGCAAAGTAAATGGAACCAAGTTGTAATACCACACACAATTTAAGGACAAGTGTGATGCTGCTGCTTTTTGAAAAAATAAATCAGCTGTTTTTTTTAAAAACTATTCCTGGACAACCCATTTAAATTCACAATATATTAAAGAAGCAAAAAAACATGTTAGTTTAAAAATGCATACACTTATCAAAATTAAGTTTCTGGGATCGTATGTCTATCAATATATGCATATTAAATATATCAAGATACATATGTAAAACTGGCATTAAATAAAAAATATTCTAGTTTTCAAAAAGACGTTCATGCAAAACTAGTTTTTACTGGGGAAAAACAGTCAATACTAGCTTTCACAAAGGCATTTAGTCAAAACTAGTTTTAACTAGGGAAAAGCAGTCAATACTAGTTTCACAAAGGCATTTAGTCAAAACTAGTTTTCACTAGGGAAAAGCAGTCAATACTAGTTTCACAAAGGCATTTAGTCAAAACTAGTTTTCACTAGGGAAAACCAGTTTTAACTAAAAATGTGTTTTAACTGTAATACATATATACATACATATATATATATATATATATATATATATATATAATGAATGATAAAAATCCAAACAATCAATATGCATGTGAATACCATAGCAGGAAAACAGGTTCATTCAGTTAGTGATTACATCACATCACAGTCATTAAATCACCACCTTTTCACTCTTTATCATCTGAGTAGATAGATTACACACTACGCCAGTGTTTACACCAGTTGTTGCAAAACTACAACTCCCAGCATGCCTAGACACTTACTGTATTTTGTCTTTACACACATGCAATAGCTGCAGGGACAAGATAGCATTTTTTTCATCCAAAAATATACACATTTTCTAACCTATGTTTAATACAAATATACATTTAATGTATTATATAGAAAAGTTTTTCCAAAGAAAAGGTACACTTTAATTTTAAATAGTAGGTTTAGTGCTTAAATAAGATTGAAATGTTTTGTAACCTGATGACTATGAAGCCTTTACTACACAGTTCTGCAGCATCTGGATGGCTGCTTGTCATTTAAGCTATAAAAATAGCTGACTAATGAGCAGCAAATTCTCCTGTCTCTATTATGGAAAACACAGTGTGATGAAAATCTAATGCCGAAATGTGTTCAACCCAATAATAAGGCTTAGAACAGGAACTTCTACAAGTAAGGCTGCCCCCTAGTTAATACTAGTACCTCACTGCCTTAAACAATTAAAGTAGACAAATAGGTAGCCCCCATTGCACCTCTAAATGCACGTTCAGACACCTAAAATCCACAATGATCTGGAATCTGCACCAATTTATCTGGAATTTCCACCAATCTCATTCCCATTGACTTAAGTGGGAAATTTCATTTTTCTTTTGTCCTTTTAAAAACTGCATCACACTTTTAAGCACTATATTACAGCACCATGGCATGCAGATTTTTCCATTTGTAAATAAATCTGCAACAGAAACCGCATGGATGTCAGATGCAGATTCCACCTTAAATTTTTTACATGGACAGGCCCTTATACGGAGCACATTGTGTGCCATTTCTGCATTCCCAATTTTTATTGGTTCCAAACTCTGTTAAAAAGCCCCAGATCCTCCGCCAACTGTGTGTGCCAGCCCTGTAAAGGGTATGTTCACACAATGGAATTGCACAGAAGAATTCAGACGAAAATTCCACCATAAGTTATTGATTTGAATGGGATTCGGCAGTTAAATTCCCACAGCAGAATTTGGGCCGTGGGCATTCTGGCGCGAAAATTCTGCTTTCCACACTCCATCAAAATAAAAGACTAGTCTTAGGCTAGGTTCAGACTACGGCATCTCTGGGCAGAAAATTTCCGCCCGGATATTCCGAGTGCGGCCAGTGCTGACTCCAATAGACTGCAATGTGTTCCGCGAGTATTTCCGCCTGAAGAAAGAGCAACGCTATTCTTCAGGCGGAAATTTCCAAGTGGATTTTCCATTCACAAATTCCGCTTCACAAATTCCGAAGTGTGAATTTGTGAACGGAAACACCATTCACTACACTATACATTTTAGCAAGCGGAATTTCTACCTGCATTTTCAAAGCGGAATTGCAGGCGGAAATTCCGTAGTCTGAACCTTGCCTTATATTTAGCGGAATTCCAAGGCAGAATCCCATTGAAATTATTGGGGCTTGAATTTCAGCTAAATTCTGTGTTCAGATAACACAGAATTCTGCCGAAATGATGCCACAATTTTGGTGGAATTCCGCAATTCTGTTTGACAAGCTTTGCTGAATGGAATTTCTGCAGAATGGTGGAAATTCCGCTGTGTGAACATACCCTAAGTCAGAGAACACTACACTGTTACAGAGACAAGCAGCTCACACTTTGCATTTCCATCAGGCTATCTGGTATTTTTGATGACAAGAATAGCCCATTGTCATCCTTGCCAGCACAAATTACACAAACCCTAATATATCACTGACAGTTCCCTTTAATGAGGTCTGATGTATTACAGCTCCTGACCTCTTACTACACAATAATATGGTATGTGTACGTGAGGCCCAAAGAAAAATTCTAGGGATAGGATAACACATTTTTTTTCTACCATTAATCCCAAAAATGTTAAACTGCCATTACGCACCCTATGTCAAGAACAAGTGCTAGGTCTGATAAGTTAAAGGAGTATTCCGGGCAAAAACATTTTATCCCCTATCCAAAGGAAACCTCCGGGTTGCCGGGACTGGGGACGTTACTTCACGCCATGCCCCCCACCATTCATGTCTATGGGAGGGGGCGTGGCGGCCGTCACGCCCCCTCCCATAGAGATGAATGGAGGGGCGTGGCGTGATGTCACGTCCCCAGTCCCGGAAGTTTCCGAAACTGGAGATTCAGCACCTGCATAGAATGCGGGTGCTGCAGGGAGATCGCGGGGGGTCTCAGCAGTGGGCCCCCCACGATCAGACATCTTATCCCCTATCCTTTGGATAGGGCATAAAATGTTTTTGCCCAGAATACCCCTTTAAGTGACTACATTGCAGACACAAAATATATTCTTCAGTAATTCAAGAATAAGTCTTGTGAGCTGTAAATATCAGAACAGACTTATTGTGAAGCATAATATGCATCTGAATGGGTCTGAAATGACTTTTGCAGGTCACAACTCATAAAGATCAATCAAGTTATCCAAATTATTTCTATTTTTATTTACATTATTTAAAAATAGATCATCGGATGTGTCACAATGTTCTATTTCCTTCAGTTATTCAGTCCTGTACAGTTAATATCGAGGACCACAGGTACCTGGACAGCGTTGCGTGTTTACACAGATCGTTTCCCGGATGAGTAACGTGTACATGAAGTACATCAGGAATAGAATTACAGCAAAACAAATATTACAAAGCGTGAGCACATCACATGCGTTTTGTTTTCTTGTTTCATTTTTATCAATAGACTCACTTGCAAAACCCAAGTAACCTCTTTTTTAAAATAAAAAATATTCATAAAAAAGTTACAAAAGGCAAATATAGAACCGAAAATACATTTCTACCACCACTGTTTATAACATGAATTTCTAAATGTGATATATTACTGAATCAGCCTATCGCTCACCACAATGAAGGATGACATAACAAAAAGCCCCAGTGCCGGCCTATAGCATCCAGATTCTAGGTGCTGAATGTGCAATTCTGCATTATGTTGTGACACTTTTTTTATTTTTGTTTTATCATTTATTTGTTTGTTTATTTATTTATTTATCAGTTAACACAAGTCCGGGATTGCAAAAAACTAAGCTAATTTCTTTAAAAAACAACACCACATGGGTCCTGTGTGTGGTATTACAAATTGGCTCCGTTCACTTCAATAGAAAGCCTCTTTCACAAGGCTGAATTTCTAAGCGAAATCTGGCAGAAAAATTACACTCAGTAATTTCGTTGAGACAGAATCTTATTTTTTTTAAAGGTTTCTGCTGCACAGTGCACGTGGCGGAATTTTTGCGGTAGAAACATCTCCCGCGGAAATGTCAAAACCGGCCTCAGCTTAAAGTAATTGACACCTATATCACACACATTTTTTTTGGAAATGCATTGTCGTCTGTGGAATGTCCACCGGAAATTTTTCAGGGACGGACATTCTGCAAAAAATACACCATGTGAACATACCCGAACGGAGCTGCAATACCACACACAGGTGTGACAGTTTTTCTAATCCTCCATAACCCTCTTAGGGTACGTTCACACGAGCGGATCCACAGAGTACTTTACGCTGCGGATCCGTTGCTGAAGGACCCGCTGTATTCTGCCTTCACATGTGCTTGCTCGTAGCGGCAATACGCGGCTATGTGCAGACACACTGAAACGATATGCGAGTCGCTGCTCAATGAGCTAGGCTAAGAGCTGCCGTAATGTGTCTGCTCGTAGCGGCGTATTGCCGCTAAAAGCAGGCACATGTAAAAGCAGAATACAGAAAGTCCTTCAGCGGCGGATCGGCAGCGAAATGCGCTGCAAAAATCTGCTCATCTGAACTTACCTTAAAAAGGTTTGTTCACACATTGATAACTCGAGATTCGCTGTGAGTTTCACGACCATTCACTACAGTGGGTCCGCTGGCATTGCAAGTTTATCAATGTGTGAAGTACCTTAAAGGAAAACTGTCAGATATTTTCTTCCGCACTATCCACAGTACTGGTGGATAGTGCGGGAGACGCTGATTAAAACAAGCCCTACCTTACTCGGATCCGCCCGGCCATTCGCCCGCAATTGTGGTTTTATTCTATGTGTATATCTTGTTGTAACTGGCACGGGCGGGGCTTCTGCACTGACGTCAGCGCCGCTTATGAATATTCATCCTCCAGCTCTCCCTCTCTTCGCCGCTCAAAACTGGAGGGAGGGGGGGATGAATATTCATAGGCGGCACTGACATCAGTGCCAGTTAAGCTGCAGAAGCCCCTCCCGTGCCAGTTACAGCAAGATATACACATAGAATAAAACTACAATTGCAGGTGAACGGCCGGGCGGATCCGGGTAAGGTAGGGCTCGTTTTAATCAGCATCTTCAGCACTATCCAGCAGTACTGTGGATAGTGCGGGAGAAAATATCTTGACAGTTTTCCTTTAAAGCACAACTGTCAGCCATTGAGTTGTAGTTTTGCAACAGCTGGAGACACCCTGGTTGAAAACACTTCTTTAAGAAATAAAAGCTGAGCTCTGGTTAGTTGGCATAAACAAAGGACTTTTTTTTTTTTATCTATCAGACTCCAAGTGATATACAGTGTACTCTGTTAGAATCCGGTCTAAACAAAGTGATTAAGGAGGAGTTTGTTTTGGTCCAAAGAGTTGGTCCATGGATAGATACATGTGGAACAGATGTATGTAAACAAATTTTGGCCCTTCTAACAAATTCCTAAATGTTTTTCAGAGTTATTTTTTAAAGTTATTAGTGTATACACCAATCAATAATGACATAAAAAGCCTAACATTGTCTAGATCACAACCTCAACATATTGCTGACCTGCTGAGGCATGGATGCCACCAGACAGAGGGGATCCTGTGTTACCTGGCACCAAGACATTAGCAGCAGAATATTTAAAGGGTACTCCACCCCTAGACATCTTATCCCCTATCCAAAGGATAGGGGATAAGATGTCTGACCGCGGGGGTCCTGCCGCTGGGGACCCCCGCAATATAGCACGCAGCACCCACCTGTTACTGGTCCGGAAGCGCTGGAGGGTCTGGCTCCCGACCACGGGAACGGAAGATCGTGATGTCATGACTCCGCCCCCGTGTGACGTCACACCCCGCTCCCTCAATGCAAGTCTATGGGAGGGGGCGTGCATTGAGGAGGCGGGACGTGACGGCGGAGGTGTGATGTCACGATCTTCCTTTCCCATAGTCGGGAGCCAGACCCTCCAGCGCTTCCGGAGCAGTAACAGGTGGGTGCTGCGTGCTATATTGCAGCAGCGGGACCCCCACGATCAGACATCTTATCCCTTATCCTTTGGATAGGGGATAAGATGTCTAGGGGTGGAGTACCCCTTTAAGTCCTGACTCCACTCATTTGCAAGGTGGGGTCTCCAAGACTTGTTTCTAAAGCACATCCCCTAGATGCTCAATTGGATTAGAATTTGTGAATATCCCACTCCTTGACAGGTGTTATTGTCATGAGATCAACGATTTTCACTCCACCTGTCGCCTGGTTTTAATGTTATGGCTGACCTGTGCATAACCTGTGTGTCTATTCACTTGGCGGAATTTCCGCCTCAAATTAAAACCTAAATTAAAATTCATCTCCCCCATTATACCTGTCAATTAAAAAAAAAGTTTTCACATGTCCTGGGACAGGTTAAAAGTTTTTATTAGTTAGGGTCTGAGTGTTCATACCCTGACCGATGACAAAAATCAGCTGAGAGAAAGAGTCTGTGTCTATGAGGCCTCGACAGCCCCATAAACTTACAGTTCACGTGACAAAGAACCAGGAAAGAATGCACACGTCTCCTGAACAAGTTCTCCAAGTTTAAACACTCAGATTCCCACCAATTTTTTTTAGGGTAGGGTCACACGTCATATTTTGCTGTGTATTTGCTACTACGTATTTTCCTCCCCATTGAAGTCAATGGGTAGCAAAATCAGCTAAGTATTATACTACCCATTGACTTCAATGTGTAGGAAAATACGCAGCAAAATACGGCACGCGTGACCCTCCCCTAAATGACAAGTACCATTTAAGCTACAAAGGTGAATTTAAGGCTCATTTTACTTGATGTTTATGACATACAGCATGACGGCTTCAACAGAGCTACCAGACACATGTCTCCCATATGCAAGTGTATAGGAACAAAGTTGTCGACATCTGGCATTGAGTATATAACCTTTTCATGTTTGTATTTCGCTTTTAGAACCATAAGCAGACCTTAATTTTTAATACAGTTAGGCTGTGTTCACACGCCATAATTTCTGCATGGAATTCTGCATGAAAATTCTGCATGGATTTATAGCCTATATACTTTGATGGAATTCCGCTGCAGAATTTCCGCTTTAGAATTCCTGCTGCAGAAATTCCATTGAAATGAATTGGCTATAAATTCATACATGGATTCCATGCAGAATTCTGTGCAGAAATTCTGCCGTGTGAACATAGCCTTGCAGGTATAACAACAATGCCAAAAAGACAAACTTTAGCCGAACATTTGGCAACTGTATAGGCACTTTAATCTATTAACACTGTGAAAACTTCCTGACTTATATATATAGAACACAGCGTCCAAATGTGATGTGAACAAAGTCTAATTCCCAATGAATTGACTGGTTCACACACTGAAAAACACTGGCAAAACAAAATAACCACTTTCATTGTATTTTAGATACTTCCCTGTTGGATTCAATATCAAGGGACCTAAACTTCCCTATTGGATCTTATCCCAGTTTTGGGGGAAGAATAAGTAAGCGGTAAACATGCTGTAACTTGCTGCAATTGGGATCTTTCAGTACGAACAATTTTATTTTATAGAATGTTTTAAATGGGTACTCTGGTCCTATTACATCTTATGCCCTATCCAAAGGATAGGGAATAAGATGTATGATCATGGGGGTCCCGCTGCTGGGGACCCCCGCAATTTGTCATTCCGCACCCACCTTTGTGAGCTCTCCGCAGCGCTGGAGGCTCCAAGTGTGAAGCTCCGGAGACCTGTCCCTCTGAAGATTGGCATCAATCTTTAGTGAATTGCGCGCTGGAGGCGGGCTCACCAGCTCAATCTGAATATTCATTGTAGATGGTCATGTGAGCGCTCAGTCGCCGCAGCGCTCACATGACCTGCGACAATGAATATTCACATAGAGCCGGCGGGCCTGCCTCCAGCATGCAATTCACTAAAGATGGATGCCTATCTTCGGAGCGACAGATCTCCGGAGTGCAGGTATGTATTTAACCCATTAACCCCTCATTGGTCTCCTGTTCAACCACACTATAACCCAGTGTATTGGGTATAGTGTGGGTGAACAGATGACTGTTTTCCTTAAAAAATATTGAGCAAACTCCTGATCAAAATACCATGGGCGATCATCGTAAGTCTAAGAAGTACAAAATTAGAACAGATGGTTAGAAAGTAACAAGAAACTGAAAACAATATATACAATATAAAATAACAGCATACACGTAAGGCATCAAGGTAAATGGAACTTTATGTAGAAGCCATTCCCCGTATGGCACTACTTTGTCCCCTAGAAGTATTGCCTCTATGCTGCTGCATGCAGTGGGACATTCCACTATTTGTATTCTTACAGATAACAAACAGAGATGAAAGAACAATGTGGGAGGTACAGTAAGGGGTCATGGATTTCTACAGGCACCACATTACTTATCTGTGTATCAGATCCATAATGCAGTCATATGCAAGGGAGCATAGAGGTCGCAATAAATGAGACTAACAACAGTATCTCATAAAAGCTATGTTATGTGGAAACATTTTTTGTACATGCTGGGCAGTAGAAAATGCTACTAAGGACAGCAATAGTGGTGCCCTGATGCAATCGTCTTTATGAGTTGCATTGTGACTGGTGGCCCCGTGAAGTACTTGGGCCCAATGCGCCATACTGCAGTTTAGCCATGTCCCCCTTGGCCTGCAATTTGCTGAGCTGCAGTATGACACACTGGCTTCAGGGCCTGGGTGTATCCCGCGCCGGACAGTCACCCTGCAACTCAGGATACGGATCGCATCAGTGGACCGAAGCAGGACACCCAAGGCATCGCGGGAGCACTGAATTTAACTACAGGTATATATATATATATATATATATATATATATATTTTTTTTTTTTTTTATATCTCACACAATGGGAATATGGGCAAAGTTGGGAAACAAATCCCCGGGCTCTGAAGTTGCTGATACATTTAGGAGCATATCCTGCCCCTGGAGCCTTCATTGGATGTACGCTTTAAAGGGGTACTCCGGTGGAAAACAAAAGTTTTATCAGTTGCTGTATACTACAGAGAAAATTGTGAAGTTCTTTCCAGTCTGACCACAGTGCTCTCTGCTGACACCTCTGTCCATGTCAGGAACTGTCCAGAGCAGGTGAGGTTTTCTATGGAGATTGGCTTCTACGCTGTACAGTTCCTGACACAGACAGAGGTGTCAGCAGAGAGCACTGTGGTCAGACTGGAAAGAACTTTTTAAATAGAATTAATTTACAATTCTGTTTAACTTTCTGGCACCAGTTGATTAGAAAACATTTGCTTTCCACCGGAGTACCCCTTTGAAGCTACATCTGTCTAGCCACTTGGAAACATACAACATACAACTGGATTTCCAGTAAGGTTTTCTGCTCAGGCCATCAAAATAAGGAAAAGTCTAGTAATAACTATGACATAAACTGTAATGCTAAGTGGTCACAAGCTTTTTCAAGAGGAATAATAACTCAATAGAAAAGAAATGAACAATTTGACAAAAAAGACTGGTAAAGAACGTGTGGAAACAAGTGATTTTTGCTTTAAGGTGGAAAAGTTTTCTTACAATATATATATATAGGACTTTTATAACCTATACTTCCCAATCGTTATTTAAGTTAAACACAACTCAATACAAAAACATCCCCTTAATGATAACCAAGCGGATTATCTGGGAGTTTCTGAGAAGCTGTACATGCATTATTTGCATTCAACCACAACAAACAGAGTTTTTCTTCTTAAGTTAATGTGACCTTTCTGGTTCTGCACATATTGTACACACCATATGGTTTGAGGCAATAAAACAGGGATCACATATATTATGTACAACGCCATGTCCTCGGCTTAACATCCAAAAGAGAATAAAATTCAGATAAATGAACAACAATTCAGATAAATAAATAAATACATATCCTTATGGTGGATTGTGTACACAGTACACTATAATCAAGACCTGGCCATACACGTTATGAACGGTAGAACCTACGACCAATGATTCTGTATTTGCGTTGTTTAAGATCTATGGTGCCAAAGTAATCGGATACAATCAGATGACGTTCCGAAGACACTTTATTGGCTACATTTATAAAATCCAAAGTGACGAAAGCTGTAAACAGTAATTGACGTTTAAAGCCCATGTCATATATTGGTTACGGATTCCCAGTACTTGCTCAAGCGTGAAGAGAATCCGACACATTGTTATGATTAATTATTTAGTTCATGGGACACAGTTAACGTTAAACTGTCATGCTCCGATCCAAATCATATTTAATTGTTTTAAGAGAAAATTGTTACAGCAGCGGACAGTTGAACTCATTCCTTTCTTATTCTGTATTTAGAACTGTCAGCCATATAAATTCCTTTAATGTTACTGTAGTAAAGCCTGACACCCCCCCTTTCCCATATGTCAATACAAAATATTTAACAGTGTAAGGAGTGTTATCAAATACAAATAGAACTGAGGTTTTCCTGTTGCGTTGTCGTTTTGTGCCCTATGCGGCTCAGGACATGAGTCAGTGTTGCACCTGTTAGGGTTTATGTCACACTGACAGCACCAGAGCGCTCTGAGCAGGCACTTCTCAACTATCCTCTCCAGAATGCTTGGAGCCTTCTACACATTGCAAGGGAGAAACACACCTCCGCAGTTTACAGCACTGCAATAAAAAAGCCAGGACAAACTGTGTTACACGCGTTTCTCTGATGGCATCATAGTGACCAAGGATTCTGGAGTACCCTGCCCTGTAATACTGATAAGTCGTTCATGATGTGTCAAGCTGCCAGATGGTGATCCTACAATAACTGCTATCCTGGTTGGGTACAATCCGCACCGGGGCTCAACATAAAGTCTGCAGCTTATACGATCAGCTAATATCCTTTACAAATATATGGCACACATCTCTGGAGGTTTTCAGATTTGGAGATATGAGAGATAAAGTAGGGATTACAGGGGAGATTTATCTTTCGAGACTTCCTCAAAAATCCTACTGAAGAACACTATAGTCTCTCACCAACCTGAATAGACCTGTATTTACCGATGCAGAGAGTGTAAATAACATACACCCCGTTTAACTCTTTGAGGCTGCATTATTTGAGCATCGTAACAACTGGTTCACTTGCAATCCTATATAAACGTATAATCTATACATATTGCAGTCCTCGTGAGTTGTGCCGATTTACAACATTTCTAGCCCTTGTACATCTGAACTTTAGGATTAGGTCAAATGTTGTGTAACACTATAGTAATCTGTCGCCCCCCAAATACAACCCAAAAGACAAATAAAAAACAATAGAAAAAGACAAACCAGGTAGAAATATAGTACAATGACCTTTAATGAGAGCAACATACAATACTGTACGGCTTGGAAATGTGCAAAGAGCTGATCTAATGGTGGCCCTGCATGCTGTGAGGTGGACAGGAATACCTTATTGTGGAAGTATGACAACCCATCCCCCATCAAACCGTGACATCGGATTTCCTGAGGACTATATTCTTATGGAAAAGCCCCATCCTATCAATGAGGAGTAATTGATTAATTTGGCATGTTCTCCACCAGGAGACAAGAAACTCCTACCTTCCTCTAGGAAGATCTATTATGTGGTCATGCAAGGCATAGAAAAACCTTTTACTGCTATAGACTTCATTACTTACTACTTAAAGGTTTTTAGCAATGCCAAATTTTATTGATGGTGAATTTAATCCGGACAGGGGTTAAAGAAGAATTGCTTAGTGACAAATCTTCTGGCCAGAAACCTGTCTGAACCAGCAAGACTGCTTCAGATAATTGATTAACTTTCAGGGCAGTACTTATCGGCACACAGGCAGTGGAAACATCTGTTCTCCTCTATCTAGCTGACTTCTACTTATCAGGATTTGGCTAGCAAATCTGCCTCACACGGCTATACTTCTTGATGGCCCTAAGTAGCCATCATAGTTGTTGGGTCTCAGTTAGGTAGGAGATGGGTTCTGTACATCCACTTTAGACTTTAGTTGTAAAATTAAGTGAACTCGACCTAACCTTTAACCCCTTCATCCACCAGACCTTGAAGGTTAATCATACAGCTATCCATAGACGTAATGATTTTTCATACGATGTGACCAATGATAAGTCTTAAGATTTAATTGATTCCATATCATTTTTGTGAAACCTTTAAAACATTATTGCAGTTTCAGTTGATTGTTTATTGTGACTGGAAATCCAATAAAAAAAACTAATGGATTTCCAATGGCCGATCGAAGTGTGTGTACAAAATAGTTCTGATCAATATGATGTTGGACAGAACTCATACACACCTTTTATAGAAAAATCATTATATCTTGTGTACCAGCTGTATAAGTATGCCTGAGAGAATAATAAAGGCTATAGGCATTGTTGGGGAGTCCATAGATGAAGAGGTTAAAGAATTTTAGGGTCTAGAAATGACATTCTCACAAAATTCCTACACACTCTTTCTATTTTGTCATCAAAATCTGGAATCGACATCCACCAAGTTAACCCAGGCACTGCTGGAGAGACCAGCCGCCCCAGCAGTGCAGTGTTCATTTTACAATCAAAAAAACTTTTTCTTAAAAATAAAATAAAAAAAGAACAATATAAACAACATAAAACAAGAACTTTTCTCTTTTTTTCACATCCATGAGGTAGATTCTTCTTGCTCTGCCAACAATATGAATAAGACAACAACACAATAGAAAAAAAAAAGCCTTAATGCTTAGTGAATGTCTTCTTACCTTAATTTAAGAAGTGAAACTATACAGAAATAAACACTTGCCTAATAAAATGTATACATCCTGCGAGTCATGGGCACCGCCCAAATTTAAAGAAATAACTTTAATATAAAGACCTCTATTTCCTTCTCGTCAATACAATAAAAAATATCTCTTTGACCCTTGTATTGCAAACGATCCAGTTTGTTGTGTCTGTTCCTAAAGGGATCCTATAACAAGCAATCCTCGTGAGAGTTGTGATTCTTGCTCAGGGGATCTATATGGTACTCTAGCACAGTACCTTCACAGTTCAATAAGGATTCACTTGGACATTTGTCCTCCTTTAAGTAGACCTCAGTAGTCATGTCTTTACCTAGCTGAGCAGAATCTGCTTCTTCATTGTATACACTGTTCCCATTGCTCTGGGGATATCCATTGGTGTAGAGCTTGGTGCTGGCCTTCTTCATACACAATAACTCCTGAAAGGCATATCTGAAGTCTGGACTCCTGCAGTAGATGAGTGGGTTGAAGGCAGAGTTGACATAGCCCACCCAGTTCAAGAAGGTGTAAACACTGTCAGGAATGGCTTCCTTGTAAATCACCTGGACTATGTTCACGATGAAGAAAGGGAGCCAACACAAGGTAAAAGTGCCCATGATAATGCCCAGTGTCTTCAGAGCTTTATGCTCCTTCAAGCAAAACTTGGAAGTCCTCCTGTTGATCACCTTGCCATTGGCATCTTGTTGGTTGTGAAACCTCCCTTCACACTTGTCAATCTTCCTCAGCTGTTTCTTGGCCTCCTGAAAGACCCTGATGTAGACAAATATCATGACCACCAGGGGTAGGTAGAAGGAGATGATGGAGGATGATATGGCATAAGCAGGGTTGGTATAGAAGTAGCAGCAGGTCTCCAACTTGTAGCAGGCCACTGCTTTGGGTTCATCGGTCCTATACCAGTGCATGTTGATGGGTAGAAAGGAGGTGAGGATGGACACCACCCAGACCAAGAGGATCACAATCCTGGCTTTGCACTTGGTCAACAGGCTTTGATACTTAAATGGAGAAGTGATAGCAAAGTATCTGTCCACTGCGATCACACACAGGGTCTCAATGCTTGCAGTCACACAAAGGATGTCCACTGAGGTGAAGAACTCACACCACAAGTTGCCAAACTCCCAGGTGTCCATGACGATGATACTGGCACCAAGGGGCACCACGATCATGCCCATCACCAGGTCCGCACAGGCTAGGGACGTGATGAAGTAGTTGGTGACTGTCTGCAGTCTCTGGAACCTGGCTATAGCGGTGATCACTAGGATATTCCCAAAGACAATGGCCAGGACGATGATGGACATCAAGATGCCCATGCCCACCATCCAGGCTTCGGACACTTTGATGTCATCCTCCTTGGAGAAGTTACCGCTCGTCGTTGCGTTAGCGGAGGAGACTGTGAATAGATCCATTACGCTGCACAACTTTTCTTGCGCTAGAAGTCACTTGTAGTCAGCCAGCGCTGGAGATGCTGTCCTGCTGCATGTAGACGCCGGAGCCGGGCTCACCAGTCGTTGTTGCCCGGTGTCGGTCATCTGCTCCGGTGGTGACAGTAGTGCGCGATGTGGCTCTCGCCCCGCTGACTGTCACTGCTAGTTCTAAAGTGTTCTCCCTCCTCGGTGCTTTTATTAACACCCCCCTCGTGACGTCACGGGGCCGCCAGCCAATCCCGGGAGAGGATGTGTAGTGTCGCTCTGTAGAAGTTCTGCGTGTGCCCCGCGCTTCACTCACAGGCAGCTGGCGGCTCTCACTCACACTCCGCTCACACGTGTGGGTCACTACTCAGTCCCGGCCCGGGAGACGCTCTGTCCCATATCCCTACGAATAGTCATCGCTGCTGTGTGTAGGACTGTCTGTCCTGAGGGTGGCTGTGTTGTCTCCTCACTGACAGGCTTGTATCGTGATATATTATGTCATACAACTACCATGAAACTACCTGCACGACTTTCTATGGGGCAAAAGACTCTGAGGGGCACAGAAGTTTAGAAAAACTCTGGGAAAACCTAATTTTTATTTTTATTCCTCAAAGCCACAACGTGCAAGACACAAAAACCCACAAAATAAATCAACAAAGTAACTATGTCTTATAAAAGTATAGAGCAGTGGTCTTCAACCTGCAGACCTCCAGATGTAGCAAAACTACAACTCCCAGCATGCCCGGACAGCCATTGGCTGTCCGGGCATGCTGGGAGTTGTAGTTTTGCAACATCTGGTGGTCCGCAGGTTGGAGACCACTGGTATAGAGTGTCAAGACAAGCAAATAAATCTGATACTATCCTCTAAACTGCCCAAGTGCTCTCCAGAATTCCTGAACTCAAGATAGTCAACAAAGTCCCAACGCGTTTCCTCCCTTAATTAATATGCCAATACTGGGGTTCATCAGGGGAGGAGTATAACACCATAAAAGCTATAAAAGTAAATAAACCAAATAAGGTAACAAGGATGATAGATCCTTATGTCCAGAAAAAGAGAAAAAGAAAAAAAAGAGATATGCGCCCCATGTGAAATATGTCACAATACACACAAGCGTACAATAGATGTAGTTGCACTCACCCTGTGGGGTTGCGCTAAGAGCGCAACACCACAGTAGACATCTGGTATTTATAGTGCTGTTTTTGGATTTGCAGCAGTAGCTCAGCTGGACTTGAACAGTGCAGGTCCGGAAAACAATTCAGGTGGGCAAAAAGGAAAATTTGAGCTGATAGGCGCTGTTCAAACAGGTTCATAAATGAGAAAGACACATAATAAATGTCCTAAAATCAAATTTATTGGCAATACAGCAACGCGTTTCTGGTCTGAAACAGACCCTTCATCAGGCTAGATGAATATAGCCTGATGAAGGGTCCGTTTTGGACCAGAAATGCGTTGCTGTATTTCCAATAAATTTGATTTTAGGACATTTATTATGTGTCCTCATTTATGAACCTGTTGGAACAGCACCTATCAACTCAAATTTTCCTTTTTTGCCTACCTGAATTATAAAAGTATAGAGCAGTGGTCTTCAACCTGCGGACCTCCAGATGTAGCAAAACTACAAATCCCAGCATGCTGGGAGTTGTAGTTTTGCAATATTTGGAGGTCCGCAGGTTGGAGACCACTGGTATAGAGTGTCAAGACAAGCAAATAAATCTGATACTATCCTTTAAACTGCCCAAGTGATCTCCAGAATCCCTGAACTCAAGATAGTCAACAAAGTCCCAACGCGTTTCCTCCCTTAATTAATATGCCAATACTGGGGTTCATCAGGGGAGGAGTATAACACCATAAAAGCTATAAAAGTAAATAAACCAAATAAGGTAACAAGGATGATAGATCATTATGTCGAGAAAAAGAAAAAAAGAGATATGCGCCCCTAGAGAAATATGTCACAATACACACAAGAATACAATAGATGTAGTTGCACTCACCCTGTGGGGTTGCACTAAGAGCGCAACACCTCAGTAGACATCTGGTATTTGTAGTGCTGTTTTTGGATTCGCAACCGTAGCTCAGCCGGACTTGAACAGTGCAGGTCCGGAAAACAATTCAGGTAGGTAAAAAGGAAAATTTGAGCTGATAGGCGCTGTTCAAACAGGTTCATAAATGAGAAAGACACATAATAAATGTCCTAAAATCAAATTTATTGGCAATACAGCAACGCGTTTCTGGTCTGAAACAGACCCTTCATCAGGCTAGATGAATATAGCCTGATGAAGGGTCCGTTTTGGACCAGAAATGCGTTGCTGTATTTCCAATAAATTTGATTTTAGGACATTTATTATGTGTCCTCATTTATGAACCTGTTGGAACAGCACCTATCAACTCAAATTTTCCTTTTTTGCCTACCTGAATTATAAAAGTATAGAGCAGTGGTCTTCAACCTGCGGACCTCCAGATGTAGCAAAACTACAAATCCCAGCATGCTGGGAGTTGTAGTTTTGCAATATTTGGAGGTCCGCAGGTTGGAGACCACTGGTATAGAGTGTCAAGACAAGCAAATAAATCTGATACTATCCTTTAAACTGCCCAAGTGATCTCCAGAATCCCTGAACTCAAGATAGTCAACAAAGTCCCAACGCGTTTCCTCCCTTAATTAATATGCCAATACTGGGGTTCATCAGGGGAGGAGTATAACACCATAAAAGCTATAAAAGTAAATAAACCAAATAAGGTAACAAGGATGATAGATCATTATGTCGAGAAAAAGAAAAAAAGAGATATGCGCCCCTAGAGAAATATGTCACAATACACACAAGAATACAATAGATGTAGTTGCACTCACCCTGTGGGGTTGCACTAAGAGCGCAACACCTCAGTAGACATCTGGTATTTGTAGTGCTGTTTTTGGATTCGCAACCGTAGCTCAGCCGGACTTGAACAGTGCAGGTCCGGAAAACAATTCAGGTAGGTAAAAAGGAAAATTTGAGCTGATAGGCGCTGTTCAAACAGGTTCATAAATGAGAAAGACACATAATAAATGTCCTAAAATCAAATTTATTGGCAATACAGCAACGCGTTTCTGGTCTGAAACAGACCCTTCATCAGGCTAGATGAATATAGCCTGATGAAGGGTCCGTTTTGGACCAGAAATGCGTTGCTGTATTTCCAATAAATTTGATTTTAGGACATTTATTATGTGTCCTCATTTATGAACCTGTTGGAACAGCACCTATCAACTCAAATTTTCCTTTTTTGCCTACCTGAATTATAAAAGTATAGAGCAGTGGTCTTCAACCTGCGGACCTCCAGATGTAGCAAAACTACAAATCCCAGCATGCTGGGAGTTGTAGTTTTGCAATATTTGGAGGTCCGCAGGTTGGAGACCACTGGTATAGAGTGTCAAGACAAGCAAATAAATCTGATACTATCCTCTAAACTGTCCAAGTGATCTCCAGAATTCCTGAACTCAAGATAGTCAACAAAGTCCCAACGCGTTTCCTCCCTTAATTAATATGCCAATACAGGGGTTCATCAGGGGACGAGTATAACACCATAAAAGCTATAAAAGTAAATAAACCAAATAAGGTAACAAGGATGATAGATCATTATGTGGACTGCTCGCTATTGATATACAGCCACATTTCCTCCACAATACCCAGGAAAAATGGCAAGATGCATTTTTTTGTGACATTTTTTCACAAATAATAGGTTTTAGCCTTGGGCTTTTTTGTCTTCGACATTCTTCACTCACAGGCAGCTGGCGGCTCTCACTCACACTCCGCTCACACGTGTGGGTCACTACTCAGTCCCGGCCCGGGAGACGCTCTGTCCCATATCCCTACGAATAGTCATCGCTGCTGTGTGTAGGACTGTCTGTCCTGAGGGTGGCCGTGTCGTCTCCTCACTGACAGGCTTGTATCATGATATCTTATGTCATACAACTACCTTACAACTACCTGCACGACTTTCTATGGGGCAAAAGACTCTGAGGGGCACAGAAGTTTAGAAAAACTCTGGGAAAGCCTAATTTTTATTTTAATTCCTCAAAGCCACAACGTGCAAGACACAAAAACCCACAAAATAAATCAACATAGTAACTATGTCTTATAAAAGTATAGAGCAGTGGTCTTCAACCTGCGGACCTCCAGATGTAGCAAAACTATAACTCCCAGCTTGCCCGGACAGCCGTTGGCTGTCCGGGCATGCTGGGAGTTGTAGTTTTGCAACATCTGGTGGTCCGCAGGTTGGAGACCACTGGTTTAGAGTGTCAAGACAAGCAAATAAATCTGATACTATCCTCTAAACTGTCCAAGTGCTCTCCAGAATTCCTGAACTCAAGATAGTCAACAAAGTCCCAACGCGTTTCTTCCCTTAATTAATATGCCAATACTGGGGTTCATCAGGGGACGAGTATAACACCATAACAGCTATAAAAGTAAATAAACCAAATAAGGTAACAAGGATGTCTTCGACATTTTTATGACATTTTTTTCTCATGACAGATCATATGATTCTTTCATTTATGATTTCTATATTAAAAAAAAAAAGTGCGGAAAAAACTGCAGAAAAAAAAGCCAATGCTAAACCCACATTTGTTTATTTATTTTTTGTTGTTGTTGTGTTTTTCCAGGAAAAATAACCCAGCGAAAACTTAAAAGGAGCTTCTCATCTTTTAACCCTTAGCCTTAATTCCTATGTATTATGGAGGAAGTGTACCTTGTTTCCATCTTTATGCATATCTAATAAATATTACTTTTTACTAGAGCATTTCTCAACTTCTGTGACAGCCTCTGATGGGCTCTGTAATTATTATCCACATCCCTGTCTGTGATATTGTTCATTTATTTAAGAACAAGAATAGTATTTATATAACATGTTCTGTGGCAATTTACAATACAGAAGTTGACTATGTCCACATCTGCTTCTTAGATTCCATATAAATAACGGAAGAAATGAAACTTTATGCAGTATTTTTTTTGTTTTTCTTTAAACCCATCAAAGCCAATGGGTTCTTTTGGGCTCCATTGGTGTCCATCGTGCAGCAGATAAGCCAGCTCCATTTGTATGGAGAAAAATATTGGGAAACATTTCTTAATCATTTAATTCAGACATTATATTAGGTCTCATTGCCACAGGTGCTTAAAGGGGTACTCCTTTGCTAGACATCTTATCCCCTATCTCTGGGCAGACACCTGGCATTCTGAACATTATGTTCAGAACGCTGGGTTTGGGAGGCCGTGGCCGTGATGTCACAACCCCCCCATTCAAGTCCTCACGACTACGGCCTCCCAAAAAAAAGGATTGTGTCTGCACAGAGATTGCAGGGGTCCCAGAGTTAGGACCCACACAATCAGATATCCTATCCATAGGATAGGGGATAAGATGTCTAGCAACGGAGTACCTCTTTAAAATCCAGCACCTACCAATGCTGTCGCCTTTACACATATTTATGAAAGAACGGGTAGTTATAGAGAGCTTACAGAATTCCAGACTGTAATTGGAGCCACCGCTGCAACAAGTCATTTTGTAACATCTTCCACAATCAACTGGGAAATCTATTACTGAAAAGTGGAAGTGTTTAGGCCAGTGGTTCTTAACCTGGGTTCGATCGGTGAGTCAGTCTCGCGGATTCAGCGGAGGTCAAGACACACACCAGACTCATATGATTCGTGAGGACACGCCCGGCTTGTCCATCATTGGCTGCAAGTGATCATGTTCCACCTAACAGATCTCAGAGTACTGTTTTACCCTACAGTAAAGGAAGCCTCCTATTCTTTGTGGCTCCACTCCTACACGATCGCCTGCATGCGTCCCACGCTGGAACGCACCCCTTCCGGCTCAGCCAGACGGTCCCTCTGACAAGCGGACAGCCTGAACGCACGGACGCCGCGGGAACAGGTAGGCACACTGAACCACCACTGCCTTCACTCAATGCCTGGCTAACTGTGTCTAGTTCATAGTTAACCCTATGCTTACACTGAATCACCACTGCCTGTATTCAATATTTGTTTATCTATGCCTATAATCTTTTTTAACCCTATCCCTGCCTAGCTATCCCTGCCTTTAGCCCTTGTTACTTACCTGAATCACTGCTGCCTTTATCTACTACTATTGTATAAATATATACTTAAATATATACCTATGTTTTGAATTTGAAAAAATCATATTTTATTCTTCCAATTAAGAAGGGTTCGGTGAATGCGCATATGAAACTGGTGGGGTTCAGTACCTCCAACAAGGTTAAGAACCACTGGTTAAGGATCTACAGCAATTCAGCTACAAATGTGGAGACCACTTAATCTTACAGCGCAGAGTTGCCCAGTACTGAGGCATATAGTGCAGAAAAACACAACTCCACTGGAGAAGGTCCATTTTTTATTCCAGCATGGCTGTACCCTATACCATGTTTGAAAGTCTATGGTTGAGAGTTTGGCATGGCAGAACCTAAATGTTCTGGACGCACCCCTGACCTCAACTCGATCAAACACCTTTGGCATGAACAAGAACAGATATTGATTTGGCATGAACTAGAACAGATATTGAGTGCCAGGTCATCATGTTCAACATAAGTGCCTGACCTCACAAATGCTCTTCTGGTCGACTGAAACGCATCACTCTTTTGTCTCCTGTGTCTGTGTCTTTCAAATTGGAATTAAATAACAAGCTTTCAACCTCTTAAGGATGCAGGGCGTACCTGTACGCCCTGCGCCTGGTCCCAGTATAAAAAGCGGGGTCACGCCGTGCCACCGCGCCATATTGGGTCGGTCCTGGCAGCTAATGAAAGCCGGGACCCTGAGCTAATAGCGTGCGGCACCGATCGTTGTGCCGCGCGCTATTAACCCTTTAGACGCGGCATTCAAATTTGAGCTCCTCGTCTAAAATGAAAGTGAAAACTTCCCGGCAGCACAATCGGGCTGATCGGGACCATTGCGGTGAAATCGCAATGTCCTGATCAGCTATAACGCAAGCGGATGTCCCCTCACCTGCCTCTATCGCGTCCGATCGGCGATTGATTGCGCCAAGCCTGAATTCCAGGATTGAGAAATCGACCTCCGATTACACTGATCTTTGCCATGTTAATGCACGGCAGTGATCTGTGTATGAGATCTGTATGTTCAGTGAAATAGCCACCAGGAGGGCTATAACACTGCAAAAAAATAAGTGTAAAAAAAAAAGTTAAAAAAGATCATTTAATACCTTCCCTTATAAAAGTTTGAATCACCACCCCCCTTTTCCCATAAAAAAAACTGTGTAAATAAAAATAAGCATATGTGGTATCTCCGTGTGTGTAAATGTCCGAACTATAAAAATATATAATTAATTAAACCGCATGGTCAATGGCGTATGCGCAAAAAAAATCCAAAGTCCAAAATAGTGTATTTTTGGTCACTTTTTACACCATGAAAAAATGAATAAAAAGCGATCAAAAAGTCTGATCAATACAAAAATGGTACTGATAAAACTTCAGATCACGGCGCAAAAAATGAGCCCTCATACCGCCCCATACGTGGTAAAATGAAAAGTTATAGGGGTCAGAACATGACAATTTTAAACATATAAATTTTTCTGCATGTAGTTATGATTTTTTTTTGAATTATGACAAAATCAATCCTTTATAAGTAGGGTATAATTTTAACCGTATGGACCTACAGAATAAAGATAATGTGTCATTTTTACCGAAAACTGCACTGTGTAGAAACGGAAGCCCCCAAAAGTTACAAAATTGAATTTTTTCTTCAATTTTGTCACACAATGAAATTTTTTTCGCTTCACTGTGGATATTTTGGTAAAATGACTAATGTCATTACAAAGTAGAATTGGTGTCGCAAAAAAATAAGCCATAATATGGAATTTTAGGTGCAAAATTGAAAGGGTTATGATTCTTAGAAGGTGATGAGGAAAAAATGAAAATGCAAAAACGGAAAAACCCTGCGTCTATAAGGGGTTAATCCATCGATCCGCGCTAGACCTTTACTTTTATATTTCATTATTGGTGCTTGCCTACACCAGTCCAGGCACTGACACGGCAATCAGTGGGTGAGCTGAATATATTTTGGATCTTTGGGTATTTCTAATGGTGCATCCTAAAAGCTCTAGAGGGTGTAGTTTGTAGATGTGTCAATAGTTTTGTTCAGAAAAATATGAAAAGCATATGAGAGCATGGAGTATGTGGGGATGGGGGGGGGGAGGTTCTCAACAGCAGAGTGGTCTGCAAGCTCAGGGCTACTGTGACTTTTGGTACAAGATTTATTTTAACCATTGAATAACTCAACATTAACAACTCAGTGTCCATGATTTATCGATCTGCCTGAAACCATAACTGTCTGGTTTTGCCCATAACAACCAATCACATCTCAGCTTTGGTTTTTAACATAGCCCGATAACATATGAAAGCTGAACTGTGATTGGTTGTTATGGGAAAAACCAGACAGTTTTGGTTTTAAGTAGATTGATCGATTTGAGTCAGTGTACTGCTCTGGACTGCAGCTGTAGCTCAATAGTTAAAATCAATCATATATTACTACAGAAAATCACTGTGTAGCTTACTGTTTGCTTAGTTCACAATGATATGTGCTGTGTAAGCACCTGCTTACAGCCACCACTGACATCAGTTATTTCCACAAAGCATAAAAGGGGCAGTCACAACGTGAGACAGGATGAAACAAGCACCAGATGGGACACACAGCCACACGGACTGCACATAGGAAACCACTGAAGACATGCAAACTCCAAAGACATGGTGAAGCAAGACAAAGCATAAGGGTAATAATTTCACAGGGCCTAAACACACCTTACACTATCTGGTCCCTGTTCTTTGGCGGCATGTGGGATCTCCATGAGTTTGACTTGTTTTTCTAGTACATCACACAGATGTTTAAGCAGTTTAAAATCTTGGGAATTTTGAGAAGCTAACACTTCAAACTAGAGCTCTAGTTTGGTGGGAGGCAACATGACGGCAGGGCTGCCATGAGGAATATCAGGGCTCCATACAGCCGCAGCATCTGGATCCACTCCTTTACCAAAAGCTCTAAAACAGGCCTGGCAGAAGTTGTGTTCAGTGGGGGTCTAGATGCAGAGACCCACCTTGCCACTGATCGCTGGAACAGAAGGACAGAAGCATTAAAGGGGTACTCTGGTGGAATTTTTATTTTTTTTAAATCAACTGGTGCCAGAAAGTTAAACAGATTTGTAAATGACTTCTATCAAAAAATCTTCATCTTTCCAGGACTTATTAGCTTCTGAATACTACAGAAGAAATCATTTTCTTTTTGGAACACAGAGCTCTCTGCTGACATCACAAGCACAGTGCTCTCTGCTGACATCTCTGTCCATTTTAGGAACTGTCCAGAGCAGCATATGTTTGCTATGGGGATTTTCTTCTGCTCTGGACAGTTCTTAAAATGGACAGAGATGTCAGCAGAGAGCACTGTGCTCGTGATGTCAGCAAAGAGCTCTGTGTTCCAAAAAGAAAATAATTTCCTCTGTAGTATTCAGCAGCTAATAAGTACTGGAAGGATTAAGATTTTTTAATAGAATTAATTTACAAATCTGTTTAACTTTCTGGCACCAGTTAATTAAAAAAAAAAAGAAAAAAAAAAAGGTTTCCACCGGAATACCTCTTTAACCCCTTCAGGACGGAGCCCATTTTGGCCTTAAGGACCGGAGCGTTTTTTGCACATCTGACCACTGTCACTTTAAACATTAATAACTCTGGGATGCTTTTAGTTATCATTCTGATTCCGAGATTGTTTTTTCGTGACATATTCTACTTTAACATAGTGGTAAATTTTTGTCGATACTTGCATCCTTTCTTGGTGAAAAATCTGTAAATTTGATGAAAAATTTGAAAATTTTGCATTTTTCTAACTTTGAAGCTTTCTGCTTGTAAGGAAAATGCATATTACGAATACATTTTTTTTTGGTTCACATTTCCAATATGTCTACTTTATGTTTGCATCATAAAATTTATGAGTTTTTACTTTTGGAAGACACCAGAGGGCTTCAAAGTTCCGCAGCAATTTTCCGATTTTTCAAAAATTTTTCAAACTCGCTATTTTTCAGGGACCAGTTCAGTTTTGAAGTGGATTTGAAGGGTCTTCATATTAGAAATACCCCATAAATGACCCCTTTATAAAAACTACACACCCCAAAGTATTCAAAATCACATTCAGTAAGTGTTTTAACCCTTTAGGTGTTTCACACGAATAGCAGCAAAGTGAAGGAGAAAATTCGCAATCTTCATTTTTTACACTCGCATGTTCTTGTAGACCAAATTTTTGAATTTTTACAAGGGGTAAAAGGACAAAATTTTTACTTGTATTTGTAGCCCAATTTCTCTCGAGTAAGGACATACCTCATATGTCTATGTAAAGTGTTCGGCAGGCGCAGTAGAGGGCTCAGAAGCGAAGGAGCGACAAGGGGATTTTGGAGAGTACGTTTTTCTGAAATGGTTTTTGGGGGGCATGTTGCATTTAGGAAGCCCTTATGGTGCCAGCCACATGGCATAACATTTTGGAAACTAGACCCCTCGGGGAATGTAACATGGGATAATGTGAACCTTAATACCCCACAGGTGTTTCACGACTTTTGCAAATGTAAAAAAAATATATATATTTTTACCTAAAATGCTTGTTTTCCCCAAAATTTTACATTTTTAAAAAGGGTAAAAGCAGAAAATACCCCCCAAAATTTGTAACACAATTTCTCCCAAGTACGGCGATACCCCATATGTGGCCCTAAACTGTTGCCTTGAAATACGACAGGGCTCCAAAGTGAGAGCGCCATGCGCATTTGAGGCCTAAATTAGGGATCGCATAGGGGTGGACATAGGGGAATTCTACGCCAGTGATTCCCAAACAGGGTGCCTCCAGCTGTTGCAAAACTCCCAGCATGCCTGGACAGTCAGTGGCTATCTGGCAATACTGGGAGTTGTTTTGCAACAGCTGGAGGCTCCGTTCTGGAAACAGTGGCGTACCAGACACTTTCATCTTTATTGGGGAGGGGAGGGGGCCTGTGTAGGGGTATGTGTATACGTAGTGTTTTTTACTTTTTATTTCATTTTTTGTGGTAGTGTAGTGTTTTTAGGGTTCAGTCGCACGGGCGGGGGTTCACAGTAGTTTCTCGCTGTCAGTTTGAGCTGCAGCAGAAAGTTTGCGGCAGCTCAAACTTGCAGCCAGATACTTACTGTAATCCTCCGCCCATGTGAGTGTACCCTGTACGTTCACATTGGGGGGGGGGGGGGGGGGGACATCCAGCTGTTGCATAACTACAACTCCCAGCATGCCCGTTGGCTGTCGGTGACTGCTGAGAGTTGTAGTTTTGCAATAACTGTAGGCACGCTGGTTATGTATCACTGAGTTTGTGACCTAACTCAGTGTTTCACAACCAGTGTGCCTCCAGCTGTTGCAAAACTACAACTCCCAGCATGTACGGTGCATGGTGTACGGTGACTGCTGAGAGTTGTAGTTTGCAACAGCTGGAGGCACACCGGTCGTGAAACACTGAGTTAGGTAAAAAAAAAAACTCTGAGTTTCACAACCAGTGTGCCTTCAGCTGTTGCAAAACTACAACTCTCAGCAGTCACCGACAGCCAACGGGCATGCTGGGAGTTGTAGTTATGCAACCAGAAGATGCACAACTACAACTCCCAGCATGCACTTTAGCTGTTTGTGCAAGCTGGGAGTTGTAGTTATACAACAGCTGAAGGTACACTTTTCCATAGAAAAAAATGTGCCTCCAGCTGTTGCAAAACCATAAGTCCCAGCATGCCCATAAGGGAATGCTGGGAGTTGTGGTGGTCTGCCTCCTGCTGTTGCATAACTACAGCTCCCAGCATGCCCTTTTTGCATGCTGGGAGCTGTTGCTAAGCAACAGCAGGAGGCTGTCACTCACCTCCAACGATCCAGACGCTGCAGGTCAGTCCCGCCGCCGCCGCTGCTCTTGGGGCCCCGATCCCAACAGGGACTCCGGGGATCGGGGTCCCCAGCACCCGGGGTGCACGTCCCGCACCTGCTCATGTCCTCTGGAAGAGGGGCGGAGCGGGTGCGGGAGTGACACCCACAGCAGGCGCCCTGATTGGTCGGCCGGTAATCCGGCCGACGAATCAGGGCGATCGTGAGGTGGCACCAGTGCCACCTCACCCCTGCTGGCTCTGGCTGTTCGGGGCCGTCAGAGACGGCCCCGAACAGCCAGTAATTCCGGGTCACCGGGTCACTGGAGACCCGATTGACCCGGAATCGCCGCAGATCGCTGGACTGAATTGTCCAGCGATCTGCGGCGATCGCCGACATGGGGGGGCATAATGACCCCCCTGGGCGATATGCCGGGATGCCTGCTGAACGATTTCAGCAGGCATCCGGCTCCGGTCCCCAACCGGCCAGCGGTGGGGGCCGGAATTCCCACAGGCGTATGGATACGCCCTCGGACCTTAAGGACTCGGGATGAAGGGCGTATCCATACGCCCTATGTCCTGAAGAGGTTAATCTGAGCAATTTGTCCCTTCTTTTCTGCATAGAGATGCTTAGAGACTATCAAGGCATCTGTACTCCATGCACTAAAACAAAGCACAAACATAGAGATAGCTACACTTAAATTTTTCAGCTGGTATACCCCGATAAATACGGTATATATATATATATATATAAGAAATTTTTGATCCGCAGTAAGAATGAACCTGTTCATTCTTTGCGCGGAATTCCATGAGAACTGCATTGCCAATAAATGATGACGGTGCAGAACCACTGCCAGACGAAATCTTTGCGAGAGGAATTCCGTAAGCAGAGATTACGCTAAAATTACTCAATGTGAACATACCCTATAAGTACAGCACTTTGTTTTTGTAGATTGTTATGCACACCATTATTGTAGAGATCCATAATGCAAGAAGGGAGATGGCACACATGATTTTAGTTTGGTAAAAGAATGGGTATTGCTGTCTTGCACCTAGACAAACCAGAGCAATGTTTTGTGGATGGATGAAACCAAAATAGAGCTTTTTAATTTAATCCCTTAACGACCACAGAAGTCCCCAGGAGGTACTTCACGCACCAGAATGTACATTTACAGTAAGTCCTGTACATGACCGCGAGCACCGCTCCGATGCTCGCGGTCATGTACAGGACTTACTGTACTGTATCAGCAGCCAGGGACCCGCCGGTAATGACAGACATCAGCGATTGCGCCTCACCTTCCTCCAGCGGTCTCCACGGGTCTCTTGCTCTGGTCTGAGATCGAGGAGACTAGAGCAGAAGATTGCCGATAACACTGATCAGTGCTATGTCCTATACATAGCACTGAATAGTATTAGCAATCAAATTATTGCTATAGATTGTCCCCTATGGGGACATAAAAAGTGTTAAAAAAAAGTTTTAAAAAAAGTGAAAAATCTCCTCCCCCAATAAAAATGTAAATTGTCCCTTTTCCCATTTTACCCCTAAAAAGCATAAAAAAATAATAATTTATAAACATATTTGGTATTTCCGTGTGCGTAAATGTCAAACTATCAAAATATAATGTTAATGATCCAGTACGGTGAACGGCGTAAACGTAAACGCAAATGTGGTATTGATAAAAAGTACAGATCACGGCGCACAAAATTAACTCTCAAACTGCTGCTTATACGGAAAAGTGAAAAAGTTATACGTGGTCAAAATAAGTTGATTTCAAACATACTAATTTTGTCAAAAATATTGATATTTTTAAAAGCAGCACAATAATAGAAAAGTATGTAAAGATGGGTATCATTTTAATTTTATTGACCCACAGAATAAAGAAAACATGTAATTTTTTACCGTAAAATGTACAGTGTGAAAATGAAACCCTCCAAAATTTGCTAAATTGCGGTTTTCATTTAAATTTCCTCACTAAAAAATAATACATTTTATGGTAAAATTGGAGGTGTCATTAAAAAAGTGCAATTGGTCACGCAAAAAACAAGCCCTCATATGGATCTGTGGATGGAAATATAAAATAGCTATGGATTTTAAAAGATAAGGAGGAAAAAACAAAAACACTAAAAAAAATTGGCTTGGTTCTTAATAGTGATGAGTGGCAGGGGCCATATTCGAATTTGCGATATTTAGCAAATATATTGACGAATATTCGTCCTATGTTCGTGAAATTTGCCTATTCGCTATGTTCGTAATTAAATTTGTATAGTGTGCATGTGCGAGTAAATCTTTCACCTAAAATGAGGGAGGGATCAGTGTCCTCTGGAAGTGCCGATATTCGCGAATATTTGCATATTTGCATATACAAAATATTCGCGTTCCACACCGACTCACACAGTAAATAATATTGGAACCTTCTTTGAACCACAAGCTGGAAGCAGGGAGAGATGATCACTTTTTTTTTTTACACAGTACATGTCATTGTTGTGATGTGTACTGTGAAGAAAAAAAACAAGACCGATTATTCGTTATTACGAATATATATCGCTATATTTGAAATATTCGTGAAATCACGAAGTGCAGATATTCTCGGTAAAATTTTGCATTTCGAATATCCTCGCTCAACACTAGTCCTTAAGGGGTTAAATGAGAAGTGTCATGTTTGGAGAAAAGAAAACACTGAATTCCAGCATAAAAACCTCATACCATCTGTGAATCACTGTGGTGATAGTATCATGGTTTGGGTCTATTTTGCTGAATCTGGGCCAGGACAGATTTTCGTCATTGATAGAACAATGAATTCTGCATTATACCAGCAAATGCTAAAGGAAAATATCAGAACATCTGCCTGTGAGTTGTGTGAGTTGAATCTCTAGGGAGCATGGGTCATGCAACAAAACAATGACCCTAAGTACACACCAAATCATAGAAGGCCCTGAAGTGATCAGTTCATGCGAAGAAACCCACCTATATAACAGAGTTGAACCTGTGTTATACAGAGAAATTGAACTAAAATGTCTCCAAGTCGATATGCAAAACTATTCAAAAATTATTAGACATGGTTAGATGCAGTTATTGCTGCTCAAGGAAGTCATATAAGATGCTAAAAGCACATACAGATATGTGATATTGGATAATTGTTCTCAATAAATCAATTATCAAGTCTAATATTTGTGACTCATTTGTTTTATGTGATTCTCTATCTGCTTTAAAGGTGTACTCTGGTGGAAAACAGTGTTTTTCACATACACTGTTGCAAGAAAGTTAAATTGATTTATAAATTACAGCCTGTATGCTCCAGAGGAAGTTGAGTTGTTCTTTTCTGTTTGAGCACAGTGCTCTCTGCTGACACCTCTGTCCATGTCAGGAACTGTCTGGGGCAGGAGAGGTTTGCTATGGGGATTTGCTTCTACTCTAGACAGTTCCTCACACAGACAGAGGTTTCATCAGAGAGCACTGTGGTGAGACTGAAAAAAACAACTCAAGTTCCTCTGTAGTATACAGCAGCTGATAAGTACCGGAAGGATTAAGATTTTTTTAAGAGAAGTAATTTACAAATCTGTTTAACTTTCTGGAACCAACCAGTTGATATGAAAAAACTTGTTTTCCACCGGAGTACCCCTTTAACCCCTTAAGGATGCAGCCCATTTTGACTTTAACCCCTTAAGGACCCTTGACGTACGCGTACGTCATGACACCCTGGTACTTAACCCCTTAAGGACTCAGGGTTTTTCCGTTTTTGCACTTTCGTTTTTTCCTCCTTACCTTTTAAAAATCATAACCCTTTCAATTTTCCACCTAAAAATCCATATTATGGCTTATTTCTTACGTTGCCAATTCTACTTTGCAGTGACATTAGTCATTTACCCAAAAATGCACGGCGAAACGGGAAAAAAAATCATTGTGCGACAAAATCGAAGAAAAAACGCCATTTTGTAACTTTTGGGGGCTTCCGTTTCTACGCAGTGCATATTTTGGTAAAAATTACACCTTATCATTATTCTGTAGATCCAGACGGTTAAAATGATACCCTACTTATATAGGTTTGATTTTGTCGCACTTCTGGAAAAAATCATAACTACATGCAGGAAAATTTATACGTTTAAAAATGTCATCTTCTGACCCCTATAACTTTTTTATTTTTCCACGTACAGGGAGGTATGAGGACTCATTTTATGCACCGTGATCTGAAGTTTTTATCAGTATGATTTTTGTTTTGATCGGACTTTTTGATCACTTTGTATTCATTTTTTAATGGTATAAAAAGTGACCAAAAATGCGCTTTTTTGACTTTGGAGTTTTTTTGCGCGTACGCCATTGACCGTGCGGTTTAATTAATGATATATTTTTATAGTTCGGACATTTACGCACGCCGCGATACCACATATGTTTATTTTTATTTTTTTATTAAAGTTTCAAACTTTTATTAGGGAAGGGGTTAAATGACCTTTATTAACACTTTTTTTTACATTTTTTTTGCAGTGTTATAGGTCCCATAGGGACCTATAACACTGCACACACTGATGTCGGCTATCGCGGCAAATCGCAAGTGAATTCACACTTGCGTTTTGCCCGATTACGGGTCATTACACGCCTGTGATCAGTGTTATCGGCCCTTGACTGCTCCTGCCTGGATCTCAGGCACGGAGCAGTCATTCGCCGATCGGACACCGAGGAGGCAGATAAGGGCCCTCCCGGTGTCCTGTCAGCTGTTCGGGACGCCACGATTTCACCGCGGCGGTCCCGAACAGCCCGACTGAGCAGTCTGGTCACTTTCACTTTCACTTTAGAAGCGGCGGTTCTAAAGGGTTAATACCGCACATCGCCGTGATTGGCGATGTGTGGTATTAGCCGCGGGTCCCGGCCGTTGATGAGCGCCGGGACCGACACGATATGATGCTGCATATTGCAGGAGCCGGCGCAGGACGTAAATATACGTCCTGCGTCGTTAAGGGGTTGAGGACCCATGATGTACGCGTACGTCATGGAGAATTCCGGTCCCCGCCGGGCGGGGATCGGACCGGGATGCCTGCTGAAATCATTCAGCAGGCATCCCGTGCAAACGCCCAGGGGGGTCATTAGACCCCCCCCCCCCATGTCGGCTATCTTGGCAAATCGCAAGTGAATTCACACTTGCGTTTTGCCCGATTACGGGTCATTACGGGTCTATGGTGACCCGGAATATAAAGGGGATCACGGTTGTCTAAGACACGCACGATCCCCCTGAAGGCATAGGAGTGAGGTGGCAGGGGTGCCACCCCTCCTATCCCTGCTATTGGTGGTCTAGACGCCACCACCAATAGCAGATCGGGGGCGGGGGGGTTAACTTTTGTTTTCCCTGTCCTGCCCACCCACAATAGGCGAGGCAGAATGGGGAAACGACAGAGGACCGGCGCTGAAGATCCACTTACCGATCCGGGCAGACGTCGGAGGCAGCGGGCGACGGAGATCGGCAGGCGGCGATGACGTGCGGCAGGATCCGACGGAAGCCGGTGAGTAGCAACATCTGGAGGGTACAGTTTGAGACCATTATACAGTGGTCTCTAACTGTAGCCCTCCAGATCTTGCAAAACTACAACTCCTAGCATGCCCAAACAGCTGTTTGCTGTCTGGGCATGCTGGAATTTGTAGTTTTGCAACAGCTGGAGGACCACAGTTTGGAGATCACTTTGCAGTGTTCTCTAAAACTGTAGCCCTCCAGATGTTGCAAAACTGCAAATCCCAGCATGCCCAAACAGCTGTCTCGGCATGCTGGGAGTTGCGTACCTCCAACTATTGCATAACTACATCTCCCAGCATGCCCTTCGGCGATCAGTACATGCTGGGAGTTGTAGTTTTGCAACATCTGGAGGCAAACTGGTTGGAAAATACTGAGTTAGGTAACAGAACCTAACTGAAGGTTTTCTAATCAGTGTGCCTCCAGCTGTTGCAAAAGTACAACTCCCAGCATGCACGGTCTGTCAGTACATGTTTTGAAACAGCTGGAGGTTTGCCCCCCCCAGGTGAACGTACAGGGTACATTCACACGGGCAGGTTTACAGTAAGTTTCCTGCTTCAAGTTTGGGCTGCGACAAATTTTTCGCCGTAGCGCAAACTCCTAGCGGGAAACTCACCGTAACACGCCAGTGCGAATGTACCCTATAAGCACTACACTACATTACACTACACTATAACACATAATAAAGGGTAAAACACTACATATACACCCCCTTACACTGTCCCCCCCAATAAAAATTTAAAACATATTGTATGGCAGTGTTTGCAAAATGGAGCCTCCAGCTGTTGCAAAACAACAACTCCCAGCATTTTCGGACAGCCACTGAGTGTCCAGGCATGCTGGGAATTTAGAAACAGCTGGAGGCACTCTGTTTGGGAATCACTGGCGTAGAATACCCCTATGTCCACCCCTATGCAATCCCCAATTTAGTCCTCAAATGCGCATGGTGCTCTCTCACTTCGGAGCCCTGTCGTATTTCAAGGAAACAGTTTAGGGCCACATATATGTGGTATTTCCGTACTCAGGAGAAATTGCACTACAAATTTTGGGGGGCTTCTTCTCCTTTTACCTCTTATGAAAAGGAAAAGTTGGGGGCTACACCAGTTTGTTAGTGTAAAAAAAAAAAAATAAATCACTAACATGCTGGTGTTGCCCCATACTTTTTATTTTCACAAGCGGTAAAAGGAAAAAAAGACCCCCAAAATTTGTAACACAATTTCTCCTGAATACGGAAATACCCCATATGTGGGTGTAAAATGCTCTGCGGGCGCACAACAAGGCTCAGGAGTGAGAGCGCACTATGTACATTTTAGGCCTAAATTGGTGATTTGCACAGGAGTGGCTGATTTTACAGCGGTTCTGACATAAACACAAAAAAAGAAATACCCACATGTGACCCCATTTTGGAAACTACACCCCTCATGTAATGTAATAAGGGGTATAGTGAGCATTTACGCCCCACAGGTGTCTGACAGATTTTTGGAACAGTGGTCTGTGAAAATTAAAAATGTAACAGCACACGAGCGCTGTGCTCGTGAAGTCAGCAGACAGTTCTGTGTTTCAAAAAGAAAATAATTTCCGCTGTAGTATTCAGCAGCTAATAAGTACAGGAAGGATTAAGATTTTTTAATAGAAGTAATTTACAAATCTGTTTAACTTTCTGGCACCAGTTGATTTAAAAAAAAAAAAGAAGTTTTTCACCGGAGTACCCCTTTAACCCCTTAAAGACCCAGCCATTTTACACGTTAGGACCCGGCCATTTTTTGCACATCTGACCACTGTCATTTTAAACATTAATAACTTTGGAATGAAATTTAGTTATCATTCTGATTCAGAGATAGTTTTTTCGTGACATATTTTACTTTAACATAGTGGTAAAATTTTGTGGTAACTTGCATCCTTTCTTGGTGAAAAATCCCAAAATTTGATGAAAAATTTGAAAAATTTGCATTTTTCTAACTTTGAAGCTCTCTGCTTGTAAGGAAAATGGATATTCCAAATCATTTTTTTAAATTCACATATACAATATGTCTACTTTATGTTTGCATCATAAAATTGATGAGTTTTTACTTTTGGAAGACACCAGAGGGCTTCAAAGTTCAGCAGCAATTTTCCAATTTTTCACAAAATTTCAAAACTCACAATTTTTCAGGGACCAGTTCAGGTTTGAAGTGGATTTGAAGGGTCTTCATCTTAGAAATACCCCACAAATGACCCCATTATAAAACTGCGCCTCCCAAAATATTCAAAATGACATTCAGTCAGCATTTTAATCCTTTAGGTGTTTCACAGGAATAGCAGCAAAGTGAAGGAGAAAATTCACAATCTCCATTTTTTACACTCGCATGTTCTTGTAGACCCAATTTTTGAATTTTTACAAGGGGTAAAAGGAGAAAATGTATACTTATGTTTGTAGCCCAATTTCTCTCGAGTAAGCACATACCTCATATGTATATGTAAAGTGTTCGGCGGGCGCAGTAGAGGGCTCAGAAGCGAAGGAGCGACAAGGGGATTTTGAAGAGTACGTTTTTCTGAAATGGTTTTTGGGGGGCATGTTGCATTTAGGAAGCCCCTATGGTGCCAGAACAGCAAAAAAAAAAAAAAAAAAACACATGGCATACCATTTTGGAAACTAGACCCCTTGAGGAACGTAACAAGGAATAAAGTGAGCCTTAATACCCCACAGGGGTTTCACGACTTTTGCATACGTAAAAAAAAGAATAATAATTTTCACTAAAATGTGTGTTTCCCCCCCAAATTTCACATTTTTGCAAGGGTTAATAGCAGAAAATAACCCCAAAATTTGTAACCCCATCTCTTCTGAGTATGGAGGTACCCCATAAGTTGACCAGAAGTGCACTACGGGCGAACTACAATGCTCAGAAGAGAAGGAGTCATATTTGGCTTTTTGAGAGCAAATTTTGCTCGGGGGGCATGTTGCATTTAGGAAGCCCCTATGGTGCCAGGACAGCAAAAAATAAATAAAAACACATTGCATACCATTTTGGAAACCAAACCCCTTGAGGAACATAACAAGCGGTACAGTGAGCATTTACCCCCCACTGGTGTCTGTCAGATCTTTGGAACAGTGGGCTGTACAAAATTTTTATTTTGCTCAGCCCACAGTTCCAAAGATCTGTCAGACACCAGTGGGGTGTAAATTCTCACTGCACCCCTCATTGCATTCCGTGAGGGGTGTAGTTTCCGAAATGGGGTCACATGTGGGGTTTAGTTTTTTTTGCGTTTGTCAAAACCGCTGTAACAATCAGCCACCCCTGTGCAAATCACCTCAAATGTACATGTGCACTCTCCCTTCTGGGCCTTGTTGTGCGCCCCCAGAGCACTTTGCGCCCACATATGGGGTATCTCCGGGAGAAATTGCATTACAAATTTTGTTCCCTTTTACTTCTTGTCAAAATGAAAAGTATAGGGCAACACCAGCATGTTAGTGTAAACATTTTTTTTTTACACTAACATGCTGGTGTAGACCCCAACTTCACCTTTTCATAAGGGGTGAAAGGAGAAAAAGACCCCCAAAATTTGTTAGGCAATTTCTCCCGAGTACGGCGATACCCCATATGTGTCCCTAAACTGTTGCCTTGAAATACGACAGGGCTCCGAAGTGAGAGAGTGCCATGCGCATTTAAGGCCTGAATTAGGGATTTGCATAGGGGTGGACATAGGGGTATTCTATGCAAGTGATTCCCAAACAGGGTGCCTCCAGCTGTTGCAAAACTCCCAGCATGCATGGACAGTCAACGGCTGTCCGGCAATACTGGGAGTTGTTGTTTTGCAACAGCTGGAGGCTCCATTTTGGAAAGAGTGGCATACCAGATGTATTTCATTTTTATTGGGGAGGGGGGCTGTGTAGGGGTATGTGTATATGTAGTGTTTTTTACTTTTCATTTTATTTTGTGCTAGTGTAGTGTAGTGTTTTTAGGGTACAGTCACACGGGGCGGGGGATTACAGCGAGTTTCCCGCTGCGAGTTTGAGCTGCCGCGCAAAATTTGCTGCATCGCAAACTTGCAGCCTGATACTCACTGTAAGCCCCCTGCCCATGTGAATGTACCCTGTACATTCACGGGGGGGGGGGGGGGACCTCCAGCTGTTGCAGAACTACAACTCCCAGCATGCACAGTCTATCAGTGCATGCTGGGAGTTATAGTTTTGCAACAGCTGGAGGCACACGGGTTGGGAAACACTGAGTTAGGAAACAGACAATGTTTCCCAACCAGTGTGCCTCCAGTTGTTGCAAAACCACAACTCCCAAACATTCTCAGGCGTGCTGGAAGTAGTAGTTCGGCAACATCTTTAGAGCCAGATGTTTCCGAACTACAACTCCCAGCATGCCTGGGCAGTCTGAGCATGCTTGGAGTTGTAGTTTTGCAACATCTGGTGGACTACAGTTTGCAGACCACTAATACAGTGGTTTCCAATCTGTGCCCTTCCAGATGATGCAAAACTACAACTCCCAGTATGCTATAACTGTCCAGGCATGCTGGGAGTTGTAGTTCTGCAACATCTGAAGGGCCAGATGTTACAGAACTACAACTCCCAGCATGCCTGGACAGTAAGGGCATGCTGAGGATGTGTAGTTTTGCAACATCAGGAAGGGCACAGTGGTCTCCAAACTGTGGACCTCCAGATGTTGCAAAATTGCAACTCCCAGCATGCCCAGACGCCAAGGGATGTCTGGGCATGCTTGGAGTTGTAGTGTAAGGGGACCAGATGGAGCAGTCCAGATCGCTTTACGGTGGTCTGGACTGCTGCAAAGGTCCCGCGCCGCCGATGATCAACTCACCTGTCGCCATCGCAGCCGTCTCTGTTGCTGGGATCCAGGTCTTCAGGGACGAGGTAACTACCGGGGCCGGTCCCCAGCACTCCCCCGTTTCCTGCCGCGTCTTCCGGTCTTCCTCCCGTTCTCCCCGGACTTCCAGGGGCCGGGCAGGGCGGGAGGAAGTAACCGACCCCCCCCCCCCACCCTGCGATTGGTCAGTTAGCTAACTGAGGAATCGCAAGGGATAGGATGTCGCTCCTATACTTTAGCATGGTCCTGGCTGGATCATGCAAAATTACCGGGCGGTCAGGTCCCAGAGACCAGATCAGCCCGGTATCGCCGCAGATCGCAAGGGCGATTTCCCTCGCGATTCGCGGCGATCGCCTACATGGCCCCCCTCGGAGTTTGCCCTGGATGCCTGCTGAAGCATTTCAACAGGCATCCACTTCTGATCTCTGCCCGGCACGCGGCAGGGACCGGAAAACGTCCTTAAAGCCCAGGGTGCGGGGACGTCCCCGTATGTCCTGGGTCCTTAAGAGGTTAAGGACCAGGCCCATTTTGGCCTTAAGGACCAGACCAATTTTATTGTTGCATTTTCGTTTTTTCCTCCTTTCCTTCTAAAAATCATAACTCTCTTATATTTCCATCCAAAGACCCATATGAGGGCTTTTTTTTGCATCAACAATTTTACTTTGTAACTACATCACTTATGTTACCATGAAATGTACGGCGCAACCAAACAAATATTATTTATGTGGGAAAATTGAAAAGAAAACCGAAATTTTGCAAATTTTGGAAGGTTTTGTTTTCACCCTGTACACTTTCCGGTAAAAATGACATGTTTTCGTTATTCTGTGGGTAAATATGATTAAAATGATACCCATGATTATATCCTTTTCTATAATTGTCTATAAAAAATCTCAAACCATTTTAACAAAATTAGTATGTTTGAAATTGCCCTATTTTGACCACCTATAACTTCTAATTTTTCCGTATATGGGGCAATATGAGGGCTCATTTTTTGCTTGTAGATCTGTAGTTTTTATCAGTACCACTTTTGATTAGGTGCTACTTTTTATTAATTTTTTATAAAATTTTTTGGAATAAAATGTGACAAAAAAGCAGCAATTTCGGACTTATTTTTTTTAAATTTTTTTTACGTTTACGCCGTTCACCGTACGGGATAATTAACAATATATTTTAATAGTTCAGACTTTTACGCACGCAGCGATACCAAATATCTGTATTAATTATTTTTTTACGCTTTTTTGGGGGTAAAATGGGAAAAACATACGTTTTACTTTTTATTGGGGGAGGGGATTTTTCACATTTTTTTACTTTTTTATTTTAAATTTTTTTTACTTTTTTTTACACTTTTTTTGTCCCCATAGGGGACTATTCATTGCAATCAGTTGATTGCTAATACTGTGCAGTGCTATGTATAGGACACAGCACTGCTCAGTATAATCGGTCATCTTCTGCTCTGGTCTGCTCGATCGCAGACCAGAGCAGAAGACCCCGGGAGACAGCCGGAGCCAGGTGAGGGGACCTCCGGCTGCCGTGCTGGATGATCGGATCCCCGCGGCAGCGCTGCGGGCGATCCGATCATCCGTGCAAAGTACTGCACAGCTGCAGATGCCGTGATCTGTATTGATCACGGCATCGGAGGGGTTAATGGCAGACATCCGTGCGATCGCAGATGCCTGCCATTACCGGCGGGTCCCTGGCTGCTGACAGCAGCCGGGACCGGCCGGGCATGACGCGAGCACCGCTCCGGTGCTCGCGATCATGTCGGCGCGTAAATGTACGTCATGGTGCGCTAAGTACCACATCACCATTACGTACATTGAAGTCCATTGTCGTTAAGGGGTTAAAGGAGTAGTCCAGTGCTGAAAAACGTATCCCCTATCCTAAGGATAGGGGATAAGTTTCAGATCGGGGGCGTCAGACTGCTGGGGCCTCCAGTGATCTCCTGTACGGGGCCCGACTTGCTGGCCAGATACCGCATAAAACTACCGCATAAAGCCACCTCAATACAGCGCTATGGCAGCGTTGGAGATTGCCAAAGTCAGCACTCCGGCTCTGCCATAGAGTTGTATTGAGGGGGCGTGTCAGCTGCCGCTTCGTGCAGTGGTCAACACGCCCCCTTCCCGCCGGCTGCCAGGGCCCAGTAAAGGAGATCGCGGGGGGCCCCAGCGGTCGGACCCCTGCGATCTGAAACTTATCCCCTATCCTTAAGATAGGGGATAGGTTTTTCAGCACTGGACTACTCCTTTAAAGACGTAGCCATGTTTTGAAAATTTTTGGTTTTCTTGACATATTCTACTTAATGTCAGAGGTAGATTTTCGTCGATATGGGCACTATTTCTTGGTGAAAAATTTTAACATTTTTCATTTTTCAAACTTTGAAACTCTCTGCTTGTAAGGAAAATGGACATGCCAAATAAATTATATATTGATTCACAATATGTCTACTTTATGTTTGCATCATAAAGTTGACATGTTCTTACTTTTTGAACCCATTAGAGGACCTCAAAGTATAGCAGAAACTTTCCACATTTTCACGAAAAATGCTAAATCTGAATTTTTCAAAGGCCAGTTAAGTTTGTAGGGGATTTGAGGGGCCCTTCTGTGAGAAATCTTCCATAAATGACCCCATTATAGAAACGACACCCCTCAAAGTATTCAAAATGACTTTCAGAAAGTTTGTTAACCCTTTAGGTGTTTCACAGGAATAGCAGCAAAATGGAGGCGAAAATTTAAATCTTAATTTTTTACACTAACATATTTTTTATTTTAACAAGGGGTAAAAGGAGAAAAAGCCCACCAAAATGTGTAACCTAATTTCACTCGAGTAAGGAAATACCACATATGTGGCTGTAAAGTGCTCTGTGGGTGCAGTACAAGGCTCAGAAGGGAAAGAACGACAATGGGATTTTGGAGAGCGAATTTTGCTGTAATGGTTTTTGGGGGGGATGTTGCTTTTAGGGAAGCTACCATGGTGCTAGAAAAACACCCACATATCAAACAATTTAGAAAACTACACCCTTCAAGGAACGTAACAAAGGGTATAGTGAGCCTTAACACCCCACAGGTGATTGACAAACTTTCGTTAAAGTGGGACGTGAAAATGAAAAATTTGATTTTTTCACTAAAATGCAGATGTTACCCCAAATTTTTTATTTTCACAAGGGGTAATAGGTAAAAATGTCCCCCAAAATTTTTAACCCCATCTCTCTCGAGTAAGGAAATACCTCATATGTGGATGTAAAGTGCTCTGCGGGTGCACTAGAGGGCTCAGAAGGGAAGGAGCTACTTTTGGCTTTTGGAAAGAGAACTTTGCTGAAATGGTTTTTGTGGGGCATGTCTCATTTAAGAACAACACCAGCATAGCATTTTAGTGGGAAAAAAAAAAATTCATTTTAACATCCAACTTTAACGAAAATGTATGGGGTGTTAAGGCTCACTATATCCCTTTTTATTTTCTGTGAAGGGTTTAGTTTTAAAAATGGGGTCACATGTGGGTGTTTTACTTTTTGCTTTTATGTCAGAACCGCTGTAACCAGCAGGCACTCCTGTGGAAATCACCAGTTCAGGCCTCAAATGTACATGTATGCTCTCACGCCTGAAGCCTGTTGTACACCCGCAGAGCCCTTTACGTCCACATATGGGGTATTTCCGTACTCGGGAGAAATTACGTAAAAAATTTTGGGGGTCTTTTTTTTCTTTTGCCTCTTATGAAAACGAAAAGTATGGGGCAACACCAGCATGTTAGTGTAAAAAAATTTATTTTTTTTACACTACAATTCTGGTGTAGATCCCAACTTTACCTTTTCATAAGGGGTAAAAGGATAAAAAGCCCCCCAAAATTTGTAGCACAATTTCTTCTGAGTGCGGAAATACCCCATATGTGGCCCTAAACTGTTGCCTTGAAATACAACAGGGCTCCGGAGTGAGAGCGCACCATGCGCAATTGAGGCCTGAATTAGGGACTTGCATATGGACGGACCCGGATGCAAGCTTTACACTTGCCTTTGCCACCACAAATACCCTATGGAAGTGTTCCCCAAACAGGGTGCCTCCAGCTGTTGCAAGCCTCCCAACATACCTGGCTGTCCTGCAATACTAGGAGTTGCTGTTTTGCAGCAGCTGGTGGCTTCGTTTTGGAAACAGTACCGTATGATACATTTTTTATTTCTATTGGGGGGGGGGGGGGGGCGCGACAGTGTGAAAGGGTGTGTGTATGTAGTGTTTTATTCTTTATTTTGTGTTAGTGTAGTGTAGTGTAGTGTAGTGTAGTGTAATGCTTTTAGGGTACATAGGGTATATTCAAATGATTTACAGCGAGTTTCCTGTTGGGAGTTTGAGCTACAGCAGAAAAGTTGCTGCAGCTCAAACTCAAAGCAGGAAACTTGCTGTAAACCCCCACCTGTGTGAATGTACCCTGTACAAACCTCCAGCTGTTGCAAAACTACAACTCCCAGCATGCACTGACAGACCGTGCATGCTGGGAGTTCTAGTTATACAACAGCTGGAGGCATGCTGTTTGGGAAACACTGAGTTAGGAAACAGACATCTTCAGTGTTTCTGCACCTGTGTACCTCCAGCTGTTGCAAAACTACAACTCCCAGAATGCATGGTCTGTCAGTGCATGCTGAGAGTTGTAGTTTTGCAACAGCTGGAGGCACACGGGTTGGGAAACAGTGAGTTAGGAACAGACAGTTTTTCCCAACCAGTGTGCCTCCAGTTTTTGCAAAACTACAACTCCCAGCATGCCCGGACAGCCGAAGGGCATGCTGGGAGTTCTAGTTATGCAACAACTGGAGGAGAACAGTTTGGAGACCACTGTGTAGTGGTTTCCAAACTGTGGCCTTCCAGATGTTGCAAAACTTCAACTGCAAGCATGCCCAGACTGCCCAGGCATGCTGGGAGTTGTAGTTCGGCAACATCTGAAGGGCCCAATGTTGCAGAACTCCAACACTCAGCATGCCTGACTGTCTAGGCATGCTTTGAATTGTAGTTTTGGACACCACTGTATAGTTTCTATACCACTGTAAAGTGGTCTCCAAACTACTCTTCCAGATGTTGCAAAACTACAACTCCCAGCATGCCTGAACTGTCTGAGCATGCTGGGAGTTGTAGCTTTGCAACCCCTAGCATACTTGCCAGCGATCGCCGCCGGACAGGAGCCGCCGCACAGGAGCCGTGATCACCGCCAGGTAACCGCCACCTGCTGCCCGCAGATCGCCGCTTTGTAACTGCCACCTGCTGCCTGCCGCCTGCCAATCGCCACCCGGTAACCGCTACCCGCTGCACAGGAGCCGTGATCACCGCCAGGTAACCGCCACCTGCTGCCCACAGATCGCCGCTTTGTAACTGCCACCTGCTGCCTGCCGCCTGCCAATCGCCACCCGGTAACCGCTACCCGCCGCCCGCAAATCCCCCCGCTCTGCCCACCATTGATAGTCCAGGCAGAGAGGGTGATTAACTGTTAAACCCCCCTCCCCCATCTTCCATTGTTCGATCAGTCCTGACCGACCAATAACAGGGGATAGGAGGAGGTGGCACCCCTGCCACCTCACTCCTATACTTCAGGGTGATTGGCGCTGTCTCGGAGAGCGCCATTCACCCTGATTTTCCGGGCCATCGGGTCACCAGAGACCCGAATCACCCGGAAATGCTGCAATTCACCCGCCGGTCTGAATTCACCGACGAGTCACGGCAATCACCAACAAGGGGTGGTCTGAGGACCCCTCTGGGCGATATGCCAAAATGGCTGCTGTTAGTTAACAGCAGCCATCCCAGCCTGATCACCGCGTCCGGTGATACGATGATCACGGTACGCAGCACCGTAAATGTATGGCACTGTGCGCTAAGTGTCACTTGTGGTCGTAGCTCCTGCCCGAGAAGCGTACCTACCTACCCTACTACTGCTGAATACCAACCCCTAACTAACCAGCAGTCTGAGGTGTGCCATAACTGCTGCATATAGAATATGCCTGGAGAAAAAGAGGGCATACCCTGTAACTGAGTAAATGAAATTAGGGGAGGGTGGGTGGGACTGAAGAACCCACAGCGGCCAGATGTGAGGCGGCCGTGAGCTTTTAAAGGCAGCCCGCTCCTCCCACAAATTCAGGCCAGCTGTGCAGGCCTTTATACTTGTGGTCGTAGCTCCTGCCCGAGAAGCGTACCTACCTACCCTACTACTGCTGAATACCAACCCCTAACTAACCAGCAGTCTGAGGTGTGCCATAACTGCTGTGTATAGAATATGGCTGGAGAAAAAGAGGGCAAAACCCTATAATTGCATCAAAGTACATTTACAAACCAACGTTTCAAAAGCATTAGCCGTCTCTTTTCAACATGTAATTATTTAATCCTTACAAAGCTATTGCAACTACGGCCATGCCTCTGCATGTGATTCCCCTAACCTTAGGAAATCATGATAACTGAAAGACAGCACAGCCCCTAACGATGAGCTGTCCTGATGTCCCGATGGGGAACTACCTAAGCGTTAGCTAACCAACTAACTAGGTCAGCTGCTAGAGCTGACGGCTGCTAGAGGGCTCGCAACCTCCCTCTTCGTACACTCTCCAAAGTAGATTTGATGGCATGGAATGGAATGCAAACAATGACGCCCTGTCAGAGGAAAACCACGCGATGTTATGCTGGATACCTGACAGATATATTTTGATAGTATTGCTGGATGCAAAGAAAATGGCAAAACCCGATGAATGCAAGTAGAATAAAATGGCATGTGAGACATCCACTAGGTATCAATGAAAAATATCACGTAAGTATTCTAGGCTACGTGTTGGAAGTTCTCTGTGAGCTGTGGGCGTGAAAAGTCTCGACTGACAACAGGTCGCAACTGAACTGACCTATAGACGTGATAGGCCGGAACATGAAAGACTCAACTAAACCTGTAACTAACAGTATGACCATCACACTGAACCAAAACAGGTCATAACCATGACATACCTTTAGACGTGGCAATTAACAATGAAACATCATGCTATCCCTGTAGCATAATCCAATTGCTGAAAGAACACAACGTATACAAAGACATTATCGCCACTCTAAGTCTTGTGAGGTTGTATCCAGACTGACCTGTAGACGTGACTGGTCTAGATCAACTATGAGTGTATGTATAAGCTGGTGAGCATGTACACTGAACAAACTATGTGACCAGATGCACAGAGCAACTAATCCACACATGTGCCTAGTACCACTATACAACTACATGAAACACTGACGTATGATGCAACACCTGAATTTTCTAGTACAATAACCAGAAATGTGAGGCGCTCTCTCTACTATATATACACACATATATCTATATATATATATATATATATATATATATATATATACATACACACATATATACACATATATACATATATATACACATACACATTTTTTTATTTTTAAATATATATACACGTGTCAGGAATAATGAGTATATCACCGCCTATGTGTCATAATGCTGTTGCATGGTTTAAGGTGTAAACACCGCCTGTGCGTCGTGTAATTGTCTGTCTGAAGACGTGTCAGCAACACCAACTGCCATGTATCTCCCTGCCTTTATACAGATGTGTACAGAACGACTATGTGCGACACTGTCGTAAAACCGCTATGCGTGGCTGTACCACCAACTTGATGAACCTATACTCGGGCCAACTATATGCACGTATGCACCACCAGCGAACGCACGTATGCACCACCGGCTAACCACAACCAATGACAGAGAATATGCATGCATGTAGTAGCTATCATGACCACATACCTGCATACAGGGCCACACCCCATGCGTTGTATGAGCATGTGCGCTGCACGAACGCTGTGAGCGTGCGGACTTCACAAATACTGCAAGCGCATGTACAGAACACATGCCACAAGCGCATGCGCAGCATGATTCCCATGAGCACACATGTAATATAACCCTACAAACATGCACGATACAGTCCTGTGAGCGGGTGTGCAGCACAATCCTTATAAGTGCATGTTCAGTATTAATCCTACAAGCGTGAGGACTGTGTAATACTACGAACGTGCGTACAGTGTAACTCGTATGAGCGCGTACATAATATGATTCCTATGAGTATGTGTACAACATGACTCCTACAAGAACGTGTGTAGTATGAACCCTGCAAGCGTGTACAAGCGTTTATACAGCGTTAACCTACGAGCAAGTGTACGGTATGGATGCTACAATCGTATGTACCGTATGAAACCTACAAGAGTGTGTACCGTATAAACCCAGTAAGCGCGTGTACAAAATAAATCCTACAAGTGAGTATACAGTATAAATTATGCGAGCGAGTGTACAATATGAATGCTACAAGCGAATGAATTGTATAATCCTAACGTGTGTAAAGTATGAAACCAACAATCGTGTGTACAGCATATCCTACCAGTGTGTACGGCAGAAAACCCTACAGGTGTGTACAGCATGGATCCTACAAGTATGTACACAGCATAGTCCTACAAGCATGTACAAGCGTGTGTATAGTATAAATGCTACAAGCATGAATCCTACTAACATGCACAAGCGTGAGTGCAGTGTAAATCCTACAAGCAAGCGTACAGTATAAACCCTAAAGAAGAGTGTACAATATAATCCTACAAGCGAGGATACAGTATGAATCCTATGAGCGAGTGTACAGCATAAATTCTACAAGTGTGTGTACTATATGAACCCTAAAAGCGTGTGTACAGTATAAACCCTACAAGTGTGTGTACCGTATGACCCTACAAGCGTGTAGAGAGTATGACCCTGCAAGCGTATGTACAGGATGCGCCCAACAAATACAGCATGAATCCTACGAGCATGTGTATAGTATAAATCCGACAAGCGTATGAACAATAAGAACTCATGAATCCTACAAGCATGTACAAGCGTGTGTACCGTATAAATGTTACCAGAATGAATCCTACAAACGTGTACAATATAAGTTCTACGAGTGAGTGTACGGTTATAAATCCTACAAGTGAGTGTACCGTATGATTTCTACAAGCTTGTGTACAGTATAATCCTTCAAGCGTATATACAGTATGACTCCACGAGTGTGTATACAATATAACCCTATGAGCGTATGTCCTACAAGCACCGCATGAATCCTATGAGCGCGTGCACAGTACAAAATCTACAAACGTATGACTAATGAGAATCTATAGCTTGTGTACAGCATAAACCCCATAAGCGTGTGTACAGCAGAATCCTACAGACGTATGCACAGCATAAATCCTACCAGCTTGCGCACGGCATAAATCCAACCAGCGTATGTACAGCATGAATCCTAAAAACGTGTGTACAGCATAAATCCTACAAGCGTATGTACCGCCTGAATCCTATAAACGTATGTACAGCATAAATCCTACAAGCATGTGTACAGCATGAATCCTACGAACGTGTACAGCATAATTCAACCAGCATGTGTACAGCATGAATCCTACAAATGTATGTACAGCATGAATCCTACCAGCATGTGTACAACATAAACCTACAGGCGTATATACAGCATGAATCCTACGAGCATGAGTACGACATGAATCCTACCAGGCTGTGTACAACATGAATCCTACCAGCGTGTGTACAGCATGACTCCTATAAACGTGTGTATGGTATAAATGCTATGAACCTGTACAACAACACGGAACAACAATATGATCGAATGTGTAGAACAAATTATATGAGTATGTACAGACCAATTATGCACAGACCATAACTTATGTAAATTAACTTATAAGAGTGTGTACACCGACAACTATATGAGCATAAAAGGAAGCGTGTGCTCAGCACAACTACATGACCGTCTATTTATAAGGAATGTGTACATGAAATGACTATGAGCGTAGACTTTTTTTTTTTTTTTAACAAATATAATCCCCAGGGCTGGACTGACTGAGGTTCCCCCCGAAGCTGCGGCTTGCCTCCGGAGCGAGGAGGGCGCCGCCGCACACCTCAGCAAGTCCCAACCACTTACCCACACCGGTTCTGATTCCAAATGAGCTTCCGATCAGCTGACCCGACAGTCAGCTGATCGGGGATGACGTGAAGAACCCGCAGTGGTTAGGTGCGAGCGGGTTAAATTCGATTAGATGCGATCGAACAACTCACATGTCACACACCTGGACCCGCATCCCGCGGCCTCACGCCGCGCCAGCGATGCGACCCCAGGTCCCTATAACATTGCTAATCGTGTACCAATAAAGCATATGAACACCAGGGCTGGACTGACTGAGGTCCCCTCGAAGATGCGGGTTACCTCTGGAGCGAGGAGGGCGCTGCCGCATGACTCAGTCAGTCCCAGCCACTTACCCATACCGACACCGACCAACTTCCGGTCAGCTCAACTTCCGGTCAGCTGACCCGACAGTCAGCTGATCAGTGATGACGTAACAGGACCTGCAACCGAAGAACCCACAGTGGCCGGATGTGAGGCGACCGTGAGCTCTTAAAGGCAGCCCACTTCTCCCACAAATTCAGGCTAGCTGCGCAGGCCTTTATACTTAGCAGCGCCGTACATTTATGGCACTCGTCCTTAAGGGGTTAAGGGCTCAAATGGTGTTAAAATCTGATGTAGTTTTAGGTAAAATAAAGTAGAAATATAGGAGTTATGACTGTTTTTTTCTTGCTGACAACAAAACTGAAAGCAAAATAAATACAACCAAGCAGCAACTTAAGGTGGCAGCAGTAAAAGCCTAGCAAAGCCTCTCAAGGGAGCATTTAGTGATGTCCATGCATTCCAGGCAGACAACTATGTTAGTATGTCCAATTACTTTTAAGCATGTGAAAATGGAGGCACTATGTGTGTAAAAAACGAGTTTTAAAAACTCCAAAATAAAATAATAAAAACATTTTTGACCACATGCATTTATGCAAAATGTAGTCATTTTTCACAACAAATAACTAGGCCATGTCCGTGACTGGTCCTGGCGGGATGTCTTCTAGTGTTATGCCTATAAACATGATACACTGCAATACACAAGGAGTGATCAAGCAATTACATATTCAAGTCAGCTAGTAAGACAAAAAAAACATTTTTACAAAATGTAAAAAACATTAAATCACCCCTTTCCTGCTGAAGTATGTTTAAAAACATAACCCACACCCCCCACACAGACATACACACCCATAACTGGTATTGCTAAGTCTGTAAAAACCCAAACTGAAAAGTTGTAGCTTCAGGGAGAATTCACACAGGAGCGCATCCGCAGTGTATTTGATGCGTTAAATGTGCTGCCCGCACACACATAATTATAGCAGAGCGAGTTCCCTTCTGCTGCTGCCATAGCTCTGTGTGTGTCCACTTGTGACTGCGGATTTCCAGCAGGCAGTCACTAGCGGACACACAGAGCTACGGCAGCAGCAGGGAACTTGAACTGCCCTAACTCTGTGTGTGCCGGCAGTGCATCCACAGCATTAAATATGCTGCGGATGGGCTCCCATGTGAATACACCCTTAATCTACACAATGAATGCCTTAAAAATTTGGAAGTGTTTTTTTTGTTGTAGAAACCATAAATGACGATGGGGAAAAATTTACCAAAACCTGTGTAGAGGAAGAGTGGGTAGTTGTCAATAGCAACCAATCAGATTGCTTCTTTCATTTTTGATAAATCTCCATTTTACTAGTTTATGAGGGATCGTTCCTGTCAAACTAACCTGATCAGCTTTTATGAGGAGGTGAGCTCAAGACTGGATCAGGGGGAATAGCTGGATGTCGTTTATATTGATTTTTCCAAATCATTTGATTTGGTGCACAAAATGAGAATGCTTGTCCTAAGGGAAAATGTGTGTAAGTGGGTAAATAACTGTCTCAGTGATGGGAAACAGAGGGTGGTTATTAATGGTAAATACTCTCATTGGGTGACTTTTACTAGTGGGGTATCACAGGGGTCAGTTTTGGGTCCTATTCTTTTAAAAATATTTATTAATCACCTAGTAGAGGCATTATATAGTAAAGTATACATTTTTGCAAATGATACTAAGCTATGTAAAGTGGTTAACACAATGGAGGACAGAGCACTGTTACAAACTGATCTAGATAGGTTGGAGGTTAGGGCTGAAAAGTGACAGATGAGATTCAACACTGATAAATGTAAGGTTATGCACTGGGAATGTGTATTGAATGGGAAAATTCTGGGGACGACTGACATAGAAAAGAAGTTTTATTCGACAGTAAATTTTACTGTAGCAAAATTTTACTGTTTCAGGCAGCTGCTGCTAATGGCAAATATAATTATGGGAGGCATTAAAAAGGGCATAGTTGTCCATGACAAGGAAATAATTCTGCCATTGTAAAAATCACTAGTCAGACCACACATTGAATACTATGTACAGTACTGGGCACCAGTGTAAAAGATTTAGTGGAACTGGAGAGGGTTCAGAGATGGGCAACCAGAGTAATAAGGGATATAGGACTACAGTATTCAGATTATCAGAATTAGGGTTATTTAGTTTAAAAAAGATGTCTTAGGGGCGACCTAATAACTATGTATAAATATATCAGGGCACAGTACAGAGATCTCTCCCATGACCAGCACAGACGGGGGTTCGTTACTGTAAGAGCAGTGAGACTGTGGAATTCTCTGCCAGAGGAAATGGTCATGGTGAACTCAATCAAAGAATTCAGAAGGGGCATGGATACATTTCTGTAGAGTAATAATATTACAGGTTATGGATACCAGATTTTTAGGAACATAACGTTTCAGATTTCAATGTAAACTAAATGACTGAGCACAACTTCTAATCTACAGTTCTAAATCCTGCACATCAAATCTGTGCAGGATACTGTACGTGTGAACGTACCCTTATTCTGATTGCCAGATTTGGAGTCGGGAAGGAATTTTTCCTTCTTGTATTTGGCATCAGGTTTTTTTTTTTTTTGCCTTTCTCTGGATTAACACAGCAGGGACAGTGTAGGGATATAGGTTGCATATCATGGCTGCCTTTTTTCAATCTTATCAACTATGTTACCACAGTAATTTGGTCTTGCCTTAACTATACTGAATAAAGTTATGGTATTTTACTGCACTGTGAATACCAAAAAGAAATGCTATTTTTTGTTTATTTTGCCTAAAAAATAAAACAAAAATTGATCAAAATGTCATATATACCCCCAAAATGTGTGAATGAAAACAATAGATTGTCCCACAAAAAATAAGCCCTCATACATCTTAAATATTTTAAATATATGTTTTTTAATATTTTATTGTAAAAAAAAACAGTAAAACAAAAAACTATACTTTGTATCTTTATAATTGTATTGCCCTGCAAAATATAGCTGACATGTCTGTACAGTGAATGCTGTAAACAAAAATTCTTGCACAATTGTGTAATGCAGTTGTGTGATATATCCTCCAATGTATTTCCCACCTTATCAGTGATGTTTCATATTCTTGCCATATGTTGATTTCTCAGTACTCCGTAGTTCTGAGAATGTAAAAGGCTGCTGAGCAAATTACATGGTGCAAACTATCCCCAAAATCACCTACATCATACAGTAGGTCTTGCAGGGCTTGTCATCCAGGTTTTCTATGCATTCCACTAGCTAATCTGCCTAGTAATGTAGCAATGTGAAAATAGACCCTGTATCTCTGTATGAGTACTGAGACAGCTGAGTGGCATCTATATTGATTGTCACTCAAACCATGAATGGGCTTCTTACATATGTCTATGCATTTACTCCCACAAAAACAAACATAGAACAAAGACTGATAATCAATAACATACAATTGTCTATCTTTAATAAAAGAGAAGTCTCATACTGCAAAACGTATCTCCTATCCGCAAGACCCCCGCAATCTCCTGAACAGGGCCCAGGAATGTGGCATCATAACCCCCAGCCCGGCCTTCCATATATCTCTTTGGGAGAGCTGAAGATAGCCGAACATCTCTCCCATAGACATACGTGACGTTGCATTTCCAGAGAGAGTCGGGACCCAGTGCAGGAGATCACAGGGGGTCCCAGCGGTTGGATAGGGGATAAGTGTTTCGGTATGACATATCTCCTTTAAATAGATATTTCTTCAATCATAAAATATCATAACATTTATGCAACAATTGCACATCGATCTTGCAGTGCAGAAGACACATAGAAAATTCACAAAAAACTATACAAATCTCTCATGAAACAGTCTATAATGCAAATAAATAATAGAGAAAGATAAACAAGCAACAGGGATATAAATAATGGCAGACAATGACCACTTAGGCACAACACCCCGACATACATTTTACCTCACTTCATCTGGTGGAAAGTTTCCAATAGACAGTTACAACTTTACTAAGGCAGACCACTCAGGGACCTCTATGTACAGGTATTTTGTGTGCTAAGGACAAATTGCTTTTTTTAATTTGACATTTACTATCTCTAATATTTTTTTTTTGGTCAGCCCATGTTCTCTATGATGTGGGTTACGATGGGACATTTATCATATACAGCCATGGTGTGCTCTATTAAAATATTTTAACAGGTTGTTCCCAAATATTTCAGAGAAGAGAGAGCGTCATTCTGTGCTTTTACCTAGTAAAGTAGAGGTTAATCAGACATATCAGGATACCACAATGCAGTAAACTGAGAGCATCTTCTTTGTGTCCTCCTGTGCTCCTGGACGAAATGATACTAGAACAGTAGAAAGGATATAGCATTTGGGAGGCAGCATAGCCCAAGAAATAGAAGACTGTTATTTCATTTACAATTCCTAGTGGCTTTATAAGAGCATACTAATAAATGCAGATTTAAAACTAACATTAAAGGATTAGAAAACATTCTTTTATTTTTTGCTTTCCATGAAACAACTTTTTCTTGATGTATTGAGCAGCAGGTGTGCCTATATCCTAGAGGAAATTCTTATACAGCCACAATGGAAAAGATAATTTGCAGAGGAAGTAACTTACAAGGTGGGGTGGTTATATTGCATGAGGGGTAGCCAGGCAGCTCAAGTAAACACTGAAATAACATGCGAGAAATTCAGTATAAACTGTAGGCACACAGCCTTGTGGCTGTGGTAGCCACTAATGGAGAATTGATGATTATGCTGGGAGTAGTAGCCATCACTGTGTATATCATATGTAAATGCCAATTAACTGTGTACACTGGGCTTGTGTGATGATGTTACGTGCTGTTTCCCAGATTGGCACTGTCAGATTCCAAAGCTTTTTATAAGACCTTTTGCTATATGGTTTTTAAAGATTTTTTAATATTTAATAAATAAAACAGCTCCTGAAAATGTCACCACTAGGGGTCCCCATACCTACTGGGACACTAACCAGTCCTGCAGCAGTATCAGGCTTGTCCATGAGTCATGGATAAGAGATGACTCATGGACTAGGCTGCATGAGCAGACACACCAATCACCTCCCACCACCACAAGGGAGGGACACGCCCCGCGATCGCGCTGCGGGGGTGGCAATCCATCCCACTGGACCACCAGGGATGGGATAAAGGCACCTTTAGACGCCGCTGTCAGCTTTGACAACGGCGATCTAAAGGGTTAATAGCCGGCCGCATGTCGGCTATTAACACCGTCACCCAGGTACAAGAATCAGCTGGGGGCCAGCCGGTATGATGCGGCCTCGAGTCGGGAGCCCGTGTCATACCCCGTTAATGGTACATGGTCGAGTATAGACGTCCATGGTTGTTAACAGGTTAAAGAGGCACTGTCATTGTGAAAAAGTTTTATATGCTACAGAGCTAATCATAATATGCCTTTTTACAATATAAATCTATTTGAAAAAAAAATTCTATTGTTGCCAGAAATGAAAACTTAAAATAGCCCCCACTAGGGGTCAGGATACTGTCCGTAAAGAGTGCCGGTATCCAGTATAGGAGATCGCCGCTGTATGAGCTACAGGGTATGCGGGGGCTTGTACTGCCTGTGAACGAGCACAGGGAGCGCGCACACACAGGCAGTGCAGAATAATCCCGCACTTTAAACATAGAGAGGGAGCCACTACACGGGCCCTACAGCATTAGCCTAACCTCCTCCTTACTGCCTCCAGGACACCAAGGTAAATGTTGCAAAATAATTCTTCCCTTCAGAGCAGTGAGAGAGCTTTACCTCGCTGTGAGGCACGGAGGAGCCTGCAGCCAAGCTAGATAGCCGGAAAGTCCCTTGTGCACCATAGAGCTCTGTATAGTACAGAGTGGAATGAATTAGATGGATAGTACTCCAGGGGCTGCAGGAATTGTCTCCCCTACTTTGGGAACTCCAGCAGCTGCAGAACTATAACTCCCATCTTGCATCTACAGACTGCTTGGGCATTACAGGATTTGTAGTTTTGCACTAGCTGGAGGGCCCAAAGTGATACATGTACTTACTGTGGGGGAACTCTGATGCCTGTGGTAGCTATTGTAGGGGAACTTTGATGCCTGTAGCTACTGTGGGGGGAACTCTGATGCCTGTACCTACTGTAGGGGAACTCTGATGCCTGGAAGAACTTAGGTGTTATTTCAAAACTACAACTCCCTCTATGGCAGGACAGCAAAGCGTTGTGTGGGCATGCTAGATGTTGGCCACAGCTGGAGGCAACACTGCTGTAACACAGTGATTCACACTGCAACTCCAGTTGCTGCACAACTAAAACTACCAGCATGCTGGTACAACCACAGGTCATGAAAACATGATGGGAGTTGTAATTTTGCAATAGCTGGAGGCACAAAGTTTGTAAAACTCTGTATTAGAACTGCATGCCAAATCTGTTGTAAAACCACGTCTCCCAGAATGCCAGGACATCCAAAGGTTAAGCGGGCATGCTGGAAGTTATAGTTTTTCAACAGCTGGGGGTACAGTCTTTGTAAAACTCTTTTTTAGAGCTGTGTATTCTTCAGCTCTTCTGTGTGCCTCCACCTCTTGCAAAACTACAGAGAAAGGATGTGTGAGCATGCTGGGAGTTGTAGTTTTGCAACAGCTGGAGGCAACACTGCTCTAACACAGTGCTGTTCAAACACTGCAGCTTCAGTTGTTACAAAACTACAACTCCCAGCATGCTGACATAGTCAAAGCTTTCTCTAACCCATGAATGACAAAGAAGCTGATCAGACATTCAGGAGTCTGTAAAAGATGAATGATACACATAGTGACAGCTATGTTGATTAACATCCAGCTTTACTAGGAAAAGATAAAACAAAAAGTAAACATATTCATAAAAATGTTGTACTTTTATCTATAAAATCCTTGAACTAATTTTATAAAGATCTATTCTTATATTTATACATTTTATCCTGTTATGAATTCACCATAATGTCTAAGGAATACTGCAGGCAAGCTCCAAGCATCTTCCTCTGCGTAACATGTAAAGCATGAAACCAGAGAGGAAAGGGTTACAGAGTAGAGTGGAGTGATTGGCTGACTGCCAGATGAGTCATCATTGTGGGGGAGACAGACAGACACGCCTCTCCAGCCAGCAAGATGAAAAAGTAACTGAGCAGCAAATAAATGCTAATTACTCTGTGTTACGCCGAGCGCTCTGGGTCCCTGCTCCTCCCCGGAGAGCTCACGGCGTCTCTCTCCCTGCAGCGCTCCGGTCAGACCCGCTGACCGGGAGCGCTGCACTGACATGGCCGTCGGGGATGCGATTCGCACAGCGGGACGCGCCCGCTCGCGAATCGCATCCCAAGTCACTTACCCGTCCCGGTCCCCTGCTGTCATGTGTTGGCGCGCGCGGCTCCGCTCTCTAGGGCGCGCGCGCCAGCTCTCTGAGACTTAAAGGGCCAGTGCACCAATGATTGGTGCCTGGCCCAATTAGCTTAATTGGCTTCCACCTGCTCCCTGGCTATATCACATCACTTCCCCTGCACTCCCTTGCCGGATCTTGTTGCCTTGTGCCAGTGAAAGCGTTTAGTGTTGTCCAAAGCCTGTGTTACCTGATCTCCTGCTATCCTTATTGACTACGAACCTTGCCGCCTGCCCCGACCTTCTGCTACGTCTGACCTTGCCTCTGCCTAGTCCTTCTGTCCCACGCCTTCTCAGCAGTCAGCGAGGTTGAGCCGTTGCTAGTGGATACGACCTGGTTGCTACTGCCGCAGCAAGACCATCCCGCTTTGCGGCGGGCTCTGGTGAACACCAGTAGCCTCTTAGAACCGGTCCACCAGCACGGTCCACGCCTACCCCTCGCTGACACAGTGGATCCACAACCTGTAAGCCGAATCGTGACAGTAGATCCGGCCATGGATCCCGCTGAGGTGCCGCTGCCAAGTCTCGCTGACCTTACCACGGTGGTCGCTCAGCAATCGCAGCAAATTGCCCAACAAGGACAGCAGCTGTCGCAGTTGACCGCCACGTTACAGCAACTTCTGCCTCTGCTACAGCAGCAACCATCTCCTCCGCCAGCTCCTGCACCTCCTCCGCAGCGACTGGCCGCTCCTAGCCTCCGCTTGTCCCTGCCGGACAAATTTGATGGGGACTCTAGACTCTGCCGTGGATTTCTGTCTCAGTGTTCCCTGCATATGGAGATGTTGTCGGACTTGTTTCCTACAGAACGGTCTAAGGTGGCGTTCGTAGTGAGCCTTCTTTCAGGAAAGGCCTTGTCTTGGGCCACACCGCTCTGGGACCGCAATGATCCTGCCACAGCCACAGTCCAGTCCTTCTTCGCTGAGGTCCGTAGTGTCTTCGAGGAGCCAGCCCGAGCTTCTTCTGCCGAGACTGCCCTGCTGAACCTGGTCCAGGGTAATTCTTCAGTGGGCGAGTACGCCATCCAATTTCGTACTCTTGCTTCCGAATTATCATGGAATAACGAGGCTCTCTGCGCGACCTTTAAAAAAGGCCTATCCAGTAGCATCAAGGATGTGCTGGCCGCACAAGAGATTCCTGCCAACCTGCAAGAACTTATCCATTTGGCCACCCGCATTGACATGCGTTTTTCTGAGAGACATCAGGAGCTCCGCCAGGAAAAAGACTTAGATCTCTGGGCACCTCTCCCACAGTATCCTTTGCAACCTACGCCTGGGCCTCCCGCCGAGGAGGCCATGCAAGTGGATCGGTCTCGCCTGACCCAGGAAGAGAGGAATCGCCGTAGGGAAGAAAATCTTTGTCTGTACTGTGCCAGTACCGAGCATTTCTTGGTGGATTGCCCTATTCGTCCTCCACGTCTGGGAAACGCACACACGCACCCAGCTCTCGTGGGTGTGGCGTCTCTTGGTTCAAAGTCTGCTTCTCCACGTCTCACGGTGCCCGTGCGGATTTCTCCTTCAGCCAACTCCTCCCTCTCAGCCGTGGCCTGCTTGGACTCTGGTGCCTCTGGGAATTTCATTTTGGATTCTTTGGTGAATAAATTCTGCATCCCGGTGACCCGTCTCGTCAAGCCGCTCTACATTTCCGCGGTCAACGGAGTTAGATTGGATTGCACCGTGCGTTACCGCAAAAAACCCCTCTTAATGTGCATTGGACCCCACCATGAAAGGATTGAATTTTTCGTCCTTCCCAACTGCACCTCTGAGGTCCTCCTCGGTCTGCCATGGCTCCAGCTTCATTCTCCCACCCTTGACTGGACCACCGGGGAGATCAAGAACTGGGACTCTGCTTGCCATAAGAAATGCCTCTCCCCCCCTCCCAGTCCCGTCAGGCAAGCCTCAGTGTCTCCTCGCACACCTTGTTCCCCCCAAGGCTTATCTGGACTGTGCATTGCCTCCTCATGGCCCCCGTCCTGGTGACACCCTGTCCCGTGCCATGTTTCACCCCCTGCCCTCCCTCCCCATTCCCAATCCTGCTGTACGGCCTGCCTTTGAGGAAACCCTTCAATCACTCCCGGTGTCCTCATCCCATGGGAAGCAGTTGCCGGACAAAGAAAGGGGGAGACCTAAGGGGGGGGTACTGTTACGCCGAGCGCTCCGGTTCCCCGCTCCTCCCCGGAGCGCTCACGGCGTCTCTCTCCCTGCAGCGCTCTGGTTAGACCCTCTGACCGGGAGCGCTGCACTGACATGGCCGTCGGGGATGCGATTCGCACAGCGGGACGCGCCCGCTCGCGAATTGCATCCCAAGTCACTTACCCGTCCCGGTCCCCTGCTGTCATGTGTTGGCGCGCGCGGCTCCGCTCTCTAGGGCGCGTGCGCGCCAGCTCTCTGAGACTTAAAGGGCCAGTGCACCAATGATTGGTGCCTGGCCCAATTAGCTTAATTGGCTTCCACCTGCTCCCTGGCTATATCACATCACTTCCCCTGCACTCCCTTGCCGGATCTTGTTGCCTTGTGCCAGTGAAAGCGTTTAGTGTTGTCCAAAGCCTGTGTTACCTGATCTCCTGCTATCCTTATTGACTACGAACCTTGCCGCCTGCCCCGACCTTCTGCTACGTCTGACCTTGCCTCTGCCTAGTCCTTCTGTCCCACGCCTTCTCAGCAGTCAGCGAGGTTGAGCCGTTGCTAGTGAATACGACCTGGTTGCTACTGCCGCAGCAAGACCATCCCGCTTTGCGGCGGGCTCTGGTGAACACCAGTAGCCTCTTAGAACCGGTCCACCAGCACGGTCCACGCCTCGCTGACACAGTGGATCCACAACCTGTAAGCCGAATCGTGACACTCTGGATATATAGGTCCTAGACACATAAAAAAAATATATGTACATGATCAGGATTGGGTACCGAGTAACATATCCCTTTTTTTTATTTTAATTTTTTGCACTATGACAGGTACACTTTAAATGTATTTAAATTTACACCCAATACATTCTAAGACATAATCCATTTCTATCTATTTGTTTTAAAACATAAAGAATGCATTATTATTTTTATTTGTCATACGTATGCTCTATTGTCACATGTATGCTCATTTAAAAAAAAAAAGGATTAACCTTTAAAAATATCACTTCAATATTTGCCACACACATTACATGAAAGTAATGGACAATACCTGCAATTTTGCCTCTTTACAACCATCCAGTTCCTCTTTTAGTAGCACATGTGGGTGAAAAAAACTGTGGTGGCGGGGTGTGTGGTGCAGGGCAGATGTTGTTACCCTTATTCGTGACACCAGTGTGTGGTTTATCCTATAACCACCCAAAGGTATACCGCTGGACCCTGGGCTAGGCACAGGGGCAATAAAGACTCTGATGCCAAGTTGCGGACAACAGTCCTGACGTAGACAGTTGTCTATACAGCTGTCTATACAGTCTATACAGTTCAGCCAGGGCCCAAGGAGGTGACCAGTGATGCAGAGACCTTAGGGGCTTGATGGGACTTGTAGTAGGACTGGACAATTCAACGCAGACCACACTGACTTGACAGATGACAGGGACTGACTTAACTTGACTCATAAAGTGATTTTAGCTTACTTGACGGTGGCTGCAGGACTTGACTTTGAGGTCTCCAACACTCTGGACACACACACTGGGCACGACTGCACTGGACCTCAGCTTAACAGAAGAGCAGAGCTCGAAGAGAGAGAGAAGCTATCTCCACCCAGGGCTTATATGGGGAGACTAGCAGGGAGCCCATAGGTCAGTCTTGGGATCACCTGGTCACTGGTACCTCCTGGGTAACAATCAAATGACATATCACATCGTATAACTCTTAGCAACATTACATTTTATAACACTTTACATGGTAAAACATATTTACAATGGGGAAACAAGTACAGAGGTCCTTGGGGACACTGAAGGAGGCTGCCTGACAGCACAGCAGGAGCACCTCCTGTACTGGGCCACCAAAAAACCAATCCAACATTTTTAAAATTATAAGTAAGTAATCGGATCCAGGCCTGTTATTTGAATATTCTCAGTTATAACATTTATATAAATTTTTATATCATTTTTGTACTGTACACACTGTCTAGGTTTACAGTCGTAGCCAAATGTTTTGAGATTGATTGATTGGTTTTTACACAGTTTGCTGCTTCAGTGCTTTTAGATCAGTGTTTCTATGGCATGCGGACTTACAAACATAATCATTATATATGATATATTATATAAAAATGATTATTATTTAAAAAATACATTGTTTATGTAAATTCTCGATATTTACAGCGTTAACCCTTCTTTTTCAAGATATCTGCATAATTCACCCTGGCATGCAGAATATCAGCTTCTGGGCTAAAACTTGACTTAGGACAACCCAGACATATCTAATCACCCGCTTTATGAGGATTAACATCCGGATAGTTTTCTTGCCATGGACCCAAAATATCAAAGTTTTTTTTCACTGAGCCACTTAGCCACAGTCACTGTTATGTTATGACATGGTGCTCCATCATGCTGAGAAAAGCTTTGTTCATTACCAGATTGCTCCTGGGTGATTGGGAGAAATGATTCTTGGAGCGTGTTTAGATATAATTCTTTATTCATAGCAGTGTTTTTAGGCAAAAACAAAAACACTGAAATTGTAAACAAAAAAAAAAACTCCTGCCACTGAGAATGCATGAATGGGTTGCCATCAGTCAGAGTTTGGTAGAGAAGCAAGTCTTAAAAAAAGAAGGGTCAATACTGTAAATCTTGAGTCTTTCATAAACTTGATATATTTGTCATGAATGGTTTAAAAACTTGTAAAATTTCTAATTGTACTTCAGTATTCCAACAGGAACATCTACCTAAAAGTGTGTCAATCTCAAAATGTTTGACATTGACTGTATACAAACAACATATTGGGGGAATGTATCATTTGCACCTGTGTCTGCAAAAGACTATACAGTCTAGACATGCACTAGATTTATTACAGTGGCTCTGGTTGTTTGATAAATCTGTTGTACTGGCTAATATAAAATATGCACAGTGGCGCATCTAAAGCCATGTCCCTTTCCCGAAGCCACACTATTTTTGTTGGGGCAATGCCTCTTTTAAGACACTGAAAAAAATGTCTAAAAACTTTCTAAAACTCTTGTAAAATGTGGTACAAATAATGTATTTATCTTTATCAATGCACCAGAATTCTGTCACAAAAGCGAAAGTAAATATGCCCCGATTATTCCAATGGGCATACATATAGGGGGAGATTAATCAAAACCAGTGTAGAAGCAGTAGCACTCTTACTTTGTTCTCACATACTTATGAGAACAGTGGCTTTCTTTGCTCCTTATTGCTCATGCATGGATGTCACTGCTAATATATTCATGGCTTGTATTTTGTGTGTTTTCAATAAAGCTTTGTTCGAAATAAAAAAAAAACAGTGTAGAAGAATAGTGGTGCAGTTGCCCATAGCAACCCAATCAGATTGCTTCTTTCATTTTTCAAAGGCCTTGTTAAAAATGAAAGAAGCAATCTGATTAGTTGCTATGGGCAACTGCACCACTCTTCCTCTACACTGGTTTAGATGAATCTCCCCCCTAGTGAGTGTATTTTTACTTACTTTATTGGAACAAGAATACAGAAAGAATAATACGCATATATATGCATATATAAGTACATAAAGCATATGATCAAAAATAATGTTAAAATAACTATAGTACAATAATAAATAATAATAATTTTCTTGGCACAGTAGGAAAAAGAGATAGCAGCAATCATCAGGCAAAAGGTATATCAAGATCAATATAATTTAATAAGATATAAATTGTAAATATTACACCATGGCTCCTGAAGTCCTATTATATTTAGGAAGTACAAGCAAAAAAATATATATAAAACCAAAGTCAAATTTATGAGGAAAAAGAAAAATTATAAGAAAAATAAAGGATATAAAGGGTTGGGTGAACAACAAATGTGGCCTGCACGGATTAAGATTGGGGTTTAGAGGGAAAGATCAGCATGTAAACACACAGTAGACATTGAGCTTTCATTGATCAATGTATAGTAGAGAATAAGAAAACAATTCAATTCCTCCAATGAGAGACCACAAACAAAATTTATACAGGTTTTAGGGCTGTTAGGCACTACAAACCCCTTACATTTTATTTTTTTATTTTCCTCCTACAGGGCCATATGAGGGCTTGTTTTATGTAGAACCAACTGTACCTTGTAATGACCACCGTTAAAAAAAAAAAACAGCAGCTTTGGGATGGGGGTTGTCTCTATGCAGTGCACAGGTAAAATGATGCAATCTTTATTCTGTAGGTCAAAAAGAGGTTAAGAAAAAGCCTGTCTAAAATTTTCCTCTTCTGACCGCTATAACTCATTTATTTTTCAGTATATGTGGCTGTATGAGAGTCCATTTTTTTGCGTTGTGATCTGTAGTTTTTATTGGTTCTATTTTTTGTTTAGATGGGACTTTTTGATCATTTTATGTAATAAACAAACATTTTGTTTTTTTACATTTACGCTATTCACTCGGTGGTTTCATTAACACTATAGTTTAATAGTTCAGACATATCCACACGCGGTGATATCAAACATGTTTATATTTGTTTACTTGGGAAAAAAGGGGGGAGGGACCAGAGCATTTTTGCACATCTGGCCACTGTCACTTTATACACTAATAACTCTGGGATGCTTTTACTTATGAATTTGATTCCGGGATTGTTTTTTTTTTTTTTTTGTGACATATTCTACTTTATGTTAGCAGTAAAATTTTGTCGATACTTTTGCCAGTTCAGTTTTGAAGTGAATTTGAGGGTCTTTATGTTAGAAATCCCCCATAAATGACCCCAGTATGAAAACTGCACCCTTCAAAGTATTCATACTGACATCCAGAAAGGTTGTTTACCTTTTAGGTGTTTCACAGGAATAGCAGCAAAGTGGAGGAGAAAATTCAAAATCTAAATTTTTTTACATTAACATGTTCTTGTAGCCCCATATTTTTTTTTTTATAAGGGATAAAAGGAGAAAAAGCCCACCAAAATGTGTAACGAGAAGGAAAGATAGTAATCTTCAGCTCACCTCCCACTGGTCTTGCACGGATCCTCAGCCTGGCCCGGCTTGATACACGTAGCACAAAAAGAAGAAAGTGGATCCAGCAATTCCACTAAAACATCGATTTATTGGTTATTCGGCAGCATAAAATATCCCGCATGGATAGAATTCACCACACACCACCTGGCCAGTGATTCACAGCAAATGTGAATCACTGGCCAGGTGGTGTGTGGTGAATTCTATCCTTGCGGGATATTTTATGCTGCCGAATAACCAATAAATCGATGTTTTAGTGGAATTGCTGGATCGACTTTCTTCTTTTTGTGCACCAAAATGTGTAACCTAATTTCTCTAGAGTAAGGAAATACCCCATATGTAGATATAAAGTTCTCTGCCAGCGCACTACAGAACTCAGAAGGGAAGGAGCGACAATGTGATTTTGGAGAGCGAATTTTGCTGAAATGGTTTTTGGGGGGCATTTCGCATTTAGGTAGCCCCCATGGTTACATAAAAGCAAAAAAAAAAAAAAAAAACACATAGCACACTATTTGGGAAACTACACCCCTCAAGGAACCTAACAAGGGGTACAGTGAGCCTTTACACCCCACGGGTGTTTGACAAATTTGACGTGAAAATGAAAAAAATTGTAACACAAGTGCTGGCGCACTACAGGGCTCAGAAGAGAAGGAGCGCCATTGGGCTTTTGGAGAGAAAATTTGGTTGGAATGGAAGTCGAGGGCCATGTGTGCTTACAAAGCCCCCATGCTGCCAGAACATAAGTATACACATTACTGGCTCACTTAACCCCTTGCTGAGCTGTGTGCTATGCGCCAGCCCAGCAAGGAAAGAGTTAACTTACACTACTGGACAGTGTAGGTAAACCCTTTGTGAGGTATACAATATATAAAGCTATCTATAGATAGCTGTATATAGTGTATACAGAAGATAAGGTCCACTTACCTCCCTCGCTCCTGTCCCGCCCGGGTCTGTGTAGCTCTGCCCCCTAGTGATGAAGTCATTAGGGGCAGAGCCACAGAGGGGAGCTGGTAAGTGTGAGGTTCTGTTCACATTGTACACTTTGTATAATGTTAACAGACTCTTCTGGCAGTGTCTTTCCACACAGGGAGACTCCAGCTGTTGTCAAACTACAACTCTCAGCATGCCCGGACAGCCAAAGGCTGTCTGGGCATGCTAGGAGTTGTAGTTTTGCAACAATTGGAGGCTCCCTATTTGAGAATACATTGTATTATGGATGCTCTGCCCAACGGAGAGCGCCATAAATTTACTAACCCATTTTGTGTGGGGTTTTTTTCATCTCATTTCAGATCAGTGTATGCAGAGGATTACAGCAGATTCATTGGACTACGGCGATGAACTGGACTTTTTTTGTGTTAATAAAATGGCTATTGAGGGCTGTGGAAGAGGGTTTTTTTTTAAATACATTTTTTTTCCACTATGTTGTTTTTTTTAAACTGAATATTCAGGCTTTGTTTTGGAAGCTGTCTTATAGACGAAATCCATTACTAAGCTGGGGCTTAGCATTAGCCCAAAAACAGCTAGCGATAATCCCCAAATATTACTCCGGTACCCACCGCCACAGGGATACTGGGAAGAGCCTGTACCAACAGGCCCAGAGCATCAATAATGGCGCTCCTGGGCCTAGGCAGTAGCAGGCTGGCATTATTTAGGCTGGGGAGGCCAGTAACAATGGTCCTTGTCCACCCTGGTAATTTAAGGCTGTTGCTGCTTGGTTGGTATCTGGCTGAGAATAAAAATACAGGGAACCCTATGCAATTTTTTTTTAAATGTATTAATTTATTTATGAAAAAAATCGCATAGGGTTCCCCGTATTTAATTCTCAGCCAGATAGCAACCAAGCAGCAACAGCCTAACGTTACCAGGGTGGACAAGGACCAAATAACACCAGCCTGTTACCACCTAGACCCAAGAGTGCCATTTTATATGCTCCAGGCCTGTTGGTACCGGCTCTTTCTGGTACCCCTGTAGCGGTGGGTACCGAGGTAATATTTGGGGGCTAGTGCTAGCTGTTTTTGGGGCTAACCCTAAGCCCCGGCTTAGTAATGGATTGCGTCTATACGATGGCTTCCACTACTAAGCCTGAAAATTCAGTTTAAAAAAACGCGACACAATGAAAAAATTATTATATTGAAAAAAAAACACACACCCACAGCCCTCGTTAGCCATTTTATTAAAAGAAAAAAAATACAGTTAATCGCTGTAGTCCAACAAATTCGGCGCAATCCTCTGCATACACTGATCTGAAATGATAAGAAACAAAACACAAAAAATGCACCCATAATGCAATGTCTTCTCAAACAGGGAGTCTCCAATTGTTGCAAAACTACAACTCCCCGCATACCCAGACAACCTTTTTGGGAAGACACTGCCAGAAGAGTCTGTTAACATTATACAAAACGTACAATGTGAACAGAACCTCACACTTACCAGCTCCCCTCTGTAGCTCTGCCCCTATTGACTTCATCACTAGGGGCAGAGCTACACAGACCCGGTCAGGACAGGAGCGAGGGAGGTAAGTGGACCTTGTCTTCTGTATACATTATATACAGCTATCTATAGATAGCTGTATATCCTGTATGCCACTAAAGGGGCTATAGGAGCAGGGAGTCCTGGCAGCTTAGTGACAGGATTCCCTGCTCCTGTATAGTATACACGGGTACACTATGCACCCCTGTATACTATATGGCTGGCGGAGGTGAGTAGTGATGCTATACATCACTCCTCACTTCCTAACACTCCATGAGCCGGGCGCACTGCATCCGACCCACAGAGTGGTACCCTAAGGGCAGTGAGAAAACCGCCACAGGGTACAAAATTAGCTGTTTCCACACACCAGGAAAAATGAAGAAAAAAAAAAGTGGAAACCTGTCATTCCTCTGCATAAACAGACTGCCATCATAAAGTTGACATGTTTTTACTTTTGGAAGACATTAGAGGGCTTCAAAGTTCAGCATCAATTTTCCAATTGATGGAAACAAGTAGAAAACAAATGTTTTCAAATCAACTGGTGCCTGAAAGTTAAACAGATTTGTAAATTACTTCTATTAAAAAATCCTAATCCTTCCAGTACTTATCAGATGCTGTATAAAACAGAGAGATTTGTGAATTTCTTTTCTTTCTGACAACAGTGCTCTCTGCTGACGCCTCTGTCTATGTCAGGAACTGTCCATATTAGAATCATTTCCCCATAGAAAGCCTCTCCTGCTCTGAACAGTTCCTGACATGGACAGAGGTGTCAGCAGAGAGAAATGTTGTCAGGCTGGAATGAACTTCACAAATTTATCTTTAGTATATCTGTAGTAAACAGCAGCTAATAAGTACTAGAAGGGTTAAGATTTTTAAATAGAAGTGATTTGCAAATCTGTTTAGCTTTCTTGCACCAGTTGATTTGCAATATTTTTTTTCCACCAGAGTTCCCCTTTTAACTGCAGAATCATAGTGGTGCTATATATGGCAACCCTTTTTCTGTCCCAAAAATTAGGTTAGAAAGACATGAAGGGAATTAAGAAGAAGAACTATGATGTTCAGACATTTGAGAAAGGTTTATGTGTAATTGGGAACTGCTGCCTTTCTGTGGAATCCAATACATCAAGCCCTCCCTTAGAGGGGGATATTGGGACTGTGTTATACTTTAATGTGAGACCAGGTGGATCTTTACATTTCTTTTCTTTGGGCATTAATGAGTTACTCGCCATTACAAGCTTCATTTAGGTTATTTACTTTTTATAATGTCTAGTTTTTCTAATTAAATATCCTGACCTGTACCTTAGTTACAAAGGGGGACATTTATCAAAGCATTTAGTAGTTTTTTTTTGCTTAAAATAAAATTTAAAAAAGTTGCACGTGCGAATAAAAATCTTGCTTACCAAAGCAAAAAGGGATTTTTGACTTGCAGTGGTCAGAGATTTATCAAGTGCGAAAGTTGCCAAAAAGTCGCATGGCATGAAAAAACCTACTAAATTTACTCCAGCTCAGACATGAAGCAGAAAAATCCATTACCAAAGCAAGAAAAGAAAAATTGCTTACGTGAAAGAAATTTATCAGCAGGCTGAAAGCAGTTGATAAATAAGTCGCACATAAGCAAAAAAATTGTAAGAAAAAAATAACTAAAAAAAGGAATACATAAGCAAACATTGATAAATGTCCCCCAAAGTGTTTTTGTGTTTATCATTGCACAATATGAAATTATTATTGTATTTAGATGGTGTTGGCCATTGATCTATGTAATACACTCCCCCTATATTATTTTACATGCAGTTGAGCACTTGTTAGACTTAGTATTATTCACTCCATTAGTTTGCCTTATGGATATGAATATGTACTTTCACCTAGTCCTGGTGCATTTGAGATTTAGAAATAGGACTATCTTATTACCATCATCTCATTCCTCCCCTGGGGACATGATTTGCCTATACTAAGTGTTTGGCGATTTGGGGGTTGGTGATTGGGGCAATCAGTCAGACTCCACCTGATAGAGGATAACTTTGTCAGATGGGTATACCCCTTTTATGTCGCCCTAATTGATCGCATAGTCTACCAAATTCCTTGCATTGACCCTGCTCAAACAAGCTTCTATGTATTAAACAGACCCCAATAACTGCTTTCAAAAATACCCTCAGTTTACTAGTGCATCTATTTTAAATTTTGATCAGATTTTTATTAGACCACTCTGTTTTCCAGGAAAAATTACCATAGCTTTAACCTTTTTTTTTTACTTGTATCCTTGAATTGTTATCGCACCATGTGTGAACAAGGCCTAACAGTAAATATTCAAATAAAGCATATCTTCACCAAAATATTTCCCCATCTGTTGTCCTGTTTACATTGTGACATGATGAGTGAACTTTTGGGATGGAAGTGGAAATGAGTAATACTGCACTTTGTTCTTTGAACTTTGTTACACGAAGGTAAACTGCTTCCAACTGTTTTGCAGTTAAAAAATCAGTCTTTAAATGGAAAATCCCCTTTCAGTTCTTAGCTGATATTTTTTTCCTTCTAATTTTTGACAGGTACAAAACTAAACCACGGTTTGTAATCAAAATAACAAGATGTATTAAACCATGGACATTGGGAGCAAAACATTTATAATGCATTCAGTTAAAAAATAACACCAAGAACACTAGAGGGGCACTTTCCTAGCAAGGTTTATCAATATAAATTGCCAATATTTATTGCATCTTAAGAAGTTGGGGGACTGCTATACAAGAGCCTGTATGAAGCAAATACTTCCTATCCAGTTTTAGTGTAGTATATTTTTTGCAATCTAGCCCAAGTGACATTATGTATTAGATGCTTTATGAGGTGTCCTTGAAAATCACAATACAGAGGCAAGTTTCCAAGCAGCATATAAAGCTGCATGCTCAGTATGTGCCAGCAACAGAAAATCCGATATTTCCCTCTGCACTACGTGGATGAATTCCATACAACCTGGCACACGGTTCCACCATATTCCTGCCACATTTGTAGCATAATAAAAAAAAAGCCAAAACACCAGACACTACAGATAGTTTCTTTATTCCTTTACTGCAACATACATAACTGTATATTAGTTTTTGCCATTAGGTGGCCATTCTCGAGCCATAACATAACAACCCACCAGCAATACTCAATATGACCAACTACAAGCGTTTTGATATCATGCTTGTTTCTAAAATGAATTAAAAGACAATAAAAACAATTGCATATAAGCTCAATTGTAATTGCACTTAGAAAACTTGAAAATCAATTAACATGGTCACAGCACATTATGGGAAATTATTATATGTCTGCCACATATGTGCTCATTTAGTGCCTGCTATAAGATCCTGCTGTGCTTGTCTCAGTTGGGTTCCCTTTGATGCCTGGCACTTATTTATAATCTTTAGCACCCACAGGTGTGCCCTTTTTGGTGTCCACTATAGATGTGCTGCCACCTGTGTTATCAAATAATTCATCTTCGATGAAGAGTACGCATGCGTTCAAAACACATGGTGGTGTAGCATTTGGAGTGTTGTCTATGTTTTAATTACCAAAGAAATAAAGTGACATTTTTTTATATCAACTGGCTCCAGAAAGTTAAACAGATTTGTAAATTACTTCTATTAAAAAATCTTAATCCTTTCAATAATTATCAGCTGCTGAAGTTGAGTTGTTGTTTTCTGTCTGGCAACAGTGCTCTCTGCTGACATCTCTGCTTGTCTCGGGAACTGCACAGAGTAGAAGAGGTTTGCTATGGGGATTTACTTCTAAACTGGGCGTTTCCCGAGAAATGTGTCATCAGAGAGCACTTTGACAGAAAAGAACAACTCAACTTCAGCAGCTGAAAGGATTAAGATTTTTTAATAGAAGTAATTTACAAATCTGTTTAACTTTCTGGAGCCAGTTGATATATATATATAAAAAAAAAAAAAGTTTTTTCCTGGAATACCCCTTTAATACAGAGCTACATGCATCAACCTATATCTGTCTGTGACAAATGAGACAGAATGCTGCAAAATAGCATGAACCTCCAGTAAGCAAATGTATCTAGGCAAAAGCTAGTGTAGTTGCTTATAACAACCAGTTAGATTTCTATTTTTTTTAAACCCACATTAAAAAAAATATTCATTAAATCTATGAAAATGTCCTGTTTGTATTATTCTGTTTTTAAGAACTGGATAATTTTGATGAGTTGACAGTATGTGGGGGTCAAAAATAAACAAACAAACAAACAAAAAACGGGTAATTCCCAGAAAACTGGGTGAGAGGGCAGGACTATGTACTGCAGAACCTCCACAGACAAGGAATGAATACATAGTACAAGTACATACTGTAGAAATGTACTTCTCATCAATGGATTCTCTGTATATAAACAAACACTGCAGTGCCTGTAGCGGCAATACAAAAGATTTATTAGCACTTCCTGCACTCATAACAATACGCTTTATGTATGTAGTCAATGGAGATTTCATTAAAGGAACAATAGAAATAAATCCTCCTTTATTATTATGTTCTTTTTATTCAGTCCTATTCAGTCTCATATTGCAACCAAATCCCACAATAAATCTATAAGAAATTCATCTATATGTATCCTTAAGGATCAGTAATTTCCCAGCCCCCTGCTTCCCGCAACAACAAATTTGTGCAATGATAAATCCCTCCCTAAGTGTATACAAAGCAGTAAAGAAGGGCTCCTTCTGCAGCCAGAACAGCTCCTGAACTTCTACATGTTAATGAACCCTAAGCCACATACTCAATAATAATTGATTAAGAGAAACTTTATGTTTCATGGATGCTGATGAGTACTGTAGTGTACTGAATGGGCATGTTTGACAGGATGCCAACATATACTGTATCTAGGATGTAACTGATTAACGTAGCGTGAACCCAGCCTTTTAGCCAAACTGCACATAGCGTGTGACTGTGCTCTTAATATTTTGTTAAAGGGTAGCTCCCACCATCCTATTTTTTTTTTTGCTAGCCCATCCCCCCCCCCCGCTACGGCACTAGCCCGTTCCCTCCTCCCCCCCCCCCCCGCCCCGCATACCCCGTTCCCTCATTACACATGCAGTTACTGCAGAGTCCGGCAGGGGGCGTGCAGGGACAGCGGCGGCAACGAGGCGGCGGCGGCGATGTGCGGGAGGAGTGGCCTCCCAGCCAGTGGCCGGGGAGCCAATGCGCTCGCTCCCGCCTGTCTGATTGACAGGCAGGGAGCGATCGCAGCCTAACTGAAAAAGGACTGATTGCCACTCCAAAATCAGTCCTTTTTCAGTAGCCAATTTTTAAATGTAAATTAAATCTTTTTAATGAAAAAAAAATAATAAAAGTATATTAGAGATATGTTGTAGTACATAAGTACTACAACATATCAAAAAATAAAGTTGGTGACAGTGCCCATTTAAGCCAAAGTCTCAAGAAAAACATATGTAAATTTACCTACAGTGAGATTTGCTTTATTTCACTGGTCTAAAATTTAACACCACAAAAAAGTGCGTATGTAGCCTGTCACACTTGCAGATCAGTTCAGATTAGGCCATCTGTATGAGTACCTGGAATAGCAAAACAAGTGGATGCAGCACCTTCATTTATGATTGGGTCTGAAAGCAAGAAACCATATAGCAACTAGGGGCCACAGACAGGATACACAAGATCTTAAAGAAAACTTTGAGGTCTTCAGGACATGACAAGTGAGAAGAACAGTGTATGTGAGACCCCCCAAGGACTGCAATCCTGTTTATTCAGCATTCCCCCACACTGGGTCCTCATACCAACCAGTGTCAAAACATAGTATATCTAAGGTCACACATCACCATTGTTGTACTCATGAGAAGGATGAGAATAGTGGTTCAGGCTAGCTGTGGATGGTAGTCCCTTAGAAGAATCATGTGAATATGTCCTGTGTGGAAGTGTGGTCTGGCTAACTTGATGAGTTCCACTTATGAGCTCATACAACTATTATGGAAATGGGGGTTCTGCACAATGTGAGTAGTCCTTTACCCTCGGGTACATGTGGTGCAGTGTCTGGAACTAGGTATAAGATTCCTCACATGTAATCTATGAAGGAGAACAGACAGGTCTGCACTCTACTCTGGCTACACTAAACTTATTTCAGCCCTGTGCATAGAAACTGAGGTGAGAATGCACACTTTTTATGACACTGGCTAGTATCAGGGCCTCTAGCTGGAGGTGGGTTAATTTTGGATATGGTCCGGGGTCAGAATTCATTTTGGGGTCTGGTCTTTGATATTAGTTTAGGTCTGAATTTTGTTTAAGAATTTTATCTGAATTTATCTAATGGCCTGGTCTGAGATCTGAATTAAGTTAACATGATGAATTTTTATATTAAGAAATCTCTAGTATAATAAGATAGAAAATCTGGCATGATAACATTAGTTTACAATTCAAAGACATAACTACACCTTATTTTATCTGTATTCCCAATAGTAACTCCACATTATATTTTTACATCTCAACATCCATAAATCCCTAACTATTAGTACTGTGATTTTCTGCGACTTTCAGAATCCCGCTGAAGCTTGTGAAACTGGAATGTGTCAGCTATTTTGTTCTTTTATTTTCATTTACTTATTTACTCAGTAAATTGCATACTAATTCTCATATAATTATTCAGATATTTAAAGATTATTTCAGATTCCCAGCATGTGCTTTGAACATTATTCAGTTCACTATAGATGATAAATACAGAAAGGTAATTCTATGAGCGCTTAATCATTTTTAAAGGTCTATTGTGAATGTAGCAATTACTCCCTCAGATACCCATAGGTGTTCTCTTGGATTGGCATCTGCAGCTTTAAGTCACAGGCTTTTTCTGGGACTTTAAAGGGACACTTCCTTTAAAACTATTACATGTAATAAATACAAAAATATTTTTTCCCTCCAAAATAAAGTTGTTTTTTTTCAAGCAAAATAAAGAACAATAACAGAGGTGAATATGGGATACAGTCAGTAGTATCAGTTATAACACATATGACCAGTCCGGTTCAGAAAATACAACATAAGTTTGGACATGTGTAAATGATTCATCCACTGACAGGCTGGGGGGGGGGGGGGGGGGGGGGGCAAACCATACAAACAAACAGGAGAATCTCAGTGTTAAGGATCATGCTCTGGCCACACATGCCGGCCGCGAGCGCTTTGCTCCTGCTGTCAGCGGGGCTGGGATTCGCATTGCGGATTGCGCCCGCATGCGAGACCCAGCCTGTCACTTATCATGCTCCTCTGACTCCTCCGCTGCTGCTTCTCAGCTGTGGTGCGCGTGTCCCCGGCCCCTAGGGTGCGTGACCCTGATATTATTTCGCCTGTTGTGATTGTCTAAGTCATCTATGTGTGACATAGTAGAGGCTTGCCAGGTGTTTAGTATACAGGTGGAGGAACGTAGCTTTTCTACTTGAGTAGTGATAGAAGAACGAAACTACTCCAGGTCATTCACCTTCTGTTTCATTTTCTACTTTTCAGATGCAATGTACAAGAAATATGTCCCACAAATGATGCATTTGTGGAAAAAAAAGAACAGTTAAATTTTTCCACTGACTTTGTAACCATTCCAACCACATAAAAAAGACTCAAAGTACTCACTTCTGGTCAGGCTGAATACTTTAGGGGGTGTAGTCTCCAAAATGGGGTCACTTGTGGGGGTTCTATATGGTTCTGGCAGCTATAACTCTTTGCAGGCATGAAGTGTGGCCTAAAATCCATCCGGTCTAAAATGATGCCCTGAAAGCCAAATGGTGCTTCTCTCATTCTGGGTCCTACCACGTGGCCAAGAAACCAAATATGGCCTAAGCAGGGATATTTCCAAACACGGGCCGAGCAACTCAATAAAATATAGGGTGCATTTCTTGTGATAATTCCACAGATAATATGACATAGACGAACATAGGGTCTCAGTCTTGAAAAGATAACATAATTATTATTATTTTTTTTTTTTTAAATGTAAGATTTATATTAGATTCCCAAGTTTAATGTCCCAGTGTTTACTTTGAACTAATACTGTATGACGACAATACCCAATCTAACAAGGAGTCACATGGCGACACAATGACAGAGCCTAGAGGTGCCAACAGCATGAGGAGACCATAATCTGGCAGAATGACACAGCCTGGAATTGGTGGCAGCATGGGGAGATCATATAGTGGCAGAATGACACAGTCTGGAGGTGGCAATAGCCTGACAAGACCATAAGGCCTCATGATAGAGAAGATTAAAGATATTTATGAAAGTTTAACCCCTTAACGACGCAGGACGAAAATGTACATCCTGGTGCCATGGTATTTAACGTAAATGTACGTCCTATACATATAGGGCCATTTCTTTCCTAGCAGTCTCCCAGTCTGACTGGGAGAGCATGGTAAGTGTGCTATTACACCTTGTTCACACTGGTGTGGTGCTGTGCGGCGTCCGTTGCTGCCGTGGCGCTGTGTCTGCGGGGAGGTGCGACCCATAGACTGGTTTGAGTGGCATTGGGGCCGCTCTGCCAGTGGGTCGTTTTCCCCCCCATGGGCACTGGTGTCGCGGAGGTGGTGGTCACCGCCCAGTGCTACGCCATTTTATGCTAGGGACGTTAGGGACCCACTCTAAATAGGTGGCCTTGGCGTGGCGAGTGGGCTTGTACTTTTTGATCAAAAATATTTACTAACAACCTGTTAGTTTTTGATATTATGCTGAGAAGCAATCAGATCATTATACAAGTTTGTAGATGTGCACCATGTCTGTTTTTTACCCGAATTCATACGTCCTATACATGATTGCGAGCATCTGAGCGATGCTCGGGTCATGCGGAGCAGGTACCGGCTGCTGTTAGCAGCCAGGGACCCGCCGGTAATGGCCGACATCTGAAATTGCGCGGATTTCTGCCAATAAACCCTCAGATTCCGAGATCAATACAGATCACGGCATCTGCGGCAGTGCGGTCACGGCTATCCGATCATCCAGCACTGCAGATGGAGGTCCCCTCACCTTCCTCCGCTGCCTTCCACAGGTCTTTTGCTCTGGTCTAAGATCGAGCAGACCAGAGCAGAAGATGACCGATAACACTGATGAGTGCTATGCTCTATGCATAGCAATGAACAGTATTAGCAATCAAATGATTGCTATAAATAGTCCCCTATAGGGACTAGTAAAGTGTAAAAATAAAAGTAAAAAAAATAAAATTTTTCCCCATTTTACCCCCAAAAAGTGTAAAAAAGGTTTTAATAAACATATTTGGTATCGCCACGTGCGTATATATCCAAACTATTAAAATATGATGTTAATTATCTGTACGGGGAACGGTGTGAATGTAAAAAAAATAAAAATAAAATAAGTCCAAAATTGCTGCTTTTTTATATTCCAAATAAAATTGATAAAAAAATGTATTAAAAGTTTTATATATGCAAAAGATGAGCCCTCATATCGCCGCAAGGCACTAATTTGGGTAAAAAGTTTGCGATTTTTTCTAAGCGGTGTAATGATAGAAAAGTATGTAAACATGGGTAGCATTTTTATCTTATTGACCCAAAGAATAAAGAAAACAGGTCTATTGTACCGTAAAGTGAACATAATGAAAACGAAACCTTCCGAAATTAGCAAAATTGCGGTTTTCTTATCAATTTCCCCACACAAATAGTATTTTTTTGGTTGCGCCATACATTTTATGGTAAAATGAGTGTTGTCATTACAAAGGAAAACTAGTCGCGCAAAAAACAAGCTCTCATAATAGTCTGTGGATGAAAATATAAAAGAGTTATGATTTTTAGAAGGCAAGGAGGAAAAAACTAAAACGTAAAAATAAAATTGTTCTTAAGGCCCAAATGGGCTGAGTCCTTTAGGGGTTAAATTGAAGATTTTAGATATATTAAAATATTTTAAGTTTAATTTAAGGTGCCAACAGCATAAGGAGACCATATGGTTGGAGCTGGCGGCAGCATGAGTAGACAATAGGGCTTCACAATCCCTAAGATTAAAAAATGAACTTTAAAATTGAAATTCAAGATTTATGGTAGCCAGTGCTACCATAAAATATTTTTAGGTTACATCCCAGGCCCAGCAGCATCAGTAAACCATATAGTGGCTGAATGGAACAGCCTGGAGCTGGCGGCAGCATGATTAAACAATAGGGCTTCACAATCCCTAAGATTAAAAGATTAATTTTAAAATGTAAAATTGAATATTAAGATTACACTCCCAAGTTTTTATGTCCCGGGCCCAGGCGTGTAGTTACAAAGGACCAAATCTAACAAGGAGTCACATGTCACACGGCGGCACAATGACAGAGCCTGGAGGTGGCAGCAGCTTGAGTAGACAATAGGGCTTCCCAATCCCTAAGATTAAAAGAGGAATTTTAAAATGTAAATTGAAGATTCATGGCAGCTAGTGCTACCATAAAATATGATTAGGTAATGTCCCAGGCCTAATAGCATCAGTAAACCATTTAGTAGCTGAATGGCACATCCTGGAGATGGCTGAAGCATGAGTAGACCATATAGTGGCTGATTGGCACAGCCTGGAGTTTGTGGCAGCATGAGGAGACCATATAGTGTCTGAATTGCACAGCCTGGAGGTTTCTGAAGCATGAGGAGACCCTATAGTGGCTGAATGACACAGCCTGGAGTTGGCTAAAGCATGAGGAGACCATATAGTGGCCAAATGGCACAGCCTGGTGTTGGCGGAAGCATGAGGAGACCATATAGGGGCCGAATGGCACAGCCTGGAGTTGGCTGAAGCATGAGGAGATTATATAGTGGCTGAATGGCACAGCCTGGAGTTTGTGGCAGCATGAGAAGACCATATAGTGGATAAATGGCACAGCCTGGAGGTTTCTGAACCATGAGGAGACCATAAAGTGGCTGAATGGCACAGCCTGGAGGTGGTGAAGCATGAGGACACCATATAGTGTCTGAATGGCACAGCCTGGAGGTGGCTGAAGCATGAGGAGACCATATAGTGGCTGAATGACACAGCCTGGAGTTGGCTGAAGCATGAAGAGACCATATAGTGGCTGAATGACACAGCCTGGAGTTGGCTGAAGCACGAGGAGACCATATAATGGCTGAATGACACAGCCTGGAGTTGACGGCAGCATAAGTAGAACATGTATTGTCTGAACTGCACAGCCTGGAGGTGGCTGAAGCATGAGGAGACCATAAAGTGGCTGAATGGCACAGCCTGGACTTGGCTGAAGCATGAGGTGGTCATATAGTGGCTGAATGGCACAGCCTGGAGTTGGCTAAAGCATGAGGAGACCATATTGTGGCCGAATGGCACAGCCTGGAGTTTGCTGAAGCATGAGGAGACCATGTAGGGGCCGAATGGCACAGCCTGGAGTTGGCTGAAGCATGAGGAGACCATATAGTGGCTGAATGGCACAGCCTGGAGTTTGTGGCAGCATGAGGAGACCATATAGTGGCTGAATGGTACAGCCTGGAGTTGGCTGAAGCATGAGGAGACCATATAGGGGCCGAATGGCACAGCCTGGAGTTGGCTGAAGCATGAGGAGACCATATAGTGGCTGAATGGCACAGCCTGGAGGTGTCTGAAGCATAGAGACCATTTAGTGGCATGGAGACCTGGAGTTGGCAGCAGCATCAGGAGTCCGGAAAGTGACCCGGTGACAGAGTGGTGTGGTGGCTGGCAATACCAGTACCCGTTGATGAAGGCGGATGAAAGAAGGAGAACTTGGCGTCAGATGTGTGGCATCAGGCGGGTGGAAGGATCAGAATAGTAGCTAAGGCAGGTAGGCAGAAGAGAACAATCTTTTTTGTCAAAGTATTGGTGTGCACAAGTAAGTAATGAGGACATGCATTACGTAAAACTTAACTTTTCTTAGGATAAAATATATGGACCACAAACTTTTCTTTAAATCTTACAAGAGAAAAGGTGTGCAAAAAACACCATGTGCCACCAATACCACCAAGTATTTATGCGATGCAAAGACCTCTAAAAGGTGGAAGGGAACAATGTATGGTCCATTGTAACAGGTGTGGGTAAAAACTTCCCCTGTAAGGCCCTACTCTCGCACTATTAATTCCCTTATTGGCAAGTGTTACTCGTCCTAAAAAGGGCAGCCCCACACAGGAACCTCTCCCTATTTCCAACAGAAAACCATGGGCAATGGCAGTGTTTTTAGGTGGCACATGGTGTTTTTTACACACCTTTTCTTTTGTTAGATTTAAAAAAAAAAAAAAATAAAAAAAAAAAATTGGGGTCCATATATTTTATCCTAAGAAAAGTTAAAGGGGTTATCCAGGAAAAAACTTTTTTTTATATATCAACTATCTCCAGAAAGTTAAACAGATTTGTAAATTACTTCTATTAAAAAATCTCAATCCTTTCAGTACGTATGAGCTGCTGAAGTTGAGCTGTTCTCTTCTGTCTAAGTGCTCTCTGATGACACGTGTCTCGGGAACTGCCCAGTTTAGAAGCAAATCCCCATAGCAAACCTCTTCTTCTCTGGACTGTTCCCAAGCAGAGAAGTCAGCAGAGAGCACTGTTGCCAGACAGAAAACAACAACTCAACTTCAGCAGCTGATAATTATTGAAAGGATTAAGATTTTTTTTATAGAAGTAATTTACAATTCTGTTTAACTTTCCGGAGCCAGTTGATATAAAACAATTTTTTTCCTGGAATACCCCTTCAAGTATAACGTAATGCATATCCTCAATACTTACTTGTGGTCTAATGCAGAGGAATTTCTAAAATTGGGGACCAACACCTTAATTGTGTTTTGCAGTATCCATGGCAGCACAATGAGAGAGCCCAGAGGGGGAAGCATCAGCATGAGGAGACCATAGAGCAGCACAATTAGAGAGCCTGGAGGTGGCAGCATCAGCATGAGGAGATCATATGGCAGCACAATGACAGAGCGTGGATGCGGCAGCATCAGCATGAGGACACCATAGAGCAGCACAATTAGAGAGTCTGGAGGTGGCAGCGTCAGCATGAGGAGACCATAGAGCAGCACAATTAGAGAGCCTGGAGGTGGCAGCATTAGCATGAGGAGACCATATGGCGGCACAATGGCAGAGCCTGGAGGTGGTAGCATCAGGATAAGGAGACCATATGGTGGCACAATGACAGAGCGTGGAGGTGGTAGAATTAACATGAGGAGACCATAGAGCAGAATGAGAGCCTGGAGGTGGCAGCATCAGCATGATGAGACCATAGAGCAGCACAATGACAGAGCCTGGAGGTGGCAGCAGCAGCAGCATGAGGGCCATGCCAACTGAGGGTTGAGTCTGAGGAACCCACCGACTGTTGACTGGGTTGTCAGATGTCACTTGGGATGAAGTGGATGACCAAGTGAACCGATCAATCACGGCTGCTGGGTTGCTGGTCGAGACACGACTGCTAGCTTACATCAGGAGCTCAGACCTCTTGCTGCGACTCCGGCTGCCACATGCCCCTACTTTGCTGCAACCTCTGCCTGCATCTGATGAATTTAGGCCTGTGCCACTCCTCAGTGCACGTCCTGGCACTACTCTGCCTGACATACTTATTGCATATATGAGGGGATTACAATATGCTTTACTAAGCTTAAAACAGTACTTGTCTAGAAGGCAGCAGGTGTGTACAATTGGCTGTCCTTTCATAGTATCTATGTACGTATGTGTATGCACTTATGAGGGCAGAAAAATGTACAATACAGTACAATACAATTAAAAACGTATTGGAGTAAAACACCAGCCGGTGATTACTTTTGCCTGTACTTTCACAGTATCTAGGACCTTGACAGAGTAACAGCTACGAAATAGTACACTTCTTAGATGTACGTATCTGGTATGCACTTATGAGGGGAGAAAAATGCGCTACAGTACGCTTAAAAAGTATTTGTGTACAACACCATCCAGTGAGTACTTTTGCCTGGCCTTTCACAGTATCTTGGACCCTGAGACTTTAACAGGAACAAAATAGTACACTACTTGGATGCACTTATGTGGTATGCACTTATGAGGGGAGAAAAATGTGCTACAGTATGCTTAAAAAAGTATTTGTTTACAACACCAGCCAGTGAGTACTTTTGCCTGGCTTTTCACAGTATCTAGGCCCTTGAGACTTTAACAGGAACAAAATAGTATACCACTTAGATGTACATATGTGGTATGCACTTATGAGGGGAGAAAATTGTGCCACAGTATGCTTAAAAAAGTATTTGTGCACAACACCAGCAGTACACACCAGTGCTGCAGCACACAGTCGCTGTGTACTACACCCAAAATTTAACTTTCTCTCTCAATCTCACTCCCTTCCCTTTCAGTGCTTCTTGGCAGCATTTGGCTGTCTGTCCCTGTCTAGGATTTGGCTGTCTGTCCCTATCTATCTCTCTGCAGTGAAAGGCTGAAGTGACTGGCCAAAATATGGCTGCAGATTATATAGGGCTGGGACATCACAGGGGTGACTGGCTGCTGATAGGCTTCATGCTGCATGTGATTCAGGGTTATCCCGCCTACCCCTGTTCCCGCCTTCCCAGGATTCCTTGCCCTATGTCCTCATATGTGGATCCACCATTTTAGATACCATGGAGCCTGGACCACACTAAATGGAGTTTAGTGAAGCGATTCGCAATCGTTGCAAATCAAATTTTTGCTGAAATTCGTAACTAATTCGGATTCATCAGATTCGATTCGCTCATCCCTAGTTGTGATGCGTACAGTGAAGAAAAAAAATGAAAATTCGTCATTATGAATATATATCGCTATATTCTATATTCTAAATCACGAAGTGCCGATATTAGCAGTAAAAATTTGCATTTCGAATATTTGCGCTCAACACTAGTGATCAGTACAGAATTACAGTGCAAGCTGACTCTACTATATAGATAAGTCAGATGCTTATAAACATGTCCCATACAAAAAATAGGGTCTGGGGATATTCCTTTTGTCATGGCAGTGTGACAAGGAGTAAGCACAGCTGTGCTACCATTTCCTCACTGTTCAACATCTCTCCTTGCTGTCTTTGCAAGAGAACCTTCATAGTTTATTTTCTATTCCGGCAAATATAAACTGTAACTTGTTACAGTTCCAGAATAGATATTAGAGCTTTCTATGGTAATCCGTAGCTTGTAAATAAATAATACATTTCCTCATATTATCTGTTATTATGAGCACCATCTTTAGATTTTTGGCATTGTTTACTGTAGCCTATTTTTTTTTATAATTACACAGTCAATAGCACTGCTATAGAGAAAGTCCGTAGAGACACCTCTTTGGTGGTATACAGTAGAATAACTATTGGAAGCAGGTAAACACTGATCACTGCTAGATCTGTATGGGAGTAGTGTACAGACACTATTATTGACACAAGTATTTGACCATTGATCACTTATCAAACAGACACCAAATATTGGAATAAAATATGAAATGCATGGGAGAAGGGTAAAATATGGAGTGTAAGGGGGAGGGTAAACGCTATACTTCCTCCTCGTGGGTCAGATTTACTCAAATTGTCTAATATGCAGAAAGTTTTAGACATAATTTATTAACATATGCAACTTTTGTTATCCTTTGCCTGTGCAGCAGACTAGTGTACACCAGGCACAGCTGGTTCGAATTTATCAAAAACTCTGCACCTTTTCAGAAATGCTGGCTAATGTTATCGGAGCTAATGTGTTAGGTCCAGGCTGGAGTGGTCATTGCGCAAATCTGTGTGACTTTTGCATATGACTTTGCAAGATAAATAGATCAGTGTGTAAATTGTGTGCATGTCCTAAATCAGTGTGGAAACTGGGTTCCTATAAAACCACTCTCAAACTATACAAAGAAAATGCCTACTTGATTCTGCAACACATAATGCCATATATGCCTGCAAAAGTCCACAGTTGTTTTGTAATAATATAGGTCGATTAGGAACTTTATAAATTACCCCCTGAGACTAGACTAAAAATGTGCCAGATTAATCAGAGGGGCTCAGCTTGTTTGATAAAAGCTACGGCCTGTTGTACAAGAATGTTTTTTTTATTTTTTTTTATGGAAATGACATTTTTGGTGATTTTGCTGCATAAATTACACATTTTATCAGCATTCATATGATCATGTCTGTATTAAGAATCCATAGTGGTAAATTCACATCAAATTCACAGTATATCTGTCTCTGCAGATTTACTTGAGGAAATGCTTCAAATTTCTCCATGTGGAAAATCCACAGATATATGAGGGCGGAAAAGGTGTCAGTTCAGACAACAAAAGTTGCTGCTTTCTTTTTTTTTTTTTTTATGTTATCAAATGTGTTATGTTGAAAGGACTGCTAATGGACATATGTAAACAAATTGCTAATTTTTCTGACCTAATAAAAATTAAATCCAGTGAAAAGTGAATAAAAAGTATAAAAAGTTAATAAAGGGTAAAGCTGTTACCACGCAAAACTGCAGGTGCTCTTATGTTTTTCAGCATTATTGTCCTTGATCTCTGGATCCAAAGTGATGTAACAAACATTGGTAATCCTCTCTGCTCTCATCTGAAGTAACTAGGCAAATAGAAAACAAGGTTCAATTGCAGATGACAAAAACCAGTGAAAACTTACCAAGATACTGGTGTGTTAACTATGAGACCATGGACCATCTTTACCAGTGTAATAGGTTGGTTTAGGGTCATATGACGCTTCCATTGCAGAGTAATGAAAAAAGACTGCTCTGAGCCATGGGTTTAGAGACTAGATTTAAGGCCCAAATTTAGTGACAAAACAACATGTCAGTTGTGTAACAGATACAATATGCATTGTAACATGACTGCATTTGTGTTTCTACTGTATGTGCTTTCCCATTTCTACCTCAAATGACATCATCCTGTCTGTAGCTGTCAATCAAATGGCTCCACTTCTTGCCTCAGTCTCCTAGCACTCTCAACTGTTGTTGCGGTCATAGGGCCTGTGAAAGAACATGACAATGATGCTCCATCTCAAAAAGTAGTTATAAAAGATGGTCACCAGGGGATAGAGAACATATAAACTGTACCATTTATAGTCTTAGCGTAAACTCTAACTTAAATAAAAAAATTACAACAAATATTGCAATCATTTTATAAAATAGAAAATGTGTTTTTACGCAACATTGACATTTTAATGAACCATTTATTAGCATTCAAACTATTTTTTTAAGTAAAAACGCTAAAATGAAAATAGTATTCTTCTTTCATCACTGTCCATCCGTTATTTTGATGATGTGACCTTAATTATAAATCTGATAAAAAAAGTTTGCAAAGATCTACGATCTTTTACAGCAAAAATAAATACAGTTTTTGTATGCTAATGGCTCATGTTAAAGGATATAAACACCTTTAAATAATATTTTTTTTTTGTTCTTGCATTGTACTTGGTATGGTACAAAAACACTTTTTCCATAGATCTTTAACCCCTTCACGACGAGTGACGTACATGTACGGCGCCGCAAAGTGTCACTTGGCGCGCGGCGACTTACATGTACGTCACGGGGTTCCGGGAGCGCCGCGTCACCGGTAGCGGTGATCGGGCCTGGATGACTGCTGTTATCTTACAGCAGGCATCCCGGCACATCGCCGAGGGGGGTCCTGAGACCCCCCCATGACCGCAATGCGCGCAAATCGCAGGTCAGTTCAGACCTGCGATCTGCGCGATTCCGGGTCATACGGGTCACTGGTGATCCGGTGACCCGGAAAATAAGAGGGATCGGGGGTGTCCGAGACACCCTCGATCCCCTTAAAGGGATAGGAGTTTGGTGACAGGGGTGCCACCCCTCCTATCCCTGCTATTGGTCGGCCGAGCGACCGACCGATAGCAGACCGGGGGAGGGGGGTTAAAGTTCGGTTCCCCCGCTTTGCCCACCTATCGGTGTCCGGGCAAAATGGGGGAACCATCCAGGGAAGGTCAGCGCCGAAGGTCCCTACCTGGATCCCGGATCCCCTGCCGCAATCCTCCCCCACGTGCGGCGGCAGCAATACTTCCGGGTCCTGCTAGGTGAGTTGTTGCCTAGCAACATCCGGAGGGCCACAGTTTACAGTGGTCTCTAAACCATGGCCCTCCAGATGTTTCAAAATTACAACTCCCAGCATGCCCAGACAGCTGTTTGCTGTGTGGGCATGCTGGGATTTGTAGTTTTGCAATATTTAGAGGAGTTCAGGTTGTAGATCACTAAGTGGTCTCAAATTGTAGCCCTCCAGATGTTGCAAAACTACAACTCTCAGCATGCCCAGACAGCAGTTTGCTGTCTGGGCATGCTGAGAGTTGTAGTTTTGCAACATCTGGAGGGCCACAGTTTTGAGACCACTGGACAGTGATTTACAACCTGAACCCCTCTAAATCTTGCAAAACTACAACTCCCAGCATTCAGGAACAGCATAAGGCTGTCTTGGCATGCTGGGAGTTGTACTTGCGTGCCTCCAGCCATTGCATAACTACATCTCCCAGCATGCCCTTCCACAATCAGTACATGCTGGGAGTTGTAGTTTTGCAACAGCTGGAGGCACACTGGTTGGAAAATACTGAGTTAGGTCATAGAACCTAACTCAAGGTTTTCCAGCCAGTGTGCCTCCAGCTGTTGCAAAACTACAACCCCCAGCATGCATGGTCAGTGCATGCTGGGAGTTGTAGTTTTGACCCCCCTCCCATGTGAATGTACAGGCTACATTCACACTGGCGGCAGATTACAGTGAGTTCCCCGCTACAAATTTGAGCTGCGGCAAATTTTCCGCCACAGCTCAAACTCCTAGCGGGAGACTCAGTGTAATCCGCCGTCAGTGTGAATGTAACCTAAAAACACTACACTAACATAAAATAAAAAGTAAAACACTACATATACACACGTACACTGCCCCCCCACCACCCCCCTCCCCAATAAAAGTTAAAAACGTATTGTACGGCAGTGTTTCTAAGATGGAGCCTCCAGCTGTTGCAAAACAAAAACTCCCAGCATTTCTGGACAGCAATTGACTGTCCAAGCATGCTGGGAGTTTAGCACAGCTGGAGGCACCCTGTTTGGGAATCACAGGCATAGAATACCCCTATGTCCACCCCTATGCAAGTCCCTAATTCAGGCCTCAAATGCGCATGGCGCTCTCACTTTGGAGCCCTGTCGTATTTCAAGGCAACAGAATAGGGTCACATATGGGGTATCGCCGTACTCGGGAGAAATTGCCTAACAAATTTTGGGGGGCTTTTTCTCCTTTTACCCCTTATGAAAAGGAACAGTTGGGGTCTACACCAGCATGTTAGTGTAAAAAAATAAAAAAATTTACACTAACATGCTGGTGTTGCCCTATACTTTACATTTTCGCAAGAGGTAAAAGGGAAAAACGCCCCCCAAAATTTGTAACGCAATTTCTCCCGAGTACGGAGATACCCCATATGTGGGCGCAAAGTGCTCTGGGGGCGCACAACAAGGCCCAGAAGGGAGAGTGCGCCATGTACATTTGAGGTGATTTGCACAGGGGTGGCTGTTTGTTACAGCGGTTCTGACAAACGCAAAAAAAAAAACACACCCACATGTGACCCCATTTTGGAAACTACACCCCTCACGGAATGTAATGAGGGGTGCAGTGAGAATTTACACCCCACAGGTGTCTGACGGATCTTTGGAACAGTGGTCCGTGAAAATGAAAAATTTTGCACAGCCCACTGTTCCGAAGATCTGTCAGACACCAGTGGAGGGTAAATGCTCACTGTACCCCTCACTACATTCTGTGAGGGGTCTAGTTTCCAAAATGGTATGCCATGTGTTTTTTTTTTTTTTTTTCTGTTCTGGCACCATAGGGGCTTCCTAAATGCAAATGCCCCCCGAGCAAAATTTGCTCTCAAAAAGCCAAATATGACTCCTTCTCTTCTGAGCATTGTAGTTCGTCCGCAGTGCACTTCAGGTCCACTTATGGGGTACCTCCATACTCAGAAGAGATGGGGTTACAAATTTTGGGGGGTCTTTTCTGCTATTAACCCTTTAAAAATTTGAAATTTGGGGGAAAACCAACATTTTAGTGATTTTTTATTTTTTTTATATACATATGCAAAAGTCGTGAAACACCTGTGGGGTATTAAGGCTCACTTTATTCCTTGTTATGTTCCTCAAGGGGTCTAGTTTCCAAAATGGTATGCCATGTGTTTTTTTTTTTTTGCTGTTCTGGCACCATAGGGGCTTCCTAAATGCGACATGCCCCCCAAAAACCATTTCAGAAAAACGTACTCTCTAAAATCCCCTTGTCGCTCCTTCGCTTCTGAGCCCTCTACTGCGCCCGCCAAACACTTTACATAGACATATGAGGTGTGCCCTTACTCGAGAGAAATTGGGCTACAAATATAAGTATACATTTTCTCCTTTTACCCCTTGTAAAAATAAAAAAATTGGGTCTACAAGAACATGCGAGTGTAAAAAATGAAGATTTTGAATTTTCTCCTTCACTTTGCTGCTTTTCCTGTGAAACACCTAAAGGGTTAAAACATTTACTGATTGTCATTTTGAATACTTTGGGGGTGCAGTTTTTATAATGGGGTCATTTATGGGGTATTTCTAATATGAAGACCCTTCAAATCCACTTCAAACCTGAACTGGTCCCTGAAAAATTGCGAGTTTGAAAATTTTGTGAAAAATTGGAAAATTGCTGCTGAACTTTGAAGCCCTCTGGTGTCTTCCAAAAGTAAAAACTCGTCAATTTTATGATGCAATCATAAAGTAGACATATTGTATATGTGAATCCCCCCAAAAATTTTTTGGGAATATCCATTTTCCTTACAAGCAGAGAGCTTCAAAGTTAGAAAAATTTTAAATTTTAAATTTTTTCATCAAATTTTGGGATTTTTCACCAAGAAAGGATGCAAGTTACCACAAAAATTTACCACTATGTTAAAGTAGAATATGTCACGAAAAAACAGTCTAAGAATCAGAATGATAACTAAAAGCATTCCAGAGTTATTAATGTTTAAAGTGACAGTGGTCAGATTTGCAAAAAAGGGCTTCGTCCTAGAGGTGAAAATGGGCTCCGTCCTTAAGGGGTTAAAATGTTTACTTTCTCTTCTACAGCCCCTGCAGTGTCCCGTTATCAGTAAAGTCCATCATAGAAGCTCTTCTCTGATGGGTTTCCTGACAGTATTTCTTCCCTCTCCTAAATGTTCCTTCCGAAATGTGTTCGATCTATGACTATACACTGGTAGCTTTACATGATCATTTCTGGGACTAGTTGCAGGACACTGCTGCTTTCATTTTCCTTGCATTGCTTCTGTTTATTTGAATCACTATTTGTGTTAATATTTACATAAAAATTTATAAACCAACTAGATTCTGTTGACAACATGCCACTTCTGTTATGTGTACTGCTCTTGTGCATTTAGATTATAATTTGCATCAATAGCTACATTCTACCTACAGTAGAAATATGTTGATGAATGTTTGATCCTTCATGTAAATGGTGATTTGAATCAACACAATGGCCTATTTTTTATTTATTTTTTATCAAAAGGGACATTGTTTTAGTCAATAACTTACTGTACTATGGTATTATCTGCAAAAGAAGTATGGGAGTGTATAAAGGAGATGTGTCCACCCCAGACACAGTGGTTGTCAGTGGGATAACTCTGATCCTGGCCATTTTTATTTAAACTCATAAATTATTATAAGGGGCTGCACTCCCTCACCCAGTTGCCCCTCCCCCTTGAGACACAATCACAGGGTGCGAAGAGTTTGTCATGGCATACAGCGGCCCAAGTGTCCACAGGTTTGCCATGTTAGTAATTTTTACTTAAAATAAATAAACAATATTATTTGTAGAAAAAAATAAAAATAAAAAAACAATTTTGATTTAAAAAAAAAAAAAAAAAGGCCTTTTTATGGTACAACATGTTCTCTTTATTCTGTGGATTACTAAAATTAAAGCAACACCCATGGCTACATGCTTTTCAACTATTGTACTGCTTTTAAAAAAAGTCAAACTTTTTGTTTAACAAAATTAGTATGCTTAAAATGTCTGTATTCTGTACCCCTAAATCTTTTTTAATTTTTCCATATATACAGCTGTACAAAAGCTAATTTTAGCACTATGAGCTGTGGTTTTTATCTATACCGCTTTTGCATTTATGTGACTTTTTGGTAATTTTTTATTCCATTTTTTGTGGGATTTGATGTGACAAAAAATCAGCAATTTTGGTCTTTTTATTCTTTATTTTTTTATTTGTAGTATGGGAAAAACGGGTGATTTTATTTTTTATTGGGAAGAGGCTTCATCAGTTTTTTAAAACTTTTTTATTACTTTATTGTTTACATTTTTTAAGTCCCAACAGTGGACCATTTATGACAATCTATTGATTGCTATTACTGTTCAGTGCTATGCAATGGATCTCTGGTCTCCATCTAGACTTATCGGGCCCGTGCAATCGCGCAGAAGGTTGTCTGAGGAGTCCCACAAAGCTCTCCAAACGCTTTAGAAGCCATGATTTGCATTGATCATGAAATTTAAAGGGTTAATGGTGAACATCAGTGGAGGGTCCCTTGCCGCTGATTACATTAGCCATCTTGGCTGATCACCATGTCGGGAGATGTGGGGATCATGGAACCCTGTGACGTAACATGCTTTTTGTTGGGTGCTAAGTACCAGAGCACAGCGATGTACATGTACATTGAGTGTCCTCTAGGGGTTACAGGGTCTTTCATATAGGGGTATGTTCGCACTATATCATTTGAGGTAGTTTCTACCTCAAAATCTGCCTAAGAACTGTAAAATGATTCCATTACCTTTGAAATTTTGCTCAGAATCTGCTTCGACAAGGATTTGATGAGGATTTGGTAAGGATTTGACAATGCTATGGTGAGGCCTTTTGAGAAGGATTTTTGCCAAGGATTTTGACAGGGATTTCCTCATCAGTTCCTCGGAAAAAAATGTACACTTCTATTTATTCAATGTGAACACAAGATAACCGTTCTGGTTTGTCTTTTTAGGTTACAGATTTGGCTTTTGTAAGAACAATTATTTTAACATCATGACACTATACAGGAAAGTGAAAGACATCAAAGTCTATCAACTGCAACCAAAATTCCTCTCTGTACGTCACAATAAATCTAACATCCCATGGGCCAGTTTGATAAAGCTTACTTGTTTTCTCCCATTTTCCACCGTTGTACTGATATAAGCCTTTAATACAGAGATCAGTGTTCATATATTGTCCTGCTAGATCCTTTCCAAAGAATCCTAGCTTTATAAATAGAAATGCCTCATGTGTATGGACTATTTCAGTGTGCTAGGCTTTACTTTTGGAAAGAAAAACACATATCTAACCTGATGCCATTTGTTGGGCTTAAAAAGTTGTAACCTTTCAGTGACCCCCTCCAATAGTCATAGTTTATGGCTTCCGTATATGAGCCTGGGAAGAACCTATGTCATTTGTATGTTGAACTGAGATATTAATATAAGATCTAAAATGGTAATAAAGTCCCTTAAAAAACCCTTTACAGCTTTCAAAACTTTTGGACAACTTTTATATAATTAACACTTAAAGTGTTGCTAGGAATTAGAAAAAGTTTTCAGATGTCATGCAGACACATCAAAAGTTTTAAATGTTTGGGCTGCTGAGACCACCACTGTTCTCTGACTATAGCTGGTGAAGCCTGTGGCACTGTGCTTCACTTCCAGCTTGATGTTTGATCCAACTCATTGCAGTAGATGGATTCCATAAACTATAATGGAGTCCATATTCTGCAGTGAGTCCAAGACAGTGCTGAGTTGGGGAGTGAAGTGCAGATTTTTTGTGACCTCTATATTGTCGCTGCATAAAATGTTCCCATGCAATTTCCTGCAATCCTATAGGGACACAATAGGTGCAATATTGTCTAGTAACAGCACACACATGATAAGTGACCCTTCCTTTACATTTATCCTCTATCAGTTTAGCAGAGAAGTTTCAGGGATAACAGTACATATTGTTACCCTACATGAATGATACATTTACAAAAATATTGGGCATCTTTATGCATAGTGTTGAGATTGTCGTTTTCCAATCCACTTCAATAAGTGTCATTTACTTATTGAACCTGAGTGTGGGAGAGAAAAAAGGAGAGACCGACACAGGCGCCTTGTGCGTTACCACTAAACAGGGATAACAGATAAAATCAATCACAGTGAGCGGGCAGGAATTGCCCCTTAGGTAATGTCCGCTCACCTTGAGCGAATAAGGTATTCGCATATAACCCACACCGTGGGTGACAGAAGGATAGGAACTGCTGCTGAGCCTGGGTCCCAGGAAAGGAAGAGATCCGATCCTGATGGAAGTGGAGGTGGAGAAGGAAAATATGACCCTTACAGAGGCGCTGCTAGTTCCAGAGTAATGTAGAAGCCAACCAGAGGTATTGGTAAAACACCGGAGTGGTTTATTAGAGCATAAGAAGACAATGAAGTACACAGATGACGCGTTTCGGGGGAGCAACCCCCTTCCTCAGATCAGTGTACATGATACAGGTACAGATAGAGTTTAAATACACTAACAAATGGCGTCAAAAAGCAAAAAGGAGGCGGAGCCAAACAATGACATTACATCAGATACATAGAAATGATATATAAAATAATAAAAGTATAATAATAGACATATTCATACAGGGTACATGGTATATGTGAGCCCAGGACTACTACAAAATGTGAAAGATGAAGTTAATGTATTAAAGAAAAAAACGGCGATGGTACTGTTGACATCCGGTCTCCAGATGTCAACATCCTGCCGCTGCACAGCGGAGAATACTGACAACAAAGGAGCCGGCGTGAAGGACGCGTTGCCAAGGGGCGGAGGCATATGGTAGTGGCTAACCAATAGGACCCCGAGGATGATAGCACTGACGTGCCGAGTGCTGGATGTACACAGGGTAAGTGAGCGATCGTGCCCCGGTACTATCAGTGTAAGTGTGGAGATGGATGCCGGCATCTATGTCAGGTCAGCGCTAAGTGCACATAGTGTGAACCTGCATCCCTGCGCAAATAGGGTCGGCGCAGTGGGAAAATACATGATAGTGTGGACAGCCCTGACAAAAGGTATCAGTATAGAGTGGGGAGAAGCATTATTACTGTAGTGATATGGTGGGGATGTAATATAATAATATTATAATAATACAATATATTATGGTAAAATCAAGGGAAAAAAAGAGAATAAGATGGAATAAAAATAAAAATTGAAATAAAAATGTAAATTAAATTAAAATTAAAAATAGGGGCCAGTGGGGAAATTAACCCAACAAATCACTGGACCCCTAGATGTAAAGGGCAGAGTATGAGTGTATATAACATGTGTGCTGGATGTAGGAGCCATGAAAATATATTGGAATGAATAGAAATATAAAAATATATAAATATAATTGAAATAAAAAATGTAAAAATTATTCATCAAAAGGGGGATATAAACTAGGAATATACATATATATATATATATATATATATATATACACATCCCCAGTTGCATATGCTGAAATGCTAATAGATATATATACATGTATAACCATGAGAGGCACATGGGAAATATGGCCATCCATCAGTAGCATATGGGGGGGGGGGGGGGAGGGGGGGGGAAGTGGATGCATGGCCATATGTAGTAAAAACATAAATAGAAATAGAACATAAATAGAACAATGTATATACATACATACTAACCTATACATGCACATATATATATATATATAACACATACATGTACATATACATGGATTAAGTAACTACTAAATTGTGTGCAAAACACAGAAAAATACACTGATAAGGGATTAAAAATTACATTCAATCATCTCATTGAGTACTCCACAGTACTCTATTAAGACAGACAAATTAACCCTATAAGGCATATAAAAAGATATCCATTAATATAGCTTTCAATATGGAATAAATGCCTATAAATAAATGCAAAGTCCATAAATATATTTTATGCATATGCCTTTACATATCGGTATATATTTTTAAGTAGTGAGAATCAGTGAGAATGCAGATTTAAACCTTTCAGTTGTCTTATACCCAGGAGGAAGATCCAGAAAGACTCCCTGTTCAGGAGAGTACATCTGTGATCTCCCCCCCCCCCCCCCCCCTTTGCACAGGTCGTTTAACCCTTTCAATTCCAAGCACTCTGAGAATTGGTTTTACTCTCCATGTTTATCCCTGAAGTGCTTGGACAGGGCAGAAATGTTGAACTGGTTGTTTTTGCAATCAGACACTTGTCTTCTGATTCTCACTTTCAATGGAGTTGTAGTACAACTGAACCGAAATATTGGCAGTTACATGCTTCGCAAGAGGCTAGATAAACAATAAATTTGGAATTAAAATTTATATAATCTTTAATGTTATAAACCAAATTAGGGTAGGTTCACACCACGTTTTTGCAATACAGTTTTTTATCAGGTTTTTGTTAAAAAAACGGATTCCTCAAAACCTGACTAAATTGTATCAAAACATGTGTACAAAGTTTTATCTGTATACGGTTAAAAAACGTATAGGGTTTGAAAAATGATGTCCGGTTGTATCCGTTTTTTAAGAAAAAAAACTTATAGGTTTTGAACTTTTCACTCCATTATGAATAAAGTTTCACTTGTTTGATTGAAATTCCAAGAAAAAAAACTGTGCAAAGTCAAAAATCGTATGGTAAAAACTGGATGGAACTGTACACACATACAGGTCTGTATGGTTCCTATTGACTCCCATGCTAAAAAAAAACGTATACGGCTCCAATTTCCTGGACTATGTAACCAGGTAGGGTTCCTAGATGGGGCAGTTCTATTAAACATACTTGGTGATAGTTTGCTTACTAGTGAGGGACCTCTTCTAGATGCCATTTTAAACTCCTGCAAGAATATCCCTCTCAAAATATTATCCCGTTGAAGAAAGGACTACCTGCTGTACTGTGTTATGATATATGGGGCTGCTCTCTCTGTCTCCTGCCTTTGATTTCTGTCAGCAGTCTGTCTAACTCTCTGTCTCTGTCTCTCTTTTGCTGATTTTAGGTTAACTTCTGTGAAGCCTCTCTCTTTAAGTCTGTTATGCAGGTGACCTGACTCTATTTCATAATCCCTGTTTCAGGAGCAGTTACGGCGTAACCTGCACCACTAACCATATGGGATATTCTCAACCACATGGCAAGGGTGAGAGGATGTTGCTTGTAAAAGTCTTCCACTGTCTCCTCAAGGTCCATAAAGGTGGTTTCCACATCCCCTCTGCCCTATTGTAGCTGTCATTGGATCCATGGGAGAGAGATTGGGAGACTGGGTGGACAGTTTCCTACAACCGTTGGTTGGTATTACCCCCCACTTACATTAAGGACACAAAGCATGTACTGGAAATTATGGAGATCATTTTTATTGGGCCACATACGATGTGGCAGCCCTGTATCAATCAATCCATTCCCTGGGGGAAGGTCATAGAAACATAGAATTTGTCGGCAGATAAGAACCATTTGGCCCATCTTGTCTGCCCAATAATCTGAATCCTATCAATAGTCCCTGGCTCTATCTTATATGAAGGATAGCTTTATGCTTATCCCTAAAAGCTCTGTCCAGAAACATGAATATGTATAGCAATTACTCCTCTGAGCTGAAGAAATTTATTCTGGATGCTACGGAATTTCTGTTACAATATAATAATTTTTTTTTTAATGTTCAATGGCACATATTTTCTTCAGATCAGGGGAGAGTCAATGGGCGCTAAATTGTCGCCATCTTTTGCAAACATATTCATAAATCAGTGGGAGGAGTCATTTATATTTTCACCCACAAATCCCTTTTACAATTGTATGAAGTGGATTGGGCGATATATTGATGACTTGATTATCATCTGGAGGGATACTGAACCGAGATTTTGGGAGTTTGTTCATTATTTGAAACACAATGATCTCAATATAACCTTTACAGCTTCCTTTTCTCGGAACAGTATTCCCTTCCTAGATGTTAGGTTTTCATCCGAAGGAGATCCCATTGTATGATCCCCTTATCGCAAGGATGTAGCAGGTAACACAATTTCACAGATGTACTCTCCTGAACAGGGATCTTCTGGATCTTCCTCCTGGGAACAAGACAACCGAAGGGATTAAATCTGCATCAAGATCTGATTTTCACTTATTAAAAATATATACCGATATGTATAGGCATATGCATAAAATACATTTATGGACCTTGCATTTATTTATATGAATTTATTCTATATTGAAAGCTATATTAATTAATATCTTTTTATATGCCCTATAGGGTTAATTTGTCCATCTTAATAGAGTTCCGTGGAGTAATCCCTTGCCACATTTTGTATACCACCTAAGTGAAGTAAATCACATGACTTGCTTGTGTGCTATATAATGTCTAAGATTTTATTGTATCTTATACCATGACTAAGGGTAGCAATACCTGAAACGCGTAGGCTACTACATTTGATACCTTGTGCCAGACATTCCTTCTTGTATAATTAACCCTTTGCACACTTGAAATCTGAGAAATCTGGGGAGATACACATAGAATACATAGGCCTTTATCACTTCAAAATAAAAAAATTTCTGTCTAAAAAAATCTTTTAATACCTAGCAGCCAATACAGCTCGCACTGAGCTTGTGAATCTTTACTCTCCAACCCCAAACAATGATTAACATCTGTTTACAAACTACAGACAAATCTGCTAATCTCTCTGTGCTGGCCTAACATTTATGGTTTAAAAGTCTAATCTGAGATTTATGGCAGCATTTAACCCTTAGAGGAACCATGATGTAGGATTTGTAGCACCATGATGTGCATTCCCCTCTTGAACATGAAGTGGGTGCATGAGCTGTGCTGGCTTAATGCTCGTCAGGCCCTGGTGGCTATGAGAAGCTTGGACCTTGCTGACAATGGCAGACATCAGTGATCATGCTGATGTCCATAATTAACCCTATAGATGCCATGATCAATGCCCAGCATAGAATCTATAGGCAAAATGTAGGTGTCGGCAAGTTTGTGTGGGTTGTTTGGACCTTCAAAGTGCAACTGTGGTGGTCCAATGAGCACAAATGGTGATCTTCCTGTGCAGCCTGCAGAGTCATGCTGTACAAGGAAATCACCAATAGTACACTGCTAAAAAAAATAAGGGGAACACTTAAACAACATAATGTAACTCCAAGTCAATCACACTTCTGTGAAATCACACTTTCCACTCAGAAAGCAACACTGATTGACAATCAATTTCACATGCTGTTGTGCAAATGGAATAGACAACAGGTGGAAATTATAGGCAATTAGCAAGACACCCCCAATAAAGAAGTGGTTCTTATCAATTCCTATGCTTCCTGGCTGATGTTTTGGTCCCTTTTGAATGCTGGCGGTGCTTTCACTCTAGTGGTAGCATGAGACGGACTCTACAACCCACTGGCCTGAGGTGCAGATCGCAGCAGGTCATTATCCAGAGACACACTGTGATCCGCATTTATCAACTATACAAGCCGGCGGTGCATGCGGCTACACTGCACTGCCCGCCGCCCCTGTATACACTGTCATAATTAATAATCCCTGCCGCCGGGAGAGGGGATCTCTTATTGGTCAATAGCTATCTACCAATCAGAGCTCCCGTCTCCCAGCGGGGATTAGGAATTATAAGAACTGTAGGAGCCCGCAGCAGCGCAGTGTAGACGCATGTACCGCCAGCTTGTACAGTTAATAAATGTGGATCGCAGGAGAGAGATCTGCAGTGATCTGCCCCTCTGCCCTTGGACTACTACTCCTATCATGGGACAGAGTCTGTCCCATGATGGGAGTAGTTTTAGTTCCGCAGCGCTGAGGGATGGCACTTGCACATTCCCCGGCTGCGGGACTTTTAGAACTGCTACTCCCATCATGGACATACTCTGCCCATGATGGGAGTTATAGTCCAGGGGCTGAGGTGCAGATCGCATCGGGTCATTCTGCAGAGACCTGCTGCAATCCGCATTTATTAAGATATCAAGCCGGCGGTCCATGTGACTACAATGCACTGCCTGCCAGCTTCTATATACACCGCTCATAATTCATAATCCCCGCCGCCGGGAGAGGGGAGCTCTGATTGGTCAATAGCTACCCACCAATCAGAGCTCCGTGTTACGGTGGGGATTATCAATTATTACAGTGTATATAGAAGCCGGCGGCAGTGCAGTGTAGCCGCATGTACTGCCGGTTTGTATAGTTAATAAATGTGGATCGCAACAAATCTTCACAGAATGATCTGCTGCGATCCACATTTAAGTTAAATGCCCAGCGGTGCATGCAGCTACACTGCGCTGCCGCCGGCTTCTATATGCACTGTAATAATTCATAATCACCACTGGGAGAGGGGAGCTCTGATTGGTCAATAGCTATCCACCAATCAGAGCTTCCGTGTTCCGGTGGCGGGGATTATGAATTATGAATAACTATACAAGCCGGGCTTACATGTGTCTACATAGCACTGCCCGCCAGCTTGTATATACAATGTCATAATTCATAATCCCCTGCACCGGAACACGAGAGCTCTAATTGGTGGATAGCTATTGACCAATCAGAGCTCCCCTCTCCTGGCGGCAGGGATTATGAATTATGACAGTGTATACGGGAGCGGCGTGCAGCGCAGTGTAGATGCATGTACCGCTGACTTGTTAACTTAAATGCGGATCGCAGCTGGTCTCTGCAGAATGACCCAGTGCGATCTGCACCTCAGCCCCTGGACTATATCTCCCATCATGGGCAGAGTATGTCCATGATGGGAGTAGTAGTCCTGAAAGTCCCGCAGCCGGGGGATGTGCAAGTGCCCTCCCTCAGCAGCGCTGCCTTACTAAAACTACTCCCCTCATTGGACAAGCTCTTTCCCATGATAGGAGTAATAGTCCAAGGGCAGAAGGACAGGTCTCTGTTCACATTATGTGTTTTGCATAATGGGAACAGAGCCTTTCTGGCAGTGTGTTCCCAAACAGGGAACAATCACTACAATGTGAGCGGGCTCAACAACATCAATTAGAAAAGGGGTGCTGCTATACGTATCAAATGTAGTACAGTATCCAGAAAGAAAAAGAAACACGCAAAACAGCGCACACCCATAAATATCAAAAAGTACTCTTTATTAATACATGAATCAAAAAAACAGACAAGATTCTTAAAAACATTTAAAACAGGCCTAAAGCAGCCAAAGCACAAACCAGGGTGAGCCCCCTCAACAAAGGAACCCCACCCAGGGCACCTGCCTATTACAGTACATCAATATCGTCACTATGTCATACAAATAAGCTACCGCATAACACTATATTCATCACAACAGCCCATATACAACCTGTATTCTCATGTAGCAAGTAATGATGAAGTGACACAGGACGGTTAGTGGAGGTGTTACCAGGCAAGTGCCCCCCAACACCCCTGAGGAAGTTGCCGACGGGCAACGGAACGCGTGGGGTCTTTAGGGGGGCACTTGCCTGGTAACACCTCCACTAACCGTCCTGTGTCACTTCATCATTACTTGCTACATGAGAATACAGGTTGTATATGGGCTGTTGTGATGAATATAGTGTTATGCGGTTGCTTATTTGTATGACATAGTGACGATATTGATGTACTGTAATAGGCAGGTGCCCTGGGTGGGGTTCCTTTGTTGAGAGGGCTCACCCTGGTTTGTGCTTTGGCTGCTTTAGGCCTGTTTTAAGAATCTTGTCTGTTTTTTTGATTCATGTATTAATAAAGAGTACTTTTTGATATTTATGGGTGTGCGCTGTTTTGCGTGTTTCTTTTTCTTTCTGGATACTTCCCAAACAGGGAGACTCCAGCTGTTGCTTAACTTCAGCCCCCCATGATGGGAGTTGTAGTTTAGCAACAATTGGAGGCTCCCCGTTTAGGAACACACTGCATTATGTCCACTCTTCCTAGGGGAGAGCAAAAAAAATGTACTAACCCATATTTCTTGTTTTTCTTTTCTTCTCATTTCAGATACATGAATGCAGAGCACTACGTCAGATTCGGTGGACTGCGACGATGACCAGTGTTTTTTTTTTAGTTCAATAAAATGGTTAACGAGGGCTGTGGGGGAGTATTTTTTTAAATAATTTTTTTTTTCTATGTGTCTTGTTTTTTATAATTGAATTTTTAGGGTTAGTAGTGGAAGCTGTCTTATAGATGCAATCCACTACTAAGCCAGGGCTTAGCGTTAGCCCGAAAATCAGCTAGCGCTAACCTCCAGTTATTACCCCGGTACCCACCGCCACAGGGGTGTTGGGAAGAGCCGGTACCAACAGGCCCGGAGCATCAAAAATGGCGCTCCTGGGCCTGGGTGGTAACAAGCTGGCGTTGTTTAGGATGGGGAGGGCCAGTAACAATGGTCCTCACCCACCCTGGTAACGTCAGGCTGTTGCTGCTTGTTTGGTATCTGGCTGATACTAAAAATAGGGGGAACCTAGGCGTTTTTATTTTTCTTTATTTTATAAATAAATTAAAAAAAGTGTGTGGTTCCCTCATTTTTTCAGTATCGGCCAGATGCCAACCAAGCAGCAAAAGCCTGACATTACCAGGGTGGGCGAGGACCATTGTTACTGGCCCTCCCCAGCCTAAAGAAAGCTAGCCTGTTACCGCCTAGCCCCATGAGCGCCATTTTTGATGCTCTGGGCCTGTTGGTACCAGCTCTTCCCAGAACCCCTGTGGCGGTGGGTACCGGGGTAGTAATTGGGGGTTAGCGCTAGCTGTTTTGGGGGCTAACACTTAGCCCCAGCTTAGTAATGGATTCTGTCTACAAGATGCCTTCCACTACTAAGCCTGAAAATTCAATTATAAAAAAACAAAACACATTGAAAAATAGTTTTTTTAAAAACTCCCCCCACAGCCCTCGTTAACCCTTTTATTGACATAAAAAAAACGCTGTTCATCGTTGCAATCCACAAAATCTGACATAGTCCTCTGCATTCATGTATCTAAATTTCGAAGAAAAGAAACAACAAAAAGTTAAGTACTTTTTTTGTTTCCACACACCAGCAAAAACACAAGAAAAAAAACGCAAGAAAAACTGACAAAACGCAGGAAAAAGCTGGGACAGTTTTTCTGGCGTTTTTTTATGATGGACAAAAAACCTCTATGGAATCCGACCTCAAAGCAATAGAACAAAATCCCTACGTCCACTTTTCCTGTGAGGTAGAGAAGGAGTGTACGGTAGAGCGAGGGGGGTCGTTTCTATATTTGCACAAGATTTATCAAAGGAGTGCACAGCCTTAGTAAATTCTGAGCAAGAGTGTAAATTAGATAAGCAGTGTAAAGGGGTAGAACTGTGTCTACCATAGACAAATAATGATAAATCTCCCCCTATATGTAAATGTCTCTGAATCCTGCCACTAGTAGCCACTGTTATCAGCTCTTTCCTCAGCTAAGCCATTGGTAAATTGGTCCTTTTTTTAATAAAATCATGAAAAAGGCAGAACTCCTTGCACAAACAGTTACTCTTGTCTTCTGTTTGTGTAATGCAGATCCATTTAATAAAAGTAAATAGATCCATGGTTTAAGGACAGGTTTGGACAGGTGTGGCACTGCTTAAAGGGTTACTCCGGTGGAAAACTTTATTTTTAAATGAACTGGTACCAGAAAGTGAAACAGATTTGTAAATTACTTCTATTTCATAATCTCAATCCTTTCAGTACTTATTAGCAGCTGTATGCTACAGAGGAAATTCTTTTCTTTTTTGAATTTCTTTTTTGTCTTGTCCACAGTGCTCTAGGCTGACACCTCTGTCCGTGTCAGGAAGTGTCCAGAGCAGGATAGGTTTGCTATGGGGATTTTCTCCTGCTCTGGACAGTTCCTGATACGGGCATTAGGGGTCAGCAAAGAGCACTGTGGACAAGACAAAAAATAAAAAAGAAATGCATTTCCTCTGTAGCATACAGCTGCTAATAAGTACTGGAAGGGTAAAGATTTTTTAATAGAAGTAATTTACAAATCTGTTTAACTTTCTGGCACCAGTTGATTTAAAAAAATAAATAAATAAATTCCACCGGAGTACCCATTTAAGGAAGAATCAGCTATGCTTTTCCAATCCTGGATAACCCCTTTAATATCTGCAGGCCTTACAGAGCAACGATACAGTGTGGACATGATATCCAGCTTTAAATAATTGGGTGATGTCCAGTTGGGAGCATTCTCTGTATGAGTTAAAAATGCCTAAATAGGACACTTGGAAAAAACATGTTGAAAATGGAAAACCCTACAGAAAATGTATATTAGACACAAACTTGGTATGAACAATGGCCTAATGGGACAACATAGTATTTCTAAAGACTTCAGGTGCGATTTTGTCCTATTTAGAGATGAGCGAACTTACAGTAAATTCGATTCGTCTCCAACTTCTCAGCTCGGCAGTTGATAACTTATCCTGCATAAATTAGTTCAGCTTTCAGGTGCTCCGGTGGGCTGGAAAAGGTGGATAAAGTCCTAGGAAAGAGTCTCCTAGGACTGTATCCACCTTTTCCAGCCCACCGGAGCACCTGAAATCTGAACTAATTTATGCAGGATAAGATATCAACTGCCGAGCCGAGAAGTTCGTGACGAATCGAATTTACTGTAAGTTCTCTCATCTCTAGTCCTATTATCAGTATACAGTCATGGCCGTAAATGTTGACACCCCTAAAATTTTTCAAGAAAATAAAGTATTTCTCACAGAAAAAGATTGCAATAACACATGTTTTGCTATACACATGTGTATTCCCTTTGTGTGTATTGGAACTAAACCAAAAAAAAGGGAGGAAAAAAAGCTAAATTGGACATTATGTCACACCAAACTCCAAAAATGATTGGCAACCTTTCAAAATTGTGGAAAAATAAGATTGTTTCAGGCATGTGATGCTCCCTTAAACTCACCTGGGAGAAATAACAGGTGTGGGCAATATAAAATTCACACCTGAAAGCAGGTAAAAAGTAGAGAAGTTCACTTAGTCTTTGCATTGTGTGTCTGTGTGTGCCAAACTAAGCACGGACAACAGAAAGAGGAGACAAAGAGAACTGTCTGAGGACTAGAGAACCAAAATTGTGGAAAAATATCAACAATCTCAAGGTTACAAGTCCGTGTCCAGAGATCTAGATTTGCCTTTGTCCACAGTGCACAACATTATCAAGGAGTTTGCAACCCATGGCACTGTAGCTAATTGCCCTGAGCGTGGACGGAAGAGAACAATTTATGAAAGGTGTCAATGCAGGAAAGTCCAGATGGTGGATAAGCAGCCCCAAACAAGTTCCAAAGAAATTCAAGCTGTCCTGCAGGCTCAGGGAGCATCATTGTCAACGCGAACTATCTGTGACATCTAAATGAACTGAAACGCTATGGCAGGAGACCCAGGAGGACCCCACTGCTGAAACAGAGACACAAAAAAGCAAGACTACATTTTGCAAAAATGAACTTGAGTGAGCCAAAATTCTTCTGGGAAAACATCTTGTGGATAGATGAGACCAAGATAGAGCTTTTTTGTAAAGCACATCATTCTACTGTTTACAAAAACTGGAATGAGGCCTACAAAGAAAAGAACACAGTACCTACAGTGAAATATGGTGGAGGTTCAATGATGTTTTGGGGTTGTTTTGCTGCCTCTGGCACTGGGTGCCTTGAATGTGTGCAAGGCATCATGAAATCTGAGGATTACCAACAGATTTTGGGTCACAGCCCAGTGTCAGAAAGCTGGGTTTCCGTACGAGATCTTGGGTTTTCCAGCAGGACAATGACCCCAAACATATCTCAAAAAGCACCCAGAAATGGATGGCAACAAAGCACTGGAGAGTTCTGAAGTGGCCAGCAATGAGTCCAGATCCAAATCCCATTCAACACCTGTGGAGAGATCTTAAAATTGCTGTTGGGAAAAGGCACCCTTCCGACAGGAGAGACCTCCAGCAGATTGTAAAGGAAGAGTGGTCCAACATTCCGGCTGAGAGGTGTAAGAAGCTTATTGATGGTTATAGGAAGCAACTGATTTCAGTTATTTTTTCCAAAGGGTGTGCAACCAAATATTAAGTTAAGGGTGCCAATAATTTTGCCCAGCCCATTTTTGGAGTATGGTGTGACATTATGTCCAATTTGCTTTTTTTCCTCCCTTTTTTTGGTTTAGTTCCAATACACACAAAGGTAATAAACATGTGTATAGCAAAACATGTGTTACTGAAATCCTTTTCTGTGAGAAATATTTCATTTTCTTGAAAAATTCCAGGGGTGCCAACATTTATGGCCATGACTGTAGTATGAGATGGGATATAATGGCCTAAATTTCCTTGAAAAACACTTTTCTGAGAAACATCATGCAATAAGATTTTGAAGCATTAGATATATATATATATATATATATATATATATATATATATATATATATATATATATAGCCAATTTAACAAAACAGCAGCACACCGAATAAGATGAAAGCGTGTCAGGCTTTATTCATCAGATGCCTCGACATTTCAACCGCAGTTTTTGTCAAGACATGTTAAAAAGAGTACTCCTGGGGAAATCAATTTTTATCTAAATCAACTGGTTCCAGAAAGTTAAGCAGATTTGTAGATTACTTCTATTAAAAAAATCTTAAACCTTTCATAACTTATCAGCTGCTGCATGATCCAGAGGTTCAATAGTTCTTTTCAGTCTGACCACAGTGCTCCCTGCTGACACCTCTGTCCGTGTAAGTTCCTGACATCAACAGAGGTGTCAGCAGAGAGGACTGTAGTCAAACAGAAAAGAACTACACAACTTCCTGTGGATCATACAGCAACTGATAAGTACTGGAAGGATTAAGACTTTTTAAATGAAGTAATTTACAAATCTGTTTTACTTTCTGGAACCAAAAATGTTTTGGAGAACCCCTTTAATTTTATCCACTATCTAGACTGATAGAGCGCACTGAGTTGTAGAGAATTGATAATAATACGACAATAGGCATAACACTTAAAATAGCTAGAACGGCACACTTGTTTGTCCTACATAACACTCTAAAATATCAGGGATGTGTATCTTATCCATAGTTTCCTTTTAAGTGTATCTCAGATTCCAGTGCATAAGCTATGATTACCTCTGAGTAAAGGCATTTCAAGAGAGTACTTTGTTCTGTTTGCAGTTAAACTTTTTTGGGTGTCAGAAGTACAGAGATTCTGATCATTTTTTTTTAATGTCTACAGATATGGGACATGCTTTATAGCCTGAAGTCAACTCATATGTTTTACACAATAAACCTGAGAAAACACCTGTGTCAGGTGAGGCGAGCAAGTGCTTGAAAATGGTTCATCAGAGCCATATAATCAATTACTAACATAGGCTTGCCGTGACACATGCATTTAACATCTTATATAACCAGGCCAGGGTGTGGATGTCCAACGTGCTGCATAACTATGTGCAATGGAGCAATCTCCTCCTGCCACTTACTGTACCTGCTCTAGTATCTGTTGAACTTCCGGTGACTTTACAGCAACAGCATGTCCCAACAGAAGAGACAAGGGATGTTCCTGTCTGCACTGTCTATTCTGGTAATAGATCTAAACACCTAATTAATTGAAGTGTCAACCCAACTGTAAGGCAGTGTGAAAAGGCTATTGCATAATGGGGGAGATATTCAAAAACAACTGGAATTTCTGTTCCAACGATATTAATTACACCTTTTTTTTTACCCTCACATTTTCAAAGGTCTCTCTTGCAGCTTTAAAAATCTGAAAATATGTGAGAGTTCATTTTTCTGCCCAAAAATGTTAATTTTACAGATTTTGCTGCCCCCAATTTTTTTTTTGCTGCCATCTTTCTTTTTGGGCCAAAATTGTCAATTTTTGTTCTTATTTTTTTCTGCTGTCTTACATTTTTTTGCTCCAAAATTGCCCATTTTGGTGCAAAATTTTGAATCACGGAAAATTCTGGCGGAAGCATCTCACATGATATTCCATGATTACTAGTGCCCATAGAAGAGATAACTGTATAAATAAAACATGTCCAGGGGTTAACTGTGAGTACAGGGGCAGTGACCATGATTTTTTTTTTTTATTAACATTTTCCAATAATAATTACCGTATATACTCGAGCATAAGCCGACCCGAGTATAAGCCGAGACCCCTAATTTCAACCTAAAATCCCAGGAAAAGTTATTGACTCGAGTATAAGCCTAGGGTGGGAAATACATCATCCCCCCCTGTCATCATCCAGACCCGTCATTAACATCCTCATCATCATCCCCTTGTCATCATCCCACACATCCCCCCTTCATCATCCCCTTATCATCCCACACATCCCCCCTTCATCATCCCCTTATCATCCCACACATCCCCCCTTCATCATCCCCTTATCATCCCACACATCCCCCCTTCATCATCCCCTTATCATCCCACACATCCCCCTTTCATCATCCCCTTATCATCCCGCACATCCCCCTTCATCATCCCCTTATCATCCCACACATCCCCCCTTCATCATCCCCTTGTCATCATTCGCCCTCAGTGGTCTTCAACCTGCGGACCTCCAGAGGTTTCAAAACTACAACTCCCAGCAAGCCCGGGCAGCCATCGGCTGTCCGGGCTTGCTGGGAGTTGTAGTTTTGAAACCTCCGGAGGTCCGCAGGTTGAAGACCACTGCGGCCTTCGACATCATCCAGCCCCCTCTCACCCCCCTTTAGTTCTGAGTACTCACCTCCGCTCGGCGCTGGTCCGGTCCTGCAGGGCTGTCCGGTGAGGAGGTGGTCCGGGCTGCTATCTTCACCGGAGACGCCTCTTCTCCGCGCTTCCGGCCCGGAATAGAGGCGTTGCCTTGACAACGACGCAGAAGTACGTTGGCAATGAACGCACCTCTGCGTCGTTGTCAAGGCAACGTGACTATTCTGAGGCCGGGCCCGAAGCGCTTAGAAGAGGCCTCCCCGGTGAAGATAGCAGCCCGGAACCACTATCCCACCGGACCACCTCCTCACCGGACAGCCCTGCAGCACCGGACCAGCGCCGAGCGGAGGTGAGTACTCAGAACTAAAGGGGGGTGAGAGGGGGCTGGATGATGTTGAAGGCCGCAGTGGTCTTCAACCTGCGGACCTCCGGAGGTTTCAAAACTACAACTCCCAGCAAGCCCGGACAGCCGATGGCTGGCCGGGCTTGCTGGGAGTTGTAGTTTTGAAACCTCTGGAGGTCCGCAGGTTGAAAACCACTGCGGGTGGGGGAGTTCACTCGAGTATAAGCCGAGGGGGGTGTTTTCAGCACGAAAAATTGTGCTGAAAAACTCGGCTTATACTCGAGTATATACGGTATTTATTTTTAACCTCTTAAGGACCAAGCCCATTTTCACCTTAAAGGGTTACTCAGGCGCCAAACATCTTATCCCATATCAAAAGGATAGGGGATAAGATGTTAGATTGCGGGGATCCCGCCGGTGGGGACCCCCGCGATCTCTCTTGCAGCACCCCCGCCCATCACGCCCCCTCCCATAGGCTTGCATTGAGGGGGCGGGACGTGAAATCACGAGGGCGCAGAGCCATGACGTCACAATACTCTGTCCCCTGCACCATCCATCATCAGCCACAGTGCAATCCTCGCTCTGTGCAGCTGAAAAATGGGGGTGCTGCTGGAGAGATCGTGGGGGTCCCCAGCGGCATAATGGGTCCTACAGACCCATATGAGGGCTTGTTTTTTGTGTGACCAAAAATTATTTTGTTAGGGAAGAAATTTAAATAACAACCACAATTTTGCTAATTTTGGAGTTTTTTTTTAATAAAATGTGACAAAAAAGCAATTTTGGCCTTTTTTTTTTAATGTTAACACCGTTTACCATATGGAATCATTTAACTTATATTTTGATAGTTCGGACATTTACGCATGCAGCGATACCAAATATATTTATAAAAAAAAATGTTACGCTTTTTGGGGGTAAAATGGGAAAAAGGGAAAATTTCCACTTTTATTGGGGGAGGGGATTTTTCAAATTTTTTTTACTTTTTATTTTTAAATTTTTTAACTTTTGTTTTACACTTTTTATTTCCCCATAGGGGACTATCTATAGCAATCACTTGATTGCTAATACTCTTCAGTACTATGCATAGGGCATAGCACTGATCAGTGTTATTGGCTATCTTCTGCTCTGGTCTGCTCGATTTTAGAATAGAGCAGAAGACCCCAGGAGACGGCTGGAGGCAGGTGAGGGGACCTCTGGCAGCGCTGCGGGCTATCCGATTATCTATTTAAATGTGCGCATTGCCGCAGATACCGTTATCTGTATTGATCACAGCATTTGAGTGGTTAATGGCGGATAGCAGCCAGGACCAGCAGTGCATGACACGAGCACTGCTCTGATGCTCGCGGTCATGTACAGGACGTAAATTTACGTCCTGGTGCACAAAGTACCTCCACACCAGGACATACATTTACGTCCGTGGTCGTTAAGGGGTTAAATAAAAAATGTTTCCCAAAAAAAAAAAATAAAGAAGAACAAAAACAAAAAAACTACAACCATTTTTGTAATTTCTACACTAGCAAAGAGCTGGTATAAAATGTAAGTTGGTTTTTATGTAAAATGGACTCTCACCCCTATCATGTAAAACATAAAATTTACATAAACACTCCCGGTTTTGCAAAACTGGTGTGACTAGTGTAAACCTTGGATCGTTCTTATGTAAAACACTTTGAATATCTGATGGAAAGCAACATTTTTGATGTGAAGAGTTTTGAATATGATGACCAATGTCTCAACCAGCATGTAAGTCATGTCCAGCGGTGGACACTATGGGCAAAAGGACCCCAGTTAAAAAATTGGATATGGGCCACTTTTCCTTAAAGATGGCAACTCACAAATCTTGTATAATCAGATATGTACCACATACATATATGTGAAGGAGGACAAAAGTGCTGTTTTTAAGTAAAATGACCATCCCTATAATGTAATTCTCCCCCATGGATCTAATCAGGGCAGCCATCAGGGGGTAAAGCTGGTACCCCAGTAAGGGGCCTGGGCCCCCAGGAGGCCCATAACCCTATCGCTGCACCCTGCCTGTAACTCCCATGCTAGGAACCGTGGTGACATGGTCCCCGCAGTGTTGTAACCGGACCTTTCAACTGCAGGCCCCCCTGTGACTGGGCCCGCAGGTGAAGGGAAGGCCGTCAGGGGATCTGGGACACCTGTTCCAAATCCACGAACTTTCAACACTTAGTGCGCCTTTAAGACGCACACAGTGTTGAACGCGCCCAGCGGCGGCTCATGTGACAGGAAGGATTCTGGGCTTCTTGTGCGGCAGTGGCTGCTAATGATGCTGTCTGCGCAAGAAGCTGAGACAGAAGAAGAAGGGCAGGAGCTGCAGGGGAATGAAGGAGAGGTGAGTGGTATTTTTTTTTATTCTATTCAATTTAATTTAAGGGGCATAATGATCTATGGGGCAATGTAAGGGGTCATAATGATCTATGGGGCAATGTAAGGGGGCTTAATGATCTATGGGGCAATGGAAGGGGGCAATGTAAGTAGGCATAATGGTCCATGAGGTAATGTAAGGGGGCATAATGATCTATGGGGCAATGTAAGGGGGCATCATGGTCTATGGGGCAATGTAAGGGGGCACAATGGTCTATGGGGCAATGTAAGGGGGCATAATGGTCTATGGGGCAATGTAAGGAGACATAATGATCAATGGGGGCAATATAAGGGGGTATAATCTATAGGGAAAAGTAAGGTGGCATTATAATCTATAGGGGGCAATGTTTGGGGCCTAATACTCTATGCTGGCAATGTTTGGGCCCTAATACTTTATGGGAGAAATATTTCTGAACTGCTACTTTATGGTGGTAATGTGAGGGGGGCCTGCTACTCTGGGAGCGATGTGGGAGAGCTTTATGCTAGCAATATAAGGGGGCCTACTGCTGTATGGGGGCAATGTGAGGGGGCCTAGTACCATACAGGGCCACAGAGGGATCTAATACTATATGGGGCAGCATAATACATATGGGGGTTTGTATAAAGGTGAGGATTTTGCTGTGGCGAGAAGCCTAAAATGTTTGTCTGGCAGATACAATGGAGACGAGTTGTGGTCGGTAGACATATTCATGATGACCCAGAACAGATGGAGAAGAAAGAGAAAAGTGAACGACTCCGAACAGAGAAGAACACCTTGAAGTGGAGGTATTATTTTATGTTTCTGAGCCTGATACTATAATAATATCCAGCATGTGATGGGGAGAGGAGGAGGGGGGGGCCAGGCCTTAAGCTGTGTAAGGGGCCCCAGAATTTCTGATGGCAGCCCTGGATCTTATCATTTCCTGGTTTCCTAACACTTTCCCACAACCCTCCTTGCTTGTATGTTCAGTGAAGACCAAGACCAACTGTCATTACTTTCACGAGACTGCAGTTGAAGTGAGCATGTGTGACCACCTTAAATGGTCGTAACCAAGGGCAACAGTTATCAAAACATTGCAGGCACATGAAGATTAGTAACCTTATATCTCTCTAACAGGACATTTTCAGAAATGCTTTCACATAAGAAATATATTTTATTTCACATAATGCATCAGTTTAGATTTATTTATCTTGTTGTGACAACCCCTATAAGTAACATATATTGTCCAACAAATGCATGTTGTACACACATTAAACATACAGGCCGGCATTTATCATTGTGTTTACCCTTTTTTAATCTATATTGGGTGCTATTTTGGTGCAAGTGTCCTTTTTTTGTGCCTTTTGGTTTTCTGCTGATTTTGAGTTGCAGTCCACTGATTTCGGCAATGCGCATGATATGGAACGGTTTTATGAACTGCACTTTTTTGTGAAAAGCTGCAAAAACGGTGCAAAACCCCCGAAAAGTCTGTAAAACTACAGCAGCCCAGACTTAGCTTAGCTATTTGGTGTATGTGAAGACGATATTTCAGAAAATGTGACGTGCACAAAATTTATCAAATGCCCTGTAACCATTTAATAAATTTAGTGCTCCTGCACATTACCAGCACACAAAAAAAAAGGTGTAGAAAAATGCTTCACTTACACCTACAATGATAAATGCCGGCCTCTATGCACACTTGTAAGACGTCAGAAAAATCCCAGACAAGCTAAGCACACACGACAGACAAGCCCTGCTCACACATCAGACAAGCACATCACACACATCAGTCATACACATTAGATAAGTATAACACACATCTTACAAATGCAATAAACACATCAGACAAGAGGAGCACACACAGACAAGCTCTACACTACAAGCAAAGCACAAAGTCTAATGCAAGAAACACAACAGACAAGCACATTTCACTGCAACCCCTGGCTGTGCAGAAAACTGCACAGCTACCCTATTCAAGTGTCGAAGTCTGGCTGTAGCCTGCGGAAAAAAAGGTACATCAAACCTTTTAGTCTCAAGATTGGTGGAGATCGAAGAGCCCAATAGCCTAATAACTGCAAATTACACAGGAAGGAGGGGGGCTCTGAAGCTAGGTCACACGATTATCTGAGCCACCTACAGGATAATAATGTTTGTGCTAATGAGATAACCCCTTTAAGGGTGTGTTCACATGTTCAGATTTTGAATTGAAGTTATTGATTGTAAAGCCAGGAATGGATTTAAAAAAAGTCTCAGTCTTTCATTTATGTGTCCTCCATTTATGCTCTGTTTCTGGCTTTAAAGAGGTATTCCAGCTTTATACATCTTATTCCCCATCCAAAAGATAAGGGACAAGATGTATGATTGCAGGGGTCCTGCCGCTGGGACCCCCACAATCTTGATGCATCCCCAGCATTCTGTGCCGGGAGCTGATTCCGAGATGGGGACGTGATGTCACGGCCACACCCCCTAGTGACATCATGCCATGCCCCCTCCATTCTTGTCTATGGGAGGGGGTGTGGCGGTGACGTCTGGTCCCCGTCTTGGAGGCAGCGCCCAGCACAGAATGCCAGGGGCTGCACCAAGATCATGGGGGTTCCCAGCGGCGGGACCCCTGCGATCATACATCTTATCCTCTATCCTTCAGATAGGGAATAAGATGTATAAAGCCAGAATTCCCCCCTTAAAATTCATTAATTATAATTAGAAACCTGAATGTGTGAACAGAGCCTAAAGGAATGTAACAGTTTGCCAAACAATTTCCTTTTTTGTACTGCTTTTCTCTTCAGAAGAATAATACATAATACATTAAGAAGTAGTTTATTTTAAAGTTTCTCTGCAAAGCTCATATTACCTAAAGCTTTTTTTTATTAGTTCTTCTGTAAATCATAGGTAATGCCCACAATTAGAAGTAGGATCTAAATTACACAAACTGTGGACAAAACGCTAGCAGGGTGTGAGACGTTCCTTTAACTGCTCTACTCCTCCCCTTTAACAATGGATGTAACAAGCTGGAACAATGGTTCCTGTCATCCTTAGCAATGTGCAATTGGCAGCGCTGCAATTATAATATCCTATTTATAGACTATGGGAAGTATGCCCTGAAAAAAGTCTCCCTGAGTGCACACATTGATTATTATTATTAATAATCATAAACCTCGGAAACACTTTGCATATCTTCTAACCTGTTTTACACAAGGAGCCCCAGCTTATCAATGTAAATTGGGGTCAGATCTTCTTTGTTTTGGAATTGAGGGGCTAACAATTACTTTGATGGCATTAAGAGATCTCATAAGCCTTTTTGGCTAATTAACAAACATTTTATGGTTAAACAGCTTTCTACATGAGGTGAATTTGGCACATCACGCTCTGAAAGAGTAGGAAGAAATACATGATAGATGACAGGCTTTCACATTCAATCATCCCTCATTTATTCCTTAATCATAAAAAAATAAAAAATCTTTTGTGGACTAAACAATGAAGACTGCTGGAGTTGTCCGTGTAGAACAATACCGGCCTGATTGAAACCACATTATGTTATGTATGTGGGAAAGACGCATTTCTATGTCTTTATACTGTGTACTGTCATAGATGCCTACAGACTATAAGTAACTTGAGCTAAGTTTACAGTAAGTTCTTGCATAATAATAGATATAATGTCCATAAGTATAAATTGGACTTTGATAAAAAGGGTATTCTCACTGCTTAAAGGGGTACTTCACCCTAGACATCTTATCCCCTATCCAAAGGATAGGGGGTAAGATGTCAGATCGCTGGGGTCCTGCTGCTGGAGACCCCTGGGATCTCGGCTGCAGCACCCACCTTAACGGCTTCTGGCAATGCTGGAGGCTTCGGATCCCGACCACGCGAGCGGAAGAGTGTGATGTCACGACTCCGCCCCCGTGTGATGTCACACCCAGCCCCTCAATGCAAGTCTACGGGAGGGGGCGTGACAGCTGTCACACCCCCTCCCATAGACTTGCATTGAGGGGCAGGGCATGACGTCACACGGGGGTGGGTGGAGTCGTGACATCACGCTCTTCCACTCCAGTGGTCTGGATCCGAAGCCTCTAGCATTGCCAGAAGCCGTTAAGGTGGGTGCTGCAGCCGAGATCCCGGGGGTCCCCAGCAGCGGGACCCCCGTGATCTGACATCTTATCCCCTATCCTTTGGATAGGGGATAAGATGTCTAGGGGCGGAGTACCCCTTTAATGTTCTGTCATATCAGTAGGAAATGTCATCACTTTATGATGAGACCTCTATCAATCCTGAGAATGTAAGGGATGCTGCACTGGTATAGCACTGCATCCACCTCTAAGACCCCCATCAATCTCAAGAATGAAGGGAATGCTGCACTGGTATAGTACTGCACTCCCCTCTGAGACCTCCGTCAGTCCTAAGATTGAAGGGTATACTGCACTGGTATAGCACTGCATTCACCTTCATCTCCGATGCTCGCGGTCATGTATGTAAATGTACGTCCTGGTGCGCGAAGTGCTGCCACATTAGGACATACGTTTACGTCCTAGGTCATTAAGGGGTTAAAGGGGTTATGCAAAATATGGTGATTTTAGTACTTACCTGGCAGACAGTAATGTACATGCTTAAGAAGGACCAATTCTTGTCTTGGTGCTAAATGGTTATGTTGTGAGTCCGCCATAACGTTGCTGCTCTCTTTTTGTGAACTGGCTATTTCCTGTTGGAGTATCTTCCCTCCAACTACAAGTCACAGGATCCTTTGTTTGTAAGTGTGAGGTCACCCCACCTGAAGCACAGACAGGCGCCCTTTCAATGCTTAAATAGTGATGTAATGTCACGGGTTACACTCCAACCTGGGAAAATCCTGAGACCACACTTATTTTGTATGCTACTAATAATGTGGGCAAAGATCAGGGCAAAAATCACATAAGAATTGTGAGACCAGCCATCAAACACAGGTACAGACACTAAATTATGAACTATACTTTCTTTACAGCCCCTGTAACATGGTCAAATAAAGAAAAATCCAGGAATACCCCTTTAATAGGGGCATACTCAGGGTTGGTACAAAGGTCAGTGTACACTGTAAATATGGCCATTTTATTTAAAAGTTCAGGGCTTATGCTGCTTACAGGCATGGTTAGTATAAATCATACAGTACGTCTATAACATGCAGGGAAAATCAGAGAATTTAGAAGAATTGCTGAAGACATCCTCCATTATGATTTCTTCCTGGGGTCTCTCCAGTAAAATAGATTTTCTGGTAAGTGACAATCCCAACTTCAATTTCTCCTTAAAGGGGGTACTCCGGTGGAATTTTTTTTTTTTTTTAATCAACTGGTGCCAGAAAGTTAAACAGATTTGTAAATTACTTCTATTAAAAATCTTTATCCTTCCAGTACTTATTAACTACTATATACTACAGAGAAAGTTATTTTCTTTTTGGATTTCTTTTTTTTTCTGACCACAGTGCTCTCTGCTGGCACCTTTGTCCGTATCAGGAACTATCCACAGCAGGAGCAAATCCCCATAGCAAACCTATGCTGCTCTGGACAGTTCCTGATACAGACAGAGGTGTCAGCAGAGAGCACTGTGGACAGGAAAAAAAAGAAATCCAAAAACAAAAGAACTTTCTCTGTAATATACAGCCGCTATTATGTACTGGAAGGATAAAGATTTTTTAATGCAATACTTCACCTCCAACCACAACAGGGATTCCAAAAGGCGCAATAGGTGAATAGCAGCACTAGCCACAAGGGAACTCTGGCAATTGCGGATATAGATATTAAAATGTATTGTAGAACAACGCGTTTCAACGCCAGAACCGGCGTCTTCCTCAGGTTCCGGCGTCTTCCTGAACCGGCGTCTTCCTGAACCTGAGGAAGATGCCGGTTCTTGCGTTAAAACACGTTGTTCTACAATAAATTTTAAAATCTATATCCGCAATTGCCTGAGTTCCCTTGCGGCTAGTGCTGCTATTCACCTATTGCGCCTTTTGGAATCCCTGTTGTGGTTGGAGGGGAAGTATTGCAATATTGGACACCAAGCTATGGTGGAGGGATCGGCTGCATGAAGGTGTCATTTACAAGTCTACATCAGTGTTGTGCCTGACTGGGAGCACAACCTACGGGGTGAGCAATTTTCATATCTCCTTTGTGCTATTTTTCTCACCCCGACTTTATTACACTACGGAGCACTTTGTGTTTTCTGTTTGTAAAGATTTTTTAACAGAAGTAATTTACAAGTCTGTTTAACTTTCTGGCACCAGTTGATAAAAATAATAATAATAATAATAATTCCACCGGAGTACCCCTTTGAAGGAGTACGCCGCTGGAAAACATTTTTTTTTAAATGAAGTGGTGCCAAAAAGTCAAACATATTTGTAAATTACTTCTATTAAAAAATCTTAACCCTTCCAGTATTTATCATCTGCTGTATACTACAGAGGAAGTTCTTTTCTTTTTGAATTTCCTTTCTGCCTGACCACAGTGCTCTCTGCTGACACCTCTGTCAATTTTAGGAACTGTCCAGAGCAGAAGCCAATCCCCATAGCAAACCTCAAAACCTGTCCAGTTGCCCATAGCAACCAATCAGCTTGGTTGTTTTATTTTTAACAAGGCCTCTGCAAAATGAAAGAAGCAATCTGATTGGTTGCTATGGCAACTGGGCAACTTTTCCTCCCCCAATGTGTGTGTGTGTGTGTGTGTATGTGTGTATGTTCCAGAATCACGTCCAAACGGTTAAAGATATTAACATGAAACTTGCCACAAATGTTAGTTATATATCAACAACAAACATAGGATATGTAATTTAACCCTTACTCACCCCCATTTGCCAGGGTCGGGGTTTTTGTTTGAAGTCCTGGAGATATTTCGATAAAACTTGGTCACATGTTACTTATATGTCCACTTAAAATATAGGTATAGTTAATGTAACCCTTAACTACCCCCATTTGTGAGGGTCGGGGTTTTTGTTTAAAGTCCCATGCAAATCTATCGGAAATGTATGTTCCCACATAACTTCCGTATGGCTGGAGATGTTTCAATAATACCTGGTCACATATTACTCATATGTCAAATAAAAATATATGATAGTTAAATTAACCCTTACCTACACCTTTATATAAAAGATCGGTTTTTGTTTCAATTCCAATCAAGTATATGGGACTTCTAGTACCTTACTCCACAAGCTCCGCTCTTTATCTCCTGGTGAATGTGTCTGTCCGGCTTGCAAGCCACACCCCGTCTCACAAAGACACGTCCACTGTTTAAGCCCCACCTCTTTTATTTTCTACCCTTTTTGTGCATTGGTCTGGCTTGCAAATCATGCCCAGTCCCACAAAGCCATGTCCCCTTCTATTTTCAGCTTACAATATCTTCATCACAAATCGGTCCTACATGAGGACAGGATATGATGATGGGACCTAAGGATGGGATATGAGGACAGCATATGTGGACAGGATATGAGGTCTGAATAAGAGGACAGGATATGAGAACAGCATATGTGTCACGATTCGGCTGGCTGGAGGTGGATCCTCTGTGCCAGAGAGGGATTGGCATGGACCGTGTCGGTGGACCGGTTCTAAGTTGCTACTGGTTTTCATCAGAGCCTGCCACAAAGCAGGATGGTCTTGCAGCGGCGGTAGCAACCAGGTCGTATCCACCGGCAACGGCTCAACCTCTCTGACTGCTGAGATAAGCGCGGTACAAAGGAGTAGACAAGAGCAGGGTCGGACGTAGCAGAAGGTCAGGGCAGGCAGCAAGGATCGTAGTCAGGGGCAACGGCAGGAGGTCTGGAACACAGGCTAGGAACACACAAGGAAACGCTTTCACTGGCACAATGGCAACAAGATCCGGCAAGGAAGTGCAGGGGAAGTGAGGTATAAATAGGGAAGTGCACAGTTGAAAGTACTGATTAAAACCCATGCGCCAATCAGTGGCACACCGGCCCTTTAAATCGTAAAGACCCGGCGCGCGTGCGCCATGGGCCCTTTAAATCGCAAAGACCCGGCGCGCGTGCGCCCTAGGAAGCGGGGCCGCGCGCGCCGGGACAGCACAGACGGGGAACGAGTCTGGTAAGCAGGTCGGGATGCGCATCGCGAGCGGGCGCGTCCCGCATCGCGAATCGCATCCCGGCTGGGGACATTATCGCAGCGCATCCGGTCAGCAGGTCTGACCGGGGCGCTGCGAACAGGAGAACGCTGTGAGCGCTACAGGGAGGAGCGGGGACCCGGAGCGCTCGACGTAACAATATGAGGACGGGATATGAGGTTGACATATGAGGACGGGATATGGGGATGGGATACGGGGTTGGGATATGACAACAATATATGAGGATGGGATAGAAATTCAAAAGCTTCCTCCTTTGTTGATTCCCACCCCCTCCCCCCTAACAAGGATTAGGAAGGAAAAACCGGCTAATTAGCTAGTATCTATATATATATATATATATATATAAAAATCAACAGGGGAGATTTATCAAAACCTGTCCAGAGGCAAAGTTGCTGAGTTGCCTATAGCAACCAATCAGATTGCTTCTTTCATTTTTGACAAGGCCTGTGAAAAATGAAAGAAGCGATCTGATTGGTTGCTATAGGCAACTCAGCAACTTTGCCTCCGGACAGGTTTTGATAAATCTCCCCCAACGTGTGTGTGTATGTGTGTGTGGTGTGTATGTGTGTTCCAGCATTACTTCCAAACCGCTAAAGATATTAACATGGAACTTGGCACACATGTTACTTATATGTCAACAACAAACATTGGATAGGTAATTTAAGCCGTACCCACCCCCATTTGTGAGAGTCAGGGTTTTTATTTAAAGTTCCATACAAGTCTATGTGAAATGTATGTTACTGCATAACTTCAAAACAGCTGGAGATATTTTGATAATACTTGGTCCCATGTTACTTATATGTCAAATAAAGATATATAATAGTTAAATTAACCTCTGTCCTGCCCTCATATGTGAAGGATGGGATTTTTGTTTCAAGTCCCATGCAAGTATATTTGATTTCTGGTGCCTTACTCCACAAAATTACGCCACACCCTCCCTGCATGCCATGTCCCATTTCACAAAGAAATGCCCACCTTTTAAGCCATACCCCTTTTATTTTCAGTTTACAATATCTTAACCACAACGCAACCCCACCTGAGGACGGGATATGAGGATTAGAAATGAGGATTAGCTATGGGACGGGATATGAAGATGAGATATGAGGATGGGATATGGGGTCAGGATATGAGGACGAGATATGAGGATGGGATATGGGATCCGGATAATGAGTCAGGATATGGGGACGGGATATGGGGACGGGATATGGGGTTGGGATATGAGGTACAGATATAGGGACGGGATATGAGATCGGGATCTGAGGACAGAATATAGGGGTGGGATATGAGGACAGGATATGAGGACGGGATATGGGGTAGGGATATGTGGATGGAATAAGGGGACAGGGCATGGGGTGAGGATATGATGTCGGGATATGACGTCCGGATATAGGGATGGGATATGAAGACGGGATATGAAGTTGGAATATGAGGACAGGATATAGGGACGGGATATGAGGATGGCATATGGGGACAGGATATGGGGACGAGATATGAGAACAAAATATGAGGAAAGGATATGAGGTTGGAATATGAGGAGGGGATTGGGGGTCAAGATATGAGGAGGGGATGTGGGGTAAGGATTTAGGGACAGGATGTGAGTACAAAAGCTTCCTCCTTGCTTTTCCTCCCCCACAAGGATAAGGTAGGAAAAACTGGGCAGCGCCGGGTACTCGGCTAGTTTATACATAGTTATTAGGTCTCCCCTAAGCCTTCCTTTTCTAAACTAAATAACCCTAATTCTGATAATCTTTCTGGGTACTGTAGTCCTCCCATTCCCCGTATTATGATAGTATTATATCTAAAAGAATGTGCACTAGTCTGAACGTAGAATTTCCCCTTGTTCCAATTCTATACCTCCTTCCCAAAATCCACAAGGATCGCGACCGCCCCCCAGGACGCCCGATCGTTTCTGGATCGGGCTCCCTGTTGGAGCCGCTTGCGATCCTTGTGGACAGCTTCCTCCAACCTGAAGTGAAAAAAATTAGAACGGTGTCTACAAGATACTACCCACTTTCTACAATCTTTGAGTAAAATAGATGCCACTGATGTTAAATTTCTCTGTACTCTAGACATTCAAAGCTTATATACAAATATCCCCCAATTGGAAGGTGAAAGCTGTATTTATGAAGTTTTATGTAAAAACAAAAAATTGAGTAATCAAATGATAAGCTTCATTATGGGCCTTTTGGATTTTGTATTGCATAAAAATTATTTTCGCTTTGATACTCAATTTTTCCTTCAAGTAGGTGGGACTTCGATGGGGTTCCCCGTCGCCCCAAGTCTGGCAAATATTTTTATGCACGATTTCGAGGAGAGACTCATCTTTCCCCCCAGTAGCATGGAGACTCCACTAACGTGGTTACATTATGTGGACGATATCTTCATGCTCTAGGAGGGTACGGAACAGTCTCTCCTCGATTTCGTGCAAAGATTGAATATGGCACATCCCACTATTAAATTCACTCTTATTTACAATGCCCAGAAGATACAATTTTTGGATGTCGAGGTAACAAAGAATGAAAGTAACAATTTTGATACCACACTATTTGTTAAAAAAACAGACAAAAATAATATGCTTCATAAAGATAGTTTTCATAATCCTAACATCTTTAGCGGTTTGCCTAAAAGTCAATACATTAGAGCCAAACGCATTATTAATAAGGAAGATGAATATGAAAGAAATAAAAATATTATCACAGAAAATTTTTAAAACAGAGGATATTCGCAAACAGAATTTGAAAAAATAGAACAATAGAACAAGGTAGCACAGTTAGATAGAACAGAATTACTGAACAAAAAAGAAGAGACAAAAAAGAAAAAAATGGAAAGAACAATGTATATCAGCACTTGTGATAGACACACTAATTTAATCAAAAAAACTGTAAACAAATACTGGACATTAATCAGTTCAGACCCTAAATATGGCAAACTTTTCAAAGAACCCCCTATGTTTGCATATAATCGAGGTAAAACCATAGCAAATATACTGATTAAAGGAGATATCAGAAAAAAGAAAAAAAGTTATCAAACGTTTCTGGATACTAGAAAAAAAAGGTACATACCCATGCCTATCATGTCCGCATTGTAATAACATAATAAAAGGTGAAAATATCCATCACCCAAAAAGTGGCAAAAAAATCCCAAGTAAAGGCTTTTACACATGCAATTCTGATAACGTTATTTATATGCTAAAATGCCCTTGTGGCATATGTTATGTCGGACAGACTAGTAGAAAAATAAAAGTCAGAATAATGGAGCATTAAAATTACATCAGAAAAGCTATAAACACTAAAACAGTTAGCGAATCATCTACATTTCGTGAAACTACCGTCACAAGGCATTTTTTAGAAAAACAACATAATGTGAACGAGTTAAGGTGGCAAATTTTAGAACAAATTCACACTGAAGCGAATGAGAATTTAAACCGCATGCGTCTCTTGCAAAGAGAAGCATATTGGATAACTTATCTGGAAATGATTTCCCCATCAGGCTTGAATGAAGTCTGTAGTTTGAAAGCTTATCTCTGAATAATATTGTAATCCACGATATTTTGTAGAATGCACACTATATATAAATCTAAGTATTATTCTGTTATATCAGATAATTGTAAATGTTCCTTTAAGAAAAACTTCTTGATTGAGATTAGGTGTGCATCCTACTTCAAATATCCTGGAATCCCAGGCTCTAGCACGCATGAGTAAGGAGGCGTTCCCCCCGAAACGTTGCGTCAGACCCTGATGGCTCCCAACTAGTGGGACAGTTGTATACCGAATTTATAACATCTGCTAGCTTCGAATGTTGCAGCTCTGAAGTTTTTACGCAAATGATCGAATAAAGAAAGAACAGTTGCAAAGCATCTAACAGTGAGTGTCTGATTATTTCGTTAGAAGCATAAGCTGTATAGCTCATGTATCATCTACTAAGACTTGCACTGGGGATTAGGTGAATACCCACACCTGAGCACAGCCTTGAAGTCTACACAGGACTTTTTCTTTATCATTCCCCGTATTACTCTGGTTGCCCGTCTTTGAACCCTCTCCAGGCCCACTATATATTTCTTGTACACTGGTGCCCAGTACAGTACACAGTATTCTATGTGTGGTCTGACTAGTGATTTGTACAGTGGTAGAATAATTTCCTTGTCGTGGGCATCTATGCCCCTATTGATGCACCCCATGATTTTATTTGCCTTGGCAGCAGCTGCCTGACACTGGTCACTACAGCTAAATTTACTGTTAACTAAGACTCCCAATTCCTTTTCTACGTCAGTTGTCTCATGTTGCTCAGATTTAATACATAATCCCAGCTCAGAGTTTTCTCCTCCATTTGCATAACCTTCCATTTATAAGTGTTGAACCTCATCTGCCACTTCCCAGCCAAACTTCCAACCTATCCAGATCCATTTGTAACAGTGCCCTGTCTTCTGTAGTGTTTACCACTTTACAGAGTTTAGTATCATCTGCAAAGATTGCTACTTTACTATTCAACCCCTCTACAAGGTCATTAATGAATATATTAAATAGAACAGGACCCAAGACTGACCCCTGTGGTACCCCACTAGTAACAGTCACCCAATCAGAATAAGTACCATTAATAACCACCCTCTGTTTTCTTTCACTGAGCCAGGTACTTACCCACTTGCACACATTTTCCCTCAGTCCAAGCATTCTCATTTTATGCACCAACCTTTTATGTGGCACTGTATTCCAGATATACGACATCCAGCGATTGCCCCATGTCCAGTCTGGAGCTCACCTCCTTATAAAAGCTGACCAGGTTAATTTGACAGGACTGATCCCTCATAAAGCCATACTCATATGGAGTCATACATTTATTTTATCAACATACTTCAAAATAGCATCCCTTAGAAAACCCTCAAACGATTTAAATACAATGGAGGTTAAACTATCAGGCTTATTGTAACACCTGCGCTCCGGACGGACACGTCACCTTTTGACCCCTTTTTAAATATTGGTACCACATCTGCCATGCCCCAGTCCTGAGGAACAGTCCCTGTTACTATAGAGTCCTTGAATATTAAAAATAGGGGTCTGTCTATTACATTACTAAATTCCTGTAGAACAAGGGGGTGAATGCCATCTGGACATGGTGATTTGTCTATTTTGATTTTTTTGTAGGCAGCAATGTACTTTTCCTGGGTTAGACAGGTGACCTGTACTTCTTCCTGGGTTAGACAGGTGACCTGTATTGGGGAGTTTACCTTATCACAATGTTTTTCACCTGGCATTTCATTTTTCTTGGTGAATACAGTGGAGAAGAATTTGTTTAATATATTTGCATTTTCCTGATTCCCATTTATAATTTCTTCTTTATTGTTTTTTTTAAAGGGCCAACACTCTCATTTTTAACCTTTTTGCTATTTATATAGTTAAAGAACATTTTGGGGTTAGTTTTACTCTCTTTGGTAATTGTTAGGATTGGGCTAGCTGGATGTGGATCCTCTGTGTCAGCGAGGGATTGGCGTGGACCGTGTCGGTGGACCGGTTCTAGGGTTGCTATTGGTTTTCACCAGAGCCCGCCGCAAAGCGGGATGGTCTTGCTGCGGCGGTAGCAACCAGGTCGTATCCACCGGCAACGGCTCAACCTCGCTGACTGCTGAGAAGGCGTGGGACAGAAGGACTAGGCAGAGGCAAGGTCAGACGTAGCAGAAGGTCGGGGCAGGCGGCAAGGTTCGTAGTCAATGAGGATAGCAGGAGATCTGGAACACAGGCTTTGGACAACACTAAACGCTTTCTCTGGCACAAGGCAACAAGATCCGGCAAGGAAGTGCAGGGAGAGTGAGGTAATATACACAGGGAGCAGGTGGAAGCTAATTAGACTGATTGGGCCAGGCACCAATCTCTGGTGCACTGGCCCTTTAAATCTTAGAGAGCTGGCGCGCGCACGCCCTAGAGAGCGGAGCCGTGCACGCCAGAACATGACAGCCGAGGACCGGGACGGGTAAGTGGCTTGGGATGCGATTTGCGAGCGGGCGCGTCTCGCTATGCGAATCGCATCCCCATCGCGAATGTCAGTGCAGCGCTCCCGGTCAGCGGGTCTGACTGGGGCGCTGCAGAGAGGAGAACGCCGTGAGCGCTCCGGGGAGGAGCAGGGACCCGGAGCGCTCGGCGTAACAGTAATGAATCTTTCTGTCTCTATTTTTATGGCTTTTATCTTTTTTTTTTTTTCACATATTTCTCTATAGCTTTTTAAGGCTCCTTTACTGCCGTCCTGTCTTAGTAGATTAAATGCTTTATTTTTGTTTTTTATTGCCCCCTTAAAATTTTTATTCATCCATATTGGGTTTCTTTTATTTCTGACCATTTTATGCTCATAAGGTATATACATCTTACAGTGAGAATTTAAGATATTTTTAAAAGTCTCCCATTTAGTGTCAGTATTCTTGTTTTTGAGGACATTATCCCAATTTATATTGTTAAGGGCTTCTCTGAGTTGATCAAACTTTGCCTTCTTAAAGTTCAATGTTTTTGTGGCCCTTATTGAAGAACAAGCTATAATGTATTATATTATGATCACTATTTCCTAGGTGTCCTTCTACTTGCACATTAGTTACTCTGTCAGGTCTGTTGGTTAATATTAAATCCAGTAGGTTGCCCCCTCTGGCCGGGTCTGTAACTATAGTCAGAAACCTGTTTCCTTTCTGAGATTCATAGGTCTCAGTCTCCCAGTTTATATTAGGATAGTTAAAGTCTCCCATTATTATCACCTCATTCTGATTTGCTGCCTTGTTTATTTTCCTCAGTAATTGATCTTCTGGCTCTTCCATTATATTTGGTGGCTTAGAGCAAACCCCTACCAGAATTTTTTTTACATTTTTATTTCCATATATTTCTACCCATAATAACTGACATTATTGTTTCCCTCCCATATATTCTCCCGTAGTGCGGCCTTCAGACTCAATTTCACATAATGACAAACTTCCCCCCTTTCCGTTTTGGACGATTCTTTCTGAATAAACTATAACCCTGTATGTTGACCGCCCAGTCACAGCTATTGTCCAACCAAGTCTCTGTTATACCCACTATGTCATAATTTTCCTCAGACATCAACCACTCCATTTCCCCTGTTTTATTGGACAGACTTCTGGCATTAGTCAAAATGCAATTCAAAGGTGTATGTTTTTTCTTCCTATGAAGCCTATCCCTATTAACTATTCTAACTCCTCCCTCGGCTCCACCCCCAGGTACATTAATAAGTCCCACCTCTCTATCTACATTTTCCCCCTCTATGTTGTAGGTTCCCTCCCCCCAGTCCCTAGTTTAAACACTATAAACCTACAAAGGAATCTGCCCAAATTGAATAAATAAGTATCACAAAATTGTAATCATAAAAATGTATGCTTTATTTATACACAAGAATTCATATAACAAACAATGGATATACCCATCCTCCCTTAAAAAACATATACACATGACATAAGACAATGTTAAAAAAAATCAAGTAGATGGGGGAACATCGTGGACAAAAATAGTAATGCAAAAAAGTATAAATATATCCGCACTCACTGAGCTATATGACTAAAAAAAATCACAAATATAAAGATATGTGTCACGATGCCGGCTGGCAGGTAGTGGATCCTCTGTGCCAGAGAGGGATTGGCGTGGACCGTGCTAGTGGATCGGTTCTAAGTCACTACTGGTTTTCACCAGAGCCCGCCGCAAAGCGGGATGGTCTTGCTGCGGCGGTAGTGACCAGGTCGTATCCACTAGCAACGGCTCAACCTCTCTGGCTGCTGAAGATAGGCGCGGTACAAGGGAGTAGACAGAAGCAAGGTCGGACGTAGCAGAAGGTCGGGGCAGGCAGCAAGGATCGTAGTCAGGGGCAACGGCAGGAGGTCTGGAACACAGGCTAGGAACACACAAGGAAACGCTTTCACTGGCACGATGGCAACAAGATCCGGCAAGGAAGTGCAGGGGAAGTGAGGTGATATAGGGAAGTGCACAGGTGAACACACTAATTGGAACCACTGCGCCAATCAGCGGCGCAGTGGCCCTTTAAATCGCAAAGACCCGGCGCGCGCGCGCCCTAGGGAGCGGGGCCGCGCGCGCCGGGACAGGACCGACGGAGAGCGAGTCAGGTACGGGAGCCGGGGTGCGCATCGCGAGCGGGCGCTACCCGCATCGCGAATCGCATCCCGGCTGGAGGCGGTATCGCAGCGCCCCGGGTCAGTGGATCTGACTGGAGCGCTGCAGTGAGGAGAGTGTAGCGAGCGCTCCGGGGAGGAGCGGGGACCCGGAGCGCTCGGCGTAACAGTACCCCCCCCCTTGGGTCTCCCCCTCTTCTTAGAGCCTGAGAACCTGAGGAGCAGACTTTTGTCTAGGATATTGTCCTCAGGTTCCCAGGATCTCTCTTCTGGACCACAACCCTCCCAATCTACTAAAAAAAAAGTTTTCCCTCTGACCTTTTTGGATGCCAGAATCTCTTCGACGGAGAAGATGTCCGAGGAGCCGGAAACAGGAGTGGGGGGAACAGATTTGGGAGAGAAACGGTTGATGATAAGTGGTTTAAGAAGAGAAACGTGAAAGGCATTAGGAATACGAAGAGAAGGAGGAAGAAGAAGTTTGTAAGAGACAGGATTAATCTGGCACAAAATTTTGAAAGGACCAAGATAGCGTGGTCCCAACTTGTAGCTAGGGACACGGAAGCGGACATATTTAGCGGAGAGCCATACCTTGTCTCCAGGGGAAAAAATGGGAGGAGCTCTTCTTTTCTTATCCGCGAACTTCTTCATGCGTGATGAAGCCTGTAAGAGAGAATTTTGGGTCTCTCTCCATATGATGGAAAGATCACGAGAAATTTCATCCACAGCGGGCAGACCAGAGGGCAAGGGGGTAGGGAGGGGGGGAAGAGGGTGACGGCCGTACACCACGAAAAATGGGGATTTGGAGGAAGATTCAGAGACTCTGAAGTTATACGAGAATTCGGCCCATGGTAGAAGATCTGCCCAGTCATCCTGGCGGGAGGAAACAAAATGTCGTAAATAATCACCCAAGACCTGGTTAATTCTTTCTACTTGTCCATTGGATTGAGGATGATATGCAGAAGAAAAATTTAATTTAATCTTGAGTTGTTTACAGAGAGCCCTCCAGAATTTAGACACGAATTGGACGCCTCTATCCGAGACGATCTGCGTAGGCAACCCGTGAAGACGAAAAATGTGTACAAAAAATTGTTTAGCCAACTGAGGCGCTGAAGGAAGACCAGGAAGAGGGATGAAATGTGCCATTTTGGAGAATCGATCAACGACCACCCAAATAACAGTGTTGCCACGGGAAGGGGGTAAGTCAGTAATAAAATCCATACCAATCAGAGACCAAGGCTGTTCGGGGACAGGCAGAGGATGAAGAAAACCAGCGGGCTTCTGGCGAGGAGTCTTATCCCGGGCACAGATAGTGCAGGCTCGCACAAAGTCCACAACATCCGTCTCCAGAGTCGGCCACCAATAGAAGCGAGAGATGAGTTGCACAGATTTCTTGATGCCCGCATGACCTGCGAGATGGGAGGAGTGACCCCATTTGAGGATTCCGAGGCGTTGGCGTGGAGAAACGAAGGTCTTTCCTGGAGGAGTTTGCCTGATGGAGGCTGGAGAAGTGGAAATCAGGCAGTCAGGAGGAATGATGTGTTGCGGAGAGAGTTCAACTTCAGAAGCATCCGAGGAACGAGAGAGAGCATCGGCCCTAATGTTCTTATCGGTAGGCCGAAAGTGAATTTCAAAATTAAATCGGGCAAAGAACAGAGACCACCTGGCCTGGCGAGGATTCAGCCGTTGGGCAGACTGGAGGTAGGAGAGGTTCTTGTGATCGGTGTAAATAATAACTGGAAATCTTGATCCCTCCAGCAGATGCCTCCATTCCTCAAGTGCTAATTTAATGGCTAGAAGCTCTCGATCCCCGATGGAGTAGTTCCTCTCCGCCGGAGAGAAGGTCCTAGAAAAAAAACCACAAGTAACAGCATGCCCGGAAGAATTTTTTTGTAGAAGGACAGCTCCAGCTCCCACTGAGGAGGCATCAACCTCCAATAGGAAGGGTTTAGATGGGTCAGGTCTGGAGAGCACAGGAGCCGAAGAAAAGGCAGACTTGAGCCGTTTAAAGGCGTCTTCCGCTTGAGGAGGCCAAGACTTGGGATCGGCATTTTTTTTGGTTAAAGCCACGATAGGAGCCACAACGGTAGAAAAATGTGGAATAAATTGCCTGTAATAATTGGCGAACCCCAAAAAACGTTGGATAGCACGGAGTCCGGAGGGGCGTGGCCAATCTAAGACGGCAGAGAGTTTGTCTGGATCCATTTGTAGTCCCTGGCCAGAGACCAAGTATCCTAGGAAAGGAAGAGATTGGCATTCAAACAGACATTTCTCTATTTTGGCATAGAGTTGATTGTCACGAAGTCTCTGAAGAACCATACGGACATGCTGGCGGTGTTCTTCTAGATTGGCAGAAAAAATCAGGATATCGTCCAGATATACAACAACACAGGAGTATAAGAGATCACGAAAAATTTCATTAACAAAGTCTTGGAAGACGGCAGGGGCGTTGCACAGGCCAAAGGGCATGACCAGATACTCAAAGTGTCCATCTCTAGTGTTAAATGCCGTTTTCCATTCATCCCCCTCTCTGATGCGGATGAGATTATAAGCACCTCTTAAGTCCAGTTTGGTAAAGATGTGGGCACCTTGGAGGCGATCAAAGAGTTCAGAGATGAGGGGTAGGGGGTAGCGGTTCTTAACCGTGATTTTATTAAGACCGCGGTAGTCAATGCAAGGACGTAGAGAGCCATCTTTTTTGGACACAAAGAAAAATCCGGCTCCGGCAGGAGAGGAGGATTTACGGATAAAGCCCTTTTTTAAATTTTCCTGGACGTATTCAGACATGGCAAGAGTCTCTGGGGCGGACAGAGGATAAATTCTGCCCCGGGGTGGAGTAGTGCCCGGGAGGAGGTCGATAGGACAATCATAAGGCCTGTGAGGAGGTAGAGTCTCAGCTTGTTTTTTGCAAAAAACATCCGCAAAGTCCATATAGGCCTTAGGGAGACCGGTTACAGGAGGAACCACAGAGTCACGGCAAGGGTTACTGGGAACCGGTTTTAGGCAGTCCTTGGAACAAGAGGGCCCCCAACTCTTGATCTCCCCAGTGGACCAATCCAGGGTTGGGGAATGAAGTTGAAGCCAGGGAAGTCCAAGGAGAATTTCAGAAGTGCAATTGGGGAGGACCAAAAGTTCAATCTTCTCGTGATGAGATCCGATGCACATTAGAAGGGGCTCCGTGCGGAAACGTATGGTACAGTCCAATCTTTCATTGTTTACACAATTGATGTAGAGGGGTCTGGCGAGACTGGTCACCGGGATGTTGAACCTGTTGACGAGAGAGGCCAAAATAAAATTTCCTGCAGATCCGGAGTCCAAGAAGGCCATAGTAGAGAAGGAGAAGGCAGAGGCAGATATCCGCACAGGCACAGTAAGACGTGGAGAAGCAGAGTAGACATCAAGGACTGTCTCACCTTTGTGCGGAGTCAGCGTACGTCTTTCCAGGCGGGGAGGACGGATAGGACAATCCTTCAGGAAGTGTTCGGTACTGGCACAGTACAGGCAGAGATTCTCCATGCGGCGTCGTGTCCTCTCTTGAGGTGTCAGGCGAGACCGGTTGACCTGCATAGCCTCCACGGCGGGAGGCACAGGAACAGATTGCAGGGGACCAGAGGAGAGAGGAGCCGGGGAGAAGAAACGCCTTGTGCGAACAGAGTCCATATCCTGGCGGAGCTCCTGACGCCTTTCGGAAAAACGCATGTCAATGCGAGTGGCTAGGTGAATGAGTTCATGTAGGTTAGCAGGGATTTCTCGTGCGGCCAGAACATCTTTAATGTTGCTGGATAGGCCTTTTTTAAAGGTCGCGCAGAGGGCCTCATTATTCCAGGATAATTCTGAAGCAAGAGTACGGAATTGTACGGCATACTCGCCAACGGAAGAATTACCCTGGACCAGGTTCAACAGGGCAGTCTCAGCAGAAGAGGCTCGGGCAGGTTCCTCAAAGACACTTCGAATTTCCGAGAAGAAGGAGTGTACAGAGGCAGTGACGGGGTCATTGCGGTCCCAGAGCGGTGTGGCCCAAGACAGGGCTTTTCCAGACAGAAGGCTGACTACGAAAGCCACCTTAGACCTTTCAGTGGGAAACTGGTCCGACATCATCTCCAAGTGCAGGGAACATTGGGAAAGAAAGCCACGGCAAAACTTAGAGTCCCCATCAAATTTATCCGGCAAGGATAGTCGTAGACCAGAAGCGGCCACTCGCTGCGGAGGAGGTGCAGGAGCTGGCGGAGGAGATGATTGCTGAAGCTGTGGTAGTAGCTGCTGTAGCATAACGGTCAGTTGAGACAGCTGTTGGCCTTGTTGCGCAATCTGTTGTGACTGCTGGGCGACCACCGTGGTGAGGTCAGCGACAACTGGCAGAGGAACTTCAGCGGGATCCATGGCCGGATCTACTGTCACGATGCCGGCTGGCAGGTAGTGGATCCTCTGTGCCAGAGAGGGATTGGCGTGGACCGTGCTAGTGGATCGGTTCTAAGTCACTACTGGTTTTCACCAGAGCCCGCCGCAAAGCGGGATGGTCTTGCTGCGGCGGTAGTGACCAGGTCGTATCCACTAGTAACGGCTCAACCTCTCTGGCTGCTGAAGATAGGCGCGGTACAAGGGAGTAGACAGAAGCAAGGTCGGACGTAGCAGAAGGTCGGGGCAGGCAGCAAGGATCGTAGTCAGGGGCAACGGCAGGAGGTCTGGAACACAGGCTAGGAACACACAAGGAAACGCTTTCACTGGCACGATGGCAACAAGATCCGGCAAGGAAGTGCAGGGGAAGTGAGGTGATATAGGGAAGTGCACAGGTGAACACACTAATTGGAACCACTGCGCCAATCAGCGGCGCAGTGGCCCTTTAAATCGCAAAGACCCGGCGCGCGCGCGCCCTAGGGAGCGGGGCCGCGCGCGCCGGGACAGGACCGACGGAGAGCGAGTCAGGTACGGGAGCCGGGGTGCGCATCGCGAGCGGGCGCTACCCGCATCGCGAATCGCATCCCGGCTGGAGGCGGTATCGCAGCGCCCCGGGTCAGTGGATCTGACCGGAGCGCTGCAGTGAGGAGAGTGTAGCGAGCGCTCCGGGGAGGAGCGGGGACCCGGAGCGCTCGGCGTAACAATATGTATTTATCAATATTGCACTATGCCCATAATAAAGGATATAAATTGTCAGACAAATATATAAATCTCATATATTGAGTAATATTCTTGTACTATTCCTTATGTGCAAAAAAAAAAGGGTAAAAGGGTAAATAGGTGAAAATAATCACTACATCTATAATAAGGTGGCCAGTGCATATACACATTTGCAACATAAGGTGCAGGGCAAGGTGCAAGATATCATATCACAGCATATAACAATCTTCCAATATACCATACCAATCAGTCTGAGGTTTAACCCCTTAAGGACGCAGGACGTAAATGTACGTCCTGGTGAGGTGGTACTTAACGCACCAGGACGTACATTTACGTCCTAAGCATAACCGCGGGCATCGGAGTGATGCCCGTGTCATGCGCGGCTGATCCCGGCTGCTGATCGCAGCCAGGGACCCGCCGGCAATGGCCGACGCCCGCGATCTCGCGGGCGTCCGCCATTAACCCCTCAGGTGCCGGGATCAATACAGATCCCGGCATCTGCGGGAGTTTGCGATTAAAATGAACGATCGGATCGCCCGCAGCGCTGCTGCGGGGATCCGATCATTCATAATGCCGCACGGAGGTCCCCTCACCTTCCTCCGTGCGGCTCCCGGCGTCTCCTGCTCTGGTCTGTGATCGAGCAGACCAGAGCAGAAGATGACCGATAATACTGATCTGTTCTATGTCCTATACATAGAACAGATCAGTATTAGCAATCATGGTATTGCTATGAATAGTCCCCTATGGGGACTATTCAAGTGTAAAAAAAAATGTAAAAAAATGTAAAAGTAAAAGTAAAAAAAAAGTGAAAAATCCCCTCCCCCAATAAAAAAGTAAAACGTCCGTTTTTTCCTATTTTACCCCCAAAAAGCGTAAAAAACATTTTTTATAGACATATTTGGTATCGCCGCGTGCGTAAATGTCCGAACTATTAAAATAAAATGTTAATGATCCCGTACGGTGAACGGCGTGAACGAAAAAAAATTAAAAAAGTCCAAAATTCCTACTTTTTTAATACATTTTATTAAAAAAAAAATTATAAAAAATGTATTAAAAGTTTTTTATATACAAATGTGGTATCAAAAAAAAGTACAGATCATGGCGCAAAAAATGAGCCCCCATACTGCCGCTTATACGGAAAAATAAAAAAGTTATAGGTCATCAAAATAAAGGGATTATAAACGTACTAATTTGGTTAAAAAGTTTGTGATTTTTTTTAAGCGCAACAATAATATAAAAGTATATAATAATGGGTATCATTTTAATCGTATTGACCCTCAGAATAAAGAACACATGTCATTTTTACCAGAAATTGTACGGCGTGAAAACAAAACCTTCCAAAATTTGCAAAATTGCATTTTTCGTTTTAATTTCCCCACAAAAATAGTGTTTTTTGGTTGCGCCATACATTTTATGATATAATGAGTGATGTCATTACAAAGGAAAACTGGTCGCGCAAAAAACAAGCCCTCATACTAGTCTGTGGATGAAAATATAAAAGAGTTATGATTTTTAGAAGGCGAGGAGGAAAAAATGAAAACGTAAAAATTAAATTGTCTGAGTCCTTAAGGCCAAAATGGGCTGAGTCCTTAAGGGGTTAAACACTCCTCCACCCTTCTAGCCATCTTCTCCGCAAGCACAGCTGCACCCTCCCCATTGAGGTGCAGCCCTTCCCTACGGTAGAGCCGACAGCGAAGTCGGCCCAGATCTCCATGAACCCAAACCCCTCCTTCCTACACCAGCTTCTGAGCCACTTATTTACCTCCCTAATCTCTGGCTGCCTCTCTGGTGTGGCTCATGGTACAGGTAATTTTTCAGAAAATATTAACTTGGAGGTAAGACAGGAAGACAACACACTGTTTAGCTATCCAGGTCTTTGTGACAGATCGCCCTGTCTGTCCTCCTAATAATTGAGTTCCCCACTATCAGTACCTGTTTGGCCTGCCCTGCAATCTTCCCTCCCTCCTTACTGGTGGTCAGAGGCAGAGTCCTGCTGCAGTACTGCTAGCTCTGAAATGGCATCCCCCTCATCAGCCAACCAGGCAAACTTGTTGGGGTGTGCCTGATCAGGACTAGCCTCCCTGACACTTTTCCATCTTCCCCGTTTTCTATCTGTAACCCAGCTATCTGCCTGACTGTCCTACACCTCTGTCCCACTATCCTCCCCACCTCTACTCCGGCGAGTACTTGCTCAGTGAGCAGGAGACTCCTCTCCAAGTTGTCAATGTGTCTCAGTGTTGCCAGTTGCTCCTCTAGATCCAGGATCTGGGCTTCCAAATGAACAACTCACACATTTCTCGCACAACAATATGCACCCTCAATGTGCTGTTCAAGGATTGCGTGCATTGTGCAAGATGCACACTGGACTGCATTTTCCAACATGGAGGACATACTAGATTTGGGGATTGCAAAAATTAACAGTAAAAAAAACAATCAAATATTTTAATTAAACTCCCTGAATTTAAAGTCCCTTAATTTTAAGTCCCTCTCACTTATATACTTAGACTCACTTGTATACTTCACACTCTTGTATACAGACACACAATCACTAGCTCAGACAATCGCTTAGTATACTTTCTTTTATAGGTACCAGACACCACCTCCCTATTCCACTGCCTGGAAGTGAATGCAAAGGGCTAGCTGGCTGCAAACAGCTGTAATTTATCAGCCGCTAATTAATGAACTACTCCACCCACTCTCCACCTCTATTCCTTCCAGACAGAGAAAGAGAAAAAACAAAACAGAAAACAAACTTACAGAAATGCACTCAACAGTGCTCACAATAGTTCTTACAGTATTCCCTTAATTTTAAGTCCCTCTCACTTATATACTTACGCTTGTATACTTCCCACTCTTGTATACAGACACAATCACTAGTTCAGGCAATCACTTAGTATACTATCTTTTATAGTTACCAGACACCACCTCTCTCTTCCACTGCCTGGAAGTGAATACATCTATGCAAGGAGCCAAGGTGTAGTAATGTATGATCAGCAGAGAAAGAAATACAGCACAAGTGATAAAAGGAAAACAAGATTGCATTGGGAAGATGATGGCATAAAAAGAAAAACAAAGAACATATAGTACAGCTGTCTGTGAAATACGGACCAGTAAAGCAGGCAATATATGTTTTCCATAATGAAACAACCATGACAACCAAGTTTTAATCTTTGAGGACAGTTGTAGCTTTCATAGTTATTTTCTGTACATTATTTAATATATGGCTTATGCAGAGCGAAAAGATAATTTATAGGAAAAATATTTTGTGTTATGAAAGGGTCTGAGCACAACATAGCACAACCTTATGATCCACTGTAGATTTTAAAGGTGCTCCTATAGACAATAACATGAGGTTTGCTTTCTATGACAACATAGATTTGCTATTATTGATCCCCTCCCACTAGAAATGATTAAGACAAATGTATAACCTGGTGTATTGACATTTTTTTTAACATAATTTATGTTGGGTTTCCTACATGTGATATTGACTTAGGCTGTAGGTTCATCAAGGCTAGAAACTAGCCTTGGTCTGGGTGTTCCACTTAATTTCCCATGGTTTGACCCCCTTAATTTAAAAAGTGCAATATGATACTTTGCATTGTCTTCATTTGGAAATAAAAAGAATGGGAACCACTGGAAACCAAAGGAGAAAAATATAAGGCTCTCAGTCAGACATATACATAATAAAAGCAAAATTCCTGTCTAATTTCATTACGATAAGTCGAAATTTCATCTTGCCATCCTGCGCATATAGAGTCATGCACATTCAAATTATGATAATCTGCCCAGAAACATTACAATAAATATTAAGAAAATGACTCATTTAAAATATTTGTCATTTCATGATGTTTCTTACATGATTGATTAAAGATGTTAAGATTGTTTGTTATTAGGACTGGTTTAATAGCTGCTGCAAATGTGTTATCTTATAAATCAAATAAATTCATTTCAGATTGTTAGCGCTTTTCTCACACATTATTTTTCCAGTATTTTGGATTTTTTTAAAGGCTTATAAAAATGTCATATGTTTGAAACCATTTTTCTGGTGTTCTTCTAGAAGTGTTTTTTATATGTTTTTTTTTTTTCTGGTGTATTCAAATACAATAGAGAAGCCATCTGAGAAATAGCAGAAAAGAATATGCTGTTTTCTGAAAAAATATGGTTTATGTGACAAAAAACACCACAAAAATGCCCCAAGCAGAAACAGTATGTATGTAGTGCATTTTAGATTGCAATAAAGACTTTGAAGGTATATACTCGAGTATAAGCCAAGTTTTTCAGCACAATTTTTCGTGCTGAAAACGCCCCCCTTGGCTTATACTCGAGTGAACAAAAAAAACGCTCCTGGCTTTAGCTGTGTGGGGAGGTCCGCAGGTTGAAGACCACTGCAGGGACCGTCCGGTGGGGAGGGTTAGTTGTTCCGGGCTGTCCATCTTCACCGGGAGGCCCTCTTCTCCGCTCCGGGTGGGCACCGGACTAGTGATGTTGCCTTGACGACGACGCGCAGGGACGTCCGTGCGCAGCAGACGTCCATGACGTCCCTGCGCGGTGGCGTCAAGGCAGCGTCACTAGTCCGGGGCCGACCCGGAGTGGAGAAGAGGGCCTCCCGGTGAAGATGGACAGCCCGGAACGACTAACCCTCCCCACCGGATGCTCCCTGCAGCATAAATGGCCAAAGATGGACGGCCCGGACCAGCTCACCCTTCCTTCCCACCGAGGGGAGGTGAGTAGAAAACAAAAGGGGGGTCTGGATGATGACGAAGGCCGCAGTGGTCTTCAACCTGCAGACCTCCAGATGTTTCAAAACTACAACTCCCAGCATGCCCGGACAGCCATAACATCTGGAGGTCCGCAGGTTGAAGACCACTGAGAAGGGAATGACATGCGGTGATGTTGAAGGGGGGGGATGATGACGAGGGGGGATGATGACGAGGGGGGATGATGACGGGGTGATGATGAAGGGGTGATGATGAAGGGGTGATGATGAAGAGGTGATGATGAAGGGGGGGAGATGATGGCGGGGTGATGATCAAAGGGGGAATGATGACAGGGGGGATGATAACATAGGGGGATGATGACATGGGGGATGATGTATTTCCCACCCTAGGCTTATAGTCGAGTCAATAACTTTTCCTGGGTTTTTGGGGGTGAAATTAGGGGCCTCGGCTTATATTTGGGACGGCTTATACTCGAGTTTATACGGTAATAACTAACTTCAAAAAGAGAGGAAAAAAACAAAACAGTACCATAAGTCAAACCAGCTTAAAATGTGTCTTGAGATGGGTTGGGTGGCAGGATATATGATAAAATTTTTGTGCTGCCATCCGAGCCTTTGGACGTTCAGTCTACAAAATCTATAGATTGAATTTAACCTCTTAAGGACTCAGGGTTTTTCCGTTTTTGCACTTTCGTTTTTTCCTCCTTACCTTTTAAAAATCATAACCCTTTCAATTTTCCACCTAAAAATCTATATTATGGCTTATTTTTTGCGTCGCCAATTCTACTTTGCAGTGACATTAGTCATTTTACCCAAAAATGCACGGCGAAACGGAAAAAAAAATCATTGTGCGACAAAATCGAAAAAAAACGCCATTTTGTAACTTTTGGGGGCTTCCGTTTCTACGCAGTGCATATTTTGGTAAAAATTACACCTTATCATTATTCTGTAGGTCCATACGGTTAAAATGATACCCTACTTATATAGGTTTGATTTTGTCGCACTTCTGGAAAAAATCATAACTACATGCAGGAAAATTTATACGTTTAAAAATGTCATCTTCTGACCCCTATAACTTTTTTATTCTTCCACGTACGGGGCGGTATGAGGACTCATTTTTTGCGCCGTGATCTGAAGTTTTCATTGGTATGATTTTTGTTTTGATCAGACTTTTTGATCACTTTTTATTCATTTTTTAATGTTATAAAAAGTTACCAAAATACGCTTTTTTGGACTTTGGAATTTTTTTGCGCGTACGCCATTGACCGTACAGCTTAATTAATGATATATTTTTATAGTTCGGACATTTACGCACGCGGCGATACCACATATGTTTATTTTTATTTTTTTTTACACTGTTTTATTTTTTTTATGGGAAAAGGGGGGTGATTCAAACTTTTATTAGGGAAGGGGTTAAATGACCTTTATTAACACTTTTTTTTTACTTTTTTTTTGCAGTGTTATAGGTCCCATAGGGACCTATAACACTGCACACACTGATCTCTCATCCTGATCACAGGCGTGTATTAACACGCCTATGATCAGCATTATCGGCGCTTGACTGCTCCTGCCTGGATCTCAGGCACGGAGCAGTCATTCGTCGATCGGACACCGAGGAGGCAGGTAAGAGCCCTCCCGGTGTCCGATCAGCTGTTCGGGACGCCGCGATTTCACCGCGGCGGTCCCGAACAGCCCGACTGAGCAGCCGGGATACTTTCAGTTTCACTTTAGAAGCGGCGGCTTTGACCGCCGCTTCTAAAGGGTTAATACCGCACATCGCCGCGATCGGCGATGTGTGGTATTAGCCGCGGGTCCGGGCCGTTGATTAGCGCCGGGACCCACGCGATATGATGCGGGATCGCGGCGCGATCCCGCTTCATATCGCGGGAGCCGGCGCAGGACGTAAATATACGTCCTGCGTCGTTAAAGGGGTTATCCAGGAAAAAACTTTTTTTTTATATATCAAATTACTTTAGAAAGTTAAGAAGATTTGTAAATTACTTGTATTAAAAAATCTTAATCCTTTCAGTACTTATGAGCTTCTGAAGTTAAGGTTGTTCTTTTCTGTCTAAGTGCTCTCTGATGACACGTGTCATGGAAACTGCCCAGTTTAGAAGCAAATCCCTATAACAAACCTCTTCTAAACTGGGCGGTTCCCGAGACACGTGTCATCAGAGAGCACTTAGACCGAAAAGAACAACCTTAACTTCAGAAGCTCATGAGTACTGAAAGGATTAAGATTTTTTAATAGAAGTAATTTACAAATCTAAAAAAATGGGGTATGTGCAGCTCACAATACAAATTAATCGAGGCTAAATGGAAAGTATTTACACCAAAAAAATACTAGTACAAAGTAATATATAAGGGTAAAAAGGGGGGGTACCAAATGCCTCTAGACTAATACCATAAAATGGTACATGATGATGAAATTACAGAAAAAATAAATCGGACTGTGCTTCACTTTTAAATGATGTACAAATTTAATATAAATTAATATAAAATATTACAAATGAGACATAAAATAATGCAAATCTAATACATAAAGGCCTCCTACCACAGGGCCCTTGTGGGGAGGTATGATATTTGAATACAAAGCATATATTAAAAGATGTTAAAATATAGCATGTGAATTATGTTCTACCGCTATCCCAATATATTGCAAACCGACAAAGTGTACTTTTGTGCGGTACACTCCGTTCTCATGTGATTTAGAACAGATATATCACAAAGTGATATAGTTACCAACTCCTAAAGGTAGTTTTGGCTGGACGTCCGAGAGATGAATATGTGGAGGCTGTGTCCAGCACTAGCATGCGCTTACGGTGATGGGCCCGGATGCCACAGGCCAAAAAAAGGTCACGGAGTAATTGCAGGCTCGATGGCAGATGTAGTGGAGGCTGTGTCCAGCGCTGGCATGCGCTTGCGGTGACGGGCCCGGTTGCCGCAGGCCGAGGAGAAGTCACCGGTCACGGAGTGGCTCCGGAGGTGGAGATGTACTCGGAGATGGATGGATCTTGCTCCAGAAATAAGGAAAGGAAAGCCTCGTGGAGGATCTCTCGGCGTCTGGTGGAATGGCGGATGGATTACAGCCAGGTGTGAAATCAGCAGATGATGGAGTTGTGTCGGAGGTAAGTGATGGCGGTTTGTGGATTGCGGTGGTCATGCGGTAAATATTTCTTTCTCTAGACGCGTTTCAGGGTACTTTATATATGACCCTTTCCTCAGTAGAGATATCTCTACTACTGAGGAAAGGGTCATATATAAAGTACCCTGAAACGCGTCTAGAGAAAGAAATATTTACCGCATGACCACCGCAATCCACAAACCGCCATCACTTACCTCCGACACAACTCCATCATCTGCTGATTTCACACCTGGCTGTAATCCTTCCGCCATTCCACCAGACGCCGAGAGATCCTCCACGAGGCTTTCCTTTCCTTATTTCCGGAGCAAGATCCATCCATCTCCGAGTACATCTCCACCTCCGGAGCCACTCCGTGACCGGTGACTTCTCCTCGGCCTGCGGCAACCGGGCCCGTCACCGCAAGCGCATGCCAGCGCTGGACACAGCCTCCACTACTTCTGCCATCGAGCCTGCAATTACTCCGTGACCGGTGACCTTTTTTTGGCCTGTGGCATGCGGGCCCGTCACCATAAGCGCATGCTAGCGCTGGACACAGCCTCCACATATTCATCTCTCGGACATCCAGCCAAAACTACCTTTAGGAGTTGGTAACTATATCACTTTGTGAACTGTTCTAAATCACATGAGAACGGAGTGTACCGCACAAAAGTACACTATGTCGGTTTGCAATATATTGGGATAGCGGTAGAACATAATTCACATGCTATATTTTAACATCTTTTAATATATGCTTTGTATTCAAATATCATACCTCCCCACAAGGGCCCTGTGGTAGGAGGCATTTATGTATTCGATTTGCATTATTTTATGTCTCATTTGTAATATTTTATATTAATTTATATTAAATTTGTACATCATTTAAAAGTGAAGCACAGTCCGATTTATTTATTTTTTTATTTCATCATCATGTACCATTTTATGGTATTAGTCTAGAGGCATTTGGTACCCCCCCTTTTTACCCTAATTTACAAATCTGTTTAAATTTCTGGAGCCAGTGGATATATATATATATATAAAAGTTTTTTCCTGAATAACCCCTTTAAGCATATATCCTGCCATATATCCTGGATATTCGCTTTAGGGGTATGTTCACTCTAAGGATACTTTAAGGGTATGTTTACTCTAAGGATATTTTAAGGGTATGTTTACTCTCAGGATTTTTTCATTTGGTTGGAAACTCCATTTGAGCATCTACCACCAAAATCTACTGGTGCTAGGACTGCATAGACCTGCGCCATCAACAGTGAAGGAAAAGCAGTCCACTCATAATTCCGCCAAAAGAATTAATATATTTATTGTTTAGTGGGTCTGGAATCCTGAATTTCTACAGAATTCCTATGGAGGAAGACCCATTGACACCAATGTTAGAGCAGTGGAATGCTAATGCTAGGTTTGCACTTAGGGGGGAATTATGAAGCCAATAGTCTGGCTTCATGTAGCAAAAAATCACAAATCTTAATGCTGCCAAGTGGGTAGGCTTAGTATAAAGTGTCTTGAAAAGGGATGTGGCTTCCAGCACACATAAAATTTACTACAATTAATACAAGAGAAATAGCATGACATGTATGCTGGAAAATGCCCAAAAAACTGTGTGTGAACATACCAAGGTCATTTTAATTATAAGTTATATCCAAGGACAGGATTTAGTTAATTAAAATCATCAGATGCTCAGCTAAGTCCTCTTAATTTACCTTGTTGTGTTCAAGGGAGTCATTCACCAACTAAGTTCAAAGCGTACATGGTTTTCACTTTTCCTTCATAGTACATACCACAGGTTGGTGTGGTCATGTGATGACTGGCTGAATATGGCCGACACCACAAAAGGAAAGTGGCAAAAAGCTCAGATAAGTAATGATATTAAAGGAGATATGCAGATTAATGGAGGGGGAGTGTTTCAACCAGCTTCCGTGCTGGGTATGACACGTGAATTAGAGGAGTAGGGGAGATCGCTGGGGGTCCCAGCGGTCGGACCCCTCAATCAGACATTTATCAGACACTCCTGCGGATATGGGACATTTTTTTGTTATATCTCCTTTAATATACAATGACTCCTTTAATATTTTACTGACTGTACCTTTTTTTTTACTTTAAACCCTAAAGAGGAGTTATGCAAGCTTAAATCCCCATATGAAATATATTTTAATGGATCTGCAACCAAAATTATTTAAAAAAGCAAGACTTCTACATAAAAACACTCAAATCAGGCATGATATCATAATAAAAAGACCTGAAAAATGACAACAAACTTTGCAATTTGTCTTTGTCATCACATATGGTTCATCTTCGATTTAGGAAGGGGATTTTACAAAGACTTTAAACACTCTTCAAATTATGTAATAAGAAATGAGGTTACTTACATGTTAATCCATCTTTTGTTATAGGGTAATAATAAGGATGTTTTTGGTTTAAGTTAATGTCACCTGGCTTTAAAGTGACCTTTATGTTTGTTATGTTGTCATTCGATCTGTTTAAGTTCATGTGACCACATTGCAAAATCAAATTGAATAAAGATTATTTGGAAAAAACAGCATGGAAGAAATCTTTGATGCCATCGTTACATATCTCTCACCCGGAACTTCCAGTTTCCTGGATAAGATCTCTTGCTCACTTAATTGAGTGCCGGGATTAAACTGATGCATGAGAACAGACTGTGCTTGCGTACAGAAATATAATTTTACCTACTCTTGTTCCCTATTTTCATTTTGCTTTGATTCCCCTATTATGCTTGTAAATGATTATTTTCAATGGTTATATATTATTGCTTTTAGGGCCAGGTAATAAATAAGTACAGCATGTAGTATTTACTGAATAGCCTTCTGGAGTGGCACTAAGGTTTTTGTAGCCATGGAAACAGAATCATTTGTATTCATATTATAAATTTACTTTTTAAGAAGATCATAAAGAATAGTGTGACCTGTGGGCTTGTTGTCTGTCAATATTATTATTTTTCATGAAGATGGCCTAGTGTTGTCTATAGTGAACTGAGAGGCAGCTTCTATTTTTTATATTATTAATTCCTATTTATAATTTTTATATACAATATATGGGACTCTGTTTGCTGACAAGTAGGAAGAGTGTCCAATTTCTAACGTCAATACATATTTTCAGTATTAGGTTTGGGACTTTTATTTAAAGATATAAGAGATAAAGATATGTCATGAATGATTAGAAAGCTTAAATGTAAAACTTTTTTCAACTATATTTAATTAGGAAAAGTAAAGCATTTTCTCTTTAATTCCTGAAACAGTCATCAGTGAAGGATCACTTTGTTGACAGCTCAGAGAGACTTCCTGCTTCTAAGCACTGTGTGTGTGTGTGTGGGGGGGGGGGGGGGGGACTGCTATTTTACTTCATGCTGGATGTTATTTTAGCTGCAATGTAAGATGTAGGAGCCCTGTGTATTATTGAGCAGCAGATAGAGGAGGAGGAGGAGTTAGGCTGGGTTCACATATATCAGTCGTCCGGCACAGTTTCCCTCCGGCGTGGACCGGAGGGAAACTGATGCTAGAACTGATCCCATTCATTTGAATGGGACAGTTCACAATCATCCAGCGTCTCAATTTTGACGCCAGATGGTTGGACATGCCGGAGGGCACCGGACAGGGGAACGCAGCTTGCTGCGTTCCCCTGTCCGTTGCCCAGAAACAATGGACGCCGCATGCCATACAACTGATGACAAGTTGTCATCAGTTGTGGCATCAGTTGCGTCGAGATTTAGGCTGAGTTCACCTATGCCGGATGCCGGACATATGTGAACCCAGCCTAAGAGGTGAGAGGCTAGAAGTAGCAGTAGCAGAGGTAATTATTTGTTCAATGTGGTCTGTCTCCTCAGTGTGGTGTGCCTGATGCAGGCTGGCTGTGTGTATGCAGAGAGATTATTTTCATACCCTTACAAGCTGATTTCACCAACAAATCACAAGCAACTATGCCCCAGTCTAACAGATTAACCCTTTGCCTGAGGCTATGCCTTAGTCTGGAAAATCATCTCTTTACAAGCAGGTGTTGAATCCTCTAGCAGATTATCTTCTTATAAGCACCCATGTCTTCCTCTTTTATCTGAACCGCATAATACACAAGGAAATCTTATTTTGAGGCTGATGAATAATATTGTGTACAAATTAAAGTTAAGGAACTTGAATATTGGTGAGATTAAAGGGGTACTCAGGTGGAAAACTTTTTTTTTTAAATCAACTGGTGCCAGAAAGTTAAACAAATGTGTAAATTACTTCTATTAAAAAATCCTTCCAGTACTTATTAGCTGCTGAATACTACAGAGGAAATTATTTTCTTTTTGGAACACAGAGCTCTCTGCTGACAGCTCTGTCCATTTTAAGAACTGTCCAGAGTAGGAGAAAATCCCCATAGCAAACATATGCTGCTCTGTTCAGTTCCTTAAATGGACAGAGATGTCAGCAGAGAGCACTGTGCTCGTGATTCAGCAGAGAGCACTGTGTTCCAAAAAGAAAATAATTTCCTCTAGTATTCAGCAGCTAATAAGTACTGAAAGGATTAAGATTTTTTAATAGAAGTCATTTACAAATCTGGCACCAGTTGATAAAAAAAAAAGAAGTTTTCCACCAGAGTACCCCTTTAACTTTTGTGTGATTTTCAAATACCTGATTCACTGCCTTTTGGGATACATTACTGAATTAACACAGTAGGCTTGTCATTCCCCTTTGGAAATTTAAAGACAAAATATATTTATCCATTCTTCCTTGTATTCCAGTATTCAGTGACTCAAATGCAAAACAGGTAAACTGATTTGGTCACCCTAAATTCTGGCCAGGTCAGAGCCCAAGGCTCCACATTCAGATGCCATTTAGAATCAGCTCACCTCCCCTTTCATCAATGAAACCTTCCAGAAAAGAACAGGTAGAGAAGAATGTCTCTCGATTTTGACCTCTGCTAAAAGCAAAGACCCATTTGTAATACTGAAAGAAATCAGATTTTCCAATAATTTATTTCTGGGAAAAATATTTACTATTTTATCAACGGTCATTTATTGTGTTTTTCTCAGAACCAATAGGTAGTCTCATAGAAACCCTTAAAACTATCCAAAATACAATAATTGGTTGTCATCTACTTTCAAAAACTAGGACCTGCCAATAATTGAATGAGTATACAGAACTCAATAACCCTCTCACATGGTTGTTCTCAGGCAAAGAAGGAATGCTTTATTATTAAAACTGATTATTTTGTTTTCCCTCACAGGATACGTGATGCCAGAGGTGTCTGCCAGCTTTTCTGCTTCTCTTCCATAGAAATGAATATGCTTGGCTTAACATGGATGTTAATAAAGGCAACAAGGATGACCATTGAAAAAGTATTGGACTGCCTGCTGCTTATGTATTACCAAGACATGCTTACACCCAGCTGATTCTAGATTTGCTCCATAAAGGTAGAACTATAATGATGTTTAATCAGTTAACAAAGATAATTGAGACAATTGTAATACCACACACAACCTGCGGACAAGTGTGGTGCTGTTTTTAGAAGAAATTGGCTCTGTTGTTCTATTCCTGGATGACTGGATTTAATAGCAAACACATTCTAATCAGGTCTCCTTCCCTGTGTCTCCTAAACCTTTTCTTCAGAAAAGGTTTATCACTCCAATGACATGGCTAGCAAAGTCTGGATCACAATCTGAAAATGTATGCTAGATATTTCAAGGGAATTTATCAGTATCATTTTTGGGATAAAAACAGCAGCAAAGCATAACTCACTCATTTGATATTGCTTCTGAATCCAGCTCTATTTATAAGTGTAAATCAAATTAACTTTACAAGTAGAGCACGTTGTATTTAAATGAGCTGAGTAATCAGTAGTAGTAGTCAATAGTAGTAGTAGTCGTCAGCTCAAGAGCACTAGTCACATAGTCTTGGGCTGCAATCACATTTATTGAGCCATGACTGACAAGATTGAGAGCTTGAGGCCCATATTATCCTTTGGCTTTCCAAAATGTAATACATGCTGGGATGTATCTTTTTCCTTGAAAATGGTTGATAGTATTGTGAGTATTTTTTCCAGCACAGCTGCCTGTCTTCTTTTAACATAGAAGATATTGTTCTCCCCATCAAAAACAGCTCGATTTCACTGCTCAAAATCTTACTTCTATTGTCGTCAATGTGAAATGCGCTGAACATGCACAGTTTAGCGCCTATGCTAAGATTTAAAGCAATTGGCACCTTAGGTCTAGGACCTCCCCTCACCTTCCACACACACATGAGAACCACAGCGCTTTACACAGGCACTTCTTTTTATCTTTGTGCACCAACCTCTAGAGGTTAGAATCTAACAAAATAAAAAATTAAAGTCAAATGACATTTATGAGAAAAACTATTTAAAACCTTTACATAGTTGAGACACCAGTAAAATAACAAAGCTCATGCTTAGAAGTTTGGTAAAATCATACTTATAGTTAACAATCCAACCAGAAACGACACTTATTATCAATAATCATAATGTTTAAATTGATTTCAGCCATTGGTTGGAATACATTGGTAGGAATTTATGCTTTAGAATTGTACTATACATTAGCTTATTTTATTTGTTATAAAAGACCCTTTTACTCTACTGTAGGAGTATTCGGGTTTGAACGTCTTCAAGTCCCCACTGCTTATGGCTGCCCCTTGCTTCCTGTGATGTATGGTTCCTGCAGAAAATGCCTTTCAGCCAATCACTGTCTGAGGAATGCTGCAGCTAGTTCACACTTTACGCTGGAAGGAGAAATCACAGAAAGTGGGGAGCAGTCAGGAGCAACAGGGACTGGGGCTATCAGGATGGGAACTGTTGGGTTAAGGGCAGGTGTCTATGGTTTCTTTTTTTTAAATTTTATTAAGAAAGCACCTTGAATACACTCTACCACTTTTTGTATGCCATGAATACCCTTTTATGCAAAATAGACTTAAAGGGGTACTCCGGTGGAAAACTTTTTTATTTTTTAAATCAACTTGTGCCAGAAACTTAAACAGATTTGTAAATTGCTGCTATTAAAAAATCTTAAACCTTCCCGTATTTATTAGCTGCTGAATACTACAGAGGAAATTCTTTTCTTTTTGGAACACAGAGCTCTCTGCTGACATCACGAGCACAGTGCTCTCTGCTGACATCTCTGTCCATTTAAAAAACTGTCCAGAGTAGGAGAAAATCCCCATAGCAAACATATGCTGCTCTGGACAGTTCATAAAATGGACAGAGCTGTCAGCAGAGAGCACTTTGCTGGTGATGTCAGCAGAGAGCACTGTGTTCCAAAAAGAAAATAATTTCCTCTGTAGTATTCAGAAGCTAATAAGTACTGGAAGGATTAATATTTTTTTATAGAAGTAATTTACAAATCTGTTTAACTTTCTGGCACCAGTTGATTCCACTGGAGTACCCCTAGGAGTATGCTAGGATTGTATTACATTTGACTATGCCACAGGGGCTGTAGTAGTAGGTGTAGTTCATAATATAGTGCCTGTACCTGTGCTTAAAGGTGACCTCACAATTCTGTGATTTTTGGCCCAATGTTTATTTTTAACAGCATACAAAATGAGTGTCGTATCATGTTTTCCCAGGTTGCAGTGCAGCCTGAGACATTACATCACTAGTCAGGTGATCATAGGGAGCCTGTCTTTGCTTCAATGGGTGGAGCGACTGCTGAGTGGGAGCTAGATCATTTTCAAGGGAATTGTAGGTTTGCAACAGCTGCTGGCACCCTGGTCAGTAAACACTGGTCTATTGCATTAAAGGGAGCACAAGTTTGATTCCTTAGGTTCCTTCAAAATATGAAATTAAAGTTTTTCATGTCACTGGTGAGTGCAATGCATTCTTGTTTGCTGTAAGCTGCCATTTTATATTCTTTAATGAGCACTGAGCCTCAACAGTATTCGGCACCGCAACACTTAGCATATCACAATTAACCTCTTCAGCACCCATGACGACATGTTACATTTTCATAGATTTTCGAACTGTGCTGCCAGACAGTCTACTGATATTTGCTGTCTGGCAAACACGGATAAGACATTTTGGTTTTAATCTGTCTAATCTTTTTGGTTTCTTTCCAGGTAACTTAAGAGATGTCAGGTGTGCCAAGCAGTAGTTATCTTTACAGCTGTATGTGAAAGAGAGGTGCAGGAGGGGTATGATGTCTATGGCTTGTAAAGGTATAGCAAGGGGCCTGCAGGTGACTGCCCTGCTGAAGGAGATGGCACAAATCTGTTTAACTTTCTGGCATCAGTTGATTTGAAAAAAAAAAATTCCACCAGAGTTCCCCTTTAACACAGCCCATTTTTACTTTAACCCCTTAAGGACCAAGGACGTACCGGTACGTCCTTGGTCCTGCTCTTCTGATATAACGCGGGGTTACACAGTAACCCCGCGTCATATCACGGCGGGCCCGGCGTCATAGTGAAGCCGGGACCCGCCTCTAATAGCGCGCAGCGCCGATCGCGGCACCGCACGCTATTAACCCTTTAGCCGCGCGCTCAGAGCTGAGCCGCGCGGCTAAAAGTGAAAGTGAAAGTTCCCGGCTAGCTCAGTCGGGCTGTTCGGGATAGCCGCGGCTAATCGTGGCATCCAGAACAGCTGACAGGACAGCAGGAGGGCCCCTTCCTGCCTCCTCGCTGTCCGATCGCCGAATGACTGCTCAGTGCCTGAGATCCAGGCATGAGCAGTCATGCGGCAGAATCGTTGATCACTGGTTTCTTATGAGAAACCAGTGATCAGCATAGGAGATCAGTGTGTGCAGTGTTATAGGTCCCTATGGGACCTATAACACTGCAAAAAAAGTGAAAAAAAAAGTGAATAAAGATCATTTAACTCCTCCCCTATTAAAAGTTTGAATCACCCCCCTTTTCCAATAAAAAAAAAACACAGTGTAAATAAAAATAAACATATATGGTATCACCGCGTGCGGAAATGTCCGAATTATAAAAATATATTATTAATTAAACCGCTCAGTCAATGACGTGCGCGCCAAAAAGTCCTATCCATGCAAAAATGGTACCGTTAAAAACTTCAGATCACGGCGCAAAAAATGAGCCCTCATACCGCCCCACACACGGAAAAATAAAAAAGTTATAGGGGTCAGAAGATGACAATTTTAATCGTATTAATTTTCCTGCATGTAGTTATGATTTTTTCCAGAAGCGCGACAAAATCAAACCTATATAAGTAGGGTATCATTTTAATTGTATGGACCTACAGAATAAATATCAGTTGTCATTTTTACCGAAAAATTTACTACGTAGAAACGGAAGCCCCCAAAAGTTACAAAACAGCGTTTTTTTTTCAATTTTGTCGCACAGTGATTTTTTTTCCCGTTTCACCGTAGATTTTTAGGCAAAATGACTGACGTCATTACAAAGTAGAATTGGTGGCGCAAAAAATAAGACATCATATGGATTTTTAGGGGCCAAATTGAAAGAGTTATGATTTTTTAAAGGGAAGGAGCAAAAAACGAAAATGCAAAAACGGAAAAAACCCCGGTCCTTAAGGGGTTAAAGGGGTTGTGCGCTGCCCTGACTTTCGGAGCTCCAATCACAGTGTCCGGAAGTTCATTACTCCGAACGCTGTGTGCGGGCTTCCGTGTTTGCAGCCGCCGGACCTCGCGACGTCTCGCCCGCCCCCTCGTGACATCTCGCCCGCCCCCTCAACGGAAGTCTGTGGGAAGGGGGCGCGACCGCTGTCACACCCCCTTCCCATAGACTTTAGTAGAGGGGGCGGGTGTGACGTCACGAGGGGGCGGGCGAGGGGCCGGGTGTGACGTCACGCCCGGTGGCCGCAAACACGGAAGCCCGCACACAGCGTTCAGAGTAATGAACTTCCGGACGCTGTGAGCGGAGCTCCGAAAATTAGGGCAGCACACAACCCCTTTAAAGAGATACTCCAGTGGAAAACTCTTTTTATCAACTGGTGCCAGAAAGTTAAACAGATTTGTAAATTACTTCTATTAAAAAATCTTAATCCTTCCAGTACTTATTAGCTGCTGAATACTACAGAGGAAATTCATTTCTTTTTGGAACACAGAGCTTTCTGCTGACATCATGACCACAGTGCTCTCTGCTGACACCTCCGGTCATTATAAGAACTGTCCAGAGTAGGAGAAAATCCCCATAGAAAACATATGCTTCTCTGGTAATTTCCTAAAATGGACAGAGATGTCAGAAGAGAGCATTGTGCTTGTGATGTCAGCAGAGAGCACTGTGTTCCAAAAAGAAAAGAATTTCCTCTGTAGTATTCAGCAGCTAATAATTACTGGAAGGATTAAGATTTTTTAATAGAAGTAATTTATAAATCAGTTTAACTTTCTGGCACCAGTTGATTTAAAAAAAAAAAAGTTTTCCACCGGAGTACCCCTTTAACCCATTAAGGACCCAGCCATTTTACACCTTAGGACCCGGCCATTTTTTGCACATCTGACCACTGTCACTTTAAACATTAATAACTCTGGAATGCTTTTAGTTATCATTCTGATTCCGAGATTGTTTTTTTGTGACATATTCTACTTTAACATAGTGGTAAAATTTTATGGTATCTTGCATCCTTTCTTGGTGAAAAATCCCAAAATTTTATGAAAAATTTGAAAATTTTGCATTTTTCTAACTTTGAAGCTCTCTGCTTGTAAGGAAAATGGATATTCCTAATAATTTTTATTTTTATTCACATATACATTATGTCTACTTTATGTTTGCATCATAACATTTATGTGTTTTTACTTTTGGAAGACACCAGAGGGCTTCAAAGTTCAGCAGCAATTTTCCAATTTTTCACAAAATTTCCAAACTCACAATTTTTCAGGGACCAGTTCAGATTTGAAGGGTCTTCATATTAGAAATACCCCACAATTGACCCCATTATAAAAGCTGCACCCCCCAAAGTATTCAAAATGACATTCAGTCAGCGTTTAAACCCTTTAGGTGTTTCACAGGAATAACAGCAAAGTGAAGGAGAAAATTCACAATCTCCATTTTTTACACTCGCATGTTCTTGTAGACCCAATTTTTGAATTTTTACAAGGGGTAAAAGGAGAAAATGTATACTTCAATTTGTAGCCCAATTTCTCTCGAGTAAGCACATACCTCATATGTCTATGTAAAGTGTTCGGCGGGCGCAGTAGAGGGCTCAGAAGCGAAGGAGCGACAAGGGGATTTTGTAGAGTACATTTTTTTGAAATGGTTTTTGGGGGGCATGTTGCATTTAGGAAGCCTCTATGGTGCCAGAACAGCAAAAATCCCCCACATGGCATACCATTTTGGAAACTAGACCCCTTGAGGTACGTAACAAGGAATAAAGTGAGCCTTAATACCCCACAGGGGTTTCACGACTTTTGCATATGTAAAAAAATAAAAATAAAATGTCACTAAAATGTGTGTTTCCCCCCAAATTTCACATTTTTGCAAGGGTTAATAGCAGAAAATACCCCCCAAACATTGTAACCCCATCTCTTCTGAGTATGAAGGTACCCCATAAGTTGACCTGAGGTGTACTATGGGTGAACTACAATGCTCAGAAGAGAAGGAGTCATATTTGGCTTTTTGAGAGCAAATTTTGCTCGGGGGCATGTCGCATTTAGGAAGCCCCTATGGTGCCAGGACAGCAAAAAAAAACACATGGCATACCATTTTGGAAACTAGACCCCTTGTGGAACGTAACAAGAAATAACGTGAGCCTTAATACCCCACAGGGGTTTCACGACTTTTGCATACGTAAAAAAGAAAAAAAAATTCACTAAAAGGTGTGTTTCCCCCCCAAATTTCACATTTTGCAAGGGTTAATAGCAGAAAATACCCCCCAAAATTTGTAACCACATCTCTTCTGAGTATGGAGGTACCCCATAAGTTGACCTGAAGTGCACTACGGGCGAACTACAATGCTCAGAAGAGAAGGAGTCATATTTGGCTTTTTGAGAGCAAATTTTGCTCGAGGGGCATGTCGCATTTAGGAAGCCCATATGGTGCCAGGACAGCAAAATAACCCCCACATGGCACACCATTTTAGAAACTAGACCCCTTGAGGAATGTAACAAGTCGTAAAGTGAGCATTTACCCCCCACTGGTGTCTGTCATATCTTTGGAACAGTGGGCTGTACAAAAATGTTTATTTGCACAGCCCACTGTTCCAAAGATCTGTCAGACACCTGTGGGGTGTAAATTCTCACTGCACCCCTCATTACATTCCGTAAGGGGTGTAGTTTCTGAAATGGGGTCACATGTGGGGTTTTTTTTTTGCATTTGTCAAAACCGCTGTAACAATCAGCCACCCCTGTGCAAATCACCTCAAATGTACATGGCGCACTCTCCCTTCTGGGCCTTGTTGTGTGCCCCCAGAGCACTTTGCGCCCACATATGGGGTATCTCCGTACTCGGGAGAAATTGCGTTGCAAATTTTGGGGGGCTTTTTCCCCTTTGCCTCTTGTCAAAATGAAAAGTATAGGGCAACACCAGCATGTTAGTGTAAAAAATTTATTTTTTTACACTAACATGCTGGTGTAGACCCCAACTTCACCTTTTCATAAGGGGTGAAAGGAGAAAAAGACCCCCAAGATTTGTTAGGCAATTTCTCCCGAGTACGGCGATACCCCATATGTGACCCTATACTGTTGACTTGAAATACGACAGGGCTCCAAAGTGAGAGCGCCATGTGCATTTGAGGCCTGAATTAGGGATTTGCATAGGGGTGGACATAGGGGTATTCTACGCCAGTGATTCCCAAACAGGGTGCCTCCAGCTGTTGCAAAACTCCCAGCATGCCTGGACAGTCAACGGCTGTCCGGCAATACTGGGAGTTGTTGTTTTGCAACAGCTGGAGGCTCCATTTTGGAAAGAGTGGCGTACCAGACGTTTTTCATTTTTATTGGGGAGGGAGGGGGGCTGTGTAGGGGTATGTGTATATGTAGTGTTTTTTACTTTTTATTTTATTTTGTGTTAGTGTAGTGTAGTGTTTTTAGGATACAGTCACACGGGCGGGGGATTACAGCGAGTTTCCCGCTGCGAGTTTGAGCTGCCGCGCAAAATTTGCTGCATTGCAAACCTGCAGCCCGATACTCACTGTAAGCCCCCTGCCCATGTGAATGTACCCTGTACATTCACAGGGTGGGGACCTCCATCTGTTGCAAAACTACAACTCCCAGCATGCACAGTCTCAGTGCATGCTCGTAGTTATAGTTTTGCAACAGCTGGAGGCACACAGGTTGGGAAACACTGAGTTAGGAAGCAATGTTTCCCAACCAGTGTGCCTCCAGCTGTTGCAAAACCACAACTCCCAAACATTCTCAGGCATGCTGTGAGTAGTAGTTCGGCAACATCTTTAGAGCCAGATGTTGCCGAACTACAACTCCCAGCATGCTTGGAGTTGTAGTTTTGCAACATCTGGAGGACTACAGTTTGCAGACCACTAATACAGTGGTTCCCAATCTGTGCCCTTCCAGATGTTGCAAAACTACAACTCCCAGTATGCCAAAACTGTCCAGGCATGCTGGGAGTTGTAGTTCTGCAACATCTGAAGGGCCAGATGTTACAGAACTACAACTCCCAGCATGCCTGGACAGTAAGGGCATGCTGAGGATGTGTAGTTTTGCAACATCTGGAAGGGCACAGTGGTCCAAAAACTGTGGACCTCCAGAAGTTGCAAAACTGCAACTCCCAGCATGCCCAGATGCCAAGGGCTGTCTGGGCATGCTGGGAGTTGTAGTATACAGGGTCCCAATACAGCAATGCATGTCGCTTCACGACGAGGTGCATTGCTGTAAAGGGCCCGACCGCGGCTGAAGATCTACTCACCTGTCGCCGCCACCTCCTTCTTCATCGTCTGGATCCGGGTCTTCAGGGACGAGGTAAGTACCGGGGCCGGCCCCAGCACTCCCCCTTCCCCCGCCGCGTCCTCCGGTCTTCCTCCCGTCCTCTCCGGACTTCCAGGGGCCGGGCAGGACGGGAGGAAGTAACCGCCCCCCCCCTGCGATTGGTCGGTTAACTAACCGACGGATCGCAGGGAATAGGAGGAGGTGACAGGCTTGCCACCTCGCTCCTATTCTTTAGCATGGTCCTGGCTGTCTGTGATCCTGAGTCTGGCAGCCGGGATCATGTGAAATTACCGGGCGGTCGGGTCCCAGAGACCCGATCAGCCCGGTATCGCAAGGGCGATTTCCTGGCGCGGCAGAGACCGGAAAATGCCAGGACGTACTGGGACGTCCTGTGTCCTTAAAGCCCAGGGTGCGGGGACGTCCCCGTACGTCCTGGGTCCTTAAGAGGTTAAGGACACAGCCAATTTTATTTTTGCATTTTCTTTTTTTTCTCCTCGCCTGCTAAAATTCATAACTCTTTCACATTTCCATTCCCAGACCCATATGATTGCTTGTTTTTTGCATGACCAGATGTACTTTGTAATGACATCACTCATTTTACCTTAAAATGTATGGTAAACCCAAAAGATTATTTTTCGTGTAAGGAAATTTAAACAAAAATCCAAATTTTGCTAATTTGGGGGAGTTTCCTGTTCGGGCTGTACGCTTTGCGGTAAAAATATATATAATTAAAATGATACCAATGGTTACATACTTTTCTATTATTGCACTGCTGTTAAAAAATCTCAACCTTTTTTTTTTTTTCTTACAAAATCAGTATGTTTAAAATTGCCCTACTTTGACCACCTCAAACTTTCTTACTTTTCCATATTTAGGGATGAGTGAGGGCTCATTTTTTGTGCCATGATCTGTAGTTTGTTACCACATTTGCGTATATGTGACTTTTTTATCACTTTTTGACTTTTTTTTTTTTACGTTTATGCCGTTCACCGTACGGGATCATTAACATTATATATTTATAGTTCTGACATTTACGCATGCGGCGATACCAAATATGTTGGTATCTATTTATCCTTTTTTTTACGCTTTTTTGTATTAATATAGGGAAAAGGGGTTATTTAAAACTTTATTGGGGGAGAGGCTTTTTCAAATTTTTTTCCCACTTTTTTAAAAACTTTTTTTTACATTTATTTTACACTTTTTTAGTCCCTAGGGGACTATTTAGAGCAATCATTAGACTGATAATACTGTTCAGTTCTATGCATAGGGCATAGCACTGATCAGTATTATTGGCGATCTTCTGCTCTGGTCTGCCTAAAGGCAGGTGAGGGGACCTCCGTCCACCATCTTGGCTGATCTGATTCCCACAGCACAGTGCTGCGGTTGATCAGATCAGCCATTATAAGTGCCGCACTGCCGCAGATGCTGTGATCTGTATTTATCACGGCATCTGAGGGGTTAATGGCAGACATCAGCGAGATCGCTCATGTCCGCCAATACCAGAAGGTCCGCGGCTGCTGACAGCCATTGGAAATGAAGCGAGCGCATCTCCTGCACTCGCGTCACAGTTGTGCCATAAAGTGACACTATGCAGCGCCGTACATTTACGGTGCATGTCCTTAAGGGGTTAAACTCACAATGTTGCAGCATCCAAAGTTCAAGTCATCTTCTTTATTGTGGCCTTAATTGTATTAAAACATGTCAGCATTTTGACCCCTCCTACTGCTGGGAATTATTTTTTCGTAGTGCACATTAACCCATAGAGAACACAGGATGTACATGTATAACCTGGCTCACTCCCGCACTATGAAGCACTCTCAAGAGCTGAGCGCACTTCGTACCTGGAGGGTCCAGGTTGCTATCAGAAGCCAGGACCAACAACTAATGCTGGATATCGGTAATTAGTCCGATTTCCGACATTAACCCTTTAGACGCCGCAATAAAAGTTTACAATTTTATGCATACACATTTTTGTACAAAAAGTTGAAACAAAACCTATATAAATTGTGTATCATTGTAATTGTATTGACCTACAGTATAAAGATAATTTGTCATTTTTACCAAAAAGTGCACTGCGTAAAAACAGAAGCCCCCAAAAGTTGCACAACGGTGTGTTTTAAACTAGTTTATCTTCGTCTGGCTCACAATTCATACCTAGTTCATTAACCCTTTTGATCAGGGCTATTAAATAAATCTCCTTGAAACTTGTGACCAGGGCTCTCACATACAGACATATAGATAGCGCATACAGCGGCTGAAATGAGTATTAATCCTCCAAAGGTGCTATTGACATGAAATTTTCAGTAGATGTTGGTAACAACCCAAGTAATTCATACATATTAAAACGAATACGTTCAAAAATTAAGAGTTATGTCTAATAATGGGAAAAAATGATAAAGTTCTGAACACATGAAGAAAGGGGGGTGTAAAAGGACATGGAAAGCTAAGACAACAGCTGAAATCTATCAGTAACTAAAAAGCAATCTAGTGAAACAGCAGAAGAGAAGTGCATGGTGGAACCTGAAACCATAAACTTACAGTTATAGGGGTATTTTTTTTTTTTTAAATGAACTGGTGCCAGAAAGTTAAACAGATTTGTAAATTACTTCTATTTACTTAATCCCTCTAGTACTTATCAGCTGCTGTATGCTCCATATGAAGTTACATAGTTACATAGGAACAATCCCCATAGCAAACCTATCCTGCCCTGGACAGTTCCTGACATGGACAGAGGTGTCAGCAGAGAGCACTGTGGTCAAACAGAAAATAATTCATAAAATAAAATATCTTCCTTTAGAGCATACAGCAGCTAATACATATTGGAAGGGTTAAGATTTTTAAATAGATGTAACTTACAATCTGCTTAACTTTCTGGCACCAGTTGACAATTGTTTTCCACCGGAGTACCCTGACAAATGTAGATAAACACTTCCGCTTTAAGATGGGGGCACTCATTATTTAACAGAGTGCAAAGCAGGCTTTGCTGTTGCTTCAGCAGGTTCCCCAATTTTCAAGATGTTTATCTCTCTTTATCCTTCAGTAGTCAGGGCTGTATGCAGATAACTGTTTATTATACAATTCGGCTTTTAGTCAGTCTCAAGCACTGCAAATCCCAATTGTGGATTACACAAAGCCTTTTACTGCATTTCCCAGCTGCGTGGTGCAGATGATCCAAATAAACAGCAACTTACAGGGGTGCAAAGCCAGGCCTGACACCTATTTTAGGGTTGTGACTAGAGGTGAGCGAACTTACAGTAAATTCTATTCGTCACGAACTATTCAGCTCGGCGGTTGTGGACTTTTCCTAAATTAAATTAGTTCAGCTTTCCGGTGCTCCGGTGGGCTGGAAAAGGTGGATACAGTCCTAGGAAAGAGTCTCCTAGGACTGTATCCACCTTTTCCAGCCCACCAGAGCACCTGAAAGCTGAACTAATTTATGCAGGAAAAGTCATCAACTGCCGAGCCGAGAAGTTCTTGACAAATCAAATTTACTGTAAGTTCGCTCATCTCTAGTTGTGACGTCCTTGGCTACATCTCTCTTCACAGACAGTTTACCCTTCAACTTCTCAATGCACACTGCTCTTCACACAAAATTTTAACATTTTACAATGTAAAATGTAATAATATGTTAAGGCATCCCATGATCCCATGACAACACATATTACCTGAGTGAATTAACTTATATCTAATTGACGAACACTTCTTAAAGATTTTCAACACTTAAATAATATGGCTGTCTATTTCCTCACTTAGGCTTTTTGCAGCTAGCAATAGAGCTGAGATGTTTTATTATAGGAATATAGTGTATGAAAAGCCAATGGTTGGGTCTTGAACTCTGTGAATATAGTCAATAATAAAACATGGTCTTAATAGATTGGCTGAATATGCATTTTATGTTCATTATAAAATAGGTATTGCTTCTTTCTTTTTGTTAGCTTGCTTTTTTTTTTTTTTTTAGTCTAGCATAATTTAGGATATTACTTACTGGACACACACATCACACACCGGATATATGGAGTGTTTGGAAATAAACATAATTGAAGCCTTAATTGGTTCAGATAACTGCAGGAAATGGGGAACTAGTGTCTGGAAAATAAGTTTAAAAATATGTGTCCCCAGGTCGTTGTGCCGAGTAACCACGAGAACACAAATAAGAATGAATTCTGGAAATGTGGAAATGGAAACTAGTAAACTCATGGCACAGTGTTGGTGATTTACTAACTTATTGTAATGTTAGCTATTGTGGTTATACACTACGTGTATTAAAGACATCCAACCCCAGTTATATAAAGACATTAAAATGATGAATGTATATTTTATATGCTGTAGAGAAGGGGAAATTGAGAGATCTTTTTCTATTAAGTCAGAGCAGCTTGTTAATAAGGAAATTAATCAAAACAAGATCTTTGAACAAGTGTTAGCGAATGCCCCGGAATTTCCATAGCATAGCCTTTCCTAGAATAAATGGATAATCACAAGTATATCATAACTGATAAAGTAAATGGTAAAAAAGAAAATCCTGAACTTTGTTTTAATATTAGGGAGTTACATTTAAAGGTTATTTCAGGATAATCTTTGATGGCATATCACAAGGATATGCCAACAATGCAGCACCCTGTGCGCCCTGAGCCCGCTCCAGAACTATGAAGCATGCTCAGGAGTCGGTTGGTTACAGCTCAGGGGAGTCCTGATCAACTCAGCCTCCAGCTCGTATAATTGGCACTCCAAAAGTGCAGGCAGCCTCAGCAGCCTGAACTAATGGAGCACTGATAACTCTAATCAATGCTATGCTGTGGCACAGTATAAAGCAGTGTCTGCAACCATTAGATTTCATGTAATAGTCCCCATATAGGGATTAAAAAGTAGTGAAAGAAATGTGTAAAAAAAATGATAATAAATGTAAATAAGCTCATTCCCTAATAAAAGCTTGAATCACCCCCCTTTTCTCATTTTTTTAAATAAAACAACATAAACATATGTGGTGTCGCCATGTGTTTAAGCGTTCAAAATATTGAAATATAATCTTAATTAAACCACACGGTGAATGGCATAAGCATAAACAAATACCAGAAGTGCCTATTTTTCCTAACTTCACATACCAGAAGAAATTTGTAAAAATGTACCAAAAAGTCTCATCAAAACAAATATGTACCGATAAAAGCTAAAGACCACTGCTCAAAGAATGAGCCCTCATATAGCCCTGTATACAGAAAAATAAATGGGTTACAAGAGGACAATTTGAAACATACTAATTTTCATACAAAAAGTAATAATTTTGGAAAAGTAGTAAAACAAATTGTGTATCATTATAATTAGAGAACGGCAAATTTTTCAAAAATTCGATTTGGCCGATTCGCCGGTTCGATCCGAATTTATTTGCAGTGAATTGCTATTAAAAACGGCTATTTACGGGCTAAAGAGAGCATCAATAGGGGTGTAGAACACTTTGCCTTGCTGTAACACGCATAGGTAGTGTGCTGGGGTAGTGAAATAATACTGTTATTCAGTATGACATGCAGATTACAGGAATCACTATTAGAATCACTGCCACGGAGTGGCACAATGACAGAGTCTGGATGTGGCAGCAAGTTTGGGAGACCATATGGTGTAACAATTGAGATTAAAGATATTTTTAATGTCAATTGAAGATTTTGAAGAGATTAGCAAGTTTAATGTTCCAGCAGCATGAGATCATATTGGGGCACAATGACACAGTCTGGAGGTGGCGGCAGCCTATGTAGGCCGCGGAGCGGCACAATGGAAGAGTCTGGAAGTGGCAGCAGCATGACGAGACCATAGGGCGGCAAAATGACAGAGTCTGGAGGTGGCAGCAGCATGAGGAGACCATATGGTGGCACAATGACAGAGCCTGGAGGTGGCAGCAGCAGCATGAGGAGATCCTATGGTGGCACAATGACAGAGCCTGGAGGTGGCAGCAGCATCAGGAGTCCTGAAAGTGACTGGGTGGTAATACCAGTACCCACTGACAAAGGTGGGTGAAAGAAGGAGCACTTGGCATCAGATGTGTGGCATCAGGTGGGTGGCAGGATCAGAGTAGTACCTGAGGCAGGTAGGTAGAAGAAACTGGTCTCTTTTGCAAAGTGTTGGTGTGGCACCATGGATAATCTAGTCTGATGCATCATTCTTTCTGGCTGATCCAAGCCTGATTCATCTTAACAAAGGTCAGTCTCTCCACATTTTTTGTGGACAGGCAAGTTCTCCTTGGGGTTACTATGGCCTCCGCCACACATTAAATACCCGCTCTGATGCCACACTACTGGCCGGGCAGGACAGCTTTTCTAGGGCAAACTCTGCTAGTTGCAGCCACAAATCCAGTTTGGCTGCCCAGAAGTCCAGCAGATCTTCAATGTGGGTATGACACCACCTGCTGGTTCAGGACCTTCTCAAGGTGTACCTGCTGCTGATTAGCTGCTTCACTATGCGGGTGAAGAAAGCTACTCCTCAGGTACTGTAGACTCAGGCTGCTGCTGCTGCTAGAGCTGGTACTGCTCCTGCCACCCCTCCCCAGCAGCCATGGCAGTGGAAGGTGAGCACAGAGGGCCCCCCAGTCAGAACTGCGAGAGGATGGACAATGGCACAGATAGGCATCGACCAACTGACTAAGTAGGATGTCTCTGAAGTAGGTCAGTTTGTCCTCCCTCTAAGTGTTTGTAAAAAAAGGCCCCAATTTTGTGCAGGTAGTGAGGGTCCAACAAGGTGAAGAGCCAGAAGTCATCCAGCTGCCGAATGGTGACAATTCGGCTGTCACTACGCAAACAAGTGAGCATGCATCGTGCCATTTGTGCAAGTGACTCAAAGGGACTCCCTGCCTCCATCTCCCCTGCATACTGCCATGGTGTGTCTTCTGTCTAGTCCTCTGTCTGGCAGCTCCTGGTCCTCCTCTCCTGTCAGCTGAGTATAAAACCATCCATTTTGCTACACATTGCCTGTGCTCCACTGCCCCCCCCCTCCTCCTCCTCTTCCAGTTCAGCCCCCACATGGCTCATGTGGCCGTGAGATGTAGGTGCCACATCACCAGTGCCCTGACCAGCCATTGTTTACACCATGTATTTAAGGAAATGAAGCAGTGGAATGACATCCCGTAATCCTGGTGACTGACAAATAATGTTGCTTCCTCAAAGGGCCTGAGCAAACAGCAGGTGTCACGTATGAGCTGCCACTGGTTGACAACGAAGTTACACAGGGGAGTACCCCTATCTAATTGGATCATCAAGTAATCGTTGATTGCCTTTCTCTGATGGTATAGTCGGTCCAACATATGAAGGGTGGAATTCCAACGGGTGGAAATGTCGCATATCAGACTATGTTGGGGGATGCCGTTCTGACACTGCAGCTCAAGGAGGGTGTGCTTTGCGGTGTAATAGTGGCTGAAGTGCATGCAAAGTTTCCTGGCCATTGTTACGATGTCTTGCAGATGGGTGGAACGCTTGACACCGCTTGACAACCACTTGACAACCAGATTGAACACATGTGCCATGCAGGGCGCATGGCTCAGGCTTCCTTGACGCAGCGCAGCGCATGTTCTTCCCATTGTCAAAAACTGCCACACCGCCGAGTAGTTGATTTCCCCCCCCCTACAGTCCGCACTGACTGACTGCTAATGCCGCGGACTCCGGGAACCCCTGCTCCACTACCTCCCGGGTAGGTAGGCTGCCACGAAGCTGGTGGTCTACCCTGGGCACCTTTGGCTTTCCCACTGCTGCCACCCTGCTGGCTTCCAACCATGCTACCACCTTGCTGGCTCAGCTGCTGCCTCATGGGCAACCTGCCATCCTCTTCTCCTGATGATGATGAAGCCCCTTCTGCACCCGGCTCCCAAGTGCGATCGGCTTCATAATCATCAAATTGTGTCTGCACGTCACTGATGTCTAGTGTTGAGCGGCATAGGCCATATTCGAATTCGCGAATATTCGCGAATATATGGACGAATATTCGTCATATATTCGCGAATATTCGCATATTCGTTATATTTTCGTTTTATTTTCGCATATGCGAAATTTCGCGTATGCGAAAATTATCATATGTGAAAATTAGCATATAGGAAATTCGCATACTCGAAAATTCGCATATGTGAAAATTAGCATACACTAATTTTCGCATATGCGAATTTTCGCACGCCAGTCTCACACAGTAGTATTAGAGCCTTCTTTACACCACACAAGCTGGAAGCAGAGAGGGATGATCACTGTGATGTGTACTGTGAAGAAAAAAAAAAAAAAAATGAAAATTCGTAATTACGAATATATAGCGCTATATTCGCGAAATTCGCGAATTCGCGAATATGCGATATTCGCGAATAATATTCGAATTGCGAATATTCGCGAGCAACACTACTGATGTCATCTTAAAGTTCCTCAATGATGTCTGTTTCAGGAGCTTGAATGCTCGCAACACCACCTCCCATGCCCCTCTCCTCATCACTACTTGCCTGCCTAGCGGAGGAAGCGGAGGATGTCTCCTCCACATCTTGGCTGGGCAGTAGCTGCTGACTGTTCTCTAATTGATCGACCTCGCTGTATAGTGGAGCTGATCCCACAGCATACAATACTTCTCTGCGTGAGGGAACAGCATAGGACAGAGGCAGTTGGAGTACAGGGACTGCTCCAGAGCCATGCTAACTGAAGTTTGAGTCTGAGGAACCCACCAACTGTTGACTGGGGGTGTCGAATGTCACTTGGAATGAAGTGGATGACCGAGTTAACCAATCATTAACGGCTGCGGGGTTGCTGGTCGAGACACGATCACTATCTGACACTGGGAGCTAAGATGTCTCGCTGCGACTCCTGCTGCCACGCGCCCCTACTCTGCTGCGACCTCTGCCTGGGCCTGATAAATTTAGGACTTTGCCACTCCTCTGCGCATGCCTTGGCACTTCTCTGCCTGACATACTTGTAGAACAGCGGAGTGCATCTATATTTTACATTTTATAAAGAAATACACCCCTATACGACTGCAACAGAAACTTGCAGAGCACTCAATGGCCCTTATTTACTAAGAAGGGAGTGTAGGTTTCTTTGTGGGTTCTAATTCCCTACAATTTATTTTCAACAGTATTTACTAAGGTTTCCCCAAATTTTTTACTTTCCCTACATTTTGCTTTTTTTTTCACACATGCTCTGATCTGTCGGGTTTTCCTCAGCTGAAATCCACCACATTTTCTGTGAAAACCTTAGTAAATATGTTGTTTTTTGTGAAAATGTCGGGAACACGCCCCTTATCAATGAACACGCCCCCTTTTCCCGAGTTTTCTTAGCAAAATGGAGAGTTAGTCAGGGTTTGTTCAATTCTGGCACAAATTCTGGCGCAGACAGAAGTTCTGGCGCACAACCCAGCAAAACATGTCGGTTTGCAATAGTAAATGAGGGCCAATGTGTGTATATATATCACTGCTTTTACACTAACAGGCCACTATACGCTTGAAACATAAAACACGTACAACAGCAGAGTGCGTGTATATTTCACTTTTTTTTAGAGTAATACGCCCCAGAACGGTTGCACCGGAAATAAGCGTAACAATCTAGTCTTTTAGTGCTTTTACACTTATTGCCCCCTATTAGCTTTAACCAGAAAAAACATAGAACTACAAAGTGCGTATATATTTCACTTTTTTTTAGAGTGCTTTTACACTTACTGCCCCCTATCTGCTCAAAATGCCTGTCTTCGGCCATGGCTGCCGAATATATAGGGCTGTGACATCACAGGGCTGGCTGCTGATAGGCTGCCTTCCCGCCATGTGATTCAGCGTGATTCCGACTACCCGCCTTCCCAGACTTCCTTGCCCCATGTCCTCACATGTGTAGCCGCCATTTTAGCCCCCCAGCCCACACAAAATGTAGTGAATGAAGCAATTTGTTACCATGAAGCGTGAGGAAATTCCAATTAATTCAGAATCAAATTTTTCATGAAATTCGGAATGAATTCAACTTCGTCAGCTTCGATTCGCTAATCTCTAACTATAATCTTATAGACCTAAAAAATAAACATAATGGGGGAGATTTATCAAAATCTATCCAGAGAAAAAGTTGCTGAGTTGCCCATAGCAACCAGTCAGATTGCTTCTTTCAATTTTTAAAAGGCCTCTGAAAAATGAAAGAAGCAATCTGATTGGTAGCTATGGGCAACCCATGGACTTTTCCTCCGGACAGGTTTTCATAAATGTCCCCCAATGTGTCATTTTAACTGAAAAGCGCACTGCGTAGAAACATAAGCCCCCCACTCCACCCCCCAATTTTGGTAAAATTTGTGATATCATTACAAAGTATAATTGGTGGCACAAAATCCAAGCCCTCATATGGGTCTGTATATAGAAAATTGAAAGAGGAAAAAACAAAAACGTAAAAATGAAAAATCTTTGCATGTCCTCCATCACCCTTTTATTTTTTTAGAAGTAGGCAATAGGTACGTCTCCTTTGGGACTATAAAAATTTGAAAAAGGAGCATTTTCCCATACCAGAATGTGAAAAACTGAGATAACTCAACTGGTATCTTACATAGCAAATTAATGATTGGAGGAACACTATATGGAGAAGGGCTTTCCTGTCCACTCAAGAGAGATAGGGAAGCCTTTACACAATAATTTCTTTGCATAATTTTTGGAGTAAAGGGACATACTTTTTTGTATTTTATTTCGCAGAGCTGAATGACATTTTGTAAAAATTTGCACATTGAGTGTTACATGAAAGAAGTACACTAAAAAAGGCTGTGAGATTAAAAACTCTGCTCTGCTCTGGCTGGTACAGATTTGCTCATTTTTCTGTGCTTTGTGTTGTATATTTGCCAAATTCACACTTCATAGATTTCTGACTACTACAGGCAAAACCAGTAAAAATGTCTACCAAGTCAGTATCACTTGAGATACACAGATGTTTAAAATTCACATTTTTTTTTTCATCAAAAGGGCACATTGCGAAATATATACACCAAAATAAATAAAAAAAAGCCAATGATAAAATCCCCCCTAGATTCATTCAGCATAATAAACTCAAACATGCTTGAATCCTTTAAGTAAAAGGGATTTTTAGCTACATTTTTGCACTTTTACCTGTATAAATGGGATTAATACTGTAAAAAAAAATGTTGGCTTTGACCTATTCATTATGGGATTTGCATTTGGCTTACATATGTTTTTACTGAGTTTGAATTTAGGGGGAAAAAAATCAGATTTCTAGTAACTAAATGCAGTGCCATATTTATCACTGGTGCCTAGTATCTAGGGCAGCCGTGTTAAGGGGGTAAAAAATTATAAAAACTCTTGATGTAGCTATGCTCTGGAGATAAAAACCAAATTCCCACTTTGGTTGGATTCACATGGGTCAGAACAGCTGTGAAGTTTACCTGTCAATTTACAGTCAATCTTTATATTGCGGATTTGATTGATTTTACTACTTTCTGTGTATAGGGACGAGATCCACAGTGAGTCTACAATAAAAATCCATATGTAACACATACAGCGTTTACTAGGAACTTGTGATAGGTCTGCATGAAAAAAATCAGATACATGTGGAATCACCATAATGTGGTGTATTCAGTCATAAGTCAGCACAAGCTATAGATATGTCCCAGATTAAATTTACACACAATTGCTTTTATGACATGTTATTTTGGAAAGCTTTACATGGAAGTAAATAAGATGTAGGCATTTACCCAGCATTAGAAATACATTCCAAACAGTGGTCTTGTCACAATATGATGAAAGATCATGTGTAAGAGGTTAATACTATGTCTGATGGATGTATTTCCTATAGAATCAATCATTATCTTATGTAAGTCAATCTGCTTCCCTTGGGATAATAGTTATCATGTAAGAACATTTGGAATGACAGTAAGCCTTCTGAATCATCCGTCTGCATTTTGGGATTACTATTTCAAACATTTTAGGTGAGAAAGTAATCTCTGGTATGCAGTGTTCAGGATCCCAGTACATAAGTGGTAGACAGGATGTGCCTACAATTGTAGCAAGGTGACATAGGCATGAAAGGCAGCTGTGACTTCCAGTAACTGTGGAAAGTGTGCCATGTGTCCATCCATGTGCTCTTCCCAGAAATCTCCATATTATGCGTCACCGAAGACTTTCTGATCTCACATGTTTCATGATACAGAATAACACAATACTAGCCTATGGATATTCAGGCATTATAACAGTAGTTTCCTGAGTATTTACCAGCTGAAAAATTTTGAGTGATATGTGTCGACAGCACAATGTATCTTCAGTACCATAGAAAAAAGGCAAGTATTACGGACACCAAACCTCATGTGTGAAAACTAGTGCAGTCAGATGTGGGAGCACAAATCGATCATTCCTAATTCTCCTATGCTCTGATGTATGGGAAAGTCTACAGTCGCCTATACCCATTAGATACTCGGCTGGTCCCTTTACTCCACTGGTCAACCTTCGGAACATTTAGTTGCGGGGGTCAGCCACGCCTCTCATGACTTCAGGCCATGCCCCCTCAATGCAAGTCTATGACTTGCATGGAGGGGCGTGGCCTGAAGTCACAAGGGGTGTGGCCGACCCCCGCAGAGTGCACACAGAATTCGGAACTAAATGTTCCAAACGCTGGCCAGTGAAGTACCCCTTTAAAATTGTTGGCTTCATCCGATATTTATCTAATATGTATAGCCAGCTTACAAGCAGACTGTTTGGTCTATTAGTCCTTAGGTAATAGTTATTTACAAGCTTCTAACCAGTCATCTTTTCTGATGCAACTTTCTTTTATATGACAAAATCTTAAACTGTTATTTATCAAGTTATTTTTCCTTACTGCAGTTCTCTGGAAGCTATCACATTAAATATTTGGGGCATTTAAATCTTTCCTTTGAGAAAAAGCATTAAAAAAGGGGCATATTTTAAAACCTTCTGGAGGTCATTTAGTTTTTATTTTACCTGTGCGTGGTGCTTCTGTGCGCCAGGCGTAGCTGGACGTTTTTATCAAGATGCCTGCGCCTTTTGATAAATGCCGGCGAATGTTTATGGAGCTAATGTGGAGCGCACTTGTCAGTCAGCAGGGCTATCATCCTGGCTGGAGTGGCAATTGCGCCATATCCCCCGGCAAAAGAAGCATCATAAAATAGATGAATGCTGTGCAGCACAACTTTGCGCAAATATTGGTCAATTAGAGTCTTGATAAATGACTCCCTATATATTTAATAAAGTATTGTAATGTATTCTATGTGAAAAGTATTTTTTTTGACGTGTAGTTGTGGTGCATATAAAATTGATGCATATATTATAGCTTCAGCTACAGTGCCCATGACATGCTACCTACAGGCACACGTTATACCTGCCATGCTGCATTTACAATACTAAGTATAGTTGCCATAAGATACCACTTAGTGTTTGTGAGCGGCACTTACACAGTTCCCCATTCAGTGTACTTGAACTTTAGGCAAACTTCTGACATATTTAGATACTGAGGTGGAGGTTTATCAAAACCTGTCTAGAGGAAGAGTGGTGCAGTTGCCCATAGCAACCAATCAGATTGTATCTTTCATTTTGCAGAGGCCTTATGAAAAATGAAAGAAGCGATCTGATTGGTTGCTATGGGCAACTCAGCATCTTTTCTTCTGGACAAGTCTTGATCAATCTCTCCCTGAGTTGCTAGAACAAAGGGGCAGAACCATTCAGCTGACTCCTTGACTTCACTTATCTTACTGAGAAAAGCTGAGGAAAAACAAAGCGACACGGTGATCAACTGAGCTCTTCTGCCCCTCCTTTCTAGCAAATAATGAGGGTCTAAGCATCTGAAACCTCACCAATCCAAACTTCTGATGTGTCTCTATCACATGTCATATGGTTTTAAAGTGGTACTCCCCCCCTAGACATCTTATGCCCTATCCAAAGGATAGGGCATAAGATGTCTGATTGTGGGGGTCCCACAGCTGGGCCCCCGCGATCTCCGTGCAGCACCTGGTTTTCTCTTAGAAAGCTGGATGCAGGCAGCGGGGGCCGTGACATCACGGCCATGCCCCCTCGTGACGTCACACCACACCTCCTCATTGCAAGTCTATGGGATGGGGCTTTGCAGCTGCCACGCCCCCTCCCATAGACTTGCATTGGGCATGGTCATGACGTCACAACCCACGCCACCTGATCCAAGCGTTCGGAACAAAATGTACGCCTTTAAGGTACACTTTAAATCATAGTCACAGAATGTGATGACTGACAATGGTCTTGACAATTTTCGATTGACAATTTTTTTGTTACAAGGAGGTTTACACCCTTGATGGTTGCAAACATGCCTGGTGGCACAATAACTCCTAGTTCACTAAAGATAAAGGGGTCAGTCAAACAAGTATTTTTGCTGTGAAAGTGTTGCAGTTCAGAAGCAGTTCTAAAGCATAACTACAGTACATATGAAGCAGACCTTATATATACTTTTTGCCTGAAGCTTTTGTGCTGTTGCAAACTGTACTTAAGTGCAGGTAGGTAAATGACCCAGGTTTATTGCTTCTAAATAAAGAGAAAATTAGAGATTTCATGTGCAACATAATTTACTTAACAATTTGATGGAACAAGCACTAGATGGCTAATGCCTGTACCTCATCATGATGGAATGCTGACTATGGCATAGAGGAAGGAAAACAGAGGCCGGTGGCCTATGTATCACCGGGGTGCAGTTTCAATCTATAGCCAAGGCTAGGCTACATGCACACCACCGTTGAACTTCACTCAAGGAAGTTCCATTTGCTAAACCCTTTGAAAGACTGGGAGTTGAATGGAGAAAAAATACAGCATATCTGATATTTTTCTTTATAAACTATATAAATTGAGTATCGTTTTAATCACACTAACCTACAGATGTACTATGACAACATTCATTTTACTATAAAATGTATGGAGAAATCAAATTAAAATGAGCCTTTTAGAATTGCCCTATTCTAATTCCTACAACTTTCTCATTTACGGGGCTGTATGAGGGCCCACTTTTTGTGCCATAATCTGTCGTTTTTATCGGTACCACTTTTGCATATATATGTGACTTTTTAATTTCTTTTTAATTTTTTATTTTTTTTAGTGTGATGTGACCATTTTAGAATTGTCCTATTCTGACCCCTATAACTTTCTCATTTACGGGGCTGTATGAGGGCCCACTTTTTGTGCCATAATCTGTCGTTTTTATCGGTACCACTTTTGCATATATATGTGACTTTTTAATTTCTTTTTAATTTTTTATTTTTTTTAGTGTGATGTGACCATTTTAGAATTGTCCTATTCTGACCCCTATAACTTTCTCATTTACGGGGCTGTATGAGGGCTCACTTTTTGCGCCATAATCTGTTGTTTTTATCGGTACCACTTTTGCATATATATGTGACTTTAAATTTCTTTTTAATTTTTTTTTTTTTTTAGTGTGATGTGACCAAAAAGCAGGACTTTTTTCTTACATTTATGCTGTACACTGTATGGGATCATTAAAATTATATTTTAATAGTTCGGACATTTATGTACATGCCATGCCATGAACTTTTTTTTTGCTTTTTTTCTAAAATGGGAAAAACTGTGTGTGTTTTACTATTTATTGTTTTACTATTTATTTAACATTTTTTATGTACCCATGGAAGGAAATCTGTTTTATGTACCCATGGGGGGAAATCTATTGGTTGCTAATACTGTTCAATGATGTGCATACCAGGCAGACCAGGGAATAAAACTGCAGCAGAGCGCCATGACCTGCCATGCATGACGCGATCACAGCTTCTGTATATCCTGGTGTGTTAAGTACTAGGATATCAGGACGTTCATTTACATCTATTGTCCTTAAGTGGTTAAATAATATATACTGTTTAAAAAATAATAGAAACAAATATACCAATTTGTGTGATCCATCTATAAGACTGTTTATAATGCCTGGTAAATGACATAAAATACAAACATATAAACTAAGTTGCTTTCCTAATTATTATTTTGTAAAAAAAAATGTAAAAATACTATATACTACAAAATGTTGCCTAAACGAAGCAAAACTTCTTACGCTTAAAACAAAAATAAGTAATACAAATAATGCTGCAGGAAAATTCCTTGGTAGCATGAATTTTTCAAATTGTTATATCGCAGAAGATTCCCCTCCTATTCTCTTATTTCCGTCTGAATGCCTGAACCATTCCATTTAATTTAAAGGGGTTAGCCAGGAAAAAACTTTTTATTTTATTTTATATATATATCAACTGGCTCCAGAAAGTTACACAGATTTATAAATTACTTCTATAAAAAAAAGCGTAATACTTCCAATAATTATCAGCTGCTAAAGTTGAGTTCTTATTTTCTGTCTGGTAACAGTGCTCTCTGCTGACACCTCTGTCTGTCTCGGGAACTACACAGAGTGGAAGAGGTTTGCTATGGGGATTTGCTTTTACTCAGGACAGCAGTTCATAAGTACTGAAAGGATTAAGATTTTTTAATAGAAGTAATTTACAAATCTGTTTAACCTTCTGGAGCCAGTTGATATATATATATAAAAAAAGTTTTTTTTCCTGGAATACCCCTTTAACTCTTGCCCCTTTTTGTGTTTCATGTCATTTTCTTTACGCTATTGCCTAATGCTACTTGTGTTGCATTGTTTGCATTAAACTCTTGTGGAGCATTGCACCAACACTTAAACTCACTTGATGATGTTAATTTTGTTAACAAAAAATGTTAAAAATAAATAAAAAGTTATTTAAAAAAAGCAAGTAATGACAGAATATGGAAAGATGAAAAAAAAAAAAAAAAACTTCAACTTTTGAAGTCCAAAACCAGCCCAGTACCTGTAAGGTTAACAGTAATGTTTAATGTGCTAGATCACAGCATTTTCTGTACAATTAACATGAAACTATTAAGTTCCTTAACAGTGCATGTCTAACTACTGCAGTAAAACCCCATAAAACTACAGTGCAGCCAAGATGTATAAAGCCAACCATAGCTCAGGACCAGATTTTATTTCAGTTATATATACACAGTATAAAAAGAAGAAAAAGAAGATACTAAATATGCAACATCCATTACAGCTGTGAAGAAGTCACCCGCAGACTGCAATTTTTTTCTACAAGTTGGAGCTGTTGATCAGGTTTTCAGCAGGCCTGGAATTATCAAGGTAATTATCAAGGTACAGTATAAAGCTAAGTAAATACCCAAAGGCAATAAGTCAACAAGGTAAACAATATAGTAAAAGAGAAATCAGTACAACCACTGCCTTGTGCTTTCATTCAGAGCCTAGAACTGCAAGGTGACCTCTGATCAAGGACATATGCACCAGAAATGGAAGCTTACAGAGTGCCCACCACCATAAATGTGGCAGTGCAGCGTGTTAACACAGTGCAATAATGGGTAGGTGAAATCTAGACAAGTGCACATGTGCAGTGATGCATTCATTGCACTGTATGCATTGTTGCTCACTCAATTCAAAGGGTTAGCCACAGTTGCACACCATTCAGTTTGGCTGTATGCATCACCACTACCTTCATGTAGTGTACATTCGCTGCCAGTTTGGATAAAAGAGCCATGGTCGGTCTGTGACTTGCGCCCATAATGTAGATTCAAAAAATATGTCCGTGTGAAAGTGCTTTAAAGTGTACCTGTCGTGAACAAACACTTTTTGTATAATGTAAATAATACCACCAATTTATTATATTTGTAATATACATTGGTTAAAAATATGTGTATTTTTGTCCCCAAAGCTATTGCCTGTGTGTCTCTGTGAAGATTCCAAAGCACTAAGAACAAGCAGGGTTCTGTACACTAAGGACAAGCAGGGCTCTGTGCAGTGAGGACAAGCAGGGCTCTGTGCACTGAGGACAAGCAGGGCTCTGTGCACTGAGGACAAGCAGGACTCTGTGCAGTAAGGCAAGCAGGGCTCTGTGCACTGAGCACAAGCAGGGCTCTGTGCACTGAGGACAAGAAGGGCTCTGTGCAGTGAGGAAAAGCAGGGCTCTGTACACTGAGGACAAGCAGGGCTATGTACACTGAGGACAAGCAGGGCTCTGTACACTGAGGACCAGCAGGGCTCTGTACATTGAGGACAAGCAGGGCTATGTGCAGTACGGACAAGCAGGACTCTGTGCAGTGAGGACAAACAGGGCTCTGTGCAGTGAGGACAAGCAGGGCTTTGTGCAGTGAGGAAAAGCAGGGCCCTGTACACTGAGGACAAGCAGGGCTCTGACCTCAAGGACAATCAGGGCTCTATGCACTGAGGACAAGCAGGGCTCTGTGCACTGAGGACAAGCATGGCTCTGTACACTGAGGACAAACAGGGCTCTGTGCACTGAGGACAAGCGGGGCTCTGTGCACTGAGGACAAGCGGGGCTCTGTGCACTGAGGACAAGCGGGGCTCTGTACACTGAGGACAAGCATGGCTCTGTACACTGAGGACAAGCAGGGCTCTGTACACTGAGGACAAGCAGGGCTCTGTACACTGAGGACAAGCAGGGCTCTGTACACTGAGGACAAGCAGGGCTCTGTACACTGAGGACAAGCAGGGCTCTGTACACTGAGGACAAGCAGGGCTCTGTGCACTGAGGACAAGCAGGGCTCTGTGCACTGAGGACAGGCAGGGCTCTGTGCAGTAAGGCAAGCAGGGCTCTGTGCACTGAGGACAAGCAGGGCTCTGTGCAGTGAGGAAAAGCAGGGCTCTGTGCAGTGAGGAAAAGCAGGGCTCTGTACACTGAGGACAAGCAGGGCTATGTACACTGAGGACAAGCAGGGCTCTGTACACTGAGGACAAGCAGGGCTATGTGCAGTAAGGACAAGCAGGACTATGTGCAGTAAGGACAAACAGGGCTCTGTGCAGTGAGGACAAGCAGGGCTTTGTGCAGTGAGGAAAAGCAGGGCCCTGTACACTGAGGACAATCAGGGCTCTATGCACTGAGGACAAGCAGGGCTCTGTGCACTGAGGACAAGCGGGGCTCTGTGCACTGAGGAGAAGCGGGGCTCTGTGCACTGAGGACAAGCGGGGCTCTGTACTCTGAGGACAATCAGGGCTCTGTGCACTGAGGACAAGCAGGGCTCTGTGCACTGAGGATCTCTGCCATGCTCCCGGCTCACACATCAGGGTGATTGACAAGCCAGGAGCCTGCACAGAGCCCTGCTTGTCCTGCCCACACATCTCCTCATGGAGACACACAGGCAGTAGCTGCAAGGACAGAATTTTTCACCCAAAATTAAACAAATGTTTTAATCAATGTATATTACATATATACATATAATAGCATTATCTACATTATATGATACGTTTTTGTTAACAACAGGTACACTTTAAAATTTGTGTCAACTTTTGTAGGTCTCCAACTATTAGACTTTAACAAACATTAAAAGAGCAAATTAAAAGAATTGGCCCATCTAATGTTCTGTGAAAGGGCTAACAAGGGAGATGTGTTAGCATAAGGCCCTCCAGTCCAGTGGACATCTGGATGGCTCCAGGCACAATGGATCTATCCAGTGCTGTTTTCTGCTGCTTTTCTGTTATGATCACTGGGTTCTGTTTCATTGAGACCGCTACCGATAAAAGCTTTGACAAATCTGCATGATGTGTTGAAAGTTTTTTTATTTTATAAGACACTTTAAGTACAGACAAACAGAAATTGTATAGCCGATGTGCCATAAATGGCAGCCTACATGGCCAAATTCTATGCATTGCAGGTATTTCTATTAATAGGATACTCAATGAACCTTGTCTTATGTAATCAAACAGAAGGATTCATATACACTTCATATACACTTCAATGATCCTTGTGCATAACCACTATTGATACACCCTTATCTATGAAGCACTAAGAACAAATATTCAGCACCACTTTACCATCTTATAAAAGACCATGATCAGCTGCTACTCTGGGGGCACCATGGTGATAAATCCCATCAGGAATTGGGAAAAGACTAGTTAATTATACCAGATAGATTCCTTCTCAGGATTTCTCTACAGAGGCTTATCACTTTTTTATGATGGGAAAATCCTACAGTAATTTCATGTTGTTTATGATGACCAATCTGTATTGGGAAAAAAAAAAACATAGTCAGACTCCATGAAATTTTATTAGATGTAATTTTTAGATTATTATACTGTATAAGGATATGTTTTTACATACTTAGTGGACCTATTGCCATCTGTATTAGCAAAAATAAGCAAATATATGCCATACAGTGACAAATATTGTATTCTACAAAATATAGGTAAATACTGGTACTATAGTGTAGTAAACTATACTTTTCAGTACAGCAAGAAACGCAAATACTCTAATAGGTACCTGTCAAATTTTTGTCCATTGGTCAATTGTTTAGCAAGTTATAAGCATATTTACATACATGCTGATATCTAAAATGTGGTGTGACCTAAGCCTTTTCATATTATGTTGTTTTTAGGTCCAACATTCTGTGCAGATTAATTTGAACTGGCCGGTCATACACAATACAGTCATCTGAACCTGCAGATGATCAGTCAACTGATCATCCTACGTGCTGTATACAGAAGCCTTCTGAATCTACTGATGGCAGATGTTAGGGAGAAGAAGGGTTGGACATGCTAGGATTTAACATCCTTTTGTTCCCAGGAATATAAACTACTAGAGGTGTCTAGTGGCAGCTTTCTTTTTCCCCATGCACCAAGCCTAGCATGCATACATGTTGGGAATGAGAGGCAGCTGTCAGTCAAATGGGTGTTTAGTTAGCAGTATTATCAATGTATAAAAATCAGTTGGGTTTAGAAATAAAAAGTAGTAGAGAGTCGGCTCTCGTCTAGGTGGTGGTGCACGTGGACCAAAGGTACAAATGGTAGGTAGAAGAAATCCCAGCACTCACTAGGTATGCTGAATCATAATGGTTTTATTAATCCATATGCAAGATAATGTAGCGACTCGCAGGTCGCGTTTCGGCCAGGTGGCCGGTTGACAAAGGCCACCTGGCCGAAACGCGTCCTGCGAGTCGCTACATTATCTTGCATATGGATTAATAAAACCATTATGATTCAGCATACCTAGTGAGTGCCGGGGTTTAGAAATAAAGGCCCTCATTTACTATTGCAAACCCGACATGCTTTGTTGGGTCATGCGCCAGTTTTGGGCGCATTGCGCCTGAAATTCTGTCTGTGCCTGAAATTCTGCCTGCACCTGAATTTGCGCCTGAAATTGTGCCTGAAATGAAAAAACCCCAACTAACTCTCCATTTTGCTAAGAAAACCCGAAAAGGGGGCGTGGTCATCAGGGAAAGGGGGCGCGGTCACAGAAAAGGGGCGTTTTCACGAAATTTTCACAAAATCCCAACATATTTACTAAAGTTTCCACAGAAAATTCCTCAGCTGAGGAAAACCCTACAGATCAGAGCAGGTGTAAAAAAAAGCAAAATGTAGGGAAAGTGGAACTGTAGGGAAAGCTTAGTAAATACTGTGAAAAATAAATTGTAGGGAATTAAAACCCACAAAGAAACCTACACAACACTCTTAGTAAATAAGGGCCAAAATCTTAGTTGCCTGCAGCCACCACCAGAGGGAGCTAAGAAGTTCACTGCAAAATGTGTTCTCATTGAGTTCAGTGTCAAAAACACTGTTTTTCCCTAGCTGCTTCTTCTGGCTGCTTGAGTCTTGTCGCTCTATGTCTATATAAGAGATCAAAAGCTCTGGATCAGTAGTCTAAACTCTTCATATAAAAATATAGTCTACATAATAAAAAATATAAGCATACAATTTTGGACCTATTTAAACAAAATTATGTCAAACATTAAAGGTTTACTTTAAAGGGGTACTCCCCCCCTAGACATCTTATCCCCTTTCTAAAGGATAGGGGATAAGATGTCTGATTGTGGGAGTCCTACCACTGAGGACCCCCGCAATCTCCCTGCTGCACCCTGTGTTTGTTTAGAGCGTTCATTCAGAGCTTTCGAAGGGGGCGTGGACGTGGCCGTCACACCCCCTCCCATAGATTTGCATTGAGGGGGCATGGCTGTGACATCACAAACGGCTCTTGGCCGTGACATTACGAGCCTCCGCCCCGCATCGCCAGTCATCCAGCACAAAGTAAAGTTTCCTCTGTGCACTAGATGTCTGGGGTGCCGCAGACGAGATGGCGGGGGTCCCCAGCGATAAGATGTCTAGGGGCAGAGTACCCCTTTAGCCACTAATCTTTATTTTCTTGTTTAGCACAAAAGGTTTTTAAACCCAATTGTGGTACTATTTCATCCTAAAAAAATTTACCAAACAGCAAAATCCAAGTTACCCCCGTTCTCCTCCCGCGTCATGAATCAATGTGGACCACACTGGAAATAGTTTTGAAGAAAGAGAATATCTAGCGCAGTAGCTCAAATGCAGGTATATTTATTTCAGAACAGCAACACACATGGACCAGGACAGGAGTGACGCGTTTCGATCCTCTCAGCGATCTTAATCATACAGACACAGAGTCTTTTTTTTTTTTATTACTTATATGGGGGAGGGGACTATCATCACAGGCGTAATCCATCCATGTGGAAATGAACAGAACACTCCCTCACAGCATGCAAACTTCATTACAGATTAGTGCATTAAACTTGCTTTTGATAAATTATTATATATTCATGCAAGAAAACTAGATATTGATAAAACACTATTATAGTATATAGACATCAATTGAAAGGACACTATAAAAACATAAAGAAGTTACAAAAATATGATTCATGTGGATCAGGTACAAAAATACTTATGTTATAAAATGTAAATAAATATGTATGAATTAAAAAAAAACGATAAATACATTTACCATGATACATCATGTGGCACATTTCTTGATACAAACAAACCTATCTAAGATTGAGGGAAAAACTTGGACCGCATTATAAGCAAGAAATCTCTTCACTTATATAACTAATATTGATAGCCCTAAAGTAATTTATTGTATGCAAGAATATAAGTTGAAAACATACACAAAAATAATATATACTCTATATAAAAATAGGGCTACAGACGGCGAGTGGGGTTTATCGGGTCAAGCTGCTCAATAGTGTTATATGACATCCTGCCTTTTATTTAATCCTGCTGGATATATACTATTAAGCCGCATGATCCAAAATACCTCCCTATCAAGGAGCTTCTGTCTATGGTTACCCCCTCTCACTGGGACTCCCACTCTCTTGATTCCCTGAAGAACAAGACTAGCATGGCTACCCTCGTGTTTCTCCGCACAGTGTTGGCTAATCAAAGAGACGTGTCGGGAACTGAAATGTTGTACATCTAAAGGGGTTTTCTGATTCTCACTTTTAAAGGGCCAGTGGTACACCCTACATACTGGACATTACAGTCCCTACTTATAACCAGATACATGACAAATGAGGTGTTGAAATTAATGTACTGCTTAATAGTATAAACATCACCGCGCGAAGAGGAGCAAAATTCCTTTACAACTAGCATAACATTGCAACAAATACATTTGTTATGGCCACATTTGTATGTACCAATATTACTCAACCAAGTAGAAGGTCTACTTATTTTAGAAGAAATCAAACTGGGAGAACTGGGTGTCACATGATGTATCATGGTACATGCATTTATGGGATTATTTGATTCATACACATTTATGTACATTTTATAACATAAGTAATTTTTGTACCTGATCCACATGAATCATATTTTTGTAACTTTATGTTTTTATAGTGTCCTTTCAATTGATGTCTATATGCTATAATAGTGTTTTATCAATATCTAGTCACTAAGTTTTCTTGCATGAATATATGATAATACATCAATGCTAATTTTGAATGCACTAATATCTGTATTGGAGTTTGCTTGCTGTGGGGGAGTGTTCTGTTCATTTCCACATGAATGGATTACACCTGTGATGAAAGTCCCCTCCCCCATATAAGCAATCCAAAAAAGAGACTCAGTACTATTAAGATCTGAGACGATCAAAACACCTGGTCCATGTGTGTTGCTGTTCTGAAATTCTGAAATACCTGCATTCGAGCTACTGCACTGGATAATCTCTTTCTTCAATATTTAATTCAATAGCTTTCCTGATCACTGACTCTAATCAGTATATTTCTCAAAAGAGATTATATTTTCTTATTTAAAGGGGTACTCTGCCCCTAGACATCTGCAGTGAGATTGTGCGGGGGGGGGGGGGGGGGTCAGTTTGGAGGACTGCAATACCAATGCCACTTAAAAAAGAAGCAAAAAATAAATACTGTGATCACCTGGCGACAGGTTACTCCGAGGACTGCCACATCACTCGTAGCACTGTCGACATACTAAGAGCACGACTAATCCCAGCAGACAATCCCTTGGGTCACCACAATCTTAAGAAATCTTAAGAAATGATGGAGAGGGAATAAAAGCAAAGAATGTGATCATAAAAGCAACTCTTGTCTTAGTAGTGAACTGGTGCTGATGATGATGATGATGACACGCTACACAAGGAAATGCTGCCCAGAACTTAATGGGAGGTCAGAGACGAGGAGGAAGCCTTTATTTAGCTTTAATTAACTGTCTAGACTCTCTGGAGGAGGTAGACAGGCTTCCCTGTCATTCACATAGTCTTGTCTCTCCTTTGCAGATAGCACTAACTAAGCCCTTACCTCACTTCCTGTATTCAGTCCCTCTGTTGCTAGAGACAGAATTCCCCTAACATTAGGCAGCGGACAACAGAGAGACCTAGTGGCCGAGATTTTAAAGACTTTTCCGGGCATAAGAAAAACACAAGGAATTACACATTTGATATAAAACATGTAGACTATCATATAGAGGGAAGTTGTTTAAAATTACAGTGGCCCTTTAAGTTTAATATTCAGATGAAGAGTCACATGAGATTTCTCCTATATACTGTATGTGGTATTTGTTTTGCGATAGTGGGTAATAGGCTCGGGTCTCATACTAAGGGACTAGTGATGAGTGGCATGGGCCGTATTTGAATTTGTGATTATTCGCGAACACATGGCCAAATATTTGTCCTATATTCATGAATTTCGCACACTCGTTCACTTTGGAGTAAAAATATATGTATGTAATTTATTTAAAAATTATTATAATGCTGCTGTTTGGCAACCACCAGAGTACCATGTGTCCTGGTTCTTATCAGTATTGGGCGACATTCTCTGTGCAGTGTGTCTGCTGTATTTCCTGGCCTTCCTACTCTTTCTGCAGTTTCTGCTCTGTCCACTAGGGGCCACACGCAATATAGAGCCAGCATGCACTCCCTAATAGATCCTCCTCCAATCCCAGCCAAGCACTGCATGTATACTCTACCTGACCTGAAGTCTGTTTGCTTATCCTGATCCCTGCCTGTTTACTAGACTTTGCCTTTGCCTCATCCCCTGGACTCTGACCTGCAACTCCTGTGTATGAACTTGGACTGTCTGCCACAATTCCTGACTGCTTGCAGCTTGTTCCAGCCAGCCTGCACCTGTAGCCATCCTGGCTAGCTGTTCTCACAGTACCTGTTTTGCTAAGGCATACCTGTTCAGCTTTTCTGAGCCTGACACCATCTTTGGTGTCAGTTTGCCCCATTCTGCCTGCCTGGCAAGCTTCTATTTGTGGCACAGTGGGTCCACACCCATGGGGCGTTACAATCGTACATCTCATATTCACAAATTAGTGCAACAATGCACTTTAATCACAACCAAGGCGACTAAAACAACTTATACTTCCACTGAAAATCATGAGAACATTTTTTTTTATATAACTGTTTATTTTTAACATGAGAACATTTTATGTCCTTAATGAATTTATTGAATAAACTGTTGGATGTGACTTGTTGCACAAAGTAATAGTTGCACTGATTCTTGGTTTGTAATGACATTTCTAAATTGTGAAAGACTTTTAACCACGGCGTTCGGTCAGCTGCTTTAATGAGGTGCGTAAATGTCAATAATGTAATACATTAGATGGCTCTTTGCAAATATACAAAAGCCGGACAGAAAATGTCACATAGTATAGAGAGATAGTAAAAATACACCACTACATAATCTTACAGTGCAAAGCTTATTTAAGACCACTTTAATACATTTAATACATTTGTATTCTCCAGACTGTTCTCTACCATAAAACTTCTGGAAGTGATTTTCTTTCAGTAACATTGATTATACTGTTAAAATGTTCAAATTGCAAGAATAAAAAAAAATATAGATACGATTTAGATTTCTAATATTTACAAGGATGGAAGCTTTTAAGACAGGTTTACTGGTTTAAAAAAATCTATTATAAAATACACAATAAGTGAATTCTGAGTAAATAGAAGTTCACAAGAGCTGAGAGCGGTGTGTGAGTCTCTTAGGCTGCATTCACATCACGTTTAGGCACTATGGCTGCCGGGTCCAGCTGGGAAATTTCAAAACCAGGTGCTCCCGTATCCCAGCCAGACCGACACCAAATCTCATTCACTTAAATAAGCTGACCGGAGTCAAATAGTTACTCCGTTCGGCTCATTTTTGCCCCGTATCCAGTTTTATGGCCGGACTTTAAACCGTAGTATGCTGCATGAATGAGATTTGGCACCGGTCCGGCTAGGATAAGGGAGCACCCGGTTTTGAAATTTGCCAGCCAGACCCGGCAGCCGTAGTGCCTAAACGTGATGTGAATACAGGACCATGTCTGTGCATGTGAACATACAGCAGCCCAGAGGTAGCACAGATAGGGCAATGAAGAGAGATTACTGTAGGAATGCTGAGGCTTCTAATCCTCACATTGGTCATGGTCTAGATTACAATGGTCACAGTGGATGGAGGGCTTTTACAGGAACTCCTCATACTCCTTCAGATGGCATAGTGACAGGTGATTTCACTGAAGATGGTGATATAGAATAGACTTGGTGGTTGTGTGCAAAAAGGGAGCCAGACACAAGGATAACATGTAAGCAACATAATAATGATTATTACACAAAATCTTGCAAAATGGAGTGATGGTTATTATATTGGAATTCAAGCAGGCTTAGCTGTGCCATGAGCAGGGTTACCCAAGGTATATGTGTCTTTCTCTGGGGTCTCAGGAACTGCTCCCTCTTTTACTCTAAACCTGGTTGTCTTGTGCCTTACAATTTCTGTAGTAGTTACTTGAGAAAGCACAGCACAGAGGAGGGAAAACATCCACCTGTCTGACCTTACCGACACTACAATTCCCATGAGCAGGTGCACATATGAAGATTGTGACCTGCAAGGCATGCTGCATTAGGCTTGCTAAGAGTTATATTACTTACAGGTAGTTAACTTAATGCTATATTTTTTGCTCACGTCATTCTGAACATCTAAGGGAGTTCACTATGTGATGATATGCTGGCTTGTTACTTACACAACCCTCCATGATGACATACACACACATATATATATATATATATATATATATATATATATATATATATATACTGTGTATATATATATATATATATATATATATAAATATATATATATATATATATATATATATATAAAAAAATCATTAATTTTTTAAAGTTTTTTTTATGTGATCTCGGCTTCTGCAGCCACCTGTACGGCTTCCACCTCACACCGGCAACGCTGGAGGCTTCGGAGCCCGACCACAATGGCGACGAGTGTGACGTCACGACTCCGCCCCGTGTAATGTCACGTCCCGCCCCCTCCATGCAAGTCTATGGGAGGGGGCGTGAAGGACCTCCCATAGACTTGCATGGAGGGGGTGGGGTGTGACATCACACGGGGCAGAATCGTGACGTCACGCTCGTCCGCCATTGTGGTCGGGCTCCGAAGCCTCCAGCGTTGTCGGTGTGAGGTGGAAGCCGTACAGGTGGGTACAGAAGCCGAGATCCCTGGGGCCCACAGCAGCGGGACCCCGACAATCTGACATCTTATCCCCTATACTTTGGATAGAGGATAAGATGTCTAGGGGTGTGGAGTATCCCTTTAATACATTATGTGGGAGATTTAACAAAACCTGTCCAGAGAAAAAGTTGCCCATAGCAACCAATCAGATTTCTACCTTCATTTTTGACAAGGCCTCTGAAAAATTAAAGAAACAATCTGATCGGTTCCTCTGGGCAGGTTTTGATAAATCTCTATCAGTCACTAGAACTAACTTGAAACAGCTCATTGTGGGAAACTACGTCAGTGACTAAGCAAAAAGTAGCACATCTGCCCGTTTTTTTTTTTTACCACAGTTGAGGATCCTACTTTTAGATAGTGTTGCTCGCGAATATTCGCAATTCGAATATTATTCGCGAATATCGCATATTCGCGAATTCACGAATTTCGCGAATATAGCGCTATATATTCGTAATTACGAATATTCGTTTTTTTTTTTTTTTTTTTTTTTTCTTCACAGTACACATCACAGTGATCATCCCTCTCTGCTTCCAGCTTGTGTGGTGTAAAGAAGGCTGTAATACTACTGTGTGAGACTGGCGTGCGAATTTTCGCATATGCGAAAATTAGCATATGCTAATATTCGCATATGCGAATTTCCGCATACGTTAATTTTCGCATACGCGAATATTCACGTATGCGAAAATAAGACGAGGATATAACGAATATGCGAATATTCGCGAATATATGACGAATATTCGTCCATATATTCGCGAATATTCGCGAATTCGAATATGGCCTATGCCGCTCAACACTACTTTTAGAGCTGTGATGAAAAAAACACATGTCCTTTTTCCAAAATTCCACTGACAGGGGTAAGGGAAGCAACGAGCTAGACATGACCTCGCTCCATAGCGTGAAATCGCCTCTGTAAGGTTCAAACTGATTGATGTGAAAACTCTTACCAGAGGCGGTTGTGTGAACTCACACACAACAATGGTCAGTGTGGATGAGTAAATAGACCTGGTCTGCAGCCTCCTCGACCTTGTGAGATAAAGTAGGTGCTGATTTCCACAGAGCGGTTGGTGAATGACCAGGAAAGGACACGTCCAGTGAGTAGAAAGGATTTATTCAAATGCAACGCGTTTCTCCACGCTTGTGTGGCTTCCTCAGGCATCAAAGGACCGCGCAAGCGCAGTGAAATGTGTTGCATTTTAATAAATCCTTTCTACTCACTGGACATGTCCTTTCCTGGTCAGCGCTGTAATTCAACCACCGCTCTATGGAAGTCAGCACATACTTAATGTTTTTTTTAGTCTTGGACAGCCTGTTTATAGGGGGACAAATAGAAAGGGTTTCAATGTAGTTGTAGTCTTTATTCCCACATTTTGTAGGTTTTTATTTACAGCTTGATGCTAAAGGTTTAGGTGATGGAACTTCCCTTGGCAAAATCAATTGGGAGCTGATGGCCACATCGTCTCTTATAATAATAGGGGATGTCTTTGATGAGAGAGCAGCCCCTTTTAATTCCTGTTTAACAAGAACATAGCAGAAATGCCATCCCAAAGGAAAACTGTACTTTCAGTAAACACAAATTATCAAAATGAAGATAACATCTAAATCAGGTAACTGCTCAGATTTAAAACAATGACTTCATACTTCTTTATTACTCGCAGTTCATTAAAAGCTTACAGGCTGAAACAACAGTGTGATATGTATTCATGACTAATGGCTGACTCTTGGATAATTTTAGATTAGCTACAATTCCTTAACGAAATAAAAAATATTTATAGACAAAGGCAACGCCCTTTCATTTTTTCATGTCTGTGCCCATTCTAAAATAAATAGGTTCTCTTTGGTATTCACTGATTCTCAAAACATTCACATGACTAACAAATTAGCACATAATAATAAAAAAGATACAGAGGCTTATCAAATGTGTCAGTACATAATGTACAAGAAACACGTAACACAAAGGTTAGGTGCACTGTCATTTTTAAAGAACAAGTCCTGTACAATTTCTTATGCCCTCTACACATCCACAAGACAAATTCAATGGTGGACATACTGTAAAGGCAGCAGCTATTAACTACAGGGTGCATAAGAAGAGGGGGCTTTGGACAGTTGAGAAGGTCATACACCTCCAATAGCTTTTTGGTCAACAGCTATTGCTCCATATCCCCCTATATGCATTTACTTTTGGCACAGCCAATCATTCATGTGTTATTAATGGAGAGAGGAGAGGTTACCTGCCAACATGAAATTCAACATCCCGATCCTCCTCTCTGACATGCAAGAGTTGGGAGGTCTTGATTTACTTTAGGTAGTCCTACTTTTGACCAACTTTTGATTAAGGTAAATGGAGACCTTAACATTTTGAAACAAAGGGTATAGACAACAAACAGAACAAAAATAAAATAATCATGAAGGATATATGAGAGTAAACTATAGAATATGGTATCAACAGCAAAAAAATAGATAAAAAAATCTACCATACACAAATCCTCCATAATATTAAACCAGTGACAAACTAAGTGAATAATATTGTTATCTTGTGACAATAGTGCCCATCAAGTGGTGGCATATATTTGGCAGCAAGCGAAGTCAGTTATTTATGTTGATTTGTTGGAAGCAAGAAATGTGGGCAAGTGTAAGTATCTGAGCTACATTTACAAGGGCTAGATCATGATGCCTATATGACTGTGTCAGACCATCTCCTAACATGGCAGGACTTGTGTAGTGTTCTCAGCATAAATGGGTTAATACCAAACAAAAGTGGTCTAAGAAAGGATAACTATTAATTCAGCAATAAAGCCATGGATGTTGAAAGCACATATACATGTGAAGAGGGTAGTGAAGGCTAGTTCATAAGAATGGTTTGAGGAACATGACAAAGAGTTCAAGGTGTTGACTTGGCCTCCAAATTCCCCTAGATCTGGCATGTCGTAGAAAAAAAAGTATGATGCACGAAGGCTAGCTTCACAACTTTCAGGACTTACATGATCTGCTACAGTGTCTAAGTGGCAGATACCAGAGGTCACCATCAGAGGCCTTGTGAAGTTCAAGCTTCAATGGGACAGAACAGTTTTGGCAGCACCAGGGGGACCTACACAATAACAGGTAGGTGGTTTTATTATTGTGACCAATTGGTGTATATTTCAAATTCTAAAATACAAAGTAAACACTGTATAAAAAGAACAAAAAAACAATGTCAGTATTCCATTTTATAGGTTACCTCACATTCCACAAAAGATGGCTTAGAAGCGATTAAAACGTACCATGTAACCCAATAAAATAAGCAACAAATGAAATTAGCTGCAGCAGAAACGGGTTAGAATAATTTTTAAGGAATCGTCTTTTCAACGTTTGTTCTGTTATTGGTACAAAAATCATGACAGCTGGGTCATGACCAGCCACTCCAAGTTATTTATTCGGGAGGATTGTTGTCTTCTTGGTGCCAGGGTCCTGCATGTGTAGTTAGGTTCAGAGCCTTGGCACCAAACAGACAACAATCCATTTGGTTCAATTTAATCTGTCTTCCTGATTATAGAATTCACAACCACTATTTGTCATACCCTAACTGCATTGCCACCCCCCAAATACTAACCAAACATTAGGAAGAGCAGTATCAACTAGAGCTGAAATGACAGAGACGGTTACCCTTAAATGGGTAAAGTTAATGCCAGGGAAGTCTGGTCCTGCTGGATGAATAAGATAAATTCAGATGTGGTTAGGCACAAGGAATGATAGAATGCAGACATGTGACACAACAGTACAGCTACAAGGCACCCTATGCCATGGGGACATGCTATGATCAGTCTATTATAAAGAGTGTTAACAGGATGTGAGTTCATGTTTACATTGGCTCTATAAAGGCACTTTGATCTCTGGGCACCAACAGGTTTAATAATTAAGTACTCAGGTTACTAAAAACAAAACAAAAATACCTTATTGCTCATGCGTTATAATGTACAGTACTTTCAGAGTTATGTAGCTTGTATCATAGCATCTGAAATATGAATGTAATGATACTTGTCCTTAATCTGCAAAGATGTGACACACATCCAGATCACTCAGGACATTCTTCTTATAAGTCTCTAAATACTTCCACTACTGACCTGTTAAATGCAAAATGTTATTCCATCCACTGAGAAAAGTATTGGGCAGAATATGTAAATCTATTAAAATAGTAACTAACTTATTAAAATGTAAGAAAGGGCTTTCTATATATATATACATTAGGAAGGTGGAGTAATGATAATTACTTAGAGTGGCATTCTGGAAAACAAAAACTGAAAGTTGTACTGATTTGTAAATTATTTCTATTAAAAATAATCCACCTTTTCCAGTACTTCTCAGCTGCTGTATGCCTTGTAGGAAATTGTGTGGTTCTTTCTAATCTAGATACAATGAACCCCCAACAATTGACACTGAGACACATGTTGCAATGCAAGACATCAGCTTCATTAACCCCTTAAGGACCCAGGCTTTTTCCGTTTTTTCATTTTAAATTTTTCCTCCTTAACTTTAAAAAATCATAACTCTTTAAAATTTTCACCTGAAATTCTATATGATAGCTTATTTTTTTGCGTCACTAATTCTACTTTGTAATGATGTTAGTCATTTTACCCAAAAATCTACGGTGAAACGGGTTAAAATGATACCCTACTTGTATAGGTTTGATTTTGTATTACTTCAGAAAAAAATCATGAATGCATGCAAGAAAATTTATACGTTTAAAATGGTCATCTTCTGACCCCTATAACTTTTTTATTTTTCTGTGTTCAGGGCACTATGAGGGCAAATTTTTTGTGCCATGATCTGAAGTTTTTTAGCGGACTTTGGAATTTTTTTTGGAGCGTACGCCATTGATCGTGCGGTTTAAAAAGCAATATATTTTTATAATTCGAACATTTCCGCATGCCGCGATACCACATATGTTTATTTTTATTTACACTGTGTTTTTTTTATTCTTGGAAATGCCGGGTGATTCAAACTTTTATTAGGGGAAGGGATAATTGAAAGGGTTAATGATTTTTATACACTTTTCTTATGCAATATTATAGGGGGCTATAACATTGCATTAACTGATCTTAAACACTGATTGATGCATCTCCATAGGAATGGATCAATCAGTGTTTTCTGCGATTGAATGCTCAAGCCTGGATCTCAGGCTTGAAGCATTCATTCGGCGATCGGACAGCGCAGGAGAAGGTAAGAAGACCTCCTCCTGTGCTACAGCTGTTCGGGATGCCGCGATTATACCGTGGCGATCCCGAACTGCTCCCTGAGCTTGCCGGGTACTTTTACTTTCGTTTTTTGCCGCGCGGCTCAGCTTTGAGTGTGCGGCTAAAGGGTTAATAGCGCGTGCCACCGCGATCAGTGCCGCGCGCTATTAGCGGCGGGTCCCGGCTTCACTATGACGTCGGGCCCGCCGCGTTATATCGCAGGACCGGGACTCAGGACGTACCCATACATCCTGGGTCCTTAAGAGGTTAAACAAACATATCCATACAATACAATACATTTAAAAGACCAGCACCAGTCAGACTGCAGGACTCACTGAAGTGGGAAATACCACTAGTCCTTTCTAATCTGACACAGTGCTCTCTGCTGACACTTCTGGCCACGTCAGGAACTGTCCAAAGCAGGAGCAACCCCCCAAAAAAAACCTTCCCTGTTCTAGACAGTTCCTGACACAGACAGAGGGGGCAGTAAGGATAGGCTGACTTTATTTCCTTTAGACAAAAACAGGAAATTGAGATCACTGATTTAAAATGGCCGCAGCATTGGTTGCCACTTTAAGATCAGGCAGCCTCGGGTCATGGCAACTTTAAGAACAGTCATTAGCACCTGCTGTGGCCCAAAAACCGCAAACCACAGAAATTTCAATTGTGTCCCATTTTAAAAAAGATGTGACAAAATCTTTTTTTTTTTTATAAAAAGAAAGTCTGTCTCACAATAAAAAGTAAAAAATAAAAAGACAGGACTGTCCTATTCAAAATTGGACATTTGGCGTAAGTAGGAAGCACCATGTCAGATCGAAAAGAACTAAAAGACTTTCTCCAGGGCATACAGTAGTTGACAAAGACTAGAAGGCTTCATTTTTTTACATAGAGGCTATTTACAAATCTGTAAACTTTCTGGCACCAGTTGATTTGAATAGTTTTTTTTTCTTTTCCCGGAATAATTTTAATGTTTACCTATTACGTTGATTTTTACTATAACCTAACTGTATATGGTTTTGTTTGTTTGAACATATGACTATTCACTATTGTTTTTATCTCCTGTTTTTATAGAGAATTGAGTTGTACCACACTTTTCACCCACCTCGCTTTCCGCACGCTAATTCCAGTTGTTCAACATCAAAAGAAGAGCTATAAGAAAGCATGAATGTTTGTGCATCAAGACGGACAGGGAAGAGATTGGTTACAGTAGTTATATCCTCTTGCATATACTATATTGATGCAGGGCATGCTTTTAGAGAGTGGGTCGCGACACTAAAAACAATGTCAGATGGTTGGAAAGTTTTTGGGTCAAAACTGCATTGAAATCAATCCTTGGCTAAATCTGACCATCAAAACATTCAGTATATTTTCCTTAGTTTTGATAAGTTAGTTAACATTCCTTTATATGGATCCTGTCTGGTAAAGATTGACATCTAAACACATTCAGAAGTCTCTAATATGCAACAAGGTCGACTGCTCAGATAGAATCATAGATCTGATTAATAGAAATAGCTGTAATTGAGTTCTAGCACGAGACATGTGATTACTGGCACTGACTTGAGAGGGTAAATTTATGCAGCTAAGCAGAGTCACAGTATTAAAAATGTTATATGGTGGGTCTTAAATTTTCTCAATTGATTTTACTCCTTTTACATGAGATAGAGAAAAACTTTATAGTCAGCTATATGTATATATATATATATATATATATATATATATATATATATATATGTATAGACAGGGTGGGTCATTAATATGGACACACCTTAATAAAATGGGATTGGTTGGTGATATTAACGTCCTGTTTGTGGCACATTAGTACATGTGAGGGGGGAAACTTTTCAAGATGGGTGGTGACCATGGTGGTCATTTTGAAGTCAGCCATTTTGAATCCAACTTTTGTTTTTTCAATAGGAAGAGGGTCATGTGACACATCAAACTTACAGGGAATTTCACAAGAAAAACAATGATGTGCTTGGTTTTAACATAACTTTATTCTTTCATGAGTTATGTACAAGTTTCTGACCACTTATAAAATGTGTTCAATGTGCTGCCCATTGTGTTGGATTGTCAATGCAACACTCTTCTCCCACTCTTCACACACTCATAGCAACACTGCAATAGAAATGCTAGCACAGGCTTCCAGTATCTTCAGTTTCAGGTGCCGCACATCTTGTATCTTCACAGCATAGACAATTGCCTTCAGATGACCCCAAAGATTAAAGTCTAAGGGGGTCAGATCGGGAGACCTTGGGGGCCATTCAACTGGCCCACGATGACCAATCCACTTTCCAGGAAACTGTTCATCTAGGAATGCTCTGACCTGACACCCATAATGTGGTGGTGCACCATTTTGCTGGAAAAACTCAGGGAACGTGCCAGGTCCGAGCATTCCTAGATGAACAGTTTCCTGGAAACCCGATTGGTCGTCGTGGGCCAGTTGAATGGACCTTAGACTTTTATCTTTGGGGTCATCTGAAGGCAATTGTCTATGCTGTGAAGATAAGAGATGTGCAGCACCTGAAACGACGGATACTGGAAGCCTGTGCTAGCATTTCTCCTGCGGTGTTGCTATCAGTGTGTGAAGAGTGGGAGAAGAGGGTAGCATTGACAATCCAACACAATGGGCAGCATTTTATAAGTGATCAGAAACTTGTAAATAACTCATGAAAGAATAAAGTTAAGTTAAAACCAAGCACATCATAGTTTTTCTTTTGAAATTCCCAATAAGTTTCATGTTTCACATGACCCTCTTCCTATTGAAAAAACAAAAGTTGGATTCAAAATGGCCGACTTCAAAATGGCCGCCATGATCACCACCCATCTTGAAAACTTCCCCCTCACATATACTAATGTGCCACAAACAGGAAGTTAATATCACCAACCATTCCCATTTTATTAAGGTGTATCCATATAAACAGCCCACCCTGTACATGGTCAGCATTAGGTACTTCCATATATATATGGAAGAACAATGGAACAGCACTCCAAAATGCAGAAAATTGTGAAATGTATTCCTTCATTCCTTCCAAGCATGCTTGAAAAAGCTTCATTGAGGAGCTGAAACGTTGCTTGTTTGTTGACATGAAGGAATAAATTTCACAATTTTCTGCATTCTGGTGTGCTGCGCCATTGTTGTTCTATTACGTGGACTTTGATTGAGTTGGGGCACGGGCACCGGACATTTAATGGTGAGGTATTCCTGCATTGCTTTTGAATATATATATATATATATATATATATATATATATATGGTGAGTACTTTCCTCAGGGAGAGGACACCTCTTCAGGTGTAACGGAGATTCAGGTTAGGCCATTTAGCACTCCGCAGGCATTCTGGGTAGGGGAATATGCAAAGCAGCTCATTACACAACCTTTTCAGGTAGTGTTCCCTGGTATCAGCTTAGCTCCTGCTAAGGAATATAAAAAGCTGAATGGGATATATGCCAAGCCAGACTACTCCCCAAAAGGGAAGTTTCGACCCATCTGCAGACAGCTGTTTCGGGGTTTTTGCCCCTCGTCAGTACAGAGCAGGGTGATCTGGCTTGGCTGTGGTGAGAGGCCTGAGGCTTTAAAAGGGGTCAGTACTTTTCTCAGGGAGAGGACACCTCTTCAGGTGTAACAGAGATTCAGGTTAGGCCATTTAGCACTCCGCAGGCATTCTGGGTAGGGGAATATGCAAAGCAGCTCATTACACAACCTTTTCAGGTAGTGTTCCCTGGTATCAGCTTAGCTCCTGTTAAGGAATATAAAAAGCTGAACGGGATATATGCCAAGCCAGACTACTCCCCAAAAGGGAAGTTTCGACCCATCTGCAGACAGCTGTTTCGGGTGATTGAAAGAGCTTTATTGTCCGTTCAGTCATTACAAGTCATACAATAAATTACAGTCACACAAAGCATGACAGTACAATACACAGCAAAGGTTCCCTAAGCTATACATCGCACACCATGCTACTCTAACACTCCGCTCAATCCTGTAATAAAAAGCACAAGAGATCGAACAACAAAACAATACAATCTGTGATCGGGGTAGGGGTGTGGGCGACTATGTGGGGAGGGGGGCAGATCACAGGGCCAAACTGCTGGGCTGTATCTTCAGGGAGACATGGTAGAAGGAGAGGGGTCTTCACTCCTCTTCTTCCTCATCAACGGCCGGGCTGTCCAAGATGGAATAGTCTCTAAGCAGGCTCTTGATGAACCTGTGGCAGTCCCGGACGGACATGTTTTCCCTGTTGATCACGAGGCGGTTCCTGGCAAGCCACACTGCGTCCTTAAAACAGTTTATAAGGTGCCAGGCCTCCTGGATGGCCTCCACGTCGTGGGTCCCAGGGAACAGACCGTAAAGCACCGAATGGTACGATAGGCAGCTCCTGGGTACAGAGTCTCTGAGTTCATGTTCCAGGGCGTCCAACAGACCCTGTGCAAAGGGGCACTGCCAAAACACGTGAAAAGATGTTTCCTCCTCCTGGAACCAGCTCGGTCAAGTCCTTAGCTTCAATCGAGAGCCTTGCCTTCAATCGAGAGCTTTCTGGAGCTCCACAGTCCGATCTTCGAGTTCATCTTTCCTAGTCGGTCTTGCCAAGACTTAAGGGCCGCTCCTTCCTTCCCAAACCAGACTCCAAGAATTTGAATGAAGTCCGGCTTAACAGTAAAGGGGAAGGGGGCAGAAGAAGCCAGGTGCCATTCCCCGAAGAGCATGGCCTCCGACTTCCCGCAGTTGACTTTTGCCCCCGAAGCTCTGCCGAAGTCCTCGCAGGTCTGGACAAGTGCAGTCACCCAACGCTGGTCAGCGCAGAAGACGGTCACGTCGTCCATGTAGAGCGAGCACTTGACCTCGTAGCGATATGGTCCTGGTGCGGAGATCCCTATGATCTCTCCATTCTGCCGGATAGTCTCAGCGAAGAGCTCTATAACACAAACAAAAAGAAGAGGTGAAAGAGGGCAGCCTTGTCTAACCCCGGAAAGGATGGGAAAGGGGTTAGTCTTCCAGCCATTCACCAACACCGTGCTGTAAATATCAAAATACATGACGTTAACAAAAGAGCAAAACATCTTCCCCAGACCTAGCCTGCGCAAAGCCCTGTCCATGAATGCGTGTCAAACGCCTTCTCCTGATCTAAGCTGACCAGGGCGGCGCGGCCCCCATGGTCCTGGATGTAATGGACCGTGTCTCTCACAAGGGCAAGGCTGTCAGCAATCCTGCGACCAGGAATGCCGCAGGTCTGGTCCGGATGGACAATCTGCCCCATGACAGGTTTCAGCCTGTTGGCCAGCACCTTGGCGAGGATCTTGTAGTCCACGTTCAGGAGAGAGATGGGACGCCAGTTTTTCAGGTCACATCTCTCCCCCTTCCGCTTATACAAGATCGTGATCATCCCTTCCCTCAACGATGTAGGCATTCTGCCCCCGACCACCATCTCCTCGTACACCTCCAACAGGTCCGGACAGATCAGGTCACCCAGCGCTACATAGAGCTCGGCCGGGAGACCGTCACTGCCCGGGGTCCTGCCGGGCTTAAAGGATTTAGCGGCAGAGAGCAGCTCCCCCACCGTCAAGGGATCGTCCATAGCCGCCGCACCTGCGGGATCAACCACGTTAGTGATACCTGACAGGAACCTCTCGGCGGCTTCGGGGTCAGATGACTTGGGGACGTAGAGGTTGCCGTAAAAGTCGGAGACGACCCCCATTATCTCCTCCTTGCCCCTCCTCATGTGTCTGGTCTCATCTCGTAGCTCAGTCAGGGGCGTGTGGCCAGCATGGAGCTTCCTGAAAAAGAAAGAGTTACACTTCTCACCCTTCTCCAGGTTCTCCACCTTGGAACGAAAGACGATTCGCTTGGATTCCTCCTCAAAGTGCCTTTTCAAGCTCTTTTTGGTCTCCTCCAGCTCCTCCCCGACGTCCCAGCCACACTGGAGCAGGTCCTGCGGGGACCGCAGCTCGCGCTGCAGTTTCCTGAAGTCCCACTTCTTCGCACACGCCTGTTGTCTGCCTTTTGCCTGAAAGAAATAACGGAATTCGACTTTAACATATTCCCACCAATCGCTGATGCAGTTAAACAGACATTTGTCATTACGCCATACAAGGTACGCATCCCTAAGTTCCTCCATGACCTCCCTCTGCTCCAACAGGGCACAATTCAACTTCCAAGAGCCTGGGCCAGGTGGGAATCCATGGCCCAGAGTCCCCCGGAATCGAATGGCACTGTGGTCAGAGAAGAAGCAGGGGACCATAGATTACGACACCTTTCTGACTGCTCTTGAAGTGAAGATGAAGTCTATCCGAGAATGGAGCGAGCCATCGGGGCGGCTCCATGTATAGTTTACGGAGCCGTTCCCGATGGACCCAACAACGTCCTGCAAGGATGCCTCTGTCACCATCTCAATCAGCAGTTTAGACATCACGTCCAGGTTGGCGGATGTGCCAGAACTCCGCCCGTCCACCTCAATGTGGCAGTTGAAGTCACCACCCAAGACCACTGCCCTAGTGGTGGCGAGTTCAGCCCGCAGGGCCTGGAGAACCTCCAGTCGGACATTCTTCTCAGGGGAGGCATACACGTTGATGAGCCGCACGGGCTCACCCACCCAGGAACCGTCTGCGACCAGAAGTCTGCCACAGACGAGCTCCCGGACGGAATCAAGTGCAAAGTTACATCCCCTGATCAGGATGGCCACCCCCGCAGACCTACTGTCACCCCCACCAGACCAGTAGGAAGGGCCGTGAGACCACCGCCTGGCCAGATGGTTGTAAGACCTAGAAGCAGACAAAGCACATTCCTGCAGCATGTAAACATCACACCTCTGAGAATCTAAGAACGTAAGGATAGTCTGAAATCTAAACCAAGCTCTAATACTCCTCACATTAATGCAGAAGATGTTGAGATCAGCCATGGGAATAAAAAGAGAGGTTAGTTCAGATACTAGTTACCACTTTGGTCGGGCGGGTCCTCTTCTCTGGCGCCTGTCGGCTCCTGTGGCTTCTCATAGCGCCCTTCCAAGAACTCGTCGTAGACCGTGTTGGCCGGAGTGTCCAGGATTTTCTTGACCTCTGGGTCCTGCAGCAGCTCCTCCATAGATTGAGCTTGGACTGGCTCTGCTTGGACCTGTTCCACTTGGGCCTGCACCATCTCCTCCTCTCCTTCTGAAGCTTGAAGGCTCTCGCAGACCTGCTCCATCTCCTCCTCCTCATCTGAAGCTTGAGGGGTCTCGCAGGTCTCGACAATCTTTCTTTTGTGGGACTCATCTGATGCGTTGTCCCTTCCTTTCCTCTTCCTCTGTATGGTACCTGGGGGAGGAAGCACAGGAAAGCCCTCCGAAGGGCGGGCACCAGCAGCTGGAGGGGGGTTAGGTGCTGCTGGGCCAGGAGAGAAAGGAGGCTGGGTGGGGCGGGGGGCAGGAGAGAGTGCCCGGGCAGGGGAGGGCGGAGCAGGGGTGGGCCGGGCCGGGGGGACGGGGCAGGGGTGGGCTGGGGTGGGGTACGAGGGGCAGGACGGGATGGGGCAGGAGATGGGGCAGGAGGGGCAGGAGCGGCAGGGGCGGGACGGGGCAGGGGTGGTGGCTTTCACCTTCTTACCCTCCTTGGTCGGCTTGGCCATCCGTGCTGCTGGCTCCGGAGCTGGGGCTGGCTTCGGTGCTCTCTCTGCCAGAGATGCCCATGGTCTCTCCCTCTGGGGGCAGTCCTTGTAGCTGTGGGCTGCCAATCCGCAGAGGTTGCAGGTCTTGCTCTTGGGGCAGTCCTTGGTCGTGTGACCTGTCACACGGCAAAACCTGCAGGCATCCTCCTTACAGTCCTTGCCCTCGTGGCCCATCTTACCACATCTCCTGCAGGTCTGCGGCATGTCCGGGTAGAAGATAAGTCCTGTGGAGTTGCCCAAGGAAAATGTCGGTGGCAGGTGCTGTAGTCCGTCTGGAGAAGCAAGGTTCTTGTTCAGTCTGACGACCACAGACCACTTGCAGGTCCAGTATCCGAGGGAGTTCAGGATGCGAGTGGGCTCCCTCACCACGGTGCAGAAGCGCTTCAGGAAGGTCGAGATGTCCGTGCCTGGGGTGTGTGGGTTCCGCATTGAGACCGTCACCCGCCTCTCCTCTCTTTGAATAGGGCAGTTGCCCACAAAGCGAGAGAAAGGGGATTCGGGACTCGTCGCTTTCACCGCCTCCCAGTATCTTCTAC